>NW_022987588.1:627500-1861537 GCF_902827165.1 Trematomus bernacchii | reverse complement strand
CAGTGTTTTCTTTAGTCAGAGGAGCTTAGAGGAAGGCCCTCTGTATCTTAGCAACCCCAGCAACACTACTACAGTGTGTGTTTTCTTACCAATGTCAAAGTATGTGACCTCAAAGCCCTGCTCCTTGGACAGCTCCAACATCAGCTGAATATAATCTGTGTTTGGAATGCTCAGCGGGTTTCTCCTCAGTAAATTTATGTTCTCCGCCGACGAGTTCCTTAAGTTCTCAAATCGGACGCTTGGTTTAGGAGTCTGGAAAATAAAATATAACACAAATTAACGACAATTATCACCAAGAAGATTTGCTAAGAAAAGTTGCCTCCAGTGGTCACTTTGCAAAGGGGAGAAATATTTGACATACCCATGTGATTTCCGAACAGCCCGACAGACCTTGAAGCTTTGACACCATTTTCTCTGCAGCTGTCTTTTTCGCCACCTTTTTTGAATTCCCTACAGCTGTCGAAACACGAGACAAGGTTAGATTGTGAACAACAACAACACAAAATGTTTAAATGTTGAAAAGACACCCCTACCTTTCTCTGACAGGGACTCCATTCGACACGTAACAGTGAACTCTCTCTTGTGTGGCGGGCCAGCCTCCATTAACACGGTGTAATCAGGAAGACGCCATCCTCTCTGCAGCGCCAACTCCTGAAGGAGAGACACATGGAATGATGAGAAGGGAAATCTGAGTTAGTGTTTTTATAATGTATTTATTTTTTACATTTCACTTAATCGGTTGTTTTGTAACAAGTGTGTTATGAAATGCCTTGTGATTGTACTGAGAACCAATATTCACAAAGAAAGAAATACAAAAAAGGAGAAAAATGTGGGAGAAAAAAAAAGGAAAAATACAGTTTTTATAGTTAAAGGTAGGGTAGGTAAGTTTGAGAAACCGGCTCGAGATACACTTTTTGTTATATTCCATGGAATGCTCTTTACATCCCGATAGCAATGAATATCTCAAGTGCTTTGACAAAAAATCCATAAAAAAATGTCATCTGTGGAAGCTGTAGTACTGTAAAAAGCACGACCAATCATTTTAGCCGGCCCGGCTAAAATAACTGGATGGCCTACCTGCCTGTCAGCCTTCCATCTGTGCACAAACTTATCTCGTGCCCTCATTGGTCATGTGCACGTTCGTGTGTGTTGGAAGAGGGGCTCTATAACGAAGTGGCAGATTTTCTCCGGTTGTGTATTTTCAAATTCTAGCGCACTCGAGCTGGTTTCTCAAACTTACCTACCCCACCTTTAAGGATATATTGCTATTGCTGCATGCCACTTTCAGTTACGGCCTGTCCACACGGCGGCGTGCGTTGTCGCTTGCCATCGGGGGGGGGGGGCTGAAACTCGACCAACAACATGAATCTCCCGCCCCGGACACACAAGCACGCGGTTTGATTGGCTAGAGCTTGTACTGGCATATGATTCGATTGGCTGACGCTTCCGCCGAAGCTTCAAAAGTTGAACATTGCTCAACTTTCGTCGCGAGCAACGCGAGCAAATCTACGCTTCGCTCCCACAATGCAGTTCGGCGAAACGTGACGTCACCCCATTCAAAGTGAATGGGCAGAAGGGTTGAAGCTTCAACGCACGCCGCCGCGTGGACAGGCCGTTACAGTTTAATAAACAAACAAGATATTTAATCTCTGGAAGTAAATACGTTTATGAAGCTTTGACTACTTTTGTTTTTTACTATTCAACCTGGAAATAAGTACACATACTAATTTGCAATATACAATAGCTAATAACACACACACACACAGGACAGCTGTGGTTTACCTGCAGTATCCCCACTGAGTTGGGGTGGTTGTTGGTTTCTGATACGACACCGTTGCTCTCAGACTTCACGGGAACCTTCCTGTTTGAAAAATGACGTCAAAGTGATTCCCACAGCGGTTACAGATCAACAGGATGTCAGTTAAACAATTTTATTTATGTATTTATTTAGTTTAGTTCAAATTTTAGCATATGTTATTTTCATTAGATCTCCTGCCACTAATTATTTTATTATCAACTGATATAATACATTATTTAAGTCTAACTCCAACTCCTAAAGCCAAAAGAATGCAGTGTACTACCTAGGGATGCCAGCGATTATTCGATTATTCGTTACAGTCTCCATAATCGAAGATTATTTTTAAAATTCGATTTTATTTATATATTTTTTTATTAATATTTATGTTTTTCTTTTTTTTTTCCTGGTTTGGTTTCAACCAAAATATAGACTAATGCTAATAATAGTAATAGTATTAATAATTGTAAATGACCATTGATCACACCACCAGTTTGTTTTACTGTAAACTTGGAGGAAGCCAGCAGCGCAGAGTGCAGACTGCTGCTGCAGCCTGCTACACACTGACCCCGCCCCCCCCCCCCCCTCTCCGTCACACGTGCGATTGAGTTATTGGTGACAGAACAGTGAGAACACAACTAAAGATGAACAGAGCGGCACGTCCACAGAAGTTCCAAGAGTACTTCGAACTGACAAGTGCAAATGAAGTCAAATGCAAGCTCTGCGAAAATACTTTTTTTTTTCTCTCCCGCGGGGGGGGGGGGGGGGTCGAATAATCGATTAATATTCGCCACGGCTGTCCGATTTTCGATTTTGATCATGGTCAGTTTCTGGCATCCCTAGTACTACCATAGCAGACGCATTCATTCATTCATTTGACAGAAATTGTATTTCAAAAACGACTTTAAGTATTAATCGATCAATATTCGCTGCCAATCAGTTTTATTTCTGTAACACTTCCAGCTCTACTCACACTGCTCCAGCGTCTATCTGCAGAATATTGAGAGCCGCCTCTGCCGCCTGGTGTTTAGCAGCCTTTTTACTGGGACCTTGGCCTGAAACAAAATACAATTACAAACACATAAACACAAAAGTAAATATGGTGTCCTGTAATACAGACAGCAAAGGTTAACCTGGGAGGCTACTGGAGAGGACATATGGGAATAGAGAGACAAAAATGTCCCATTTCAAAAGCATACTGTTTTTTGAAGTCGATTAAAAACTGGATTATTTCTCATCACCTCAACATTGATAGCTTTGGAATTATTTCTCATCCTCTCTTAACCTGCTCTGTTCTTTCCCTGAAGTCAAATAACTTAGTTTAAAAAAAAAAAGTTTACTGCAGCAACCGCCACGTCTGTAAACAAAGATAACGCATTGCTTGAGTGCTCTTTCTGAATTTTAGTCATAGGATTTTTAACTCAAATAAAAACACCTTTCCCAAATGCATGTTCCTTTTCTTAGCTTCAAATATATTTCAAGTCAAGTCTCAAGTATTTTTTTTCATGTCAATCATTGTTTACTTCATTATAATTACTAAGTTGTATCACTTGAAGATTCTTGAATAATAATCCTGCATCTTTCTGTCATTCATTTTGTATCTGAGTGCACGTGAATCTGTGTCTGTTCTTTGGGGTAAATGGAGAGGAGCAGTAACAACAGTCAGTGTGTGTTGTCTGTTTATTCTTCCTTGGCTGCTGTCACTTGAGACTTGAAGAAAGCTCAGGTGACAGGCAGCTTGAAGTAGGAGGCGGGACAGTACCTGTGCATAACACATCTCCAATCTTCACACTGAAGATGAAGCTGGGCTGGTGAGCCTCTCCTTCAGCCTTCTCCATCACGTACACAGGGAGGTTGCCACTCTTGGTGCCATATTCATGCAGGATCTGAATAGGCGTTTTCTTGGGGTTGGTCCTCTGTGATTCATCTGAATTCAAGCTGTCAAACAGTGTTAGAAAAATATCACTCGTCACCGGCTTGAGATTCAATATCACGATACATGTATTTATTATCCTTGCAAGAATGGAAGTAGTCTCCCTACGGGCTGTGTCATCATGCTATCGTATGTAAAACACAGTGTCTCATGAGCTTCTTCTATGTAATCATACATCCGGTTACGTACACAGCTACGTAGGGCCTGTTACCATGTGCTTCTCTGATATTAGAAGAGTAGAACAACCCTGCTCACAAACACTCACTCAGGAAACCATTCTTCAATTTTTTGGTGTGAATGTTGTGGTAACAATATCAAAAGCAGGTTGACAGTGGATGACATTTCATTGTAATTATGTAAAAGTGTCATTGAAATCATAAAATATATCATCATCAGGGATAAAACGTATTGCTGAGCCACCTGAGCCCTTTGTTCTGCGCTTCGATATATAAGTAAAACCTTAAACCAATACATTTTCCCATTTGTGAGGGATTTATTCCTTTTGTGATAGTGCCAAAAAGGGATATTTCATTGTTGTACACAAAACTCCAGATCAGAAACTACTATAAGGGTTGTTCAAATATGGCCCTTTCTGTGCCTCAGAGACAATCTTCTTAAAACAAAGTTTCAGCTTCATAAAACCTTTATTCTATTCGGGGAAAAATGTGAATTATATTGATATTTAAAATGCTAACTTTAACTGTCAGCTAGTTAGTTACACCATAATAAGTAAGGCTGGAACATTATGCCATATTACTCTGCCTAACCAGGGTCTTTAAATTACAAAAACTCGACATGTTAAGGTTAAGGTTAGTTCATTTATAAAGCACATTTCAGACAAAAAGGCAATTCAAAGTGCTTTAAATAGGCAATAACCAATAAGTATTAAAAAACAAAATATATTTAACAAAAAGACAATTCACAAAGGAGATAGAAATGAGTTAAAACATAGACTTTGTAAATACATATAATGCTGCAAGAAGTTCTGAATTGCAATGATAAAACATAGTTAAATGACCACATGAGTGTTTTGGCTAACAATTTAATAGTAACTGGATAAGAGGGTTTGTCCATCACACGTACGTTAGCGAGCTAGTCTCATCAGTGAGGACGTAGAGGCAAAATGCCCGGATGTGTTGCTCTCTTTTGTAACGTTAGCTCTCAGACGTTGACGCAGTTAGGTCCTGTCATTCAATTAAACATATGTGTTATCTAATGCTTAAAGAGAGTCTCTAAAGAACACATTTGGAGCTTTAAATATACAAAATATAATTAAAGAATGGCTGCCTTTTGATGGCAAAAAAACAAACAGAAAAGCATTAAGACCTCTAGTCGTAACCAAGATACCCTTCAAAATACAGCTAACTTTAATAACTGTTCTGCTAAAAACAGCTTGCAACATGTGTTTCAGTTGTCTAAAATGTATGTCGAGTTTTATTGGTAATGTTAAGTCAATATTTCACTGTGACTGAGAAACTTGACAGCGTTCATTCAATCATTACTAGCTAACGTTGTGTATCATTATTACAAGACTATGCGTCAGTAGAACCGGTTGGTGGTAACATTGCCAGCATTGTGTCATTAATGTAAAGCAAACGTTAAACAATTAGTAATTAATAAATCAACAAACCTCGTGTCTGCGCTGGTTATCCCTGCTGGTGATGTATATCCTTCTTGAGACATGTTTATAAATGTCTGTCCTTTTGTGTGTGAGAAAATGAATAAAGTCTCAGACACGAATTTGAGATGTTTTTCAGGGCATCAATTTGTGTTATTATGAAGAATATGAGGTGAAGATGCTAGCAGTTCTTCATGGTAGCGGCCGGGTAAAATACCGAATTCAACATCATGTCAACATCCGGGTCACCAGCGGGTCACCTGACACCAATGAGAGGAGAGAGATGTTCAGCGCCCCCTGCTGGTGATGGTGCCTAAGTGTTTTTGCAATAGAACATAATTCTTAATTAATGGTTACAAAAGTTCAGTTATATTTTACTGGATTAAAGTAAATGTTTCAGAAAAAGTGGGTTTCTTATTAGTATACAGTCAAAGGTGATTCAAGCATTCTCTCTGTTCGTCTCTCTCCCTCCATTTTATGTTTTACTTCTACAAACATTCGGTTAAGAAAGATTTCTCCATGTTAAGCCAGTATATTTCATTTTTTCTAAATTTGTATATTGTTGGAATATCATTTTATAATTTTTTTTAAATGTATAATATGAGTGAATTGGAGAAATATAGAAAACATAGCCTACTTTCTTCAACAAACGTAAACTCAAAGGGGTCTCAAAGCAATTATAGGCCTACGATTTCCATTCAAATACCTTTAGCAACAGAAACCATTCAAATGTGGCATGTGAACATTATTCTGGTGTTGCTGTTTTCTTCATTCAGTATGTATTCTTACACCCTCCCAGTATTACTGTTTAGTTTACAGTTTTATACCAATACACTGAAATCTTAGCTTCTCAAAATAATACATTTCAGTTTTTTATTTCCACTTCCAGGTTCAAGAGCAGTGCAGAGCAATGCATTTGGGCTTCAACGCTCTGCTTACTCACATTCATTGATAAAAAACAAAATGTTTAAATACATTTTTGAGCATGGCTGCAGATAACACTTTTCCTAAATGTATTACTAATTAATTTGTATTTTGTTTTAATAAGTAGAAATATTGTGTATGAAGTATTTTAACATTATGAGAAATGCCCATCACAACGTCTTAGAGTTTGAGAAAACAAACACACAAAATAAGTATATGGTACCTTTGTTTGATTGCTGGAAATGAATCAGACAGAAACATAATATTTGTTGGTTTAGTTCAGTGCATATGAACAGTAAGAATGAACAGGAATTAAGAAATATTTTCACATTACAATGCATTTTCTCATTGGTATAAAATCTCTGTTAGAACACCACAAGATGTCCTGTACTTCTGATGATTGATTAATAACTGCACTTATGTATAAAGTAAAATTAAGCATATATAAAGTTGTATTAAGTGACGATAGCAAAAATAGAACAATTACATTTGGGAGATCATCTTGTGTATGGTGATTGTACCAGGAATATCTGACTTTTCATGCCTTTTAATGATCCTGCAACATTTCAATTAACATTTAAAGAGCTGGATGTTGCATAAATTGCTGGTTGTATGTGCATGATTAGCTCAAACAATTTATTGAAGTTCTACACTATATATATATATTCTGTAAAAATGTGCAGCTTTAAATAGAGAAAGGGAATTGAACTTGTGTGCATACTGTGTGTATCATACCAGGTGTATTTATACAAAAATAGTTCAAAATGTATCTATTTCATCATCCTCTCTTCTTCAAAACTACATTTCATATTCTATATTATCAAAAGGAGCTGTCTCAGGTGTTGTTGTGAAAACACTGTTAAAAACACTGCTTTATAACAATGAATCCAGCAGATTAAAATGGTGAATAGCCGATGTAAACCCCTTGTGTCTCAGGGATCATCTGACACCAGATTGTTGTTGTCATGGTCTCAGGCTGGGAGGACGGGAGCAGGGGCCTCCGGGATCGGAAAGACGTAATTCTTCCTGAGCATGGAAACTAGTTGAGGCATCTGCTTCCTTATACCATTGGACTTCTTGCTAACATCTGCATTCACTTTGGTCATGATAGACCCAAGATCACATCCTCTGGGGAGAAAAACAAAAGAAGCTTTAAGATAGTGAACTTAAAAACTACACAAATCACTTTTAATTTGTTTGCTTTTTATTTCAAAACAATCATATATTACAGTAGTAACCAAGATAAAGAGTGGAAGAAGATGTCAACCTATTGATTCAAGTCAATGTTAATAACACTCAATAAAAATACTGCATTACAAGTAATAGTGTTGTATTCAAAACTGTTATATTTAAGCATTAATCACTAAAAGTACTCAAAGTATCAAAAGTACATTAACTGATTATGCTGAATAGCATACGTCAGTATATATTATCATAAGTTATGTATTATATAAGCGCTAATTTAATTTTGTAGTTAGTCTAGCTGGAGCTAATTTGAACCAGTTTACATACTGTCAAATGGTAGTCAAATGTATGTTTTGAATTTAAAAGGGTTAACTGGATGAAAGTACTCCCTACTGAATTGTATCGGGTTAGTAAAGAGGCCTGTATATAAAGTCGCATACAATGAAAAAAATACACAACTAGTTCCAAGCACTGAACATATTCCCATTATACAAAAACAACAATTATAGATATTTTGTTCTACTCACATTGGCACCATCTGGACGAGGTTTTGGCACAATGACTGAATATACCACGAGCCACTTCTCTTGTCTCTGAAAGAGACAAAAGAAGTAACGGTGGACATTCCCAGCAGGAAATCTGCATCTGCTGGGATGGTGTCACTGGCTTTATAAGCATCGCTGAAAATAGAACTTTCTGCAGGACCGTCAGCCTCAATGTAAACAGCCTTTTGCTCACTGGTGCCCTGGCAGGCCTGGATGAAGAAGAGCTTGGGTTTCCCTGCCAAAGAGGGGCAATGGGATCCATTGACACGTTCCATCAGTCTCTTGATCTCGACAGGTTGACCGTCCACACCGTGAATACTCCCCTCCTTGCCGTGGCTGAGGATGCAGCAAACCAGACAATCCATCTGATTGTGGTTCCTATCGCCGAGCTTCTGCATCACGGACAGAATCTCATCCCCTGTAAGGTCCTTCTCCAACACCGTCTCAAAGCCGAGCCATTCAAACACTTTCCACAGACACTCTGGAAGAAACACAGACAGATGCAAATACAAACATGTATAAAAACAGACTCAAGTTTGCACCAGTTCCTTTTGAAATTTCAAAAACAAGATAAACACAAGATTACCTGCATCCAAATTGGTGCCCTCCCGTGTCTTGAGATCTCGAGCAAATTTGTAGTTGTTCACAATCAAGCAGATTCCTCTTTCTGCTGCAATCATGGGATATTTTCCCAAAACCTACAGAGATAAATACTCAACTTAGGATAGGATTTTAAGAACTGCTTACATTTTAAATGTCCAGATTTACACGCATAGGTCAGTATAGTAGTATACCTGATCTATTTTTTATATGACCGTGGATCAATGGGGAAGTGCATGTCAAAAAAGGTCTATAGCAGGAAATGTACATTTTAGGTTACAGTTTGTTCATTTATAAACAGTCCTGAATACACAATAAATTCAATGTTTTGCTTTCCGGATGCTGGGAATAAATGAGTAGTTTCCAAAACTTTGATTTGACGCTTAAAACGGTACAGGATGCGGTTACACCAGAGATCCAGGGCTGAGATGAGAGCCTGGATGAACGCAGTGCACTGACACATGTCTAATACGCTTGTGGTCTAGACGGGGTAATTATGGTTTGTATTTATTCAATCAAACAGTACAGCAGTGGTCGTTGCAGACAGACATGGTAGAGCTTTGCACTGCAGAGAGGGCACTTTTTTTTGTTTTGCAGTGGGTTTCATATTCAAACAATAGCTTTAGTGAACACACACAGAGCCATATCACTCCTTCCTTGAACACATGCACTTGTAAAATCAATATGAAATGACACACCTCAATGTGTGTGTTTGTAGCCAGAGATGTATTCATTTCAGAGGAAGCCATGTTTTTCTGAGAAGGCAACATTTCCAAAGCATCAATCCTCCCTATGGAACAGAGGATTGCATGAGGGAAGGACAATCAATTTAGGCAAAGATAAAGACACAAACATTATATATGAATAATAAAAAGGTTGGACATGAACAAAGAACCTTCTAAAAATTACCTTTCAAGGAGCCACAGCTGCTTGTTCCAATGTTTAAATCACTCAGTCCAGGCAGGACCTCACATGCTTGTCCAACGTGAAGCCCCTCTGGTAAATCTTGAAAAATGATAAAAGAGGGTTCAGAAATAATCCACTCACTGCACATCAAATGATGGAATTTTGAGATAGCCAACCAAACACAAGACTCACCCAAAGAGGTGTTTGAAGTATTCATGGTAGACTGTGTGAGCGACAAAAAAAAAGACCATTAAAGTCACGAGAAATTAAACAATGATATCGTCATATCTTTTAATGGCATGTTCTCACCTCATTCATTGAAGGGAATATTTCTGAAGAATAGAAAAAGATCATTAGTATTAAAATTGTCACTATAATGGTAAAAAAACGAAACAATATACAGCATTTTACTGTTAATTGTATAACTTAATATATCATAATTAAGGATAACAAGGAAAAATCATTTAACAAAACGTAATATGACATAACAAAGACAAATACATTTACACCCACTCTTGCATAGTCATTGCTGACATACAAGCAAAGCGTATTATGGGTTATTTATTTATTTAACTATTTTCAACACAGATAAACCATAACATGGTGATCCAAAATTATCTTTAAAAAGTATTTTACCTGCTAGGTGACATGAGGCAACCCTCTCAAGATCTAAAGATTGAGGGACCTGAAACAAACACAGAAAAAAAATCTGAACAAGACTTCATTCTCACTGCCTTACTGTTCGACAATTCAGAGATGAGGCAATAATAACATATAAGAAATCTGTCACTGAAACTCAGAGCGTTTCAAAATATCACAGAACGTACCTGGTTTTGATCACTTGGGAAGGACACTGATCTTTGCCGACCTGTTTCTTCAGCTGCAGGGCTGATGTTAGTTTCTGTAGTTGAAAAATACACACATAAACCAATAGAATCGTGATTTGCACAAAGACTAACACAAATACATGATACGTGTGTGTGTGTGTGTGTGTGTGTGTGTGTGTGTGTGTGTGTGTGTGTGTGTGTGTGTGTGTGTGTGTGTGTGTGTGTGTGTGACTATGGAGGTACTTGGCTACATTCTACATTGAGGGACAAAAGTATTTTGACACGCTCACATCTTGTGGACTCATCTCTCTTTTAGAGACAAAACTCAAGTCCCCACAGTTAAAAATAATATTTCCTTTTGTAGTAAATATAAAACATCCTTTTAAATCATAATTATTTTTTTTAAACAGTTGTCTACCTTTTTCCTCTTTCAGTATATTATTTGTATGGACCCTACATCCAAGTTTTGACTAGGTAATTGGTGCAATTGTAAATCGGAGTTTGAGATATATAATAATAATAATATAAATTAGGGAAGAGTTGGCATGTTGTGGGTATAGTGAGGTTTCTGTGCTGCTGTCCTCACCTCACTACTCTGATAATGAAGTAAAACTTTATGAAAGTTATCCTGGTGCTTTCAGAGTCTTTATTTGTGTCCTCATTCCTACATTTGTCATTACATATAGCATGTGTTACTTTTGTCTGTAGCTTACCCTGCAGTGCTTTAAAGCAGTTGATCTTCTCTTTCAACATGGGACAGACTGATTGGACAATGGTCTCCAGTAGCTTTAGATTAGTGTCATTGATGAGGTCCATGTGCTCCATCGCCAGGAAGACCTCCAGTGTGGACTGAAAAGTTTATCAGATTACAGTTTTTCTTTTACTCTTTACTGAATAAGAGCTTACTTGATGCTTATTTGATGCCTACTTAAAGATCCCATGCCATGGCCATTTCTACTGATCATAATTCCATTGTTGAGGTCTACTAAAATAGATTTATACTGTGCAATTTTCCAAACTCACATTGGTTTCTCATACAGCATCTCTGTAAAGTATGTGTATTCACCGGTATTCACTCTCTGTCCTAAACGGCTTGTTGGAGCTCCTGCCCAACCCCCCCCCTCCCTGTGAGCCCAGTGTGCTCTGATTGGTCGCGAAGCTGAGAGGCTCGTTGCTGCTCGCTGCTGCTCGCTGCTGCAACGGAGCAGACAGGCTTCCGTGTCGGCGATACAGGAGAACAAGCAAAACTCATCCTGAGCACACACAAACACTCACAGCCGAAGTAAAAACAATAAGTGTGGCTTGATATTGAGTAAGAAAAAGGTTTATAACGCTGTGAGAATGGGTCTGCGGAGAGCATTTCTCCGCGATCCCAACGTAGTAGCCCAAAAAACGTTTACCCATTTAAACAGTCGTGGTAGATACCTTGTTTGTTTTAAACATCATAAATACACAAACAACAATGAATACTTACAGGTTGTGTACCCGAATCTCCCGCTGGTCCAAACAAAGTAGGAACAGCATCGTTCTTCAGTGCCCTACGCTGTACATATCCGGCATGAATCGCTGAAAGCTTTGTTTCGTGAAAGGCTGGCAGAGGGTGCGGCCATAGCTCTGGGCATGGCTACTGGGTATCCCTACGTAGCGATACCCAGGAAGAAAATGAGAAATCTCCAACGAGGCGTTTTGGGGAGGTATTTTCTGTGTTAGAGTTTTACTCCCTACAGGGTGTACTTTGAGGGTTTTTGACTCTGCAGACCGTTTACATGCATAAAAACCTTCATAACACACAAGGGGACGGGTAATAACCGGAAAAGCATGACATGGGACCTTTAAGTTAATTGGCATAAACACACTCAATCTCAACTCCTACAAAAGGACTCTGTGATGATGCACTCACAACATTTTCCTCCAGTTTTCTACGGTCAAGCCTTCCGATCAACAAGAACTTCACATTTCTCAAGTCGTCATCAGTAATCCCCTCAGACAGGTTGTAAAGCAGCTTTCTGTAATAATAGAAAAAAAAATTAAAAGCAAGTAAAACTGTTTAATGTTCTAAAGGAGGCCAAGTGTTTAACTGGACATTAAGTAGACACCATTGTGAGGTCACCAAATACATTTAACAAAGAGGATGCACCTCTGATTAGGAACCTTTTCTATGGTATGTATGCTTAAATGCTTTCAATTGATGAGTTGATTTTTAGAATAAAACAGTAAAATTGTTTAAGCCATATTTTTTGTAAAAATGTACCCACAAATATGTGGTTCCAGCCTTTTGAATATGCAAATGTTCTGGTTTTAATGACCTTTTATGATGATAAATGGTGGTATTATAAAATGGTATGGTGTTGAAAATGTCCCCTTGAACTGTGGACTATATTTGGACATTGCAATGACCTACAACTAATCCATTCATCATGCAAATCAACTGCAGGGTGTTAGTTGCAACCCTATTTCACTGTTATATCAGCTGTAACCACGCACAACTTATTAAATCTGGCCTAATGTGCTAGAGGTTGAACATGTGAACTAATTTAAGCAACAAGTACACATATCAGCCCTGATTTTGGCTGTAAAACAAGGATAACAATTCATGTAAATGTTATTCAAATCCTTTCTACACACAATAAAATTTGTTTTGGCAATATGAGTTTTTCAACCATAGACTTTACAATTGTTTCTACACATAATTTCACAAGCTCATTCCTTTAATGACCCTTATTTAAATACTTAAAGTTATATATTATATTGATGCATTACTATAGAGATATACATTTGTTAGCACTCTTCTGGGTAATGCACTTAATTATTTACGTAAAAACAGTAAAACGTAGGCAGTGCACCTGTAAGGAGAGATGAGGTTGCTGGTTGTAAAGTCAAGGTCTCGGATCAGACGGTTGCGTTTGATGATGAGGAGAAGCTCCTTCACCAGGTGTGGTCGCTCCGCAGAGAGGTGGTCTTTATCTTGCAGATGACGGAAGAGGTCTCTGGCCTCCACTGAGGTCTGGTTTCGGTCCAGGAGGTCAGTGCAAAGATATGCAAGAGCTTTTACATCGTCCGTAGACAGGGCCTTCCCTACATCTAAGAGCAGCTTCTGGAAATCCATTTTGAGAGCTAGAAAAAAGGTGACAAACTATTTAGGCCTGGCAATAAAAATAATACATCATACCAGCTCCTCACAGATAATTTTTCATTTTATATCATATTTTTATTTCACAGAAAAATATTAAAAGCAGTAGGATTAAATATGTTGTATTTAAAATGGCCTGACTAAAACTAGTTAAAACGAAAACAAATCAAACATTACAAAAAGGGAACTTCAAAAGATTGTGCAAGATAGTATATAAGATTATAACCAATGGAACATACTGTATGTCGATGTCAAATGTGTGTAAAAGAGGTTATTCTCTCTCACAGATAAAACATTTTGACGATGATGGATGCTATTCTGGACCAGATGTATTTTATAGCCCTTTATCTACATGTTGCAAATGGTTTGTCCTATAGTTGAAAATGTCCTTTATCTTTATGTTTATCTACATGTTGCAAATTAATTTACCTTTTAGCTTTAGTGTCTTTATGGGCATATATGTGTTTGTCAGAGAGAGAACATCTGTTTAAGAAAATAAATCGTTTAAGAAAGACGTTTAAGAAAATAAATCTCATGACAAGGAAGAGATCACGTCTCTTATCTCGAACAGTAGCAGAAAGGCAACAGCCTTACATTCCATCACATGATCAAAAAAACACTCACAGCCACAGCGATTATTAAACATCCAAAGATTTTGATTAAATTATTAGCTCAACATAACCCTTAAACCAGATGAATTCACTTTCAAACGTGTCCTGCTGTGTAAGCCTACCTGTTGGAGTGTTTTTAGCAGGTCTGACCGAACAGGCTATATGTTGTCCACTTCAACATACTCCCAGTTCTGAAGGTGATCGTAAACAACTGATAAATATTTGTATAAATATTTGTTTATCAAACCGAAGAACTTAACGTAGACGTGTCAGACCGGGCGTAGTTTCTCGCTAAACCAAGTAACGAGAAGCAGGAAGTCGAAATCGAAAGTGAAACAGAGCTTCTATTGGCTCAGAGACGTCATCTGTGTGACATAATTGCCCATATTTTGATATAACTTCGGGGCTGAAGTGCTTTGACCCACTGCGGTCAAGCCAGCCTCCACTTGGGAAAACGCAGTCAAGCCAGCCCGCACGTTATATCAAAGACTTATCTAAAAACAGCGGAACGACAGCTCATATAATAGAGATTCCAAAGGTATTTTATTTTGAAACTCCACATCAGAATATCCTGATTTTCCCTGAGTGACTAGTTGGGGTGTCCTGCTATCAATCACCCTGCAGTGAAATAAGTATTTGATACTGGAGAGTTTTTGTTTTATTCTTATCTAAAATGATGATAGCTCATATAATAGAGATTTCAAAGGTCTTTTATTTTGAAACTCTACATCATAATGTCCTGATTTTCTCTGAGTGACTAGATGGGGTGTCCTGCTATCACCCTGAAGTGAAATAAGTATTTGATACTGCAGAGTTTTTGTTTTATTCTTATCTAAAAACAGAGGGATGATAGCTCATACAATAGAGACTTCAAAGGTCTTTTATTTTGAAACTTTACACCAGAATGTCCTGATTTTCTCTGATACCCCTTTCACACCAACGGTGTTTCAGGGCCGGTTCGGTGCTGGTGCTTGAAAAGCACCGGGTTTTCCTGTTCACACCGCAGCGGAGCAGCGTCATAGCTCCGGAATCCGGTTCGTTTCGAGCACCAAAAAGTTGTCCGTCTAGAAGCAAGAACCGCATACGTCACGCTTACGTCGGAGGGGGGCGAGATTAACCTGAGCTAACACTTAAGGCGAGTACGGCAAATACAAGTTGTAACAAGCAGTAGTGCTGAGCAAAGTGACTAGAACGCAACCACACACTTGTTAAAAAAAAACACACTTTATAAAGTCAGGCAACACTAACCAGGCTTCGTGTGATTCTGTTTACTTTGACCATCCGTTCGCTGTTATTGATCATTGTGGAGAGCAGGCAGACGTTTGTTTGTTATTATAGCAGCTATCGGATGGAATCAATACATGGGCTGCACAGGTTGTCATGTCCGACTATCACAAGTAGAATCATAATGAAAAATACGTCGGTAAAAAGTGCCTGTAGAAAACTGCTTAGCAAGTAGTCAGTTTAGCTTCGGTTGCTATGCTAACATCACCCATGTTATACCAGAGAAACTTTCATAACAGCGTTGTGATGCCAAACAGCGTCAATTCAGACTGACACCAAACAGCGTCAATTCAGACTGACACACATTCACTTAAGGGGAACTGGGGATATGTATCAGCTGCTTGTGTGACAGTCAGACAGTGAATACTTTAGAGCCGTGTGAGCTAACCCGGAGCTAACGGGAGAATACACTCCCGTTGAAGAGCAGCACTGCAGCGGTCGGTAAATGCCGCTGAAACACATTAATAAACAATGAACCACGGCACTCTGGAGAAAAGTATAAGGTTGGAGAAGTCGTTATTTAATTTAATCTGGCTTCGTATGATTAAAAGCAACGCAGTCCCCGGCCCGTTGTTGTGAGGTGAGCTCCGGCGTTGGGGAGAAACTCAGCGACGTAAACTGTGACGTCATGACGCAGCAGCGGCAGCACCAGTCGGGCTCTGAGCGGTGTGAAAAGAGCCGGCGCTAAACCGAAGAACCGGTTCTGAACCAGAAAAGCTCTAGCACGGAGCTTGAACCGGAGTTGCGTTGGTGTGAAAGGGGCATGAGTGACTAGTTGGGGTGTCTTGCTAGGTTTTGACCCCAGAAACAGACAGGTATTTAAGTTATCAAACAAGCAATCAATGACTTCCCTGTCATAAAGTAAAGTTCTACCAAAATCACTTCTCACTTCTAACACTATCCCTACTGGATATACTAATTATATTAAGAGATTCATTTGAAGGAATAATTGCTTTTGCACAAAATAGGATTAGCAGAAAATTGCATTTTCTTACTTAAAGGTGGGGTAGGCAAGTTTGAGAAACCGGCTCGAGTGCGCTAGAATTTGAAAATACACAACCGGAAAAAATCTGCCACTTCCTTACAGAGCCCCTCCTCCAAGACACACGAACGCGCACATGACCAATGAGGGCACGAGATAAGTTTGTGCACAGATGGAAGGAGAGACAGCAAGCGCATTTCGTGGCATCTGCAGGCAGTGGCAAGTACTTACGGCATATGCCACAGATGCCACAACTTGCCACCGGCATATGCCACAGATGCCACAACTTGCCACAGATGCCACAACTTGCCACCTGCATATGCCACAGATGCCACAACTTGCCACAGATGCCACAACTTGCCACCGGCATATGCCACAGATGCCACAACTTGCCACAGATGCCACAACTCGCCACAGATGCCACAACTTGCCACCGGCATATGCCACATATGCCACAACTTGCCACAGATGCCACAACTTGCCACCGGCATATGCCACAGATGCCACAACTTGCCACAGATGCCACAACTTGCCGAGGCATCTGCCGCTGCTGAACGGGAGTTGCCACAAGATGCCAGAAGGTTTACGGTAGCTGCCACTCGCCTTCCGTGGCAAATGCTGCTATTTAAACCCGTATTTATCGTGTAAAATGTCGCTGTTTAGGCATGACCACTGGTTTAGTGGGCGTTGGACGCGGGGGTACGCCGTACCCCCACTTATTTGAAGCATGAATTTTTTTAATAGTCTAATAAATATAAAATCATTGCCTCAGTTGCAAGTATGTATTTGTTGTAATAATGACGAAAACATAATAGGCAGATTTCACAGTAGTTGTAATAAAAACGTAGCTCAAGCATTTATGCAACTTGATTTGAAGCGTGTGTGTGAGGGGCAGCACCGTGTGTGTGTTAATGTGTAGGGTGAACAGATGTCCCGCTGTGTGCGGAACTGTCACTGCACACACAGCATCTTTATTATTTGTCCCGAGTAGGCTACCACGAAATTAAGACTATGTCCCGCATTTGAGTGACAGTCGCGCAGAAAGGCCGGATCGGTTCGCTGACGGCCGACACCGCCCTATATTATTATATTTATATTATATTTTAAACGGCATCATGTAAGCTGCGCTGACAGGCGACACAGAGGTCCACAGTGTACCCCCCCACCCCACCCCCGTTGACAGTTCACGGGCGCATCCAAAGTGTGTAATAATTTTGCGCTTTTACTTGAGTAACATTTTAATGCAGGACTTTTACTTGTAACAGAGTATTCCTACATTTAGGTAGGCTACTTCTACTTTTACTTAACACTAGAACCGCCAGGGGTCGCTGTATAGCCTACCTAAAACCGCCAACGTGTAAAATGTACCCGCTATTAGAATGCATTGATTGTCAAGGTACAATGTTATTTTATTTATCATTCTAGAACACAATGAGTGTTGCCACTAGAACACAATGAGTGTTGCCACTATGCTCGCCGTGGCATGTGCCTTGGCATTTGCAGGCAGTGGCATGTACTTCCGGCATCTGCCACAGAGGCGGAAGTACTTGCCACAGATACCACAGAGTAGTGCACTACTCTGTGGTATCTGTGGCAAGTACTTCCGGCATATGCCACAGATGCCACAACTTGCCACAGATGCCACAACTTGCCGAGGCATCTGCCGCTGCTGAACGGGAGTTGCCACAAGATGCCAGAGTAAGAGAAGGTTTACGGTAGCTGCCACTCGCCTTCCGTGGCAAATGCTGCTATTTAAACCCGTATTTATCATGTAAAATGTTGCTGTTCAGGCATGACTTTATCGAACTGATATTGTAATAAAAAAGAAATATTGGCGAGTGAGGGTTGCAACGCAAGCCCTTGGCAATTGTCGCTTCTTGAGGGGAGTTTCCACTGCTTGCTACGATAAACCAGGTGTATTATTACTAGTGAAGACAAATAATTAACAAATATATATATGTATTGACACAGCAACGTGTACACTGGTGTTATTAGACTTGGCTACAGAGTTAGGGAAGCTGTAACTGATTGCATTTGCCACTGCTAGTGAGATGCTAAGATTTATACTTTATAAATTAGGCAAAGTACAGTTATATTTGATTGTACACATGTATAATTGTGTTATTTTAAATCTAGGCATATGTACTTAATTTGTATTATTTTCGTTGTTAATAAACAGATTAATGTCATTGTATCTGTTTTGTTGTTTAATATTTTAATTCTGGTTGAACATTTTTATTTAAATGCTTCAGATGATTCTTGTTTGATATTGATATCAGTGAATCTAAACAAACCATGTTATTCCATTAAGACAATCATGACAGTATATTAAATATCAAGACACAAAATGTGCACTGCCGAATGGTGGCGCTGGCTATTAAAAGGTCAATGAAGGTTTCACGTTGTCATGGTTTATTGTTATTATTGGAATTTTATTTTGATACTTTGAGTTAGGATAAAAGGTTAACAGAAAAGCATGGCAGTTGACTTACTCAACTTTTCCTATGCAACCTGAAGAGTTTAAAAGGTCAAGTCTGTCAGAAAACAATGACTTTTCACTCCGTTTGAATGTCAGTTTACTGCAAAGAAGTCATTAAAGGAGCATAAACGACTAATATTTGTCTCTTAATTAATGAAGTATACAATTACCTTGACTTTTATCATACTAAACGTTATCATAATGTCTGCGTGGTACTCACGTAGGTTTAATTGATACAAATTGATACCTTGGCAATGTAAATGGTGGCCAGATTTGTGCTTTTCCTGTCATGATGGATAATTTAAAGGTAACCTTGATTTTAAGTTCCGCATATTGTTTTATCCTATATGATTTGACATGCAAGTATTCAGATGCGTCACATATATAGGGTATGACACATAATAACACAAATAGCATGAGGTAACTGATAATTTTAAAGTAAAAAAAGTGTTCAGCGGGAGAGTTTATTATTTCAATTCATTTGTATACTATTCAATAAAGTTGAATTGTATCAAACAGAGAATGAGGAGGTCAAATATAAGGCAGTAAAAAGTTTATATGTCATGCATTCAAATATAAAATCATTGTGTTGCTAATTAACATAAACAGATTTTGATATGATACGTTGTATTTACTTTATTGATCTAAAATGTCGAAATATTTGCGTTACAGCAGTGTTTCTACAAGGGATAGGAAACATAAAATAATAATAATAATAAAAAGAAACAGGAAACAATATACACATTATTAGTAGATATTTATCTACAGAGTATCTAAAGAATAAACAATATACAGAATACCTAAGAATACACTATAATAAACCATCTTACTAAAACCAATAGAAACATATATTTGTCTTTCTTAACCCTTTCATGCATGAATTATGAAAGCCTCACTCAGGATTTTTTTACCAAGTGTTTTTATTGTTCTTGGGGCATGACAAACAAGATTTTAACTTTAATTTAATTTTATCTAGTTTTTTCAAATTTAGAAAATTCAAAAATAAATTCAAAAAATGTTAAGGATGATGTTTTCCTTATTAATAAGTCACAAATCACAAACTCTGTAAATGAGCACTGACATAAGAAAAAAACAGAAAATGACCACTAGTTGTCATAAAGTAAAACAGTAACAATAGGAAATTACAGTCTTTTCAAGTAAATGTATATATATATATAAAACAAACAATAGAAGCACACTTACTGTCAAGTATACCAACATTAAAATAAGATAATCCTTATGTGTATATTATGTATGATGGAAATCCATCAAGGGTGAAAGGTTCAGTTTAAACCAGTACATTAAAATGGTTATATTATCATGTGCACAGCTATTGCTTATGGCAATGAAAATCGTAGGTCCCGCCATCCTCCAACAAAATATATAAAGACTTTGGTAAAGTCAATGACAGAAAGGAATTATGTTAATATGCCACAGAGTAGTGGTCTCTGTAGCAGAAGCCGGAAGTACTTGCCACAGATGCCTCGGCAAGTTGTGGCATCTGTGGCATATGCCGGAAGTACTTGCCACAGATGCCACAGATGCCACAGAGTAGTGGCCTCTGTGGCAGATGCCGGCAGTACTTGCAACTGCCTGCAAATGCCAAGGCACATGCCACGGCGAGTATAGTGGCAACACTCATTGTGTTCTAGTGGCAACACTCATTGCGTTCTAGAATGATAAATAAAATAACATTGTACCTTGACAATCAATGCATTCTAATAGCGGGTACATTTTACACGTTGGCGGTTTTAGGTAGGCTATACAGCGACCCCTGGCGGTTCTAGTGTTAAGTAAAAGTAGAAGTAGCATACCTAAATGTAGGAATACTCTGTTACAAGTAAAAGTCCTGCATTAAAATGTTACTCAAGTAAAAGTGCAAAAATTATTAGCATAAAAATATACTTAAAGTACATATTACATGTTTTCATTATAATTAGTGATCGTTAAAGTGTTATCAAAGCTGGTAAAGGTGCAGCTAGTTTTAATGACTTTGTATACTGTAGGGTAGCTTGTGAATTTACTCCAGGAGTAACTAAAGTCTGATTTAAGACGTGATTATATTTCTAATCAGAATCTGTAGTAAGTAACTACAGGTTGCCTATTAAATAAATGTAGGGGAGTAAAAGTACACAATTTACCTCTGAATTGTAGTGGGGTAAGTACTAAGTAACATGCCATTTACATACTCAACTAAAGCACAAGTAGGCTATTTCTAAATCACAAGTACAGTACTTGAGTATATATACTTAGTTAGCCTATTTCCCACCTCTGGTCAACAATGATAGATCTTAATGTCAATAAATTGTCTTTATTCACTTATAATATATCTTGAGTATTATCATAAAAATAGCACGTTTATTTATTTTAGCAAACATTTTACACGATAAATACGGGTTTAACAGTTAAACAGCAGCATTTGCCACGGAAGGCGAGTGGCAGCTACCGTAAACCTTCTGGCATCTTGTGGCAACTCCCGTTCAGCAGCGGCAGATGCCTCGGCAAGTTGTGACATCTGTGGCAAGTTGTGGCATCTGTGGCATATGCCGGTGGCACGTTGTGGCATCTGTGGCAAGTTGTGGCATCTGTGGCAAGTTGTGGCATCTGTGGCATATGCCGGTGGCAAGTTGTGGCAAGTTGTGGCATCTGTGGCAAGTTGTGGCATCTGTGGCATATGCCGGTGGCAAGTTGTGGCAAGTTGTGGCATCTGTGGCATATGCCGGTGGCAAGTTGTGGCATCTGTGGCAGATGCCGGAAGTACTTCCCACTGCCTGCAGATGCCACGAAATGAGCCAGGCCCTACTGGATGGAAGGCTGACAGGCAGGTAGGCCATCCAGTTATTTTAGCCGGGCCAGCTAAAATGATTGGTCGTGCTTTTTACAGTACTACAGCTTCCACAGATGAAATATTTGTATGAATCTTTTGTCAAAGCACTTAAGATATTCATTGCTATCGGGATGTTAAGAGCATTCCATGGAATATAACAAAAAGTGTATCTCGAGCCGGTTTCTCAAACTCACCTTTAAGGTAAATTCCATAAAAATTCCATAAACATGACACACGAAAAAGAAAAAGGCACGGCAGCTCCACTGATGGGATTTCCATTGTTACAACCTGCCAATTGGTTCTGATGTGCTATATCTATGCATACATGTATTCAAGATATTATGTATTTAATCCAAGTCAGCTATAGTAGGACAGTGACCTGTCAAGTTATCTATTTAACATTTGTATAGGTGTATCTCTGTATTAATGTCATTGTCTGATGAGGAGCTTGTCAGTAGAAACATCACTTTGTGGTATTGGTGTCGTAAGATACCATTATCAACGGTAAGTGCAAGATGTACAACTTGTTGCCATGATACATTCATTTATTACACTTAAAATAGACAAACATAATAAGAATTGTACATCATTACATAAATACATTTCTTTTCTATGGGACATCATAGCAAAAACAAAACATCAAATATAGTCCAAATATATGATCACCATTTTTGAATGTGTGTGTAAGGTGTGTTAAACTGCAGGTAACCATAGAGACTTTTTTAAATGGACAACAATTCCTTTTCTTAGGGCTGTGATATGAGGTGATCAATAATTTCAAGGTATCTTAAAGCTGAGGTAAACTGTGCATTTCTTCCTGATTTAGGCAAAATGTCCATAATAATCTTTTGGCAAATCCTTTTAGCTTATTGTAATTCACATGAAATCTAGTCAGTGACAGTGGACAAACTCAGGTCATTTCAGAGAGAGGCCGTTCCAAATAATTCAGACTTGGTGCACACCCTTTTTTTGAAAGTCTGATTGAGAATGTCCTGCAGAAAGGTTACAGTACTTTTCCAGCATTGGCAACAACTGCCACTGTAAAGCATCCTAAAAACAGGAAGATACTCATCAAAGAAAGGTCTGTTTGCGGCAGCGGGAGGCTAAACTGTTATTTAAATCTTCTCTCTAACTCTGAAACTTTAGAGGCAAAGGTCAAAGCTCAAAGGTCAGAGGTCAGAGGTCTGGATTTTTGTCAGATAATTTGGATCACAAGAAGCTGAACGATTATTGTTGATTTTGCAAATGGCTTCAACAATAAACTGCCTGCCAGATCTTTAACAATAATGGATTGGGTTAAGGCCTCCATCCTGTCAATTTTATTTGTGGATTCCCACTAATAAATGATGTCTATGAAAAATGCTGTTGAGAGAAACATGTACCGTAAAGGGGAGAAGAAAATATGTATAAACCCTGAAATAATATGAATTATTTGTGGTGGTTTGGGTGTGATTTGGATTTGCTCTTCAGGGTCTTGATGTGTCTTCTTGGTCTCCATCTGAAACTGAGCCACCCCCCGGAGATCGCTCCTGAGCTGTTGAATCTAAAGAACTCTATAAAGGACACACACACACACACACACACACACACACACACACACACACACACACACACACACACACACACACACACACACACACACACACACACGCACACACACACACACACACACACACACACACACACACACCACACACACACACACACACACAGAACCACACACACCACACACACACACACACGAAGGTTAGTGACGTATTTGGTATGTTAAGTCATGAAAAAAGGAGTAATTATCAGAGCGGCACATTTAATTAAATTATTGGATCTTATTTTTGATGTATTAATATGGATTCATATATTTAAATGAATGAATTCCCCACAAAGGATCAATAAAGTTAGTCCATAGTTTTACATCATGATTAATTGTTTATTATATTTATATTTATTATCTGACCATGTAAAGTATCATCTTTGTCAGTTTAATGTAGTGGATTCTTCAATATGCAGAATTACATGTTTAAGAATTATAGGCTAGATATTATTGTATCGTGAAAATGAATGTATTATTGTGTAAAATCACTTCAACCTTTTAACTGGCAAATGTGGGGCTAATTGTAACTTTATATTTAGTGCTTATTTGGCTGTATACTGCTAGTGGCCTAATCCTTAATGATACAACATCATTTTATGGTTGAATAATATTTAATATTAATAATCTGAATCAGCATCCTAACATTTCACATAAATGAAGTGCAAGTGACATACAATGAAAAATACTCAAGTCAAATAAAAAGGAAGCTACCTTAAAATGATACATAAATACAGCAGTAAATGTATTTAGTTCTGTATTAGGAAGAACAAGAAAAACAAGAACAAGAACAAGAACAAGAACAAGAACAAGAACAAGAAAAAGACAGACAACACTGAAATAAGTTGAGACAAATTCCCACAAAGAGGTTCAGATGGACTTACTGTCAGAGATGAGGGAGTGTAAAGCGGGGATGTGCCTCCTCCCCAGGCCGTGGCTCCTGGACAGCACGCAGTCCAGGTAAAGGTCCCAGAAGACCCGGGCCAGGTCCCAGAACAGCGCCGTGTGTTTGCCGTTTTCTGACGACCTGAGGACCAGCATCATGTCCCAGAAGCCGGGCACCGTGTCAGCGATCCTCGGGGAGCGCATCTCCAGCAGCAGAGCCGAGGAGGAGTCCCAGCACTGCGGGTCGGAGCGGGGGACCGCCAGGGGGTCTCCGTGCTCCGGCCTGTGGCCCTGCAGCGGCGGCACACAGGCACACAGGCAGCCCAGCACGAACACTGTGGCTGCAGGTATGTTCAGGAGCACCGGGACCATCTGCAGGAAAGCAGCTGTTACTATTATCAGTAAAGCTTACCAACAATATTGATTACGCAAAATCCTCAGTTAAGCTGTTGTAGTAGCTCACTAACACACACATTTCTCTCAAAACAATGTTTTTTTCAAGTTAAAACCCCATGTTATGCTATTCTTATTGCATTCTTTTTTTAAAAGGCTCAAAAATGGCCTACCAATTTTAATTCAAGACTATTAATTCGACCTAAAAACCCATTCAAAATGCAGATTTGTCCCGTAATTAACCAGAGCATTTAAGGGATACCAATCTAATCTAAACCCAGAAAACTGAATATGATCTAATATAAAAAGAAAAAGTTTAAATAAATCGCAGCAATGAAATAAAATGTACTTACCACCAAAGCTGGGCCGACTAACAAGACTACAGCGTTGTTTGGAGTTTGGTAAATATCTGTTGGTTCTTAGTTGACGTCAGTGCCTCCCTCCTTTGTGAGCTGTGTATGTTGGCTTCTTCTTGTCTACAACCTGCTGTTAAATATGCTTTATTTGCAGCCCATGTTTTACTTATTGATCATGTTTAAGCAAGCATCTTACAATGTTCTTTACTTTTCAAAATACATATTTGAAGTTTAGTTATTACTTGTGTTTACCATAGTCTCTTATGTTGTTGCATCACTGTGGGAATATATTTTCGTTTTTTGTGAAAATAATTCCATTTTGTTATCTTTGACATAACGTTACATTATAAAGTTATGTTATGTATACAGTATCTTTCATCACACTTTATTGACTTTTCTATTTGTGTAGTTACATGTGTTACATTTAAGTGATTAGGATTCTGCCTAACAAGAGAAGTTGTATTTTCCATTTAGCTCAAGCTCATTTTGATGCATCAGAGACAGATATGACATTTCATAGGTCCATTTGATTAAAGGATAGGTTAAGATTTTATTATTTTTATACATATTATGTTCTGAAAATAGTGAAAAATGCCTATCACATTTCCTTAGGTCCCAAGTTGAGGTCTAGAATATTATAAAAGTAAAATTAAAAATCTAAAACCCAAAGATATTTGATGAACTATAATGTAAGACAAGGAATATCAGCAATTTGTGACATTAGAGCATGCAAACATTGGATTTCTTTGATTATAACTGTCTCACAGCACTTATTGGTTATAAAATTAATAAAGGATTAATTTGATCTCAGTTGACTTATTGATTTTCTTAATTTTATTGTTGCAGCTTATGTGACCGTATGCAAATTGGGCATGAGAAATGGTTGCAAAATCCTCCTGTCCATATTTCTACCGTGACGAGGTCTGACCCTATTCAACAGATGAAAGACTTGTTTGTTTGTGGCTCAAATAATGACAACTATTTTATTTCTGTGACCATGTCCACATTCAGGGCTTCAAGGTATGGTATATTGTGCTTGATGTATGACCAGAATGCACGTTAAAAAGATAAAAAGCCAGGCAGGAAACATAATCAATCTGACCTCAGACACTTGGGTGGTTCCGCTTTCTGATAAAACAAGCCCCACTGTTCCAGAGTAGTGCACGAGGTACGTTTCTATGCTTTTACTGAAATGTCACATACATATCTGATCTTAAATGCAATTATTTTCACAGTAAAAGGCCAACACTAAATGCATTGGCAAGGTTCTTTATTACTCATTCATTCTTCTGATGATGCATAGAAGCAGACTTTACAACAATTTCCGCTGCAACGCCTAAATTATAACATTTAAATGAATACCAGTTCTATATTCATATTGCAAAACAAATTGTTGTGTTAGGATTCTTCTAGAGTGGAGGAGAGACTGAAAGGTACAAATTATTATTATTATGAGATGAGACATAATTGTCTAGTGAGCATGTCATATGACGGAATAACATTTCTAAGACGGTAGATTTTTTTGTAATGCACAGATCATGCTGGTCATACAGCTCAGTGATGAATCAAGGGCATTGTATCCCATGGGGTACTTGGGGTACACTTCATTAGCGTTAATATCTGCTTTAAAGTTTTTGTATACACAAGCCTATACTCAGCTTTTTTATAAAATAAAACCTATATTTTAAAGGGAGTTTTTAAATGTGTGTACTGATAATAACCGTAGATGCTAATCCAAGCATTATATGTAACACAATCTACACCAAGGGCGTCCGAAATGGCTCTTCCTACTTGGAAAAGCCATTTTCAATCTGTTTGCTAATACAAAGCCACTACCAAAAAAATCTGTTTAATTCGATTAACTAGAAGTACTTGTTGGTTTGTTCATCGCTGTCGGTCAGCAACATGTTTCAAATGTTATCAGGCCATTAAATAGCCGTTATCAGTTGTTACTACCACTCCAATGCTTTAGAAAGAGCAAACTGCACACATAGGCAAGAAGGTAAATATGGTGCAACAGTTGCTCCGTCTGTAGAGACTAAGATGGGAACCGAAGGGTTGCCGATTCAATTCCCTGTTCGACCCTAAATAGGTAGGCAGGACTGTTAGCTGGGGAGGTGCCAGTCCACTTGCTGGGCACTGCAGAGGTGTCCTCTTCATCAGTGCATCATGTCTATACATTATGTTACATGCATTAAAAATGACGCGTTGTGACTTTTTTTTTCTTTTTTTTTTTTAAACCAATGCATCAAATTCCACATATTTAAAATTATTTGCTTAAATTATATAGCATGTAATCAGCCTGGTTTGATATAACTCACCCATTTTTTCCATGAATTTCTCATAGTCTTCATTGCGATCAATCTTCCAGTTGCCGTTGAAAGTCATGGTGGCTGTGAGGGTGAGCTGGACAAGTCTGCAGCAAGGAGTGTCGTACTCAAAGTTTGCCCCTCCTTTTAAACCGAGCTCGCTTATCTTCTCATCCAATCTCAATGCTGATGTGGCTGTTTAAAGCTAAATTCTTTTAAAGGCAGTACCCACTGATTGGAAGATGCTTTTGTCCTTAACAGAACCATTAAATCGAACCATATGTCATATATATTTCCCCTGTATATCTGTTTGCAAAGGGGGATGGTCATCAGTGCAGGACTGCATAAACTAAGCATGCATACAACTGAAATATATTTTTTAAATGTCACTTGAATACAATCATGTCTGTTTTGTGCTTCCCTGTACACCAAGCTGAGACAAATCAAAAATACTAGTCAAACAAATTGAACCATATAGGAAGACAATTTTCCACAACTTTAAATTTGCTCTGATGTTATCTTTACAAACCTCTTATCACTCAATCTTTGACCTTTCTTTGACTGCCAATACTGCAAACGAGACCTTTGATATTCAAAGTTAAAATTAAACAATCAAACTATTGCGTGTCATTAAGATACACTAAACTGAATGTATTTATAGTCTTTTGGGTAAACATAAAGCAAATGCAAATAGTTAAGGGTGTGTGTTTTTTGGAGTTTAGAAACATTATGTGAATGTACAGAATGAGTTTGTATTCTCTTAAAATGTTAGAGTGGACAAACAGGAAGAATTAAAAAGCACTTCTTCAACACTGTAGTCAAGTCAATAAAACATGCACAACATGGGGAGTATATTTCTTATCTCAGTCTCCACTAATCTTACTATGTCGCTCAAGAGACATTTGGCTGACCTTTAAAGGTCCCATGTCATGCTATTCCGGTTATTACCCGTTCCCTTGTGTGTTATGAAGGTTTTTATGCATGTAAACGGTGTGCAGAGTCAAAACCCTCAAAGTACACCCTGTAGCGAGTAAAACTCTAACACAGAAAATACCTCCCCAAAACGCCTCGTTGGAGATACGTCATTGTCCATTTGATTCTTCCGGGATGGGGTGACGTAACGCCGTACCCGGAACGAAATGGACCAATCCGTGGAGCCGTTACGTTACGTCCGCGGAGCCATTACGTTAAGCCCCCGCTGATTGGTCCAAATTGACCAATCCACGGACTTCCTCACACACACACAGTGTGCAGGCAGCTCTGCTGATAGGCTTGTTTGAGACGAGCTGCGGCTCGCCTCGAAAGTAGACGAGAATAGCCGATCGCAGCCGGGGGAGGTCTCAAAAAGCTCGCCTGAAGTCGGACAGCTCGGAGTCGGCTTCTTCCTCTTCTTCTTCTTCTCTCGGTTTTTTGGCGGATTGCAAACAACTTTAAGGTGCATACCGCCACCTCCGGAGTCGGCTTGACTCGGTTTGCATTTATAAAGAATGCACAAATGTGTTTAATCGTTAATGTCAGATATGTACTAAGTAAATACATTTGTTCCTGCTCAAGATTAGATTCAACTTTATTGTTATTGCACAGATTACAGGTACTGAGACAACGAAATGCAGTTTAGCTTCTAACCAGGAGTGCATAAAGCAGTAAAGTGAAAAGTAATGTACACAATCTACAGAATAAAATATAGAATGAATTGAATGATGAAAAAACAGTGAGGGGTATGAATACACTAGATATACACAGTAGCCTAGCCTAGTATGAACAGTGTGTTGTATGAATATGCTAAGATATATAAAGTATGACAACGGTAAGCAGTGCAAGTATAGTATAAAATATATAGATATTAATTTAATGATGATAAACATTGTGGAACAATGATGAAAAATGTGAATGGAAGTGGCGACGTAAAACTGACACAAAACAACAACACACTTTTGCCGAGCCAATGGAGAGTTTCATCCCCAGCACGGGGTAAAAACCACCAATGAGCGCTCAGCTCGAGATACCAGCGAGTCGTTTCCCATCAAGCATTTCGCTTCCGCAGCCCGTGGAGAGAAACTGCGCCGCCTCGCCGCGCCTCGCTCTCAAGTCTGCGGGCGTCTTTGTCCCGCGAGATTTCAACGTCTCATGTAGGCGAGCCTCCTGAGCAAGTCGGACAAAATGACTAACCATCATGCAACGCACTAGCAAGACGTTGATCGCAATTGCGCAGGTCTGCGCAGGTCTCGCTTGTCTCAAACAAGGGGTGTTTCTCAATCGCGAGTAAAGCTGCTTCCGAGCCACTATTTCAAGCATACTACGTCATCGAGTGCCGCCGAAGGACTGTTCCAATCTCCAGTATACTTGGAAATCTACCGAGCCCGGCGTACTCCGTTTGGAGAAATATCGAGTGTGCACATGAGTAGACTTCGCGGCCTTAAAATCCCCACAATGCTTTGCGCACGGACCAATTTCCCCAAATCTGTGGCGGAAGATGTAAGGCGGGGCCTCTCATATGACGCACACCTACACACTTGCTAGCCTGTTCCACTCTTTGTTTTCTGAATGGCAGGAAGTATTCTTGACTCGCTTCTGAAGCAAGATGCTCGGCAGACATGTGCTGCCAAGCAAGCGTACTCGCGATTGAGAAACACCCAATGAGAAGGGTCCAGCTGCGGCTGCGGCCGCGGCAAGTACACGACACTACACGACACGCCCCCTACACGACACGCCCACCTGACACGACACTACAGTGGCTGAGAGACATTCTTCTTCTTCTTCTTCTTCTTCTTTTCTTTAATGGCGAATCGCTTCCACTTGGAGCATATATCGCCACCTACTGTTGATTTATTAAATGTTTATACTAAATCCTTGTCCTCAGACCAGTGCTTTTGAGGAATTTGAAGATCAGCTTGTTTGCTTCATTTCTTGATTTACTTTCGTATATTGACTTGAAATCCATGTCCTTGACGTTGAGTTGTTCCAGTGCAGTTTTCAGAATGAGTCTTTGTCTGTTATAATCCGGGCAGCTAAAAAATACATGATGTATTGTCTCTGGTTGTTGGCAACCATCACAATTACCATTTGGATGTTTTCCAATCAGATGCAGTGATGAGTTTAATCCAGAGTGACCCAATTTTATCCTGCTGTTAATGCTCTGTTCTCTTCTACTACTCCCCCAAGTGCTTCCCATTCCTACTTCCCTTTGTATCTGGTATAAATGTCTTCCTTTGGTGTTACTGTCCCATAGTTTTTGCCATTGTTGCTTGATAACAACTTTTGTAACAGATTTGACTTCTGCTCTACTGATGGGTACCATAATATCAATCTGGTTTGCTTTCAAACCACATTTTGCCAGTTGATCCACTACCTCATTCCCTCTAATACCCACATGCGCTGGAACCCACACAAATTGAACAACAATTCCCAGATGAACTAACCTAAACATGTGTAAAATTTCATGTAAAATATCCTGACGACATTCTGAAGAGAAGTTGTTTATACTCTCCAGAGCTGCACTGGAGTCAGAGCAAATGACCACTCGCATTGGCTGTATTTCCTCTACCCACTGAAGTGCTAGTGAGATAGCCATCATCTCTACTGTATATACTGCGATGTGATCACTCGTCCGCTTTCCCACTTTTACTTTTAATTCAGGAACATAAAATGCACAACTAGTTTGACCATTTTCTGGATTTTTGGATCCATCAGTAAATATGTATAAACTGCCCATATTGTTCATGTAGAACAGTATTCACATAAGCCTGTACATTAATTTTGTTTTTCATTGAATGTAACCGTTTCAATAAAGATAAATCTACTATAGGTTGAGGTAGCAACCATGGTGGAACAGCTGATAACAACACCGTCGGACTAATATTCCATTCTTTAACTTTGAATTCCTTACATAATTCAGAAACACAAACACAAAAACTTTCTTTTTTCATTTTGTTACTTTCCCAACTTGTTTTTACAGTTTGTTTAGTAGGGTGAGTATCTTTATGGCCCTGTAGATTTGCCCAATAATTAACAATGAACTGTTTTCTCCTCAAAAAAATTGGTATTTCTCCGACCTCTACCTGAAGTGCCGACACTGGTGTAAGGATGTGTGGAAGGGTAGGACCCAAATGCAGACTATCAGAAAAGGTAAACGGTCTCGAAGCAAAAACGAGCTTTATTCTAAAGCTGAACAATAGCATGGCATGAAACACATAGGTTCTATAGAAAACTGACCGTGACCAACATGGTGGGAGACAGGAGAAACAAACAATGAACCGACAGGGGAACACAGGAAGAGACAAGACTAAATACAGAGAGGGGTAATCACAAGACGAGACACAGCTGGGGTAAGGGAGGCAGAAACACAAGGGCAACAGGTGAACACAATCAAACAATCAGACACACCAGGGAAACTAAGACAGGAAGGCAAACACAGGAAGAAGGAACAGAGAAGACACGAGGAAAACATTTCAAAACAAAACAGGAAACCAGAAAAAGACAAGACAAAACACAACACAGACAGATCGTGACATAACCCCCTCCTCAAGGGACGGATCCCAGACGTCCCAAAAAACATAGTCTAACACTTCAAAAAGGGTGGGTGGAGGGGGTCCGGAGGACGGGCCCGAAAGGGGTCCCGGGCGGACGGCCCGGGGGCAAGGCAGAGTCCAAAAAGGGGCGACGGCCACAGCGGGCGAACTCAGGGGGCCGGGCATGAGAGCAAAGGCAGCGGCTCTCAGGGGACCGGGCTCGAGGGCGAAGGCAGCGGCTGGAAGAATCAGGAGGCCGAGCCCGAGGGCGAAGACCGCGGCTGGAGAACTCAGGAGGCCGGGCTCGAGGGCGAACAAGAAGGCGGCGACGAGACAGCTCCGGAGGACGGGCAGGAAGGCGCCGACGGGACAACTCCGGAGGACGGGCAGGAAGGCGCCGACGGGACAGCTCCGGAGGACGGGCAGGAAGGCGCCGACGGGACAGCTCCGGAGGCCGGGCAGGAAGGCGCCGACGGGACAGCTCCGGAGGCCGGGCAGGAAGGCGCCGACGGGACAGCTCCGGAGGCCGGGCAGGAAGGCGCCGACGGGACAGCTCCGGAGGACGAGCAGGAACCAGTATCGGCCGGACAGGAACCGGAGCCGACGGGACAGGCGTAGACGGGGTCCTGAACATGACATGGGCTGGTGTCGACTGGACCCCCAACGGAACAGGACACAGAGTTGGCAGGACCCCCGGTGGAACAGGTGTCGGCGGGACCTCCAACAGGACAGGACACAGAGTTGGCAGGACCCCTGGCAGGACAGGTGTCGGCGGGACCCCCAACAGGACAGGACATGGATTTGGCAGGACCCCTGGCAGGACAGGTGTCGGCGGGACCCCCAACAGGACAGGACATGGAGTTGGCAAGACCCCCGGCAGGAGAGTAGTCGGCGGGACCTCCAACATCACAGGACATAGGGTTGGCAGGACCCCTGGCAGGACAGGTGTCGGCGGGACCCCCAACAGGACAGGACATGGAGTTGGCAAGACCCCCGGCAGGAGAGTAGTCGGCGGGACCTCCAACATCACAGGACATAGGGTTGGCAGGACCCCCGGCAGGAGAGTAGTCGGTGGGACCTCCAACATCACAGGACATAGGGTTGGCAGGACCCCCGGCAGGAGAGTAGTCGGCGGGACCTCCAACATCACAGGACATAGGGTTGGCAGGACCCCCGGCAGAAGAGTAGTCGGCGGGACCTCCAACATCACAGGACATGGGGTAGGCGTCGGCCATAGAGCCAACAGGACACGGGGTGCTGGAGTCGGCCGGACCACCGACAGAACACGAGGGGCTGGAGTGGGCCAAACCACTGACAAAACACGGGGGGCCGGAGTCGGCCGGACCACCGACAGGACACGAGGTGCTGGAGTCGGCCGGACCACCGACAGGACACGAGGTGCTGGAGTCGGCCGGACCACCGACAGGACACGGGGTGCTGGAGTCGGCCGGACCACCGACAGGACACGAGGTGCTGGAGTCGGCCGGACCACCGACAGGACACGAGGTGCTGGAGTCGGCCGGACCACCGACAGGACACGAGGTGCTGGAGTCGGCCGGACCACCGACAGGACACGAGGGGCTGGAGTCGGCCGGACCACCGACAGGGACATGAGGTGCTGGAGTCGGCCGGACCACCGACAGGACACGAGGTGCTGGAGTCGGCCGGACCACCGACAGGAGACGGGGGTGCTGGAGTCGGCCGGACCACCGACAGGACACGAGGTGCTGGAGTCGGCCGGACCACCGACAGGACACGAGGTGCTGGAGTCGGCCGGACCACCGACAGGACACGAGGTGCTGGAGTCGGCCGGACCACCGACAGGAGACGGGGTGCTGGAGTCGGCCGGACCACCGACAGGACACGGGGGGCTGTACTGGTGCACGGAACCATGACTGTGTGGGCCGGTACTGGAGCAGGCACCCTGGCTGCTGGGCATGGAACAGAAGCCTGGAACCTGACTGTGTGAGCCAGGTAATCGAACACGGAAGCATGGCTGTGTGGGCCGGTACTGGAGCAGGCACCCTGGCTGCTGGGCATGGAACAGAAGCCTGGAACCTGACTGTGTGAGCCAGGTAATCGAACACGGAAGCATGGCTGTGTGGGCGAGTACTGGTGCACGGATCCATGGCTGTGTGGGCCGGTACTGGATTATGAGCTGGCTTCCTGACCTTGCGTTTCTTTGAGGTCTTTTGGAGGCTCCGTGGACCTCCAAACGCCAGACGGGATCCCAAAAAAGGGTCAGAGAATGGAGACTGGTACTCGGGGCTACGTGCAAAAACTCTGAGCCATTCAGGCAACGAGCTCCTCAGCCATGGCATGTTAGACACCGCCATCTGTGCCTTCTTGAGGATAGCCTCTTTGTCCTTTCTTGACGAGGTTCCACTCCACTCGACATAGTAACATTGAAGGGTAAAGTCTAGATCGAACAGATCTACCTTAAAGTCTTCAAAATCCGCTGGGTCCATATTTGGTCGGTTCATTCTGTAAGGATGTGTGGAAGGGTAGGACCCAAATGCAGACTATCAGAAAAGGTAAACGGTCTCGAAGCAAAAACGAGCTTTATTCTAAAGCTGAACAATAGCATGGCATGAAACACATAGGTTCTATAGAAAACTGACCGTGACCAACATGGTGGGAGACAGGAGAAACAAACAATGAACCGACAGGGGAACACAGGAAGAGACAAGACTAAATACAGAGAGGGGTAATCACAAGACGAGACACAGCTGGGGTAAGGGAGGCAGAAACACAAGGGCAACAGGTGAACACAATCAAACAATCAGACACACCAGGGAAACTAAGACAGGAAGGCAAACACAGGAAGAAGGAACAGAGAAGACACGAGGAAAACATTTCAAAACAAAACAGGAAACCAGAAAAAGACAAGACAAAACACAACACAGACAGATCGTGACAACTGGTGTAGATCTGACTGCCCCACAGCATATCCTTAGTGCTTGTGCCTGGACTCTATCTAATTTTTGAAGAGAAGAGTATGCAGCTGAACCATACACTATTAGTCCGTATTCTATGGCTGATCTAATTAATGCTGTGTATACGTTCCTCAAAGCAGCTTTATCAGCCCCCCACTTAGTGCCTGCCAAGCACCTCATAACATTTAAAACCCTTTTACATTTATCTACTACTTTATCAATGTGAGTAGTCCATGTGACTCTCTCGTCCAACCATATTCCCAGAAATTTAAATGTCTTCACTTTGTCCATAAAGTTTTAACCTAACCTCCTCACCTATCCTTTTCCTCGTAAAAAATAAAGTTTCAGTTTTTTCCACCGACAATCTAAACCCCCATGTCAGAGACCAGCTTTCAATTTCCGTAATGGCTTCCTGAATCTTACCTACAATATAATTTACATTTCTGCCCCTTTTCCAAATAGCTCCATCATCTGCAAAAAGTGACTTACCGATATCAGATCCTACTTGTGTATATATATCATTTATCATGATAGAAAACAAAAGAGGACTAATTACACTCCCCTGTGGGGTTCCATTTTCAACTTCATGCCTTCGAGAATAAGAATTGCCAACTCGGACTCTGATGGCACGGCCAAACAAAAAATCCATAATCCAATTATATACCTTACCTCCCAGACCCATAATGTCCAGTTTAATTAATAATCCTTCCTTCCACATCATATCATAAGCTTTTTCCACATCAAAGAATACAGCTACAACACACTCCTTATTCGCTTGGGCTTTCCTGACTTCAGATTCCAGGCACAGCAGTGGATCTAAAGTACTCCTCCCTCTTCTAAACCCACTCTGATAAGGAGTCATTAGTTCATTTTTCTCAACGTAGTATGTCAGCCTTTCTGTTATCATTCTTTCCATAACTTTACACAAGTGCGATGTCAGAGCTATAGGTCTATAACTGCCTGGACTAGTTGGATCTTTCCCAGGTTTTCTAATAGGAATAATGACAGACTCTTTCCATATTATTGGCAGCTTCCCTTTCTCCCAAATCTTATTATACATCTCCAACAGCTTTCCTAATGCAAACTCACTTAATTTGGTCAACATTATATAACATACATTATCTTTCAGGAGCAGTCATTTTACACTTACTTAATGCTCTTCTCAACTCTTGAATAGAAAAAGGTACATTTACAACACTCTGCGACGAATGTCTTTCTTCATATACATTAGGATGTTCATCTAACACTTCCTGCCTCCTGATCTTACCTTCTTCTGTCAAATTTTCCGAAGAATGAACTTTGACAAAATTTTTTGCTAGAATTTCTGCCTTCTCCATAGGACCAGTGGCAATTTCCCCTCCATTCTCTAACACTGGCAGGTTACTCTGCTGTCTAATTCCCCTCATCTTCCTAATCATTCCCCATACTTTATCTAATGGCGTAGTTCTCCCAATACTTGAACAGAATCCTCTCCAACACTCCCTTTTTGCTCTTTTAACAATTTTCCTTACCTGAGCCTGTGCCTTCTTATATTCTAATAAATGGTGTAATGAATGTGTCTTTCTTAGCTTTCCAAACAGCCTGATTTTGTTTCGGATTGCATCATTACATTCTTTGTTCCACCACGGTACCATCTTAACACATTTACTAAGTTTACCAGTTTTATTCCCAATAGATTGATTAGCGCTTTTAATTATATTTGACGTAAATTGCTCATTTATATCATCAATACTTCCTGTCATATCAATCTGATCAAATTCATTATCACACAATTTAGCAAACATCTCCCAATTTGCTTTAGAAAAAGTCCATCTCATGATACCGTCTAGCTCAACCACATTACTTATATCAAACTTGATTATAATCGGAAGATGATCACTCCCAATACTGTTATTTGCCAATACTTCCCAACTGCTACCAGAAGCTAATTCACTTGTTACCAGAGTTAGATCGATCGCAGACTCTGTTCCATCTCTAAAATTGAGTCTTGTACCTTGCCCATTATTTAAACAAACTAATTCATTTGCCTCCATTAAGTCCTCCACCACCTGTCCGTTGTAATCTGTAGATCTCCCTCCCCACATTGTATTATGTGCATTAAAATCACCACACCATATTATTTCATTTCCTTGACAAAGACTGTCTAATTCCTCTATTTTGAGTTTATTACATGGATTATAAAAATTCAGGACACTAATATTCCTTTTATTAATCCAAACTTCTACACCCACTATTTCTAAATCATGACTGTTCTTAAATGTTAGCCTACTATAAGACATTATTTCTCTGATAAAGATTGCACATCCCCCTCCCTGACCATCATTTCTATCTTGTCTTATAGCACTATATCCCCCAATAATGAAGTCCAAATGAGTCTTCAGCCATGTTTCTTGAATACAAATAACGTCTGGTTTTTCTTTTAACTGATATATATAGGTCTTCAATTCTTGTCCATTTGCAATAAGGCTTCTAGCATTCCACTGCAGAATGAGAAAAACCATCAATCTATTCACTAATCTGTGAATCATCATTATTGGGGGCTAGCATATCATGTATCATTTCAACCGTTATATCCTTTATCCCCAAAAATTCACCTGCTGCATCCACTATTGTTTTCAGTCTTGACCTCTTTTTAGTTTGTTGCATAGCAACATTCACCACTTTTCCAATAAAGGCCACAAATTTGTACTTATTAACAATCAATGCATCCTCTCCTATCACACACTTATGTGAACACTTTGTGGAGCTTTCCTTTGCCTGTGGGAGTTTGGGAAAATCTTTTGAAGAGAATATACTTGCTGCTACTTGGGATTTCCTAGCTATGTTTAGTGATACCTTTTCTGTTGCTTCAGAATATGAGACTTTATTTTGCACTTTGTATCTCTGCACCTCCTTGGCCTTTTTCTGCACTTCACAGCCCTGATACGCAGCACTATGTTCCCCACCACAGTTACAACATTTCACCTTAGCACCTGCAGCACAACTACCATATTCATGTTCCCCCGCACATGTTGGACACCTGGGCTTAGTTGCTTTGCACTTGTCTGCCACATGCCCAAACCTTTGGCATTTAAAGCACCGCAAAGGTTTAGGGATGAATTCTCTTACTGGAAAGCTCATGCAACCGATCATTATCTTCTGTTGAATTGTTTCTTCAAACTGAAGAAGAACAGATAAACTATCCACTATCTTACCCTGATACCTAGTAGGAAGACGCTTAACTACAGACACTTTTCCCCCTTTAATTTCTTTCTTGAGTTCTTCTATGCCGATTTCTATCGGAACTCCACTGATAACTCCAAGTATCTTCCGATTTGCTCCAGGAACATGGCATTTAATTCGAACTTCATTCAGGGTCTTCATTTTCAGTAACTTTTCCTGTTGTTTTGCATTCCTCATTTCAACCAACATCCGTCCTTTGCTCAGAAATCGTGCTTGTTTTATCGATCCAATTTCTTTGTGAATCGCTTTAGTCAGGGCCACTGGATGTAGCTTAGCTGCGGATTGCTCACCAAACTCCACAATCACTTTCCACTCTTCATTCTCAATCCTTTTCTTTACTTTCTTCAATTCATTCTGCGAATCAGAATCACTAAGACTGTCACTTGACATGTCTATCTTCTTTCTTGAAGCCTTTTTCCTTACTTCATTCCATCCTCCATCTCCTTCAGATGCACTTTCCATACCCTCCTCTCCAGGGCTCAAAGACGCCATTCCACCAGCTGCTCTCAATCTCGCACTCACACGTCCACCGTCCTCACTGTCCCCGATAGCACTAGCTTCACCCCGACTGAGAGACATTACCGTACATGGCAGATTAAAAACGAATTGCAAATGTTATTGTAACATTTTAAGCAACTATTAGGCAAATAAATTAATAACCTAGTCTATCCGTTTGAGACACAACAGTATAACTTTCAACCCAAATCATTTTGTCAACAAACGGTGGTTTAGTAAACTTCTTTTTAATATATAAAATAGGTATTAATGAGATAATCTATTAATTATGTTTGTCTAACTGCTACACATGTATTTATACATAAATGTAGATATTTGTGAACATCTAAATATAGTTGTTAAAGGTTTTAAGATATACATAATCACATCATGGGGTCATTAAGGACCAAATTAGGAGGGCCAGTCAGGCCACTAATGAGCTCAATCATTCACATGTATTATACTTTATAAATTAAAAGTACTAGGGGTCTATTACAAAACCTTTGAAGGAATCGTCATGCATTCTGAATGTTTCTGTACTTTAAAAACATCATGGCTCAAGATCCTGTTCTTGTTCAAGATTATTCATACTCATTTGTGAATTTAACATCCATATTCACTCAAAACTGAAACAACACCAACATTTTTTTTGAAAGCATTGCAGGCCTAAAGCTCCACGTCAGTGACCTATATTTTAATTTCTTCCATCAAACTTTAAAAATGGCAAACAGCATGTTTTTAAAGATTTAATCTTTTAAGAAACAAAATATCAAATTTCAACAGAAGGGTTTAAAAACACGTTTTTAATGCAAATAAACTTGAAACATAAACCTATTTGTCATTTCAAAATGCACTTGTATTGTCTGCGTGAAAGGCACAGTAGGCTATGAGCGAATACATATCAACATTACAAAAATGACAAAGTCGTACAATATATACCATGTGCTACTGTCTAGGATTAAGTATGATGAGACTTTTTTTAAGGAGGGACCCCAGAGCCAAGGGCAGGCCGAGCAGACTGCCTTCTCCCGCCGCAGGCTTCCCCGGTGATGGGCTCCGTATAACAAGTCCCCTCAGTCTGTGCGGGGAGCTGCACCACAGTGATGCTGCTGTCATCGCTCGCCTCTCCTCCGGTGGTGCCCTCGGCTCCCTCCGCCGCCACACTGCCCAGCACACTGGAGATCACTAATGTCTCTCAGCCACCGTAGTGTCGTGTCAGGTGGGCGTGTCGTGTAGGGGGCGTGTCGTGTAGTGTTGTGTACTTGCCGCCATAGATATATATAATGGGTGTTTCTCAATCGCGAGTAAAGCTGCTTCAGAGCCACTATTTCAAGCATACTACGTCATCGAGTGCCGCCGAAGTACTGTTCCAATCTCCAGTATACTTGGAAATCTACCGAGCCCGGCGTACTCCGTTTGGAGAAATATCGAGTCTGCACACTCGCAGACTTCGCGGTCTTAAAATCCCCACAATGCTTTGCGCACGGACCAATTTCCCCAAATCTGTGGCGGAAGATGTAAGGCGGGGCCTCTCATATGACGCACACCTGCACACTTGCTAGCGTGTTCCACACTTCGTTTTCCGAATGCCAGGAAGTATTCTTGACTCGCTTCTGAAGCAAGATGCTCGGCAGACATGTGCTACCAAGCAAGCGTACTCGCGATTGAGAAACACCCATAAACACTAGATGGCTCATGGGAGATTTTCCAGCGTAGCTCACTGGCCGCCATCTTGCTACAGTCAACAGCTACTCTGGTACGCGCTATGGTAGCTGTTGTAAGGTGAGTGATCTGCACAAAAATACTCTTAACTCGCTGAAATCTTGACTGATTTACAAACGGTTTGGTTTATTAGAAACATTATTAGCATGGCTATGATACAGGATGCTTGGACATGTTGAAATAGCAGCTTTTCTTTGTGTATGTGTGGTTGTATTTATTAGCTGGCTAATAACAAGAGGCTGTGAGTGAGACTTGGGGTGTTTCTCAATCGCGAGTAAAGCTGCTTCAGAGCCACTATTTCAAGCATACTACGTCATCGAGTGCCGCCGAAGTACTGTTCCAATCTCCAGTATACTTGGAAATCTACCGAGCCCGGCGTACTCCGTTTGGAGAAATATCGAGTCTGCACATGAGTAGACTTCGCGGTCTTAAAATCCCCACAATGCTTTGCGCACGGACCAATTTCCCCAAATCTGTGGCGGAAGATGTAAGGCGGGGCCTCTCATATGACGCACACCTGCACACTTGCTAGCGTGTTCCACACTTCGTTTTCCGAATGCCAGGAAGTATTCTTGACTCGCTTCTGAAGCAAGATGCTCGGCAGACATGTGCTACCAAGCAAGCGTACTCGCGATTGAGAAACACCCCTAGTATTACAAAGTTGACCCAGCAACTTTACACCAGTGGGAGAGGCAGAACTGCTCTTTCTTTTCAACATAACTTAAGTTACACATGATTTCTTCCAAGTGGTTTGGCTTGTTAAAAACATCTTACATTTAGATACATTATGATACAGGAAATTGCTGGCTTTGTGTTTACAGAAGTACCTGACTATGCCGGACTTTTGTGCAGCCTACGGATGCTCTAATCGCCGCAGTCTGGAAACAAGAACCCGTGGAATCACCTTTCACGTGTAAGATATGACAATATTATGACTATAATTAGGATAATCGTTAATTACGTAGTGGATGTATGTACATTACAAGTTCTGCTACACAGGATCAGTGGGGCTATGTGAGATAATAGTATTGCAAGATTGTTGTTGACCCAGCCTCTTTAGAATATGTTGCTACCATTTCTTTACACAATTGTTTAATGTTTCTTTTGGACACCTTTTTTATAACTCTTAGTGTGGTTGTCTTATTCTTAAAGTATACATGCATACATACAATTACCCCAAAAATATGATAATTTCGGTGTGTATTTTTGTCCTTACCCTTAATGTTAAAGGAAAGAAGGGAGGAAAATGTTGACAATAATTGATATATCTGGCTACCTTTCTCATGTTTTTAAGGTTTCCCAAAACCGGAGAGAGGAGGAGGCAGTGGGAAGCTGCCCTAAGAAGGCAGGACACTGCTCTGCAGTGAGCACTTCAGTTGTGAGGACTTTGACAGGACGGGGCAGACTGTCCGGCTTAAAGATGGTGTTGTGCCAACAGTATTCAACTTCCCAGCTCATCTTCAAAGGGTATGTGTATCATTGGCCAACAAGAATTCAAGGTGTATAAGATTGATATGTGATTAAATGTCACACTTTAGTTTTTCTTTCTGCAAGTTTAGGAATAAATAATGTGTTGTGTATTACAGCACATTTTAAACACTCAAAATGTCTTTAATTATGTTTATTTTAGCCGGAAGCAACAAGAAGCACAACCACTTCAAGAAGAGCGGAAGATGAACCTCAGCCTAATGTTGTGAGTATTCTGAATGTGGCCAAGACCAGAGAGATGGTCATTGATTTCAGGAGGGTGAGGACGTCTCCTCCTCTACCCCTGTGCATTCTGGGAGAGGATGTGGCAGTTGTGGAGGACTACAAATACCTGGGAGTGCACTTAGACAATGGGCTGAACTGGAGGATCAACACTGACGCTGTGCACAAGAAGGGGCAGACTCTATTTTCTGAGGAAGCTGAGATCCTTCCACGTGTGCAGCAAGATGCTGGAGATCTTCTACCGGTCTGTTGTGGCTAGTGCACTCTTCTTTGCTGCGGTCTGCTGGGGGGGCAGCATCAGAGCCGGTGACACCAGCAGGATCAATAAACTGATCAGGAAAGCTGGGTCAGTCATCGGCATCAAGCTGGACCCCTTTGAAGCTGTGGTGGAGAGGAGGACACTGAACAGGCTGTTGTCCATCATGGATAACCCCATCCATCCTCTCCACCTGCAGCTGGACAGTCAACGGAGCTCCTTCTCCAACAGACTGCTGCAGCTCCGCAGCGCCATAACTCTGTACAACAAATCACCTCTGGCTGGAAGATAACTCTCTGCTCCATAGTTTATCTTGAATATAACCACGTTGTACATTTTACACATATATAATCTGTTCAATATTTAAAGGTGGGGTAGGTAAGTTTGAGAAACCGGCTCGAGATACACTTTTTGTTATATTCCATGGAATGCTCTTAACATCCCGATAGCAATGAATATCTGAAGTGCTTTGACAAAAAATCCATAAATAAATATCATCTGTGGAAGCTGTAGTACTGTAAAAAGTACGACCAATCATTTTAGCCGGCCCGGCTAAAATAACTGGATGGCCTACCTGCCTGTCAGCCTTCCATCTGTGCACAAACTTATCTCGTGCCCTCATTGGTCATGTGCGCGTTCGTGTGTGTTGGAGGAGGGGCTCTGTAAGGAAGTGGCAGATTTTTTCCGGCTGTGTATTTTCAAATTCTAGCGATCTCTAGCTGGTTTCTCCAAAATTACCTACCCCACCTTTAACATTAATATTCCATATGCCTTATATTTATGTATATGTATATTAGATATATATAATATCCTGCCAAACTCAACATGTATATTATTTTCCTCTTTCTTTATTTTCTTTATTTTTCTTGCTTATTTCTAATTTATTGTAAAATGCCGTGTCCCTTATGCTGCTGTAACTAAAAATGTGTTCCCAAATTGGGATCAATAAAGTACCATCTTATCTTATCTTATCTTATTTGCATGTGGAATGTCACTAACAAATGAGAGCATCATATGGCTTGTCATATTAAATCCTTTATCTCGGTGGTACCCAGGAAGGTCTATGATGGTGTTACTAGGAGAGCCCAATATCATTTGAGGTGGTACTCTGTGTAAAAAGTTTGAGAACCACTGGCCATCTCACTTGCTCTATATCACTCATACACTTGAATACACATGTGCAAACATTGAAACTACACCCAGGGGTTGGCAACCTTTACAATCAAAATAGCCATTTTTGTCCAGAGCCTCAAAACATATTTCTGCCTTATAAGGGGACAAGCCTATTAAGATCAATTTCTTAAAAGTACGCTGAGTTGTGTTTTCTGTTGGAGAACGTAACATTTTTTTAGGAGAATAGAAACCACACCAAGTTGTTCTTCTTAATAATAATAATACATTTATTTTGGGGGGCCGCCTTTCATAACACCCAAGGACACCTTACAGGGCATAGGGGCAATATAGGGAACAATTAAAACACTGGATTTAGTGAGATATCAGCCGGGGTAAGACGAGACAAACAACAGTAAATGGACTACAGAAGGACACAAAAGGACACAGGGTACAGTTGGGAACGATTAATCGAATATTCGAAATTATTCAGGTATTCGAGTATGAGAATATGAGTTATGAATATTTTTATTGTAATTACTTTTTTTTTTTTGGGAGGGGTGCCTAAGTTGATTACATATGATCAAATGGAATAATTCAATGTATACGACAGTGCCATAGCTAAGTGTGTTAGGTCTAAAGGTGTGTTTTGCTCCGCTCACCGGTCCCTCACAGCGGGCAGAGCTGCAGGTGCTGATCTCTCTCTCTCGCGTCCGGTTATACTTCATTCGCGTTTATGTCCAAATCCATCAGATCTAGCTAGTTCTAGCTAACGATATGGCTGCTGCCCCTCCCTACACGCAGATCACGCAGACTCAAACCTCATCTTATGCCCAAATTCCAGATGAGAGGGTCTTCTCTACAGCTGGCCTGATTGTGAATCGCCTCCTCACCCGCCTCTCCCCTGAGCATGTAGACATGCTCATATTCTTAAACAAGAATGAGTATTGAATAGCTGCATTCTGTGCATAGGCCCTGTTATAGGTTGGTGATCTCTGTTGTAATAGGGTTACGTTACCCTAACCCGTTATGTTGTTCGTGTATGATCCTGAAAGCTGTAGGCCTATAGCTGTCAACTGTTCAAACTGTGATCACCAGTTCAATACATTTGACAAATTCGACTTCGTTTCTATACTTATTTGAACATGTATTTATTTATTTTTCAAAATTAAATTTTTCTTAGTAAATATTTTCCCACATTTTATTTTTTTTATAGGATATGTACATTTCGGTTAATCGGTTAACCGTTTTTTTGGGGGTCGAATATTCGAATATACATTTGCTTTCAAATTCCCATCCCTATTATGTACACACATATGGAAAGAAGAAACAGATCTTCATATAACAAAGAAGTCATGCACTTATATGGCAAATCCTTCACAACCTTGAAAAAACATGAAAATAGTAATAAATTACATTTCTAAAAACACCAGTTTTTCATATAATGAGCTGTGGTTTGCATATGTTGTTCATTAAGTTTCTTTCTAGTCTTTTAACTATAAAAGCAGTCTTGTTAAAGTCACAGGATAACACACATTATATTTTCTGCTTGCACACTTTGTCTTTCAGTCGGCTGTTTGTGCAGCCTGTATAAAAGCAACCCCAGGTACAAGAGAAAGTGTACACAACAGATGTACAGTTACTGCTTTAAAGTCACTGATGTTTGTTTGTTTGTAATTCACGTTTGCTTCTGTCTTGTTCTGCAGGCCATCAGCTCTTTGAACAAGTATCCATTGCCGCTTCAAAACGCCAAAGAGGCCAAAATCCTGCAGAGCTTTGGAGACGGCATCTGTAAAATACTGGATCAGAAACTGCAGCGATATCTCAGAGAGAACGGTGAGGAACAGAGGAGTGGGGGGGTTCAGGATTACATTCATTCACTTACAATACAAGATCATTAAAGAAATACATTGATGCCTGCATTGTGAGAGGGGTGTAAATACAAGAGGGGGAAACTAGTGATAATTGGGAACTATTTAAGAGTGGGAGTCTCAACAAATATAAAAAACATACATTAGAAAAACTACAAACAATACACCAAGAAAAGCCTGATGTAGAAAAATATAAGAACATATCAAAAAGCTAAAAGAGAATACATGGGTAGCTTTAAAAAAAAGTTATCTGCAGTACTAGGAGTTATACCCAAAGGCAAAGCTAGGAAACAAATACTCACTTACTTCAAGCTGCAATAAAATGTATCACACTTTTCCTGTAGGTCCAGATGCTCCGATCCACTCTCTCCCTGAAGGAGCGCCCCCTGCTGGCCGACAGGACAACAACAGCCTGGATCCATCCAGAAAGGTGTGTGTGTGTGTGTGTGTGTGTGTGTGTGTGTGTGTGTGTGTGTGTGGTGTGTGTGTGTGTGTGTGTGTGTGTGTGTGTGTGTGTGTGCGTGCGTGTGTGTGTGTGTGTGTGTGTGTGTGTGTCACATTGAAAACCTCTTATTTGTGACTTCTTTTGTATAACTTTCCTTGTAGAAGAATGCAGCCGGGGATCAAGGGAAAAACAAAGGAGGAGGGAGGAAGAAGAGGGAGTACATTCCCCAGAGACGGTCTGGAGGTTACGCTGTTCTGCTCACACTGTACAGAGTGTCTCAGGTACGCCTTCCTCCATCACATCTACATAAAATACCTCCATGTTTTGCATCGTGGCTTCATGTGATGTCTCTCTCTCTCCAGATCCCAGGCAGCAAAGGCTACATGTTTAAGATGGAGCTCCAAGCAGAAGCTCAGCAACTCTGCGATAAGTCCTTCACTGTGGTAAGTGGAGTATTTGTTACGACACAACATAACAACGCTTCTGTTTTCTCATGTGTTGTTATAGCTAAAGACGGGCTAGCTGCCTTTAAACCCGCTTATTACACGGCTGATAACCAAATCAATTGAGGATTTGACATAACTAATTATTTTAAAAATGATTTCATATATTTGAAAATGATCGTTTTGCTTTCGCTAAGATATAATTGTGTGTTTATGGCGTAGCAACTTAACTTAAAATGACGACGGCACTAATCGAGATTTTCTGGTGCATAACTGTCAGTCTTTTACCTCCTTTATATACGTTTCTTTTGACCTTATTAAACACCAATATGTTGAAGTATTGGAGCATGTGGGCTGTAACAGTTTAACACGGAAAGACGCTCTCAAATGACCACGAAGCATTATTATGACACAGAATAATGAACTCTTTAAAGCAGGGGTGTTAGAGCCACAATGAAGTCAAAGTTATTATTTAGATTCATAATTTGATAAATGAATTAATGATGGAAAATGATTTATATTGCCATGGTGAATATCTTTTGATGAAATGATTAATCATTTAAAATCGTAATTATGATCTGTTTCCTTGTACCTTCCGGTGTTTATTTAAAGGGGACCTATCATGCAAAATGCACTTTGGTACGTCTTTTATACATGAATATGTGTCCCCGGTGTTCCAGGGAACTCACCAAGTGTCAGAAAACACAACCCTCTCTATTTTCCTCCGTACCCAAATCTCTAAAAAAGGGGCTGCAACGGATCTGATAAAAACTGATCCAGATTTGAACACTGTCCTGACGTCAGGACGGTGGCGCTACGGCTATTGGGCCAACTCCACCAATCAGGAGGAGACAACCACGGCATTGCCGTTCGAAAGCGCTGGAGACGCTGTAGTACATATGCCAGGCCTGTAGGTGGTGCTGTTCTCACAGAATCTGCCCTTGCAAACACAGAGCTAAAAAATGTCAAATTGAGCAAAATGAGGCATGTCTAAAATGCATGATCTGTTTGGTATTTTGAAAAAAAAAAAGTATAAATATGCCTTATATAGGTATGGTCCTACACTATATTATTATAATATAGCATGATAGGTCCACTTTAAGTGAGGCAATTGAAGACAGCCGCGGTGCTCTGAGACCTGATGAGACGGGGAGCGGAACAGTTTTTCGACCACAAATTGTAAACCGAAATTAGTGTTGCAAATTGGACTGCAAAGTATAGTTTATATAAGAAAGTATATCGCCGAAATATTGATTTAGATTTGTTATTTTGAGACTATTTAAGTCAATACTTTTTTGTTAATAAATTACATTTTTTGACTGAAAACCTTCGGCTGCTTATTGCTTTGGATTGTGTGTCGTCAACCCCGCTCTATAGTGGCAAAAGGAAACCTTGGATGCCACTACAAGGGGTGTCAAACTCAAATACAAAGTGGGCCAAAATAAAAAAATGGGTACTAGTCGAAGGCCGGACTGGTTCAATGTTTATTGCAAAACTTATTGAAATGAACTTATTGCACATATTAAACCTGGAACTAACAAAGCTTAAATTATTGCCTATAAAAACAACATTAAACATTAAATAATCAGTTGCATTCATTTCTTATGGCTCTATCTGCAGCTTTTCCCGAGTCATTTCTTATGATTACATTTTTCCACAGGCCAACAACAGCTTCAAAAAAACTATTTCCCTCAAGAGAAAACAAACATGCCCTGTTGTCGTGAGAGAAAAAGTGCAGAAGGAAACATCCATTGAAACTCAGTGTGCTGCTCTGTGATGCTAGTTCAGATACTTGGCATCTCATCTTGGGTGCAAGTTCATCAATGTTTGGGCTCAGGCTCTGAGCTGAGGAAACCCTCAGGATTGAGTGAAGGTGTGTGTGCAATATACCGGCGGGCCAGATCTAATAGTCATTAGAAATTATCCTGCGGGCCGAAATTAAATCCACCACGGGCCTTGAGTTTGACACATGTGCTTTAATACCTAATATGAGTTGAGTATGTGCAGTATGGTATTATATGCCAATACAAGATACACCAATAGACTTAAGTTATTACTTATTTTAGTTTTTATTGTTTTTCTCACCGAAAATCATTTGTAGAAGAAACTATCAGAAAAAAGTCAAGGAGTATGAAGATTATAAGGGTTAGGTTTAGGTTTAGAGTTAGGTTTAGGGTTAGGTTTTTGACATTTTTAAAGACAACATTTGACACTGCATGATTAAAGAGAAACAAACCAACATAGAAATTTAAATTAAATAAAAACATTTGTTTATTTATTTATGCTTTTGACGAATTAACCCGCAGATAAATTAGTGGCTTTTATCTCCTGGCCTGCTGAGCTTGATTCTCCTGAACCGTTTTCATGTGTTCAAGGAAGTCATTGTCAATGGTGACGTTCTTCACATTCTTCCTCATAACGTCCTCTCTCTCAGCTTTCGCCTCCTTGTAAGAGTCCTCGAGCTTCATGAAAAGCAGATGCCTTTCCTTGAGCTGCAAAACTTCTTCTCGCAGGGAGACATGTTCGAGACTCATGGCGGCTTTTTCTGTCACCATTGCGCTGTAACTTTCCCTAATGGTGTCCTCATTCTGAAGTTCTTGGCACAACTCGTGTTTCTTTTGTTGCAACAATTGATTTCGCTGGAAAATCAACTCTTTTTCTTCCTTCACAATGTCGTATGACTCCTGAAGATCCTCTAAACCCAGAAGCCTCTTTGAAAGCTCAAAGATCTCTTCTTGCAAGTCTTCAGTTTGGCTCCTTTCCTCATATTTCGACTGGTTCATTTCGTCTATCTCAAACTGCACCGTGCTTTCATTTTCAAGCTCCCTGCAGAGATCCACTTCCTGCTGCAGAGCCTGGTTCTTCTGGAAAACCGTCTCCATCTCTGCCTTAGACACTTGGAAACAATCCTGAAGTTGCTCTTTCCTTTGCTTGAGACACTCAAGTTCTTCCTCAAGGCCACCATTTACTCTGATGATTTCCTCTGCGTCACTTCTCAATGCATCGAGTGCTTCCTCTGCAGCAGAATAGCTTTGGATTGATGAATGCACCTCTTCAATCTGTGCTTCGAGCTCTCTCTGTACACATAGTGCAGCTTCATGCTCAGCTTTGATAGCATCGATGCTATCCAGCTCATCTAGCTTGTCAAACATCTGTCCCTCGAGGATCTGTCGTTCACGCTCCAATTCCTTGTTTGTCTGGATTAGTCCCTGGAACATCGCCTCTACGGTAACGTTATTTTCGATCTTCTCACTAAGAACCCTCCCTACTTTTTCAAGGTAGGCACATTTGCGCTTCACAACACGTTCCTCGGCCTTCAGAGCGTCAAACTGCTCCCCCAACGCTGGAAAGCTGCTGAGCTGTCTTTGTATGGATCTTCTACATCAACATGTGTCCCCTCTTCTTCATGTCTCTTCTTCATCAACATGTGTCCCCTCTTCTTCATGTCTCTTCTACATCAACATGTGTCCCCTCTTCTTCATGTCTCTTCTACATCAACATGTGTCCCCTCTTCCCCATGTCTCTTCTACATCAACATGTGTCCCCTCTTCTTCATGTCTCTTCTACATCAACATGTGTCCCCTCTTCCCCATGTCTCTTCTACATCAACATGTGTCCCCTCTTCTTCATGTCTCTTCTACATCAACATGTGTCCCCTCTGTGGAAAGAGACTCTGAAAGTTTCAGGAACAAAGATTCTCTCTCTTTTTGTCCTGATCCATTTATATAAAAACCTGTCTGAAAATGAGCTGATCAGATTTTGGCCACTTAATGATGTCATAACGATGTATTGGCTTGTGTAACCATTAGCCAATCACCAACCAAGGTACCCCCCCCCCCCCCCCCTCCCCCCCCCCCCTCCCCCCCCCCCCCCCCCTATCACCTGAATCTCCTCCTAGAGCACCATTGTGTTCTTTTTAACCAAATACCAGAGGGGCGTGGGGAGGGGCTCCTTATTTTCATCTAAAGTAACAGACAGAGAATCAGCACTTTTGAAACAGGGCTGAAACAGAGGGGATTATGGGACGCTGCAATGATCTGTTTGGTGTTTCAGCCAATCAATTTGTAAACATGTATTCATTGATTTTTTACATTTATCACATTACACAAACACAACCGAACATTAGACATACGGCAGATTACAAAATAATGCTAAAATAAAAAGTGTGCAGTTAGTAGAAATCAGTGTAAAGTACAGACCAAGAATATCATTACATTTGCAAATTAACAAATTCAACAGAAATACAGCAAAAGCACATCCACAACCAGAGCTTACAATTCTCCAAATAGATGAACCGTATTCAACATTTCCTCACCGTAGTTTAGTCATTTCACTTTAACCGTCCACCTCTTCTGCAATGTCCCCCATTTTTTTATAAATTCCAACTCGTAATCATTTAGTTTTTCTCTGACTCCAGGTCAGTTGCGGACCCCCGTTGGCCGTGAGCTCGTCCTGGATTACATCATCGAGAGAAAGAGGATGGACGACCTGTGCGGCAGCATCATCGACGGGCGCTTCAGGGAACAGAAGGTGAAGAAAATGACATCTTCGTCAACCCATTTATCTTTGAGTCACTCCATCAAATTATTAGTCATGTACTCCGTTAACCAGAGCCCTGCATGCTGACTTGAAATGGCTTGTTTTGCCAAATGGTCAATAACCCAAAGATATTTGGATATTATGTAGAAATGCCAGAAGATTATCATATTTAAGATTAGATAACCCTTTATTAATCCCCATAGGGTTATTCTATCGGTTAAGCAGCAGCAGGTATACGAGTGAAACGCGAAATATATCAAAATAACAATAAAATAATTCGGTGGAACTGTTAACATACATATATGAATAGATATGGATACTTAAAATGTATATAAATGTCTGTCTTCAAGTGCATGTCCAAAAGTAGGTACATAGTGTGCATCTTGTTAAGTTTAATTTGCACTTGATGATTCATTTGAACATTTTATCACATATCAAAGTTGTTCAATCTTCTGTAATGAGTTTCTTTGCTTTTACTCTCCGTATCTTTTGATAAAAAAAATTGTTTTTCCATCTTTTACGATGCTGTTAATCAAATTATTTAAGGTGTGTTTTGTTATGTGTGTTACTGTGCACAACCCAAGAATGTACCTTAATCTCTTCGTCCCTTTACTTTCCTCCTCATCAGTTCCGTCTGAAGCGCTGTGGTCTGCGTAACCCCTGCTACCTGGTGGAGGAGTGTGGGAAGGCTGCCTCTCACCTGAGTTTACCTGAGACCACGCTGCAGCAGGCCATCATCAACACACAGGTGAGAAAACATACACCTGCATGGTGGTTTAGGTGCTGTTTACACAAGAACGCAAACGGTTGTATCCGCTACTTTTCTCTTGCGTATAGCCCGTTCGTTCACACGAGGCCGTAACGGAACCGCGGAAACGGACCCCGCAAACGATAACGGGTCCCAAGGTGGGTAGATCTGCAACCGGAACGCTCTGGGGGGGTCAAACGGCTCAGTGTGTACGCCCTATACCTCTCCCCACCTCTGCTGCTCACTGCTGTAGCATGGTCAGTAGCTACTGTCAGTAGCTACTGACCATGCTACTGCTACTGCTACTGACCATGCTACAGATGTTAGTGCAAAATCTACAGCTCCTCTACCACAACCATCAGCAACAAGTGGACATGGAGAATTACATGAACTACATGTTGCTAAATCCACCGCGGGGCATAAACAGAAGGGTAACCATGGCAACCATGCTCGGGGGTCTTCTTCGCTGCTTTTGGTGTATTTTGTGGCAGAAAGTACAGCGCCACTTACAGGCCCGGCATATGCACTACAGCGTCTCCAGCGCTCCCGAGCGGTCTCGTGTGAACGGAAGACCTTTTTGATATCGTATTCGGTTGGTTTGTGTTTCGTATGCGTTTGCGTGTAAATGGGGTCTTAATGTGCACTGCATTAATCACAAAACAAGATTTGTTTGAGTCTCTGATGTATACATGTTGTCTTTTGTATATGTGTTTGTGTGTGTGTGTGTGTCAGGTTGTTGATCGCTTCTTTGTGAAGAGAGTCCAGGATGTGAGGGAGTCGATGGCCTACCTCACTGTCATGACTCGATACCTGAATAAACTCTACCAGGTAAAAGTTTAAATAAATATTTTATAAAAGCAATAAATGGATATGTTTTTAACCCCTGTAGATGAATACATTTTTATAATTTGAACAATTACTGTAGGGTTTTGCCTCAACTTCAATCATTTAGACATGTTTGTGTAGCCTTTTGAAGCCTTAAAGAATGAGTATATTATGTATTATAGGGGTCTAAGTCGGCCCCAAAACAATTGGAATAGTTATGATAAACTTTTAAATCTGTTTTCCAGAACTGTACGCTGACGTGTCGCTCCAGAGAGCTGGAGGGGGAGAGAGAGGATGAGGAGGAAGAGGAGAGAGGGACCCCCCCCTGCTCTCTTATCTCTTTTGCAGAGTTCAACCACGGTGCAATCAAAAACAAGGTGTGTGTGTGTGTGTGTGTGTGTGTGTGTGTGTGTGTGTGTGTGTGTGTGTGTGTGTGTGTGTGTGTGTGTGTGTGTGTGTGTGTCAATTCTTTATGCAGAAGACAGTTGAGAACATTTCACCAGTTACAATGGAATATACTTGCAGTTACAGGGAGTAGTAGACATTAGCAATAAGGGAACAGTATCTGACAGAAGGGATGTTTCGTCACAGAGGCATACTTGACATAGTGAGGTGTCAATCCTGCGGGTGTAATAACAGTCAAACAAACAAGAAATTACAATATTTTGCTAATTAGACCAAGCGACTTTTTTCTTTTGGTGATAGAACTGGTTATCAGCTCATCGGTTCATAATCTATTTTAATAAATCCCTGTTTCCCTCTTCTCCCTCTCAGTGTCAGACGGTGAAAGAAGTGTTTGCCCGGCAGCTGATGCAGGTGAGCGGACTGTCAGGAGACAAAGCAGCTGCTATACTGGAGCTCTACAGCACCCCACTCAGGTAACACACATTATTATTATACAGTATGTTCACACATCTCACCTTTTCTCCAAGTATTCCTACCTTTCTTTCCCTGGCAATGTACTCAGGATTTCCTGCAGCAGCAACAAAGGTGTTTTTAGATAACGTATACAAAGAATGAGGCAGTTAGCACTAGCAGAGATGGATATCATGGATGCAAAACTTCACCTGCTGCCCGTCAAATACCATATCGATTTTGAGTTTCTGACTTTCTCTCCATTTTCAAATCACGTCTCAAATCACGTCTCTTCACACCCCTGATCACATGACGCATCTTCTGTCCTTATTTATTATATTGTCTTGTTGTTCTCCTGGTTTTTTGTTTTGTGTATCTTGTACGGTGACCTTGAGAGCCTTGAAAGACGTCTATATAAATAAAATGTATTATTATTATTATTAAAACATTACATTTCAAGGTTTCAAAGGCTTTATTTTTCATATCGCAAAACTACATTGTAATCTTAAGTCTCATGCTCCTCCTCCAACAGTGCAACAAACAATATACCTAGCATGAAAGAGTTAGACATATGAAACCCAATAAAATAATGCAATAGACAAAATGGGACAGGTAAGTTGAGTTCAGAAACTCATGAAATAAACGAGACATTTCTGACTTTGGGTAATTAAAAACAAGGTTGAAACATGAGGGTATACATACATTTTTATGCAAACTCACTTATATTAATGAGTACAAGACATTGCGCCACTGTAAGACATTGTTGATATTTAATTCAAATCTTTCTTCCTCTCTTAATCTCAGTCTTCTGACAGCCTATGAGCGATGTGCAGGTGAAGCTGATAAAGAGAAGCTCCTCTCCTCCATCAGATATGGGAAGCTCAAAAGGTTTGTAGTCTGGATTCATATTTCTCCCAGCATGCTCTAATGATCCATGTAGTATCTGTTGATAACAAGTTGAAAACCTGAGTCAAAGTACTGTGGCTTTTACTCACAGTTCAGATACAAATTGACGTAATGGCAGTACTGTAAGAAATTGCAATTAATTCACATTTAATTTTCCCTTTTTTTTTTTTTCCAGGAACCTGGGTCCAGCTCTGAGCAGAACAGTTTATCAGCTGTACTGCACTCAGGGAGCACTGACGTAGCTTAATATAAAAACATATCATGAACATTATTTCACTTATCCCTACTTTACTTGAATTAAACACATTTTAGGATGGAAACGTCCTTTGTTATGTAAATATTAACATGCTGCTAAGTTCTCATTACCGTAACATATTGCTACTTGTATGAAGAATTTCACAAACGCCCCCTGAAACTTAAATAAAGTTTAAGATTTTGAATAGTATTTTTGTTATTGCATATGGATGTTTTACACTACAGTTTCTAGACAGTCAGAAATTAAATAAAGAGGAATATTTGTATTTGTTAAACCCTCTGTACTTTTCTTTGTGACCCCTGCTTTAATTTTTACATTTACACAATGGACTATTTGTTCAAGGTAAGTTGACTTTTACAGCACTTTTCAGCTCAAAAAGCAAAGTACCTGACATCAAAATCATTGAGACATGGTTTATTTTCCTATGCACTGCAGGTGCACCCTTTTGCTCAGCCGAGCTAACTTAGAATACAACACACACAGATCTGGACATGTGCATCAGAGGCCTGTACTACGAAGCCGGATTTTCGCTTAGCGGGCTAACTTCAGGGAAAACTCTGGGTTTCCAGTCCTACGGCGCTGGTTCTCTTTTTAGCGGGCTAAATCTCCATGGTAACTAAATGCTGAGCGGCTAACCTGAGGCCTGTACTACAAATCTAGTTAAACATATCCTGTATATGTTTGAGTTAGCCGGTTGACCTAATCCAAAACAAACGCACTCTCGCTAAACTGTCCTACGACGCGGGTTATCAACTCGATCTAGTTAGGTGCGCGTTCACATAAAAGGGGTGGTATTTGGAGCGATCGACCAATCACAAACATGGACAAGCCGCGTACTGACAGCGCAGCGCGTCATACTTCCTGAATGAAAAGTCAACTATAATATTAGACAAATATGAAGACGTTAAACTTTAAACATCCATGACTTAAACACTTTATCCAGGATAAAAGCCACATAGCTGAACCTGCAAGGTGAATACAGCTGGTAAAAGAAAAAGTGTTTGAATGCGTACATCAACAGGTTTATGAAATCACTGCCCCGTCTAATACACTAGTGGATCTGACTTTAATTACATTTGACTCGAGTGTTTCGTCAACTTAATGTGTTGCTTAATTAATACTTCTGCATACAGTATGTGACACTGTGAGTGTTGCACGGCCAGATACGGCTCAAGAAGCTGACTCAGATAAGGAAATATATGATACATTATGATGTGATATCATGTGATATGAATGATAATGGGACACATCGACGTCTGCACTCACAGTGCCGCGGACTGTAGGCTACGTAATGTTACTTTGATCCGCTTACTTATGTTGTGGCAGATATTTAATTAAGCTTTCTTAACGCTAATGTTATAATAGTCAGATTGCTCTGAAGATGGGAGGTGATATTCTATTCATTTTCACGTTCACACAGTCAGTGATTTTGGCCGGCCGTCGTTGCAGGTGCAACTATGTGGCTTTTATCCTGGATAAAGTGTTTAAGTCATGGATGTTTAAAGTTTAACATCTTCATATTTGTCTAATATTATAGTTGACTTTTCATTCAGGAAGTATGACGTGCTGCGCTGTCAGTACGCTTGTCCATATTTGTGATTGGTCGAATGCTCCAAATACCACCCCTTTCATGTGAACGCGCACCTAACTAGATCTAGGCCCAATCCCAAACCGCCCCCTACACACTACCCCTCCGTTTGCGCGTTCGCGCGGAGGGTCCGCCACATTAAGTGCTGTTCCAAACCAACGAGTGTGGAGCGGTGTGGAGGGGGAGTGGGCTATCAAGCCCTCAAACAGCGAGTCTGCATCGGTGCTGACTTCACCTGCTGCCCTACCTGACCGGTCTCAACGCTGTGTGTGTCCGTCAGGAAACACGCTGTTTACAAGTAGTTCCAGCAAACATCCACTGATAAATTGCGATGTTAACAACCTCATGATAACCTCATATTCTTTTAACTTAGGATCATACCTGTGTTTAGTCTAGAAAAAGGTAAATGTGTGCATTTTATTATAAAGTTGTGTATATTTACAGACTGTTGCAAAAACTAAGAACCTTATAAACATCAGGTTTAAAACTAAAAGAGCTTTACAAATAAGTAACACAATGAAAGATGTTTGGAGTTTTATTTGAGTTATTAATTTACATTTTTTTGTCTAAGAGATGCTGATTTGAAACCGTTGTTACATACAGTTACGGCATTTCCTGTTTCTGCCGGAGAGAGGGGAGTTTGTCCCAAAGCTTGCCGCTGTATTTACTCCCTCCATCTGACAGGAGGGAGCCTCATTCAGCTGCGAGTGTGGCTACAGACGGAGTTCACTCCGTCACGGAGGGGTAGGGTCGAGGGAGTGGTTTGGGATTGGGCCCTAGTTAGTAACTATTAAAGAAAAAATGGGGACAATTCAATGTAGTTTGACCATTGTAACTGCTGTGCAGATGTTACACCACTCAGACCGCAAGGGTATTATAGGTGTAGAAAACGTTCATTTATTAACTTCCACAAGGCACATGTGCAAGATGTCAGCATCTCAAACGATCTCAAAGCACAACCATGGATGTATAATAAGAACTGGATACAGCGTGGGAGGCGGGGCCTCATTCATTCCTATGAGAGTTGCTCATTGGCGCATGATGATAAAATGGCCCAACTTTTGAGAGAGCGAAACGTCACAGATTACCCGTCATGCCTGAGAAGTACCCGTATGTGCGCTCATAGCGCATGCGCAACTTTAACCACGCTCCCCAAAATGCTCGTTCACATCAAGCACGTCAATTACGTTACTCACTCCTGCGCATCGATATAACATTCCTTTGCGCATTTTCTTAAAGATTCTATCTTTGCTCTTTCAATGTTATCTTTCATATCCTTAAATGCTAGGGGGCTAAAAAACAATGTGAAACGTAAGGCAATTTTTCTTTTTTGTAAGGAACAAAAAACAAATTGTGTTTTTCTGCAAGAAACTCATTCTGCAGAGGCAGACACTAAGTTCTGGAAAGTACAATGGGGAGACAACATTTTTTTTCAGCCATGGAACAACACATTCGGCTGGAGTGATGATTTTATTTAACAGGTTACCTGGAAATATAATTGACCACAGGAGTGATACAAACGGTCATTGGCTAATGGTTGTGACTGATGTTAATGGGTCTAATTACATACTGGTGTGTGTTTATGGGTATAACAGAAAGATTCAAAACAATAATTTTCTTTCAATCTTGTGCCAAAAATTAGAGGAATGGAAAGCACTTTATATGACTGATAAGATTATAATCGGAGGGGATTTTAATGTAGTTCCTGATGAGTGGTTAGATCGTCTTCCTTTAAGGGGACAATGTCATAATTTTAATGATTCTATTATTCACTTGGCCTCTAAACTTAATTTAACTGATGTTTGGAGAATAAATAATCCCTCAAAATCACAATATACCTGGTTTAACTCTTCTAACAATGGTCAGTGCTCTAGGCTCGATTATTGGTTAATCTCTACTAGTTTAACTAATAATGTCTCAAAGTGTGACATTTCAGCATCACCTCTGACGGATCACTGTGTCATCTCTTTGTCCTTTTTACTATGCAACTTCAGTCCCAATCTTAACCCTATATGGAAATTCAATAATAGTCTTTTGGAGAATGCAGATTTTTGTAGAGAGATCAAACAACTGATAAAAGAAACTCTGGCTTTGGATATGTCATCTCTCAGTAAATGGGAATGGTTTAAATTTAGTGTGAGACAGATTGCGATAAAATCCTGTAAATACTCTTCTAGATTAAAGAAACAAAAACAACAAGAGATGACAAGTGCAATTAATAATTTATGCCTTAAAGCTGAGTTATCATTGGATGAGCAAATTCAACTGAACAATTTACAAACTCAATTAGACAACATGTATTTGGAAAAAGCAAAGGGAGCTTTTATTCGTTCGAGAGCCCGATGGATTGAGCAAGGAGAGAAAAACACTTCTTATTTCTTCAATCTTGAAAAGCAAAGACAAGTGAAAAAGAAAATCCAAAAACTGATTATTAATGATGTCACTATTGAAAATCAAGACCAGATAAATGAAGAAATTAGACTTTTTTATAGCAATTTATATAACTCAAAGTTTTCTAAAGAAAATTGTGATAACTTTTTTAGTAAAATTACAGAATTCAAAAAGACAATAGATTATTCTTTTAAACAGTATATGGACGATGGACTAAAAATTGAAGAATTAGATAGTGCATTACTGCAAATGTCTGGTGGCAAATCACCAGGGCTGGATGGTTTAACCATAGAGTTTTATAAATGTTTTTGGTCAGATGTGCGAGAAATGCTTTATAAGGCGTTCACAGATTGCATTTCAGCAGGAAACCTTTCGCCAACCATGAAACATGGCCTTATTACCTTAATTCCAAAACCAAATAAAAATAATCTTTTGTTGGATAATTGGAGACCTATTACCCTGTTATGTAATGATTACAAACTTTTAGCACATGTTTATGCTAACAGGTTAAACTCGGGTCTGAATCAACTAATAGATGAATGTCAATCAGCCTTTATAAAGGGCAGAAGTATTCATAACCATACCAGACTGATATTGGATATGCTTGATTACCAGGAGTTTATTGATACTGAAGGTCTCGTACTATTTCTGGATTTTTACAAGGCTTTTGATACTGTTGAACATTCCTTTTTAATGGAAACTCTGACATTTCTGGGTTTTGGTGAACATTTCTGCAACATAATTAGGATGCTCTACTCGGACATTTATAGTTCTGTATCTTTGAACCCTGGAATGAGCCCTAGGTTTAAGGTTTTACGTGGTATTCGACAGGGTTGCCCTATTTCCCCCAAATTATTTATTCTGACCACCCAAGTATTAACAACGCTTATTATAAAGAATCACAAAATATTAGGCATTACCCTCTTTGACAAAGAGTTCAAAATTAGTCAATTTGCGGATGACACATCCATTTTCCTAAAGAATAAATCTATGGTAAAGGAAACTCTTAACACAATTTCAATTTTTTCAAAAGCATCAGGGTTATCTCTTAATCTTTCAAAATGTGAATTACTCCCTATCCATTCATGTGATGATTCCACTATTGACTCTATTAGAGTGGTACCTGAGGTGAAATATTTGGGAATAACATTATCTAAAAATTATATCAGGAGAGAAGATCTTAATATTTGTAACCGTATCACAGATATGAAGAAATCTCTCAGTCGTTGGTTAACTAGAGATCTTACTATTTTTGGCAGAGTTCTTCTTACTAAAGCAGAAGGTATATCTAAACTTATTTATCCATGCCACTCATGTTTTGTCTCTTCGGCTAATATAAAAAAAGCCAACTCAATTATTTTCCAATTCTTGTGGAGAAATAAAACTCACTACATTAAAAAGTCACAGCTTGTTAAAGAATATGATAAAGGCGGAATTAAAGCTTTAGACTTTGAATCGATGATTGGAACAATTAAAATAAAATGGTTGAAAGCCTTTTTGTCCCAGCCAGAATCCATGTGGTTCCATATTCCAAAGGCCATATTTAAACGTCTAGGAGGGTTTGATTTTCTTTTAAAATGTGATTTTGAGGTTAATAAGATTCTGACCAAATTGTCAAATTTTCATAAGCAGATACTTCATTATTGGAAGATGATATTTACCCACAATTTTTCTCCTCATGGATCTACGTTATGGAACAATAGAGTGATTATCATAAACAGAAAATCCTTGTTTAGGAGTGATTGGCATGAGAGGGGTATTTTGTTTGTTAGAGATTTACTAGATTGCAATGGTAAACTGCTAGATTTTTTGGCCTTTTCAACGAAATACAATATAACGTGTACTGCTAAAGATTATAACAAAATCTGTAAAGCAATTCCTGTACCACTTATTGGAATGATTCATAATACTTTACTGTACTCAAATGTTGTATCAGTTTTACCTAATTTGGAAATGATTGGCGATACTCTTAAGAATAACAAATCTATTAATGCTTCCCTGAAATCCCACATTTTTCACAATTTTAACAGAGGCTTATTTCCTCAAGTGACCGATTTAGACACTTTATCTGTAATGGAAAAAGCTCTATCTGATTTTATAAAATGGCCTATTTCCCCTAAAGCAAAAGAAACTCATTTTAAAATTGTTCATAAAATCTACCCGGTTTCTACTTTTTTAAATTCAAGATTTAAATTTGAAGTGGAACCATGTTCCTTTTGTAATTTATCTGATGAATCGTTGGAACATTTATTTTTCTCTTGCCCTTTTTCTGAATTGTTTTGGTCGAATGTGAGAGATTGGTTGTTACTTAAATTAACAAATATTCCGGCCTTCAAAATATATCACATTTTATATTATATTGATAATTTGGACTCTCCCATTTCTGATTTGGTAAATATAATTATTATTTTGGGTAAATACCATTTACATTGTAGTAAATGGAGAGGAGGCAAGCCCTCCTTTCCCTGTTTCATAAATGAGTTCAAGTCCTTTTTTCTGTCCCTTAGAAAAATACAATCTTGTAACCTGTCTATAAAGATTTGCAATGACATTTCCAAATGGTTATTATTTTAAGTAAGCTTAATGCCTCTTAAATGTTTTTGTGCCTTTATGCTTTTTTCTTTCCCCCTGGCTCTTACTGGATGTATTAGTTATGTTTTTTTGTCTTATTGTGAATGAATGTCTTGAACTTATGTTGATAAGTTGATGATATCCTCACCGAGCTTTTGTATGTTTAAAAAAATGTTCAATAAAAAAAAAAAAAAAAAGAAAAAAGAAATATCAAGCACGTCAATTTCAAGAGAAGAAGAAGAAGAAGAAGAAGAAGAAGAAGAAGAAGAAGAAGAAGAAGAAGAAGAAGAAGAAGAAGAAGAAGAAGAAGAAGAAGAAGAAGAAGCACGTAACAGCACCGCGCGTTCATGACAGCATGGTAATGGATTGTTATTATGATGGATTTGATATTAACGAGGCGGCCGTGGCAGTTAGCAGCTAGCGGCTAGCTAGTAATTATGCTAATTTACACATCAGTCGTTATGTAGGCTACTTTTATATTACGCTGATGTAACAGGATCTAGTGATATCCAAGCAACAGAGCTTAATTTAGCATGATACTTGTGTGGGTTGTAGCCTACATGAAACCACTTGGTAATATACAAATATATGTATTTGGAGTTATGATCAATTGTGATTTAAATCTTTATCTAAAAAGTAAAGCTGATGATGGATTACTGTGGTGGAGTTAAAATAACAATAGCCTATTTCTCTTTGAAATGTGATGGAGTAAAATAATAGTAACTGTGATTATTCATGTTAAGTACCCAACAAGTAACTAAAACGTATAATACTTGAAGGAAAGGTGTAAAATGTTTCCATAAATACCAATATCACACACTACAACACAGACTATAACACCCCTTGTTGTTAAATACCAACCATGTGTGTACATATATGCCGCTAAAACTGTGTAATATACCAGGCTGCTAAATCCTCCAAACTGTCCCCAACCATAGTGGAATGCTGTTGTAAAGGATTGCATTGATCCGTGCATCAATACCTTCACCCAGCTTTGAGGCCTCCAATGAATGAAATCATCTTGTGGCTGGGAAAAATGTGAAAAAATAAATCTCACAAAGAGTGACTTTCTGGTGTAATCATTATAATATCAAAGACAAGCACTTTTAGTAACAATATATAAAATCATTCAGCAGCAGAGGTTGGGGTGAAAACAGCATTTCTCATCACATCTCCTCTTCATCCCATCTCCTTTCATCATATCCAGTGCCAGGAGAGCTAATCCAAAGACCTCATCACACCTCCTCTTCATCCCATCTCCTCATCAAATCCAGATCTTCAGCATCATCACCAGTGTCTAGACCCCGGGGGGTTCCCTATATGCTCACGGCTGCATTTCCCCCTTTAGATATACGATTTCAGGATCGGGGTCTAATCGCCAAAGACTTAACTTCTATCATACAGTATGGCATGTGTCAATAAATGTTCTTTAAACAAAATGAAGTCTCTCCTGATTTAACTGTCTGGACCCCATCCTCAACTTTTTTTCAAACCATAACATGCCTTCAGAGGGCTTTCCTGTTGATCATGTTTGGTGGATTTTTTGATAGAATCATTGTAATCAATATTATATTACCTTTTAATCTATATAAATTGTATTAAAAATTGTTGTCACTATTTTTTTCACCTAGTTCTACTATGCCAGCCATCAGAGGTATACATTTTGTAACATCTCTTTTAGGTCCTCATTTCTTATTTTTGTGAATTTCTATATCAAATGCTGATTTCTACCTGAAATGCTTATGTATTTTTAATTACATTTTCGTAGAGCTTTGACTTTTTCAGCTAAATATAACTAGATGGTTTTGTTCAGCATTGCCAGCTTCACTGTTGAGCTTTATGTTGTGCCCAGCATTCTCCTGTGCTCTGAAATCAAAATGTGGATAAGCATAAAACACTAAAATAAACACTACAATACAACTTGTTATTTGACATACACAAGGTTGTTCATTTGTGTGTATACATATACAACACAGGCTATATACATATATATACATATACATATACAAGTATAATTAATACAACTGTTAATTTGATTAGAGCTTTGACACATATATCTTTATTTATATATGTATAAGTATGACGACTTCCTCGGGCGATATCATATGGTATAGCTAATTAATCTAGGTCAAAACGTGTTTTGCCCACATGCAAAGGTTGTAAACTCTGGCTTATCCCTGCGTGATATTATAGTAATAGCAAACAGCAACGTTCAACTCCTTTAATGGTATATTGCAAGTGCAATAAGAAGTAGTGATGTGTCGGTCGCGAACGAGCCGGCTCAAAGAGCCGGCTCTTTTAAGTGAACGACGGGAGCCGGCTCGCGCCCGCGAACGAGCCGTTTTTTTTTTGTTATTTTGTTGTTGTTAAGTAATACAAGACAGAATGATATGATGATCTCCGCGCTACAGCTGCTCCGTGCATGCATGCAGTGACATGTAATATCCAAGGATTAGAGACTGTTGGATGCTGCTGTTTTGAGCATTGCAATACATTTATTTTTATTATGTTTTTTTATGATTAGAGACGGTTGGATGCTGCTGTACTGAGCATTGCAATATATTTATTTTCACTATGTTATTTATTTATGATTATCCTTGGGCTCGGCAAAGATTTGATGTCAGCTGTTGCTGTCTTTTTTTCTATAGTTAATACTGAAATAGAGCCCTGCTGTTTAGTCAGGGCCTTTTCTTTAAATATAATTTTAAAATGTCGATAGAGTAGCCCATTTTTTAAAATGTCTATGCTTAAGTTTTTATCTCAATCTCAATCTTTATTTATTTATATAGCACATTTAAAACAACCTTCAGTTGACCAAAGTGCTGTACAGGCAATACATATTAAATAACACAATGGGAGTACAATAATAAAACAATAATTAAAAACATGATAAAAAGCACAATAACTAGAAAAATATTTTTTAAAAAACACATACAAATGTAAAAATGTAATGTTCAACTAGTATTAAAAGCCAGTGCAAAGAGGTGAGTTTTTAGCTGAGATTTAAAAAGTTCAATAGACTCAGCAGTCCGGATATGTACTGGGAGGCTGTTCCACAGTCTAGGAGCTGCAACACTGAAAGCCCTGTCACCTCGGGTTTTGTTATAGGTGTTGCTATCTGCTTTGTGTAGCGTTGGGTGGTATCAGAGAGATACAAGGGTCTGTAAATGCAATGAAAACAATTGGCCACAGCAAATAATTGATATTAAACATGTCATTTTTACTTTTGAATACTTCCGTACAAAGGATGTATTGAATAATTTAAGTGATATGTGTACACATATAAATCATTAGTCAAAACAAGGCTACATTTGATTGAATTATAAAAGGTATAATATGTGGTAAACTGAAGAGCCGTTTGGGAGCCGAAAGAGCCGGCTCTTCTTGGTGAGCCGAGCCAAATGATCCGGCTCACCAAGAAGAGCCGGAATTCCCATCACTAATAAGAAGCTACAGGGACGTTAATCTACGTCGGTAATATTAACTTTATTTAATACAAGATTTACATCATACAGCCCATGTAGTATAATATTTTACAAATTATGAATTACAGCAAACATGTGCAATATATCCATTATTACAGCTCCGTGGGCTGGCAGTAAGGCGATATGGGTCCGTTCTTATTGTGCATCCATGGGTAAAGGTAAAACTCATGTATTACTGAACACGTCACATCACATGAACGTGCCGGGCGGCGCGGTCCCGTGGGTTAGATGCGCGTTCATAATGCAGAGGGAAATAACTCTGAATAACGTTATTAGCACATTTTTACAACTTAACGAATGTTTTTAATAAGGGCTATACAAGTGTTCATACTGGGTAGTTTATTTAGTTTAAAAAAAAATATCCAACGATTTACAGACCACTCTTTCCCCATGTAAGTCAATAGAGTGGCGAAGTCACGCCCATCTACTTCCGCCCCATGGGACCTTATTTCGGAAAAATAATGTATTGAAGTCAATGGAGAGAGAAAACTTATCTTTCGATCCCGTTTGAATTGTGCCATGAATTACACATATGATGTTTGTCAATCTTAAAAAATAATTTCCATGTCAAAAAAGTCACAGTTTGTCGTAAAACTGTTGAAATATAAGACTATGAAAAATACGCAACTAGAAAGACTACAAATCCCAGAGTCGCGTAAGTGATGTCACAATTGTTTTCCTCCACTAGCTAAGATCAGCGCCATATAGATATCATCTATCTATATGGCGCGGCTAAGATAAGATAACTTTAACAAGATGCCTGTGTGCTTAGTACCAGGTTGTTATCATACCAGCAATGGGTCTTGCTCATTCTTTTGCTTCCCGTCTGATGAAAGGACTAGGAGTGTCTGGATCAAGCTAGCTAGTAGCTAGCACGTTAGTTAGCATTACAGCCGTGTCATTTTTATTAGCCTTAACATGAAGTAACATGAAGTAACCCAACATGTTAAACAGTAAGAGTAGTAGTCATATTTCGTGAACCCTTTGAATAGTACTGTCACCGGTGTGATCATTCTATAATACAGAATTTAAGCCCCGGGGGAGAAATGCTAACGCTAACGCTAGCGATCTTCTCTACTTCATGCTATCTGCACAAATGGTTGACATTAAACATTAAAACGACCAGGCAGTTCAGAGAGAATCAAAGGAAGGCAGGCAGGCAGCTTTGCATGACATTCTTCAGGACGTGTTTCATTGTGGTGATAGTGAGGGTAGTCAATCGTTTTGTTGACAGTAGTGACGGCCATCTTGGTGACGTGAGTTGTTCTGTGAGACCAGAGATGTAGTTCATTGAGCGTTTCACACAAACAAATGTGTTACTTCACAGTTTTACGACACTCTTTTTTTTTGACTTGCAAAATTATCTTTTAAATTGACAAACATCATATGTGTAATTCGTGGCACAATTCAAACGGGATCGAAAGATAATCTTTCTCTCTCCATTGACTTCAATACATAATTTTTCCGAAATAAGGTCCCATGGAGGTCCACCGGAAGGGGAGGGACTTCGCCACTCTATGGGAAAAAGTGTTTCCGGGCCTGGCAACCAAACGGAAGTGTAGTACCGCCGTTTGGCCACCACAAATATTTTCATCTGAGTCCGGCGCACTTCCTGGGGGCTTGATGAGAGCGCTACCTGTAGCAAGATGGCGGCCATGTGGCAACGTCGGTCTCCATTGGCCAGCAGCGCGGGTGAGTCATCTAGTGTTTATATAGAGTGGCGAAGTCACGCCCATCTACTTCCGGTCCATGGGACCTTATTTCGGAAAAATTATGCATTGAAGTCAATGGGGAGAGAAAACGTATCTTTCGATCCCGTTTGAATTGTGCCATGAATTACACATATTATGTTTGTCAATCTTAAAAAAATAATTTCCATGTCAAAAAAGTCAGTTTGTCGTAAAACTGTTGAAATATAAGACTATGAAAAATACGCAACTAGAAAGACTACAAATCCCAGAGTCGCGTAAGTGATGTCACAATTGTTTTCCTCCACTAAGAGATAGCTAAGATCAGCGCCATATACAGTAGATAGAATCTATCTATATGGCGCTGGCTAAGATAAGATAACTTTAACAAGATGCCTGTGTGCTTAGTACCAGGTTGTTATCATACCAGCAATGGGTCTTGCTCGTTCTTTCGCTTCCCGTCTGATGAAAGGACCAGGAGTGGCTTGATCAAGTTACCTACATAGCTAGTAGCTAGCACGTTAGTTAGCATTACAGCCTTGTCATTTTTATTAGCCTTAACAATAAGTAACCCAAAATGTTAAACAGTAAGAGTAGTAGTCATATTTCGTGAACCCTTTGAAGAGTACTGTCACACCGGTGTGATAATTCTATAATACACAATTTAAGCCCAGGGGAGAAAGGCTAACGCTAACGCTACATTAGCATCGGCGATCTTTTGCACTTCATGCTATCACTTCATGCTATCTGCACAAATGATTGACATTAAACATTAAAAAGACCAGGCAGTTCAGAGAGAATCAAAGGAAGGCAGGCAGGCAGCTTTGCCTGACATTCATAGTGAGGATAGTCAATCCTTTTTTTGACAAGACAGCAGTGACGGCCATCTTGGTGACGTGTGTTATTGTGCGAGACCGGAGATGTAGTTCATTGAGCGTTTCACACAAACAAATGTGTTACTTCACAGTTTTACGACATATATATATTTTTTTTACTTGCAAAATTATCTTTTAAATTGACAAACATCATATGTGTAATTCGTGGCACAATTCAAACGGGATCGAAAGATAATCTTTCTCTCTCCGGAAGGGGAGGGACTTCGCCACTCTATAGAGAGGCGAAGTCCCTCCCTTTCCGGGGGACCTCCATGGGACCTTATTTTTCGGAAAAAGTATGTATTGAAGTCAATGGAGAGAGAAAGATTATCTTTCGATCCCGTTTGAATTGTGCCACGAGTTACACATATGATGTTTGTCAATTTAAAAGATAATTTTGCAAGTCAAACAAATAAAAATGTGTTGTAAAACTGTGAAGTAACACATTTTTTTGTGTGAAACCGCTCAATGAACTACATCTCCCGTCTCACACGTGCGTCATGACGCAGCAGCGGCAGCTCTGGGCGATGTGAACAGAGCGGGAGCTGAAAAGGGAAACTGGAGCTGAACCAGAAAAGCTCTCGCTAGGAGTTAGAAAGGGAAAAGCGCTGGTGTGAAAGCCGCATAAGAGACACACTGCAAAAACTAAGCCTCAAAAAACAAGTAAAATAAATAATAAAATTAGTAATATATTACTTAAAATAAGAAAAATTATCTACCAACAGAACAAGAAAAATTCACTTGCCAAGACCTTCTTAAAACCAGTAAATATATCTAGCCTAAAAAGATCTACAGATATCTTAAAACGAGTGTTTTTAAAACCAAAAATAAGTACATTTGAATTGAAGCAAGGAATATGTTTAAGAATTATAATCTTATAAGGAAAATGTGCTTGAATTCAGCATATTCTACTGCTATTGTCCCAAAATTCAATTTTATGTTAGGCAACATATCTTAAAACCAGTGCAGCTTCACTTTAAACAGGTACATTTGTCTAGATACAAAGATAAGATTTAAGAATTATTTTCTTAATATGTAGAAAAATCTACTTAAATTCAGCATTTGGTGCTATTAAAGTATTCTTAAAATAAGGCTAAATACCAAGAAAAGTAGAGACAAAACCTTCATAAATCTTTAATCCTATCAAGATATAAACTTTGACTGCTTGCATAAAGAAAAATATGAGTCTCAAATGATTTCTTTTAATGTTTTTATTGTTTTCAAACTGTGTAGTAAAGGTCAGTCATCAGATATGTCGAAAAAAAGAGAACATTATTTCACTGTAAAATGCAACGCAAGTGAAATTCTCATGACACTTTTGACTCAGCGAACAATTTTCAATAGGACTATAAGTATGAGGGGCCGCTAGGGTCATTATTCAGAAATACCGTTCACATACACATATGAAACCAACATAATTTACAAGCATGTAAAAATCTCTCATATACACATATGAAACGCTCTCACACACGTATGAAATCCACAGTTATTTACATATACATGTCAAACGCACTCATATACACATGTGATACGCACTCACACACACCTGAAATGCACTCACACCTGAAACGCTCTCACACACACATGAAACGCACTCACACACACACATGAAACGCACTCACACACGAAACACTCTCCCACAGATATGAAACGCACTCATATACACATGAAGTGCAATTTCAGTATGTTGTGTGAGAGGGATTTCAGTTGAATCGAAATGCATCTCGGTTGAAAAGGAAGTCGTTTTTAAAAAAACAGCGAAGAAGCGCAAATTTCAAAAAGGCGAGATGCCTTCTGTTTCAACTGAAACCTCCCACACAACATATTGAAATCGCATTTCATGTGTATATGAGTGTGTTTTATATGTGTGTGTGAGAGCGTTTCAGGTGTGTGTGAGAGCGTTTCAGGTGTGAGTGAGAGCGTTTCAGGTGTGAGTGCGTTTCACATGTGTATGTGAATAACTTTGGATTTCATGTGTATGCGAGCATTTCATATGTGTATATGAGAGATCTTTTACATATGTTTGTAAATTATTTTGGTTTCAGTTGAGTGTGTGAGAGTGTTTCACATGTGTATGTGAACGGTATTTCTGAATAATGTCCCTAGCGGCCCCTCATATATAAGTGCCCTAATCACTTATGAACTTTTTCCAGTCGGCCATAGCCTTTTTGTATGAAGTAGTCATGTCACGGTCGTGAATGGCGTCCAAGAGGACTTCTGTCTGCACAACAGACAGAAGCGTTGCAATGCACTTAGGATAGGTGAGGTGAAAGGTGTAATAACATGCCATGAGATACATCACGCTTTCATGAATGTGCTCTTTTGGGAAGATGAGCACGGGCATGGTTCCAATGGCCAGTATACAGTTGGTTTCGCAGATGATGACAACAGGGCTGGAGAGTGGTCATGTCTGGAGAAAGGTGTTGGGGTCTTCTGCAGACTGACACAAAAAGAGACAAAGAAATCATCACAAAAAGTGAAACAAATATCACAACATTTCACTCTTTGCAACGACATGAGAAAATTCGTATACATTTTCTTACCTCAAGGACGTGGAGCACAGCCTCACTTGCATGCCTTAACTTCTTGGGTGGGGCCATAGGTGATGGGAACATCTCTTGTAAAGCCTTCATCATAGCAATTGAGTGCTTTACTGTTGAAAAAAAAAAAGTGTCATTCCGTTTCCTGCAGTCAGTTAATAAACAGACATGGTCAGAGATAATAATCACCTTTGTCAAGCTGCGGAGGCCTCGTGAGCTTTTTGAAAACTCCATAAAACTGTGCCCTCTCACAAAAGGTCCCCCACCGGGTCTTAAGTTCCGTTAAGAAGTGGGAGTTGCCTTGATTGAGGACCCGCCGTAGTTCATCCATTAGCTAAGACAACGAGAGAGAAAATATATAGAAGAAATATTAAAATCTACATTCCAAGGGTTAGTAATTCGTCTCATAACTGAATTTCCCAAAAAAGATTCATATGTGTATAATGTGATTTAAATGGTGACTTAACAAAAATATTACAGTGCACATAGAAATGTGTTTTTTTGCAAATGTATGTCTGATGCACACACTATTTTTAAATACGTATTGTGGACCAATACTACTAACAAAATAATGTTGTGTGTATCAGAAACACATTTGTGAAATTTGTTCTTTTTAAATAAGTGGAGGGTTTTTATATATCTATGCAGATTAAATATTTGTATTCAATAAGCATATTTGAGTCATTCATTTATCAATAATGAGACAGATCTGATTTAATTGTCATACCATTTCTCATTTCAAATTTGGTCTAACGTTAACCGAATTAGGAAGCATAGTTGTACATAAAACGAAAACATTTGCTTACATCAGGGGTCCCCAAACTTTTTCCTGTGAGGGCCACATAACTTTTCCCTTCTCTGATGGGGGCCGGGGTCAGTTTGTAACAGAAAAAGTGTGACGATCGCAGGGGTGCCTAAACGTAAACATTTATTGTTTTCCAGAAAGCCACACATAACCAAATATTAATAACCTTTTCCGGGATCTTCACAGAAAAAAAGTCAGGAAATAAATAATAACACTATTAATGAAATAAATAATAACCAAATAACCCTCTCTGGGTTCTTCACAGAAAAAAAGTCCACTGAACATTAACTTTCTGTTGTGCCGTGCACAATCTTAACAGGTAAAAGCTTAGTTGTCAGAGCAGAATCTCTTACTCAAATGACTCATATGAGCAGTCTCTCAAAGTTCTTGTGTTCCTTCCTTATAATCCTTTTGTAGGTTCCAGTAGGCTTGTAGACACCGCTGTTTGCAGCTCTCTCTCATCAACTTCCCTGTGAAAACCACAAAGCAAGCAGGCTGAGAAACCGAACTAAGTGATACAGCACCTACACAGCACAATACATTTCACTACCAGTATGGTTGTGGAGATGGATTTTATCCCAGTAGATTTTATTATGATTAAATTTGTTTATACTCAGAAAAGTCAGAAAAGTGATCTTACCTATGTATGTTCATCAGTGTGAACTGTGGGCCTGCATCTGGCTGGTGAGAAGTTGAATGTCAGGTTCCATTCTAGTCACAGCCAGTCTCAAACACTGATGCAGATGTTCATCTGTCAATCTTGATCTCATCTGAGTTTTCAGGTGTTTCATGTGTGAAAAGGTTTGCTCGCAGATATACGTGCTGCCAAAAAGTGTAAACATCTTCATTGCGTGTTTTTTTATGTTAGGGTACGTGTCGTTTGGGAGGGCGGCATAGAAGTCAATGAGACTGTTGGGCTTGAATGCGTCTTTCAGAACATCACAGTTCTGTAACTCGGCCAACTCAAACTGATAAGAAGGCTGGGCTTCATCGATGTCGGCAAGAAAGGGGTTCTGAAAAAGACGGATTTCTTTTGCATTAACACGTAGTTGCCGGAATCGCACACCGAACTCCGCCTTCAGCATTTCCAGTGCTTCCACACACTTTTCAGCTGGGAACGGGACCGCTGGGTTCTCTGCAGAGAGGTTTTGGGTAGCAGGGAGATGGATGAAGTTGTGCTTTTTCACTTGTTCCAAAAGCAGCGCAAGTTTCACCTCAAATGCTTTTATGTGAGAATACATGTCGCAAATGAGTTTCCCCTGGCCTTGTAGCTGCAAGTTAAGGCTGTTCAGCATTTCTGTCACGTCTGTTAAAAATGCGAGGTGCCATTTCCATTCTGGGTCGATCAGCTCTGGGACCGTTTTGTCTTTTGAATGAAGAAATGCGTTAATTTCGGGTAGCAGCTCGTAAAAACGCCTCAAAACTCTGCCCCGGCTCAACCATCGGACCTCTGTGTAGTACAGCACATCGCCGTGCGCAGACTCCAGTTCAGACAGGAATTGTTGGAACTGCCTGTGTTTAAGTCCCTTTGCTCTGATGAAGTTTATGCATGACACCACAACCTTCATGACAGAATCCCACTTCAACACTTTGCAGCACAGTGCTTGCTGGTGAATTAGGCAGTGGATTTGTAGCGGGGCGGTGAGACCCCGTTCTTCCATCTCCCGGTTCATGCGTCCTATTAGACCCCGAGACGCGCCCACCATACTAGGAGCCCCGTCAGTCGTGATGCTGGCAAGCTTTGACCAGTCTAGGTCCAACTCTTCCATGGTTTGGCATACTTTGCCGAAAATATCCTCCCCCGTTGTAGTCCCTTTGAGACTTTGGAGGGCTGCCAGCTCCTCGCACATCTCAAAGTTTGCGCTAACTCCGCGAATAAAAATGAGCAGCTGCGCTGTGTCTTGCACGTCCGTGCTCTCATCCAGTGCTAATGAAAAAAAGTCAAATTCTTTCGTCTTCTGCTGCAGCTGGGCATATACATTACCCCCGATTTCTTCAATGCGTCTGGTGATTGTACTCGCCAACAGACTCACGGCATTAAAGACATCTTTCTTCTCGGGACACACCTCTTCCGCGACAGCATTCAAACATTTCTTGACAAACTCTCCATCAGTGAAAGGTTTACCGCTGCTTGCTATCAGTTGAGCAACCCGAAAGCTGGCCCGAACGGATGACTGGTTCAGCTGAGCTTGGCGTACAAATGTATTCTGCTGAGCTAACAGTCCACTTTTTAGCTTTGAGAGTTTGTCTGCTCGCATTTGGCCTTGCAAGTTATCATACTTGTCTTTGTGACGGGATTCATAGTGTCGGCGCAGATTGTATTCTTTGAATACCGCCACCGCCTCTTGACAGATGAGACAAACAGCCTTTTCTTTCCATTGAACAAAAAAATAATCGTTTGACCACTGCAGGTTAAATACCCTGCATTCTGAATCAATTTTTCTCTTACCTAACCTTTTCGCCATTATTCCGTTCTATTTGACAGGGGCTAGTCTAGGATTTGCGTGGCCAGACTGAAAAAAAAATCATAATGCGTCTCTGGTATTGTTCAGGGGGCCGGGCCAAATGTGGAGGCGGGCCGTATCCGGCCCGCGGGCCTTAGTTTGGGGACCACTGGCTTACATGATCCAGTTCTCCGAAGCAAGGATAAGCTTTAAGAATCTTGGAAGGCCTGTCCTGCTCCTTTGTAACATCAGAGTCAATGAAGGCCCTTCTCGCTTGGATTTCGAGGTCCAGGAGCTGAGCAACATCCATCTTGTTTGGTCTGGCCTTGGTTTTATACAGTCTCCAAATGGTTCTTCTTCTTCTGAAGTGCTCAGGCCCGGGAAGGAGATCACGCAAGTCCTCCTTAAAGAGGCTAGGCAGCATGTCTCTGCTTATATTAGCAGCTGAAAACAGATTTAACCACACAGTTAATAATAAGGTAAAAAGCAACTAATAACATATTTATCTAAATACATCAAATGAAAGAGTAATGTACATTTCTGGCTGGCTTCACAAGATTTTCTTTAACATTAAAACATGTTTTGCACTTACTTATAATTGACATTTTAAAAATTGCTGTTACAGTAGGTTCAAGTTATTTTGGCCAAATGGAAATGAAAAGGCACCAGGGAAATTAATAAACGAGGTATGTTGTTAGGATAAATCCATTACACAAATGTGTAAAATCTCATAGGCTATAAAAGTTATACATTTTCGGCATCTTTTATAGTACAATAAAACAAATCTTGATGTTTAAGAGCAAAGACAGTTTAACTTATTTTCCAAAGAGTGTCTTTACCTTGAAATCTTTATTCAAATAAGCATAATTTACGTCCCAAGCCTGCTTATATCCAAAGGACAGTGTAGTTTCAATAGCCTGCACCAGCGCCATATAGATAGAAGAGTTACGACAGCGGAAGTCCAAAATGCTTGATCGTCACGTGGTTCAGGGAGAGTCAATAGTTCCCCGGAAGTTCGTGGCGGGACATATGAATGCATGATTACCGGAGATAGAACTACGATTTTTGGTAATAAGTAGTGAATAAAGGTCTTGATTTGCAATATTTATACAACATACCGATATGTGTATGTATTTACATCAATATGTTTTAAAAAATAAATAGAATCTGCTAATATTTATGGATAATATTAGGAATAGTGTGAACAGCTAGTTTACTTGTTAACATATACATGTTAGGCTGTTGCCTTGGTTAAAGAGCCTGTTGCTGTTGTGTATTGCTTTGAATTATTTAAAACAAATTATCTTCTTAAACAGGTATGGTAGTCAGGAGCATCACTTCCTAATGTTTATTGATATATTTAGAGGGAGGGGATGGCAAGGAATGCTTCAAAATTTAGATTAGATTAATTTCTACCATTTTTTTAATTCATGGTGGTTTCAGTAATCCCATGGTACTTGAGGACATAAGTAATCTAAATGACTAATGTCATCTTTATGACTTTCAGAAAGGACAGGAGACCAACAGGTGACTATCAATGGACTAGCAGCAACATGATTATGACGTTAAAAGTGTTGTTTTAGGAACATCCATTGTAAATACATGGAATTCAATAAACATTGAATAGCATGTCATGCAGTTTGTCTGTGCCTTTTCCTCCGTGTTGTCCTGGCATATCGTCTCCACCATGGATTGCTGTGCTGCCTGGGGATGCTCCAATCGCTCAGAGAAAGGAGTAAGAATCAGAATGTACGGCTTCCCCACTGACACAGAGAGGAGGAAAAAATGGCTAGCTCAAGTCAGCAGGAGCAATTTAACAATCAAAACAGACAGCCGCAACAAAATATGTGAGGTAATCATATTCAAACACTGCATTTGCACTTTTTCCACAAAACGAAGACCACACCATTGGGAAGCTTAATGTTTGGTTTAATACAAATAACAGGGAAAGGCTTGAAAAACTCTGAGAGTTGAGACTCAGGGTGCAGGGTGAGGGTCTCAGTGCAGGTATTCAGGCTCTATTGAATCCCCCTCTGGTTCTTGTGCTGAAAGAGGGAGAAACAGACAGGAGAAAGGGTTATACACACCTATATAGCACACCTATTGGATGGGAAATTGCCTTGGGGATATAAAGTGTGGTCTTTGTTTCCAACTGAAGTTATGGAACTTTATTATTTGTGAGTTTAACAAAGTATGACAAATGGCATCAGTAATGGATGTGATATGAATTTGTATAAAGTTGTCTCACATTCTTGGTCGTATTTTACGTACAGTATGTAATGAGTGTATACATGTCCAGTAAGTCCTCCACCTGTAACATCACTGCCCCTCCACCTGCCATACAGTAGGTTACTAATATACACTAACAAGATTACTTATATAATACAGTGATAGAATACATGTTTAGTATGCTTACTTATATACAACAGTAGTATTAAATGTACCTTGTGTTTTCACTCTCACTTTGCCATCATTTCAAAATCAGCTGAGCTGCAACATAATACAGACAGGTAATAATCAACAGAATACACTAAAAACACTCACCCATAAGTTACGTTTTTGTTTACTGTTTGGAAGTCTCAAATATGCACTCTAAATTAATATCAATAGCGATGTATCACACAAATAGCTCTCTTCCTTATTATTGTGTAACGTTAACTTTATTATACTAGTTTGTAGGTCTACTCCAAAATGGAGATCGTAATTTCTCCACCTCCACTCATTACAATCACACGTGCCCCAATGTTATATTTAACTAATATTATATTCCTCCACCCCACAAAAAAATCACGTTTAGAAGCCCTTTTTCTCTAATTCCACAACGTTGGATGAAATAACATTAGGAGAACGGATTAATAGCTGTTCATGGTTACCGTGTGTTGCTAACTTTATCCGGTATCCTAGCCTAATCTGTTATCTGTAAACGTTCCCTAAATCTACTGATTTAGGGATAATCCACTAACATCCTTTAATACACATGTTCATTTGACTCAGATGTGCTGATAATATCTGCAATATAAATCTTTAAACGTCTTCTTACCTTTAAAAGTCCATCACGAACGGTCTATTATGCTGCAACTCTACTGTGTTGCTGGTCGCAAAAGTTCCCCGGAAGTCAGCGGCAAGCTAACTTCCGGGGAACTATTGACGGCTGCACGATCCGCCATTGCTGTAAAAAAACTGGTCCATTGGAGTGAACGGAGATGTCGTAACTCTTCTATTATACGGCTCTGGCCTGCACTATCATACAACAACGCATTTTGAAATGCTATCTACAACAAAGAAGGGCGCCAAAGATGGCTATGCTAAATACTTTACTGTCAGTCGTGGAAGGCTCATTTGCTTCTTGACATTATTTCTGGCAATAATACAGTATCAACTAAAATATTAACCACGATTTGTCGTTTGTGCAGTTATTAACAGCTTACAGTAGATATAAGCTAAGTTAACGCTAGATATGTAGCCAGCTAGCTAGCTTACTTTGCATGCTAACTTGTTGTCCAACCGATTCAAATAATGTAAAGCTTGCTGGAGAGGTGCAGCATAAAATGAACAATTACATTACCTTTTAATACTGCAGTTGCTATAGGATCCATGCCCGGATATGTGATATCTCTTCCATTTTCATCCATGGCGTAGTTAAATGTTAAATCACTTGCGGAGGTTCAGTCTTCTGCCTGAAGGAAAGCTAGCCAGCAACGTCCTGAAGCTAGGTGCACCTGACCTAACACACGCCCTTAACGGACCCTCTTCGCGGTTCCCATTGGAAGGTACCATTTCTTAAAGAGGGGTGACAGAGATATTGTATATGTTGCAAATATTAGGAATATTAATAACTGATGCGGTCATAGATAACATTTCAAACATCTGTTTCTAAATGCCCATCATTCCACAAGTTATTCCCAGGCATTATTATGACTTGTATATATATATATATAGGAACATGACTCACCGGCCTCCCCCATACAGCTAGAGAATGTGATAAACCCATTTCATTAGTTATTTTTAAATCCTCTGGAGCAGAGAGAAGTGCTGTGGATTATTGTTATTGATTAATGCATCAGTGTTTCTTAGAGTCAAAAACACTAAACTCACAACTTAAAATGAAAGCGTTTAGTTTATTTAATAAAAGAGCACATGTTCAATGTGAAAAGTGACAGTAGATATAGATTAGTTGCAATTTTGGTGCTATATATATAAATAAAATAAAAAAATAATACAAAAAAAATATATATATATATATTTTTTTTTAAACACCTTGAATTTCAGGGGGGGCGCGGGGCTCCGTTGGTGGGGCGCAGCGCCCCTCCAAGACAATGGTAGGGGAAACACTGATATAGGCCGGCGGTACCGAAGTGGGCCGGTCGAGAGTCCCGGGCTGATTTGTAGTCCCAGTCCGCCCCTGGTTATCAGCCATTTAGGTGTTTATCAACGCTGTTTATGTTTGCTAAATGCCCATGGCCTGAATAATGTTACCTACTTTAAACTTTTCAAATGAGATGTTTGCGCATAGTGCTCAATCACTTTAGCTTGCTGAAGAATACATGCTGAAAAGAATGTTCTTAATGCAGTAGTTTGACTTGGCTGGTACTGTTATTTCTGTATACTGCATTTCATATATGGACATACTTAATTGATGTACTGGGTTTTAGACTGACAATAAAACAATGAATTTAATTTGGTCATTATCTGTTTTTAATATGTTAAAGTGGACCTATCATGCTATATTTGAATAATATAGTGTAGGACCATAGTTATATAAGGCATATTTATACTTTTTTTTTTTCAAAATACCAAACAGATCATGCATTTTAGCCATGCCTCATTTTGCTCAATTTGACATTTTTTAGCTCTGTTTTTGCAAGGGCAGATTATGTGAGAACAGCACCATCTACAGGCCTGGCATATGTACTACAGCGTCTCCAGCGCTTTCGAACGGCAATAGAGTGGCGAAGTCCCTCCCTTTCCGGTGGACCTCCATGGGACCTTATTTCGGAAAAAGTATGTATTGAAGTCAATGGAGAGAGAAAGATTATCTTTCGATCCCGTTTGAATTGTGCCACGAATTACACATATGATGTTTGTCAATTTAAAAGATAATTTTGCAAGTCAAAAAAAATAAAATGTGTCGTAAAACTGTGAAGTAACACATTTGTTTGTGTGAAACGCTCAATGAACTACATCTCTGGTCGACAACAACACACGTCACCAAGATGGCCGTCACTACTGTCTTGTCAACAAAACGATTGACTACCCTCACTATCACCACAATGAAACACGTCCTGAAGAAAGTCATGCAAAGCTGCCTGCCTGCCTTCCTTTGATTCTCTCTGAACTGCCTGGTCTTTGTAATTTCAACCATTTGTGCAGATAGCATGAAGTAGAAAAGATCGCCGATCGCCGATGCTACCGTTAGCGTTAGCATTTCTCCCCCGGGCTTAAATTGTGTTTTATAGAATGATCACACCGGTGACAGTACTCTTCAAAGGGTTCACGAAATATGACTACTACTCTTACTGTTTAACATTTTGGGTTACTTAATGTTACTTCATTATTAAGGCAATTATTTACTTTAGTCTAAGTTATCTCAGTGGGTCTCAAACGGTTTGGTCACAAATGATTCAAAAGATTATTTCCGCGGCACACCTTCATATGATCATTATAGTTATAAAAAAAATAAAGAGAATAAAGGAAAAACAGTTATGAAATACTATATGGCAGTAAAACAAGAATAGAGTTTAAAAGGGGAGTGATTTGTAAAATATCCTTAAAGAAAAAGTAAATCTGTTTACAGTTCTGTTTCAAATTGGTGTTGAGAGATCCATAGATCTCTTAAGACATTTTTGTAAATTAGTCATAATGTGTGTAGGAATTTTTGTGTCATGGGAAAAAACATGTATTGTGCAGTCACATTGACCTTTGACCCAAAATATCTAGTCACTAAAGTGCAACACAGGCTTAAAAATGTGCACACCGGAAGCCCAGAAATATTTCCCATAGACTTATCGTCTTCAGGATTCTATATTTTATTGTTTAACACACTAATTAATTTAATCAAGATGTAACTTGTCTTGGCACGCTAATTATATCAGCTTCACTGTGTAGCTGTCTTGAATCTTTAGTCACATCAAGTCTTACATATTTTTTAATAAAGGAGATTAAATCAGTTCAGTCAGTGATGATTTTTCAAGGAAAAACACAGAGACGCTCAGATAAAATGTGTCATTAGTTTATTCATTGGTCGAACTGTACATGATGCAGTGAGAGGGGGACGCCATATGATGAGTAACATGGAGGATTACATCGATGCCAGTGCTATGGCAGCACCTGGAACACACCAACTATCAGCTGGACTGGAAATAATAGCCCTGCACAAGGAAACTGTTCAAGCCTCATTATGTACAGGCACCATACAGTGTGTTTGTGTACGTGTGTGTGCATGTGTGAGATCAAAAATATCAGACCAGATGAAAAACACACAAAAATGATTTTCAGTTCCACAAATGTAAAAGGGTGCTCTCGCTTTTTCATTGGAAATATCAATTCATTCCTTGTTTTCTGTTTGTCCATTCATAGTTTGAGTACGTGGAAGCAAAGTAAAACGAGTGGCCAAATACAAAAGATTAGCTGATTAGCAGAAGGTTTTTTTGTAATTCCATGTTCTACATTGATATCATTATTACCCATACATTTGTGCAATATCTCTCTTTGCATAGTAAATAAAAGTTAAATGTTTTTGTCGTTGACATGCACCTATCTTTTGTAGCATATTTTTCTTGCTGATTTTTGGGGACTCCCATATAGATTTATAAGCCCACTATAGTGATTGCATGCAGCGTTACCAGTAGAGCTGACCTTGATTCTACTAAGAGTTTATGAGAGCAAAAGGTTAAGCCAGTATAGTGGGTGTTGATGAGGACTGTTACGTGAGACCTGGCTGGACAGACTTCATGCCTCAGCAGTAGGAGAGGCACCACTGGCTGCAGACAGAGGGGAAAGTGCTCTGTGTGCAACAACATCCATATGTTCAGGTGATTGGTTCTTTGGCTTTTGAGTCGCGGGTTGAAGATACTTCCGGGGAGGGGGGGATTTTTTGTGACGTTAATCTGACATCAGTCCGAATCCCTCTAGAACTGACATGCTTCTCCTCGACCACCACGGCTGCTCTGTCCGCTGAATCTGAACTCGGTCCGAAGGAGGCTGTGTGTGCAGCGTGCGTCAATAATGTTGGCCAATTTTCTTTTAATAACATTGCCAAAAACACCCGCTATACAACATGCTAAGATAAAAAACAAAAGCAATTGATGTCTTGGTAAAATATGCTGTTAATTCCAAACCTGAACTCCTTATCTATGTACAATTCTGTGTGTGTGCATTCACTTTGTGGTCTGCACTTCCCTTATGGGTCCTCACATGCAGCCTCCTTAACCTTTACAGCACCTAAAACGTGAGCTATAAGTCTTCAACTGGCTTTCCACTGGGTTTGGCTTTAACAAGGCCATCTCCTGCATTAGATAATTCCGTTTTTTTTTCTCTTTGTATGTTTTTTTGCGGTATATTTGTAGCTTTTGTAGCCATGCAGAGCCCTGCAGAGAGGGCTCTTCATTCCAGGGGGCCAGCAAGCAGCACGCTTTTTGTGCGGATAATCATGCCAGGTGAGAGAGTGGTGTGGATTCCGCCTGAACGCCTGTGCACTGGCACTAAAGGATGGAAGAGGAGCTCTGTCACTCTAGAGATCAGGGTGGGAGGGGGGGGGGGGGTTTGTTACATGGGTGAGATGGAGTTGAAAAGGCTGCATTTCTAACGTCACTACGATGGAATTTGTTAAAATGTCCACTATGTCTTTTTCAAGTAAATCTAATGCCAAAGATCAGCAGCAATAAGTGCAGTCCAGCTGTCAGGTAGCCAACTAAGGAAGCCTTGGAAGAGTCCGTCTGATATTGCCATCTCTCCTCGGGTTAAATGGCTGAGGCGTTGGGGTCGTATCGACGTTTCTTCACATTTCTTTCGTGGAGACAAGAAACAGGAGTCAGTATTTTATATAATCACATCTGTAACACAGCTAGTGCAACCTGGACAAGCAACCACACTCATCTCTTCAGATTAGTAGACACATAAGTAAAATGCCACAAACAGTTATTTATCTATTGGTATATTAAAGAGCTGAAAAATAAACATAATCTTTGATGACTTCACAAAATACTGAAGACAATGATGTGAGGAAAGGCTGGTCCATGTTGAGCTGGGTGGGCTTTGACTGCAACAAGGCAGTCTGAGGGTTTTATATTCACAAACCTTTACATCCCAATTGATAATATTTGACGGTAAAAAAATATTAATTTCATTCAGGATCCATTCCCCTTTGAGTATTATTGTTAGGATTTGTGACACTGAGCTTTGGATAGAAGTCACCTCAATGACACTGAGGAAAGCACTTTATCTGTGGACCTAATGGACACTTTCAAATGAGCTAATAAATCATTTTGAAGGTTTATGAACATAAATCCCCTCTGTTGCCCTCTTGCAGACAACTGCCGACCAGCTTGTGCGTGCAACATCAGTTTACAAGGTGAAGAAGTGTAGGAGACATGTCTCATTACCAGTTTTGATGGGAAATACATTAGTTCCACTCAAAACATAACCATCTGGGAGGAAAGAGCTAACATAAAATATATATAAACTCTATCTATATAAAGGAGGGAAAGACAACCACAGAAACAACAACCACAGCAGCAGCAGCAGCAGCAGCAGCAACAATATCTACTACCACAACAGTGGGACGACAAGGAAGACGACAATAGGAGTGATGCATAACCTCCCCGTACTGTGGCTTGTTGTGGGGCTTATATCACTCTCATGCACCTGTTCCAATAGTAGGCCAGTTGAAGGTGGCACTATTGCTGTGCGTGGTTCATGCAGTGCAATGCGCCGTGTCTGTACCAGGTCTGTGAAGCAGGCAGCAATGGCAGCTGGTGTGGGCGGGGTCCGAGAGTCCTGCTCTGTTCTAGGGTGGAGCCTGGCCATCTTAGGTGGGTGCGGCCAGCCATGGCACAAAGGCTGCGGCCAACAAAAAGGGTCCTGGCCTCTGTCTCTGTGTCGCTCTCACACTTCCATTTTAAGTCTCAACCTCAAACAATAACGGACTGAGAAAAAGATCATGGAGGTGATGAGAGCACGACAACCCTGGACCAGATCATCACCTATGGGTCTGGCTCAGCCTTTGTGCAATGAACTGACCTCCTCCAAATAAACAAGTCAACATGCAAAAAAAATGATTCTTATGCTGTTTACTTTCTTTCTTTCTTTGTGTTTTTGGTGAAAACCATGATGCTTCACTACTTGGCATGCTTTGGTGGCTGCAGGATTGTATTTCTCAGTCATTTCTTAGTCCTATTTAGATTAAAATGTGTAACACCCCTGTTGCTCAAGACAGCAGGCTAATCAGCGGTAGATTATCATTTATCAACCTATTGTACTAGTAAGTACATTTCCTTGCTATGCAGGGAAGAGTTAGAGGCCTATCTTTGGATTTCAGAGGGGAATTTTTACTTATTAATACAAGCATACACAAGTTTTCAAAAATAAATGTTTAGCTATGAGTATTCTTTCCCCTCTTTCATGAAGACTAAACATGCACATCAAGCTTTGAGCTCTGCCCGTCCAATCAGTTTGAGGTTCTGCTACAGATGGACAGACGACCCCCACATGGAGCCCAGTGTCTAAAAGAGAAATCACCCTTTACACATCCTTAAGTTGAGCAGTTCAAATGCATGTTAAGCGTGTGTTTGTGTGTCCACCCTGGAGTCCGTATTCTGTAGCAGGAGTTCAAACCCTGGTGTCTAGAAGCAGCAGGGATGCTAGAGTTACAGCAGGAGAGGCATGCGGCGTGTTGCTTACTTAAAGCCCCATCCAGTCCCCCCCAGCACTATGGCAGCCACAAGGATGGCTCCGGCGATGGAGCCTATTATTAGATTGGTGGCACTAGGACCTGTAAAAGGTTATGGGGAAAAAGACATGAGTTTCTATACTCACTAACTGTATAAATAACATGTAACTATACAATGAGGATTTCACATGGAACAGAAAACATAACCATAAGTACTGTTACAGTAAAATGACTCTTAGTTTTGCATGCCCCCTTCAGTGTGTATTATGAAGTTTATAAAGTAGAGGCCCTGGGATTTTTTTTTAACATGTATCTGGTGTCAGTTGAAGTAGTGATTATCAGTGTTTGTTAGTCTGTTAAAGTTGTGCAGAAGACTAGACCATGGGTGTCCATCACTATAAAGGTTGAATCAAACAGGTTATATGTATATGTGGTATGAGCAGGAAAAAAATAGTTTTTAGGGGTCCCAGTCACCACACAGCCTACCACTGACTGACAAGCCAGGTCACTAACTGGACACTTCTCAGGACTGTTTTCTGTCTAAATGCCCCACATGCCCCAGAAAGGAGAGGATCACAGGAGCAACCACATAACGACTAAGAATTAGAGAAGGAAAAAAGGGACAATAAGAAGAAGAGGGAGGATGGAGAAAGAGGACACATCAGGAAGAGAGGAGGAGGAGGAGGAGGAGGAGGAATCCATCAATCAATCACACAACACTGAAAACATCCAATCACATGACAATTATATGGTCATAACCAACACACAAGAAAACACAAAGCCACCGGGACGCACACACGGGCTCAGGCCGGCTCACGAGACCGCCCGCACACTGAGGCACCACTATGAGAGGAAGAGCTGTGAAAGGGTTAAAAATGCTTACTCTATTCCCCACCCTGTGCCTCCAAAAATCACCCCCAGGGCCAGAATGGTCCCTGCTACTGCCCCTATCAGCCTGTTAGTGGCCACGCTCACTGTGTGGAGGGAAAAGGAGCATTATTACCACGCTGTCAAAAACAAACAGCAGGCTTCTGCTTCAGAGTCATGGATGAAGAGACACGCTTCCTGCTGTGACGCTTACCGCTGTGACGCTTACCGCCCCCCCGATCGTCCCCCTGATGTCAAAGTATCAGGTGTACAGCTGGACTGTGTGTTCATTTCATCTTCTAAAACTAAACAAATGTTAACGCTGCTTTTATTTTCTCCTTCCGTCGCCATTTTACATGGAGTCTTTACGACCCCAGTACACCTGTGAAACTGCGCGCTGACTCAGATCTAACATAGTGACAGAGAATGAAATTGCAGTAATGCAGAACAATGTATACAGTGTATTAGTCAGCGTGCTAAGATCAATCAGTGCACATAAACATGAGTGTTATTCATTCTATCGGACGGCAGAGATTGAAAAAGTTTGAAACCGACCCTTGGGTCCTTCGTCCTGAGTGGCCTCAGGCTCTTTAGGCGGGTCAGGCATGCTACAGTCTGTCCCTGCCCAGGTGGTGTCGCAGGTGCATGTAGCTTCATTGTTGCACACCTGCACAAATCAGACAGAAATAGATGAGGTGACGCGAGGAACAAAAGAGCTGTAAATAAAGGTGCTGACACACTGGGAGACTTTCTGGAAATCATCTCCATTGTTTATCCACAGTTAACAGGCTCCTACAAGGAGTGCTGCAGGAATGAGACAAAATCTGTAGAAATATTGAATAATGAAAAGTTAGATAACAAAAAAGTGTATTGTTATTATTATTGAAGAAGTGTGACAATGCCAGGGTGCTTGAAGTGTGACAATGCCAGGGTGCTTGTATTGTGCATGATGGACAGTTACATTATAGTAAGCGAGCTGAGTTTGCATTATGCTGATGTCTGAAGGAAGGAATGTCCATAATTTATTGTACAGCCGAGTTAAAGGTAAAATGAGCACGATTTGTCTGTTGTGGTTTGTAAGCACATAATTCAAAGATGGACCATCCTCCCCGGCTCAATAAGGTAATGTTGCTCTCCAGCAGCTGAAAGCCAACCGCAGATTCTATGTTTAGGATCAACACAGTATCTGTGTTTTTCTTTGGAGACTATTTCCAAGGCTACCTCTTGAAGGTGTGCTTACAATCAAAAATAAATACAAAATAAGACTTGGTTTGCCCTCAGCCGTTGTATGCCAAACAATCAGTCCTGTTGCAATTTACATCTATGTCAGACTAAAATGTTATCACCTTTTTATTTTTGTCTTATTAGACTTTAGTGTGAAATTGTCATAAGTAGCATATTCATTCCTAAATTATGGCAACAAAATACATTTTTAAAGTTACAGTGAGCTTGACCAGCAAAATCTAATAAATTCATCATTAAGTCCGACTGATGTTTCTAAAAAATGTATAGAAAATCCCACTACACGTTCGCAAGATGTTGCGTTCATGCGACGTGCGGACGTACAAACTGAAAACAAAATGGCTCAGGGCAGAAAATCCAGGAAGAGGGCAGGGTCTCTGGACTATACTTCTACTGGGTCACACATGAGGACTGAATAGGATGTTTTTGTATGAGTCTGTACATAGTTTTTGTTTTATGTACTCCTAATCACTGTGACTTTAAATTATGTCTTGATTTTCTTTACTTTGCTTATGTATATACCATTACACACACAAGTAAATGTCTTGTTAGTGTTAACCCATTGGCAATACTGTGAGTGTACAGCATGACTCACCCCATGGGCAGAGCACACCTGTCCATTAGGTCCAGTTGGGCAGGTGCTCATGTTGAGAGACTGGATGGGTAGACACTTGCGGTCAAGGCACATCATGGACGGCCCACAGGGAGACCCATCCTCCACGTAGCCTAAATCTGTCTCATCATCCAAAAGGACATGGCCACCACTGTGAGGAGAGGTTGGAGGGAGGGAAGGGGAGAGAAAAATAAGGAAAATAGGGAAAGGGGGCAGAGAGAGAGGGAGAGAAAACTCATACATGGAAGATTATACCAAAAGTGACAAAACGGGATGAGAGTAAACCGGCTTAATATATAGTACTCGTGTTTACCTGCAGTCTACCAGTCTGCCTTGATGGTTGAAGGAGGCTGGGGTGATTTCTCCTTTCATAATGCCGATACGTGGGTTGCGGCCAATGTTGGAACAGAGAAGGTAACCGCAGAACACATCGCTGAAAAACACCACAGAGAGAAGTCTGTACAGAATCCTATTGTCCATTTTATATACATTTTGAGGTCCTAACACTCGACTCGCTTGAGTTCCATCATGATTGCTTTCGTTACCACCATAAAGGAAGTTATGTTTGTTTATCTCTTTGGAAAAATGTAAAAACTGCTGGCCAGATTTTCATGGAATGTAGTAGAAGGGTGTGGACAAAGGAAAACACCCATCACATCAGAGCGTATATCTGAATCACGGGGTTGTGAAAAAGGAATGTTCTGTGACTGTACCCTACCCATTTATTTAGTTTTAATGAGTTAGTAGTACTGTTTCAAATCTCTAGAATTGTCTTTCATTAACTTTTTCATTTAACAAATCTTTTGTATAAATGAATTGACGTGACTCAAAATTCATCTCACAGTGAGCTGTTAAATTTCAGTTGAAAGCATTTTCATGTTAAAAAGTGGCTCTGGTTTTCATCAAGGGTGTATTCAGAGAGCATTGCTGCCAAAACACGCAGCTGGAAATGAAAATGTGATGACAGAAAAAGCTCCAATTGCAAGTCTATGAGCAAAGGCACTGATTATGAGATCACAGCTTAACACTGCAGCAACCCTGAAGTATATACAACTTGATGAAAAACGTTTTATTGGAATGAGTAGCTTCCATCTTGTGGTCCAGTAATATGTTCTTAAAATATATGAAATGCTTTTAGGGATTAAGTCTCTGAAAACAATGTTCCCTCTGTGGTCTGTATTGGTTGATTTAAAAAATAACATCACTTTCCTTCCTTGTCAGTAAAAAAACAAAGAAAGCCCATCCTCTGTTGAAATAGAAATCATTCTGACATGTATAGAGGAAATTCCATTGTTAATTTAATTTGTCTTAATTTGAAACTCACTGCTTACTACACTGGATCCATTTGTCTCCATCCTTCCCACAGTTGCCCTTCTCTGTGCCCTCCGTGTTCAGCTTCTCGTAGCAGAACTTCTCCGAGCCTGCAGCCTCTGAAGGAAAGAAAGGAGGCGTGAACTGTCTGTTTAGATGTCTCTGTGTGATGATACTCTAACACTCACAACACAAGAGATAATGCGAGTCAAAATAATTGTTGATCTTACTTGACCCCCAGATGTATTTACACTGGCTTTCTCTGGTTTTGCACTCTCCGTTGAGGCAGCGGCCCTTCAGACAGAGAAAGAATGTTAATATATTTTCAGTCAGCTGCTCCAATGCTGCTTTTCTGATTCATGTCTGCTGCTTTTTACCACTCTGCGTACCTGGTTAACCTGGCAGAGGTAGCCATCTTGTTTATGAAGATTGGGAGGGCACTGCAAACAGTTAAAACACAAGACTTCTCCTTAGCCATGCACATTGTCATAAACACGGAAAAACAAGGAATGAACAGTGTGAAACAGAAACAAATGTGCACAGTGCAACACAACAACACCTGTCCAGAGTCCCCAGAGCAGGTCTCTGAGATGTCACAGTCGTTCACATTATAGCGGCAGCTGTAACCTCGTGGATAGAACTGGTAAAAAAAAGAGAAGATAAAAGTCAGATGTAAAAAATAATAGCTGCTACAATATGTGATTTATAACAATAATGTCAATGCTTTCAGTCAAATTAATCTTTAACTTTTAGTGACTGTGTCTTTCTGGCAAATAAATACACTCGGAATATAAGTAAAGAGATTTGAAGAGAGCCTTTAACCATATTATCAACCATATATCAGTGTTTTTTTATAAGCATTGCTTATTGAGAACAAATGTCAACACTGATGCTTTTTAAAATCCACCTTTAACATGACCGTACGTATATTGTAACTTACTTGTAATTGGATTTTGTCATCTGATCTTCTTTAACTCTACTGTATATGCTTTTTACCTCAAAATGTATGTTTTTAACTGTTTTACATATTGGATTGTTCATATTATTCTAGGATGCCCAAAGACATACATGTTAATTGAATGTAATAACTCTGCAAAAGCATTAAAGAAGTAGAAATGGAAATTATTTCAGTGATGCTGGAGTAATTAAACAATATAATCCTATAAATAAATACTATATAAACATGTTGTGCTGTAAAAAAAAAAGAAAAAAGACCAAACTCATACCAGACATGTGTTATTGCAGCACGGGCCATCACTGCAGTGCGCCCCGTTGGCGAGGGAACACTTCTTGCAGCAGTCCTTGTAGCACTCCTTAAAAATAAACAGGAAGAGCTTCATCCATCTGAACAAACAACACAACAACAAACAGACCTGACTTTGTGAAGTTAAATAAACTCACTGCTCTCGCTCCACAGTCGCACTCCTCTCCCACTTCCACAAAGCCATTTCCGCACTCTGTGGACTCGAACAGCTAACAGAAGGAGACAGGACAGTGTAAAGGATGGAGCTGGTGTCGAGGTTCAGGACAGGTGGGGACAACATGTGAGCGTCTTACCTTTGTTGGCCTGTTAAACAAACATGAGCCTCCACCTCTCAAAAGGAAGTCCTTGTAGTCTGTGATGCTGCATTTGGAGAATCTCCGTGGGTGTTGGACCCTGAAGAGAGAGAACATCAGGTGATAATTAACCAGAACTGTGAGGGAGGAAGCTTGGTCCAAAAGACTGTGGGATGCCATGTGTGTGATATCTTGTCTTATCATATGCAATACTAATTCTTCACAATGATAAGAGTTCAATTTAAGAGGTTTTAAGACCTTTAACTCATATTATTTGATGGTTTTACCTGTTTCGTGATCTTACTGTCTAATGTATTTAAGTACTCTGAACAAAGACAAATGTGTAATTTGTGATATTGGGCTATATAAATCAAATGTGATTGATTCATTGATAGGTTGACTCTCTAGCAATACATAATCATTCCTATATTTATAATAATGTAATCAATGCAACTTAGACCTGGATAAGAGGCTTTTTGCTTAAAGAAACGTTCCCATGATGAGATGATGAGCTGCTGTAGCTATGACAGTGTTTGCGAAAGCTCTTTGTGATCTCCACAAAAAAACAAAAATGTGCACTTTTACTTAAAGAGTTTTAGAATGTCTCCAGACAAATACAAAACTTGACTGCCAAAAACAGGAAGATTAAAGAACTTTGTGAATGAAATGGAAACCTTCTAAAGACACTAAATTCAATGCATTTTAGGACTTTTAAAGCACTGTAAGAATACTGCCAGAATGTTATGTAAAAAGAGAGATGGCATGGATCAGGCCACTAAAATCACAACTGATAACTTTAGGTGTAGAGGCAGCATAGACTTTTCCCTAATTCATCAACAACTAAGGATGTAAATAAAACAAAAACATTGTGAGCAGATACAACACATTTTGTGCCAAAAGGACAATTCATAATTAAGATTTTTAAAAAGCATGAATGTATTGCCCACTGTAAAAGAGTTCCAGGTACATAACACTTTTTGATAATATCCTACTGATCCCGTCTACACCTTGCATTAATATGCAATCTGTATCAGGTGTTAATGATTAGTATTCTTTTAGTGACTGCGGGTTAACAGTTGTGTAACACTGCAAAACAAATGGGTTGACACTGGACAGAGATTTTTAATCAGAACATTAATTCTGCATTAATTCCCACCCTCCCTGTGCGGTGACTACATTATTAAATGACAGTAAACAAGCATTTGTAATTGTGCCACTTCCCCTCTCTTCTGTGTAAACGTGTGTGCGTGTGTCTCAGGGGTGTGTGAGGCATTACCCAGTGTCCTCCATTATGCAGCCAGCCCACGGGTCAACACAACCACATTCCTCTGCAAACAGGAAAGAGAGGATGGAGAGCCACATAAACAGAGAGTCAGAGAGATACACAGGTTTCCAATTCAAGGTTATATTATACACAATATATGAAATTGATTGTATTTCTACCTTAAAATATCAAAAATCATCAGATTTAATTGGTGGATTTAGCACCTGAATCCTTAAGCTTTCATCAGAATATTTCTATTTTTCACTTCAACCTCTTCTCCAGCTCTGCCAGTTTTTTGGGGGCCATAAAATAATCCCTCTGATGGTTGAGCATCAAACATGGCAGCTGTTCGGCTCTGACTTTGCCTCATTAGGAACTGTGATCTTAAAGCTAATGCCATGAGTCATTTTTCTCAAGCCTGACTGAAAATCTACTTTTGGACCACTTTTTCTAAGACCATCATCTCTCCATCTGTTAGGCCTGGCACAGAGAAGAGTTGACAGTTTGTCCCAGTCAAAATGCACTTTGCTGTTTCATAGGCAACATTTCCTGCTTTTAGTGATACAGTTATTTACATTTCTAAACCTTAAATTACACTTTTTCTTAAGTGGATTACAGAAAAATGTACAGACCAATATTCAGACAATTAATGTGCTTTTCAGAATTAACACAAAACCAAAAATATACTTATACTTATGTATGCCTAAAGGGATCAAGCCATGCCAACAGTTTTGTTGTGCTGAAGTTGTAAGATTAAAAACGGTCATGCCAATGACTTTCTGATGTCAACGCACAAATCCAGAACAAAGATGCCTCAGGTCAAACCACAGACCTCTCTGTGGACAGTTTAATTGAGACCCTTTGTCTACCGAACATTAAAAAAGTTGAAAAACAACTTCCAAAGTCTTAGTTCATGGCCGCATAAATCCTTTGGCAGACCCCTTTGTCTTTTGTCTTCAGTAACTCCAAATAGAACTATCTGCTAAGTCGTATATACAACAAGAGGAAAACATGTTTTTTGTCATTTTAATGATGGGAACGTTGTGATTTTGGCTCTGAATAGTCTGACATCCCTACGCTCTTTTAAACTAGCTAAAACGTGACATTGTGTGTGTTCATGTGTACTTCTCTTCGATGGGGGGTCCCACTGGATGCCAAGGTTCTGAGCCAGGCTCTGGGATAGAGACCCCGCCATGGACCAGGTGTTGCCGTACTGTGGACACAGCAGAGGCGCGAGATTATTCACCTGCAGTCACTCTCTATGATACAGATACAGTGTTTAAGAGCAAATCTACCTCGTGGACGCCTACTCCTCGGCTCCCAGAACACATGCCTCCAAAGTATGCTGCGCTGCTCCTGCGGTAGTGGAAGGTCACATTTCTACAGAAATAAAGGAAAACAAAAAGGCAGACATGAACAACAGATGAAAAGATAAAAACATCACAGAACATTCAAAAAGTGAGATGTACAAATTTGCTCCTGAAGACACAGCAAAACAACCAAAATACACTTCCATCAGAGAGAAAAATCAATGGAAACGAATTGATATCTAACATTTATCTGTTCTTTGTATTTATATTTAAAAATAGCACATAACAGAAATCAAAGAAAACATACAATTCAAAAGGATACCTACGTATTGCAGAAAAAGCTTATTTTATTTTGTTATGAATTTAATCCGAGTTATACAAAATGTGCAATGTAAAAAGGGTAGATGTAATAAACTAAGGGTTACGCCATCACTATGTCACTCAGTATTAAATGATTTGGTTTGTCACTACTTCAAAAGGAAAGAGTTATTATTGTTTTTTATTATTTTTCACATGTGTATTTATGTTGTATGTTGTATGAAATAAGGGCAATGCAAAGACATTAAGTGAAAATGAATAACTTACGAGAAGAGGTGCACAGCGTCGGCATGGTGCTTGATGCTCTGCTGCCGGTACTTGGAGAAATCCCGCAGCATCTCCAGCGGCCTCACGCTGACGGGGATCTGATCCTTGTCCGTCCAGATCTCCACGGCAACGAGCACCACGCGTGTGTGAAGTTGCTCTTTGAAGATCTGCCATTGAAGCGTGCAGTGAATGCCAGAATAATAAAGGCAGGGAGAGAGGATAGAGAATGAAAGCGGCGACAGAGAAAGGAGAACAACGATGGGTGTGAATATTAATCTGGGGATGCAGCACTCTGGGAAAAAGGAGGACAGGGTGTGTTAATGCATGTGACAAGAACACAGAGCAAACACCTTCACAATACAAAGATTAACACATAAGAAAAGACAACTTTTGGGTCGACTCAGGGTTAGAAAGATGTACTCCATTATGAAACACAAGGCTGTCTTCTGCTGTACTAGTAATACATCAGCAAGGGTACAAAGTTAAACAATTACAAAATGTAACTTATGCTATGTGTTAAAGCATCAGTAATAATAGTAAGCCAATAGTTTGATCTATATAATAATATAACTCTCTGAATAGGAACATTCTGGCCAACAAGTACTTTTTCTTTAGTACAAATACTTATTATATTTGACTTTCATACTTTTGTTACTTTCTGATACACAGGACTTTTTCATGGAGAAGAGTATTTCTACAGAGTGGGATTACTACTTTGCTTAAGTTAAATGTAGGCATACTCTTCCAGCACTGTTAGGCTGTGGATATAAGCACTGTGAAGCTTTAAGCTAAATGCTAACATAATCATGCTAATATCCTCATAATCACAATGAAGTGCAAAAGTTCTATTATGGTTACATTTCAACATATTATTTTAGTGATTTAAGTTATTTTGCGTTTCCCAGACTCATTTTTTGTATGTACATTCTTAGTGGTTGTATATAAAAACAAATTAAGGCTTTACTTACAGCATCCACAAAATTCACCACCGACTTGGCAAAATTCCTTGTGTGCTGTTTGGTATTGTGTCGTTTAAACTGCAGGCACAAAGAAATAGAACAAAGATAAATCAGCTGTAGTGATTTAATGATGCTCACTAAATAAACTATTCTACATTCACTGGTCCCTCTTGTGGGAAAAAAAGCAGTGTTGGTCCTAAAATATGAATGAGTTGTTTTAATATATACATATGACAGATATGAGTATCATACCATACTGTGATCACTGACAATCATGATCTCCAAATACTTCATCTCCTCAAATACATTGCGAGGCATCTGCAAAACAAAAACATCGAACCATTTAATGTAATGCAAAGTTATTTAATTCATAACAATTCAAGGCTGTGTTAAAGTTTGTCACAACATCAGGGTTAGCTTAGAGGACAGACTTACTGCTCGCTTTTTCCTGCGCTTCAGCCAGGACAAGTCATCCAGTTCTGAGAAGAGCTGCTCCTCCTCCTCAACTACGAACAAACACAAGGAAACAGTGACATTATGATGTATTTACAACTGGGTTTGCCTCTTTCGTGAGTTCAAGGCCGCAGGGATTAGTTTTTATTATGTTCCAACCCAGAAAATCCCAAATGGTTTTCCTGAATTTCCCCTTTAGTGCTGTGTTAAATCACGGTGTAGATGCTAGGCTGGAGTCATTAAACTTGGCAAACATGGTAGGAGGCAACAAACACCACCACTGTAAAATAAATTAAATCAAATTCTCCAGGTGTTATTCTCTTTGTGACTTATCCAAAGTACACATTATAAAACGTTAAACTGAAACAATCATTGAATTTGTTTTAAAGTTCTATTACTACAACCTCAGAAATTAGTACTGCTACCTTACTTGTGAGCTTTGTGGTGGACTATCATAAGAGGAAATTAAAGTCAGGGTCATTTGAAATGTGGCGACAGTGAAGGAAACACTCACCCTGTTCCTCTACATCATTATTCCACTGAATAGAGGCTGTTCTTCTTAGTTTGTGAGGCCTTGCAGCTGTATCCTGCAGGGCGAGAACAACATGTGTAAATTGCTGAGAGATTGATCAGAAATCCAAAACTGCTTGATATGAGGTTACAGCCATGAGCATGTTAGATCCGTTTAGCATTAAGACCTGGTATCGTCTCAAGTTGACAAATCCACAAAGCAGCATTTGTGGATTATAGGCATCTTGTTACTTTATTGGATGTTATCTCTGCTAGAAAATGTTTCTGTTTTTTTAAACCAGGAACTGGTAGCCAGACTAGATATTTCCCTCCACTTTAAGTCTCTATGCCAACTGGCTGCTGCCTGTAGCTTCATATTTACCCAACAGATATTAAAATGTTTTCTCACCTAACTCTTCAGGACAGTGAACAAGCATATTCCCCAAAAAGTATATATAAATATTGCAAAATGTACTGCTATTCACATATGAAGAGTTTAGGTTCATGTGATGCATTACAGTTAAGTTTTTTGGACATCAGTTTGATGAGATTTTAGATAAACTTGAAACACTACGATGCATAGTGAAGTCATAAATACACTTATTACTGTTCTGATATTGATATCAACTAGATTACCCAGTTCTACTACTGAAACTAATACAAAACAACAATAACAAGACTCAACATAACCACATGTCCAATGCATTAAGATAAGTTAACATTAAAACAAAATTCTGTATACTAGAACGTGAGCAAATTTACTTGACTACTTTGCTGGCCAGTGCTTCATTGTCTCATGTTATAGAAGTGATTAGCTTATCATCAGTAGAAAATCAAAAAATCAGTAAACAGCTGAGGCTTGTTTTGCATGCGAGGTGGAGGTGAGCAGATGGTAACCTTAGTGTGTTACATATTTAGTTTCTCTGCGTAAGGAATAACTTACGATTGAATGAGTCTGCTGTAAGGGCTCAATTAGATACACATAGACTCCATCGTCAAACATCCCGCTGCCGGGCAGAGAGAGTAGAAAAGAGAGAGAAAGCAGTCGATAGTGAGTCAATAGGAGCTGAGGACCAGAGATGAGTGGATCCAGAAATATTTGAACACGGCAAGGATTACACACAACACTGTTGTTCACTTACTGCAGCCCGTTGCAGGTAGATAAGGCCACATGGGAGTTATCGTTCCCTCTCACCTGGCCGTGGTAGTAACAGTGCTCACCGCCCTGAGGGAAGAAGACACAGTGCTAATGCATCATCACAGAAAGACTCAGCTTTAACTTAAGCAGCATTCCTGGCAGCACCACACACAGAACTGAGCCTACAGTAATGACTCACCATTACATAGTGAATATGTCATATACTTTACTTAATGATCATGCGCTGGAATTTTCTAACATCTCAGAGGAGGTAACAGCTTGTTTCACAGATGCCGGCTTAGTACATTAGCAACGCATCTCTGCAGGAGGTCTTTGCTTGTTAAGATGTGAAGTTAAAACATTGCAAAGATGGGTCCTGGTACTATCAGTGACTCAGCTGTCAGATCCAGGTAGGGTGAGCAGAGGACATTCACCCCCACTCTCTCTCTCTTTCTCTCTCTCTCTCTCTCTCTCTCTCTCTCTCTCTCTTCACCCATCCCACGCTGCACTGATACTGCAGAGGGCTTTCTCTCCCTTGTCATGTGACCAGAGCTCCAGCAGCAGGAGTCTGCAGGAGAGCAAAACCCTGCTGATTCAGCTACAGCTCGCCCAGCCCTGTTCCTGAATCAGCAGCAGCAGCAGCAGCCGGATCCAGCTCTCATTCCCAACCTGGTCCCCCCCCCCCCCACCCCGCTTTCCATCTCCTTTTTCCTTCTGTTCTAGGAAAATCATGTACGATCACATTTTAATCAACCTACGCGAGTCCATCTATCAACCCGCCTATCTCTTTTTGCTGTACAATTTGTTATTTTTCTTATTCTGCATACAAGATTGCCTTGGTGTAATTGTAGTTATGGGGATGACATGACAGTTGCTGATTTGATAACCAACTTTCAATAGGTTTGATGATAGGAGGTGAAACTGGACTTCAGGAAATCAGCACTCACATCTGTTCCTGTCTTTTTTTTCAAAGTCTATAACCTAAAGTGGAGACCAAGCATATTTGTGTCTTTTACATACCGTCAAACTTGCGTGACAGTGTAAAATAAAAACAGCAGCTGAAGAGAACAAAGACTCCAAAACAAGACAGATGTGTCCTGTACCATTTTAGTCACACACAAAAAATGTTACCTTAGAAAGAACAGGTTTCCCCGCCTCATAGTGGATCTCAACGTAATCGGAAGACAGCAAGTCACTGTAAAACACAGATTTTATTTGGTTAATGTGGACGGATGTGATGCAGCGACAATAAAAAACAAGTCTGTCTGCCTTTACTTTCTGTGACTCACATATTGTGTTTTTCACTTAGCGGTGAGTAGTGCTTTGGTTGGCATTTAAACAAGAACACTCATCACCACTGTGCCCGGATTAGCCTGCACAAACACTCCAATGGCTTTTCAATAGTGCGAAAAATACGTTAAATGTTGCCTAACCTCAGGAAAAATGATGACACATGTTATACAATAAATACTGCTACAACAAGATGCGCAGTTCCCTCACAATTTTAGCAAAGTGGGCATGAGTTAACCAAGTGAACCGAGAAGTTGAAACAATCATTTCGAAAACTACATTTGACAAGAGTTCATGGACAGGACATGTTCCTCAAATGTCCCAAAATTAGATCACTGGTTGAGGAACAGCTCTCATAACAGGAACAGAAAGAGATAATGTTTTCTAAAAAGCTGCCAATGACGCCTAATGTTGTAATGATTTCAAGGCCTCGGCTTCACCTTGAACACAGCGATCCTCCCGGCAGGTCCCGCTATCTGAGTCAGCGTCTCTCACCATTTAACACACTCAATCTGTTAGCCGACAGCTGACTTCAAGAGACTGCCATTTCTGCCACAATAGCGTTTTTTCCCCAGAGTAACCTTGCAAAAAAAAAAAAAACTCCTCATCTCCATGGACATGTAGTGTCATCACAGCAACAAAGAAAAGGTATAAAACAGATAGAAGTGATGGATCTAGTGCTGTAACACCAGCAGAGTGACATTTGTGAGTGATGCTCAGCAGCATGTGAGCCGGAAGTGCACCATTATGAGAGGAGAGTCCAGGCATGAGCGCCGTCTGTGAGAGATTCCTGAGTGAGGGGCTATTAATAGTGAAACAGATGAGGCAGGGCCAGGAGAGTGGGCCACACTTAAGCGTGTATCGGTGTTCGTATGAGTGTGTGAGTGGGAAGCACTGCAGAGCATGGAGGAGTAAAGGCACTACGAGTGAAACGAAGTGTGTGTGCGTTTAAAATGCATGTGAGAGCTGTGAAAGTGTGAGGAGACCATGAGAAGGAAGCCCTGGACTGAGGTCTCAGTTCACGGGAGACTGCAGCAGCGAGACAGAGGCGAGGCCCAGAAAAACTGCAGGAGGTTCCTTCGTCTGGCGCCAGATCAAATGCAGTAGTGACACTTAATAATGTTCATTACTCCAACACATGTACATAATTAGTCTAAATAAATATAGATGCTCTGAAGAAGTAGTTTTCCCTTCTGTTTCAATTATATCAATTTATTTCAATTGACTTGTCTTTAAGTGGAAAGAAACGGCCACCTTGATTTGCAATCCAGGTACAGTAAAAGGTGAGTAGATAAAGTAGCACTCATTGGCAGGTTGTATCTATATTTAGATCTGTACTGTCGCAGCTACAACACCAAGCAGAATTCAAACCCCTGTTCTCACACAAAAAAGGCACACACTGTGTTAGCTCATGTATCTCACAGATAACCTACAGAACAAGCAAACAGCTGGGAATCAAGGTCACACTTTCAACCCTCTCTACTGCTGCTGCAAAGAGCTGCTCCTCTGTTAAGTGGGGATCATTGGATGTGTGATAAATGTACAGGACAACATCTTTTAGACATGATGTGTGAATGTGTGGGGGTGTGACATGGCAAGGGTTACGTTGTACATGTATCTTTCTCCATGCTACTTCACATAAACTGCAATCATTACATGGACACTAGAAAGTGTGACTGTATTCACTCTGCTTATATTCGTTTAAAAACCTCCCTGAATTCCTGGAGTATCTCCTATATTATCTAACCTTGTACAGTTACACAATAACACACACTTCACTGCGGATAGTTGCTGATATCTGCACTTCCTAGTGGCATTGAAATAACACTCAAACTACTTAAACAGATAGCAAAGCATCCAGAGTCATTTCCTTTCAACACTGTGTTACTACAGCTATTGGCAAGAACCAAAATGTCCAACCCAGTAAAACCTTCCATAATTACTTTTGTTTGCTGAAGTGATCATATTTCCAACTTAAATAAAGCAACCAGACACAGAATACCAGCAAGTAGATAACACAAAAAACATATAACAGCATTCCACCATGCAGATAATATAAATGTACAATATTATGTTACAGAATCCAGCTTGGAATCACATTAAAGGACATGGAATTCAATAAGCATTTTAAAGTCCTTGTACACATGAACATTAAGCCTTCACACATGTAGACCGGCTACTTTGAGAAGGCAGCAAATCAATAGCATCGAATGTCCAAGAGCATCGTGTCTCCAAACGGGACAGTGATCAAACACCACAGACTAACTTTCTCTCTGCAGGTTCTGATGCAAACCGATTAAACCTCATTAAAGATACATATTTGTGTTTCCAGATCTTTTTCTCAAATAGTCCTAGTAGTCTGGATGCTGAAATAAAATACCTTTCGCACTCTGGAAATGAGGATTCTAGAAACTAGGGCGCTGACCTATTCAATTACAGTTTCCATGATTACATTATCGTCGACCGGCGCTGCATTAATCACTGATCTGACATATAATAGTGCGTATCATTTACAAACGTCATCTACAGATGGGAATCACAAGTGTCGTGTGTGTGATGCCCTAAGCCAGGGGTGTCAAACTCAATTTCATCGCGGGCTACATTAGCATTATGGTTGCACTCAAAGGGCCGGTTGTAACTATATAAATATACATATATAAATATATAATATATATATAAAATAATTATTATCGGATAGGGTAATAACTAACTACGTTTGAAAGCAGAAGTCCAGTGCAAATAATTGCAAGTCTCTTCAGTGCGCATGTCACAAAACGAGATGCATTGTGGGACATGTAGTTTATGGGCAACCTGCTTCTGTAAAGTGGCATGTAACCGTATAATAAACGTATTATATTCTTTGCAAGCTCTTGCGGGCCACATAAAATGAAGTCGCGGGCCGGATTTGGCCCCCGGGCCTTGAGTTTGACACCCCTGCCCTAAGCCTAAATGTAATTGTCGCCTATGAGGGTGTTGATCTTTCCATAGTAAAAAATTATGTTTAGTGATATGTTTGATGTTAGTTTGTATTTACTGGCATGCTTTTTGAATCTTTCTAATATCCAATCTAACTTTATTCTTAATAAGCTTACTAAAACTCATATTAAGTTTACACTAGGCCTTCATTTAGTACAACTAAATAGCCTTGCGATAGGAGATACAATCCTAAATCACAGCTTTCATATTATGCATTTCTAAAAAGCTTTTTTACACTATGTTTCTATAATATCCATATGGCGAGTCCAAGTGTGGATCTGTTGTGGCAGGAAGGTTTACACAGCTCCTCTTTAACCCCCTGATGAATGAAAATACTGACGTACTGCAATTTTCAACCATCTGCACATTACTGTCAACATGACCTTGACAGAGGATAGACGTTGTTGTAAAAAACAGATCAATCTATCTCACTGTAACTTCAGCCACACATATGGACGTTTGTAATGATTAAAGGGGGAAGTTCCGGTTTATTTAATCGGTTTTCTTCTCGTAAATGTTGCTATTAGGACTCTATGAGTGGTGCCAACTTTGCACTTGCCACCTCTGTTGTAGATATTCAGGAAATTAATAATTTCACAACCATGTCTCTGAGTCAGATAGAAAAGTAAAGTAGTGCTTTTGAATGACAACATTGTAGACAAACTCACAACAGCCCTAGTTACTGGATAAGATGAGATGGACTTACGTGTTCAATGCTAGATCCAGAGCAAATCTGGAGCCAAAGGCCTCTAACTGGAAACTGGCTTGAGCGAGGTGGACCGGCTGTAAAGGAGAGTTGTCATTAGAAATGATGCAAAGTTTACGATTATGGTCGTCCACAAACTGAAAATCCTCTAGGGTCCACCTTCAACATCCTCCACAGTACAGTGCACTGATGACAGATGAATGGCAGATGGTAATGCACAGTGGGAATGCTGGAAGAAAAGGTTTCCTTTAGCTTTAGCATGGTGGCTCTGGAATCCTTCCAGTTTATAAATGCATAAACCGTAATGTGCTGCTTCTTACTTCTAACTTCAAAGCCACACAGCATGCAGTGAAACACTCCTGCTATTGATTACCAAGGTATTTCTAGGAAATAACTTCTGACCACATCCCAGTATCAATCACTCTCCCCCCACCCTTCCTTCTTGCTGACTTACCTGCCCGTCTGTGGCTTGGTCTTTGATCCGGGTGTCCAGGTCATGGTAAGTACTCTCTGAGTCCTCGTTTAGGTAGTATATCAAACGGGAGGGGTAGGTGATCACATGCTCTACTGCATGGTGGGTTGTGTTGTCTGTGGCAGGTGCTGCAGTTGCCTGTTGCTCTGGCGGGGCTGGCACTGCGTCCCATTCAACCTTGTCCCCTACTCCTTGAGAATCTGCAAGACAATTGCCACCGCACAGACATGAAAAACCTGACAAACACATACACAGCCAAATGTCATGCTTTATTCATGAAACGCATTGACATGACTGAGGAAAGTGGCCCCGGCTTCATTGCGATTCTTCAGGACACAGTTCAGGAAGATTGGTTACATGCTATCGTATACTGACAGTCAACCACATATGGTTGATTTACAATACAGAATATAAATAGCTTCATTTCAGTAAGGCTACTTGTGCACTGCCAAAGTGAAAAACTCTGCATCAGATGGATTAATGCAGTGTGTATTTTGCAATATAAATCCAAACAGCCTCAGACAACAATAGCATATAATACAATGCACTTAAAGTAAAAAAAAGAACACTGTTAATTCACTGTGATACTTCAACATACTAAAAAGCACTATCTGTTTTAAGAGCTCAACGATAGATGCTGAGATGCTGTAATCTGTCCCATGCACCATCACGCTGTAGATGCCGCATATTAAATCAAATATCGTTTTTTTGCGGGGGGAACACGATGTTGTGCACCCGCAGTACATTTTCAGATGTTATTTTAGCCCGGCACATAAAGTGAAACGCCTATTTAATAAGATGAAAGTGAGCAAAAAAGAAAGCCAGCAGGCTATTGCAATACATACCGGATGACGCTAGTGATAGATGAAGCCAAGGCGAAAGGATGCTGACGAGCAAAGTGGCCAGAAATATCAAATGCATGATTCATATTTGATAACTGAAATATCTCATTATCAACACAACAACGCAATATATAGCTTGCGGCCCATCGTGGCAGGGGACGTGCCGTGCAGGGGGGCTTCCTTCATGGATCCGGGAGGCACCGGGCTGCTGCTGCAGTAGCGGATGAGGAGGAGGAGGAGGAGGGGGGGGGGGGGGGGGGGGGTGAGAAGGAGGAAGGGAGGGGGAGCAGAAAGAAGGCGGTGGCCAGGCAGCTACTGGAAGTCCACCAACAGACTCCTCCTCGGTGAACACAAACGTCCTTCCTCCCTCCTGCACAGGAGGCTCCTGCAGGTGACCTCGAGGAGACGGCTGTCAGAAAACATCGACCAGAAAACAAAACAGGAAATGACCCTCTCAGCTCCCTTCAGCCATAATCACTCACGAGGGATTTTTATAGGGGTATTAGGAAAAAAACATCTATAAAAATACCATTAAACGAAATGGTATGGGTACATGTTTGTGTTTTTGTTGTAATAAATCATTATAGCCATTTTAATACAAGGATTCTGTTATTTATTTAATGTTTTGGGACATAAATGGTCTGCTTCTCAGAAAGAAAATTATGATAAATTGAGTCAATAACACTTGGTTAAAATATTCAAAAAAACAACAACATATGTATATATAATACATATACACAATATTACCCTTTGTCCTGTCGATTAGAAATATTTCTCCCAGTAGATAATGTTGACTTGTCATTGCAGGAAAAGCAAAGATGTTATTTAGTGGGAATGCTGATACAGCATTCCAACTATAAGTTATTCAAAATCTTGATTCCGCCCGTTATTTTGCCGGTCTTCTTCTCCCACATTCCACATCGCAGAAACTCCGTTCAAAGATCAAAACGTTCAGCTCGGTCGGGAATCGATGGCTATTACTTTTCTCATTCATAACTTTCATAATTCCCGAGATATATCCCATAATTCATCACATTTTTAACCATTGAAGTCAATGGAGAAAATGTTCAGACTTGAACAATCTTCATGCGACTTCAACTGCTAACTGTTACTTCATACTTTCACTCAGAAACCTCATTCCAACTTTAAAATGTTACACATCTTTCTGACATTATTCGTGTAACACAACTTTTAAATCTGATTCTTACTTTTAGAGATATTAAGCATTGTTCAGACCTTGGCACAGAGGCCTTCTTCAGATTTTAACATTAGAGTGCGTGATGTCACAGCTAGAGTGTAGGAAATCTTGAAATTTGCCTTCATATATATTTTTAAAACTGCCATAATTCCCAAACCCTACATTCCTGAGACATACTGTTTCATGACAAACGTAGGAAAACATCTCGTAGCTTGAAAAATGACAACTAATTAAGCAAAAATAATTAAACAAAATGCCTCTTGAGGGCATGAAGTGACAAAAACGTGCAATATGTCTCCATTAAAGCCCATTGTAATTTCAGGCTGATATTTCCTCCCAGCAGCAGCCGCACACCTTTAGTAAATCTGCCAAAAAGGCCACATTATTGACCCGAAAGTACACAAAAAGCACACTTCAGATACTCAAGGTCCTTGAGATGCTTAACGCTTTGAAATTTCACCGATATCTGTTACGGTTCTTCAATAAAACGTTCACATGTAACAGGTTTATCTCTCATTCAGAACAATGCAAATGCTCTCCTCTCACTGATTACTGCACATTGACACGTCGTTAGCTCAAATATAAACACCTGTGTCATGGAACACAATGATGTCATAACTCCAACTGACATGCTCAGAGCAGCAGACTTCAGATAATGGTTAATGGTCCTGCCCTCAACAGCTCTACGTCAATTATGGGGTGTCATCATATGCCGTTCCCATGGAAACGCGAAGATCAAGAGAAGAGAGAGAGGGCGATAGAAGAGTGAGAGGGCGATCAAGAGAAGAGAGAGAGGGCGATCAAGAGGAGAGAGAGAGGGCGATCAAGAGAAGAGAGAGAGGGCGATCAAGAGAAGAGAGAGAGGGTGATAGAAGAGTGAGAGGGTGATCAAGAGAAGAGAGAGAGGGCGATCAAGAGAAGAGAGAGAGGGGCGATAGAAGAGTGAGAGGGTGATCAAGAGAAGAGAGAGAGTGCAATCAAGAGAAGAGAGAGAGGGCGATCAAGAGAAGAGAGAGAGGGTGATAGAAGAGTGAGAGGGTGATCAAGAGAAGAGTCGGTGTCGGTGCTTCCAGAAACATTCACTCCTCCATCAGAAGAAGTGAGGCCTGCTGAGCCAGCTACAGTCAATGGTGCTCAGAGCAGGAACCAGCGCTCAAGAGAAGAGAGAGAGTAATGTAACCTCCTAATGTAATGTATAACTCCTATGAAAATGTTAAAAAAGTGCTCAAACTTCACATGTGTGCTAACAGTCCAGCCGTGAAGACATCTACGGGACAGTTTTGAGATATCTTCAAATGCCGTTGCCATGGCAACACAATGCTCACCATGAAACACGGTTTTCTCATAACTTCAGTGAAAATGCTCCAAACGGCCCAAAACTTCACAGGTTTGGTAACGATGCAGCCATCAACGCATCTAAGCGTATTATGGGATGTCATCAAATGCCGTTGGCATGGCGACAGATCATTCGCCATCAAGTTAGTTCAAAAGTTTGCAGTTTAAATATTCTGCTGCTTTTCCAAGCCTTTTTACTTTCTTTTCTTCTCTCATCACACATTCAAGCCCCCAGTGTTCATGTATCATTTCAATCTAAATTATTCACTTTCTTCTTACACATTACATTTCAGCATAGCAATTCAGCGTCAGCTTTTCAGCATAAAGCATTCCCACTAGCAATTTCTTCAGGAATTGCATTCTCTAGTTACTAATATTATTGACAATAGCTGCAATATAATTCATTGTACAATAATGAATTTGAATATTTAAGTTTTTCCTACTTTAACATCTGGGGAACAGACCTATGGTATATCAGGACAATTGTTTACCTTTTCATATGTATCTTATGGGAGTCCAAGTCATTCTCGTCAGATAGAGTATTAGTGAGACAAATCACAGCTATGTAAAAACAGAACACCTTCTTCATATGCAGTAGAAGTTTATTTTTTATTTTATTAAATTGCAATCAAACAGGTTTTCATTAACTATAAACGAGTAATGGTTAGCTGTTGTACATATAGAATTTAAGTGACACAATCCCCTCAATGCTATAGTATTGATTTTTCAGCACTAAAGAAAAAGACACTAAAGGAAAATGGATAGAGCTTTCCCACAGAAAACAATTGTGGCTGATCAAACCTGGTCAATTGGTAACATTGAACATTTCTTTATCAGTGGTGGACCATAAGAAATGAATTCAAATATACAATACCATTAAAAGTCTCAGTGCAGGCTCTAAATTCCCCCTTTATTCTCTTTCTGAGATGGTACAGACCTACATGGGCTTTGAATTGGAAACACACTGCACACACACTCTTGGAGGATGTGACAGCTCCCCCCTCAGGGCTCACAGAGGGATGAGATGCTCATTTTGGGTCGCTGGATACTGAGACAACTGACAGGGCATTCTGGCCATCTGATGAAACAAAAAAGGAAAAGTTAGCAGCAGATTCCACATGAAAGGCTTAAGTCTTTGTTAGTTCAACCTGATTGAAAATGCAAATGTCATTACAGGTAATCTTTAGGAGACCAGAGTGAAAGTCAGACTGGGGAAAGTGCTGAACGTGCTCTGGGTCCAGCTTGTTATGTATTTAGTCTGTGAAAACAGTTGTATAATGCCTTGTGTGGGGAAGCTTTAGCAAGTCTGAGGGTTATCTTTAGTGCTTCAGGCTTCACATTTTCTACATTTTTAAAGAGCAGGATGTAGTTTAGGAGATGATTGATTTTGAATGTGACTTAAATTATTGTTTTGGACCTTCTTTTAAGGGGTCTTGCAGGTCCTCAAACTGTATGGAAATGCGGTAAATAATTTTAGCCATAAACTGTGATGTACATAATTTAAACATTGCCACAGAAAACTATTTTATGTCTGGGAATAGGGTTGAAATAATTCTAGATTTATCAAGTTTTAACAAACTGTTTACAGTGCAATAAGCCTGCTTTCACATCTAGATTCAAAGCCTCATGATATATTTTTTTCAACCATGAAGCAGGCCTGCCACAGACAGGTTTACTCTCTGTGTTAATGAGCACCAGTCAAAAGTCTGCATAATGAAAACGATAATGCACGGTAAGAGGAAATACAATGCAGATGAAAAATGCATATGACAGCCGAAAATAAACTTTGCCTTAGTTGGCACTACATACAGACTGAAGCAATTTGTGCATTTCAGGAAAAAACAGACACATTTCTGCAGCACTCACAACTTTTCCGTTTGTGCACTGATGGGGGGAAGCGAGGAGGGTTTACTCTGCTGTTATGAAAAGCAGCCGCGGCTCTGCTGAATGAAAGCATTCTTCAGTGCGGGTGACCAATAACTTTTCTTCACTCCGTGGTTGATGTTAGACGCGTCAGCCAGGCGCGCCCTCTGCACATCACAGCTCCTCTGTACACACAGCCTGGGACGGGGTTTGATCTGGATGGACGCACAGAAACATTACACATGCCGCAGAGAGACTTCTGCAGCCGAATCGGGACGTTAGGGACCAGGCCCGGCATCACCGAGCTAAAAGGCTAAAAGTTAGCTGTCACGTTCATCCAGCCGGGAGCTGTCGCTGTTTTTCAGCCAAATACTAATACAAGGGAGAGCTGCACTTTTAGGTAAGCCATGCTCTGTCTTTCAATCGGAACTGGAAAGCTGTTTATCCCATTAGTATGCGAATAGTGTGTAGTAGCCTATGTGGCACTAAGTCTACTATGAGCTACTATTTCCTACTCAACAGGCTATAGTTATTTAAATAATAAGTGTTGATTGCAGTGTTTTGGCATACATTTTCCATCTGGTCTGATGGCTTTTCAACACATGTTCATGTCAAAGTCTGATCTGTCTATTTGAGCTTTACTTTTTTCTGTGAAGAGTGTTCTTATTCTTCTGGTAGTTACTCTTTTTCATGATGCTGTTTCCTAAAGACAGTTTAATAATATACTATATATCACTTAATGTGTGTTATGCAATGAAGACTAGAAAAAACAGATTATAACACTTATGTGACATAAACATCATTGGTAAAAAAAAAAAAATATGGCTATAATAAAAGGTGTTGTGTTGGCTTTATTCTGGCCTTAGTGATGATTATACAAGTGTTTGTCATATGTGGAAAACATCTAGGAATGTTATAACCTTGGAAAAGTTGAACAATGAAATTAAAACGGTGCAATGTGTAACAATTTAGTATTTGGCAGATGTTTCAGAGCAAACACTATGAATCATGCAGTTTGACGCCTCTTTTTATCTCATCTGTTGGGCATTTAACTGCCCACATTGATGATCCAAATGGTTGTTGACATTATGTTCCAGGGTTACTCTGAACACGCCCTATCTGACTTCAACACAGGAACTGATTTATCAGAGACAGGACAGACAACAGGATCCTTCTGGGGAACAGCCCGGCATAATCACACAGAGTGTGTGAGGTGAGAACACAGGAAGATTATAATGCATGGGGATGTTTTGAATTACTGTGTTTACAGATCATCTTTAAGGAACATCTAATCTTGAGCTTTTCCTTCCCGTAGATAGCTTCACCAGAGGTTACATCAACAATGGCCGAATTGGACGAGGACTATGGAAACTACACCTACGAATACTACATGGAGTACGGTGACTTGGAGGAACTTAAAGTAAACCACAGACAGAAGGAAACTATGCACATAATCTCAGTGGTCATCTACATTATTTCCTTTGTGCTCGGGCTGATTGGAAATGGAACTGTTATTTGGGTGGTAGCGTTTAAAAGCAAAAAGACAGTCAACAGTGTTTGGTTGCTCAATCTGGCATTGGCAGACTTTGTATTTGTGCTTTTCCTCCCTTTCTACATTGATTACATACTGCGAGACTTCCACTGGGACTTTGGTTTGGTCATGTGTAAGCTTAACTCATTTGTGTCCGTTATGAATATGTATGCCAGTGTGCTGTTTCTGACAGTGCTCAGTATAGACAGATATGTTTCTCTTGTCCACCTGAACTGGTCTCAGAAGTATCGCACTATAAAGAGAGCCTGGGTTGTATGCGGTTGCATATGGCTGCTGGCTGCTACCATAAGCTCTCCTGCGCTGATTTTCCGTGACACAGTGCGCCTACATGACAAGGTTGTGTGTTTCAACAACTTCCACACACAGGACGGACATACTGCAGTCATGAGGCACGTTATGATAGTGGTCATTCGAACTGCTGTGGGCTTCATTTTGCCTTTTACTGCCATATGTGTGACGAGCCTTCTTCTGACAATCAAGGTGAATCGATCTGGTGGCTCGGTTCGGGTGTCAAGCTTCTCTAAAACAATCTCTGCAGTGATTCTGGCTTTCTTTTTATGCTGGGCACCTTTTCATACTTTTAGCTTGATGGAGTTATCCGTACATTCCTCATTATACCTTCACAACATACTGAGAGCTGGCTTTCCTCTCGCCACCAGTTTAGGCTTTTTTAACAGCTGCATTAACCCCCTCCTGTATATGCTCCTAGGCAAAAAGGTGCGTCGTATCCTGAAGCATGCATGCCTGGACATTACTAAGAGTTCACTGAGAGAGCTCAGCCAGTCCATCTCTGCCACTGAGATGGAGTCTGTGCCAGGGGTTCAGCAGGACAGTGTCCCAGAGGAGCCTGTGGAGTCATCCGCTCTATGATTACAGCCATCCTCAAACTGTAGAGGTGGTGTATGAAAAACATCAAAGTAAGACCGGCTATAAAATTATCATAGCTGTCCCTTCCAGCTGTATGCTAAAGACTGTCTTTGCTTGTTTCACTTCACTTATGGATAATTACTCTCAATGGAAAAGCTGAGTCGAACTATGTATAACATGCACATTGAGTTATTCCTAAATATAATCGAAATATATTTATATTTCATTTGCATAACGCAAAATGATTTGCGAAAATCACAGCTGCAAATATTTTGGTAAATCCTTTTATTATTATTGTTTTTTAATAAATTGTATCATTTTATTGTTCCAGTTTCTCATATGTAAGCATTTGATACTTGATAGTATTTGTCTTATAAACAGAAACATTTTGCATTGGACAAAACAAGCATTTTAAAGATTTGACAATTTTCATAATCTTCTCTATTTATCCATAATGTAAGTAATCATCTGTTGCAGTCTTTTATCAAATGTATCTTATGTTTACTATTTACAGAATTGTTTTCACTCTTGAGGAACGACATCTTTGTTTCTTAGAGATGAGATATGTTGCATAGATCTATTGATAGTCTAACATTATAATGTTTTTATATTGATTTACTGACGGCTAGTTACCTATTAATGTGTTTTAAGATATTTAAACTAGTTGAGATTTGTATAGAAACTTTATTCTAATATATTTCAAATAAACAACATATGTTGTAATACATTTCTTATTCTGAACACCTGCTGCACTTTGAATACTTTCTGTATATTGTTTGTCTTGATGTTAAAAGAGTCTGCTGCGAGAAAGCAGACTTTGATGTTAAACACAGACCAGATTTCTAGGTGGATTCTAAGAAAAAGAATACACAAGCCTGTCGTAAACCCAGATGTGCATTTCCTTCCATTTCCTGAGGGTCTGTTTACCAGACGTATCCTGTTATTTCTTTTTAGTGAACTCTGACTTGGAGGGATTACATCACTGTTAGGATAACAAATAGATAGTCAACAATGCTGCTTTGCTGCCTAAAAACAACAACAAATAATTAACATCATGCCTTTAACAGAAGGTTGGTGGTTTTATTTCCTGTTATAGATGTAAAAAAACATGGACCGATGGCATTCTTCAACAACTACAACAGGGGTGTCAAACTCAAGGCCCGGGGGCCAAATCCGGCCCGTGACTTCATTCTCTGGGGCCCCACAAGAGCTTACAAAGAATATTATATGTTTATTATACGGTTACATGATGATTTACAGAAGCACGTTGCCCATAAACTACATGTCCCACAATGCATCTCAAATTAGACTTTTTTCTTCTAAATATGCCTTTTTTCTTAGAATGTGCCCTTTTCTGAGAATTTGACTCTTTTTTTTAAATGTTACTTTTTTTTCAAAATGTCACTTCCTTTTTTCAAAATGTCACTTTTTTGAAATGTCACTTCTTTTTTTTTATTTAGACTTTTATTCCAGAATTTGGCTTTTCTTTTTAAATCATTTTGTGACATTCTCACTGAAGAGACTTGCAATTATTTGCCCCAGACTTCGGCTTTCAGACGTAGTCAATTATGAAGTTATTACCTGATAATAATCCAATGCAGAGGCAATAATGTAATATATAATACATTATTTTATATATATATTTATATATGTATTTTGATATAGTCTTAAAGTTATAACCAACCCTTTGAGTGCAGCCATAATGCTGATGTGGCCCACGATTAAATTGAGTTTGACAACCCTGAACTACAATCATCATGCCCTCATGGCACTATACGAACAACTCAAGTGGACCTTTGAACCTCAATTTTATGAATTAAGTGATATTTAATGGGGCTCATTAATGGCTGAAAAGGCGAATTACACTAGATCAAATCTGAATACGAGGGCAAGCCCTGCTGTTACTTCCACTTCACCACAGATTGTAACAAATGGGTGTAGATGAGGGAGAGTGTCTGTTAAAGAGCAGAGGTGGGAGAAGTAGCCTACTCATATAGGCTATTATACTTCAGTAAAAGTATCAATACCACAGGGAAGGAATACTCTGTGACATGTAAAAATCCTGCATTGCAAATGTTACTCAAGTAAAAGTACAAAAGTATTAGCATCAAATTATATTTAAAGCACCAAAAGTAAAAGTACTCATTATGCAGAATGGCCCATTTTCGAACAATATATATTATATGATTTGATTATAATTATTGATGCATTAATATGTTTATGACAGCTGGTAAAGGTGGATCTAATTTGAATTCCTTTGGGTAGCTTCTGAATTTACGGGTGTAACTAAAATAATATTTAGGTGTGGATTATATTTAACATCGTTATTTCAACTCTGCAAAGTAATTTAATATATTAAATAAATGCAGTGGAGTAAAAGTACACAATTAACCTTTGAATTGTAGTGGAGTAGAAGTCAAAAGTAGCAACACATTTAAGAACTCAAATCAAGTAGGCCTACAAATCCCTCAAATTTGTACTAAAGTACAGTAGCCTACTTGAGTAAATCAATTGAGTTAATTTACACCACTGCACTTCACCACAGATTGTCACAAATGGGTGTAGATGAGGGGAGTGTCTGTTAAAAATAGTATTTACATTACCATCATGGCACATGTTGGATACCCCTATAATTGCCTTAGTCATTATTTACACAAAAATACTTTTTGATTATGTTACACGGGATTACTTAATCCGTGACGCAGCAGAATAACAAAACAGTGCTCCATCCGAGTCGCAGGCAGTTTTATGACACACACTGGCAAGGTAAGCAACTGGTCACGGTGGTGTTTAGGGCATATTATTATTACATTTGTAAATGATGTATAGTCCGGACACAAGAACTGAATGAAGGTTAGAGTCGAGAGTTTAAAAACGAATAAAGTTTAGTCGATTTGAATTAGGTTGATTTTGCATGTTAGCAGCAAGGGTTACACAGGAGTTTGACGTTAACGTCACAAACGTTTACATACTTTTTAACGAGGTGGCATTATTTACCATTAACATCCCACATGTTTAATGCATCAATGTTAGAAAATGGTTTTAGGACGCAAGCTAACAAGGTAAACTAATGCTAAATTATATCCATTGTTTGCTAACGTAAACATCATTTGGCCAGGAACGTAAACGTTACAGTGGTGTTTCGTTACATTTGGAAGGTAGTTATTAACATATTAAGAGCCTTAAAAAGTGCACGTCACAGCATAAACATAGCTGCTCTCTAGTGCTGAAAGCCCTGCACGTTATATGTCAGCTAATGTTTGTAAACGTAACGTCTGTTTTTCTTTTGCTAACGTCATTTACATGGAGCTTTTACGTTTCTCCAGGGTTAAAAAAAACACACAAACTTCGAATAAAGCCTTGGCACTTAACAATGTGACAACCAGGAGAGTTAAAGTTTACACGTGATGTTGCCTCTCTTGTTTGCCTGTTGTGAGCCGGAGTCTCTTTCCAGCGACACTTATCAAAGGAGGTGCGGCTGCAACAAACAATGGTACGTTAACAATATGTTGCTTCATCAATTGATTAGCTTAATCATCATGCTGTCATGCTTGTCTTGTATTTCTGCAGAACACCCATGTTGTGTGTTGTGTGAAAGCACTAGAACCTTTTTGATTTTGATCACTGATGGATTACAGGCAGGATTACAGATTTGCCAGTCACTATATCTGGTGCCAGGCTTTTGCTGGCTCAATTTAGACAACAGTTGTCAGTGGCTATCATTTGCTATTGCTTTGGAATACCAGGGACTCAGGCTGTCTGAGGGGAAAAGGCGAACAATAATATTAATGGCCCCAGCTGCATAACATGGAGCACCAGCCACAGAAAGTGTTCTAGCATAGGCCACCCTGTGGCCTATGGTTGAAGAATGTTTTCTTACATTTTGAGCATTACTGTACATTTAACGACATCCATTAGTAAATACTCCTCTTGTTTTCTTACTGTCAGTGCACCCTAGAGGGCACTAACTCACATGTTCTACAGGGATGGCACTTTACCATATTTTATATATCATACTGGCATCCAAAATTGCACCAGTGCCAGGGATTAATTCTAGTAAAGGCGATATAAATGATAATGCAATCGTTTAATTGAACATTGACTAACAGTCCTTTGATGAAAAGAAAAGGAAATATTTGCAGATAAATGTTTTCTGTTTGTGCTTGAAGCTCGCCCCGCAGCAACAGCCACAGCTGCCGCCAGTAACCTCCTTGAGGCTTTTGTGGATGGGAACCCTATCATGGTGGAGCCAGGAACCACTGTCTTGCAGGTTTCGTGCTAAATTCATGCATTTAATCACATAATATTGAAAGCTGTGGAGTCTTAATATCAAATGTAACACTGTGACTCAATTTTGTCACAGGCATGCGAGAAGGTAGGAATGCAGATTCCTCGCTTCTGCTACCATGAGCGCCTGTCAGTGGCTGGAAACTGTCGGATGTGTCTTGTGGAGATAGAAAAAGTTCCTAAGGTATGTCATGTCTGTATATGATTTACAACATGTATGTTTTGTTTCCATTCTGGTAGCCAAACTGATCATGCTGTATTCTTCCCCTTTTATGATGCATGAAATTACATGAAATGTTGTTCATTTGCTTTGTAGCCAGTGGCAGCTTGTGCTATGCCAGTCATGAAGGGCTGGAACATTTTAACCAACTCTGACAAGACAAGAAAGGCCAGGTAGGATGAAACTCAAAAGTAAATACATTATATTTGCTGTTGTTCTGGTATTGTAATAAATACATCTCTGTAATTATACTTAGTTGTCTTTTGGCACATTTTTGTGGTATTATGATAACTCACATCTCTCCAAAGCTAAAAAAAACAGTTCACACTTTTTTGTAGAAAAGCAAATATATATATTCAAATGGTATGTTTAATTTTAAACAGAGAGGGTGTAATGGAGTTCACTAGATTGTCCAATTTGTGATCAGGGGGGAGAATGTGATCTACAGGTAAAGATAATCACCACCAGATGTGAATTTCTAGACCTGAGTAGTGCATGACAAAACGTTTTTTTCTTTGGAATATATACATTTAATACAAGATTGAATGATACAACCAATAACCATTTTGTTTGAAGGACCAGTCAATGCAGTTTGGCAGTGACAGGAGCCGCTTCACAGAGAGCAAAAGAGCAGTGGAAGACAAAAACATTGGCCCTCTCATCAAAACCATTATGACTCGCTGCATCCAGTGCACTCGCTGCGTGCGGTGAGACACACATCAACATCAAGAGTGGGTTGAGTTGCTCTGATTGTCTAGACTATGTAAATATCTCATTATTTTTGCTCCTACAGCTTTGCCAGTGAGATTGCAGGTGTGGAGGACCTGGGTACAACTGGCAGAGGCAATGACCTGCAGATCGGGACCTACGTGGAGAAGATGTTCATGTCGGAGTTATCTGGGAATGTTATTGATATATGCCCAGTGGGAGCCCTGACATCTAAACCATACGCATTCACTGCTCGTCCTTGGGAAACCAGGTTGGTGTTCAACATTGTGATTACAAATGTAGGGTCAAAGGTTAGTTTTACCACTCATGATGTTTCTCTGCAGGAAGACTGAATCCATCGATGTTCTGGATGCTGTGGGTAGTAACATTGTGGTATATGAGGTGATGAGAATCCTGCCTCGCCTCAATGAGGATGTTAATGAGGAGTGGATCTCAGACAAAACCAGGTTCCTTTCTTATCACACAAGTTGACTTCACAGACATAGATTTTTGTATGCCGTTTGCATCAAAGCTAAAATCTTCCTTGCTTCTATTCTGACAGGTTTGCATACGATGGACTCAAAAGGCAGAGGCTTACTCAGCCAATGGTAAAAGACGAGTCTGGGCAGTTGGTTCCTGCGACCTGGGAAGAGGTGCTGACTCGAGCTGCTGGAGCGGTATGTCATTTTTTGATTAAATTACTTTCTCTAACAGTGTGTGATAGTGTGCAAATACTTGTTTCAGCTAAGGCTGTTCTGATTAACATCTGTTTTCTTTGACAGTTGCAAGGAGTTCAAGGAAATGATGTCGCTGCTATTGTCGGAGGCCTGGCGGATGCAGAGTCTCTCATTTCCCTGAATGATTTGCTGAACCGTTTGAATAGTGAAAACCTGTGCACTGAGGAGGTGTTCCCAATGGCTGGAGCTGGGTAAAGCTACATACAAATAAAAATAAAGATAGGACAAAGCATGTTGAACTTTCCCTGATGTTATTGTTGATGTTATGTTATCACATAAGATGAGGGTCAGTTTGGAAAAAAAGGAGTCCCAGCACAAAAGCTAAGCAGTGTATTGCTGTAGTTTGGGGCAGCAGCTAAATATATTTTAGCCACTTAAAAAAAAGGCAAAAACTAAAGAAAAAACAGTTTAAGTGTACACAATATTTAAATAATTTTCACCTCTTGTAGGTCATGGCTGAAGTGAAGCATCCTGTTGTTGTGGTTGGAAGCAGTTGCCTGCAGAAAGAGGATGGAGCTGCGATAATGGCTAATGGGATAGTGTCAACCATCGCTCAGAACGCTCGCGTCAGCAGTGCTGCAGAGGAAACATGGAAGGTTCTCAATGTGCTTCACAGGTCAGGGTCTTGGAAAATTAGAGGGAAATCTTTCAGGTACAGGGAAGTGGATGTTTACTGTAATATATGGACGTTTTTCCTTTCCCACCTCAGGGTTGCCAGTCAAGTGGCTGCCCTTGACCTTGGTTACAAGCCAGGAGTGGAGGCTATCAGAAAAAACCCTCAAAGTCCTGTTCCTACTAGGAGCTGATGCTGGCTGCATTACTCGCCAAGACCTCCCAAAGGAAAGCTTCATAATTTATCAAGGTCAGCAGTTTTACTGCACGGCAGCATAAGCTCTTTCATTTGCATTCATTTATGTATGGCAGCTGTGAGAGGCAGCAGATTCCCTGACTGATTCTTTTGTATGTTAAAAAAGGAACATTTTGAAATCCAAATTGTCCCTTTTAATTAAAGGGACATCCAATTAAATGTTTTGTGCCATAACTGCCCAGGTCACCATGGCGATGTCGGGGCACCAATGGCTGATATCTTGCTTCCTGGAGCTGCATATACTGAGAAATGTAGCACCTATGTGAACACTGAGGGCCGTGCCCAGCAGACCAAAGTGGCTGTGACTGCCCTGGGGATGGCGAGGGAGGACTGGAGGATAATTAGAGCCATTTCTAAGGTGAACCAGAAAAAAAAGGCTTTATTACAACAATCAGATTAATTTTTTAGGTCTAGTTAAAAATAAAAAGTTCCCGTGGTGCTAAAACAGGTAATAGTTGTTAGGGTCCATTAAAGCTTTATTTACCTAACCAAAGAAAAACGCTTAAAGAAAACTCAATGATAACTTAAGTTGTTAGGAAAAGACTCAGCCCAAATTAAAATAACAAACAAAACTGCTGGTAAAATGTCCAATTGATGAAGATTTGTCCAACTCAAAAACTGTCTTTTCAATGCAAATGTATAATCCAATAAAATAAATATGTCAAATTCAAAAAGCAAAAATAGAATCCAGTAATGCATTGGAAAAAGAACAACATCCAAAAAGGAATCGAACTCTCCGGCATTTAATGAAGGATGGCAACATTATTCCGGCTCTGGCTGGGTAAGCTGCTCAACCCTTATGGTCCTCAGGCTCACTGGATTCACTGCTGCTACCTGTTTCTTGAGGTACCACTGTAAAAAAGAGCTAAATATTTTTTTGGTGTACTTTCTTAGGAGCTGCAAGGCTCCCCTCTTCCTCCTCGATCGCTTCTTTCCAAAGTAAATAAAACACACATCCTTCCCCACACAATTCCCTCTTCCTTTGTTCCCCAGGTCACGCCCCCTTGTACCTGTAGGGAACAACCATAGGGAACAACACACCTGATTAGTGCATTTTGTGGGAGGCGACAAGTCCAGCAAGGAGAGGACCAAACTGCATCAGGAGTTTAACCTTCCCAGGCTTTTAACACTACCATGTATTCCCCTTCATCTGTGGAACATAAAACTGTTTCTTTTTTGGTCTCTTTTTAAGCTTGTTGGAGTCACTCTGCCATATGACACCCTTGATGAAGTCCGTCAAAGACTGGCAGAGGTTTCCCCAAATCTGGTGCGATATGATGACGTTGAGGAGGCCAACTACTTCAAGCAGGCTAATGAGCTGTCTAAGGTCAGCTGCTATCTTCCTCCAGCATGTGTTCAGTTGATTACATAAAGCTTATTTAAGTGTAAGCTAATTCAGTTTATTGCTTTACGCTGTTCTCTCTGATGATGGTTGTATCTGGATTATCTCTTTCAGACAGTTGACCAGGCTGTCCTTACCGGACCTTTAGTCCCTCCACAGCTTACTGTGAAGGACTTCTATATGACAGGTAGGTCACTAGTGCTCTGGAACGGCTCTGACTAAACCTAGTCTAAATGTTTTCTCTATTCCAAAGTCCTACAGGAAGTCCTGCAGCAGTGGTGTATCATCATCCTTAATGTTAATATAATTGTGTTTATGCTTTTGTAGTTGTTATAAGGAAACTATCTAATATTAACACTAATTCAACATAATATAGCTTTTAAAGCTGCATCAAAATCACAATGTGCGATTATTTGGCCTTTTTTTATTTCGATTTGACATGAATACAAAATCTGCAATTTCCACAAAAGTGTTACATTAAAGCTGAATAAAGTAAAGTAACAAGGCCCCAACGTGTCCTGGCAAACCTGGAAAAAATAAAATCAGAATTGGGAGAATACAATCTGTTCAACAAATGTCTTGGTAATATATTTAATATGAGATCTTGTCACTTGACAAGAATAATATTAAATGAAGAAATATCAATGGGATTTTGCAGCCATGCTTTCTGGAAATCTCAACCAAATGCCTTCATACATTGTTGGAGAATGTTTTTTTAGTTGCTGAGGTATTTTCAATTTTTTCCCAGGTTAATGGGTTTTTAGTGTAATGACTAAAGCCCCCTGAGAAAAAATAGTGATATGGGGATGTAATAAACACATTTGATTGATTTAAATGACATCAAGTAGTGATGAAGCACTTCTATAATTATTTTTTTCATCAAATGAATGTCATGTTCTAGTTCAGAAAAAATTCCATTGCAACTTTAGTATTCATTTTCTATGTACATTTCTAATTCATAGAATAATCACCAGCCATTTTCCTCTAGTTAGACTCATTATACAGGTAAATGTTGGTCTTCACAGTAATGTTGTGTGCTAGTTTGAAATGTGCTTTAAATCTTTACTCACAGATCCGATAAGCAGAGCCTCCCAGACGATGGCAAAGTGTGTGAAAGCTGTCACAGAGGGAGCACAAGCTGTGGAAGAGCCAGCCATATGCTAAAGCACAATGGATAGACAATCCTTTAAAAACTAAATATATACGCACAAAGCTGCAATTTGCACATTTCTAGAAACCTATTTGTTTGCACTGTTTGTAATAGCACATGTATTATTATCTTTACACATAATGGACCTAACATACTTTACGAACCTGCAGAAACGTGAATGTGCTCCTTGCAGAGTGAATATATAAGCTTAGGGTTTACCAAATTTCCAAAGATGCACCTTAAATGTTTTCATCTGTTAGAAAGTTGACATTTGTATTGTATATGATTGAGGTTTAAAATGATTATGCTTCAGATGTAGGTATAGTATGTTGTTTTGTAAAATTAACAACGTGTACCATGTAGAGATTATATTTTCCTTAAATATGATGTGTATAGTTATAGAGGTATTTGTATAATATTTAACAAACCAGTTTTATGTAGCAAACCTGCATTTTTTGCAAACCACTTATTTTACTTTGTGCTGTTATTTATAAAAATAAAGATAAAAACATTTTAAAAGTGTCAAAATATAAATGCTGGTGCCATGGATGGCACTATTCTGTTTTGATGTGAAGACACTTGTCAACTTCTCTCAAGCTCCTGTATTTCCCTGGCACGTGGTCCATCATCGGGGAACAGCCGGCAACAGTGACAGCAGGGCTGGTAACTCACTCACATGGAGAACGAGAGCCGGGGTCCAGGTGGATGTTACACTGCAATACTTAGCAGAACCTCTCAGTCGTTATAATTTAACTGAAATGTGAAAAATGTAAAACGGCACACACAAACTCTTATTCCTGTCATAACGATATCAACATAACACTTCTACACTGTAAGGGCTTTTAACAACGTTGAATTTCCAATATGGTAGGAGAGGTTGTTGTTGTTGAGCGGATTGTTGTCATGTCCTCGCAGTGCCTGTAGTGGTGCTGTGTGGAGTCGGCTGTGGATCCAACAAAAATCCTCAGCAGCCTGCCTACTGCTTGATATTTGCTCTGGATAGCCTATATTTAAATGCATCCTTATTTCCAGATATACCGAGCTCGATGAAGATCACTGTTATTATCTTGTCTTCGATATCGATGCACAAATAGCCTAGCATATTGCAATAGACATTTCGGCCGTCTATCTGGAGTGAATACCTTACACAGCCCATACCAATTCAAGGTAAGCGAATTCATCGGGGCCTCGGACTCGATTTCTGAGTGTGCCGTTTTGCGCAGGCCTCAGACGGCCAGGCGTTCAACTAGAAGCCGCTGTGCTATCGAAGCTAATAGGCCTCCTTTTAATGGCTAATTTATTTTGTAACTTGTGATCTGAATAAATGAGTCCGTGCCTTAAGTACATATGGGATGTTATGCAATGTTGACATTCTCAAGTCCTGTTACCTGCTAATGAGACTCTATGTAACGATAAAGGCTATAATTCATATTGATTATTACGGAGGCCTTCGAGGACAGGCCTTAAGCCTCGTATGTAGACCCTTTGTTCGAAAGTATTTGGCCACAAATATATCATATTTATTTATACAGAAACTCCACGATTAGCCCCCATTATTGCTTGTAATCTAGGATTCATCTTGCATTTTTCTTTATAAAACTAAACTGAAAATAGACCTTTTAGTGTTGCCATTTGCTGATGTTTCCGTTTCCTGGTTAGCTACCGCCTACTAATTTGTGTTTTTAGCCTTGATAGCTTGTTAGCTAACTCACCAATTTTACGTTTTGTTCATCATGATAACATGTATTTCTGCCTGAATATGGATATACAGTTGCTTTAATATATTATGATACAGTAGTATAATGCGCGTTATTGTGTTTAGAATTTCATTTATTTGTGTTTTACATCTGTCCATCGGCTCCAAGCTAATGATGGCTAGCTCCCCAGGCTCCAAAGGTAGTTAGTTACGCTAGCAAATGATAGTCACCGTTTGCTGCCTGTCCGGTTCTCCGTGACTAAAGTTGTTAACGTGAACCCAGGCTACAACAGATTACACGTAGCCAACACGATCTTGTGTGTACAACATATACCTCGGGTCTTACAACCGTAGTGATCCCTAAACCATCTTTTAAACACACAATTATAGTTAAAAGTAGCAGCTAAGCTACTGGTGAACCTCGGCAGCTAACGCTACAGTGTATCGTGATATATCTATAGCATCCTCCTGTTTGCATGTGTGTTTATTATGAAGCGCTACAGTAAAAAAAAAGGCAGCGTTCTTGTTGAAAAAAGGCACATTTTTTATTGAGTTATTTAAGTCTTTATCTTGTTTTTTTATTGATGGATGCACACCAGCAAGTCACTGTTTTGAGCGTTAACTTGCAAGTGTTATACAACCATAATAATTATCTTGTAAGTGCTACCTTGAAAGATAATACCTGTTTGATAAAATTACATATTCTCTGTTTACCCACCGTTTCTCAATTAGATATTTTGAGAAAGAAAATTGAAGGTATGAAAGTGTGTCTACTAGACTAAAGTTATCTCATAAAAGTATTAACATGTCAGTGCATTATACGTTTTCATAAAACAGTCAACTAATAGTTGAATTACTTTATTAATATAAACATATTCAATAATCAGGTTGTAATGTATAATTATGTTGGCTTACAGAATTAGTTTTCTCTAAGTATTAGCTAAGAGCTTGGTAAACGGTCACAAGTTGTAGAGGTGGCTATTTTTGCATGCATGGTTACTTCCTCAGTATTAAGTGTTAGGGATGTAATTCTTGGTTTTTCCCTGATTTACCCCATCAGCTGATGTTGTCAAGAACAAGAGTCACGTGATGTATGAAGGCAAACACATACACTTCTCAGAGGTGGACAATAAGCCGTTGTGCTCGTACAGCCCAAAGCTCTGCAAGCAGCGCAGACTCAATGGCTATGCTTTCTGTATACGGCATGTTCTGGAGGATAAGACAGCCCCCTTCAAGCAATGTGAATATGTGGCCAAGTACAACAGCCAGCGGTGTACCAACCCCATCCCCAAGTCAGAGGACCGCAGGTGTGTAGTGTCATGTTAATCACTTAAAAGAACATATCACTACCTGTATGTTTGTTTAGCATATTCTTCCACACCCTGTGCAGAAGACATGCTGTGTACAGTATGCTGAGGCTGTGTTCTTGTTTTCCAGATACTGTAACAGTCACCTGCAGGTTCTGGGCTTTATCCCCAAGAAGGAACGGAAAAAGAAACATGACGCTTTTGAGGAAATGCGCTCACGGGCTCACCTGGAGTCAGTGGCTCTTAACATAACTGTGCCCTCTTTAGCTCTGAAAGCTCAGAATGGTCTGGATGATCTACCGCCATCTCCTCCCTGTTCACGCCTGTTACCCCTCCCTGACGGGGAACTCCTGGACCCTTTTGCCTTTTATGAGGATGACACTGATGGTGAGGAGGTGGGTTCACCTCGGAAGGGCAACGCCATCAAGAAGAAACTACAGAGCCGGCTGGTGCTCAACCAGAAGCTCTGCCATGACACGGACCTCTTCCAGCCACCTCCTGAGCACTTTAATCCCTCCCCAGGCCCCCGTGTCCACCCCTCCTCGCCACTCAACTCTCATCTCCCACGGCAACAGTCAGGTCTCCTCCAGCCGCCCCAGCACTCCAGCGTGACTTCCTTCATTTTCCCAGGACAGCAGCAGGGTTTATTATGCAATCCACCACCACCTCAGACGGTCAACTTTCTGCCTCCAGGGATGCCCGCTAATGCAGCACCCAGTCCAGTGCAACCTACTGGGCCATCACTCAGCAGGAAAATGCCTTTCAATGCTACTCACTTGCCTGTCAGTTGCAAGGACAGTGGTAGTAACAATCAGCGGCACATGGTTGTCATGCGTCCCGCTGCCTTCTCACCTTCTGCCAGCTGCCTGGCCAGGTTGCAACATCTGGTGCAGCTCTGTGCCAAGACACACCAGGAGCATGGAGACCTGTTTCCTCATCTAGGTGCTTGATTTTAATTTCACACTAATTTTTTTTCCCCCTTACTTATAAATTAATATGCATTTTCTTTATAAGAAAGATAACATACAGTGTAGCAAATGAGATTTGAGCCTGCCAAGTACCACGCTCTAACAAGTTCTCTTCCAGGACTGGACTGGTCAGAAGACAGTGCTGATGATGACGATGAAGAGGAGACAGAGACATTTTTTCCTTTTCAGAGCTCTTGGAGACCCCAGAATGGGTCAGTATTTTATGTCTTAACCCCACAGTGTAAACTTTAACCTGACACTTCCCATCATGAGTGCTATTAACTTTTTTCTTTGAAAATAGGTTGGAAGAAGATAGCGGCTCCTCGCGGCGAACAAGGCTACTTCGGCTTTGCTCGTACCTCCAGGAGAAATACAAGCACATGTGCAGGCAGGAGAGGGCGAGCATCCGCCAAAAGAGATACCGCTATGTCTTCCGCAAAGCCTTGCTACATGCTGCCGGTAACAACCCCAACTGCGCTGGGCAGCTCATCCAGGAGTTACGTGGTGCCTCTCGAAGCTCCTCAAGGTAGTCTCACAAATGTTCCATTTTACTCATCTGAACTAATCACAAACTCTCCATCTCCCTCCTGTGATTCATATAAGTGCACACAACAGATAAGACGTGTTGTCAGTGATGTTGCTTGCCTGTATGTTTCTGCAGTGTGGCTCCAGGAAGGCAGCAGAAAGCAGACACAGGGACCTGCACTGGCAGCACAAAGGGCCAGGCCTGCAACAACAGGGCTCTGCCCTTCACACGACACTGCTTTCAGCGTATCCTTTTCACCACATCACTTTTCACATGTATAGCTGGCTGTTACAAGTGAAAAAGAACGGCTGTGATTCTGTTTTTGGTAGTTAAAAACATGATTTAATCAGTTTCAGTTGTAAATGTTTTGGTTGGTGGGACCGGAGTTCATGATTAAATGCCCTCTGTGTAGTGTTTGGTGTTATTTCCTTCATTGTTCTCTATAGACATTCTGTTGAATCGTTCCCAGCAGCTCTTTGCTAGTTGCACAGCCAAATTTGCAGATGGTCAGCAGTGCTCCATCCCTGTGTTTGATATTACGCACCAGACACCACTCTGTGAAGAGCATGCCAAAAAGATGGTGAGTTAAACATTTTCAAAAGCCAATTTTAACATTTTGGAAATATCCTTTTGAATGTCAACAATAACCAAAGAAAGCCAAAAGCCTGATTTCTTGGTTACTGCTTTGTTGACCTTCATTTGGGCTAATGTTACAATGATTCAGTGCTCTCTCATACATAACACACAGGATAACTTCCTGCGAGGGGATGGTAACCGACGAGTGCAGCACCAGCAGCAGCAACAGCGGAAGCCACGTAAAAAGACCAAACCCCCGGCACTCACCAAAAAACACAAGAAGAAGAGGAGGAGAGGGCCGAGGAGGCCTCAGAAACCCATCCCCCCAGCGTTACCGCAGGGGAACCTGGGAATGCCTTCTATAAGCCTCGCAATGCCCTCGCAGGCCAGCATCAGGTCTGCTTCACTCTACACTGTTAACTTAAACATTTAGTGTGCAGAGATCCAGTGTCTGGGAGCATGAGGCTCATTCACAGTCTCCCATGTCACGAAGCTCTTTTAGCATGTGGTTTTCTTCACTAAGCATTTTTATCTCATCTTTCTGGCAGGAGCCCCTCAACTCCAGACCTGAGTGCAGAGGAGCTTCCTGACGATATCACCAATGAAATGGCAGACATTCCAAATGACCTCGAGCTAAACCAGGAGGATTTCTCCGATGTGTTACCCAGACTGCCCGATGACCTACAGGACTTCGACTTGTTTGAAGGTTGTCATACAGCTTATTCTTGTGTGTGTTAACAAAGTCCTCCCACATCATCTAATGCTTTACTTTCATTTAGGAGGAATCTATAGACTCAAATAAACACATTTTGTCATAAAATAAACACCCAAATAAGAGTTTTGAATGTTTTCTATCCACCAGTCTGAAAGAAAATGTCCAAAACTGTCCAAATTGACCATAGCATAAAAAACTATATTTTTGCAGTGTCTCGCCTCAAGTAAAGACAATGTGTAGAGAATACAAATCTCACTTAAAATCATATAAGTATAAGCATCAAACTCAACTTTAAATATCAAAAGTATAACTATGCATTATGTGGAGCAATATATGTTATTATTATTATTATGTCATATTAAATAATGATTTAATCTGTTTATCACTTTAATGTTGCAGCTGGATATCCTTTGAACTATTTAATATCTGCTGGGAAACTTAAAGGGGACCTATCATGCAAAATGCACTTTTGTCCGTCTTTTATACATGAATATGTGTCCCCGGTGTTCCAGGGAACTCACCAAGTGTCAGAAAACACAACCCTCTCTATTTTCCTCCATACCCAAATCTCTAAAAAAGGGGCTGCAACGGATCTGATAAAAACTGATCCAGATTTGAACACTGTCCTGACGTCAGGACAGTGGCGCTACGGCTATTGGGCCAACTCCACCAATCAGGAGGAGACAGCCATGGCCATTGCCGTTCGAAAGCGCTGGAGACGCTGTAGTACATATGCCAGGCCTGTAGGTGGTGATGTTCTCACAGAATCAGCCCTTGCAAAAACAGAGCTAACATTTTTCAAATTGAGCGAAATGAGGCATGGCTAAAATGCATGATCTGTTTGGTATTTTGAAAAAAAAAAAGTATAAATATGCCTTTATATAGATATGGTCCTACACTATATTATTCAAATATAGCATGATAGGTCCACTTTAATCTATAATAATACACTATTATTTATTTGTTTTTTTACATTTGTGTTAATAAATGACATCAAAGGACCCAAAGCTGTCAACCAAATGACAGTACAATATTTATCTCTGAAAGGATACAATTGAAACATTGAAGTACTTTTATCTAAATATTTGACTGAAGTAGTTGAGTTAATGCACTTTGTTACTTTCCATCACTAGATTTCATAATGGTAATTGTTGTGTATTTATAGGGAAGAATGGGGACTTATTGCCCACCACGGAGGAGGCTGAGGAGCTGGTGCGAGCCCTGCAGGCTATGGGCTCCTACCCAGACTCTTTGGTGTGCCTGACCTCCATGGGGGACCTGGCCCCCTCTGAAGGAGTGGACCACCGAGCCATGGCAGTGTTCCCCGGGCCGGTGCAGCCGGGGGGGATGGGCGACCTGCTCAACAGCCGCATCCAGACAGAGAACTTCAGCAGCCTCGAGCTGACGGACAATCTCCTGCAGTCGACAGGGGGTCACTTTCCCCCCTCGCCCCCATCTCAGCCCGCTAACCAGCCCCAGACGTCGTGCTCCAACCTGACCTCATCTTCCTCTACGGTAGCCCCCTCCACCACCTCCCTGCTCACTCAGACCTCGTTAACGGAGCGAACGTTTCCCCGCACACACGCATCCCACGTCCTGGCCAAGTCTGACACACAAACATCGTCCCCCCAGGGCAGCCATTACAGCAGCGAGCACGTGCCCTCCCCATACAGCGACCACATATCTTCTCCCCACGCCAGTTCCTTCCAGTCTGACACCCCCCTTCTGCTGGAAGTCCCTCTCAGCGGGCTACCAGGACCCCCACGCTCTTCATGGAACAATCTCCCCCTCCCCCTCACAGACCCAACGCAGTTTGGCAATCTCATAGGATCAGAAAGTCATCTCATATCCACCTCTTTATCCACGCCCCCGGCCACCACCCACTCTGTGACGCTGCAGCCCATGGCGGCGCTCTCAGCGATGCCTCAGAGCGGCCTGACTGGTTTAACCACGGCCCCCGCCCCCTCATCCTCGCTCCCATCAGCCTCACACGATCTTCTAACCTGCACAAAGCCCAAGCAGCAGCTCCCACAGTTCAGCGCGGCCTTCGGCCATCAATTGGCCTCCCACAGTGGCATCCCGAAAGACGTGCAGCCCAGCCACAGCTCCACAGCGCCCCCCGCTGGCTATTCCATAGTTAGTGCCACCGCTGCAAGTGCCAACAGCGCCACGCCGCCCTTCACGCAGAGTAAATGAGAGCCTGCAGCGGTCTGTTGACTCAGTCACTTACAATCCAGTCCACTGGCTCCGGTTTAACCCCCCCTTTTTCATCTGCTACATATGTGCAATGTGGTAATAGTGCACTATTTGATAATGAATTTGCACAACCTCAGATTTTCCACAATATTTTCTATTTCTGTTTGTTTTAATCCTGTAGCCAGGCGGTCTCTCCTGTAGTCAGTGTGAGTCCACTCGTTTGATGCCTTGTGGTTTCGTCAGCAAGGGGGAAAAAACGGGTGAAAATTGGCGAAAGGACCTTTAGCCGAGATTATCTGTCAGTGCTCAGAATTAATTGACGTAGAAGCCTCAATCAGTGGTTGGTTTGTTTGCTTTGCCAGTTCAAGTCGTGTCTTTAAATGATCAACTGTACCCTGCCTTGCTCAGATAGCCATTGCATTTTTTTATTTTTCAACCCGCTTCACACACTGCTTCTGTCGCCCTCTGACAAACTAAGGGTACAGGTTGTGATATTTGTGACCCATTATGTTTCAAGCTATTTAACTGTTATCATGATTATAGAATCTTACTGAGTCCGATTTGTCACTCGTATGAATTTACCAAAATACTTTTAAACAGCTGTTTTTTTTAAACTGTGTATACTGTATATGTGCTCATTTATTGGTTAGCTCAAATGTCTGACCTCACCATTGGTTGTGGCACTCTGAGTGGCCTAGTAGACACTTGAAGGTCAAAATAGTTTCTTAAAGCAATAAACACATTAACATAACTCTAGCATTGTAAGGTATTTTATTGGTCTCATCACATGTAGCTTCACTTGCTGAATCCAGACTGGATCAGGAACATAGTTTGGCCTCTAACTGTTGTATTTTTTACTTTACTCCGAAATAGAGCCTACAAAGATCAGTGATCAGGTCAACCCAACATCACTTTTTCTCTCAGGTCATCCTGAGTGGATTTCTAAAGCTAATACATGAGCTTGTGTTAATGATGGTGTAATCCAGGGACTTTAAGTGTCTACTCTAAAAGGTGCTCTGTGGTCCACATATACAATGGTTATTAGTGACTTGCATGTCAGGCAAATGTAGTGTCAAGACTACAAGGCAACCCACTTTAACACGTCTGAATACCCTGAGATGGCTAAGGTAGGTGATTTAAATGGTTTTGAGGAGTGACAGTTTCACTAAAACTCACAATTTTAAGCTAAATGATGCAATCCTGGGGTCTGGATTTAAATTTAGAAAATAAAAACCACCCAGAAGCTCCTCCCCTGTCTGTTACCGGCTCATGCAGCAGCACAACCATGGCTTTTGATGGAAATTATATTAGACATTTGACAGATTGTCAGACATTGTTGAGTATTAGGTATATAGAGTAGCAAGCCTCAATCTTGGGGTTTGTTGGTGAAATATTGAGTAGCAATGGATTGAAATTGGTATTTGCAATGTATTCAGTGGAACATGTGTCTTGTAGAATGAGTCTCTTGTTTATTAATGGCTATCGAAATGGTTGAATTTGGAGGGATCAATGTTTGTATGCTGTCACTTGGTTTTTTCAAATAATATATCCTGATTGAGAGTATTTTTGATGGCTATTAAACTCCAGGGAGAGGTCTTGAGATTTGCATGGTGCAGCAACCTTTGGTGTGAGAGCATTATAATATTATTAGATTATGGTCACTGGCTTGATTCTTGGTGGTATAACATTTAGGAATATATGCATCGCCATTTCATTTTGTGGAGAAAAACTAATCAACGTTACAGTTGTTGTTTTTTCAACATAGATTTGCACAGGAGTGGTTGAGGCCGCTGGTGTTTCACATGTCCCCTGTCCGTCTTGCCTTTTTCTTTTTATATTATTATTTTTTTTTGCTTGGATGCCCATTAAATGAACAGCTGCCATCATTACCAGCTCTGAGTCTGCACCAGACTCCCCCATTTCCAGCTGTGAGAAGGCCCAGTTCTGTCTCTCCCTTCCAAAGAGAAAACGCACAATGAAGTGTGAACCCGTAGCTCCACCAGAGACAGCTGGGCCTCTCAGTCACTGCAGTGTTGTAACTAAGTCATAAACACAGTGCCCCAAAAGTTTAAAAAAATATTCTAGTTGGATGGAAATGTTTGCAAGGCATTACTGTTGTATCCACATAGCATGAGATTAGTCACTGCACCAGTTTACTCTCCCAGAAACCACGTAGAACAAATTAACAGGGCTTGACTGTAGGCACATTTAACTGCTTGAATTCAGAGATGGCCGACAAATTCCTATACTCATTGAATGTACTGTATTACTGTTTTTAAAGATAGGATGAGCTAATCTAGTCACCTTTTGTTATTGGTCCTTGTTTAATTTGTCTAAGGTATTTTTTGTATACAAAGGTTTACATTTTTATGTATATTTTTCTTGTGTACAAATGATGTAATATGTGTACAAACACTGTATGTAATATCTGTATATAGTGTGAGAAATTTGATCTTTTGTTTTTGGATGTATAAATAAAACTTGCTGTGAGGTATTTGCTGACAGTTTGTGGTATTTTCTTTACTGGTCACTTTAAATTAATTTCCACCAATTACAATGAGGTGAGGCGTCACTTCCAGATGTTTCCATGCACATTGAAACCAGTCATTCTGGGTTTTAGTTCACTGTATGCCAGATAGGAAACACAGGCCATAAGATATTGTATTTCTAACCTGCTGAGCATCTAATTGTCAAATGTAACTACTGATCAATATTGGCTGTTATTTAAATAATGAATTGATAGCATATACTTTACTGGAAGTGTGAGTAGGAATCCCTCTCTTAAATGATTCTGCTTTGGTTGATAGAACATGGTCTTTGTTAGCAGCTGAAGTCAGGGTTGTCGTCACAACTGTAACTTTTGTCACCTTTTAAGCCAACTTAGCTATTTTTCACAACTATATACAGCAACACATTATGCAAGAAGGATGATATTATGCAGACACAATGTAAGATGAACAGGTCTTGTTTAAATGTATGACTCAGTCAAACAATGGCAAAACTGTATCAAATTTGTACTTGATTTTTATTTTTATCCTTAATCATTTGACAACTTTCAATAAACCCAACAGCACTGCCCTGAATTAGCAAACATGTATACTGGACTATAAACTGTCAGCAAAGTCACACAAAATGAAATGCACATTTTAAGTGAGTGCTATCCAGTGTTTACTGAAACTTTAACACATCACAGAACCAAAATTGACTCCCTCTATTACATAATACCGCTCTTTTGGGTTACAAAAATAGTTTAATAGAATATATGCCTACTTGTGCTAAGAAATTACTCCTGGCGTTCACACTGCTTTATTGCCATACATCAACATACCAGGGAGGGGAAAGGAAATAAATTGGGTGTAATTGCGACATAATATTGTAGCTTTTTAAAGTACCATTTTTAAAAAACAAAAATAAATCTGCAAAGTGCCACACATTTGAGATAAAGAGTCATAAAAGACCATGTAAAAGGTGCAAATTGTATTGAATGCGTCTCTGTTTTGGATGGAGGGCTCACATGGCACATTTCACATGAGAAGTTTGAATGGAGAGTTGAGATTTTCTTTACAGAAGAGTCAAAAACAAAAGGAAAAAAAGAGTGGAAATCATTGAGTCTGGTATCTTTGTTGATTTTACTTTTACTCATTACAGTGTGGAAAAAAAAGAATGTTCCTTTAAACATTAACATAAGAGAATCAAAGAATAATTTGACATTATGGGAAATACTCTCATTTGCCTACTGGTGGAGGGTTAAAGGAAATACAGCTAGCATAGCAACACATCTGCAGTTGTGTTGTTTTGTTGAGACTCTAGTTACTGGTCCAAGCCAAGAAACAGTCCAGTACAAAACCTCTTTTAAATTACCGCACTATCCTTTTACACTTCAGGTTTTTACGAATAAAACACAGAACATATAACATGTTGATCAGTGAGCTTTAAAGGTGCTCGATGTGTTTCCTTTGGACAGAGCTAGGCTAACTGTCCCACCCTGTTTCCAGCCTTTGTGCTAAGCTACCTGACATAGCCATATATTTAACAAACAATTGTATTCCCGTACTGTTGAATTCTCTCTTTAACTTGCCCTGTTTCATGTTGTACCGTGTATTGCCCATAGCAACACAAATATACATCATCTGACTGACTTCATAAGAATCGTGAAAATTCCTCTAGTCTGAGAAGATGAAAAAAAGACTTAATTTGTTCATGCATGCAATTCAATTCAATAAATTATTTTTGATCTTTTATCATTTAAAAGTATTGCTGCATATGCATTTCAATGCAGGAGCAGGAGGGGACAAAGAAAAACAACAAAAGCATCGGATCTAACATTTTAAAGCTGATACTATTCATTCCATTCATCACAAATACTCTAAGGCTGATTCGACTCTGTTCGGGAGGACTCAACATTCCTCCAGTCCCGCAGCAGTGTGCTACAACGCATACTGCTGGGGCCAACCAATAGGCTTTTTACCGTTATACTATCATGCACATTCCTTTAAAACTACAGTCACAAGTAGAAGCAGTGCCGCTGGTCTCTGAACACCGCGTGGCTTTATGTTAATATGTACATCTGACAGCAGTGTTATCTACTATGTGAGAAGTCTTTGTCTATATGCATTTACCGTACAACTGAAAAACCTCTCAGGAGTCCAAATGGAAAGATAGAGCCAGGCAAATATTACACTGCATGAGTCCAAGCTGTGAGACTTCAGGTGGACTTTTTGTTAGTCCCGGACAGCATACCTGCAAAATACGTTAAGTCTCGTGCTACTGTTTTATGGCTACTTTGTTTATAGTCAAAAAGGCATTTATACTTGAAGTGCAATTAAAGCTGTAGGTACGCTGAGGAGATAGATAGTACCAGTGCAGCTCCTAGGAAGACTAACAGAGTCTGCGCTTTTATAAACTAGATGATGGCATTGCCCTGTTAATGGAATGAATGGACGAAACCTCAGTCGGTCTAAGCAGTCGAAACACACAGCAAAAAAAGAAGGGATGAGGCAAAGTCCAACAAACCAACACGACTCGACGCCTTGTGGAGTCGCCGCTGGCAACAGAGCATCCAGTGTTCAAAACTGGCGAGGGCTTCATGGATCCAGCCTTTTCTTTTTTACATTCTCCAACAATATTAAATCCACAGCATCGAGTGTGAAACCAAAAAAAGTTAAAGAGAATTAGGAAATATATAATAAATCAAAAGTAAAACATGATAGAGGGCAGACATTTTCATTCACTGGATGAGTTTTTTTAAAACGTTTTACAGCTGGAGAAATCAAAGACTGATATACAAAAGAACAAGTAGAAAGGCAAGGCAATCTCATGTATGGCCATTTTAGTCTCTCAAAATATTTACCTCACAACCATTATCTACAGTTTGCATTTGGCCATTTGTACACAGTGGTTCCATTACAAACACTCCATTATTTTTTCATGAATCTGTAGAAATTAGCTTATTTACAAGACTGTACAACCACCCTAGAGCTCTTTCCGTCTCCCAGAGGAACCAATCCACTTAAAGCAGGATACCTGAGTTTTTCAATAGAATGCTTCACCCCACTCGTCACTCTTCACCACACATTTCACAGGATATCTCGCACAGCCACACACACATGCACACAATTAATCAAGCAAGGTACTCTCTCCAGAAGGATGCCGAGTGTAAACCTTTTGTGAAAAAGCCACAAACTCACCAAAAACCAATAACTCAAGAGTCCTTGCAGAAAGAGAGCTGACTCCATCATTAACACAAACAAGAATGTGAAGGAGGTATTGAGAGGGGACATCTTACAGCAGGTGGCAGTCATGGAAGCAGCAGAGCGGCTGGCCACTGACTGTCCTTAATAGGACCCTCTGGTGATGTGCTAGCATATAAACAGACATTAAGTAGGCCAGGATTTGCTTCAGGCAAATGGGTGATGGAGACCTTCCTGGGAGACTTCATCCAGGCTGTGGAGGTCAGAGGGAAAGATCTGACTGCTGCCACCAGGGTGGGGAATAAGAGCGGAGCCGGGTGGAGCTCTTCTCAGTGACTAGCAGCTGACTGTGGCACAGAATACCTGACAAACATCGGAAAGGAACATGTCAAGATGTCATAGAATAAAGAACACATTATCATATAATGTCATACAATCTGGGTTAAAAATGTTTTTCTTCATGCTACTTCCTGTTTCCGCTTACATGGTCATGTTGGAGTAGAACATTCAAATGGCTTAAGATTCAAGTGTAATTTTATTTGACTTCATTCAAATGGAAGTGTTTTTATTTTACAGCCACTTTAATATGCCTATGTGCTTTATCCTTTTTCCCCTTGTAGACCAAAGCCTTTGAGTGATTGACCAATAGATGGCCTTAACGTTCCATTTGAATTTGAACACATACATACTTTAAAGAGAAGAGATATCGTGGACCCTGGTTACCTCTGAAGTCTCTGCACTAGTTCAGCTACGAGAGAGTCACAGATGCCTGGGTGCTTCTCCTCTGCCAGGAGAATGGCCTCCCGCAGCTCCTCTGCTGCCTCCGGCTTGCCATTACGGTTCTCGCTCTTTTCTTTCAACTGCAACAAGGACATCATTTAAAAAAAATTAAAAATTAAAAGTGAACTTCCAAATGATTTTTTAACCTGGGATAACTTGTTAGAGCCATTACCTCCGTAAACACTGGCAAGAAAATCGATGATAAGCTTTGTGATAAAGGCTTCTTTGGACTCTCCTGCACCTGTAAAAGATGATTTTAAAGTTGAAATTGTAGATACCTTTGACACAGGAAAGACTTGCTCAACAACTATTGTATGACTTTTTCCTCCACAGTGGTGTGTAGCCTCACCTCTTTCTCCTTCAGCTCAGCATGCTGTGCTGCTCCGTTCTGATACTTTTTGAGGTCTTTCTCCTTGATGGTGTTGAAGATCCAGTCGTCGCTGCCAGGGTCATCTCCTCCAGAAGCCTGGCCGTTCGGCTCCCTGCAGACACACAGGGTTTTCATTAGTGTGCTATTAATGTTGCTCAGGTTTAAAGCTCCTTATAGCTGGAACAAACCAACTCCTTCACACTGTACATTTTACATGTATATTTAATTGAATATGCCATTCTTGCACACTAAATGTAAATAATATCCTACTTTTATATTGTCTTAGCTGTAATTTGGCCCTTTCATAGTGTTTGATTGGTCAGAGAGTTTACAGATTTGTATCTTCACGGTCAATTTTTATATTTCCCTTTTTTAGTTCTATTTTATTTTCAATTTTGAGATGTTTATATTGTTTAAACATCTCAAAATAGAACTATCTTATGTTCAGTACCAGATACCAAAGCAAATTCCTTGTATGTGTAAACGTACCTGGCAACAAACTTGATTCTGATAATTGTTTATTTTCTACTCTCTTTTATTTCCAATTATGTAAAATACTTTGTTTTAAATGATGCTGCAACAAAACATGTGTTGTTAATTTAAGGCTGCTGCTGCCTTTTAATAAATCAAATAAGTATTCAAACCTCACATTGCACTTGAAGTCTTATTCTTGTATTTTAAACCAGTCTTATTCTATTTGAATTCTCCACTATTTCTTAATGCTGAGAGAGTTTTGTAAAGCACTTTGAGTTGCATAGTGTTGTAATGTGCTATATAAATAAACTTGCCTTGCCATAATCTGGATGTTGATGGGTGCAGACAACTTACTCATCAGAATCGTCGGAGCTGGACGCTTCCCGAGACTGCTCTGACTTCCACCGCTTGTATCTGTCAATCAGCTCCGTCAGATAGGACGTCTTTTTGGCATGCCTTACAATATACTTGTGTTTTAACAGCTCTTTGGCAGTTGGCCTCTAAAGGAAAACACAGCAAACAAACATAGTAAAGGTTAATATAAAAAAAATGGTGTGTACTACTGCTCATACCAGCATGAACGAGAGTCATTTATAAACTTACAAAGCTAGGCTCCTTATTTAGGCAGGCTTCAATAAATTCTTTCAGTGGTTTGCTGTAGTTTCCTTCCAGTGTCGGGGGGTTGTTCTTTGGGATGAGGAATAAGACCTTCATAGGGTGCAGCTCAGAGTGAGGCGGCTCTCCTTTAGCCAGCTCTATTGCTGTTATTCCTAAAGACCAGATGTCTGCCTGTAATACAAGACATTTCAAAGAGAAGATCATGTTAGAAAAAAACCCCAGAAGATTCTCACACATTCGACCCAGAAACACACACACTGACCGGTGCTGTGTGAAATGACTTGACTCACTAAAGCAGCATGGGTGTATTTGAGGAAGCTCTGCAAACTCTAGACACTCACATAGTGGTTGTGTTGACTGACTCATGTTGCGGTTCTTCCAAAAATACATATTTGGTCATTTCTAGTCTAGAAAAACAGTCTTCAAAAGTTTGTAGCACACAGCAGTACACAGAGCATTTAAAACAAGGACAACATGTACCAATGTTATGTTAGCTATTTCAGACACATCCCTTTTCTGTTTTTCACCACTATTATATTTGTAGACGTGAATGTTGATTTTATTGATGCCAACTGTTCACACACACAGCATTATGTTTCCCCTGGGTGGGACAACAGGTATCAGGGCCTTGGGCCAAAACACACCTTTTTATTACAGAGCATAGTTTGGGTTTTACTTACTCTCTCACATGTGCTCACTTTCCTATCTTGTTCACTACATGAAGTATGTAAATCATTTTTATAAAATAGCTACTAAATGTTGCATCCCTTTGAGAATCACTAAAGGAGTTTTGACACAGGTCATGTGTTGCTCTGAATAATATAAACTCTACAAACATTTGAATAAGCCTGTTGTCTTTCTGCTCTCACTGACTAGTCCAATGGAAAACTCCCATGACTCCAGATGTTCAGTCTCACAGCCAACGTGTTAAACCCACACTAATCTTTTGTGACTCAGCTGTCCGACTCATCGACATTTTGTTACTGTGTCTACGAAAGTTTACTTCCTGTTTTGTTACAAAATGAAAGAAAAAATGACCTTATAAAGTTCAAAGTAAAATCTGGGCAAGTTAAGGCGGAATTAACGCAGACAATTATTTTATCGCCCATTAACAGTTTTATTACTATTATTTTGAAGGTCCGTTTGTAACAGGCTCTGACTACACATACAGACAAACTAGGGGTCACAGGAGGGGTGGGAGGTTGATCAGAATTGGCTTGGGATGGGCGTCAGCACACGTCTCAACCAATGAGAGCATTTGGGGCGGGGCTAAGACTGCTGCAGCACTCGCATGCTGCGAATGTGCCTATTATAATGTTATGATGTCGCACTGGACTCTGAGGGTATCTTGTTATTCTATAACAAACTAGATACAACGTTAATGCCCTGGCAGTGGCAAATAGCTTTGGTTTTATATTTGATTCGATTAAAAATTGTAATGGTTGCCAAGCACTAGTTAAAATGTCTCGCCATTAAGAATGTATAGTCGTCGATTGAAGCATTTTCTCCCGAAAACTAGATTTTATTTGGGCTTTCCAACTCTAACCTGGGATAACAATAAAAACTGAGATCATTCTGACCTTTGAATCGTAGGCCGACTGCTTTATGACTTCAGGTGCCATCCAGAAAGGGGTACCAACGAATGTGTTTCGTTTTATCTGGGTGTCGGTCAGCTGGCCCGCCACTCCGAAGTCAGCCAGCTTCACTTCGCCTTGTTCTGACATCAACACGTTGGCGGCTGAAAGCAAAGCAAAAGGATACAAATATAACTACCACACCCATGATTAGGTTTTTGGGCCTGATTACACACAGCACACTCAGCTGGGGATTAAACCATGAACAAGACTCAAGCTAAAACAGAGCAATGCTATGAGCCAGTCTAACCTTTGATATCCCTGTGGATTTTCTTTTCAGAGTGCAGATACTCCAGACCTTTCAGGATCTCTCTCAGAATTGTGGCAATCTGCGTTTCATCCAGGGCTCCTGGTTCCAACTACAGGAAGGGAGAAATAAGAGGAGGAAAAGGTGACGTTGGGTCCATCTTTGAAAGATACATGGCTCAGATTTTACTCATCAGAGAACTGTCATAATGGCAAAGCAATTGTGATCATCTTAAGAAAGGTCATCGATTTCATTTTGCTATAGACTTACCAAATCCAGGGCTGATCCTCCACCCAAATACTCCATAATAATCCATAGTTTTGTACCCTGAAAAATAAAAACAGGAATTTAGTCAGATAGTGTTTGATAAAACAATTAAATAAAAAGATGTGCCCAAAACATATGCAGATTTAGGTCAACAGCTGAGTTCAACCTTTTGTTTGTTTAAATAAAATGAAATGCTCCATTGCTCACTTGGTGGAAAGTAGACATAATATACAGCAACATAGTGGCGACACCAACTCTATGAATTCTAAAATATTCTATAACGTTTTAACATTTACAACAGACTGGTTTATGGTTGTGAATTCAATTATCATAGCTGTGTTAAACCTTAGGTTAAATTCGTAAAAAAGAAAAGGAATATTAGATTGTATAGCAATATGTTTAAAAAGTAGGCATTGCCTTGGGATGCCCACTCCTCTACAGACTGACTTTAGTTGGAGTGAATGCTGCACTAAAAAACACTAGAAGCATCTCAGCGGTCTGATTCAGTTGTGCACAAAACACTTGGGCAGCACCTGTTTCCTGCACAAGTGCAATGTTGAGAATAAACAACATCTGTCACTCACTACAACTACAGATCTGTGGATGTGGAATCTACGCTTGTGGGTTGAGATTTCCAGGTGCACACAGAATATTTCGAAAATATAATGTTCTGTGATTTCTCAGGAGATTTATGACCAGAAAGAAAAGCCTAAACTACATCAACCGAAAAAACCCAAAACAAAGCAAAAGCACTAAAAAAAATCTCCCTATACTGGCAACAATTCTTGATTCTCCTATGTGATCTCTAGCAAGGGTATTGATTTGAGAAAGAAGATGGGAACTAGAAAACTGATGATCACAACAATACCACTTTAAAGTTTGTAAGAAATGTAAACACATACATACAAACAGCACAAATACCACGCTTATGTACGCAGAAATAAGCCTTAATTCTCTGCTTCAGCCTGCAGCATAACTTGAGGTAATGGACCACCACTTCTCTGCTTACTGCTGTTAAGTACCAGAGTACTGTAAACGCTGTGAGAGGCACTCTAAAGCCGGGCTCAGACTAAAAGGAGTTTTGAAACCAATTTATAAATCAGGTTGCAACACGCACATGAGAATACAATTCACCAATGTTTTTGCAGCAATAATGGCACAGCACACACAACAGAATATTATCATATTTCATATTTTAGGAGGGGGTTAAGACTGGATCTGGACCCCTGACATGGTAATATATTATGTGTTATTAATTTGTAATGACCAATGAGTTTATTCTCCAATTGTCAGGAGGGTTGAATTAGGCCAAAATCGAGACCGCTTAAGCACCATCAAATGTAGTGTGACTAAAAATCGAATTGACTATACAGAGATGTTAAAAAACTGACTTCCAGCTCTGCTGTAGTTTATATAAACATGAATATCGCCAGATCTGTACCCCTATACCTGTTAAGCTTCTTTTTTTTATGCATAGGCCTACAAAAGGCGATGATTCCTTCCCTGTTGACTACATTTACACATGAACGCCCTGATATTAAAGCTGAACACATTGACCTAATTGTGATTTCCAATCCCAAAAAATCTGCTAGAGTATAGAGAAAAAAACTAAAACATATGTCAGTGCCCAAATACTTACAGATCGCACTGTTAAAAGCCCTCAAGCTACAGCATATACCACAGCAACGTTGGCCTAGTTCTTTTTGTTCAACCGCAATCTGTGCAATATTACACAGGAAATGCTTGTTCCATCGCCCATATGCATTATTTATTGACCTACATTATACACACTTGCTTGAAAGAACACACTACTGACATATATGAATAGTATGGGCTATCCCAAATTGAATAAGATATTATTCCTGAGGTCACAGCTTACCTTAAGGTAGGATCCATAATACTTGGTGATAAAGGGACTGTCGCACTGGCTGAGAACGGTGATTTCCTGTTGAATGTCTTCTATTTCATCCTCTGCTTCTTCCAGATCAATAATTTTAATGGCCACAACTTTCTGAGTCCGACTGTCGATGCCTTTGAAAACTTCACCAAAAGAGCCTTTCCCTATCCTGTCCATCTTGGTGAAGTACTCCTCTGGATCAGCATGGAAATTCTGTGTGACAGAGAGAAGGATGGGAGAGAGAGTGGAGCGCATTTTAATAACACAGAACAAAATGTGACTGACAAGGTTTACATGTATTCGGAGATAACACTGCAAGTTTTATAGTTGTTGTTACACAGGACAAGCAACATATATATATCATTCCAATAACTGGTATATAGACTCGTACTGCACTATTCCAGATACTCACTTTATTTTAGAACTATTTTTCATTTTGTATTACTTTTACTATCTGTATTATTATTATGTTGCATTGTTGGAGAAGCCTGTGACATAAGATTTTCAACGACATAATTACTCTGTAGCTATGTTAGTTTGACAATAAAGAACCTTGAACCTTGAACATATCTGCAAACTATGATGCATTGTTGCAACCGGAGGTATGCCATTATAATTATTTTATCTGTAAACAATTTTTGCTATTAATCGTTTTGTCTAGTAAATATGTATATATCAGAGAAATTGTTGTAGAATGGTCAAAGTCAATACAACAGAGATCAAGATATCCTCCGGTATGGGCATAATATCTTTCTGCCTTTTCAGAGAAAATGGTGTGCCTGTGAGAAACACTTAAATCCTGAGATAATGTAAAACAAACCCAACTTAGCTTAATGACCTCCACCACACAGGCTACACAGAAACTGAAGGACTACACCCTAACTTATTGACTGAAATAAATGGCCTATTTCCCCATGGAGCACCGGGGAGAGTGTAATGGTCTTCATGTTGGCCGGTTCAATTTCACTTCACGCAGAGCAATTATTAGCCTAAACCGTCTGAGTCGTGTTTGCATTGCCAACATTTCTAAGACAAATGTAATGCACAGTCTCTTCTGAAAAAGAGTAGCATTTTTAATACCGCATCACACTGTATATTATGAAGATTATCTGAAAAATGTAAATGAAACAAATCATATTTTTGATAATAAAGAACTATCGCAATTAAGCCCAAAGTTTGATTTGCCAGGTACTCTAGCACTAAGACCATGATCTGTTGGCTGGTGCAGTATATTGTTGTACAGCCCCCCAGAGAACAGTTTCCTGTAAAAGTGCTAATGGTGGTCAAACCTATATGGAAGGGGAGAAGAGCAGCTGCACTTTGAAAAATTGGCAAAGAGGTGGCTGCTGATTTGATAGCAAAGGGACTTTACAACAAAGAGACAGAGCGGCACAGAATAAAGCAGAGTTGGAACAACACCACCAAAATACTATCATAACACTGGTGTGGTCAGTCATCCAGGTGAAAATTATAATGTCGAGGCTGACCTGAAACAATGGGAAAAACAACAAGGGCGCTGCGACCACGGACTACACATGATGGGAATGTACTTGCCATATCCACAGTCAGCAGGTTTACTGCGACAACTAAAGCTGCCTGAACCTCGCTCTAAAAGCATGTTTTTGATGCTCTCCATCTGAAACACACAACCGAGTAGTGTAGCGTCATCCACACACACCACACCCTCAGGATTACCAGCATCCCAAATGCAAACACTTCTAAGAAAAGTAACCTCAGGTCTATTTGTTCCCCCTCTGAACCTGTATTTGTCTGTGCATGTGCTAAAGAAGCATTCATAATTTAAGAGAAAGGGTAGTATTGTGTGCAATCAATAGAATAATCATGCATGTGACTGGTTAGGTCACCATACAAGGTTGTCATTCTTACATGGGCTGTAATGTGGCCTACTTCATGTCAAGTCTTCAAACAGGTTCAACAAAAAAAATATATGTTAAATTGAACACAATACTATCAAAAAAAACCCAAAAATAGAAATACAATTAGCCAACAATACAATTACTTTCTTAAACAACTGCCAAAAGCTGCAATCTCAAAACTAGAGCTTAATCTCTCATTTAATATACCTGTCAACCAACATAATATTAATCATCAACTATTTTCTTCTGATAGTAAACTGATTATGTTATAAGAGGTCATCTGATATCATTAGCCCCTTTAATGTGTGGATCAATTATTAAATGACAACTATTTCATAATTAATGAATGATTTAATTAGTTTGTCATTCAAAAGTTTCAGCTTCTCAAACTGGAAGACAGGCTGTTTAATATCATTGTAGAGTCTTTACTATTGTATTTAATATAATAATAAAAAAAGTCAATTGTAGCATTGAATGGAATGGGTTCCACTATTTCCTGAGGTTTCATGCACCAAACAAGTAATTGATTGAGTGACAAATTGATCCCCAGATAAATCAACAATGACAGTGACTTTCAGACCAATATGTGTGATATGTAGAGTGCTCTGTAACAGATGACAAGCAGGACTCATGACATTACTCGCCAAGTACTGGCAGTGAAGCGTCAGTTCAGTTGATGACAGTTAAAGAAGGCAGCTATTTTGAAAATTGTGTAGCATTTTTTAAACTGAAAGGCCACACAATGGATGTTACCAGCTACTTAAACTTGATCATGTGTTATTTTCCTTGCCTTAAATTGGAATCAACTGTATACTTAACAGTTTTGCACTGTTGGTCAAATTTAAACAGTGAATATGGACTAAATAGTTGGATGTATCAACTTGTGCTTTAACTGTGATGGGCATTTTAGCCTACAGTGAATGATGTTAATAAATTAGGAGTAAACTCAGCCTGAATAGACTGTATACCTGTGGTTTGACAGCTCTTCAGTCATTCAGTACACGTTAGATTTAACACACGATTAAACAAGGTGTCAGGCTTCTTATCACATTCGTTCATAATGGACTTTGACAAATAGGTGCATTTATTATACCACAAGAGATAGTGTTCATCTTGATAACGATGCAGTGTTCCCGTAGATAAAGTTGTTTACAGGCATAGAGTTAAACTTCCGTAAAGTAAAATGTCGGCTGGCTCTGAATCAAACAAACTTGACTCCGAAAGTTAGCTTATAATATAAAAACATGTTATTTACCTGAATCCCCGTCAGACCACTCTGAAGAGTGGAGAGAGCCATGGCGTCAGATCAGCAAAGATGACGCCTTTCCTCGTCTTTTTCAGCTTTCCTGATCTGATAATAGTTTTCCGACAGACCCCTGGGTTAAATGTGATGCAAACTCTATCAAGGACAGTGAATGTATCAAACGGAGAGTCGCCTGATCATAATAAAACAGCTCGTCGGTTTGTACTTCGAGCTTCTCTTCCGCAGTTATGCGAACGTTAGCTACGCTAGCTACTTTAGCAGCTAGTTAGCAAACAGTTAGCGGAATAATTATATATCTGTAGACCCGTGCGGTCCCTCGACAGTTGCTGTACTGTGTACCGATGATCAAATAGAGCTCTGATTAAAAAAAAGTCGCACAGGGTAAATAAATGCACCCTGTTTTTTTAGTTCTATCGCTTGTTGTTCTATTCTCTCATCACTTTTCTCTGTCGCCCAGCGCCATCTTGGTTAATGTCATTTTCATTTTCCGGAGGACCAATCAGAGTAGAGAGTACATTATGTCGTCATGCGTTAATCAAAAAGCGTCACGGGAAGAAGGACGTTTTTATGAATGTATGTTTGTCTGTATATATTTTTTATTTTTGTACTAAATCCCATTTTACTTCAGAATCAGAACTCCTGTATTTGTACCACAGCGGCGAAATGTAAACTGTTACAGCAAAAGTGGCAAAGCAGTCAAAATAGGCATGCAATAACAAAAAAGAAAAGCAGACTTAAATCAAAAGAAGATTTTTCCAAGCATGGTCAGGTATTATTCGATACCACATCAAATCACATTTGAACGTATGTATTCAATTATTTTTTAAATCATTCACTTAGTAAAAAAAATTTTTTTTACTGGACAATCTTATTGATTGTAAAATACTTTTGACTTTGAACCTCTTTACTTTTTATGGAAAATATGTTGTAAACATTTTTTAATTGTCCTGACCAAAAAATCCAATCATACAGCAAATCTAAATAGAAATCAGTCACTGTATTGTAAAATCACATGGACTAAGAGATGATAATGGGATCGAAATATGTAAAACCGTAAATATAATGTAGCCTATTTGCCGCATCACTCCTTGGTAGCCTTTAAGATTTTGGCTTATCCTGTATTTTTGTCGATATGTCGACTTGTGTTTGGTTAAAAGATAATGATTTGGATTATACATGATAATAAAACAGTTAAAACAAAGAGGGCGGAGGAAGTTCACATAGGTGTGGTTCCTAACATTTACAAGGATGCAAGTATATGTATAATTGTAAAACACAATGTTTGGCAACCAAATGCAGTGGTTTAATATGGGTAAGGCTTAATTAACAACCGGGCAAACCAAGCAGCTGTCCTGGAGCCCCAAAGGCCTAAAGTTCACTGCATGTCAATTTCGTTGTGGTAGTTTGATTTTTTGGGGAAAAAAGCAACAGTCACTACACTACAGTAAATTGAGTACACTTCACTGATGAGGACATGTTGAAAGATCCATACAAATATGGGAAATGGATATTGAGTTAAGATAATGTTTTTAAACTACAACGTGGAAGATTAAGTATTGAACTTTACACTCAAATAAAGATAACCGTTGTTGGCCTGACATGTTTTAATGCATTCATTTTTGTCTCGTAATCAGAGATCTGTACTAGCCAAAACATGCGTCTTATATGGCTGTAAGATCAAAGCTGAAGATGTGATGTCAAAGTTGAAATAATGCTCAATATTTACATCGTTTTTTGGGCAAAAGATGAAGACAATTTAAACAGGATTTATTTTTTATTACTTACTTGAACACAACTTACATAAATATAAAACAGCAAGTTCATCCAATGATATGTAAATGGTTCATCTGTAGTTAATACTATAGGCAGACATTATGTGAATTTGTTGTACTGGATATAATACTAAATAACTTTGAATGCCGCCTCATCTCACACACACACACACACACACACACACACACACACACACACACACACACACACACACACACACACACACACAACACACACACACACACACACACACACACACACACACACACACACACACACACACACACACACACACACACACACACACACACACACACACACACACACACACACACACACACACACACACACAGCTAAAATAATGGTTTTATTTGTGTCAATGTTACATGTCGGATATAAGTGCATTATGTCTTATCTGCTTTTTACACTGTTCACATTTTGGTGCGTTTGCCTGGATCATCTTCATCTTTGTCACTTTTATTTGAGTCTTTCCTGACCATCTCTATCTCTGCCTTCTTTAGACTTTTATCATCGTCATCATCTTCATCAACCTTCTTCATGAACTGGGCCTCAATTTCTGTAGGGTCAATGTAGGTGTAGAAATGCGCCATGATGGAAAAGATGAAACACACTGCAATCAAGAGAGAGGCAAACAGGACGTACTCTGCCCACTTTGAAAGAGGAGGAGAGAAGCAGAAGGATAAACGTTAATGATGCATGATCCTTTGTTATTGTCAATACATGAAACAAATCCAAGACATGCCCACTAAAAATATCTCTGAGGTTTACAGTAGTTTGATGTTCGATGTTTACCTGTTTAGGAAGCTTTGCAAGCTCAGCTACAATCAGTACAATGAAGTTGCCGACAGCGACAGTCAACAACCAGCCTGCTTGCAGCACTGCTTTCATGTTACTAGGTGCCTTAAAAAAACAAAAGACAAACACAAGTTAAATAAAACCATAATCAAAGAATGGAAAACTATTAATTATACAATTAAAATCCCACTTCTAATTTTCCCTGTCATACAACAACTCCTGAAATAAAGTGTGAAAATGTGATTTCTAACAATTTTACCTGTGAGTAGGAGAACTCCAGACCAGTAACCGAAAACATCACTTCACCAACAGTTATGAAGAAGTACTGTGGGATCTGGAGAGCCATGTGAGCTGAGTTGGGCTTGATGTCTTCTGATTCAGTAATCGCCCCCTGACACTAAAATAAATAATCACAATTGGTCAGTTGAGGGCCGTGTTTCTCAACCCGTGAGACTAAAAAGAAGGCAGGTGGATGGATTTTTGCATCTTTTGCCAAAGCGAACACATGACAATACATGACAATTTGTAATAGGGTGTTTCATCCTTTGTTTTGCTGTATTATTATTAAGAAAATCCCATGAAAAGACCAAAACCAATAATGAACCATCCATCCTGACCGTGTCTGACTGTGGCACTTAGCCCAATGTCTACCTTCTTAATAATAATAATAATAATAATAATAATAATACATGATACTTGTATAGCGCTTTTCTAGTGTTTTCTAAAAAAGTGGGGGGGGGGGGGATGGTCAGTGGTTGAATGCATTGTTGAACAGGTGGGTTTTGAGTGATGTTTTGAATGCGGTGAGGGAGGAAGAATCTCTGATGGATTGGGGTAAATCTTTAAAGGTAGGGTAGGTAAGTTTGAGAAACCGGCTCGAGATCGCTAGAATTTGAAAATACACAACCGGAGAAAATCTGCCACTTCCTTATAGAGCCCCTCCTCCAACACACACGAACGCGTACATGACCAATGAGGGCACGAGATAAGTTTGTGCACAGATGGAAGGCTGACAGGCAGGTAGGCCATCCAGTTATTTTAGCCGGGCCGGCTAAAATGATTGGTCGTGCTTTTTACAGTATTACGGCTTCCACAGATGATATTTTTTTATGGATTTTTTGTCAAAGCACTTAAGATATTCATTGCTATCGGGATGATAAGAGCATTCCATGGAATATAACAAAAAGTGTATCTCGAGCCGGTTTCTCAAACTTACCTACCCTACCTTTAAACACAGGCAACACAAATTAAGTTATATTGTTTATAAGGAACATTTTCCTAAAACAGCTGGGATTTCTAGCTTTTCACTGATGTTATTTTTAAGGGATTTGTTGATTTAAGATAAATATAGAATATCACCAGCGTTAAAAATCATGAAACTTACATCTTGTCCAATGACTAAAGTGCTGGGGATAAAGAATGTGTATGAACTTCCAAATCCAAAGTCCCTGCTGTATTCACATGACTGTGAACCACTCCGTAAGGTGAAGATGGCTCTGTTCATTAGAAAGAAAAAAATCTGGTTAATAAACGATATTGTCATTTGCATTAAATAATGACTCTGGTATAAAAACAGTGGTGAATTGTCAATATGTTAAAATCCTTACTTTCCATATTTTATCTGGGAGTAGTTGGAAAAATAAAATGGCTCAATAAGTCCAAAGTCAGCTCCAGCCGTTGAAACATTCAATGTTGTATTCATTCCATTTATAAATCTGAAAAGGGTACATAATGGGTCAGAATTAAAAAACAACAACAGCAGTGTAATCCCATTTTTTTCAAGAATGTACTGTCTGAAACTCTAAATGTAAATATGTTTACCAGGTAAGAGCCTGAAACAATTGATTGATTATGAAAAAAGTAAATGACTCATACTTTTGGTCAACTGATCAATTCATTGTTAAAGTATAAACATTTTAAATTAAATTTACCGGATTGCATTGTTGCCTTGTTGTGGCTTGGAATTCAAAGCGTCAGTCTGAGGAAATAAAAAAATGGATGTTGATTATCATAACCATTTAAAGTCCTCATGTTTGCTTTGACCTATGTTGTGATTCTAACTCACCAACAGCCAATTGTCATTGATATTTGCAGGAATGAGAAGCTTTTGTCGCTTTCCTTTGACCAAGGGTATACTTTTTGTCACTTCAGGGCCGACAATTTTAACACTGATAATATCTTCTTTAAATGTAAAGAAGTTCTCGTTGGCCTGCAAAACAATAGATATAATATGTGTACAAATATGAATGCATAAACATGTTGTTTTGACTTTCATGCAACTTTTCAAAATGTCTCAATTTGTGTTTTTGTATGAGGACATACCTGAGCTGCAGGAAGTACCAGAGGTTCGTTGCCAGGCAACAAGCAAGTGACTGGAGTATTGCCCATGTTCATTAATTTCAACTGACTCTCGGACGCTGACGGGAAGGTAGGGAATGTTATCTGAAAATTAAGTGAGTTTGAAATAAATGAATCCCTAAACGTATGGGTAATGTATCAGTATATGAGCAGATTATCACAATATCTGTTTTCTACTTACATCGATTTGAAGCTGAACCACAGCAGCGCAGACAAATGCTATGGCTGCCATTACCATCCCTACTGTCATTCTTCTCAGAGGTCTGTTGAATTAACAATAAATCCCGTCAATAATTTGTACAAAATATGAGATAACTACAGCACCAAAGGTCTCCATATTTATACATGCATCAAAACTATGTACTGTATGACAGTAATTTCAACATTTTTAACACTATCGTGGATATTGTTAGGCCTGATTCAGATGCAGGTGCAGTTCCACTGGTCTTATATCGAGGTATCATTTTTAGCTTTTCCTGCTGAAATCTGTTTGAATACACACTTTGCTGCTGAACAGCCTTCACAGCTGAAGAGTGTATAACATGGCTTAGTCCTTCAGTTTAAGGAACAGTTTGACATTTTATGAAATGCTAACATTGATACCTAAATGCTAAAACTGTTCCCTCAAACAACTGGCAGAAGAAATAAAAAATTGGGGTATTCCAAAACAGATACGTTTTATTGATCCAAAAACAAGATGACAACTAGATTAGACTTGACTATTGTAAACGAATGTCCCAAATCTGAGTTAAAGCAGTACTTACGTAAAGTTTAGACCACATTTTTTGATCAGAGGGTAGATAAGGCTGTCCATGATTGGCACCAGAGTCAGGATCAGGATGGGGTTGACAGTCTTTCAAAACATTTTAAAGAGATTTAAAAAAAAGAAAAGGCGTAGTACATCTGTCCCAGCTTACATGACAATATCATTTTTATCTCACCTGCATCTGGTCAGGCTGTATGACAAGAAGCCCCTGCAGAAACAAAATATGTCATCAAAACATTGTCACATTGCTTTAGTTAACTCAAATATATCAGTAGTCGGTTTTATCGCCAAACTTACAAAGTTTCCATCCATGTTGGTGGCTTGCAGAGTCCATCTTGAACCCTTTAGTAGAGATGCAGAGCTTAGCACAGTTTCCACAGCCTATAATTGATGTTGCCTTTTAAAAACAAGAGTAACTTACCTTTTGGTCAAACAGGGTCCAGAACATCGGGAGTGGGATGTATAAAAACAGGACCTTCAGCACCATTTTGATTTGAGCAATGAGGAGTTTCTACAGCACATACAGACAGAAAATCAACTGCAATTCACCCCACTGAAAAAAACACTTGTTAGAAACTTTAGAGAACTCATTTTAAAATGCAACTCACTTCATATTTTTCCTCTGACCAGTCCATCCAATGCTGCCTCTTTGGGTATTGTTTGCTTCTGTGTTTGTAGCGATTTTTAATGGCAAACTGATTGACAGTTGAAAAAGGGATAAAATATGTTTGTTTTTTCGAACACAGCTAAAGCATCTGTCGTTATACATGAATGCAAAAATGTTTCAATGTAAATGTTGTAAACCAGACTCACCCCGATACATTTACACACGGACCCCATGATGTTTCCCTGTGGTTCAGCTTTGTAGTACATACCACTTCCAACGATAAACACCACTGTAAAGGGCATCACAGTCACATCATCATTATCAGTGCCTAGTTTGCCATGTATAGAATCTGAGTTTAAATTATTTAGACATACCAAGTGCAACCAACATTAGTGCTGCAGGGACACCGAAGGCCAGAGAATAACACTTCTGCTTACTGTAGATGCCACAATCCTGAGCTGCAGATACATAACCATCATTAAACTACAGTTCAAATCACTCATTCTGTTATTAGATGTTATCAAATGCACTCATGTTTATGGTTTCTCATAAACTTTAGGATCTGTTCATATCTACCTCTCAGGATCGGAGTGATAATGGTTGACAGGAGACTCCCACCATTGATGCACAGGTAAAATACGGAGAAGAAAGTTCTCCTTTGCTTTTCCTACACAGAGAAATGTCAGTGATCTTCATGTGTTGCATGGATGTTCTTTATACAATGTGTAACATCTTTCAAATGTTATATCTGTTTATGATATTAAATGATTCAACCAGAAGAAATTATAAGCTGCCACTGATAACACTTTAGGGACGGCTATGTCCAGACCGAGGTATCTCTATTGGATGGTTTGTACTGACATTTTGTACAGACATTTCTCCAGAGGACAAATACTAAGGGAAGTTGGTCATTTGATGACTATTCATTTGGTACTAGCATGAATTTGTAATTTGTAATTTTGACACAACTATTGGAAGTTTGTCATAACATTTAGTGCACTCAATCATAGACCGTTGGGCAGCTTTGATTCTGTATTGCACTGATTGCTGATTTTCCCATTTTTTGCTGACAAATAATAAGATAAAATATATCAAGTAGCAGTAACTTCCTTGTCAAAACCTGGCACCTGCATTCCTCACAAAGCCCCTTGACTGCAGGAATTTCCTGATTTGGGCGCATTATTCTAGTAACAGCAAATGTAGCCTAAAGTCACCAGCATCAAGAAGGGATGGACCAGACCAGCATCATGTCATTCAAAATTAAAATACATTCCTGACACACACACACTATCAGCCTAAGCTATTGTTTAATCTAATTCTCAAATCTATGACATTCAATAAAGAACATTGTCATTGTCAAGGCCAGAGTTAAACATTAGTGGAGAAGGAGAAGTGTTCTAACCTGATGGTTACCGAATTGGTCTCCACCAAAGGCAGCAACACAAGGTTTAATGCCACCAGTGCCCAGAGCGATGAGGAAGAGACCCACCATGGACAGCACGCTAAATGTGAAGAGGAATATATACATGAGCAGAGAGTACCATAGAAATATGTGAGTCATATTTGCCTGCCAAAATCCCACATCCTGTACTTAATATGTTGTGTAGTTGAATAGAAACCCACACATGAAAGGTCATGTTGTCTGGTGTCCCGTCTCTGTCGTAGTCAGTGATGTCATGGATTGCACTGATAGCCATTGTAACCTGGCCGATCGCATACACAATGGACAAGTAGATGATAGTCCTGCAAAGAGAAGATGGAAAGAGAAGCAGCCGTGAAGTTAGTGCTTAGTAGTAACCCACTAGTTGTATTAGGTTTAGCTACTTAATAAGTTACTTAGTTAAAGTGGACCTATCATGCTATATCATAATAATATAGTGTAGGACCATACCTATATAAGGCATATTTATACTTTTTTTTTTCAAAATACCAAACAGATCATGCATTTTAGCCATGCCTCATTTCGCTCAATTTGCATTTTTTTACCCCTGTTTTTGCAAGGGCTGATTCTGTGAGAACAGCACCATCTACAGGACTGGCATATGTACTACAGCGTCTCCAGCGCTTTCGAACGGCAATGGCCGTGGCTGTCTCCTCCTGATTGGTGGAGTTGGCCCAATAGCCGTAGCGCCACCGTCCTGACGTCAGGACAGTGTTCAAATCTGGATCAGTTTTGATCAGATCCGTTGCAGCCCCTTTTTTAGAGATTTGGGTACGGAGGAAAATAGAGAGGGTTGTGTTTTCTGACACTTGGTGAGTTCCCTGGAACACCGGGGACACATATTCATGTATAAAAGACGTACAAAAGTGCATTTTGCATGATAGGTCCCCTTTAAGTCTAGGGTTTAAACCTAAGGATTGCAATTTGTATTTTGTCTTTCTTCTTTATTAACTGAATTGAAAAGTTATTCAATGAGACCATCTGAGAAGTTGAAATGTGAAACACAACTCATAGCAATTTTAAAAGTAGCAAGAAGCCCTAATTAAACAATATTTTTTGTAAAAGGTCAAAGTGCACTATTTTAAAATGTTGTGGAGGAGAATTACAAAGTAGAAAAATTGATATACTCAGGTAAAGTATAAGTACACCCATTTCTTACTTAGTTAAAATACTAGTTAGACCCTTTCCACCACTGACAGATAGTTATCCACTGATTTCTTGCATAGGTTTAATGACACATTTTTTTAAACTCACTTAAACTTTCCCAGCCAGGAGTCAGCCACAATGGCCCCGAGGATGGGGGTCAGGTAGCAGAAGGCCACAAAGACGTGGTAGATGGAGGTGGCCAAGTCATCGTCCCAGAGCAAGAAGTACTTGAAGTACAGCACGAGTACAGCTGTGGACAGGTAGGTGAGATTCTTCTTATTTCACAATGCAACACAATAAGACTGCACAGGGTCAGCTCTAAAACATATCTGGTCATGTTGTGCATGAAACATCAAGTGGCAGAAAAATAACTTAGATATTTAATTGAATAACAGTATCTATACCACGGTGTAGAAATACTGTGCTACAAGTTCAAGTCACAAATTAAAAGAATGTTAGCACCAACAAAAAACTATTAGCCTGTATACTAAAATTAAATATTATTTTACAATAGCCCTTTTAAAAAGAATGTCGAAACATATCATCAGATTATGATTTTTGATGCAGTAATGTGTAAATCACCTTAATATGTAATAATGCGGGATCATTTAAAAAAAAAATATATATATTTTCATTTCATTTATGTTTTTCGAAGTCTTGAGACTTTATACTTTATATTACTTTATAGGAAGTTTTATTTATTTATTCAGATTAAAATGATATAAAATATAATCATAAAAAATGATTATATAATCATTTATATCATCATTTTTTATGATTATATTGTATATAATTTTAATCTGAATCCTCGAAGCAACTCATCACATAATGTAATCAAATGAATACACTGTAGTACAAAGTACAGAGTTTGCCCCTGTAATAAAGTGGAGAAGTACTGTATCAGGTAGCAGAACATGTAAATACTCAAGTAAGTAAAAGTACCTTCAAAATGTTACTTGAGTAAATAACTTGTTTTTCAATGCAGCAAATATCCAAACACTCATACAAATGTATTACGTTTTTTCGAATCCCTTTTTAAAAATACAGCAGTTTTCTGTTGGGACAACGCTATCATTAAAGTCTGGCTAAGTTGAGGGAAAAATGGTGGTTTGGTTTAAAATAAGTAGTCATGGTTACAAAAATAGTCACATGGTCAACGCTCTGAGACGCAGTTTTCTCACCTCGCATGCCATAGTAGGAGAACCTCTCGCAGAACTCATTCACAACAATGAAGAAGATGCTGAGCGGGTAACCACACACCTCTTTGCTCTGATGGATCAAACAAACAGCAGCATGGTGTTCAGCAGGGTGGAATTTATTTTTATAAATCATATATACCACAGCAAGAATAAATCCATTACATATTTAAAAAAGTTAAAAGTTAAAGCACAAAATTGTCAACTAAATGGAGTTTGTGTATACAATTAAATGGGCTCATTTAGCATGATCCCTGTCACTGTTATTTTATATTACTGGATCCACATTATAAATGCATTAACATGTAAGCATAATTCCATTGCTTTAGTCAATTGAGTTGGAGCTAAATTGCAACGCTTTAAAAAAAATAGTAGCCTACTAGCTGTAGAAATAATTGAAGTGGAGCAAAAAGCACAACATTTTCATCCGAAATGTTACAGATTAAACTTGCATTTGTGAAAACAAATACAAATACATAAATTACTTAAGTAGTGCTTGGTATTCACTAACCTACTGTAATATTGAGATGGTTGCTTTGTTCCTGTGGATTATCATTTAGATTTACGGAACAAAAAACCCCACAAATAATTGCATCAATGACCAATAAAAAAGATTAAGCACATTACCGTTCCTCTGTTCTTCCTTCCTTTCTTAGGATCCTCGTTATCTGTGGACAAGATTGAACTAGCTTTAATAACCAGCTGTATTTCTCAAAAAGTGAGGGCTCCAGTAGCCTTCATTTTATAATTTAATACAAATCAATTTCCCCAATGTTTCAGATTGAAATTGAGAAAACAATACAGCTGCAGTTCAAAGGTTTCGACAGGTTTCGTTCTGACTTCCCCCTCGGGTGTCGGAAGCTTCTGCAATTTAACATATTTCTGAGGGTGACCATGGAAATTTACAAAAACAAATGTTTGCAAACCTACCCGCCATGATGTTTTCTTCTGCAGTTTAAAATCCCTTTGAGAATACCAATTGATCCCTCACTGTGGGAGTGGGAGTGTTTCCGTAATATTGCTTCTTATTAGCACCTTGATCTGTCATCCACTCTGCTGACTGCGTTGCTTTTATGATGGGAACATGAGATATAGGAGATATGGAACATAGCTCACTTCCTAACTGACACCTCATAAAAACTCCACAATTCAACCAAAAGAAAATGCAAGAACACACTTTAATGCAAGTGGAAATAAAGTCAGATTTCATGAAAACAAGTGCAGAGAGATGAGTGTGTTTTATTTAAAAGAAAAGCATTAGGGTACATCTCTGTTTACAGCAGAACAGTGACTTTGTGTTAAATAAAAATAAAAAACCCATTGCTGTCCAAATATAAAACAATTTCTTGAACATTTCAATAAACACTAAAATGGTAAAAGCTTCTTATTACTTCCACAGTAGGCGTAGTGTTTGTATCCACACCTCATCGCTTTGGCAATAAGGTGAACATCATCTTTACAGTGTATGAGCCCCACACAGCAAGATACAAATATTGCACACACTCCTTTTTTTATATACATTAATAAACATTGTGGAATATACTATTTTGTTTGCAATGGCTTTAAATATTTAAAAATGCTCCCGTTCTAAGACATTGAAGTGATTTAAGGTTGAACGCTAACACGTGTCATAGGAGGCCCTTTTAGTAGAAATATAACTTCATGTACAAGGAGAGGAGTGTTGACGCAGCATATACTGTCATCATACAGTGGTATATAAAAGTGGAATACTGTACATACAAAAAACACATGTGAAACATTATCAAAATAAACATAAAATGGACTGTTGGGAGGGTGGTGGGTGTAATGTAAAGACATGCATGTTAAAGGTCCCAACAGGAATGTCTCCTTGGAAACACGGCCCAGTCTTTTCAGGTAGAAATAGGTGACACAATATGTCTGGCCATAAAACAGGAACAAAGTCTGTCCTGCAAGACCCTTAGGCTTCACCTCAGTACTGTCACAGACCTCCAACACAGGGACCAAGCCGTGGATATATTAATATATAAAGTAGGTCCAGTGCCTTGGTCATGGTTCTCGAGGAAGGTGGTCAGTGGTCTGTGCCTTTTACAGTTTCCCTTTGAGCTGACTGAAGAGAAGCAGGATCAGGGTCAGAAGCGACAATATGGCATCACCAGCAGGCCTGGTTGGCGAGTATAGCGGGCGCTGAGTTCAAGGGTCAACCAGCATCATACCACAGAGGAAGAGCTGGGGATGCCGTGGATGGTGGCACTGGTTGGCGTGCGGCTGATGGCGTTAAAGATGTGAAGAGAGTCTGGAAGAACGCTCTTCATGCCATCTTCCACAGGACTGATCTGGAAGGGAAGAGAGATATTAAAAAACAATTTTAGATATTGTTAGGTCCCTATTTACTGCCATATAAAGCTCTTATTACTACATCCACCAAGGATGTGGTTTTGGTGTTTGCTTGTTAGTTTTTCCACAGGATTACAGATGAACTAAAGGCCACATTTTCATAACACTTTGTGGAAAAGCATTGGACAAGTAAAAACCCATTACGTTAGGACTGGATCCAAATAATTTTGAGTCTCTTAAACAATTTTTAAAAGTAAAAACAACCAAGCTTCTTAACATTAACACACAAATAAACAGACAAATCATGGAAAGTATTAATAAGATTGTGCATATTATACAAAAACACATGTAAGTATATAAGCACACACTTTTTGATGAATGTAAATACTTAGACACACACTGTTTTAAACATGCAAATGTATATGTTCAAATATACATTTAAGGCCATGCATACATAGTACACATTGTACACACATGCAGAAACTACATGTCAGCAATCAAAAGAGATAAGTCCAGAAATTATTGTTGATCTAGACAGCTGCTGCATCCTTAGTAGATGGGTGGGTTTAGAGATTTGACGAGTGGTAAGGCTGAAACTATCTGATGATTTATCAATTATTCTGCAACTACTATGCTGACAAATACATTTGCATGCAAGATGAGAGCACTTGCTGCTTATCTTTGTCTTATTTTAAAGACAAGGAAAAATACTGAATATGACTGAATATCTTTTTAGATAAATCGTTTATGAAAATAACTTTTAGTTTCCTCCACATTAAAGAGGTTAAGCCTTTCTTAAGCACAGTGGACATGCCTTCAATGTGTGACGATACGTAATGTTAGGCTCCTTTATTTATTACAGGCATGTAAAGATAAGGCTCGTCTGTGATCCGATCAGATAACTCAGGAATATTATCTATGTATTCTGTGCTTTTAAAGTTCAATAGAAGGGCCATAGCTGGAGTTTTATATATTTTTTAAACATTTGGCAGGTTAGGAACAGGTAAACTGAGATTTATGATTAAGCCAATCACCCAATTTGACAGATTCTAGAAATGTATGAAAGGTCTACATAGGTCAAAAGTGACTTTGAAATCAGGATTTGAAATGGTTGGACATTGCAACATCCAATAGCTGTCAACATTGAGGGTAATATCTGAAAACAGATGCCCATTGTCAGGCTGGATCAACAAGTACCAACTCAGTCTTTATTGCATTGTGTGCATTACCATCCAATCTGCTCATGTAAGCACAAGGGAAAAACAGAGAATGGTGTTATTAAAGAGCATGTTTTCAATCACATTATTACTTTTAAAGAATGGCAGTCACACATGCCAATTAACAGTTGTACTATTAGCAATGCAGAATTGAACTCACTTGTTCATGCATGATGATTGACAGCTCTCTGGCCAGGTCTCTATAGCTTGCTTTCATCTCATCGTGATACTCCTGTTGGTCCTCTTTGATCAGACGCTCATTAATACCCAAGCCGTGACCACAGGCTTCCACAAAGTGCCTGTTCAACAAAAAAATTGTGTGTTTAATGAATTTTACACAAAAAAGTAAAATCACACATAATAAGCCGTTGACATCTCATCTCACCTGAAGACCTCTTTCAGCTGTTTGACCTTGTTATCTGGATTCTTCTTGGCGCATGCATCGTCCAGGAAAGCTCGTGCATATGCAAGCGGCCCTGCGTTAACCTGACGGAGGAAGCAGGAGCTGTGTCATGTCATGTTTTCTTTTTCATGATTATTACAACAGATTATGTCTAACGTATGTGCATGTACATTTTTGACACATTTTAAAGCAGGCACCTGCACACTGATGCTGCCCTGCAGTTTGAGCTGCAGACGGATCATGTCCACGTCACTGGAGGAGCACAGCTGTTTGATCTCGCCCACCTTCTTGCTCATCTCATCAATGGCCACCTCGATGGGACTTAGATCAGTGTGGTGTTGATACATCACTGCGATACGTTTCTTTACGTACGGGAAACAATGCGTGGCTGGGGGAAAGAAACAGGAAAAGAAATATGGTAAACAGCTGGCTTTAGTTTGGGAATCTTTTCTTCTTGCATGTGCCTTTCTGAGATTCACATCTCCGGTTTAACAGTGCATCTGCGAAAGCTGTCAGATAATAAAGATAAGAGTGTAAGGTTGAACTTTTGGACTTTTTGAATGATAAAACAATATTACTGTGATTAGGACAAGAAGTCCTTGACAAACTGCTGACATGTTCAGAATTTAATCAAGATCTTCCAAGAATGCACAGGACCTTTCTGCCGAGTTATGTAATGCCTCAACAACGGATTCCCACGTGACAGACATTCACATGGTGCTTATTTAAAACCTGTTTACTTAAAATTGATCAATAGGCAGACAATTGGAAAAGGTGGTCCACAGTTTGGGAGGAAAGGGAAACATTTACCTCAGATTTCAATGCAGGACACACTAAATTGTCTATTTTCCCTCTGGGTTCCATAATATAACACTTAAAGATCAGTTCCCTAGTGATGAGGAGATCTACTCAGCCTGTTTTAACACAATCTATTCTGTCTCACTGACTGTTCTGCACCAATATTGACGCTATTTATTATATTTTGTTTGCAAATCCGCCAAGAGATGCTGTTTAAAAGCTTATGTACCACTGCCACCCACAGCATATTTAAAGGTTACCTACTGGTTAGTATCGTCCTGCGTTTGCACTGCTCCTCCACCCCGCCTTGCTTTTTGCCTGATATGGTGAAAGGCATCTCAAACACAAAGCGGCGGATGTTGTGGCTCTTCTCGAAGTCTGTCTTCCTGTCTACTTCCTCCTTCTCCTCCAGGTAAGGGGTCACATGTGTCACTTGGATGTATGCATACTTAGAGTCCAGGTCTTTGGGGTTAATCTGCAGAGAATCGAGTCATCACAACAGCTCAGTCCTGCATTTTAATAATCTTATAAATCAATCCTCATCACAAATTTAAAATCTTACCCTGCCAGAGTCCTGGATCATCTTCACGTTCTCCTGTCCAAACTTGTCAGAGTACAGCTTAAGGAGCCGCTGAGATACCTCTGACAGAGGAGTGAATTTAGGTTCTTTGTAGATGTACTCCTTACCATCTTCATCTTCAAAGAAGCCCTAAAACAAATGGCCAACATGAGTAAAAATCAAACACTGTTTTTATTTAAAGAGATTTAAAGAAGCCACATCAAACCAAACAAGGAAGGTGGATGGAGAGTCATTCAAACAATTTGCTAAAATAAAATGGTAGACCCCTTTTTACCACCAAGTAGCTTTGGACTGAAATATCGTCAGAATCCACACAACCCTCTATCTAATGTCCAAGCATGGAAACAGGAAAAATAAAAAGTCCACTCCAAGAAACCAACCAGTATCAGTTTGATACAATGAGACAGAGTAAAGAACACAGGTGGGGGCACAGATTTCACACTATCAGTGGGAGCACTTGGATCAGTCTTGTATGTAAATAGTCAAATGGCCCATGAACAGATGGGTGAATCCATGTATTGACCCAGTGATAGGTGAATCCTGCTATTAGCCCTCTAAAGGGTCTCAGATGAGTACAACACTGCAGTAGGAGGAGTAAAAGGCTAAAATATAAGCAATACAGATAAGATATCACCGACACAACACAACCTAACACATCACTGCAGTCTAACAACAATGATGGCTTTCATATTGATTTACCTTAGGCTCTGTGTTTGTAAAGTGGTACTGCTACGGGTGTGTGGACAGCAGAAAATACATTCATTGTTATTCCATGACAACTCCTTACCAACTATGAAAAATTCAACACACTGCAACTCACACCAATTCACACCAATTCACAAATATGACCACCATGTCAAGATCTACAAAGAACACCATCAGAGGAAACCACATCAAACTAAATATTTATAAACCTCGACTAAAAGTCCTAAAATCTGTAACACAAAACTGGAAAAACTTGTATCAGGGCAAAGGTGAAAGAGCACCATACAGCTCAGTTTCTAAAACAGAAAGCATCAGTGGTGACTGATGTTTTCGTAAACAGAAAACTATGACTGAGAAATGCAATGATTACAGCAGCAGCAAAACCACACAAAGACTCAGGCTGCTCTGAAAGGCTAGCAAGGTCTACTGCACAACTTACCGCTGCCTTCAAAGAGGATAAAAAGCAGAAAGGGGTATTATAGCGTATCATAAAATGCCACTGCATGTGATTATGCTACTACAGAAAAAACAGGGTCATTGTGCATTACTTTGCAACACCAGCGACCTAATTAATCATTGTGCTATTTCTTGAAATACAACAGAGTGGGAGCAGAAATACAATAATCAGTACATCTGTTTGGACACATAACACCCTAGTAAACAGAATATACTCTGCTTTATACAACACTTTTGGTTGTTTAACTCACCTGGCCGAAGAAAGCCACTCTGAAGTAGGTGCCCAGCAATCTCTTTCCTGTGTGCATCACCTCTGTCACTTTGCTGTATGCACGATGCAGCGTGTCATACAGGTGGGCCAGTTTCTGTGCAAAGTCATTAGAATAGTTTGATCAGAATGTGTACAAACAACTGAGTAGGGATTGTTGTGGGAGGATAACAAGTTAAATGTACCTCAAAGTCCCTGCGCTTCTCATAAATGGGTATAATGAGCTTGTAGATGTCAGAGATGAGCTCGTAACGCTCAGCCTTCCACAGTCCATCTGCACACTCCTCCAAAAGCTCCATTAGGACATCCTGAGGGAACGTGAGAAGGAGAAACAGAAATATAACTCAAATAAAGTGGTGGGTCTGCTAAGCCTGTTCTATCTGGACTAAAGGGGACTGCAGGATGTGAGGAGAAACACATCTTCATTAAGATAAGTAAGGTGGGGCTCACATGTGTGTGTGATCAGGACAATGAGAAAAATGGTTTGTCATCATTTTTGTTAGGATCTCAAAATCACAAGACAATGTAATTTAAAAAAAATGGTCATTATAAGAGTACTAATTATGTATTTTAAAATAACAAAATGTCTTTGATTCTCAGGAAATGTATCTATTTTGTCAGCTAAATCTATGATAAAATATAGAGAGACCGTTATTATTACAATGATGGTTTATTATTTTTAAATCTGGATTATTATAGATCTGAAGATGAGATGTCAAATGAGTTTGTATTGCATTCACTTCGCAAATACTCTTTTCCTAATATGGTTACAAAAAGTACACTCAACCTCAGTATCTATAAGAGCAATAACAATGTAATCAAATAAAGTTATGATGTTGATCCCACAGACTGTCTATGAATTCATGATATTCTACATACTTCATTGAAATGGACGTCCTGCATGCCGACGTCCTCCATCATTGCTGCTTCTTCATCAATGTTTGGAGTCACCACTCTAAAAGCTGAGCAGCCCTGTTTGAACATGCCTGCAAACAGAATAAGATGAGGCAACATTTGAACAATTAGCCAATTTAGGAAAGTAAGAATCACACAAGACACACAAAAAGAGCTGCTGTATGGCATGCAAGTGAAAATTATGAAAGTACCTTTTCTCCGAAGGTATTCTGCCACAAGTGCTGCAACGTGCACATAGCACATGGCCGCCTGTCAACAAACAAAGAAAAACGTAGGTCAGAATATACATAGTGATTGTGATAGAATTCATTATATTGTAGGTCTAATCACTCATATACTGTAACAATAGCCAAAATAACTTCGACAAATACAACGTAAATTCAGTCAGTACTTGATCACGCGACACAAACCTAACTAAAGTCTATTACATTGACCACAGACCTCTGACATGTCTCCGTTCTTCACGTGGATTCGGGCCATGCTGTCCAGCCAGGTCTTGCGTAGTTCAGGCGTGCTGGCGTAAGACTTGGCGAGGCTGTACTGCAGGTCCACCAGCATCTCTGGATCCCTCTCGTGCTCCTTCATCTGAGCCGTGGCCATCAGAACCGTTCTGATGCGTTTGGTCAGATCCTTCACATCTGATGGGAAAGCTGTGTTCTGTTTAAGAGGATGCAGAAACGGGAACAGTCAGTCATGGCGTTGCTAGTTTAAGCATACATATATTCAACTGTTTAAGTGGAAGCAGAAAATATTCATGCACATCAATTAGTTCCTGACCTTTATAGTTTTGTCACTGTTCGCACAGTTGTTGATTATCGACAGAGACTGCTGGAAGCGAGTACTGCCGATACCAATCACATCAGCTATCAACTGACTGACAGCAATCACCACCTAAAGAAAGAGAAAGACACACATTATAATCATTATTAAATTATACTTAACCCATGTGTTTTGTTGACGTTGTCCTAACGTTTTATTGTTTAATGCACCCCACAGACCTTAAGACTGAATGCGTAAATAAAATAAAGATAGAAATTGCACTTTGGCTTATGACCTTAAGAAAAAAACCAAAATGTACTAATGTATTGAAGTGGTAACAGTTCTTTTTGACAAAAATTGAGCTTCGAAATTTGTTTGAAGGTTTAAAACTAATTTAAAAAAAGGATTTTAACGCATTTTTGTGATTTGTGATTTTGCTGTGACTTTTCTAACATCACTTCAAGGCCCTATTAATAAACAATTTAAATTTTACAATAAAAGGAAAAGCATGACGTATAAGATTGAAAAAACATTACGGTTTGTTATTTGGGATGTTAAACTGGGGCCAGGGTCTTCCACAACACCAGATCATTTTGGTGAAATAATGTGAATATGAAAGATTTATTCTTTTTATCCTCTAAACAAAAGTCCATATATCCCCACCTGTAAGTGCGTCCGGACAAAAGACTTGCGCCCTGTGTAGTCAAAGTTGCTCTTCATGAGGAAGTAGAGCAGATGGGCTGCGTCGCTGCGAATGGAGCTCAGCTTGGAGTTACAACACTTCAAGATCTCACAGCAGAAAGCAGCACACATGTCAGCGCGCCCCTCAAAAAAAGTGCAGGGAAACTAGAGGGCGAAGAAGACAGACAGATCATCAGTAACAAGCCGCTTAGACCATAAAGCAACAACAGAGTATTGCTAGGGAAATCAACGCCTTCTCACCTTGTAGATGAAGGTGCGCAGTGAAGTGAAGACCTGCTTGAGGGCCGTCTCTGACTGATTGATCCGGAGGAAACAGAGGTGGACTTCAAACACCTTCTTCATCAGTGGACTGTGGCCGTGGTCTGAGCACAGCTGGGTCTGTGGAGGAAGAGAGTATTATTACAGAAACTAATTTAAAACACAGAAACCGAACATCACATTTAAATGTAATATAAAACATACATTAGTAAAACCTAAACACTGTATTTCAATTTATGAGTTAAGTAAATGTTTGACAAGTAAAATGTCAGGTATGTTACTTTGAATCCCATGATGAAGATGCTTAGCGTGTCCAGGACAGTCAGACACACTTCAGTAGCGATGTTAGCTTCCAGCAGAGACTGATTCAACACGTCTGCATCCGAGTGACTGTAGGCTGAAGGAAATAAAAAAGAAAGCTGTAGTTGGTTCACCCTCACCATTTTCAAATATCATAAATGATATGATAATATAAGAGACCTGTATATATGAGTGTTAAAGGCAAAGCTATAAAATGTCATTATATGATGAAAAGCTTAAGTTTCATTCCAAACTTAAAAAATCGTTCTCTACAAAATCAATACCTTCTGTACAATGAATTGTAATTAGTTGGTGAGGCACATACGATGTGTACAAATTGTAGCAATAATTTAGTGTCAACATATTATCTTTTAACGAAATATATATATATATATATATATATATATATATATATATATATATATATATATATATATATATCATATTTTTTTATGAAATACTAATTTTGGAATGAAACCCTTTATGTTTTACATGGTCTAGTTTTTTTTGGTCAGAAAATGAAGTGTAAAATGAGGTTCAGAGCAGATGTGCTGACCAGAGGAATGGAAAGATTTTGAAGGCTAATGTCCAGTTATATTAATAAAGTAGGCATGCTCTTAATTTAAACCAAATGAACAAAGCCAGTCTGCAAACTGCCTGCCAACCTGACACATTCTTACCATGGTCTACAGATATTCCAAGAATACTTGAAATCTTTCTTACACTGAAAACACAAAGAAACTGTGTTAAATCATGCCATTTAACAGACTGAGAGATTAAGCCCTGTGGATAATACCAATATAATGCCACACACGACTACCTTAACCCTCATTAAATCTAATGTATGTCTTCTGAGGCCTTTTCAGCGAGCTGGGTTCAAACAGAGGATGAGAATGATTTTGATGATATTAAAAAGCATGAGGAGATTACACTCCTGAGGCGGAGTGAGGCGGAGGGCGGTGGTCCGCTGGTGGAGGTTTGATGACAAGTATTGAGAACTTACTGTGGTTAAAAGTGTTTGCGTTATCCAGGCTGCTGAGCTGCTGTAAGCGGGCATGCATCATTCCCGCCCTGTTACGGGACACAGGCAGAGTCTGAGACTTCCGCTCATGTGCTACGGGTCCTGCCCCATCCTGGTTCCTGATGAGGAAACAGGACAATGTTAGACGGATGGCCGGTTAGTGAAGCAGGTTAGGGTGAATAATACGCTATTCTTGACACTTGAGTAGGGTAAATACTACTCAAACGTTTTTATTTTTCTAAGTCTAATACCTAATACTCCACTTAGTTTGGTTACTCAGTTTACTTGCTGAGTTGCTGAGTCATGATTTAGTTATTTGATACCATATGCACACATCCATTGACTACAAGACTACACAAAATGCATTAAAAAAAAGGCCTGTCCTGATGTATTTATGAGCTTCTGACCCTGGGAAAGTGTGACAAATAGTACATTTCCCCAAAGCTACTGTATCTCTAAACTATCTATTTAACCAAATGTAATATGTTTCCACTTAAATTCAGTGAGCGTCCCCCTTACACAGTTTTGACTCCTCGTGGGGAGGCCAGACTCACACTTTGAAAACCTCTGGTCTAGTTAAATATTTAACTTAGGAGTTTTAAATGTATCATAATTAGAAAGATGTTATTCGATCATGCAGTGAAGTTGTCTGGTTTATATTGTATTCCATGCAGTTCAATCATCAAGCAGAAGCAGCATGCGAGCAGTGGGTTACAGAAAACGTCATGCACATTAGGTGAACAGAGACAAATGCTTTAGATGATTTTAAAGCCAGTCGCTGTGTCACAGCACTGCAACTTGTGTCGGGTGAAAATACATCATGCATTAAGGTTGAGAGTCAGTTCCACCTTTAGTCTTACCCAAGCAGGAGAGGGCAGGAGCCAGGTTTTATTTCATTGTGTTAAACTTGCCAGCATTTAAACGAATAGAGATAGAAAGAGTGGTGGGAGGTTAGAGAGAGTGAACACCCAAAGCCCTCTGGGAGTTGAGGCCAGAGCTCCCCCATGGTGGAGTCAGTACAGTGTGTGTGTGTTGGATTTTAAACACTCAACATACAGTCACACCCTTTGTCACACATTATGAATCGTTTTACACTGGGTGATTTAAAATGAAGAAAAGAAGTAGCTACATCATGTCAGACATAGACATTTAAATGGACACCAGCATTTCATTTATTTGTATCATTATGTTAAAGGTGGAGTAGGTCATTTTGGAGAAACCAGCTCGAGTGCGCTAGAATTTGAAAATACACAACCGGAAAAAATCTGCCACTTCCTTACAGAGCCCCTCCTCCAACACACACGAACGCGCATATGACCAATGAGGGCACGAGATAAGTTTGTGCACAGATGGAAGGCTGACAGGCAGGTAGGCCATCCAGTTATTTTAGCCGGGCCGGCTAAAATGATTGGTCGTGCTTTTTACAGTACTACGGCTTCCACAGATGACATTTTTTTATGGATTTTTTGTCAAAGCACTTAAGATATTCATTGCTATCGGGATGTTAAGAGCATTCCATGGAATATAACAAAAAGTGTATCTCGAGCCGGTTTCTCAAACTTACCTACCCCACCTTTAAGGTATTCTATCTATATATCTTAAAAAAGACATCATAATATGTATCTATTAGAACTGCAGTTTCCATCCAAGGCGCTTTGACTATTGCTGGAGTTGTCTTGAAACAATTGTGGAGAATCTCGTTTTAATAATATGAAGTACATTTTCATTGTAAATCAATCAATAATTTGATTTAAAAAGACTTTCAAGAATGACATTAATGAACCAGATTCAGATACTAACAACAACATTACCTTGCAATGTATCTCTTCCCCATGTATTTGAACTGATGGAGGCACACTCTGAGAGAAAAGGAAAGTGAAAAATCAGTCACAACATTTTCATAAGCTTTACTCACAATGTCATGAAAGCAATAGTAGACGTCTTACTCGACTAGAGTGAAGAAGTCCATTAACTCAGCAGGTGAAGCCTTGTTCCAGTATGTGAACAGAGCATCTGGAAAAAGACAGATTGACATTGAAGAGACAATTTGTTTTGTTAATGTAGACATGCGAGTAAGCTGAGTGTTCAAACATCAAGACAGAAAGATGGTGAGTGCATTTATTTAGGAGAGAGATGTTACCTTCAGACATGCTTTTGAGCACATGTAAGAAGCACATGAGGAGGCTCTTGATCTCTGCCTGGTCCAGTTTATCACATCGCAGCAGGGAACTGCCCAGGTTTGAAGCAGCCTGGTTCTGAGGGACAAAGAATAGGGTCAGATACTGTAGAAGACACATATATTATTGTTCTAGGGCTCTTTGCTCTGTCTTTCTCCTTTTGCTGTTTTAAGATAAACCAAAAGTTCTGTCTACAGAAACTAAATGGGAGTTTTTATTGTGTGATTTAAAAAAAGGGAATTTTTCATGGCAATTACAAATATATTAAGATTGTATATCCAGTTTTGTGGTAATTGTCCAACATCAAGAGACAACTGAGGCTTGAACCTGTATTGCATTTAAATACAAAATACATTGAGGGATATTTAGTAAGCTAAGCGTTTTTTCTGATGGCCTGGGATTTCTGTGCTCAAACTACACTAGTTGTCATTCACTCAGATGTTGCAGGGCTCTATGCATCGTGGAAAAAAAACTGCTGGTGGAAAACACACAGCATTTCTCCCAGCTGAAGCAGAGAGGAGGGAGAAAACAAAAACCAAAGCAGTGAAGCAGCCGCTCTACCACAGCGAGGGGTTGGCCACGCATCAAGCACGTTCCTTTGCCAGCAGTTAGTCTAGACCATGAAACTAGCTGGGGATGACTTAATGGAAAGGCTTCTTATTTTGGAGAGTGATTACTTCAGGGCTAAAGATAGTTTTCTCGGAAAGGTGGATAAAAACTATAAAGCTGTGGTGGAGTCAGTTTCATTTAAATGTGAGCAATAATAACACATGACTCGAGTGTCCTCCTTTTCCCCTTTAGCCTTTACACACACAACATCTACCGCATGTAAAAACAGAAGATGTTTAATAGAAGATAAACAACACAAACACAGAGACAGTTAAAATCGTTTGTGTTCAAAGGACTTCTTCTCAGATTTAGTTGAGGATGTTCTTTAGTGAAAGCAGAAAAATGACACAGCACACGTGAGAGGAACTCAAAAGGGACAAATCCCTTAACTCTGCATGCTTATCAACATCTGGGGGAAAAAAGCAAAAACAAACCCTGTGAGGCCCTGAACAGAATCTCTGCTTTATGGCACCAGAGAACAAACAGGCCAACGCCTGAGAATCATCTGGCAAAGAAAGGGCTTAGGGTTTAGGAAACTCACACACACTCTAACATTCCCAGATGGGACACTCCTAAGAGGGATGAGGACTTTTGTACTTGAAGTGAAATGATGGGCTGCAGGGTGCTCTCTGGCACACAGGGGACAGAAAGCAGGGAGAAGTCCATGGTGACACGCTTGGTGCGCAGGGAGAGCATGGACTCATCAGTTTCCATAAAGAAGCGCAGGACATTGACAGAGTGTCTCCGTAAAAACTTCTCCGTCTGCCACGACCAGATTAGGTGGGGGAGTTAATGGTACAAGTTAACAAAAATAGGTGACTTTCTGGGGTACTTTTGTCACAACAAGGGGACCTCTGTTATGTCTAAGGCACACTGAAAACAATGTCACAGGAGCCTAAAATTGATTTCTATTACATTTGATATGAAATGACTCTCACAGCCTCTTGCAGCACTTTCTGGGAGTTACCTTGTCCAAGGAGTTGCTCTTGTCATTGTGCTTCTCATGTAGGCTGTTTCCAGAGTCAGTGCTGATGAGTGAGCCGCGAGAGTCTGCGTGGCGAACAGAGTTAATGTTGGGCGTCGACGATGTGTGAGGTGAAGCTATCAAAAACAAAAAAGAGCAGTTTTATATTTTCATAAAACCAAAATGTTATATATTTATTAATTTTCAGGATCATCTGTCCACTCACATGTGCCAGAGATGACTCCAAAAACATCTTTGTGCAAGCTGGTGTCCAGAAAGGTGCTAGATCTGGGAGGTGTCATCAAGATGTTGGTAAGAAGAGAATCATCCTTTCCATTCTGAGGAGAAACAACAGTTTAATGATTAAAGAAAAACACATATTATATGGGGATGTATTAAGAAATGGAAAACTAGTACATACATATAAGTTGTTGGTCTTATGAGGGCTCCGTAGGTCCTAAAATGTCTTTGGTTGGTCATTTCAGTTAGCAGATTAATGTTTTAAAGATTCAGTATGGCCTAGTAACAGTAAAGAAACCCTTTTTTTTGTTATAATGAAATCCAAACTGTTAAAAAAATATTACATAACATAAGACATGATGCAGATGTTAAAAAGTGTTTATTGAAAATAACTGAATATACTTTATTGTGCTAAAAGCATATATATCATTGCTGTATTTTTGACAGATATGTGTTGTGTGTTGCTGAGCATGCTAAATGCAATATCAAAAAGAAGCCACTAGGAGGCGCCCTTACATTGTTGGAGTGGTTGACGGTGAATGGAGACACTTCCTTCACATTCAGCCTGTTGACGTTCTCCTGGAGCAGACCAAACAAGGGAAAGTACAGGGTGGCCAACCTGGCCTGCTGGCTCTGCAAAACAAATAAATCATCTCAACAAAATATCTCAGGGTCACACACGTCAAACACTGAAGAGAAGTAGATGTCAAGAGATGGAGGTACGAAGCCTCGGCTTACCTTGGAGCAGTAGCGCTCATCAAATGTGTGTTTCATCATCAGGTTCTTCAGCACATGGATGGCTATCTGACGGATCTCCCTGAACTCCTGCAGAGCTGTACTGACCTCCCTGAGTAGCAGCCCGACCAGGAAGTGGTTCTTACAGAAGTCATCTGTCAGCGAGTAATCCATCTGGAGGTCTGAGGGAGAGAGACGAGGACAAAGAGATTAGGTTTGGATCACAGAGAGGTTAGTGAAGGATGTGAAAGGTTCAATGAGTACATTTCTAAATGAACATCAATCAGACCAAATTAAATTGACAAGAAGACAGGAAAGCTTGGACGAGCTACAGATTATTGATGCTATTAAAACCTGGCGAAAAATCTATTATGACAATTGATTATTGGATGCTTTCAGCTATTGATCTATATGATGTTTTGTGTTGACAGATTCAGGCTGTGTAACAGAGCTGCTGCTCCACATCAACAGTGATTGTTTTGAAAAAGACAAATAGAATAAAAGCTTTTGATTTCCAACAATATCAAACACAAGTAAAGCATCCCAAATCAGAAAAAGATCTCCCAGAATGGCGGTGAAATCAAGTTAAACGCACTGTTTTGTCTAATCATTAAAAAAAGGTATTTTGGAATAATTGTAATCATTAGTTATTAACTCCAAACCAATTTAAGATTGAACATACTAACTGCACACTTAATCACCCATATCTGCACACTCAGCTTATACACACACATACAAATTATGAATCAGTATCTTTCTGTAAAGTGTTAGAAAATAGATAAATACTGCCACCTCAACAAGGATGAAGCAACATTTGGAAATAAGTGACTAAGTTCAGATTTTGGAGCAAATCATGTGACCTTCTCTGGTCATGATTGAATGATTAGATTGGAGTCTGCTCTTTTTGGAGCAGACATGAAAGCAGCACATCCTCACACCTACCTAGAGTATCACATGACTCCACCGTATCATTTGGAGATAATAAAGCTAATTGAGGAACACAAAAAGGACAAAGCATGTTCTGTAGAATTAAAGACTGCAGAAATCCTGTTCCACTGCTTTTTAAATGCACTTTTATTTTATATCCATTAGATAAAAATAAGTACAGCTTTTACATTTTTGCTGGCTTTTTTACAGTTTTGTAGCGTAAACCACTTTTGGTTTGATTTCAATATTTTTCTACTCAAACACATGCAATGTTAGCGAACTGGCATTTAAGCACACTACCATCAGGCATGGTACTTCAACATCATGTACATTTGATGATCTCCTCACCTTGAAATCTCATTATCCTTCCCTTTCCAAAAGGCATGGGCAGGTTTAAGGGGACGTAGTGCTCGTGGTTGCACACCACTCGCAGAAACTCAAACCTGAACTCAAACAGCGTCTGCATTCAGAAAAGACAGAAACCAGGGAGGCCGCTTTAATACATCACTCAAACACAAACTTGTCCAAAACTTGCCTGAAGGACACCCTGAAATCCTTCATTAGGGCGCTCGCAAGAAATATTACAAAACTGGTCTCCAAATGTGTTAGTATAAAATCTGTAACTGTTTGTACTGTGTACCTTTGGGTCTCCAGGCATAAAACAGTTGAAATAGTGGTTGATCTGCTTGAACACAAAGCCTCTGTCCATCAGGTTGAAACAGCGCTACAGAAGGATGGGGAAGAATAAATAAATAAATATACACTCGTACATTGTAAAACACACGGTTAAAACCATGCCAGATACAGTTACTGTAGCCCCTGACCTTGATGAAGACCGCCAGACTGTGGTTAGCGTTCCTGGCAGCATCGAGGTTGTCTTTGTATTTCTGAGTGATGTGTGGCATCATCATGTTGACCAGAGTCTCCACAGTGTGATGGAAGGCTGCTGAGAAGCGCTGATTCCTGGACAGCTGCAGAACACATCACACAAGTTCGTACAAAAGGTATTATATACCATAAAACACCCCAGTTTAAAAGAGTAGTATGGTAATACTTCCAATGAAAAGACCAACATCAACAATTCATAATTAACATATATTGCTTGTGTAGACCATGGGTGGCCAAATGTTTATAATTGTAGGCTGTATACAAACAAATTATATAAGGAGTCAAGGAGAAAACAGTAGTCAATTAATAGTTTTTAACCTGTTAAACTGCAAATAAGGGTTTCTAGACCAAATAAACAAATGGCATTTCTAAGTTTGCCTATAAGTAACCCAAAAAGTTCAAAGTACTTTGTATATCTAATGCATGGCCCAAGTCCCCACTTATATTATGATGTGTAAATCTCTAAAATGAGTAAAGTTGAAACAGACAGAATTAGCCAAATATTGGTTTCTGTTCATGGCCTAAAGTGCCCACTTAAAATATTATCTCTCTGTGCCATATACCTCTTTTTTGTCAAAATCAATCAATGACACTTTGGTCTTTAGCAGGATTTGTCTGTAGTACAGAATATCCCCAGCCTTGTACTTTAACCCTAAGCTCACAGTCTCCACTGAGGCCTCCACTTAAGAGGCCAGAGGCAGTTAGACACGGGGATGTGGTTGCTTATGGGGTACGAACAAATGCAGCCAATAAAACTGCACAGTAGTGTGGGACAGTCTGTGGATACATAATACTTTGACTGTGGTACTGCGGCTGTCCACAAGACGTGGCATGTTGTAAACCACAGTAAAGAACCTAAGCCTTTATAAAACAGACACCCCGAGTCAAACACACACATGTTGTGGCAGACTTACCTTCACTTTACAGCTCTCTATCAAGTACTGAGCCATGGACTTCACTAAGGCTTCAAAGAAATACCAGGAGTACTGTGAGGCAGACAAACATAAATCAGAAAACAATAAAGAGGACATTCATGGCATTTATAATCACACACCATATACTCTTTAAAAAGTAGAAATATGTTACCTTGAGGAGTTTGTTGCTCGTGAGGAAGTCAGTGGAAGGCTTCAAGATAGCAGTCATGGCTTTAGCCAACTCCTCGTGCACTAACCGGTTGGAGGAGGATGTTTCTGGCTCAGACTTAAATACAAACTGTAGGAGACACAAGCAGAGAGAACTTTGAGTACAAGCACTAACATATAGACATTGAAATGTGACATATGGTTTGTGATTTTTACCTTTACATATGACCTCAGGTAGTGCTCCAACCCCTCCTCGTGGCACTGGGCTACAATGTGAATCATGACTCTAAAACAAAACAATTGCAAAACAAAATGTGTGTTAGGATATGGTCCTGAAAGAAGCTGACACAGCAGGAGGCATCACTTATTCATAGTTTATGGAAATAAATGTTGATATTTACAACAAAGTTGATTTATTTATGTCCCATGAATATCAGCCATCTTCAGAGTTTTCTTTTGACATTTTAATCATATTCATTTAAGTGTGATATATCAACTTGTGTTATTAACATAAAACAACTTGATTTGTATGATGTTGTTAAGAACAGGATTATCCCAGGTAAACTTGCCTGGTTACATTGACTGCTACATCCTCCTGGGTGGCACTGGTTAGCACCCTGAACAGCTGATTCAGGGTGGTGGGCAGGAACTTAATCATCACATGGCTCTCCATGGCATGCAGGCTCTGAGGATAAAACATCGCAATGTATAATGAGGTGAATACGTGGGGAAAGCAATGAAATCATTTTCTAGCACCACTTAAAAACAGAGCAGAGAAGGCTAAAAAGAATATGTAAAAAAAACGAATCTAATAACAACAAGAGGAGGAAGAGGACATAGATGAAAAACAATCTGCTAATTACCCACAGCGTATGCTTCAGTTGCCGTTAACATGGCAGTGAAGATACTGGAGCATCATACTCGTGTACAGGAAACTAACATAGGCGCTGCCAAGTCATTTGGAGAGCTGCCAATCAACATGGCTGACCTGCTGTTTGACCCTCTGGCTATTGTTCATGTTCTCTGCTGTGTTTACATTTGCATTGGACCAAGTGTTGCTCTGCATGTCTATCTCTGCCAGGGGAACAATGAACTGATATTCCCAAGGACTGGAATAAGAGTATGAGATGGAAACAAATCCTGAGCTACCATGGCAAAAGGATGTTTGCACGTGAAAAGCAATTACATCTCCAGTAGAAAGATCTCTTCCCAAAACTGTCCAGAAGAATGCGCTGTTGGCAAGCCGCGGCACAAAGCAGAACATTAATCTCTCTGCTGTTCAGCTCTAACCAAGTGTGACTGTCTGCGGTTTTACGGGAGTATGAGCTATGGTTAGCAACAAAATAAAATTGAGAAGACAGTTCTGACCTTTCCCTTACAGATATATCAAATACCATTCTGTTCAGAGTTAATTCCCAATCATACATTTATGCATCCTTGTGCACTCAGTTACACAGCATATGCCAAAACAGAAAAGTAGACTTTATGTCAACATTAATGATTGTGGTTTAAAACATAGCCCACACAGTGTAGCACAAAAAAAGGCTATTTCAAGCATGTACACAGAATGCTTACCAATTCATTTACCTAAAATAAAGCAATAATGCCTTTAATAAAGACACAAGGTCTACACATTTTGTTTGATAAAAACAAATAACATGTTTTACGTTATCTCAATTGGCATGTATTTAAGTTACTACCAAATGAATGGCTTAATTCTTATTGGTTTACCTTCAGGTATTTGACCAATTCTCCTCCTGGCACCTGGGGTGCAGCTTCAGTGCTCTGACAGTGATCAAAGAAATTGTGCAAATGTTGATCCTATGAGAAAAAAAAGAAGGTCAGACTGTATACGTTTATTCCATTAAACTGTGTTTAATTGAATCCACATCCAAAGTAAGAAGGTATGCAGATCAGACAGGTACTACACTCATAGTTTGTTAAAAACCGAACTAACCTGAGTGTAGACAGTGGACACAAGGTGAGTGGCAACCTTAAATAAAGGCTTGCCTCCATCCACCCATTTGACCTCAGGTCCTGAATGCTGTAACACAAAGACAAATCTTTCTTTCAATAACTCAGAATATATCCTGCAGTGAGTTCATGTCAAAATAAAACATCGATTTTTCCTATTGGAGGTTTTGGTTTTTGGCTTGGCATCTCCAAAACATATTATTAAATCAGTTTTGCACTAAATAATGAAAATAAGAGTTCAGCACATGAACTTTTGAGGCCAAGCCATCACTGCTTCACTTCTCTACCTTGCTGGCCCCCTCCTGACAGCCGAGGTATCCAGCAGGCAGGTTGGCAGCCACAGGGATCTGACTCTCATTCATGGTCACCCGGCCATCTTTCAGCAGGGGGAGCCAGGCGTAGCCCACTGAGAGAGGAGACCAAGGCAAAGTCAAAGTCTGACGCTTCAAGGCAGTCGACATTTACAAAACACAGATATCTTTTAGGTATTTTTGTGATCTGGCAACGCTATGAAAAATTATTCGAGATTTGGTTGCAGTGTGTTACCTTGAGTCTCAACCAGGTCTCTCTTTTTGGTGCTGCCCTTGTTGTTGCTTTCACAGCTGACGTGGTAGAAGGTGAAGAGCAGATGGTGTTTTTCGTGGAGCTGGGTTGGCAGCTCAATCTTAAACTAAGGAATAAGAGATAAACATTCAGTATTTGATTATATGGACTTAACTTTTTGTTTTTATACATTTACTGCAGTGTGTCTTACCTCATCGTAGAACTCAGGGTTATGCTGGTGATGCAATACTGCAGCGAAGGCATTTTTGGTAAACAAGGGTCCTCCAGGTCGGCCATAGATGCACTGTGGAATAATAATAATAAAAGTTAGTTGGCTCGTGTGACTGGAGAGTTTTGCTTTTTTGGGGATTTGGAAAAACGTCCAGGAATGATTTGAGTTTACCTTTAGTGAAACAGACTCCTCCTCATCTGAGTCCTTGAACTCAATGCAGACAGCTACGTTTCTAGCCTAAAGAAAGTGAAGAGGTGCTGTTACTTTAGACAACAAGAAAAAGGGAGAGTTGTTCCAGTAATAATACTTAATTTGACTGTTTAACAGAAAACTGTAAGGCAACATATGGAGGACAAAATCCTCAAATATCCTCCTCCTGTGTCAATTAACCTACAAATGAAAGATTTGTGTTACCTTTGCAAATGACTTTTGGCCGTCATACTTCAAGTGCCTCGGGTACACATAGAGGTGATTGTTGTAGATGGTGAAAGGCTGAGAACATTTGGCTAAGCACGGCACAAACTCCTCCACTTCGAAGAAGATGTTGGTCTTCTGGCTGACATCAAACTGCTTCACAGGAATGTAGGATGAGGTAACACAATCTATATACAGAAGCAGGGGGGAGAGGAGACCAAATAATCAGCCTGCAGACATCGTGACAGATCTGCTGTGAGCAGGAACAGCTTTCATCTCTCATGTTGGCTGCAAGGAACACATTCAGAGGCCTTACTTGTCAGGTCGGGGGCTACATTGTCAATAGTAACATCAAGGTTTCCGAGGATTACAGGCAGCTTGGCCATTTTCTCTGGCCTGAGGAAGAGAAAATAAACTCCAGTTAAGCCTTTGCTATCATCTTCAAATAGTATATATATACACACACACCACATTCACAGATGTGGGCAAACACCTAACTTTTTAAAACCCAATAACATTTGTGTTCCATATTTGCCTTTCCAGAACATCTGTAAGACTACTTATACGGTTTCCTTTGAGGAATACTAACTTTCTGAAATCAGCCAGCAGTTTGAGCACATCGTCATTGGATAGCTTGTTGCTGTCCTGTCGGTACAGAGGGGAGAAACGAGCACTTTTGTCCAATGTCCCTGAAGCATCTTTGAACAAAGTCCTGCAAGAAGGAAGAACAAGAGTCAGGAAGGTTTTTATTGTCCTGAACACCCTCATGTAAACTGTTTGAATAAGAAAAAGTACTAGGTATCATAGTACCATCTTTTATTAATCTATATATTTGCTCGATTAACCAATTCATTGTTTAGTTCGTCAAAAACCAAACTACTAAAAAACATCCATCCCATTTTCCTAGAGCACCAATGAGACATTTAAAACAAATTAAATGTATACTGATATAAAACAGAGAAAGCAGCCAATCTTCACATTTCAGAAGCTAAAAATAGTGTTATTTCTGCTGTAAAAAACAAATCAATTAATTATCCATATGGTTAATGTGTTATTGAAAATAACCCCCAATGATTAGAATTATTAAATAATGTTTAATTATAACAAAATATAATTTTTTTTTTTTGAGTGAGAATATAGTGTTAATGTTTAATTTTTCACTATGTAGTATCAATTGTATTTAATTATAATACTATGATATTTGATTTATGTTTTAAGCATTCAAATCACTACTGTGACTGTGTGTGTTTGTATGGGCTGTGGTTCTGTTGTAAAGTACACAGAACATGTTGCTGAAAACTGATGGAAAAAACGTAATGATTAATAATAAAAAGAGAATAAATACCTTGCTGCCCAGGCAAAAGGCATCCTGTACTGGCCCAGCCGGCAACATGCCAGCTTTGCATTTTTCAGGACCTTCTGTGCCACCTAGTGGAAAACATGAACACAGTGTGAGCTGAGCTTCATCACTTCGACACACTCTCAGCCCTGCAGCACTGTAACATATTCAGCACGCTGCCACACAGACGCAAAGCACATTTTTCTGAACTGAATCTCATTACTCCACACCACGGTCCCCTCAGGGGGCACAACCACATTTGTTCAGCCAAAGTCAATGCTTGTGTTAGACGTCTTTGTGCAACTGGTCAGCACTTAAAAACAAGGATGATTATCTGTGTATAATGTGGAATAATATGGTGGAATCTGCTGACTCTGGGAGACTTGCTGCCCCGTGTTGAGGACAGTGAAGGGAGTTCGGGGTCGGGTCAGTACCTTGGTGGAGTCTGAACTCTTGGTGTACGGCTCGGCACAGTGGTTTATTCCTCCCTGCAGCACCTTCTCTATGCGAGCCACCAGGAAGATATCTGGGTGGGGGCACGTTACTGAGAATACACCCTGTGGAGACCATGAAAATGTTAGAATTTCCATAATGTGCAAATTTCACATTTGAATATAAAACAGGAGACACATTTATGTTGGGAAGAGCAATTATGATGTTTCTTTTATTCTAGAGATGGCAATTTCTGTTTCTTAGGACATAACTAACAATTATTGGCTGAATGACTGTCATAAAATATACATTTATGTACATCAGTAGATGAATCTTAATGACTTCACATTTGTAGTTTCTAAGAAATTCCCCTACAACATAATTTGTAATGTGAACCCCCTCCTTTCCTGTAGTACAATCATTAGGGTTACATGTTATGTTTTCCTAGTGGTTTTAAATACCTGCACAACAAAAAATAATTGTATGTGGTTAGTGTTCATTTGCAAAAAAAGGTGGTAAACATTGCAAACATTATACCAGTTAAACATCAGGGTGTTAGTATGTCATTGTTAGCATGCTGATACAAGCATTTTGTCCAAAGTGTCACTGTGTACAGTAAAGTGTCACAGAGCCACAAGCATGGATGTTTTTTCCCTAACTTTGTGTAATTAAAGTTTTTCTCTGTATTTTCTGTACCTGTCTCGGATACTGCATCGCTGCCTCTGGCACCCCATGGACTAACCGTTGCCCTTCAGGGTGGGTGTCCCCTCCCCCGTTCATATACTGACTGGTGTTACTGGGCAGCATGCCTCGTACAGACGGATGGTTTAAGTCCACGTGGAAGTCCGAGGAGATCTTCCTGCCGTTCTGGATGTCAAACAGTGACAGGGTGACATAAAATGGCTCCACCTGGAAATGAAAGAGAGTAGCAATTGAGTATTGTACGGATGATGCTGATTTTTTTTAACTTGTGCATTTTGTTAACCAGGCTGCTTACACACTATAACTTAAAGAACATAGGAACTGCATTCAAATTAAAACTTAATAGGTGCTCCAACAGCTGTAAAACAGGACTCTAGGTAGCATATGTTATACACTTTCACAATCACTTACTGTGTTACATGCAACGTTTCACTCAGCAAACTAAATAATGAATGACCCTTCACGCAAAGTGTTATTTTCAGCGTTGTTTAGTTTCACTTCTACAAAAAAATGTAAAACTCTAAATATATTACTACTTTACTAAAATGAAATAAAGGAAAATACATTTAAAAATGAAATAAAATACAACTCCATACAAATAAATGTCATCTTACAGTCATTGAACAGTGTGTGTGTGTGTGTGTGTGTGTGTGTGTGTGTGTGTTTTGACATGTTGATAGACTGTTTCTGTAAGGAGGGACAGCAGGACATCAGGCTCCATTATACAGATTGCCAACCATTACTGAGCCTCTAGCCTGGTTGCTATGCCAACAACAGTCCTTCCGCGGCTCAAATAATGACAGGAGTTCATCTGGTTGCTCTAACAACGCGTCTCCTGCATCTTTTGTCAGCCGCATAATGCTATTTCTGTTATTTAGGGCCTATTGTGGCCAGAGAGAGATCAGCCTTACGTTGGTGGTGGGTCCCTCCTCGTTCTCGGCAACACAGCTTTGCAGGTTGAATGAGAGGTCATTGCAGTTCACCAGCACACGCTTTCCAAACTTCTCCTCAAACTGCTTCACATCCGGCTCTATTCCTGAGAAATCTAGTTTCTGAAGACAGCACAATGGAAGGTATTTCATTTCATTAGAAAGTGTCAGGTTGGATCTCATTTCCACACGGGACTAAGTGAACTAAAATGTGCTTTAGGTTTATTTACCTGTGTGTCGGGGTCCAGGGTGAACAGCTTCAATCTGGTCTCGTTCCTCATCCTGGACTCGATATCTCTTGCACTCTGAGGAGGAGAAAGGCATTTTTTTAAATGGATCCAAACCACAAACTGTCTGAAACGTCAAAAGCAACGTCTGAGAGATTTCCAGTCAGTTGGTTTTATCATTATGGCTTCATATTTTACAGGCTGATCACACTGGGCAGACTCAGTGGTGAGGGTCAGGTGGTCCCGGCACACACTTCAGAGCAGCACACTGTAACCTGTCAAGCTGTTCCCAGTAAACTCTTACCACCAGTTTCCATGCACATATGGCTTTACTATTGCGTGCCACTCAGCACTGTAACAGCATGAGAAGCTGAAATAAAACTTTTGCAGTCTGTAAGTCATCAGTCAGTTAATCATTTAGAAAAACAGATGTTTTTATCCTTGAAATGTTTTATAATGCTTGATGCAGGTCTCATGAAGTAAAAGCATGTGTTGGTTTTGTCCACTAGCGGATCTCTTGTGTTTCTATTCTTTCTATTCTATTTGATTTGTATTTACTATTTTATCTGTTTTATTGTGTTGCACTGTTGGAGGAGCCTGTGACCTAAGATTTTCATTGATATATCTATACTGTAGCTATGTACTCATGACAATAAAAGCCTTGAATCCTTGAATGCATGTTTAAAGAAGACACTACAGTAGAGGTAAATAGGCAAAAATATTTAAGTGTTATGTTTCAATAAGCAAATGATGTATTTATGAACAAGTCCCTCCATTCAGAATACAAATGAATGAAATTGGAAAAATGTTGTATGCTATATATATGCTATTGAAGAGATATTGAGAGTATGAGAAAAATATATGTGGTATAAATTCAAACATTTTTAGAAGTATTTGTTTTCTGAAATACTACGTTTAAACGTGCTAAGGAAGCATTATCTAATTATAACGTCTGGTGGGTTTGGGAGAAATCTGCAGACACAAATAGACCCTAACCCTAACCCTAACGAAGATAAAGATAACAACCTATGTGTATATTCTTTTCCCATAAGTCTGACAGTGATTAATTTCAGATCAGACCTACAAAAACAAATGACCAACTGAGAAATTAGGTGTGTAACCAGCAACACTTAAATCCAAATCCAAGCCACATGTTTGTGGCAAGAGGCCCTCTTCCTTCAATGAGGACCAGAGATTTCATGCTGCAGCTCCATGAGATATTTTACTGAATGTGTGAGCACCAGCTGAGAGAGGAGGACCTACCTGAAAGCTGTCCATGCTGCCAGAGGAGCTGTCGGACTTTCCAAGATCATCATCTAGAGGAAAATAGAAGACACCATTGGACGCATGCAAAAGTTTGCAAAGCATAAACAAAACCTCCTTGTGTTTTTAAAACCTGCTTAATCACTTTCTGACGGGAAAGTTCAGTAAACAGTCATTCAGCTGCACATGAATCAGTAGGATTGAGATGGAGATACAACAGGTCTCAAAGGAACATTTATGAAAGCTCAGAGATCTCCTCAAGAAGAATTGTGTTTTCTCTGATGCGCAGTGTGATTAAGAAAAGCTGAGGAGTTAGGGAAGATTAGTGAGCCGTTTTGTTCAAAAGCATTCAGCCTTTTTCCTCCACGGCTAAGCCTCCTATGAGACAGGAGGTGAGTAAAAGTCTGGGTGGTCTGGTATCACATCACTGCAGGGCAGGGATAGGTAGAGGAGAAGTGAGCCGCGAGAAGTGAGTGGATGTTGATGAGAATGATCCTCAGGTACAGTATCCCAGAATACATATACTGATAGTGATGAATGCGTTTAATGGATTTTCAATATCTATGATTATTATTTAGGATATAATAACTTTGTGTACAATAAAGGAACACTGTAACTACTCAAATTAAACAGCATTAGTAAAGTTACCACATTTTTAGGTCTGAAACATGGTTATTTTCATTATGGATTATCCTATTTTTCTTAATTAATGTGTTGTATTATATATAACAAATATTTGGAAGATGTCGATCACATTTGACCAAAGCCCAAGCTGACATATTTAAATATCGTGTTTTTTCCAACAAGCAATAAAAAACTCAAATATATTCAGTTTACCGTCAGAAGATTCAGGAAAACAGTCAAATTCAAGAAGCTTGAACTGGATATTTTTTTCAAAAAACTGACTCAAAGCAATTATTTTATCATCACATAAGTTTTAGATTACTTTCCCGTTGATTGACTAAGCAATGAATTAGCCTTGAAGCCTTCACATTTCAAATTAAAAGTACAGCAGTGATAAAGTTGTCTAAACTATGACCAAAAACTTAAAAGAGCAAAACTCTTATATTATTCTCATCATTCTGCTAGCGTCAGCACACAGACTGCAGATGTTTGACATATTTTAGTCTGCAAAAAACTATTTCATAATTAAACCACAGATATTTTTGCGAGACTTTAAAAAAACATAATATTCTTTATCATGAACTGGATAATATTTTGACTAACAAAAAATAATATTCCATTTTATATTTGTGTTCTTTCAGGCACTGTAAGAATATGAACCGACGGACAAACACACCATCATGAATGTCTCCATTCCTCTTCTCCGCCATGGCGATCTCAAAGCTGCTGTGCAGGATCTTGTTGAGCAGGTTGATCCAGTCCTCCATCTCTGCCTCGCTTTCCGAGGCCAGCAGGTAGGTGCTCTTATCCTGCATCTTCAGCTCGAAAGCAAACCGTCGAACCTTGGTGTTCTGCAGCCACAGAAAGAAGAGAAAAAGGGGGTGTTAAGAACAATTTAAATAAAACAGTTAAACTTGAAAGATACAACATAATTCAACTTTTTTTATGCCGTAAAGGTAGCAACATTCATGTTTGCCATATATAAGTACCTGATTTTTAATGATTGATTTACTTTGTTGAGTTTAAACTAAACTATAATAACTACAATAACCACCCCAAAGTTATATGCCGCCACCAACGATCCAAAGTGCCGTTTATATCCATGTCTGTCCAACTGGAAATGTCATCACTTCATCTTTGATCCTAGACAATTGTGTGATTTTCTTAAAATGAGCCTATGAATGATTGAGTTATGGCCAAAAACATGATGTAAGGTTACATTGATCTTGACGTTTGAAATGGGCCTTTGTGAAGAAATTCCCTCAACGCGTTCCTGAGATATCGCATTCACAAGCAAGGGTGGATAAGCCAAAAACGTAATGCCCTCTGCCTGGCTACATAAAAAAAATCAAATACCCAAGTGTGGATATTGCAGTCTTTTATCTCACTATCCAAAGCCAACATCTAACAACTGTCGGCTCATCAGAAGGCAGTACAATCTAACGTTTATGATCTAAATCATAGCCTGTTTCATTTGAATTCTACCCTCATACTTCCTTGTATAATGCAGTTTGAGCCTGCAAAACAAAAACAATATACTGAGACCGTTTAGCTCCAAACATTTATAAAATGTGAGTCACTGTTTTGAAAAGAAGTGGGAGTCTAACTACAGTTTTAATTGAACTGCCACAAAAAGCTCATGGACAATGTGAGTGAGGGAGGAACAGATTATTTCCATCTGCTTAACAAAACCTCCCTCTCTGCCAGGACCACAGCAGAGAAAACGAGCTGGATCTGCAGCGGGACTATGACCTCAATGATGTCACCGGCCCATTCAGGCTTTTATGTCCCATTTGTTACCTATAACTGCTGATTCAGCTACAGTGTGTCCATGATAGTGCGTTTTATTAAAAAAATGAATTCAGTAAATCTTTAGCTGACCATAGAAGTCAGCTCATTACTGTGAACACTCAGTGGATTGTTATGCTTTGGTTATCACTGTAGCAGGCTGAACAGAGGGGGAGTGATAGGGAGGCAGACAGGCCGAGTCTACATGGAGAGGGGGAATCAAACTGGACTCTTGATAAACAGTCTGATAGGTAGGAGGACTGGTCTCTGTCAAAAACAGCTGCACACATCAAAACGAAAGTCATTTTTTTATGATATTATTAGCATCTGTGTTCCAAGGAAAGAAAAAATAGGAAAAATGAAAGTTTAAATCCTCAACGTTGACGTTTTAAGGGCGTTTTGCTCCTTGTTAACCTACAGGGACTGCCCTCCACCTCATTAATATGTGGGAAATGCTTTGTGCGTTTGAGCATATGTTGGCATCTTTACAAAGGGCAGGAGCAGCTTCAGGCTCAGTATGACGTCACTGCACAGGCCATTACAGCTGCAGAGTTTAACATCTGCATCTCCACAGTCACTGCTGGTTGAGTACAAGTTGCATGATGAGCAGAAAACTCATCAACTGTATGTGTTACACAGGAGGATGTGCAGTGAATGCTGCTAAATCGGTTCCGAGAGTAACAACAAAACATGGAGAGGCAGCATTTAGCTATTATGCCCCGACACTCTGGAACAAACTACCCAAATCATGCACGTCCGCAGAAACGCTTACCATTTTTAAATCGAGACTAAAAACATATCTCTTTGCCGCTGCTTTTAATTGAGCTGCTCATATTCGAACTACTGTACAGTATGCCTTCTAAACATGTATTGTATACCTGTGGTGTTTATTTTTTATTCTTTTATTATCTTTGCTTTGTAATGCCTGTTGTAAAATGCCATTATATAATGTGTTTTTACTGTATTTATTCATAAAAAGTATTTTAATTTGTTTTGTAAAGCACTTTGAATTGTCGCGTACAGAAAAGTGCTATATAAATAAACTTGCCTTGCCTTGCCTTGCCTAAATCACTGCAGAAAATGAATCCCCAACAGACTGGTTTATTGAATACAGTACAGGTCTGTATTAGCGTATAAGCAAGTGAATCACAACATACTTTAAGCATCTACTTAATTTGACTTAAAACCACGAGACATAATCCACAGGTTTGTTTTTTTATGATATGTGCCTTTGTAGATTTTTGAGTCTACCCTACATGTCGTGTACACCCTTTCTGAACACATTTCCTTTTTAATTTCCTTTTTGTATATGATTATTAACTTTATTTCTAGTTTTCATTAGCAGAGTATAACCAATTAATTTTGTTGCAATAAATCTAATATTATTCGTATTGTGTTTAAAGTAATGTTTTTTGTTATAATATAAAGACATACAAAAATTTTCTGTATTTTCTGGCCTTTTCTTAAAAATGTATATAATGGCACAGAAAAGCGGCAATGTAATCCTCTAATGTTTCCAGCCTAGCCCGATTAAATCAGGAGGTGCTTCCAAAAAATATAGAAAAAGCATTCAAACATTTAGCGTAAATCTCTCCTCCTTGTAGACATTGGCCTGATAGCTATTCCCATCCACTGATAGGAATCAGACAGTCCTGGAAATACACTCAAATAATATCTGATAGATGCCAGCTGAGTGCCTCTTCAGTACGATCAGCTGCTCTCCATCTATTGAGCTGATAGACAGGTGATAATGCACCCAGTGAGTCTTGGCCTGCACTGAGATATCTGCACATGGGATCGATTGAGGGGCCGATGGAAAGTGCACGGAAGTGAGACATCAGCATTCACCTTGTTTTACAATGTGAGAGTCAGCAGTAAAGAATAACCTTGGGAAGGAGAGCTCCGGTTTCAGGGAAATGAACAACAGCAGCAGCAGAGAAATGTTTGTTAAACGTTCACCTTTTATAGTTTACATGTTACACTACAAGTCAGAAAATATGTTCATAGAGAGAAGAATTGTGAAGAGGAAGTTGGTATATCCGTATTTCAGTTTATTTCCTGTAAATGGTGTTTTAATATCCATGAGGGACCAGGCCACAGGATATCCCGTTTGGCGAAGTAGGTCATCCAGTTTAACTACAGTTAAAAATGTACTTCCTTTGTGCCACAGAGAAATATTTCAGAGCGTACCTGAACCACACCCATACAGGAGTCCAAGAAGATGGTTCCTTTGGGCTCTTTGGAGATCTTCTCATCTTTGTAGAAGTTTAAATTATAAGAGCCGTCCCCGAGCTGAGTAAGATGGAAATACCTCCTCTTGAATGACTGGAACAGAAAAAGGAAATACCATTCAACTTCCATTTATTGGAGGAAAAAAATGCAATGTGTTGGTCAAAACAATCTCAAGTCTTCTATTCTCTATGCATTATACAGTATAAGTGTAAGCTGCCAGGAATAATAAGCCTTCCTGTAAAAAGGCAACAAGTATTGATGGATTTAGAGGTAGGGGGTATTGCATGCTGTACTGATAGTAAAAGCTTTTGAAGCAAAATTGTGACTGTGAAATATATAAACAAAATGGATTTAGGGAAAAACATGTAATGGAAATTATAACTAAAATAATGAGATGATAATGTTTTTTATGTATAATTAGTAATGATAATGGGTGATATTTAACCCATACTTACTTTTTCTTAATTTAAATACACATAAAACACATACACTTTTTCCAATTAAAGCATTGTCACTGCAGCTTATTTTTATTATAGATAAATGTGTCAATTATTTCTGGAATTGTCTTGTATATAAAATGTCAAAACTTCTCATCACATCTTACCATCACAAATGAGACATCTATAAATCGCCAAAATCCAAAGCTATTTTGTTTGTCATAATATAACACAAAGAAAACCAAATCCACATATTTTAAGGTGCCATTTAATATTCCTTAGATAAAATCATCAACTAATTGACTAATGGTTTAAATTGAAAATCCTGTGTCTCACCCTCATGGTGACGCTGATGGCACTGTTCATGTTTCCTTTGTACAGCCAGCCATGTTTGGAAAACCCGCCTTTCTGGGATCCTAGGGAGGCCGTATCCTGCAGGGGACAAAGACACAAGACAATGAAATACACACTCATACTGCAAGGAAAAAAAGCCATGTAGTGTATCATTGAAACGTGCTTACCATATTCTGTCCTGTCCACAAATGTACACATGTAGTTCACATTTTTTCCATTTTGGAACAAGTCTTAATACTTTTAATACACAAACTAGTCACCTGTTTCCAATAAATTACCAAAAAGCAGAGAAAGCACATTCATATAAAAATGATGGTTTTGCTTGAAGCAGAATGTGAGTTATTACAGATATTCTTTCAGTGGATCCTCATATATTGACATCAGATTGAACATGCTTTTAACACACGCTGCCAAAGCCTCGCCTCATTTTGGAGAAAACCCCTTGATGTTGTGGTTTGAGATGACACAGAGCAGAACAAGCTGTAGGTCCATCTCAGTGCAAACAAGCAGGCACATTAAACAAACTACGACTGTTAAACTAAATAAATATCTCTGTCTTCACAGCAGATCTATGACACAAGGAACAAATCATCTCACACTCAAAAGGCGGGGAGCATGAGATCACACACGACCAAATAACAAAGCTTCTAAGATCCACCGGTTGTCGTGATCTGTAAAAATAAACCAATTAGGAGGGTAATGAAGGAAGAAGCCCGGTCCTGGTTTAGATCAGCCCTGTCATTTACAGTAACACTTCCTGGCTTTATGAGAAGACAGTAAGAGAACTGTATTCCTGAGAATTTCACACACAGAGAAGATTGAATTTCAAGATGTCTACATCCTGGTCCAGCACTACTTCTTCTTCTTCTACTTTTTCTCAGTCTACTAAAGTAAAATGGGATTTAAAAGTGCTGGGAGGAATTCTAATATTTTCATGTGCCTTGTGGAGTGATTTAAAAAGCAGCTGGGAAGGTTTTGGTCCTGCTTCTCCTGGTAAATGTCTAGACAGAATCACTGGTTGCTTTCTCTATGAACTCCAGAAAACTAGAAACATCTAAAAAAGAAAACTAAACTCAAGTCAGACAAAGAGAAGATGAACAAAATCTCACAACCAATGTTGCATGTGGTCCAAGAACCACCACAAAGAACAATTATCTTAGAGGATGTATTTAAACGTTCAAGCTAATTCCCAGTTTATAAATCCTGTTGGAAGGAGTGGAGGCCAGAGAGAGGGCTTGAGGGAATGAGGAGTGATTTGATCTTGTCAGGTCCTGTCAGAGGTGAAGCTGACTGTGAGGCTGCGCAGGACAAATCCTGACCTGTTACCACCGGGCACAGCCTTCCTTAATCCCAGCTGCATTAAGCAAACACGCAGTTTAGAAGAGGAAGTAAACTTCGTAGCTTAATTTTCTATAAAACCCATGAGCCCCTGTGTGTAAACAGAGTATTTCAGCCGGGGTTGGAGCACATTTTGTTGCCTATAGGAGGAGCAGTTTGACATTTGATGTGAGGAGAGAGGGTCAGGATAATCATCATACATCTTGTGAAGGACCTTTATAGTTAGATAACATTTCAGCCACAGCTTTTGTATCACCTTTGAAGACTCAATTCAGGAAATCTACACTCATTTAACAGGTATGAATAACCAAACACCACTCCATCATACATGAACTAGAAGAGGGTGAGAAGATCCAAATGAGGCTTGACAAAATGAAACTGTGTTAAATAAAGCTATTTTGAGAATGGTGAATCAGCAAAAGTATTTAAGCCTGATTATACTTAATTCCTCCCATTAAATTCAGATGTAGACCCAAATATGCCTCTTATTTCTTTAACAGCTGTAATGAAAACAGGAAAGGCAAAACTGACGACTGGAATTAGACGTGCTGTGTTTCCTTTGGGCCGGGGTTCTAATTAAGAGATGTGAGAGCAAATACACTTATATCAGCTCTCTCTGCTGTAGGTCGAATTTTTGGGGGAATTCAAGGTCGACAAATCTAGACATTGTAAAGAAATAAACTCAGCCTCACCTCATCTTTGTCGACATCTTCATCTACCTCAAAGACATGGACAGCCAGTTTGTCAGGCCTGGACACTTTGCTGTAAAATAAAGAATTATTATTAACAGGCATGTATAGTATTTATTAACACAATCAGAAGCTACAGTGTCAAGAAATATAATAGATTACTACTGTATGTACGGGTAAAGTAACTGCACACTATGCTACTGCACTTGGGTTAGTTAGTTAGTTAGTTAGTACGTTAATAAGTTAATAAGTTAGTTAGTTAGTTAGTTAGTTAGTTAGTTAGTTAGTTAGTTAGTTAGTTAGTTAGTTAGTTACTTGACACCCTGAAAATATGCTCTTAATTTACCACTTTGGAAAGAGACGGTCTTCTCAAAAGACACATTTACTTGGTAGTACTTGGATATGCATGGCGGTTTTGCTTGCTTGCTTTATTTTCAGTTCAATCTGTCTAGCAAATGTGATCTGAAGTTGTGTGACACATTTTTTCTCATTATTTCGTAGTTTTCTTTGATTAAGTACATTTGTATATTTGTGAGTGTAAAGAAAAAGGCTGCATAGATGCAAAAGCAAGTTCCAGGAGTGTTAAAATGGAAATACGCTAAGGTGTCTAATGCTTGATGGAAAATGAAAATGTGCCAAAGGTAAGAATAACATTAAAAATATTGTGGGGTTTTTAACAGGCGATCCAGGTATTGTTTTAACTTCCCCGGATTCACTACAGTGACAGGACATTTGGCGGCAGTGACGGTGTCAAGATCATAAGGTCATTGTCAACTCATATTCCAACACATTGGCAGTAAAACAGATATTCTTCAGGGAAGAGGCTGAAGCTGATGACACAATCTAAAGACAATGAGGGTGGTTTCCACACTGTCTGTAGCCGGGAATTATCCAGTGCATCATTAAAAAGGAAACGCTCTTTTGTTGTGGGGAAATAAGAATTATTTGCACGCTGCGTTTCCCCTGTAATTAGGTCACAACAACATTTTGTCAAAAGTAGGAAACAAAAAGGTGACAGTTTGTCTAGGTGACATGAAACACAAAAACATGCGTGACTTTGTCTTTTATTTAAAAACCTCTGGCATGCATACATTATATACAGAAGCTGTTCTTACTTGCCCATCATAAGAATACCTCGGCACACTACAAAACTACCTCCTTGAATATATTGTACAGAAATGCGGAGGTTCTTCAAACACAGACTTACTTTGGAAGCTGACGAAAGTCTCCAGAAAAGTCCTCATACTTGTAGTTGACAGCATGCCAGTCAGATTTGTAGGTCTTGATGCACTGAGGAGACAATGGAAACACATTACAGACCATTATAACATACTGTAAAATACACAGGAGAGTTGTACATCAGGGTTTTGTTAAGACGTCAGGGACAAAATAACTACTTTGTGTTGTGTGAGGATGGGGTTTTAGACTATTTAGACCACCATCTGACCTGCACTTTGGTTGAAGCATACTGACTTAAAAAATTACCCTGCATGATGAAATTATGCAAAATATGTATCGTCTTTATGTCTCTGAAAGACATAACCCACAATGCAGCTCAACCGCAGAGAGCTCTGTCAAATGCTCTGGTGTGCTAAGCTAAAAGCGGCTAATCATTTATTTTCAAAGTTGAAGGGACATTTTCACGATTTTGCACAGCTTCTTCTGGATCCACACATTTTACTGTGAGAACATTTTTCTCACAGTAGGCAGACAAATAACCCTTCCATAAACCATTCGACTATTGCATTTTTTTTAATGCACTATTTGATGTATTTGACCTTTATGTCAAATATATTGTGTGTTGCATAGCTTAAGAGCTTAAGACTTTCATTGCCAAAACCATGATGTAGCTAATGTGAATATGACAAATAAAGCCTTTAAAAAGAATGTATAAAGTATTTTCCTACAGTTGTTTTTATGAATCCCAAGAACGCACACTCAAAATACATTGGTTGTTTTCACTGCAAAAACTTAAGTTTATGCAGTGAAATTCTTAAGGAGTGTACTGTCAGTGGTCACGCTCTGTCGAAGCATCCATTAGTACAAACTGGGAGGGACTGTATCTCTATCTCCCTTTACTTGGAAAACATCTGTTCATTGTTAGAGTCAGTGATGGGAGCAGCTCTCTCGTATCTGTTCTGCAGAAATGCGTGCCGTTTACAAGAAATACCCTGACAGGGAGACCAAGTGCAACCTGATCAGGACAGCGATCGGAAACAGAGAGGCTCCTGCTGGGCTGATCCACACAGCTGTCCCGGTGATGTCACACAACACTTGATCGGGAGCTTTCTTTATGACTTCAGACAATGCTGCCTAAACCCTGACCCCTAACCTGGAAGGTGAATTGCCAGTTGTTGTCTGGCATGAAAAGACAGTAAAAGCAGTGTTCATGGCCGGATGTTAAACTAGTGTGATGTTTAAAAGGAAGAAACATTTCCCGTTTTTTTAGACATGATTTATCATTTTAGCTGGAAATAACATTGTTTCAGTCCAACTGCAATTAAGTTACCCAACATACAAAGAAGCGTCAATGTGTGTTTTTAAGAACCTTTGTTTAATAGTAATGTTCTGCATTATAAACCAACACTGACAGACAATAACCAGAAGTGATGATAAACTTTAGGACTGTAGAAATGAATTGCACTTATCATTCCTACCTCCCTGCTAGATATAACTGAGGAAACACAGTAATAGTCTGGTTACAGTACCTCCTGCAATGATCTGCAATGAATTAAGATACCATTTACAGAACACTTAAAGTTAGATGAATGCTTTGTTTAGCTGACATACAGTTGGAGGAGCCTGTGACCTAAGATTTTCATCGTCATAACTACACTGTAGCTATGTTCGTATGACCAATAAAAGCCTTGCACCTTGATAAAGAGGTTTCCTTATTAGCTGTGATGTCCAGTACATTGCTGCTAATGTTAGGTAACAAATTGGGTGATCTGTCACATTAGTGTCACAATTCGTTAGCGGTGTGTCTGTGTTGTTTACGTGAGAGTGATATACTTTCCTAACCACTACCTAATGTATTTCTTCTAGATGTTCCACCTATTGATACCAGTTTTTTAATGCTCTGTATTTAAAAGAAAACATTTTCTATACTTTTGTATTCAGTTGTAGTGAATGAAGTATTTTTTACTCAATTGTCTTGTGTATAATAGATCATTATTTTGTGAATCCTTTTATGTATGCTTTGTGTTTTTTTATTTGTGTTAATACACACCTGAACAAAGTATATGGCATAAACATCAAGATTATATAGACTTAAAGGTGGGGTAGGTAAGTTTGAGAAACCGGCTCGAGATACACTTGTTATATTCCATGGAATGCTCTTAACATCCCGATAGCAATGAATATCTTAAGTGCTTTGACAAAAAATCCATAAAAAAATGTCATCTGTGGAAGCTGTAATACTGTAAAAAGCACGACCAATCATTTTAGCCGGCTAAAATAACTGGATGGCCGACCTGCCTGTCAGCCTTCCATCTGTGCACAAACTTATCTCGTGCCCTCATTGGTCATGTGCGCGTTCGTGTGTGTTGGAGGCGGGGCTCAGTAAGGAAGTGGCAGATTTTCTCCGGTCGTGTATTTTCAAATTCTAGCGCACTCGAGCTGGTTTCTCCAAAATTACCTACCCCACCTTTAACAGTGAACATTTCCAAACAGTTCGATTTTTATTTTTTTAACCCCAAGTCCAGATTGGTTCACTTTCTTCCCTCTGAGCTCTTCCAGGACAAAAACAAAAACACAGAAATCTCTAACGTGAAATAACGAAACTGGCAGGAAAAGGTTCTGTTTACATATGACCCCATTAGTCACACTAAGCAGTTGATTAAGAAAATGTGTTTTCAGGGCCTTTAAATCAGCTTACCTCTTGGACGAACACACTCTGGGCCTCCTGCTCTGCATTTTCCGGCAGTGTAGGGTAGAGGGTTCTCCCTTGGCGCCTCAAAATTGAAATCTGCAAAACAAAACAATGTTTTCTTTCAATAAGAGAAACAGAGCAGGGGAATTACAACAACTATGACTGTAAGAATGAAAGCGAAATGTGGAAGACATTGCTCAAGCTGGACACCAAGTATCACAGTTTATGGTCTCAGCTGGACACATTTGATCTGGGTGTTCTTTTAAATATTATTGTATGATTGAAAAATGGCTTTCTGAGTGTTCAAAGGGCAGTGTGTGAGGGAGGCAGGATGCTGGTCCATACTGTTCAGCTCCAGGAGCCACAGACACACCCTGAGTCTGGCTCTCTGCCACTGTTGTACAGCAACACCAATCAGCATCTCAGCACTGCTAATGCTTTATTTAAGCCTCTCACTAATGACCAACAGATTCACAGTGCACTGTAGTCAAACAGCAGAAACAATCAAGACATCTATCTTGTTTTTTTCATATTAATATCACAAATTACACATTTTTCTAAGGGGGCTTTACAGTGTGTACATACGACACCCTCTGTCTTTAGACCCTTGCAACATACAAGGAAAAACTCCCAAGAAACCCCACAATTAATGGGGAAAACATAGACAACATAAAAGCCAAATTAAAATGATAATGTGAATGTATACAAAAAGAATGAAAGATGGATCCAGGTGGATGTCAACTTACAAGTGCCTCCAAATATAATAAGGTGGGCATCATCAAACAAGGGGCAACAAGAACAAGACAAATAAGTTAGAGCCTCAAACCAAGACTAACAAACGAATCAAACTCGAGTAAATCTCAGCTGTAAATCTCACACTCAGTGTAACCACAAGGCCAGTTTTAGCCAAGTGTAAATACTGGCGCTCTGTTTACATGTGAAACTGAGTAAAATACCGCTTTGTGCAACATCATCACCATGAGGTCTTAGCAGGAGGATTAATTTAAAAATAAAGTGCATTTGACCACACATAATCCCTGCAAGCAAGAGTGAAATATGAATAGCACCATTAAGTGAAGCGTTCAGCTGACTGAGTTAAAAGGGTTTGTGGCTTTGTGCGAGTCAAATGCCGGTCAGCTGTGTTTTCTGTGATGAGAGGGATGTAGACAATACCCCCATTATCTTTTCCCCACACATTTATATGGAAATGAGAAGCACTTTGAGTAGAAGTATTCCATATCATAAGGTTACTGTCCAAATTACTACACACTTAATCAAATGAAAGTACTTTGACCACGTAGTAGTGTGTGTCGCAATTACAGAAAAACACACTAGTCAAGTTTCTGCCACATGTGTAAATCAGTCAAATGTGTTTATAATCCCAAACCTTTAAAGTATAAATTCAATCCATTGATCCCTTGTGAAAATCAAGTTGATGAGATATAAAACCTTTTTTAAGAATAATCAAAAATATTATCATTATAACTTTCTAGCTTCTATCACAAGACCTCATAGTTTAAGTAATTTTAAGGATTATTAACACACTACGGTGAGTTTTTACCTAATATTTTTCACATTAGTATATCTCTCTTAGAGATTTTAGTTGAGTAAAAAACACCAAACCTCTTGTTTGAGCTTCTTTAAGGTGAGGGTATGTTGCTGCCTCTCTTTTCTTTGTTTAGACTATGGCAAACTAATTGATTTTGGGCTTTGGACTGTCATGCACATTTTTCACCATTCTCTGACATTTTAAAGACCACATCATTTATGAAGACTACTCAAGATAATAATCAGCATATTCATCTATAATGACACTCAAATGCTAATATTTCAGTGTTGTGTCACTCTCCCTATAAATGACCATGTATTTCCTCCGAATGACCTTGTATTTGACTTAGCGCTGGTCGTGTCAACTACGACAAATTCCACACCGAACTTGTGAGTGTAAACCTGACGTCTCCCTTTCCTCTAACCTAGCCAGGTTTCCTGCAGGGGAGATGATAATCTTTACAACCCAAGCAGCAGAAATAAACAGGCATGGAGGTAAGAGGGAGCCAGGAAGTTGGCAAAGGAAGCATTTAATCGGGCTAAAGGTCAACTGGGAGAACCGAGGGATTATCTGGTGAAATAAACCCTAAATTACCACATTGTTGTAGTCGATTCTTATTATCAACAAATCCCATTAATAAACAAAATCAATAATACATTTTCCAAAAATAAAATCATATTTCTATGTACCATAAACCCCTATTGTTTAAAAAAAAATGAAGACAACATGAGCTACTGGTTGCACTGGGTGTTCCTTCATTTATAGTCAATCCCACAAACACTGTCCAGCTGCTGAAAATACTTGGGTATCAATACTAATGCATCAAGTCTGTGGCTGAATGTAGTCCCAAGAAACACACATATAACTACAGCTTGAGAAATGTTTGCTAAAAACTACGTATATTATATTAATAGTAAATGTAAAAAAAAATTGTAAAAAAAGAAAATTAGGAGTCAACACTCATGCTAGCAGCTTTGCCTACATGTACTTAAGCACATCAGTCACATGTGCTGGTTTGTTGTCATACAAATGTTATTATTCACCACATAGTGAGGCAAAAGGAGAATTCAGGGGATTACAAAAATCAATATGGTTTATCCTCTGGGAACCATTAATGTATGTACAAATGCATCGCCGCATGCAGGGTAGGGAAGTTGGCAAGTGTTGAGAGAACAAGACACATGGGTTTTGGTGTTTTCATTTTAAGTGGCGTTTGGGAACAAAATATAAAAAAAACATTACTAGCTTTGTCCTTTCAAGACATATAAACTGTAATGGCTGAGGTAAAGGAAAAATAACAGTATCCTGATTTGTGGAATTTAAGCTGGGGATGGGCCTTACACCTGAGGGAAGGAAGGGCCCCATCCCCCGGTAATCCTCAACAAATTTCTCCAGAAACCTTGCGGGTAAAGCACTGAACAGAACTGACTTGTGCCAACGACTTTTCAAATCTAAACCAGATGGAGATGATATAAATACTGGCTCACACAAAAGCCGTACCTACCAACACATGACTCTTAATGTGCCAGCTGGGATAAGATGAGAACCTGATTGTAAATTCTGTCCATGAGGAGCAGCCAAAAACAGGTTTCACACAAGAATAACAACACAGTCAGAGGATCTATTTATGCCTGTTTTGGTATTCATTCATCCCCAAGTAACACATGTATACTTTCTACTGTCTCTATGCATTTGAGTTTTCTGCATGACTCCACACTGCCTGTCTCCTCTCACTAAAATCAGCTAACATTGAAAAGGCCTCGACACAGAAGCTGATTGAAACCTTGCTTGAGTCCGTGGGGGTCAAAACAGATGTTTAGTTCAATCACTGTGACTGTGGTGTTTTATTCTCTCGGTCAGAATCACCTGTCAGTCCCTGACAACGCACTGTTTGTGTGTAAAGCTACTATGTTATGTTCATAGCAGCAGGCTGGAGGAGCATGACACAAGAGAAGACAAAGTCAAGGCTGCCATGCCTTCACCGAGCACACAGCTGCCAGACCTTTATGATCTGTAACAACCAATAGCTTTAAACAGAAGCAAACACAGCCATTATCAGCAGTACAGTAACTTACATCCCTGTTACACATTTAACTATTAAGATAGCTTTGGTGATCTGGGTCAGAAAGTGTTTTTTAGATAAGATATGCACAGGGGAAATTACTGTTACTGATAAAGTGTGTGCATTAATATTGTTTATTTTCCTTTCATTATAAACTAGCAACTAAGAAACTAACATTATCATACAATGTGTTGCTGTTTGGTTATTAACTCAAGGGCACTTCAGAGATCCTGAGTATGACGGTATCAAATAAGATGCATATCCTTCTGACTTTCTGGAAAGAAAAGCCTTTTGCGTGAACATTTTGAAACTTTTTGTCTACTCTATCCGAGCATTTGACTCCCACTACAGCTGTGGTGGAAGATTTTTAGAAATGTCTTTATGTCCTCAGTGGCTTTCACTTCAAATCAAAATGCAACTCCTCCTTCCACATGACCATCATGGCACTTTAGAACGTTTTGTAAAATGTGTTTCTGTATACAGTAAAAACATTACTGTTTTGTACTTTGTACTGTCTTATGTGGGCATTCAGCAATAACAATAAAATAACATTTCAACTGGATCGTGAGACAGAGCTGCAGGGTTCAGATTTGATTCCTGCACATCTCGCTGCTGCTGTTGGTAAAAAAGATATTTCGATCAGGTTTCATTTCCTGAAGAACCAGCACTGGGCCAGATTTCCATTTTAGATTTTCCATCCTCACCGTGGAAAGTGTGAGGGGGAGCGTACGTCCTGTACAATGTGGCTGGAGATAACACTCGCTTTGTCACAACATTGGCGTCAGAATGAGCCAATTAAACAGATGGCCCCTGACCCCTCTCTCTCTCGCTACAACGTGGAAGGATGTAAACAAAAATAAAACCTCTGTGAACAACCCCACCCTGCACTCACAGCGCCGGCCACGCCTGGGCCAAAGGGAAAGACGCAAACACATGAAACAAAGAAAACACGCAAGTGGGTGGGTAAAAAAGGATGTTAGAGAAACAACAATAAAAAGAACATCTTCTAAAAAATGACTCTTTAATCACTTACAGTATAAGCAATTAGGCTGTGACATTTCTCTCCCGTTAGTTATTCGATAGTTTCCACCACAAACGCCCCACTATTCACAGCATGAGTAGACACACTGGAAATCAAAGCCCTAACTCTGGCAGTAACCAGTCCCTAAACTAAACACGACCACTAACTTTACCTCACTTCCATCGTTAAAATCATACTCCTCAGCAATATAATCCCAGCAACGATACCCACAGCCAGATTTCCTGAATGAAACGGGTGTGAAACTCACCTCAAAGTCCTCCAGGGGGAACTGTAGCATGTCCCGGAGGACATCACTGAGGATCTGTGTCTTCCTCTGCACCAACACATTTTCATATTCCAGCGGCTCGATCACCTTTGGCTTCACCTGGAGAACACAGAGAAAGTACACGGTTACTTTTGATGTATGCAAAGACATAGGAGGAAATGTGGCTATTTTATGCACTGGATCGAGGAGAGAGATGTCAGGAAATGAGGGAAGAGAAGGATGACATGCAACAACAAACTGGGCACGTTGCAGTTCATTGTTGACACATTCACTGATACATATTACAGACAAAAGATATGGCAGATAAATCCCCCCCAAAAACTTAAGCTCAAAGTGCCAAACAATAAGAAATAAGAATATAAATCAAATTGAAAAAAGGGGAAATGTGCAATGACATTTGATTTATAACCAAGTAGATGATAAAAAAATAAATGAAAGTAAAAATAATAGAAATTAAGCATATAGTTGTGCAAAGGAGTAGAGATAATAGTTAGAGTTGTGCATTGACCGGCTTCTACTGTACATTGAGTTTGATAGCCAGCTGCTCCCACATTGGGCTTTACGAACACATGCTATATGTCATATTCCATGCACTAAGTCTATCAGGGCTCCATCTGCTGAGAGTAAATGCATCCGCCTCAGCAGTGGGAAGGTCTTGATGAGCTTATCCCTCCGTGAGAGCGAACATGCATGACATATATGTCAAGGAAACAATCACACTCCACTTCAATTACAGGCACCACATGAAACACAATTATCCTTCGCATCGTTAAACAAACAAACCTCCAACATCCTATTTTACTTTCATCCTACTTGATGAGAATCCCTTAGTTTGTAAATGTTGTTTTAAAGCCGACTCTCAGGAGCAGATGTGGTTATTGAAAGGTGATTATGGATTTATGGTACATTACGTCAGTGTCTGCATAATGCTAAAGTATCGACCCACTAAAGCTGAGGATTGATAGAGCTTACACACAGTTACAGTAGCCATTAGATGGAAAGTCAGCTGTCAACACCTTTAGCTAACTGGACGGGAGGATAAATCTTACGTCCAGAGAAACAGCCGAGTGCAAAATGAACAGTGACGAATCGGCCGATTTCAGAGCTGAGCGACGGCTCGGCCCACATGTTGCCTCCACATCTGGGACTGATAATACTAGCATGATCTCAGAGGGAGAGTCATGGATATTGACCTGCTTGAATACATGTTGCTAGCAACCTTGTTAATAACAGAGAACAGCTCACATTGAGGACAGAGGAGGTACGACTGGTTTCAAGGACACGGAGGGGGATATCAGAGCAGGGATGGTGCCACCAAGTCTGCCAGCTAAAGCATGCTGGGACATTATCAGTCAACTGTCATTCACAGCTTAAACTGAACATAACACAAATAGAGTTACAAATAAATACAATCAGACATCAACAAACTGTATTCTCTCTCTTCCATTGAAGGGATACAGTACAGGGTCTGATGCATATCTGTTTCCAGGCAGGACAGGTACGTCAGGAAGGATTTCAAGATGTCTGAGAGATAAGATGTGTGTCTGTTTCTCGCTTGAATTGACCTAAATTGTGTAAAATCTTTCTACAAAAACCAGCCTGTAACAGACAGTGAACCCTTAAAAAAACCCAGGTACATACAGAAGCTTTGTCGTTATTTACTAGGTGAAAAAAACCCTGACTATGGCAAGTAGACACATCAGGGGAATTAACCAACGCCTTCAGAAAGTAAGAGGGAGTTAAGGTCAGAAGTGAAAGGAGTTGATAATGTACAGCTGGGGACGTTCAACACTTTCAAACAAAGACAAAGGGAGAGAGTCACGAGAGAAAAAACAGCAATTAAAAAAGGGATTCTGATATTCAAAGTAGCTTCTAAGATATTTGACCCCATTATAGAGATAGTGCCCTTTTCTCACGAGTGATGGATTCCTGACCTCACGCTGTTGTTGCTGACTATTGTTTCACTCCAAACCCCTCTGGGCTCTCCCACACTGTCAGTGGTCAGTGAAGGTGGTCAACCACACAGTACACTCAGCACTGAGCAAGAGAATGAACAAACATACAGTGCCATGTAAGCAACTGCTCTGTCATTCCCACAAAACCAACATGATGACCCTTGTGAAACACTTTTGTTGTATCATTGTCATACCTCAGAATAGGCTTATTAAGAACTCTTGTTGAGTCCATGTCTCTGAAACTGACAATAGTCCTGTTTCTAGTGTCTTTATAATACACCATAAACTATTTTGAACACAGTTAATAGTAAAATAAGTCCAGAACAATGCAAGCTGTATGTTTCACATCTGTACAGTTAAGTTAACAGACAGTCGTGTTTGGAAAGCCCATAAAACAGAGACTTCTGAAGTCATCTCTTTAACTCCCTCTCTACAGTGATCCAGCAGCTGTTTAGCTGCAGCACCACTCCTCCTCCCATCACTGCACCCTCACTTCCATGAACAATGGTGCTGTGTAGTGCCTCTCCACTCACTGATACATTCAATCTCGTTGCTACTGTCTTCTTCACATGGCCCTGCAGATGTAACAATAGGGCACCTTGTTCACAGGGGAGGAAGTTAACACTGTTGTCAGAGTTGACTTTTGATCCAAATAAAAATGTTTTACAAGCCGAGGTTATCTTAAAAAATAAACTTGAGGAAGCTGGTTGCCTCCAGGTGTTGGTAAAGTTCAACATTCCTCTATGCTGGTGCTAACGTTGCACTTTCTGATAGCGAGTGCAAATGAAAGAGATTTAAAGCAGACGTTCACATGACACCTGCTTTGGGACTTTATGACTGTGGTTAACCTTCGGAGCGATGCACTCTAAACAATGTCCTGACAGATCATAAAAAGCTTTTTTAAATAAATCAAAAAGGTCTCACATGTTTTTAAATGAAAAGTCTTTCAATGACTTACCACCACCTGTGGCACCGAGTCTACCTCAGTCTCAGCTGCAGCCAAGCTCGTGTACTGCTGCGGACTCTCAATGACCAACTCCTTCTTTGGAGATTTATTAGCCCTTCCTTGCATTGTCAACAGCTGTGGTAAGATATCTCCGAGCTAGATCCCAAAGAGAAGTGAGCAGCCAGCATATCCGATGGAGAAAATCCTAGCGATCGACAAAAGTTTGGGAAGTTTGCATTTCTCCTCACAGACTCACACACCCTCCCTTCTCAGACTGCTCTGTCTGACTGAAAGCAGTGGACTCACACACAGACGGAGGACATGGCCCCTCCTACACTCAGCTGTGCTGCCTGGGGGAGTTAAAAACCCTCACACACACACACATACAAAGATATCTGACCCCACACTATCCACCTGCAGTGACACAGGGTTGACAAAAGGCAAACAAAAGATATGCATTCCTCGAGTATTACAGTGTGGTCAGGGACTGTCCACGCCTTGTGTGGGACAGCTGTAATAAGAGCTGGCTTGAGTTTCATAAAGGAGAACAAGCTGGGAGAGAATGGGACAACAATGGGGCACTTCGTGTTACATTCAAAGAAACCGCCCAAGCGTCTACATACAGTGTGAGGGCACCAAGTGACGAATCGGCTGCAGCGATTTAGAAGTGATTTCTCCTGTAAACATCACAGATAAGCTGCCAGGCTCATCCGATTGTAGCAGGCGCTTTAGAGACAACATGGACAAATCTTGACCCGCATTAACTGCTAAAGACTGAGGAGCAAATCATTCAACTCCATCTGAAGCAACACTGCTGTATATCAAGTTAGTCATCACAAACTATGACAGTCAAATGAGTCACTGACGTTTTCACGGCTGGCTCTGACTGCAGCTGAGATTGTAACCGTTAGTAACCAGAGAGATTGTGTTTAGGTCGAGCTTCTGTCTCGCTGCTTGTTGATGCAACTGCTCGAGGGGCATTCCAGCACGACGCAGCCCAGTCGACCCACAGAGGAGTGGGCCCGACCTGCAGATTCCTCATAGGGCCACAGCAGGGGAGGATGTTATCTTTTCACGCCTGTATCTTAAAGCCTAAGGCGATGGGGGGAGGGGCCAGGTCAGCTGCTCCCCTCTCACAGTCACATGACCCTATGGGCCCCACACAGGGATTGGTATTGGGGTGCACCATGATGCCCTCAAGATTTCACAAACAGAGTTAGAGACAAGATCAGATCACTTCTGTCTGGCACATCACAAAGCACATTCTGATGACAGCGTCCGAAAAGATGAATATAAAAGTGAACTGCCCTCTGTCACTGATCCAGATCTATGTGGGTTCTCTGTTTGTGTTTTATAGATATAAGCTTATCCTCCGCATCAGGTGCAAGCAGGCTCTGAAGGGTGAGTTACACATGATTATCATCCTGGGGGAATGCGGGCTCACCAAGCGTCAAAGTGAGTCAAGGTACACTTCCTGTCTCAGATACCTGTGTGCTCTTAGTCACTTTTATAATGTACATATCACTGTTGAACTCAAATGTTTCTCAAATAAAAGGGAAGTAAATAACAAGCAGGTGCTTTCCAGAATGAAAATGGCAAAATACAAAAAAATGCATCAGGATTATATATATTTTTTCAACTTCTCTAAGAGCTACATTTCATTGGATGTTTATCCTAACCAAATTCCACTTTGGATGCTCACTGCAGACGATGCAGTGCACTCCCACCCCTCCTCAAACCACAATTCTCTGGACAGTTTCATATTTGTAAAACACATTCTTGTTTACTATATCACACTCTGTTTTCCCTCAAATGGCAACTTTGCATTCTGCCCAATCAAAGTCTGCAGGAACAGGAGTAGACATTTTATTGTTCAATGCAAATGCAATTTGGTGGACTATCCATTGAGCTACATTAAGATTACAGGCTACACTGATAACTCACTTACATTGTTGGACATTTCCTTTAATGTACTTAATTGTGCATAGAGAACTAATTGTTTGACTTTGATCTTTGAGTTTAAACAAAGACATCTCATATCTGAAGAGATAACTATCTTCAGACACTTCCCTTTTACTCCGCAGCCCTGGTATAGAGGTGTACACATGATTGGCGTGGCACAGTTCTTAAATTAAATTCAGACCTTGTAATGTCATGCAGATTTATCCATGGAAACCATTTCAAATGTGTTTCTTTGGGGCGATTTGGCTGAGCAGGAGGGCCCACTGAGCCTTTTAGTGGCAGAACAAACACTTGTGTTGAGCAACGAAGTTTTCCAATGGCCAAAAGCAGATGGACAGGACGTTTTAGAAAAAGTGTTTTTTTGCTCAAAAAAGGTTAAGTATGCCATGTGTTGTAATGAATTGGAAGTAACTATCGGACACAAATAGATTGTTTCTTTGATGACTCAGTACAGAGGGATGAAAAACAACTGAGGTCTGTAACTGGGCAGAATGTCATTTTTTATTATATTATTCTTCTGATTTTGGCATTGCCCTATAACGCTATACAAGACTATGATGTTTTAATTATGTCAACACTAAGAGCAATAGTGGCTTTATTTGAATTCCCATGCAACATCATCTTGCACAATAATCAAATGTAATCAATCTTTATAAATGTACATATAGTAATATTTGTTTTTAATTACAGTGTTGTTGACCAGTCAAAATGTGGCATGTCAGAGTGTAATAAAGCTCCTTTAACATTACCACGCCTGAAGTAATGCTGTGTGTCCCTAGGAAGACATTTACCCAAACATTTTAAGTAAACTGCTGTTTTATGTACATTACAATACTTAGTGCATAGTATTATAGTTGTCTGGATTGAGGTGGTTTCTTGCTCTCATTGCAGTTTCATTTGTTTGTCGTTATTGTTGTGCAACTCTTTCACATTTGTATTTTTTTTCTCCATCAATCATGTTGTAATGCTCAGCTTGGACATGACTATGGCCGGGCCTCTTGATTACATAACACAGGCTTGATGCAATCTCCAGGCCATCCCAGCATGAGCCAAAGCAAAACAGGGTGTAACCTGGAATGCAACAAAAACACGGCCCACCCCTCGCCGCCCCGCTACAACAGCACCAGGACCCACCATCCTCAAGCCTGTTTTCAGTCCATCCCCGAGAGAGGCCTGGACTGTGAGCTGAGAATGAGATTTTAACATGGAGGTAATAATGACACTGTAGCGTGTCTACACCCTCTGTTAATGACGTTACTGCTGTAGGACGTGGGATACAATGGCATCAGAAACAACAGGATGTAATCATGAGGCAAAGACAGTCGTCTCACACAACAATGTCTGGAGACAATACTGTACAATATACTATATATATGTATCATTGTTGTAATACCTAAAGCTAAATACAGGTAGTGACGAGAATTTAGGGCAGTTTTGATTGATCAGTATTGAATATTAATAATGCTGCTGTGTGGGAAAAATCTAACTGCTGTTGCCAGAATTTATTTTAAGTACATGAGCCTGAGTGCTGGAGATAATGGGCCATTGTATCAGTCAGCAGGACACACACACACACACACACACACACACACACACACACACACACACACACACACACACACACACACACACACACACACACACACACACACACACACACACACACACACACACACACACACACACACACACACACACACACACACACACACACACACACACACACACACACACACACACACACACACACACACACACACACACACACACACACACACACACACACACACACACACACACACACACACACACACACACACACACACACACACACACACACACACACACACACACACACACACACACACACACACACACACACACACACACACACACACACACACACACACACACACACACACACACACACACACACACACACACACACACACACACACACACACACACACACACACAGCTTTGACGTCCTGAGAACAGCATCAGGGTGGCTGAAACGTCTCAAAAGAAGGATGCAATCACCAAGAAAAACATCCCTGTCGCCAATCAAAGGTTGTTTTACCGTTAATCCATTAAGCTAATGCATACGAGCTGTATTGATGTAATTGGTTGTCAATGTCATCAATAATGTAAGCACAGTTTGAATGTTACATCTTTAGCAGGGTATATGCAGGAATCCTGAAGTCAAATGTAATACCTTTTAAGACCTTTTTTAAGACACTTTCCATACATTTTAAGACCTCATCGCCACTTCGAGTTTTAACCGGTTACATTGGCGACACACTTTACCTTACATTTACTATATACAGTATTGATTGTCCTTCCTCCTTATCTTCCAACTATTTGGACGCAAACTTGCATTTCCCCATAACGATGTTGTTTAACAACTGGCGTGAACGGACCTTCACGCGCTATCAAGCAGTGAGCGTGCGATGTCCTGTTCAGATGACGTCACATCCAACGGGATGCCATAAATAAACTACACAGAATCACACTACACACCTACGCAATGATTACATTCAGGCAAACTGTAGAATACAACCTCTTTGGACAATTGATATACTTATTGAAAACAAGCTACACAATGTAATACCTTGGAAAATGCCGTTTAATACTTTTTAATAGCCTTAATTTTCGCTAAATTGATTTATCAACTTTTAATACTTTTTAAGACCGATCGAAAATAGCAGACTTAATGTTTATTTTGAGATATAAGAGAATTACGATATGGAACAATAGTGATGTAATCCTCTATAAATAAGCAAATAGTAAAACCATTCTTTACAATTGGATATTTCTGTGTTGAAATTATGCTCATTAGTGAGGCCAACTTCTTAATTGACATACATACATACAAAATATATGTTATTTAACTGCTGATAAAGTTTAACCTTTTTTAATTGAATATTGTATTGTAAAAAAACTAATATTTATTTATTTATTTTCGAATGTATTTATATACATAAATAAGTAATATCCTCCATTTTATGAGAAGAGGACAAAGATTTCACAATGTCATATTAAACACACATGTTTAGACCAAGAGTATGACGCATCTTTGTCAAGAAAGAAAGGAGAGCATTAGTCAAGAAATTCAACCAATGAAATGGATACAATCTGTGACTGGTTTCTGGTTGATGAGATGCAGACCTGGTAAACTCCCCAAAATGAAGAACTTATAAACAAAGCATAATCGACTCATTAGGCATGGTTCATTGAAAGGAAAACATTCACAGGTCCAAGTTAGAAGAATTACTCCCCAAACATAATCGGATAAAAAAACGCTTTTATGTGTGACCAAGCTGACGTCACAGCTTTCTCTTTCTATCCCAAAAAAAACATCCCTCTGATAAAACTGGCAGACGATTCAGCGCTTCAGTTACAGCATTCAAACATTGCATAGAAATAAAAGGAAGGAAACTGAACTTTTGTGAAAGCAAAGAATGACGATACATTAACGCTGAGAGGTGTAATTGATTGCTTTCTCAAGAGCATGAGAGAAACACAACACTGTCGAAATAGAACAGCATACACATCCATGCATTATCTCAAACCAGTGACTTTAATTTGTGGAGGCAGATCCCTTCCTGAGGGAGAACGAGATGCGAGTTTCCACAAGGAAGGAAAAGGCAGAGCTGTTGCAATCAGCGAGTGAAATAACAGAGCAGTGTAAAAAGCCCTAACAGGTCATTTCATTACTTATATCCATGCCTAGAGTACAGATCACTTTCCCACACACAGCTTTGTCTCTGAGTGTGTGTGTGCCTGGCCTCTAACCCCATAATCCGGTTTTAAATTTCCCCCCAAATAATTACCTGCTGCAATCAGAAGGATTGAAAGGATAGACATTAGGGTGCATATCCTTTTATAACCTAATGGATTAAAAAGATGCAAATCGTGATGAGGAAGGACATCCTGTACACAGGACCATGTTTAATGCTGCTGTTGAAGTCAGTGTCTACAAAATAAGATTTGGACCCTATAGAGGTGCCCACAAACTAAAATAAAATGTTGTCAGATGAGTCGAAGCGGACAACATGTTCAAATAAAACAGTTAGTTGTGTGATAACAAGCACAAAATCGTCATTGCTGTGACATTGCACGCTTTAACACACACACAAACTCCCAAACCTGTATGCTACATTTCAGCCTCCTAGCTTGAAAATTGCAGCATGCCAAAGGGTGGGGACATTGTTGTGGGACAGAGCGAGCTATAGAGCTGCAGATAGAAATATGGCACACCTTTGGAAAGGTATGTATCAAATCATTAATGAAGTTATCGAGTTTATTCTAATAGGCCTATATTTGACATAGGAAGGGGAGCCAAATCTGAATGGCTCGGCAGCCCGTAAAATACTAACTGTTTTGTCTTATTGTGGGATGGTAGGCACTCCTGATTCACATTTGAGTGCACACACATTGAAAATGATTCTAATAATTCCTATCCATTCGTATTATTAGACTAACTCCATTATTTATAGATGGATTCATTTATTTTTTCTATTTTTGTCTTGGCTAATAACCTTTAACTGCCATACAGTTGCAAACCACATCCTCTGGTAAAACTATTGATTTACCAGACTGCGAAATGCTGACGGAGGATTAATTGACCCCGTCTGGATGATAAGACCATCCCTGAGCCAAAGAAGCAACCATGCCCTTGACCTAAATCCCTGCTCTCAGCCAGGGCCACTGTCACTCTGCTCTCTGCTGTGAAGCCGAGGAACCACCGGCGGGAACGAGTAATCACACACTCACACACACACACACACACACACACAAACACAGACAGTATAGGAAGCAACACAAACAAGAAGGGCAAGGCAAGCTGGTACGGAGCAGCAGAAGCCCTGCCAAGCCCGCTGGTTCACAGATGAAGAGCGGTGATTGATTTCCAGCAGACACAGAGCTCACTGTCCCACTGCCACCCCCCCCACCCCCTCATCCTCATCCCAGCCCACAGAGGCTTTAACCCATGCAGCAGTGCAGAGGCAAGATCCAGCCCTCCCACTGCCCTACATTTCACACTGTTAACACTGACGGTTGCATTCTCAAAAGGCTGAGTGAGGACGATGATGAGTGTTATTGCTTTAGTTGCGTATGTAATCAATTAAATGTGACAGACACCAGAACCAGTGCCAGTCAAATGAGTGATTTGTTGATGTGGTGAAACGGTTGCACATAAATATTGTAATATCAGAAACATTTGAATCATTCATAACATGTATGTCCTGCATGTTGCCGTCCTAATAGAAGAAATCAGGGAAGGAATGCCGCATAAATAATTTGCAAAACATGTAAAAGTGAAAGACCCACTCAGGCCCAGTTCTTTAGGAGGAGTAGTGTTTATGTTTTAGAAATGAAAAGGGCAGCACGCTATACACAGCATGTACTGTGCTGGTTCTGAATGAATGAATCAAAAATAATTTGCATCATTCATTTACTAAGAAAATGTATATTCTGCTTTTCTGTTTTATACAACTTGGTTTAGCTATTTGTTAACATCATCACTAGTTGTATGAAGAAGTGAGAAAAATAATAATAGATACAGCATGATTACGTGTTGGATGAAAGAGCAAAAAACTAGTTAGAAAAGTATTTTATTTATAGATTAATCATCCGCTTAATCTCATCACACACACACACACACACACACACACACACACACACACACACACACACACACACACACACACACCACACACACACACACACACACACACACACACACACACACACACACACACACACACACACACACACACACACACACACACACACACACACACACACCACACACACACACACACACACACACACATCACACCACACACACACACACACACACACACACACACACACACACACACACACACACACACACACCACACACACACACACACCACACACACACACACACCACACACACACACACACCACACACACACACACACACACACACACACACAACACAGCACACACACACACACACTACACACACACACACACACACTAACCACACACACACACACACACACACACAACACCACACACACACACACACACACACACACACACACACACACACACACCACACACACACACACACACCTTGAGTACTCTGGGTGTTGGGAAAGCTCTGGACTCTCTCCGGCTCAGCGCCCTCTCAGCCTCAGACGGCCCGATGGGCTCCCCTCCCTTACAGATGTAGTCGCTACAGTTCCGCTCTAACACCGTACGCAGACCATCAAACACCACCGCGCTGGTGGTGCACCCATTCCTCCAGGTCCAAACAGGCATCAGTCAGGAGTGAGTGACCCAGTTTCCTCACTCGCCCCCTGCTCCTCCCTGGTCCATGATCTCTGACTCTGACTTGCAAATCCACAGCTCCCGACCCGGGGAGAGTGCACTGGTATCCGGGCAAAAAGGATCCAGAAAAGAGAGCCCAGGAGCACAGCTGGAGGATGAGTTTATTCAGTCTCACTGTAATTCTTAGCTGCCCCAGTCTGAGCTCGCAGGAATACCTCAGTCAGCGGACGAGATACAGTGAGTGAGTGAGAGAGTGAGTGAGGTAGAGCAGAGAGCGAGGGATGGGGGATGAAGGATGCTGTGTGAGCTCCGCTGCAGCTCCAACCAATGCTGAGCCTCGCATCTCGCTTACTACTATGTGCTATCTAAATTCTCCCTATTTTTATTCTTTCATATCCACATTTACATAATGTAAAATTGAATAGACATTAAATGAATCAATCCCTTAAATGTTTTACTCCACAAATTGAGATTCCTTTTGGGAGGCGGATGAATAATTGTGGGATAAATAGGTTAGAAAAACAGAGTCTTATATCCAGAGGGAGTCTGATTCCATGGTCAGGCAAACAGCAATATGGCTGAATGCTTATTTAGTTCAGCTGACAACCTAGAGCCACTGGCAGAACAAATGTATGATGAATCACATTGAATGGGTGGCATATAATATGCAGTAGTACAGTAAGCACCCTACTATATGTTGGAGTACAACAACATTTGTTCATTTGTGTATCAACTACTCTGCATAACATTTTGTATTAAAACATCAGCTATTTACTGCAGTAATATTCAATCTGTTGGAAACCCTGTGACCCGAGTGGAGCCTCAAAGAAATCTGTGTTTACAAAACATACCAAGGACATGGGAGGATTTAAAACTTTTAGGCCAAGACATCAAATAGGGAGTTTTTGTTTTTTTCCATAAAAGATTAGCTGCTGCTTGATCACAAGCTGGCCGCTCTGCCAAGAACACAGATATATTGTGAGTGGAACGACAACATTTGATCATACAAGGGCTTTTAAAAGGCCAGGGAAGGATTCATCCGCTAGCTTGGCATTTGATTTAAATGTCTCTGGACTTCAATGAGGAGGACAAAAGATGAAAGCAGGAAGGCAGCGAGTATATTGAAAAAAGATTCAATCTTGGAAACGGGCTGGAAAAACACTTTCCTGTCTCTTTAGTTTGTCTTTCTGAAGGGCATCTGAAAAACACTCAGTTCCATATCGTCCTTATTACAAAAAGACATATGCATTCACCTGTGGGATCTATGGAGTTCAAACTTCAGTTTTTGGAGAAAAATATTTAGAAAACCCAATGAATCAATTCTCTCGAATCTCTTTTACTGAACCTGAAGATAAGCCTCTACCAAAAGAGCCAATCAAAATGATTTGCATTCACTTCTCCTCCAGCAAGAAGATTAATCCTGTTAAATGTGATGCAAGCCTCCCTCCCCCAACATTTAAACACTGGATCAGAGATACTTGGGGTTCTTCAGCTCAGAAAAGAATTGCTTTTCATTGGTCTACTGACAGATTCTTTAATGTGCCTTTTAACACATATAGTGATTTCCATTTGACTTAGAAATGGGAATTATTCCTATTCTTGCAATCCAAATCCAAATAAATAGATTTCGGAAAGACATTTTGTCAGACCCATGTTGTCACCCTGCTGCCGTTGCCCGTGCTTCACCCTCTGATAATGAGGAAGAGGGGGGGAAGACAAGGAAACAGGGCAGTGTTCATCTTGGTTTATGTATCTCTGCTTCTTCCCTTCCTGCAGCTGCAAGTCGCACACTCAAAGACCCCTTATGAACTCAATGGGTATTGTAAAAAATAATCCTGCTTGTCAGAGGGGCACGCACATGCTGTATTTACTGAAACACAGCAAAGTCCACCACAGCCTCCATTACGCTTGGAAGAAAACACATGCAGGCATCTATCCAGAAACTTCCTTTTAAAGGTGAAAAACATTCACCTTTTAACAGGTTCCATTAAAAAGGTGCTGACACAAGCACACCCATACAAACACATTAACACAGGTAAAGAAAAAGTAAAGATCCCTAAATTCATGATGGTGCACTAAGCCGTAACTGCCTGCCTGCGTTTCAGCCTGCTGCGGTGTTAATATTTCAGTAGTGCTTGACACACTGAACTACATTCGAGTGTATGATGAAATGAACTGAGAAAAGCAGCTGAGTATATGAGGGGATCCAGAAAGAGAGAGAATTGTAGAGAGATACTGAGAGAGGAAGGGACAAGACTTGAATTATGCATCATTGATCTGTTAGGAAATGTATATCCTTTTTGGTTTATCCCTTTTCTCGCACCTCGGATCAAAGGGATTTTGGGCTTACTCTCAATAAAATAACAAGAGGCAATCATGCAAGAACCGGTAAAACTGCAAAGTCATAAATCCCCTGTTTCAGGCGAACAGACACTCTTTCTTATTTGTACATTGAGTGCAGATTGCTAACCCAAAATGCGTACATTATACTTAGTTGGAATAATATGCACGTGCCAAAAATCAATGTCATGTGGAAAGTTTGATTCATCTTTTAACGTTATGTTGCATTATTAAGAAGGAACCATCCTTTCCTAATTCAGAATAAATTGTTACGTTTGCAATAACAAGCTGTGAAACTGCTGCCAGTAATTACTAAGTGGTTAATTTAAACAGGACCTAGAAAAAGAGATCAGTGATGCACAACTGCACACAGACATTGTTTCAATTGTCACAGCTGCTGGGGATCATAAATCTATATAAGACATATATTGCAGGATAAATAGTCCAAACCAGCTGGTCAAGGCCCAATTCTTACAAATACAAAAACATGTTGTGCCAATACATATTTACCCTCACACCCCAGTAGAAGTAAAGCCCTCCAACATAATTCGGCTATAAATTAAATTGACTTGTTAGAGGAACGCCCATGAGGCGTAACAGCTGGTTATTTGCATTTCGAAAAGACCTGTGCTTCATCTAATCAGGAAGCTAAGTGAGCGTATACGGTTGTGACTTAAAATTAACTATGAAAAACTCCAAAATATTAAGATTATGGAGTGTGTTGTAGGATCAACTACAGTATGTAACTACCAGGTCTTAGGTTTGAATCCAGCCCTGTCACTACCATGTTTTCTGTCTACATGTTAAACTATCTAGTGAAAATAATGCCACCATAAAGTTTTGCTGTATTCTGCAACAAGCATACTCTACTGGATATGAATTATTAAGGTAAGACAGAGGATGCTGAGTCATTAGGCGAAGCAGTTTTGTCTACCCTTGTGTCAAGAAACGCTGTCTGCAGCAAGTGCCTTCAAAACAAATGCTTCTAGGAAAGTAAAAAATATCGTTTAACAGTTTCACATCTCTAGTTGGCTGTGACTCAGTTGAATCAATATAATACGGTTTATGTTACTGCCTGACCATGTATCCATTGCAGTGCCCCTGTGCAGCTTGAGCACATCTATACTGTGCATGTCTGTAGCTGACAGATGAAGTGGTTCTGTAGCCTTCGGCAGAACACAGTCGGACTGTGTCAGCCATACTAAATGTTGAGCTGGAGCTCCGGGCAAGGCTACAGTGAGGATGGTAGGGGGGTCAAGTGAACTGTGGCAGAGAGCGGGTCTTTCTGTGGTTGGTCAAGTGTGAAGCTCCTCTCTGGGATGGGGAAGCTCTGCAAGAATCTGCAGCTGCAGAGGAGATAAGAGCGGGGCTGAACCACTGCTGTGAGGAGCTGCATGGATTACTGCTGCTGCAGAAAGGCTTCACTCCACAGAGTGCTACACTTCCTGGCTTAGTGTTCAATATGATCCCCACAATGTGTTTGACAGTAGGAATTTATTATAGTTTACAGCTTCAAATTAAACATTCAGAAATATGTTGTATTAAGTAAAACATGATCTACCTCAATATATAATTTAAGGTATTACTTATTATTTCATTACTTGAATATTGGTACCAGCCAATCAGAGTCATTATTGCGAATCTTTGAGGATTTTAAACCAACTACCTTCAACACTTCAAATCAAATCACCCTTTTCACTTATTACATAATATTTTCGCAAAACGTTCGATTGTTAAAATGAATATGTTCTTTTAAAACTGCCTAATATTCTCTAAACAAATATATTTTTTGTTTAATAAAATACAAATATACCAATTGTTCAAAAGATTCAGCTGATAGAATTGATTTATTTTCCTCAAATACCCAAGGTACTTGACAACAATAAGTAAAATGCAAAACCATATACAGTATTATACAAATGTACAATATCAATTATACTTTCAAAGGATTAGCTAATAAAAAGCCTATCTGCTGCATATGGACACCATCACTGGCCCGCAGTAACCCCCAAATAACACCACTTGAACTAACAGAGCATTTTCAAGCTGTTAGCAGCAAGTGGTGGGTGTAGCTGCACAGACAAGATCAAAGCCAGCACATGTGGACAGAGAGGGTCAGCTTGAGTTTCCCCTTTCACACTAAGGAGTGGACAATCGCACAATAAAGACAGAACGGTCCCTGCGTGGCTCGGAGGAGGAGAGGGGAGTTTAAGAGGAGCTGGCATCTCATCTGAGGAGAATCTCCAGGAGGAAGGTCAAGTCCGCAGCTGGCCATGTTTCCATGCCCAGGGTCTGCTGTGGAGCTCTGCAGGTGTGAGTGTGAGTGTGAGTGTGAGTGTGAGTGTGAGTGTGTGTGTCCAGAGAGAAACCACAATGTGGGGCACCACAGTGACATCACCCACATGTCCAACAGTGCAGGGCAGATAAAACCGGCAGGGCTCCCAGCTAGAAATCTCTGGGGACTCCAAAAAGGAAGTGGCTGTTTCCTGCTGATGTGTGTATGTGTGTGTCTTTGTGTGTGTGTCTGTGTGTGTACGCTCCCATAACAAGAGCCGCATCTCTCTGACCAATGTCAATAAAAAGTCCTTAACACAAGAGAGTTTTATGGATATTTTGTCAGAACAATGCTGACCTCCTCCAAAGTTCAACAACAGAGATGGAAAGAAGTAAACGTTTTATTGAAGGAGCACAAAGCCCCAGAGAGCTTTTTGAGAAGCGTGCTGCCTCTAAGTTTCTCAATAGTTTGTTTGACAGAAGGGCATAGTTACACATGTGGGTGAGCTACAAAGATAGGCCTGGAATTTCAATAAGTCAAATGCTTCACATTTTACATGCCAAGTTTACATTACAATCCCAGAATACTTCTCACGTAACTCAACACACAACAGAGTGGACTGAATAGGATAGCTACTGCACACATTAAATGTAAGTATTTCTTTGACCTGGAGTTGACATCAGGTTATCCTGTCCCTCTTAAAATGTTACAAACCAAATAGGGGCCACATCCTTTTCCTCTTTACTTGGTATTTTGGGATGGTTTATTTATCCCAGGAGAAGAAAATGACCCATTTTCCTGAGGGGTACCGCTTCCTTTTCTTTGTTGTGGTAGGTCGACCAGGAGCAGAATAAGTATATGTTGCAATAAGAACAGAAGCACAAATTAAAAGTATGAACACACACACACACACACACACACACACACACACACACACACACACACACACACACACACACCACACACACCCACACACACACACACACACACACATCACACACACACTACACACACACACACACACACACACACACACACACACACACACACACACACACACACACACACACACACACACACACACACACACACACACACACACACACACACACACACACACACACACACACACACACACACACACACACACACACACACACACACACACACACACACACACACACACACACCACACCACACACACACACACACACACACACACACACACACACACACACACACACACACACACACACACACACACACACACACACACACACACACACACACACACACACACACACACAGTTCCTTAGTGATTTGCAGCCTTGTTGGATCTGTAGTGAAGTTGTTTTGTAGGTTTGGTTTATCATTAATAGATGTTACTAATGAAGCAGCAGCATCAGAGATGGTCTGAAGCGACGCCAAGACCCAAGGGCCTGCCGTCACCCTCTCACCCCTGCCAACTGCAGTTTGGCTCCACAATAAACAACACAGAGTAATCCCATAAAAAAAAATTGCTTACTCAAACCGTCAGTGCATGACAAAACAAACCAAATTGTAAACTTTAAATCTCTGGGAAATAAAAAGCTGTTGAACATGAACGCTAACTGTCTGCACAGCACACAACAACAACCCACAGGGGAGCAGTAAAGAAAAACTAATGTAGAATTGATTTAATTTCTTATCACATTTCAGCTGAAGGCAGAAGGTGGCACAAACATAGACCCCAGCACACAGAGCATATTGAGAGGGTCTACTCGGATGTAAAACATACACATGTAATAGTGAATGAATGATGTTACTGCCACCTACAGGAACATAATGATACTACACTAACTCAGTTTTCACAGCATATATCCCGTGAAGTAATAATTTATTTCTGTTTCATTTCAAGATGATTAAATGAGGGCCAAAAATATACTTTATAGGTTTTGCAAAGCCAAAAGAGTAATTTACTGTAGATGCAGTGATGGTCCTTTCTTCAGCTACCCCACCTCCACCGTGAGATATAATACTCTATCGAGACAGAAGAACACTTTCCTCCCTGCACTCAGATTGGCTATTGGTACAATGCAGCCATTGTTTGTCACATGTGTGTCATTTCCAGCAGCTCAGTGTGAAAACAATCATTCCCAACACTCAACTCACTAAACAGGAAAAAGAGGTGACCGTTTACAGACTGGACTGCAGGGGAAGAGAGAGTTACAACAATCCTGCTAACAGTATGTTCACAGCTCTAATAACTCAAATCATACACACAGGCCTAGTGATAACTGTGATAAGCTGTGGGTTTTCACTGAACTTGCTACTAGTTTTGGTTGATGATTGTTCAATACAAGCTAGGAAACCAAAACATCCAGGTGTTCTGTGTGGCACCAAGTAAAACAATGCTACCTCAGGCCTCCTTCACACGGGAACGTTTGCGTTTATGCACAGTATGCGTATTCAAAAAAGTCTTCCGTTCACATGCATTCGTTTCATTTAACGTGTCTGTTCAAACGAGACCGCTGGAAACGCTGTAGTACATATGCCGGGATTGTAAGTGGCGCTGTAACTTCCGCCAAAATACACCAAAAGCAGCGAAGAAGAGCAGCCCCGCAGCAATGTTGCCATGGCTACCCTTCTGTTTATGCCCCGCGGTGTATTTAGCAACATGTAGTTCATGTAATTCTCCATGTCCACTTGTTGCTGATGGTTGTGGTAGAGGAGCTGTAGATTTTGCACTAATATCTGTAGCATGGTCAGTAGCAGTAGCACTAGCAGTAGCTACTGACAGGAGGAAGTGTGTGTGGCGATTGCTGGTATTCAGCGGGATATAGTCATTTCCTCAGCATATGGATAAATGCAACGGGGAAGTTAACTGAAAGAAACCGAATCTGTGGATATTGCATCGACCGACCAAGAAGCACGTCTCCGTGGAGAGGACGCGCTCAGAAAGAGAGATATTCTCTACAAACACCGGGTGAGATCGCTCCTCTGGGACACGCCGGTCCTCTGCCTACAAACATTTCTCTTTTTGCCACAGACGGGCGCAGGAGCAATGAACAATAATGGCCTGGATTAGGCAGTAAAGACAAGTTTGGTGTATCGCAGAGCGGACTTTTTAATTTTGTTTGTGTTGTTTGGCTGGAAAATTGTCAATATAATGGATCAATGCATGAAATCTGACTCTGTTTATTTTGTTTAAGGAGTGTATTGGGCGTTAACAATTCTGGTTTGCCTTTTATAATATTATTTCATTCAAGAACCCCTTGTGCGTTTAATTACACAGCTATTTTTGATAGTTGCTACAGCAGTGAGCAGGAGAGGTGGGGAGAGGTGGGGCTATCGTTATTTTTTCAGGAAATATTCGTATAGAGGTGATTACACGGACTCGGTTGACCCCCCAGAGCGTTTCGTTTGCAAATCTATCCACCTTGGGACCCGTTATCGTTTGTGGGGTCAGTTTCTATCGGCCTCGTGTAAATAATAGGGCTATACGCACGCGAAACTATGCAGATACAAGCAGTTTTCTCCTCGTGTAAACGGCGCCTCAGTGACAAGCTGTCATCACTGTGGTGCGTGATTTAACCATAACAACCCTCACCAGGTCAGCGGCCTGCACCCAGGTGTGAGGAGGTTTTAGAGAGAGTATTGTCATCATGTTCAGGCTGTGACATGCAGCTGAGAGCTGAGAGCTGAGAGATCCTGAAACAAGCCTGTACTGGCACGAGGTGACGCGGAACAGCTACACCATTAGTCACGAGGCCCAACATTGTTTTAAAGGCTATAACTAAAGAAGGTACTGTACAGCACACAGTGAGCTTCCTGTCTGCATGTATCAATCAGGTGTGGTAATGGAACATTTCCTGCAGTAACAAGACTCATTATGTCACAGAGGGTAGGGTACTCTATACATTTGAAATCATTTCGAAACCATTCATATGTGAAATCATATTACTCATTTACAAGTGAATACAATCTACCAGAGAATACATTAATGTTGTTTCACGAAATGTTGATAGTTAGTGAGTAGATTTAAGCTGTATACATCTGAAACATAATATGGCTAGCTTTCTTAAATTTAATAATAAATAACCAACTACTGAAACATAATACGTATGTTTAAATCCATCTACCAGTAATTGCAGGCTTCAGTTGACAAAATAAATGACTCAAAGCCTAATCATTAACAGCTAAATGACACACTAAGTAAGGTTTCTTAAAAAAAAATATGAAGCAATCAGCAGTTAAACCATAATCCAGATATATTGTTTTAATTTTAGAGCAGTTTATGGATAATATCCTCAAATAGTTTTAGGAAACAGATTTACTCAAAAATCCCTCAATGAAAGCCAGTTAGACTGAGCAGATGAAATAGCAGCAGTTGTCTCAGCGTGTTACTGTATGAACATTTAATATTGAAGGTGTCAGGTGAGGAATGAAAAGGCAAACTAAGGAAGTTATTGTTAATCTAATCTAGGGCATTCTGGGAGTTAGGTGTAATTCTGAGCTGTAGTGAGAGGATGGATTAATGTATATAGCCTCTAAACTGCAAAACAGCATGAGACAGGATTTAATGCGAAAGTGGAACCAAAGACAAATAGGATGAGACATAAGAAGAGCACACTAATGGAGATAATAGGTCATTAAAGAAGGAGAAAAACACAAAGGTAATGCAACCTTTAATACCTAATTCTAGATAATCCGCACATTTTATTATGGTTTGGCAGCGACTTGAAGGCGCCGTGTTGCAGGAAGATAATTGGGGGGTTGGAGGGTTTAAGGGGCAGGAGAGTGGGGACCTTAAAGGATCGGTTAATCTTAGTTGGCTCTTTGTTTGTAATCAGTGGCAATCCTCTTGAGTCTGGTTCAATGAACGCTGCTGACAATCAAGCACCTGCACCACTGAAGTGGCGGTGGATTTAACTGTAATAATACCCAGCAAAGCTCCCTGGGGAGGACCCAGTCAGATACCAGAAGCTGTCATCCATCGTGGCGACTGCAAAGAGGATAAGATATTTTTATTTTCCAGACCCAGGAAATGTTTTGTAAGTCTAAACTGCATCAATCTTGCATGTAAAGTCGAATGATATGATGATATACATTATACACAGTAAGGTGATGAAAAATGTTTAACCATCTATGACTCACAAGCGCAATATGGTTATTTTAACGATATACCTCGATTACATCTTCTAAAACCGGTATACAAAATAATATACTTGACACTCCTACATTATTAGTATGTTGATGTCATTTGAGTCCCTGATACGACAGCTAAATGTATTATTTTTGAAGTGTAAACTGTATTGGGACCATGCGGCATTGTGATCGGTAAATAAAATAAGTTATATAAATGTATTGATTTTCATTGCCCACAATACATACTGGCAATAGACTTAGATATCATGATCATTTTGGTGATTATTATTTAAAAATATACGTTATCATTAGGTTATCTCTCCTCATAAGATTGGTATTGAAATTGTTTTAGGATATCCAGGAATGGCACCTCCTCGCCTTCTTCCTGTTGTAATCACACTTTGTTGGCACAGCCTTAGCTCACCAATCTGTGCACCGACAACCCCTCTCAGAGCTCCCCACCCTTCCTGACAGAGGAAACATGTTATGGGATACATCCCTATTGTAGAAAAGTTGGACTTCAGTCAATATTGAACTGAATTTTGTCTCATCTCTGTCCCTTGATTAGACAACGTTTTAATGATAGGAACACCCCTCTTCGTCCAGTAACACAACGTGTCTTATGAAAAAGAAAATCTCATTACTTACTGCTGATCCCATCTCTGTTGTTAGCATTTTGTGAGATTTAACCAGCGTCGGGGATCAGGTTAATACCAAAATGAGCAGGATGGCTGCTATAGCAACTAAGATGGATTTGGAAGCATTTGACATTTTTAAGTCTTAAGTGACTCACTTGAGAAAGCACCATTTAAGAAACAGAAAATGGATAACAGCTGCACGATTCTATACTAATCTAAAACAGTCCAAGACTTTTGTTTAAGACATGTTTGACTTGAGAATGAAATATCCGACACAATGTCGAAGGAAATTTAAATAAAAGCACAAATAGTAGTTTCATATTAGGAGACTCACAAACATTATAGATGTAGTCAATTCAACACTGCTCCATCGGTGGGGGATGGTGTTGTTGGCTTTTCAAAGACTGAGTGGAGACACTAAAGGAGATTAAGTCAAGTCAGGGACACTGAGCCATTTATCTGCACAATAAAGAACAGGGATGTGATACTGCATGCTTATGATGTTACACCATGCAGGGCGTTTTAGGCACATAATACAGCCTAACGCGTGCCGAATGTCAACAATGCACCGTCCAGGATCACTTTGTCCTCCTCCACCAAACAACTGTGATTAGGAGCAGGCCTTCAGGCACACAGCCACACTGCTGCTCCTCCACAAACACCACAAAGCTATCTGTATTTATCCACCCAGGCTAGGGACACTTCCACTCTGTAGTGCACACTTAGCCAATCCTGCCTTACGATGCTAAGTCCCTTGAAAAACAAACGGGGAGCAAACAAAAACAAAAGCCCCAAGGAGAGCTCTGCCTCCACTGTATGCACAGGCTTTGACAGAAAAACCAAACACTGATTACCACAGTCATTTCATTTCATGCTGTGTAAGACTTTCATTTATTTCTTCATGCTTATGAACACATTTTCATCCCTCTCATTTTTCTGAATGTCAGCTGAAATAACTGCAGACGAAAGTTTATAGAAATAAAGGGCCACAAATATCAGTGGATTTGTCCCTTTAACCAGAACTAATTTGTTTATTGTGGGCAGCGAGTGCACAATGGCCTGTTTCAGCTTTTCAAGAGGAAAAAAAAAGAGCTCAGCGTTTCATGTACATTTTTCTTGAATGGGAAAGCAACTCATCAGGATTCCTTTCACATCTGACAGCTTGCCTAAACTTTGTTTTGTGAGTGCTTATCATTGAACATAATGTCTCCGCCAGTGGAACAGTACATTTGTCTAAAGTACTCCATTTATGAGCCTTGAGGGAATATTTGATACTTTATGTGTCAAGCTTATAAAATACAAAGTATTGCTAGTGAATCACAAAGTGTATGGCTCAGCAGATTGCCAAAGAGAGATTTCCCCTCTAAAATTCATAGTCGTTTTTATTCAAAATACAGCCCAGCAAAGGATGATTGAAGCACTTACTGTACCTGTTGTACTGTTATGTTCCCTTAAGTAAATGATCTGAGTAATTCTTCCATAGCTTAAATACATGTTTTGCTAACTCAAAAATCTCACACAACAAAGTTAACATCCAAAGGTGAGATTCAACTCCTGCCCAAAACCACCCAGACTAGGCCCGCCTCCTGCAGGTTGAGCCACTCCCCCTCACTCCCTCTCTGCCTACAGTGTATCAGAGGGAGGAATGTCAGCTATGCAGCCGGCCTGGTGAAAAGTCATTAGAGTTTATCCCCTCCGGCTGTGGCAGGTCCCATCCACACACTGCACAGTGCAAGAATGAGCGCTTAGACGTGCAGAGATTTTCTTTAATTAAGCTAACAGCATGCACTGTGGGAAAGAGGGGAACACCCTAAGGAAGGGTTGACTTCCCGTAGAGGAGCCTCTTACTTGTTTCTATTTACTTAAATAATGATGCATTTGCCCTCCACTGCTTTGGTACTTTGGGGGAATTTAAATAAGAGCGTGAAACTTTCAGGGAAATCCCAGATGAACGACGATAACCTCAGTGGTTACTTACACTTTCATCTCTGCATGCTGATAGCAGGGAGGCAGCAGCGCAGCAGGAATTTTAAGTAGTTCCACAAACACTTCACAGCAGCCCTCCATCCTCATCACAAAAAATATATATATTTCACAATCATTTCCAAACACACCTAATATTTGACTCTTCTTGGCCTTAAGTAATCCTTGTATTGTAAATGTTTAAACATTCAGTATTCTCTTTTGCACAGATCCCTTGTAAAAGGTTTAGCTCTAAATCTCAGTACCGGAAACTAGCTTTTGTATTGGCATATTGTATGCTAATCCATCCCTCAGTGTTACAACACATCCGACAGCCGCTGATCCTGGGTTGATCTGCGTAGCGAGTGTGAATGGGAGGTCAGTGACCACAACCAGGCAATGTCAGAGGGAGAGATATGGTGTGTAAAGCTGATTAACCTACTGGGAATTGGCTGTTAGCTTGACACTAAATCCCAGGAGTTACACAGTAGAGTCAGAGATACAGTAATACCACAGGTGCACAAATAACACAAACAGGAGGGGTTTTTTGTAATTATAATTGGCCATATTGTAATAGTGATAGCTGTAACGAATAGTTCAAAAAAAGTTGAATTTTTTTAATTCGGCACATGTGCAGATAAAGATTAAATATACTTAAATTATAAATACTATAATATTTTAATAAATAGAACTGCGGCTGCATAGCACAATTTGTAGTTGTATTGTGGTCCAGATAGTTTGGATAACATAGCAATGTCAAAAAGTGAAGATTTATTTAAAAAAATGGTCGGCATGAACGTGTATTCTCAATCTAACAGCACTTAAATGTACCCTTATATAATCACAAAAATAAGAAAATGTTGAATGATTTTTTTAAAGCTTTATTTGGTAAAGCCATAATATGCTGAAAATGTCACTACATAAACCCACACATGTCAAACTCATGAGGCTACATAAGTCAGGGGAGTGAGAACCATTCTGCACGGCTAAAATAACAAATGTTTCTAAGACTTAAAGTTTATCAAGGTTATCATGGCTCAAAAGGTTCAAAGTACTAAAGTGTAGCATCCATCAAGGGAAGTCACCTCCACACACATCAAGTAAAGTGAACCTCCACTCCGCAAATCCTGTAATTGGCAGTGATTCAAAAATTGAGTGAATGCAATTCATTGGGTGGAAAAAATAATGACAAGGTTAAGAGAGTTAGCATACCCTCCAATCTCTTCTGTCATGGTAACAGCCTTGTTCCCACCATTTCAAGTTAATGGTCAGTTGCAGTGAAAGATGGGAGGGTTCAAAAAGCATTACTTTTATAGACAACTCAAGGAGGCTCTGAGAGTAAATGCACCTCACAAATAACATACAAGGACTTAAAAGGAAGTCTGTTAGTCATTAGTCTGCTCTTTCTAGACATTTCTCCATCAGCCGACATGGATGTTGTTGTTCAGTCAGAAGTGCTGTAGTGGTTTACAGGCTTTAATCCAATGAGCCTAATCTGTAGGATAGTGCACGTGTGCAGAGGAATGATTGCTGCCTTTGGAGCTTTAAGCTTGACCAGTTTCACCCCATGGCAAACACTCAGGCTGGCCTCTTTCAAATCTAATGAATCAGTGGTGGCGCGAGGAGCAGTATCCACCTACACTTTATATATTTCTCTCATTCACTTGCTCATGTGTGGGCTGGGCCCTGTAAAGACCCGTTGTACTGCCGCAATTCATGTGACTGTTACAAGCAGCTTGGGGCTAATGTGGACTCTTCATGTTTGACTGCACTCCCTCACGAGGCTTTGCAGAGTAAAGCTGTTGTTTCCAATCAGGCCCTACTGTAAGTTAAGATGAAAATAGGTGACAGGAAGGGGATATGGAAAACTGAATTTTGAATTGTTAACACACTCCAACAAAGCATTGTAGTTTATTTTATAGTTTACCAGCATCTAGAAATAATTAACTGGAAACCTTTTTGAGATGGTCTTGACTTTTGACATTGTACGAAAAAATTCCTGTTTCTCCTACCTTGCCCATTCATTAAGTATTTCTGAGAGAAATGTTGATGTTTAGGTGGTGTAATGTTTGTACAATGATTACCATCTTAGTTTAACGTGTTGCTTAGTACCAACAGTTATTGGCACAAAACGTGATTAGGTTTACATATTGCAATAAATGGAATAATGACTCAATAATGATGCTATCTGACACATTCACCAACGTTTTCCAGAAGAGAACATAACACATAAACATAATGGCAATCCATTTTATAAACGCAGAGCCGAGTGGTTGACAAACTGACAGAACGACCAACAAGTTCATGACATCTCTGGAGCCACAGAGCTAGGATGAATCCTTATCAGCTAGATTTGAAATTCTCCATAAAGATACCAAAGATATGTTGTGCAGTCTTTTGCACATCCTGTAAACTGCAATCTCTCACCAATCTCATTCTTTAACAGATCGAAGACGACGATGAGTTGATATCAGTTAACAGAGCAAGGCCAACTGGATTAACCACATAGCTGACAAACCTCAGAAATAGCAACCTTAATGACTTAGAGGATGGAAACAAAGCAATACTTCACTTGATTGTTACAGTAAGCTGTTGATGATAATGTGCTGCAACCATGGCTCCAAAGCAGGATGTGAGAGGAAGTTTAATTCAGACTGATGTGTTGTGAATGTATGGAGGGACTTAGACAAAGCAGCGTTAAATACTTCCATAACATCGACCACCCAGCAGCTCTATTATTCCACACTATTCTCCATGTGTATAGAGAGAAGAGCGTTAAAGCTAAACAAACCAGAGGTGGTAGTATTCCAGCATTCAAAACAAACTTCACCTCAGCAACAAGCCTTGACTTATAAATCACAAATATAGTTGGATAACAGGGGTGTATATGTTCTCAGGAGGTGAGTGTAAAACAAGTCCCAGAGTGGCATGCACTTGCTAACAGGAAAGGACACACTGGCCAGGCTCTTCTGTTATGGTAACCTCCTCCATAACAGCTCTGCTCTATCAGGCAGAACGCTCAGACAGAGTGGGCGTTTTAACAGCGAGCCCTGCCTAAAACTTCTGGTCAGTCCAAATACAGCCACAGGAAATCTGCTCTATCTAGTAAGCGACAGGCCTCTGCCTCTCCCACAAGAAGATGAAGGACAGGAAGTCATGGGCACTTCCTGTTCAGGCAGGCAGGATGGAAAGAACTTGGAGATTTGGGGGTGGCAGTGGCCAAAAAGAGCTGTTTGCTGTTTTGAGAGAGTCCAAATGAACCATCGTGTTCATCTCTACTTCTGCTACCCAAGCATATTGTCTGTGTAACTGAAATAGCAATAAGAAAATATATAAAAATATAAAAATAGCCATGAAATAAGTACACGTTCATGGATGCCTGTGATCAACGACTGAACCAAATAAATCAACGTATTGCAGAATACACAGTCAATGGGAAACAGTAGTTTCTCATTTCCCACGCCGACTCGGAAATTGTTAAATAATCTTGTGATGTGACCACAAACCAAATCCTGGGATTCTGTCTTGGCTCAAAATTCATATTTAACACTTATTTTTAACATGTGGTTAACATACTTTCTGGCACAATGAGTGGTTTGAGAAAAACAAAAAACGGCCCCAGAGAAATAGGCCAGGTGTAAGTCTAGTCCATTACATTTAAGTATTTTCTTCATTTTCACTGGAACAGATTATGTCTGTCTGGGAATTTGATCCTTTGGGTTGGCTTTGCTACTGTAGTACTTTGAGATGTGGACTAACCAGGGTTGGTCAAGGCTGGATGAAGGAAATCCTATATTATCTCAACCTGCGTGTGCAAAATTAAGGAATCCTCCCAAGCCCAGCCACTCCAACTGCAAGAGCATTGAGTGGCAAATCTGGTTTACATTATAACCGCAACTGCCAAAATCCATGCCCAAACCCAAGCAGACACATTTTATAGTGAATTTGATGGGTGCGTTTTATTTCACACTTTCCCTGAAGCGTTCTCCCGCATGTATCACTGCTCATATCTGGAGTTTAAATGTTTCCATTCCAGTTACTGTAAGTTACACATTCAGAAACGTTTAGACACAATAGTGGGTAATTACTGGACTGCATAACAGCTGACAGTTGGAAAAGCAGGGGAACATGTGTCTTTACATGCCAAGAGGGGACTGTATCCCTGCTACAACATTCACCCGTCAGTTGTTAAAGTTTACCCGTCAGTATGATGCAATACAACTCAACAGCACCACAAACATGATCAACAGGGTAAACCAATGACGCGCTTAAAGTGTTGCAACAAACAAACCAAACATTCCTGTATTAGACTGCATTCGTTTTTTCCCAAATGTGCATTAAAGACTTGAAAGAAAAAGAGTGACAAAAACAAAAAATCCTCCTCGCTTTACACAAAATATGCGATAATGTCAGGCCCTTACACACTGGGGATGCTACAACAAGCATTAACCAGACTTATGGTGTGACCTATGAGGTGTTGGAGAGTTTGATATGTTTTGTGGTAATTTTAGGCTTGTTTAATTCACAGCATGGTAGAGAGAAAGAGAGAGCGTGAGAGTCTCTTAATGGGTGCATTGGTTACAAGAGCAGCCTCATGTATTATTGACCCATTCAGAGAACTCATCTGCTCTCCTACCCCCCTGGGTTTGTTTGTGTGGAGTACCATTTACCATCACAGTAACAGAGATAGGTAATGCACCCTTTTAGCCTGATACCAACAGGCCTTATAGAGGTAGAGGAATAAAGAGGGAGGTCAAGCTGTGAAGGCCTCACAAAACACTGACAACCTTCTGACCGGCAGCATATGTTTGGGGCCTGCTCCCATCATGCAAACAACTAGAGAAGTTGTTTTATTTTCAGTTCTGCTAGACCTAGAATAAAATCGACTGAGCACATATTTGGTGAGTGGCATGACTAACAAATCCGGTTCACTGCATGAGAGGACATGTCTTAATTTCAGTGAACAAACTACGAAGAAACATGTTCTGTCAAAACCACAGTTGAAAAAAAGTTCTTGGCACACTTACTGAAAAATACACAGAGCATTTGGGGTAATCCTAGGACTCGCACATACTGTACATGTATTGGGACATTTCACAACAGAACTATGAAGATAAAAGCAGAGGCGATACAGATTGGATCAAGAGGGCTGTTGAAAGTGAGGGGTGTTTATCATGTGAAGCTGAAGGGGAGGCCACGGTTTGTGCAGTGGTCTCACATTTGGTGAGGTCACTGCACAAACTTCATATTCTGTGCATTGCAAAAGCGGCTCGTCATTACTGGCAATGTTTAACTTGAGTAAACACTGGCTTCAAAATATAGCCACATGATTCAAGGGGAAATGGCACAGGTAAGAAAAAGGGATTATGAGATAGAGGAAATGGGGTGATGACATGCACGAAGGAAGGATCTACTTGTTTATGTCAAATTTTAATTGGGTGAAACCACAAGACAGGAAATGCTGTCCACCTGCCAAACAGATTAAGAAGCATCTCAATTGTCCATCGGCCATTTTGGCAAGAACGAAAAACCCTAAGAGGCGCAGAGAAGCTTGTCAAAGCAATTGAGCTTGCAAATAGGACTTTTCCCACAGGCTTTAATTCCTCACAGCGAGGTTAAGCAGCAACATGTGTGCTCTATTAAATGTTGACCATGTTGTCAATATTTTATTGGTATTTTCTGAAGCACACGTGAGACCTCCACTGGTTTCACGTTAGTCAGTTGTGTGTTCAGTGGCCATGGGCAGCTAATGGCATCACTCCTCCTACATAATGATACCCATGGTGTACAGCTCCCTCGGGTCAGGAGCACTGAGGATCTGAGTGGCAGTTAGGACTATTGATTACAATTACACAACTGCCCCCCAGCTGTTTCATACACCTAATACGCTAACTAAACATTTCCAACTGCTATATTGATGGTTATGTACCCATCAGTCGATTAAAAAATGACATAAACAAAACTCAACACACTCAATAATGTAGGAAAGTTTGAAAGGCATCATCATGTGTTTTAAAGAAGTGAATCGGCAGTAAAACAAATTCAAAGCTGATGACAGCCATCATGGAGCTAATAGTGTTCTCAGCATGCTGTAAGTGTGGAGAAATAGAGGGAAGGCACAGCTGAGAGCTCTGACCTATCACTAGTCTCTTCACTCTGCACTCAACAATAAACAAAGAGGCTCTTGCCAGTGTGTGTCTTCACAAAAATGCACAAATTGTTAGAAGAGGAAAAGAGACACTTTACTTCAAAACTGTGTTGAGAAATTGTAGTGTAATTGTCAGTAGGCATGCATGTACTATACTGTATGTTATAATCTAAATAATATGTTTCTGGGAGTTTGAAAGGACAGACAAATGTGTGTTTTAAATCTGAAACAACAATCAGAGTGTGTGGTTAAAGCTACAATCCCCCCTTTATAGCCCTGGAACAGATCCCTCTATTCCCGAGGAGGTATTTACATGTTTCATGGAGGAATTAATTAAAATTGCGTGGAAGGCGGTCTCGTGTACAGTCACATTCTTGTCCCACTGAAAAGCTGTAAGAAACACTTGAACAACACAGCAATATGTTCACTTCAACAGATTACATATCCACACCAAGAGCCAGAGGGGTGGCCAAAGGCGACATGGACCCCCCTGAATTCAGATTGGCCCCTTTGATGCCCCACTACCGTGCGAAGATGACAGGTAGTTTACTGGTTTATCAGTAACATGGAAGGATTACCTAACAGGCCTACCAGGTAGGATGCAAAACAATTCAAAACGACTCAAAGTGACACATCCCAACTCCTAAGAGACGTAAAACAACGATAAAGACACAAAATGATCAAAGAACGATGCAAAACAACCATGAAGAGTCATTGTGTCTTCTTCTGCTTCTGTGTAGGAGCATTTGATACATTTTTGTATATTTGGACTAAACAATGTTCAGTTTACTTTTGCAATGAACCAAAGCTTGACACATTTTTACTCATTTTACAAATGTTTCCTATATACTTCTTTAAAACTGTACGCCTTTCAAAAGTGTCTAAACCTTTTCCCATAAGATATCTGGATGCCTGCTTATAATAATACAAAAACAAAAGTTCAATGCCGTTTCGTCACATTAGCTCAGTCCTCCTTACACATGTTGATTACCCAACATGCATTCTTGTATTCATTTCTGCTCTCCTCCCTCGGGCTTCTCTGGCAGAGGACCCCAGTGAGAATTAATAAATAATACAAAGGTGTGGTTGGTTGGATGTCTGGGATCCTGACTCAGGATTCCATTTCCCTGACAGAGAGCCTGGACGGTGTCCATTTCTGTTACCTAGCAACTTCTTCCAGGAAAGCTGGAACAATCAGCCGGAGCACCAAACACACTCAGAGGCAACAAAAGGGCCGACTCCTTTTTCCTCCTGAGCGCTGAGGAAAACTGATACTGAGGAGGTAGGTCCTCGTCCCCCAGATGTTCCAAAGTGCACAGTCCAATTCAGTTTCATGTCACTGTCACTGGACCCTTTAGATGTGTCTGAAGCATGAAACTGAAGCCACATGCTTTCTCTGGTGAGGAGGTATTATGTCATCTCGTTGAAATTGATGCCCTCATTGACACCAAGTACAAAACACCTCGACCAGGCACTGATTCGGTAGACTTTCCAGGAAAAGAAACACTTCGAATAAATAGAATAAGCAAGCCTGAACGTTTTCAACCACATTGTGGCTTTTTACGAAGTGAGGTAATATGCTAGAAATGCAATCATGACAGATAGTTGTATTGTGCAACAACAATGCATCAAAAATGTTACAATATCTTATCATTTGTTCACTTCTATTCAGTCTCTCTCTCACATATTTGTAGGTCAGGGGCACACAATCAATAATATGACCTTTTTTCCACACAGAAATCCAACATGTGCTCCCACCCAGCTGATCTGAGGTCAGCTGTATGAGGATGCAAAGGATTTAAAGAACTCTGTAGCCTATCATTGCTCACATTACCATTAATACACTGCTTAAACTGCTTTATAGTTGAACATACTTTTTATGATGTGTTTATACAACGGTCCATCATTTAGTTTTGTAAAAGTTCCCCTTTGTGTATATATTTCTGACAGGCACACGCCCTTATCCATCCACTCCTCACCACTCTCTTGAGGTAACTACACATTTCTGGGTGTACACATGTGTAAAGGTCACACACGCTACAACATGACCTGCACTTTTCACCCAGCAAAACCCACATGTGCTCAAAATGTGAGTAAAAGCAGGTTGTTCCCCAGGGCCACAAAGGTGTAAACTGACACTATACCACTAACCGAGATTAAGGTGGACAAGAAGAAGAGGGGGGGGGGCAGGGTAAGGGGAGATAAGGTGTGTACTTACAATCAGCACGGAGGTCCTCACCACCTCAGAGACACTTTGCCTGAGTTCAGCCGCGGTGCCAGGCTTACCCAAACCCCGCGTAAACCTCCTGGTCTCCGGATGCGCTGGAGTACCCATCGTTGCGCACCACTTTGCATCTATGACCGTCCAATCCACAAGTTAAACAAGGTTTAGAGCAGAATCATCCCCGGTGTATCCGCCTCCCCGATCCCCGCTAGTGAGCACGAGTTTGAAGCTGGGTCATGTTGTGGTGTTTCTGCTGATTCACTCCCACCTCTCGATCTCTTTTCACTTTTAAAATACAACGCGTGCTGCATTATTCCGGCGCGCTGCCTTTTTCCATCGGATTTAATGTTGTCATAACAAAGTATCCTCTTGAGAAGTGTCTCATTGGCGGTGCAGCGCCAGACAGGAGGTGTATAATCTGTCTCCTCAGCGCACTCCGCCCCTCACCGGTTTAAAGGCCTGCCCACTGCCGGCTGTGTGAGCTGCTGGGCCCGGACTTTGGACTGGCAGCACTCTGAATGACTGAACCAATATTATCATAATACCACCACAATTACACCAGAATTCAAGTTTCTGGTGTTACAACCTCTGTACCTTGTGGCATGTGAATTAGGTTAGACTAGATTACACTTTCACAGAATAACCAGATAAAAGGCCAGATCAAATTGGGTCATATGAAGTAGCTGGTTCACTAACATTAGATTCTAAAACAAGATAAGATAAGATTGACTATTTTCTCTGCTTGTAAGGTCATGCTTTAGGATTATTTTCTGATATCATAGGTAAAACATATTTTAACAACTTCAATTAACTATTTTGGTGTTGAGAAGCACCATTTAAGAAAAGAGGTGCTAAATCTTGTCATATTTCTTATTTAGAGGCAGCAGGTTCATTATGAAGATGTGGAGTCTAAATCACAGTACTCAATAGTTTTACTTTGTTTAATTTCCATATTTCAACATTGCTAAATTGTTGCTTTAACATGCGTTGACCCTTATTTCATGAAGAACTAGATGCAGAATACACATTAAGTATTGGTCTCAGTGTGCAGAGCAAAAATAATACTTTCTATTGGTTTTACTGTGTTTACTAAACTAGGCTGTGGTTATGGTTTGACTGAACCGAAATACTTGATCAACGATGCCCTCTGTAGGTCACATGTGTAAAAACACTGAAGGGCTGCCCTGCTTTAGATTTACTTAACATACACTTAATTCCCTGTTGAAAACATCATCCCAGCCTCTGGAGCTTCATCAAAAAAACACACATAACACAAATCCAAGTTTGAATACGTTTCTTTTATTGCTTTCATTTCCAAAGAGCTCTCGGTTGTCTGCGAAAAACATGCTGCAATTCTAAGAAGAACTGAGGTTTTCCATTTCATTTTCGTCACTGCAAAACCCTGTTAAATGCATATTTCCATTCATTTCGACCCATACAAAGATCTGGTTTCTGTATACAGGAGGCAGCCTAGTTCACTGAGGGCGGCAACGCTTGGAACTGAAAGTTTCTATTTAGTTTCACACATAATCTTTAAAGCTTTCACTTACACTCACCTTCATCATACAACGATTCCGAACAAGTCTCACATTTTCTCATACAGCTGAAGTCAAACTTTAGTTGATAAAAAAGAAAATCTAAACAGCCTGAGACTTATTCATACAACAAATATCAGCGAATAGAATATTTACTTTACTTGAAATGGCATTAACCTGGGATGGCAGCTACCCATGGCCACATCGTGAGCAATTCTAGGGTAATTTAATAATACAACAAAATAATATTTTCATTATTTTTTTTAACACAAACACATTGTGCTGGGCCAGGTGTGAACAGAGCATTCACCGTTAAAGGGTTGCCTGTTTAAAATGTCATAGAATACAGTATAAGGAGACACTCCCCAATGTTATAAAATAGCATTAAAAAGTCCAGGACATTGATAGAAACCGGTTTGGCACTGAAGTTGCAGGATATTTTCAAAGCAGCAGTTTTCAATAAGAGGAAAAAGTGGAAAAAACATTATGACAATGCAGTGATAGTTTAACCATCCAAGAGGGAATGCTGACTATCTAAATATCAACATATCCTGCTGTAAAACAACAATGATAAAATGTAAAACCAGAAAGATAGGAAGTGGTTCAGACCATTAGAAAACAGTATAAAATGACATCCTTCAAAAGAGGTTTCAGAGTTGAGAGTAAAAATGCCAAAAAATGCAGTCTCTGATGCAGTCTAAACCAGCGGACATGTCACCATTAAAGCATTAAAAAGCACCAAATGTGCATGGACACATATACAAATGTCCCAGATATGTGTAGAAAATAAAAGCAAAGAGTCCGGGGGGGCGGGGGGGAGCAGAAGACACCCGAAGGATCTGTTGTTTTTGAAACAAGGTGAGCCATCTCAGAGAGGATGGGACTCTTTGCTGTTCGGGACACGAGAGCCCCCGGTGGGGACCGTGGCACTGCGGATCACCTCCATCCACCTGCGGGAGGAGAAGGGGTTTTCATCCATCCTCTAAATACCAGGACTCAACATAACTGGAAATATGTTTAGTAAATGTGCATCTGAATGATTATACAATAGCATACCTCTCAAAAGTGTATTCGCTCTCCGATCGGAAATAGTAGACGTGGGACTTGAAATGCAGTTTGAAGACGTAGTCCTTGTGGATGTTTTCAGAGTCTTTGGGGACGGTGACTGAGTAACCCAGCAGAGGAAGGCTGGCCAGTGGATAATCATCCTGAGGAACAAAACGAAAATGGAATTAAGATGCACGTTTATATGGGTCTGTTATTAATTGCACAAACGATTTGTTATAAAAAATTAACAATAAACAGATCCATTGCTCCCAATAAAACGGTTAATCAGAAAATCATGCAACATTGGAGGAAGTATACATGAAGTATCAATGAAGTACTCTGCCCCTGCGACTCTACATGTTCATAATAAAAATATAAGACAGGCCCTACACTAATCTCTATTTACATTTTGGAAGTTTCCCCAACTGTTTTCTTTTTGGAAAAAAAAGGTTGGAAGGTTTGACAGTTATTAAAATTAGGGAAATGTCTCTTTCAACCATCAACTCAAAACACATCTGTAACATGATGGAGCCTCAGCTATTCAATGCGATATTGTAAGGGGTAAAGCCTTTAAAATAAACTGGTTTTATCTTTAGAAATTACATTTTTTGTTATAAGCCTTTTATGTTATAAGCGACATTGACTTTCCTATATTTCAAATATGTTGGAACCTTTAATCTAAATAAAACAGTGGATTTGTTGGTTCTTGATGAGCAGTTGTTCTGAACATTTGTTACTCTTTCCAAGTATGAAAATTGGTTTTGTATTGATTTCATGATATTTTTGATTGAAAATCAAACTTGCTTGTGGAAAATTTACCAGCCAATAATTGTTTTGGTGGAAAAAGTAAGATTTGTAAACGAGATTCTGTAACCCTGTGTCATGGCACAGAGATGAGACATTCTACACAGAGATGTGATGAGAGGAGAGTAAACACAGCAGAGCGGGGAGGGGGAGGTGAATGTGGGGGGGGGGAGGGGGGGCTGTGATGCGTTCGCTGGACAGAGCTGAGAGTGAAATGATCATCACCTGGTGGGACTTGTAGAAAAACAGGCTGAAGTTGGTGAAGACCACCCAGAGCTTCTGCCAGCCGTTGCTGTTCTTGAACTTCCTCAGTAAGTTTCCAGACAGCTGATTCTGCAAAGACAACACACAGCTTTACATCTAGAGCTATGGAAAACAAATACATATCATAAAATCATTTCTAGCGTTAAATACTTTGATTTTGACTAAAAATGTGAAAGAAGGATTCAATAAATTAAAGAATATGTCTGGTTATTCTTTCAATAATTTTTGTATTGCTAACAATAAAAAGCCAAAACCAAAAGATGACCGATCCTCTGAAGACTGATATAGATTATTCCTTTGTGCCATAAACCTCAGTTATTGTCTAAAAATGATTAAAGACACACATTTCCATGCGTGAGAGTGAACATATGCACTGTTGTTTATTTTGAGTTAATCCCGCATTCACACTCCTGCTGCTGTCAATACTCACTAGACTAGAGGATCGAATGTGAGTTAATCCGCTGCTGAAAATAGTCATGCTGCAAATACAGTATTAACACCTGTCTAAAGAAACCTTTGGTAAGAACTAGTGCCTAGCTGTTAAAGGAAATTACTTGTGGACAATATATTTGTGACCTGATTTTAAAGAATGAATGTCTCCAGTAGGAACTAGAAGGCTTGAGTGCTGCAAACACTCCAGGAACATCAGAAAGTATGGAAAGATCAGCTAATATCTTGTTGGTTTTGGTCATTTTATGCATTTGCTGACGATTAAATAAATATAAAATATGGCCAGCCTCCATTTTCCTTGTTTGTACTTCTACATAAGCTATACATCTACTGTTACTAGCATGTTTAATGTGTTTCACTTTTAATAGTTTCCAAGCTAAAGTCATTTTAAAGCAAGGGCTGACCTGAGAACAATATCAAACAATTATTGGCCCTTCTATGACATTATATTTAATGATCATAGGAATACTATTGTAAACCACAATAGTTTGTATTAAACTAATGAACGTGTCACTGATCTATATGTGTCTTCCTATGGTAAAGTTCAGGTGAACACATACACAGGGCCTCTCCTATCTGCCTGGCTACTTTACCTCTAGACTCCTGCAGGATTCACTAAAGGAGAGGCTCTGAACTCGGTACCAGCAGATAACAGACAGAGGAACTGGTCCCTGGCCACTGGGGGACCCCACCATGGGGGCCTTATTCACACTGACTGGACTAGGGTCCTCTACCACGGAGGAATGCACAGACGCATGGGGAGAAGAGAGAGAGAAAAAACAGACAGGGAGGGAAGGACAGAAACACAGAGACTGAGTCGGTGAAACACAGGCATGCAGTGGCAGGGTAAACACGGAGGCCGACCACAGTGTGTCCAGGCAAAGCTGTGAAGAGGACGTGGTTACAGAGGAAGAGCAGAAGTAGATCAGGGCAAAACAGGATCCATTCTGTGTGAGATTAGGACGTTTAGCAAATCTACGTACTGCTCTCTCTCTTTTTATAGACGATCAGAGACTTCAGGTGCCAAGGGAGGAGAGAAAAGACAGAACCACACAGGAGAGCCACAGTCTGAGTTTAGATTAGGACGTCACGCAGGCTGCTGTTAGCCAGAAGAAGGAAGGGGGAACAGTGTTCTCACTGAGGCTGCAAATAGAGCAAATCAGGAGCTTTCATCATATTATCTGGTATAAAGATTGCAAAAACTAAATTGATTCAAATTGTATAAGTCCAATCATTTTCAGATTTCGGGATAAGATGAGTTTAGAATGTATCGTATGGAGTTTTTGTCCGTTAGTAGTGGTTCCATATTTTGTAACAAGAGTATGAGGAAACAAATTAATATGTGCCAAACTGTTGTTATGATTCTTATCCAACCACTGGTTTCATAAATAAACTTAGCAATGCACCAAATATAATTATAGAAATGTGAAATTTGTCACCAATTTCTTATTATAAAAATGTGAATACGTATTTAGAAAAATAAACATTGAAATTGATGAGCCTTGAACTCATTTCAGTTCGTTTGCCCACAATTCGCAAGAAAATGTTTCGAAGTAATTCATATTTAGTTTATGGAGTACAGCGCAGGAGGATACTGTTCCCACTGAGAGAGAATAAAGTGAATTAGGACACAGCACACTCAGACACAGAGAGAGGAAACAGAAGCAGGAGGGGAGCGGTCTGAGGCGCTGAGGTTGGTCCGGTACCTCCACAGCTACGCTAAAGTCCACCATGGACACACTGGTGTTCCTGTGCCAGCACACGTGCACCATGGTGTTACCACGGTGAGGGCCGGGCTTCTCCAGCGCCGTGTGCAACGCTGTAATGTCGTCCTCAGACTCCGCCTCCAACGAGGAGTCCTCAAGGCATTCTGGGAAAGTCAGGAGGTTGTTACTGCTAGACAATAAGCTGGGTGATGAGGGGAGAAGGAGGCTAGAGCAGACACAAGGTCAGATCATTCACAAATCAAACATGGTCGCATGTATCTGGAATTACAGTTGTTGGTACTGTAAAATGTATTATCGAATTGCTAGTGTATATCCACTGTTCATTTTAGAAGTGTACATTTTATATGTGAGTGTATGTGTATGTAGTAACTTACTGTTGTCTATCAGATTGCAGATCAGTAGTTCCGATGTCCCATTGCTGGTTTTCGACGTATCTATCGCCATCTGTATGTCCTCCATCCACTTCTCCCTCTCCATCAGTGAACTAGAGTAAAAAAGAAAAACACAAATGGATAAAGTGTCCCATCATTACTCACAGCAGGATGGCCTTGAAGTGAGAAATAGTCCAGGGAACAAGAATGTCACAAGTTTGATCAAAGTGAGTCCAGGTGTCCTGCCAACTTTTGCTCAAAAGACACTTAGACACCATCTGGTCATCCATGGAAGACTGGATTAGCAAAATGTAGTTTAAAAGCAGCAAAGAGAAGGAATGTTTTTTTCCATCTAAGTGAAACAAGTGGAAATGAAAGCACTTGAGAGCAATGTGCATAACAAATCATTTCCTGCAATAATTTATGCGACAAGCCTCAACATTTCTACATTGCTACACAGCCACTTTGGGTTAAATTTAGGTTCCAGGTACAAGGTGTCGTACGCCGCTCTTACCTTGCTGCTACCACCACAGACTGCTGCTGTCCAACCAGTGTGAAGGCGTGCGGTACGCCCCACTCATCCTCACTCTCTCTGATCTGGAAGAAGAACACAGAAAAAACATTAGAGAGCGGTGGAATCTGGGACAGCAAGGACCAAAATAGACTGAAAGGGAGCAACGGAGGGAGGGATGATGAAAGGGAAGAGAGACAGAAGGACAAGTGTAGTTATCCTGAAAGTGTGTGTGTGATTGCGTCTGTGTGTGTGTGTGTGTGTGTGTGTGTGCAGGGTTGTGGGAAGACATTGGAAAGAGCTCAGCTGTTTGAGGCGGCTTATTTGCAGTAATGACAAACTGGTGACAGCTGTTTGAAGCACTTTGTGTTCAATTGAGAGAAACAGCACTTACTGTCATGCCATTGAGCGGCATCTGCCCGTGCACTTTGAACTGATTCGTCGCAGTCATCCCTCGACTCGTGTACAAAATGACGTCGTTGAACTAAAACGAGAGAGGCGGGGAGAGAGAAAGTGAAAAATGTACATTAACAACCTTTCAAACCAAGTGCCATTAAGCCTGTCTTTGTATGAATTATTAAACTGAATGTATATGATCTAATTAATAATCCCAGAGAAGTACAAACAACTTGTTCTCAACCACACATAAATACTGGAAAACAACTGTCAAAGTAACATGCGGTACATTTCCCATAATTAAATGTTGTAGTACATCTGCTAACACCACCTGAGTGTTGTATAGCTGAAAAGGAACAAAGCCTAATTACTTTTCCACTGAGATCATTCCACTAAATAATTCAATAAACAATATAACATGAACTAAAAAGAGAGTGGATGTTACCAGGAAAAACATCCGTTGCTGTAGGCCTTTTCCAGACAGTTTGTTGAGGCAGCCTAACCTGATGAACTCCTGGGAAAGTAAAAACAAAAAGCATGCATCATTTATCAGACTTACTTCATCTTCAGAGAATCAAACAAATATTTGCCCCTGCCTTCTCTTTAAGCTTTGAACTCACCCGACTAGGAACAACAAGATCGTTGACGCCAATCAAATCCTTCTTCAGCTCCAGAAGTTTCTGGAAGTTCTCCATCTTGTTCAGGCTTCCCTGGAGCTGCTCCACCACCTCGGACACATCCGCCAGAGCAGCTACAGACACATCAGGGGTAAGAGAGTATTGGAGATACATGCTACAGCTCCAGAACAAGCTACATATGCCTCTATGTTCACCAGCCTGAGCGTCGTACCTCTGCAGTCCCTGAAATCCACATGAGTTGCCGGGTAGTGTTTGCACAGGCGCTCCAGGATCTGCTTGTAGTGACTGAGGCGGTGCAGAGGCCTCAGGATGAAGACATTGAGGGGGACGTAGCACACCTTCTGCAGCTCAAAGTCCCTGCAGAGACCCTCCAACCTGTGGGACCCCCTGGTTGCCTTCTCCAGCTCCAACAACACTTCAGACTGCTTATGCAGGTTTGCAGTCAGTGGCTATGGACAACATCAAAACATGACACATATAAATACAATACCATTCATAACTGTAATTGCAGATATGCAGGAGTTAGGCCTCACCTTTAAGCCTTGAAGGTTCTTATACATGACATCTCCAATGCGCTGGTAGTCTCCCTTTATGTGAGCATTGGAGCGTCCTTCCCTAAAACAGATAAACATCAGCAACTTGTTTTATCTCTTAGACATTATGCAGCCATTTGTAGACACTGAATTAATTAACTAAGCAGCACAAAAGCACTTTAAGCTTATTGATTATTTAGACAAGCTTCACTTTAGGCAAGTGAAATTCCAATGGAGTTCACACAGGCTCTTTAACTTTGATAAAATGATCCACCAGCAGGTGTCTCCCTCGAGCAGAGTGAAGGAGTAAAGGGCTGCCATTACTGGATTCATTCAGAATATTTTTAGTTTGATCCAGCCTTTCAGTTACTTTAAGGAAACATATCCAGTCTAGAGAACACCTCCATCCTAATCTATTATAGGAAGCTTTCTAATCAGCACAGGAACATCCTGAGTATAATATTTGAGTATGCAAAGCTAAAAAGGAGACGCATGCAGCGCTAGATCATTTGCATACACATTTAAATGTGGTTCTTATCAGCAGTTCACCTCTACTATCACTCTCTGCTTTAATTTAGAGTTCTCAGGATGACTAGCGAGGCTTTGAAATAAAAATAATTTATGTCTGCAGTTAATGACCGTACATTCTGACACACTAAGAGGCTTCATGCATCACTGCCTGCATGGCTGTATGCATGTGTGTGCGTGTGTTTTAGTGTGTGTTAAATAAAGCACAACATCATTAAAGGGGATCAGACAGCAGAAACCCACAGGCAGGAAAAGGCCGGCCGTGGTGCAGTAAGACTGTTGCCATGGAGATGATAGCTCCTCGGGTCATTGAAAGGGTCTGGGTCGCTCTCTTAGACTAAATGCCAATAAATCTCATTAATAAAATGATGATAAATTGGGCTAGAACCAAACCACCCCATCTCTGGATGTGTTTTCAACCCACAGGGAGTGAAATGAGTCTCACCACAGCGCCAGCCTCTGCTCCACCTCCCTGAGAAAACCTGTGTGGAACTTGTGCAGCGGCTCGAAGGTGGAGAGGACGGTGTTCTTCAGAGACTCCGGAGTCGCTTCATCTTGTCCTACAGCGCTCTGGAAAGACTAAGATTACAGAAACATGCATCAGAGTACAAGTAGGGAAACATGGCCTAAAGCTAGATACATTAGGGTTCATCCAGACATGTTTTAAGGTAAATACAAATACTCTGCTGTGAATAAAAATATGATATCTGATGTGTTTTCCACAAAAAAGTTAGGTAATAATTATTAAAATGATATCTCCTACTAGATTGTATATTCAAATATTTTTCATTTCAAAGATAACAATTCTCCTACTTCTATAAAAAGTAAACTCTCAGTTGACACATCACATTTGTCATCACACAATATTATACATGTGAAGTAACAATATTGAGTGGCGTGTGATCAGTTCATAACAGACCATGTAACAAAGCCAAAGTTATTCCTAATTTGTAAAAGGTGACAAATGAAGTGTTGAATTGCAGTGCATGGGTATCTTTTGATGACATCAGGTAACTCTAAGTTCTAACTTTCTGATCACAAGCTTGTAAAGATAATATGTCTCCAAAGTAGGACACTACTAGGACAATGTGTTAAAGCAGATATTTCCAGGATATAACCTAAATACCTTTATCTGTGTTTCTGCTGTTGCACTTCAGTCTCATGATGTCAATTAAATCATTTAATTGTCTGACTGATGTGAGAATCCATATCCAATCACTCCTAACACCATTATTCAATGAAGTCAGATCTAACTCAAATGTTGCATGTTGTGTGTTTGGCCACAGCGGGCATGAAAATAGCTTTATTTAGCTGACGTGATGGGAACTAGAAGTTGGTTTCAGGAAATCTGAGTGTTCCTAAAAGGGTTGGAGAAGAAGTGCCAGATGTTGTTGGGATGACTTCATCCCAACAGCAGCACCAACCGGTGAATGAGAAGAGAGACTGCACACACACACACAGCTGTTAAAATAACCAGGACACAAGCCAACCCAAATGTTTATGAGATGTGTGAAAGGATTCTCTAAAGAAGCTGCCACTTTTAGGAAAGCCAGATAAAAGGGGTGCTGCATTTTCTCAACATGTGTGGGCCGAATCAGACAACAGCAGCGCTTCACTACGGCCTTGTGAGAACTCCTTGCTCGCTGTTAAATGAGCAGCAGCGCACGTTTAATATCCTGTTTTCTGCTGCATTTCCTGTGAGATACAATCAAATTAAATGGTGTCCATATGCTTGTACCCAGCCGGTGAAATCTAAACGAACAGACTGAAATGACGAGTCACATGCAGAGGAAACATGCGGCTAAATCCATCTTTCTCCCTTAAACTCAAACACAGATTAGTATTCACAGCCTTGAGTTAGACCGATAAATGCATTTCAGAGCGCGGGTGTGGGGACTGAATAAAAAATTAAATTGGATCTGCCAAAATATCCCTATGTCACTGCCTGACTCTGTGTTTTGGCGGGCCTTATGCAATGGAGCAGCTGAGCGGAATAATCAATGTTTTCTCCCCAGAGGACAGCGCAGGAGAAAACTAACAGTGGAGCAGCACGCTGGTGAGCAGACTTTTTGTTTTCTTACCACAGTCACCACCTCCAGGTCCTTCACATACGTCCTTTCTGTGGTCAGCAGCTCCTTGGCGATGAAGTAGGCTCGATCTGTTGGGAACCTCTGCAAAGAAAAAAACAGAAGAGAGAGGAGATTGTGAGCAACTAAGCCAGGGGTGTCCAAACATTGTTCACCGAGGGCCATATACAGAAAAATATATGAAGGTCTGGGCCACTCACTAGAGGTATATTGCCTCGTATGCTAAGTTATAAGTTAGCAAAATCAATCAAATGTAGGTAAATGAATCTTGATACTTGAAAATGCTGTAAGAAACACAACAGCCTTCATCACAGCTTTCCATAGGGTTTCATTTATTTAGTTTGCAGCTCATGCCCGCGGCCGTTTCAGAATGGGCCCGCGGGCTGCATTTGGCTCCCGGGCCGTAGTTTGGACACCCAGGAACTAAGCAATTCAAGTTAGGTGTATTGCCTAACCTATTTCTGTAAGTAGACTTGGAGAAGATACTCTGCTTTACTCCCTGTGGAGTTATTTAGGACAGGTAATCTAGGTCTATGCTATTTTGAGTTAAAGTGGCTAAGTGACATAATAACGAAATGGGGTGCTTTTAGGAGCTGAACCATTTTATCACAAACCTTCCTCCGCACCTCGTCTTCATCGTCAGTGCGGATGCTGCCGGCGTCGTTGAGCAGCGGGCTGGTGAGGGGGGAAGGTAGTCTGCCGTCGGGACTGTGACTGCCCAGATCCAGAGACTTCTGACCGTTGACCATGCCATGGGAGTGACCAGAGGACACAGACAGGTGGGGGCTGTTACACACCACTCCTGCACGAGGGCAAATAAAGAAAAAGTTAGTTATTCTGATAGAGATGGAAACACAACAGGAGATCAGATACATGCTTATCATTTGCATTCACTTAAAGTCTCAGATGAGTGGAGTTTGGGACACTGTGAGAATTCGTATGAAGTCAAGGCCACAGTAAATTACAGATCAGACCAAAAATCCAAGACATCACCTTGGACATTTTTCATTATTTTTGGACATTGTGAAGACTGAAACTGTGATGAAAAGAATCAGCAGATGGATAATGAAAATAGTTGGTTGCAGCTCGAAAAGTAAAGTAAATTGAAAAGACATTGGTAAAATGTTGATAATAATGAAGCTTTCCATCATTGAACTCATACTCTAACAAGGCAAACGTCACCCGTTGGTAGACTTAGCAGGCTAGTACACAGTATTTACACACACAGTGACCCTGGATCAGTCTTCTTATGCCACACACGAAAAACTGCCTTCAGAAAGTGAAATATCCGCCATGACTCACTCTACAGTCCAGACAGCTCTGGCAGTCTCCGTTCAACGCCAATCAATACGTGAGCCGAGACACGTAAGCAGGAATAGCTTACTTAGTGCCATCTTATTGGACAACTTCACTGAGATGACTTACTATGTTCCAGATGCAACTTGCTCACCTCTCTCTGCTGTCCTCTGGTGTGTCGGCACAAACACAAACAGTGATTACTCGCACACAAACCAGCTAAAAGCACCAGCACAACTCTGGGAAGGATTTACTATAAACTCTAAGGAGGGAAACTACTAATGCACATCTACACAATTGCTAGAAATGGGACCAACCGACACTAAAAAAACGACAGGGAGGATAAGCTTCAAATACGAGCACCAGAAAACAACTAACTTCATAAAGGTCATCTTTATTGACTCTAAAAGAACATATATATATACACGGTTAAATGATTATTAATATTGAGAAAAAGCAGCATAAGAGAGACAGTTAGTGTGTGAGAGACAGAAGGGAAGGTTTAGTAAAAGAAGTGTGAATTCCCGCAGTCTCCTTCACCTTACCTCGCATTACAAATAAAAGAGATCTTGATGCATTTTTAAATAAACAGCATTTTGAGACTTTTACGATTGTTATTGCGGTGCTGAAAAGTCAGTTGGTAATGGGGGGAAATATGCATTATTCAGTCCATGAATACAAATCGGTTTTACATCCATCTACTTGTAATAGTGAAACAGTGAGCCGTCAAAGCACTTTTTAAATTCAGTCTCTATTCATTGTGCATGATTTCCTAGTCATGAAATCTGCTTTAACCTCACATTCTCCAGTCTCTTTTTACTAAATTAGGAAGTAAGAGTGAAGGGACTGACAGTGTTACCTTTAAGAACATACAGTACATGCAGAGAGCAGACATGGAACAACACGATGTGCACCACGCCTCAGTCCTGATTTAGCGCAGCATGCATTGGAAAAACACCCTGAAGGACACCAGTGGTTGAAAAATAAACCCACAGACCCGGGACCTTGAACCAAACCAACACATTTGATGGTCAGGACCAAGTTCACACACTGGTATTTTCAAAGTGCTCCAAGTTACTGGGTCTTTGTGTGGCAGAGCGTAATTCCATATGATAGAGGTTTGTTTACCAGAGAGGGTTTCCTAACACTGCAGTGATCCAGTTACTCACACAAATGGAGATATTTTCTTAGCTTTCGTAAAGCTGTACTGATCTATTTCATGCAGCTTTGAAACGTTTGCCTATAGTACTATTATCAGTAGAAGCATGCATAGTCCAAGTTGTTTGCAGGTGCTGCTTAATGAAATGCTGCTTTGTCATATTGGATGTCATATTTTTGACTTACTCTCAAGGCAGACAGAAAATAGTAATGTGGTCAATTGGGAAATAGCCACTTAAATGGTATCTGTATTTAAAAAGGAAAATAGAGAATAGATATTGACCAATAGAAATAAAACCATAAGATACTATGCTGCTTGACGTCAATGCTAAAAATGGCTTGGGAGCACAAAGACAGTGATGGATGAGCCGAGAGACTTAATGCTGTTACCCTTAAACTGCCTTTCACACATGTGTACACACATACAGAGCACGATAAGCCTTCCTCTATTTCCGTGCATATTTACAAGCTCCTGTCATGCTCAACCTGACGTTATATCTGCTCTGGAAGAATTATCCGTGAGCTGGATCATTGCAGAGCAGGCAACCCAGATACTGGTAATCTCACCTCTTTCCACAACACAGACAGAAGTGAGTGACAAAACAAGTTGACATGCAGATGGGAGAAAGAAAAAAAAGAAACTTAACAGAAATGAAATGACAGTTTCATGCTGACAGACAAGTGCTTACATTGGACAAAGACAGAACAGAAATGTGGAAACACTTTGTCAGAAACACAAATAGGGCAGAAGTGCAAATTAAATCTGGAAAAGTGATGAAAAAAATGAAAGTGCTGTGCCGTTTTGTAATGAAGATTGAGAACTTTGCACTCTTTGGAAACGAGTGAATTGTTAGTGGACACCAAAGCTATTGGAGGGCTCGGCTTGATATCAAATTACACCCAGAGATATTCAAGTGTGAGTCAAAAGCAGGGGGGATGTCAATAGTGAGTAAGAGCCGTAAGCTGTTAACTCAGCAACACCTCAGCCTGACCAAGCCACCAATAACCTTATGAGACAATATTCACAACACTATTGTAAGCTTATATTTACGTGAATTCCTTACAGATTCCTGCCTCCTCAGTGAATAAAACATGATGTTTCTGTTTGTCAATGGCATTGGATACAAATGAGGAGTACAAATTGGTGTTTGCAGCATACTGTATAAATTAGTATCCACTCGAACAGCAAATAATTCTACTCTCACAACAATCACAAGCCAGATGCAGCATCAAGAGTGTCAATAAATCAAACAAGACAGCAGGATTATTCTCTACAAAGTCAACAATTAGCGCCACAATTATACATCCACAGGCTTTTAGGACTCCACAGTAGACATGTAATGAGTACAAAGTGTGTAATGCACAAAACTGTACAAGATTTTACTATCTCTAACGGACGGATCTACGGACAATAAAGCAATGATATGTATTTCCCTAAGGAAAGTTGTAAGGCATTGGAGACATAGAAATGAAATGACTCACACTGCGGTTGCCTCCTTTTTAACATCCAAGCGAGTGCAAAGTATGCGAGTAAAGTGCAACAGTAATAATGAATAGTCTTCTGATCACTCAAGTTTAAACCGGACATGAGCAGAGTCACTAAATCTCTGTACTTTTTGATTAGTAGCTATTTGGTGTTCTAACATGGCACATGTTATCCCTGAAGCAACGTGCTGATACGATCAAAGAACTGTGAGGCTGACAGATATCAGACTGATGCTTTGCTCGAAAAGTGCTTCTAGTATCTGTGCGTTAAAAGACTACTGTGAACATCTGTCCCCCATTGAACCCAGATTTCCTTACTCTATAGATCCAAACTAAACCCTCCTGTAGAGATCTCTCTGTGCACTAACAGTTAAAAAACTGTCCGCCATCCTCATCACTGAGCGCTTGGTATTCGTCCTCATCTGCCTCGTCATCCAGCTGGAGGCTGCCAAAGGAATACTTGTTCCTGGGCAGAGGGGACGTGGAGTTAGCCCCCACTGGGTTACCGACCATCAGGGGGCTGCTGCACCGCCCCCTGCTGGTCTCCACCTCAGACCCACTGGACTCTGACCCGCTGGTGGAGGAGCAGTCGTTCATTTGGACCGCTCCCACCTGTGTCCCAGCATGCCTTAGGGGTTTTCTCCCCGGACTGGCTCTGGACCGGCTAGCTACCGTGAGGCCATTGGCCACCATGCGTCGCTCAAGAGCAGCCATACGTTCGGCCCGAGAAAGAGAGGGAATTAATTCATTCCCCAGGGAGGACGTTCCCGGGTCTGTCTCAGACTGCTGGCGTACTTTGTGGCGCTTTTTTTGTAAGCGAGGACAGTGGCCTGAAGCGGAGGAATATATACCCTCTTCGAAGTGAGGTGGAGTGGCGCTGTAGCCATTCTGCTCAGAGTAATCGAGGGAGTGATGATTGTCCATGGCGGGACTCCTTAAACCCAAACTGGGGGATGTGAGAGGGCTGCTGCTGTGCCTCTCGGTATTATGGCCACTAAGATCAGCCATATGGAGAGGACTTTGGTCAAACTTTTGGTGTGTGGAAGTTGCATGCATGTTGAGGGATTGCTTAGAAGAGGAAGGGGCCTCCCCATACTGCAACCCACCAGAAAAGGCCTGCAGAGGCCCGTTCATGCTCCCAGAGCCGGGCCCATGCAGGACCATGGGCTGCTCCCTATGGCTGTGATTCAACCTTATAGTCTGGTTATATTCACTATCTACATCAGCGCAGTCAAAGAAGGGGAGGGGGCTTTTAGCACCCCGAGTTGCTGGACCTGTATTCGGATGATCTTGGTGGGTCTGTCGTGACGAGCCTCTTCTTTCCTCGGTCCTGGACACGGACCCTGCTCGGTCCTCGTGGCCGTTTCTCTGGAGCGACGGGCTGGCCCTCGTGGTCCTCAGAGCGGAGGGGTCTTCTGCACTCACCAACGCCGACTCCTTCCAGTGACGCCGAGAAGGAGAGTCTACTCTGTCCCTGGGAGCACCACTCTGACAGAGGGAGAAACAGGAACAAAATTAAATCATTTAAAGGTTTTATTTTATTCATGACTATGTTTGATTTGATTATTTATAGTAACTTAAAGCTGGTGTTTTGTGGTTGACCACCTGTGGGGCCATGTGGTGCGGTTTCAATGAGCAAGTTAGATTGCTGTGCTTCAAGTTCTTTTCAGATGACAAAATACTACATACAGGATGCAAGTTTAATATTGATTGTTAGTAAAAAAAAAGGTTGACAGGGTACCATTGAGGCCTTTGTTGTGTAAATGTAGGGCAAATATAACGACCATACTGAGATTCATAAGGTGACATGCTGATAAATGTGTGGTACAGATGCACTGAAAACGGAGACACTCACTTCTGTTGGCCCTTCATGGTGGCGTGGCGAAGGCAGGGGCGACAGGCGGATGTTTTGTTGGACCCGACTGTGTTTTCTGGCAGACAGGATGTTGGAGGTCAGTGTTAAACACTCACATCATCATCGCCTACACCAAATGTCTCAAAAATGTCTGCAGCCTTTACCTTTCAAACGGGATTTTCTTAAACTCAGACTCCCTCACATAATCAATCACCTGCTTCTGAGTGCGGCCGCTGCAGAGACAGGTACAGGAGGGAAGATAATGAGCTCTCTGTAGTAGACTGTTAAGTGATGGGGAGACACTGCTGTGTGTCTGCAGCTCTGATAGTCAAAGAGCAGCTTTGGAATACAATCTCACCTGAATCTGAAGGAAGAGCCCCGGGTGAAAAGCACAGGCTTGGGTTTGGGCTTTGGTTCTTCAAAGAGGCGGAAGAAGGCGTGGTATTCGACACAGATCTTCCACAAGACTTTACAGCAGTCCCTGCTGCCCATCATAAACTCCAGAGTGTCCTGATATGAACTCTGGGGAAGGCATACACAGATAACTTAAATCACCAAACACTGATGGGTTTTTATATTTTCCACAATGAGATTCAGAGACATCACTTACATTTAGATCCGGCCTCAGCTTGATGAGGAAACGCTTCCTCTTGAAGCTCAGTTTACGCACTTTAGACCAGTTGAAGGCGTTAATCTTGGTGTGTCCCTGCAGGGATGAAAAATAACTTTTATGACTCAACATTTAAAAATGATAAATACATGTACCAATACACTTTCACAACCAACCTTATCTTTATAGGTAAGCACAAATAACTTATGTAAAGCTGCAACAAGCAGTTATATTGCATTTTTGATGGTTAACATTTTTTAAATCCCAGTTTCTCAGATTTCATGATGATGTATTTAATGTCTTGTTCTATCAATCCAGATCCCAAATATAGTCAGTTTGATATTATGCAAAACAGATATAAGCAGGACATTTTCCATATTTGAAAGGCTAGAAAAAAATTAGGCAATTTTGGAATAAGAACTTAAAAGATTGATTATCAAAATAGTCGTCATCGATCGATTCATTGATTATTTGACAAATCATTACAGCTCTATCCCCAGGTTTTTTTTAACATCTGTACCATAGAGACAACTTATCACGCTAACCTTCATTAAACACCCCACGAGTTGATCTACAAACGTGTGACTGACCTGAAGGACCAGGACACCGGTGTGCGCCACCGACAGGCTTAGCCTCGTGCCCTCTCGGTCCTTGGCAGGATGTAGACGAATCCCGTACATCTCCAACCTGCGCGCCACTTCCAGTAACTGGTAGTCTGATACTGCTGGTGTTTGACCTCTGGAAACACAAAACACAACAGAAACCAGTTCAAATGTTGTCTGAAAACACAATTCAGCCTGACTGCTACATTGGGTGTGATGTTTCTCCATTCAAATGAACAAGGGCACGGTAGTTTATTTAAACTTATTCTAAATACATCATCCTGCTGCTGTTAATACCCCCTTGAGCACCACATTTATTTATATGCAGCTGAAAATAGTCCTCAACAAATGCACTGCAGCTGTGTCATAAACCATATATTTTTACTGGGCTTTTAAAGATTTACATGTAAGAATAATTGGTGGTTGAGAGCCACAGAAAGGGCAGGGAAGTCAGGAAGTATTGAATGTTAGACGAGCTCATTATTGGCTTTAGTTGTTTTATGAGAATTGTTGACATTAAGAAAGATATACTGAATAAAAGTGACATTATCCGTAAATCTATATATTGGTATTGTACAAAAGTCAGTGGGTCACTAGAGACACAGCAACATTACAAGAGCTTTTAATACGTCTTACGGAGTACAAACTGTAGCATTCATTATCCTTTCCTCACATTTTTTGGGACAAATACATTAAATCCTGGCTTATCTTCCTGCTGTGTTTCTCACTAATTGAGGTGAAAATAGCAAGTCTGGGTGGAATCGAGGTTTCTAATGTTTATCAGAGATTTTGGAGTAATGATGAAAGGTTGATTTCTAAATCAACCATCCACTTATCGGTGGATAAGCCTTCCTGTTTCCTGTGTGTTACTTAATGAGAGATTTAACTCAGCCTGGCACCCAGTGAGAAGAACTGCAGTTACACTTATCAACTAAGAAGAGCCCTGGTTGGAAAAAGGGCAAGTCAGAGAGAACAGTCAAATCTAATGGAGCTCCTTTCATGTAGCAGCCACCCACTGTGTGTTCACCTCTGGCATGCCCCCATGTAACGTAGAGGTGAGACAAGGTTTGGCAAAGCTTGGATTCAAATATGTGCCCTGATGAGGACATTTGAGGCAGGATGGTACTGTAGGAGGAAATCTGGAAAGTTTCCAGTAACATACTCCCAGCAGCATACCACTCTTAAACTTAAGGCTGATACTTAACTTGACACAAACTCCTGCATTAGACTCTTTGTTTTTTAACCTACTAACCCAGCTCACAACAGCTGTGTGAGTCATTCGCTTGCTAGGAGGAAAATTTGAGTTATTTTTCCAGAAGCAATGCAACCTTGAATTGATAGAGTGTTAGAGAAACTCATATCCACTTCTGGCCAGAAACTGTAAAATAACTCACGATGACAAGCTTTTCTAAGTTGATGTAGTATAAAGAACTACAAATAGCACTCTTGAGAAAAATAACTCATTCATTCCGCGTTTGACTTCCTGAGCGTGTCGCCATAATAAAACTTGCCCGTGGGACATGCACAGGCTCTGCAACAATTGATCCTGTTCATGGGTGAAGAGAAATGATGGTCGTTCAGCCCTGGTTCAAGTGACATTTTGAGCAGAGCTTAAGAAAGTAAGAGTGGATCAAAGAAACTCACATATTTTTGGAATGAAACTCCATTATCTTGTCGATCAGGGGCATTTGATCTTGGATGTAATTGTTGTTGAGGAGGTGGGACCGGCACTGGCTCTCCTCAAAGTCCCCAATCTCAGCTGAAAATTAAGAGAGCAGAAAGGAAACACATATTTTAATGAAGCAATATATGTTACTAAATAAAGCTAGGTGATTAATTTAAGAGAAAAATAACATGAAATGCCTTCAGAATAGCCTAAATGGCACAGATTCTCCAAGTCTCGGAACTCTACTGGGATAAACACCAAAATACATTTCCTTGTAAAACATAATTGTGGTAAAAATACACTCTTTTGGCTATACATCTACATATATAGGCACAAACTGATCCACGTCAACATGTATGTTGTCTTTGATCCCTTTTTGGAAACAGAGATATCAGGTTAGGAAAATGCTCGGTATTTATGTGCGAGTTTGTTCTGAAGCAGTCTTGCAAGATTATTTTCAAGCCTCCGACTCAAAGGTATCCATAGCAACACACAGATAATCAATTTGTAATGGTGCGCAATGTGCTATATGACAATGTTTGATGATAAGCTCTGTGTGGAAAAAGAAAGAAGCATAATGTGTCATCAAAGACTGTTATCTGATTAGTCGACTCTTTGGTCTAAATTAAGAAACAGCCATGGGGAACTCACACTGGATGATATGGGAGACCATCAGAGCGGAGCTGGTGTCGTTGCTGGTCAGACGTCCACAGGAAATATCCTGCTTGATCTGGAGGGCAAACAGGTATCTGGACACAAACACAAACAGCCGTTTCAATAGAAAGAAATGGTGATGGTCTCCAGCATCGGCGCACGATCAAATGAAACTTAATTGGAAACACCATGTATTGCTGAATTTAAACAGGAGATCCTAGGGAGTTGCTGTAACGAAATATCTGATTAAATAAAATGTACCCTCCTGGCTCTGTTAATTTCACACAAGACGTCTAAAGGAAGTTGGCAAAGGTGCGCAATTTGATTCAGTAATAATAATAAGTTAAGTGAGGTCATTAATCGAATTGACTGACTGCCTGGTGTTACGGTGCAGCTTCTCTTGGATGTAAGCCAGAGCAGGAACCAATTTCGTCCTAATAAAGGGTATAGTAATAACTTTGAACAATGATTATTAAGTGATCATTTAAAATACAATTGAATGGAGTAGTGCATACCTATAAGTCAGAGTAGAGTAAACTAATTTCATAAATGGACCTGATGAAATGTTTATGGTAAATGCATAGTTCTGCTCCCTGACCTCATGATGATGGAAGCCTCCCTTTGGCAAGAAAAACTAAGTATATATCTAAAGTAAGCTTTTCAATAAAAGGTGAGGCATTAATAGTACATCCACAGGAGTGTCAGTACGCCTATTATATACACATGTTAAAACATGCTGGCTCCACGACAAGGAAAGAGGAACCAGAAAATCATTAGCTCCACGCTAATCTCCAGAGGGCTAAATCAGAACATGGCAGCCATGACACAAGTGCAAAGCTGAGGGGGGAATAAATCTTCTGGGAAACTGGAGCACATTTTTCATTTATGCTCCAACAATCACTTTCAGTCACAGCAGAAGTCATTAACAGTGACAAAATGTTAATAAATACAAATGTGTATTTCAACTGGAAGACATACATGAGGCAGAGATAAAAGGAGTTTAGTTGTGTGGAAAAGGAGCTCACCTAGTTAGCTCCTCCAGAAGCTGGGCATGGTCCGGAGGAAAGAACTTCACAGCAAACCTCAGGGTCGTGTGCTTCGGCCCTGTGTGGGATAGATAAGATTAATGGTAATACAAAATACATTCAGTGGCTGGATACAACTAATGCAGTCATCATTCAAAAAATATCCATAAAGTTAAATCAAAACCTTTTTAAAACTACTCGAAACCAAAAACATTATGGCCTTAATAATAAATGTAGGTTTTTCTTGGTTGTTTTGAGCTACAGAACTGTGTGGGTCTCCCATTTGACTTTGCTTGGTTACATAGAACACAAAATAGATTCCGCACAGACCATACTGTTAAGTTGTCGTTAACTGATTTGCCGGCTATTTTCTACAAATAACACAGTAAAACAACCAACAAGAAAGATGCCTGGATAAAAACTGTGTAAACCATTTAGAAACACTTACGTCTGAGCTGCTTCATAATGGGTTTGATATGGTCTAACCAAACCTGTGGGGGAAAGGAAAAAAAATTATGAAAACATCACTAAGTAACTTGTTATAAGCAACACTTATTCTGAGATGTATAAAAATAGGCTACATTTTGTATCCTCACTCACCGTCATCTTTTGATGATTCTGAAACTCCAGACCAAAGTAGTCGCCCTCGACGAGGTTCATGTGGGAGCACACCAGGTCAAACAGCACCTTGCCTGAGGCTTTTTGCTGTGGACAGGAAGAACAACACATTCTGCTTAGAAAACGTCTTGTCTCAGCAATGTAAAAACTAGTGAGTGACATTTTATATTCTTATCTAAATGAAGGACAGCCACTCTACATGAAACCTTAATAAGAGTTTGACACAGAAGAGCAGCGAAAAACAAACTGCTCTTTAGTCCTGTCAAAGCCTGTGAAAGTGATTGTCAGTGAAAAAGATGGCAACTGTGTGTTTAAATTCCTCTGCTGTCCTCCCTCCCTTCTCCTATCCTGGCACACAACAGCACAGTAGGCCACAAAAAGCTCCTGCAGCTGGAGGGAGTTGGAACCTGTCTTTGATCTGAGTTTTCAGTGTCATTGCTGTCACTGATGATGGACCAGAAGCCTTTGAGGCCGATACATTATCAGGATGGGATTAAAAAGTCTCCCTGACCACCTCTGTCCTCACTCACCCCACACATACACACTTTGAAGACTGACTAAGCCCCCCTTTCGCAAAGCGACAACATGAAAACCTCAAAAAGCCACCACAACTTCGGAGCGAGAACTTTCCCATGGAAGGTCAAATTCATGTCAGGGATTTCCACTGAAACATGGCCGCCGTTACAGAAGCCCCAGGGAGAGACACAGAGCTCTGTGAGGCACACAACAAGAGCATTTCTGCATGGCTGCTTCCTCGTGACTGCCTGGTTGCACCAGTGTGGAGCGTATCACAGCTACAGAATGTGTTTATAGTAGCAGTCCCTACTGGCCCGGATAATGATCCAGGGCTGCGTCTGCGTTTGTTTAAATGACTTTCTCCTCTACTTTTTGCACAAAAGGACAACGAGTCATAAGCTACAAGAATTCCCTTCAGACAGCTGAACTGTGTTGCTCTAAATCTATGTGGTCTTTCTAAGAAATCACTCTCTCTGTGTTCCTGTCGATGCTTAGAGAATAAAAACTTAAGCTCTACCAGCTTAGAGGGAGGGTTACACTTCCACAACCAAATCCATAATCTTTCCTTAAAACAAGACTCCCGCCGTCACCAATCCTCCCAGAGTCAGTCCTTCCTGTGTGAAGCACCACTTTCTCTCTCAGTGCTGATTCCTGCTGCGCAGAGGGCATCCCACCATGGAGCACCAGCTGTTTAGATATGGTGATGAAGAGAGAGGCCAGAAGGAGGCTTGAGAGAAAAAGCCATCAGCCAAAATACACCCTTCCCATACACCGAGTGCTTCCTAATAGGTAAAACAACCTTTACATGTACATGAATTCTGTGAGTCATGTCTTCTGCATTGAATTGAACACATGTGCACTGTAGAGGCTGCAGGAATCAGAACAGCAGATCTGAATACAGTAAAAGCTGAAGAGTGTGTCTCTCTTACTGTGGCACTCTCATATCCAGCCCTATAAATCAGCTGTCAGTGTGAAAGGACCAGGGGCCAAGCGGAGATGGGTAAGGCAGAGGCTGATTAGAGGCAGCCAGTTCTTGATTAAATGCAGAGTGGAGTTATGGTGCTGCCATGTGACACTGCCGCAGCAACACAATAAGGCCACTGTCGTTAATGAAGCACAAGGCGCACAGATTGACTGCCGTCGTGACGCAGACAGTCAGAGGACACCATGTAACACAGACCTCACTCTAAAGTCTCTAAAGTCTAATTGCAACAATGTAATGATGACACTTGGTGTTTAATCAATGTCTTACACAACTGCACTCTGGTCAAAACACATCAAAACAGCAAAAAAACACATTCTTACAAAAGTATGTGGATAGTGGTGTATCAAGGGATCTTTTCATCCCTACTAAATCCCAGCAGATGTGACTTCTGATAAAAGGAAAAGCACAGGTGCAATAAAAACGTCTCTTTTATTTATTTATGTATCTATAGTTTATAGCCTATGCCCATCTGCAACAGCCGCCCCACGAGTGCTTTCTGAACAGTTAGATTAAAAACACTGATGTCAAAAAAGGTTAAAAAATGCTTATTCGCCTCGTATAACAGCATCGTGGCACTTTATCTCGATCTCCATCTGTGTAGGCAACAATGTCTGTTCAAGGAGCATTCAGTGACAATAGCACACTTTATTGATAGCCGGTAATGGCTGCCAAATGCAACGGCCAAATGTTCTCACAATACTAAGGGTTTACAGCCAGGCCAGCAGATGTGTGAGACACTGCTTTTTAGATATATGTGAATGTCAGTGAGCTAACAGGCTCAACATTACAATGTTAAAAGCTAATGTTTATCAGGTATATGTTCTATAATGATCTATGGTAGTTTAGCATGCTTATACTAACACTAAATACAATGTACCCCTCATTTTTGCATGCACTTGAAATGTGTGATAACTCTTTTTTTTTTAAAACCAAATTTCATGGCAATCCATATGCTGGTTTTTCAATATGTTAGACTAGACCAAATTTCAGACCATCCAACTTACCAACATCGTCATACACATTTTAATCATCTTACTTACTTGAACTAGCGGTTAATCAAATGTTTTTGAGGTAATTAAAGTAACACTTGAGATTTGAAGCCAAAAAATATTTACCGTACTTTGTCATTCTACTTTTTTAAACCAATACGTTTCACAGAGTATAAGAGCAACTGCGATTTCTCCTTCTGATCCTGGCATACATAAATCCCTCTGTGACAACAGAAGCTGTGACTTGACACGTACATGATGTGCAGATGACGCATTATTGCTTATTCTTCTCCATACATGCCACGCTGTCCCTCCCCCAGCAGAAAGGTTATAGTCCTAAAGAAACATCATGCTCAGCAGCTGACATGTCTTTCTTCCTCTGCAATGCCAAGAAAATGTCACCAATCTCCCTTTTTATGACCTCTATCTATAAAAGCACTGGAGCTGGTTTACACACGAGCAGCCAATTGCATAGTGAGGCGACGCATCCTGATTCAGCGGTCTCAGTCTCGGGCCTGTCCGCCTGGGTTTATTGGTTTTGAAACGCAGGCTCGAAGGATGCTACCACTGTTTACATGTGTGTGAGAGCTAGCATGCATTGCTACACTGACCTCCACATGCTCCCACTGACAGAAGAAAGGCTAAATTAAGATGACAGCGATGTCTACACACATGTCCACTTGGGTCTTCGCTACAGGGTAGACCAGGGTACACCACCCCCCCCCAACCCCCACCTCTTGTTAGTAAGCTCCTGTCAGCATAAAAAAAACACATAAAGGTCAGGTGTAAAGTAGCTTTGTGTTTGCTCTACAGTTCCCCTCCAGGAGTTCTTGGTATGGTCCACTTCACTTGAAATAAGCCAAGCCGGGCAGTGCTCCCCAAATCCTCCTGGGGGGGGGTAGGGTGGGTGTGTGGCATGGGTGGTAAACAGACTGCCAATGCCTTCAGGCTCCAGATAGATGGACAGAACAAAGGGTATATGGGAATATGGGATTCATGGTGTTTGGAGTACAGCCAAGTGGTCAGCCATTGTTGGACCAGACACCAGCAGGGATTTAAACCTTTTATTCCATTTAGTCTTGTCTTGCGTATTGGGCCATGCTGGTTCAGTGGCCCCTGCTGGTTCAGTTATACCTTCAAATATATAAAAGGAGATGACATATCACGGCAGGAGATTTTCCGCAGTGACATTCAGCATCATCACAGGAAGCTGATCGAGATGAAAGAGACTGTGTGATTTAAAGGGAATAGGTGGATGGATAAGTGGGGAAAAGGTCAATTTTGGAGTGAAACTATCTACAGTGCTCATCTGATAAGACGGTAAAAGGCTTATAAAAAATAAAGTTGCAGATGTTTCATGTCTTAACAAAAACCTATTTTCAAACTGACTTGTGAGAATGGAAAACCGACTTTTGGTGACCTTTTTTTACTATTTAAAACTTTGCCCTTTATATTCAAAACCAGAATCATGGTTCTTCTGAAAGTGCTGCTCAGGGGTCAGGCTGAGAATACAGAACTGCTCACAGTAGCAGGCAGATACATTCCCACACTAAATCCTCCTTATGCCGTTATTGAAAACACATGTGGAGACTGCACTGACTGCCCGTCCCATACTCCCATGGGTTCACTCACCATAAGGCAAAATAAAATAAAAACAGCCATTTAAAGTATACCTCACATCACATGTAGGCATCTTTGCACGTGCTGTGGTGAAAACTGTGTATCCGCATGAGCAGATGTATACAGTGCGCTGTAAGGACAGGGTAGGACAGGGAGGTCAATGGCAGCTGAAGCTCATTGTGATTCAGGTCATGTTCAGCAGAGGTTCCCAGGGTGACTCGGCTACAGAGCGGAGCTGACAAAGAGAGAACAGTGGAGGGAGGCAAACCTGCTGATAATCCTGTCAAAGGACCTGCATACCGTCACAGCACATAAGGACGTGTGACCACGCATATGTTCGCAGTGGTGTGTTCATAATTAGGACAGCCTTAGTATAATTAGAATAAAACTAAAACATGAATCCGTTTAATCTAGCTCTATACTAGAATATCTTAAGCAGTGTTACATTGACAAGAAGTAATTTAATTATTTAAGTATCAAGGCTTTCCCCTCATTTGTTTCTTATTTCTTCCAAGCTGCAGAGGAAAATATCAACAACAATACAATGAAAGGAAAAGTGATAATTGGGCTGCCACTGCTGTCAGAATAATTTTGTCACAGTACGCGAGCCTTCAGGCCCCGAGAGGACAACCATGAAAAAAATGTCCCCTGCCTCTACAGCCACCTCCTCCCCCTCTTCCTCTTCATCCTCTCTTGGACATTTCTCCCCACTTCGCCCGCCTGTATGGGCTGCTAGTAACATATTGATTTTACATACAAATAATGAAGCGTCCTGTTGAGACCGTTGTGCTGCTGAATACCTAACAGCACATGGCTCTGTGCGTCGGTGAGATGACCTCCCACTGTTAGTTAGAGCTCCATCAATCAGAAGACAGATAAAATGTTAAGGGTTTGCATCGTTAAAGCAGACACTAAACAAGCTGAAACAGATATTCAACCAAACATTATCTGCTGTGCTTGCACATATTAAGTCACGCCGTATTATGTGAAACATGCACCACAACATTTTTTCATGCCTGAGCCTAACGTAGGGAATCATTAAAATAAGCAGAGGGCAAGTGGGGGTTTCCAGGCTGCTGGAATTACCAAAAAGATTGGCCTCCTTTTCCTTCATCCGTCTGAATCCCTTTCAGGGCGCTCCAAACTTTGATCCCATGCTGCTTATTCTCCACCACCCCTACCCAGAGCCAGGATTACTGTCACTTTAGGGAGGGGGGGATACGTCACTTCACATTTAGGCAGAAACTCCACATTTAGTTGAGCTAGATAAAAGCAGACTGAAGAGCTGAATAATACATTTTAAACAGCTATTATAGAATTACCACAGAAAGATATTCAAGACTTGAAAAGACTTATACATCAAATATTCTCAAAAAAAAAGAATACTTCCCAGTTCATTTTATCTAGTTTATAAGTTGTGATAGGATATTTGTCTGTTGAAACAGCTTGCTAAACATATATTTTTCATCTACAAACCTAAAAACTGCAGTGATTTCTTTTTTTTAAAGCACATGCAACTCTGTGGAATACTTGCTTTAAAGGGGACCTATCATGCAAAATGCACTTTTGTACGTCTTTTATACATGAATATGTGTCCCCGGTGTTCCAGGGAACTCACCAAGTGTCAGAACACACAACCCTCACTATTTTCCTCCATACCCAAATCTCTAAAAAAGGGGCTGCAACGGATCTGATAAAAACTGATCCAGATTTGAACACTGTCCTGACGTCAGGAAAGTGGCGCTACGGCTATTGGGCCAACTCCACCAATCAGGAGGAGACAGCCACGGCCATTGCCGTTCGAATGCGCTGGAGACGCTGTAGTACATATGCCAGGCCTGTAGATGGTGCTGTTCTCACTGAATCTGCCCTTGCAAAAACAGAGCTAAAAAATGTCAAATTGAGCAACATGAGGCATGGCTAAAATGCATGATCTGTTTGGTATTTTGAAAAAAAAAAAGTATAAATATGCCTTATATAGGTATGGTCCTACACTATATTATTCAAATATAGCATGATAGGTCCACTTTAAGTTTAAAGTACAACAATATGGAGAGCTCAAAAACAAAGGGAAAACTGACAAAGGTTGGCTGCTGTGCTCATAAAACATTTGTATGTTCTTATACATTTTTTTTGTAAAGGACAATAGCAAGTAAAGTGTATTAGTCATGTTTGTGTGAAAGGAACCACCCACTACCTGCAGAATTAGGAGACTACTGTGAGTACTGTAGAGCACTGTAACTGAAAGCGAAGGCAATCAATAGGTTAATTAAGAGATTAATTAGGTGTAACTGGGAGAGAAAACTCCAACAAGGTCAGGCCAAGAAAAAGAAAAGCCTTTCATATAGTCTGAACACAAAACATGTCAACGGGGTAATTCTTAAATGATTTTGATTGATTAAACGGCCAGAAGGCGTCGACCCTGCCTTGCTTCACCCTCAGGACAGATGGTCTTATTATAAAACACCAGAGAGCTGAATTAATAGATCATCTAGTGGATAATACAGTTATGACAGTAGAGCAGGTTCAAGATTACATCTGACATTAGCAGTGTGGGCCAAAAGATTTAAGTATAAACACAACATGATGAGGTTTGTCTGAGATTGGCAGTTACAACCGACCACAGAAATCAAGAAAATTAGGAAAAACAGAGATTAAAAGAGACATAATAGAAGGAGTAGTTCTCACTCTGCATTGCAAACTGGAAAAACTGCAACCCTGAAAAGTTACATCCAATCCACAATCTGTCACAGTCCACCAAGCCCAAACACGAGCATAGCAGGGCTCCAGTTTCAGGCTCCTATATTCTCAGTAAACCAAACCAGTACACACCAGTATCATTTACGTCTCCTCTGAGCCTGCCACACCCCTAAGAACCACATTTTCAATCAGTAGTGGAACAGTTAGCAGAAATGTGTGCGTCTGTATTTGCATGGGCAACTGTTGCAATGTTTAGTTTCCTAATTAAAGAATGGGACACTGCTGGGACTGTAAGATTATGTCAGAAATCTCAAATTAAATCAGACTATGTTTAAAAGTTAGAGGAACAGCTGTGAATAAGCGATATGGGAATTTACCCTGACAGATAAAGATAGGTCAGGTATATACTGCACTTTACAAACACCTACTCAAAAGATACAAAACAGATTGGACATACTTGCAGAAACATTAATATCCCGTGTATGTTAATTAACATAAGTCCATGTACCATCCTGCCTGTGTTAACAGAAGCTTGCTGATATTGGAGCAGACACACTGATCTACATAATCACTGTGATGTCTGCTAATGTGCTGTTTGTTAGCTGTGTGTGTGTGTGTGTGTGTGTGTGTGTGTGTGTGTGTGTGTGTGTGTGTGTGTGTGTGTGTTGGAGGGATTAAGACACAGAGAGCACACAAATAATATGGGATGTCATTAACATGCGGTGTTTAAGCATTAATAGGAACATCATTATTATGTAGATCCTGGCTTGTAAATTCAAAGACATTAATAATCCTGTCAGGTTTTGATGAAAAAATAGCAGCTACATTAAACTGAAAAATGTAAACAAGGAAGAGGTTGGATACTTAAATACTACAAATAGCAAATGTGACGACTCTGGCACGTATGGGCGAGTTTGATCCATATACCATGGAAAATAAATGGTTTGCCCAACCTTTTTTTATTGAGAGAGCTATCCCATAAATGTTTTTTGTTTTTTTTAAATCATAAAAAAGGCCTTTTTTAAGATGATAAGATATTCAAATGACTTTCATTTATGACATAAAAGCAGCTCACATGTTATCTGGATCCAACATAACATTTTGATCTCTGCTTGAAAAATGACTAAAAGAGCGAATCAATCATCAAATTAGTTGCCAATTAATTCTCAGGCAATTTTTTGGGCATTTAAGACTACACCATGACAGATTATAATATCCATATCACCCACTCCTAATTAAAGCTGAAACTAATGATTAGTCTCATTTCTTAAAATCTCTCAATTAGTCCTTCAATCTTTTTTGATTTAATTATATTCCAAGTCACAGTCGGACTCTAATTGATGAATGAATTGGGTTCAATACAGGTTAAAGTGACACATAATAGAGCACTTGAATTTAATTGAACAAATACAAAGGCATGGTTTTTAATTGCAGTAACAGTGAAAACGTTAGTGTCAGAAAACATCACTCTGCTCAAACTCCTGTCCTGGGACAACGTGTGGCACCAACACTCTCCCCCTCTTTTTGTCTTTACACTTCCCTCCAGTCCTCCACAGGTTAATTGACTGTGATACAATGCTAAGGTAGCTTGTGTGAAGAGCTAAAGCAGGCTCTGGAGGAATGTGTTGGTCATTGTTACTGTCCTGATGCACCTCCCCTTCGCCGTAAACTCAGTAATAAATAATGACAGCTGCCCATGCTGCTTTACTAGAGAGGCCAATCAATCGGCCTCCCTAGAGATTAGCCTTAAACCACTTATCCCTCGGTGCAGGAAATTCAGAGGCCCTCTGCCCTGTGATGTAGTCCAGTTACGGTACTGATGATAGCCAATGTGACCTAACATCCAAACCTTGTCAATTAAAGCAAAATCTCATCTCAAAAAGGAAAACATTTCATAAAACACTCCTTCCTCATATAAAACAATTACCAGGTGCATTGTTTAAATGAATCTATGCAGAGGTGTTGAACTGTGGCAACCATTGGGCAGCCTGCATTAACCTGTTAAGCCCTGAGCCTGTTTTGCAGGTCTCAGGCTCGAAAATGACATTCCCAGAACAAATTATCATAACTTCACTTCTAAAAGGGGTAAATGAATAATCTTTTTTCTCAAAGAAATTATAAACCTCTGAGTTGGATGTAGAAAAGTCAGAATCAATATAGAATATAATAGAATATAAATTATAGTGTCCGTCCAAAAGAAAAACATTACTTATAGTGAAAACCACCCTTGAATGATGGGACAGTAGACTAAAAGCTTTAGGAATCCAAACGATAACATATAATAAGTACCCTGTATCAAGATTGATGCAAAACAAGTGACATTTGACCTTTTTAGAGAGGTTTAGCAAAAAAAAAACACGTCTGGGGTCATTTGGGTACATTTTCCATATCTATGGCCCCCCTCTGTCGATTTTGATGATTGACACCTCTTTTATATCGGCCTGGTGTGTAAGGGCCTTTAGAGCCAATAGAATCGAGGGGAAGTTCCTAAAATCCATCTAAACATTACCCATTGGTGAATGAGTGATGCGTAGCCAGAATGCCCAAAACCGGAAGCTGTCATACACTCTGGTAGCTCTCATAGCAACTATATATGAAAACTCCGTTATTGACATAAATATGAAGATGGATTATCAGTAATCATTTCAGACACATTGGATTAACCTTCAGCAGCGTTTTTATCATTTGAATGCCATTGAACACAACTTTTGATCAGAACAACAGCATAAGTAAGACAATGTCCCGTTTTTGCTCCGTAAAGCTCTGTGTTGTGATGTCTGTGTTTGCTTCCCCTGTCGCGAGTTCAGATCGCCCCAATCTGTGGAATCTCAGTTTGCTAATCGATATCTTGTTTGTGCAGATCCGATATGTAATAAGGGTATTTACACCTAGAGTTCTGTGCTAAGTGTGTTAGCATTTTTTCGCTCAGGGCTCATTTAGACCCTTCTTGTGAGACTTGTGTTTTGTTTCGGTAAAGATGGTTCGTATCGTCAGTTAGCCGAGTTTCTTCCCGTTAAGTGGGTATGACACATTAATAGGTTTTTAAATGTTAAGAAGCCCTGAGACACAGTTTCGGGAAGAAAAAAAACCTGCAGCCCGGCCTCCGGGTTGAACAGGTTAAAAAGCCAGATTTTGTAAAAATATGAAAGATTATAATCAGTCAAATCCGGCAAAACAAAATATGTTCCTTTAAAATGTCTTAGTCATTAGCTCCCGATCAAACCAGGGATGCAAAGAAGCCGAACATCAATAAGTCAAAAATAATATATTCAAGGATTTAAATGTATTTACAATAAAGCTCTATTTATCACGTGGCCAGTGTGAGGGTGTGCTGGGATTTCCCTGTCAGAATATAGGTGACCTTAGACCAAGCAGATGTAGAGACAAAAGCCTCCTACCAAGACCGCACTTCCTGTAGACGAGGATTAAGGTCAACAGCCAAGAAAGCACTCTTGGTTTTAAAAAGCACCCATAATGCGGCTGCTATAACCGGTGTACAGTCAGATGCTTATTGAATTCAAAGTAGGTGGTCATTAGATGCTTAAAAAACTACTGTATTTGTGCCTCTAGGAACCCTGGATGGACACCAACAGACTTTTAATTAGTATCTTTTTCTTGGATAATGCTAGAGGAAATGTCAGGGGATCCGGACACACAGTTGGATGTATCCTCTGGGGACCATGAGTGTCCCTATTAATTGAAATCAATCCAATCCAATTAACTTTTGCTGTAGTGTTTTCCCTCTGTTTGGGTTGGCACTGACAGTGTATTTGTGATACTGAGCTGTTGTATTACTGATAAGGAAATAAGCTTGTTGGTAGAAGACGTGCATTAAGAAGATTGTGGTTAAGATTCAGAAAGACTCTGAGGCACAAACCTGATTGCTTTGGTCTAGGAGTCAAGTCCCATTGACACATAACCTTCACTGCAGCATTACACTGCCCATTTGAAAGCAGCACAGTTTAAACCTTCAGCTTTCTGCACCCGGTGGTAGGAGCATTAGTGCTGGTTCTCCACAGCGTGACAAATGTGGACGCTATCCTGAGGTGAAATCTCACATTTAGGGTTGTCGCCGGAGAACTTGTGCACAATCACAAGGCTGCTCACAGAGCGGAGAGCAGGCCCAGCCTCTGTGAAGGCAGCTGTTGCTCCATGTCTGCAGGCCACCAGGTCCAGCAGGAATTTCGGCCTCAGTGACTGCAGAATACCAATTCCTCTCCACTGGAAGTCGGAGCAGAAACCCAGTAGCCATGGCAACATGAGGAAAATTGTAACTGGTAATCTTTGAGAAAAAATAATAATCATTTGGATCTGAAGGGAAGCATGCGGTTGAGGTTAAATAGTGAGTGATTATCTTTTTTATTTTAATCATTATACGCTGTAATGTTCACTCTACTTTTAGAGGCACTGCGTTTTGCTCCATTTCTCCGTGTAATAATGTTGCAATTACTGCGACCATAACCGTGGTTTTTGGAAGCTAAAATACATGGGGGTGTAAACGCCACTCCCTGTTCAAGCACACCCAAAACCATCTCTATGAAATTAGTGTGACTTTAGGCTGACTAGCAAGGATGTTACACACACACACACACACACACAGATCTGGGTATGGGAACACTCTTTGCTCTCTCTTGCTTTAGAGTGCTGTGTGAAGGGTTCCCAGAGACAGAAACAACCCACTCTGACTTATTTAACAACACATCAACAATAGATGAGAAGCGAACATGAGTGTTTCTGGGACTAAGAGGTTTAAGGCAGAGATTAGGAGGTGCTGGTTGGAGTGTTTTTGGTTTTAATAAAAGCCTGGGGTTTGTCTCACCAAGTGAGGTTAGAAAGCCAACGCTGGGCACAACCCAGGCTCTAACTCGCGCATTGCTGGCTCAATGTTTAACCAGGGACAGATCTCCATGGTTACCTACAGTGTGCAGGAGCATGGCTACCCTGTGCTTTAGTTCAGAGGATCAGATGTGTTTAGAATCTGTCTACTAATATTGCATGCAATTTATCCACCGTTTGCTGTTGTAATCTTATGTTTTGTTTAATTTGATCATATTAGATACATACACTTTCACTATTTACAACACATGGCTCACAACTGACTCTGCAATGTAATCATTACACTTTAATTACTCATTTAGGTTTAATTCCACTAACTAAATACATGTGTATTAGGCTAAATGCTTCCATGCTGTTTTTCTGTTTAAAAGGTCAACTGAGAGTATGTAAGAGAGCACCCAGACAGACAACATTTCTCAGTAATGAACTTAAATGAAATGTAGCAAGCTAGTCACACTACAAGACCTGTGTCTCCAGCAGAAAGTAAAAACAACACAATTAGACTGTCATTTTGTTACTCTGAAAAAGATTAACATCTGTAGAATATACATGTCAAAAACACGGAGAATGTGTCAGCACTTAACATGTTTGTCCATCTTATTTAACTTCTGTGTCTCACAGGGACACAAATCAGGAATAATTCATTATGACTTTGACAACAGCCTGTGAGCTATTCTGCAAGCCCTTTCAATGACATACTCTGTGTCATTTGCTGCTGTCCAGCTCCCTGAAATGCACAACAGACCAACCCCCACTGGTTGTGTGAAAGTGGACGTCCCCCAGGACACATCCTTTGATATCTATCAAGGGGCATTCCCACACTGGCCCTCATTGACAGAGCCTTGATTCTTTTGCTGCTGGACTTCCGTGCATCAATAGAGACTGATGGAGAAAAGTTGTGATGCCCCATCTAAAAAGGAGCCTAAACACCCAGGAAAGCAAAAGCAGGACAGATTACATATTCTGGTTTGCTATTCTCCATGGTATCTTATGCAACAGTTCCCATTTTAATTATGGAGGCTAGATGGGAGAGTGTTGTCAGGTCAAGATCTATCCAGCAGGCATATTGTGCAGCTGGGGTTTGAGATTTCACTCTCTTCCGCTATTTTTCTCTCTCAAACACATTCATGTCCCTTACTCAATCTTTTGGTTCATTCATCCTCTCTCTCTCTCCCTCCCACACATCTCCTCTATCAACCCAAGAGACCCCAAATTCAATTACCGGCAGGCAGCAGTGGGAGGCGGACTCAGCTGCACAGGTACAGCTGCAAGGAATTCTAATGGGCAAGCATGTCAAGCAAATGCATCATGGGATCGACTTCACTGCAGGCCGAGCTACAGCACTGACCGCACAACTGAGCTGGGATGAAATGCAGCGTCTCTGTTTTAATTACCACTGGAGCATGGCAGAAAAATAACATAAGGAGGAAAAAAGAGCAGCATGGGCCTCTTTGGAGCAGCCCCACGCCACTCTTAGCTGATAAGAACATTTCAGGATATGAGAGCAGGGAAGGTGAAGCCAGAGCACCTTGAGTAAAAGAAGGCACTACAGGATAAGGATAATCCCATGATATCACACTGCTAGCCGGGTCTGACATTATAATTAGCCCTCTGAATCTCAATGAGAAATTCATAATTCATAGAAGAGGGGCTGTGAAGCTGTTGAGCCGCTGAAGGCTAAACGGCTCCCAGGAGGGCTTCAACCTTTATTTGAGACTATAGGAGGACATCACAGAGGGAGTGAAGGCTAGCTAGGAGCAGGACTACTGCTGCCACACCCATCATGCACTGTGATGTGTCCCAACCCTGCTGCTGCTGCTGCTGCTGCTGCTGCTTAGTCAATGGGATGCTCTCAAGAGCTTAATGAAAGGATCAGAACGCTGTCATCAAAGGGAAACCTTCAATGGAATAATGTATGTGCTTGAAAAGTCAGAGAATCCACCTCCATGCTGCTGTCAGAAGAAAAAAACCCTACAAAGAGATCACAGGTTGTGTTTGTATTAGCCTCATGCTTTCTCTGTGGATTGACAAACGGCGACACGGGCAGATCGAGTCGACTTCACTGCTGTCTGAACCAAACAAACATGAGGATCCTGCACAAAGAGACATCCATCTTTGTTACCATAGAAACAAGCCTTATTATAAAAAAAGGCATCACTTTTCCCAAAGCACCTGTGCACCGTATAGAAAGCAGTGCGGCATAATGGTGGCAGACATAACCTGACAGCAAATAGTGACAGCTTTCATCAGTAGCTCTGAGCTGTCTGTCCTTCAAGGAAAACAGCATGGATGATGCAGAGCAAATGGCTGGTGGCAATGTAGTACTTCATCTGTGTTTACAACAGGTCTGTGCTTCATGAAAAAAAAAAGGAGACATGATGGAGGTATTAACATTCAAACAACAATCCCTCATTCCCGTGATGGAAATCCACCAGGACCTGCTCCAAAAATGATTTTTCTTTCAGTTGCAGTATCTCTCACAGGAAACCGTTTAGTTATGCACATTCCTACCAGATGCACGATGCATATCTAATTTCAGCATGCTGTTAAGAAAACGCTCACAATAGCTGGGCTGATGATGGACAGGCACTCATTCATAGTATTAATCCACCACTGCAGACCAGACCTGACCGACATGAAAACACAGGTCCAAAGAATACACAAAACACATAGCGACCCTAGATTGATGGCTCATCTCCAGGTTGCCTTAAGGCTTGGTTAAGTTCACAAGTTTACTTCTAAAACTCGAAGTAGCAGAAGCTGGATGTTGCAAAGATTTATGCATTGCTTTTCGCTATCCATTTTGAATTGCCTAAGCTAAATCCTCACATTACCAAGACATTATTAATGTTTACCCAACATAGATCAGTGACGGTGAGACACTGAGGTATGTACTGTGCAGACGGCCATAGCTGAAAGCTTACTGGTTGTCGTGATAATGTAGATACTTACGATCACACACATTTGCAATCATATTCGCGTGCCTATTCGTCTCGTAGATGTAGTTGAGATCTATTATTTTGTATCAAACCAATCTGTCCAGATACCCCCAGTTTAAATGCTTCAACAAATTGATCTGATGGAAAAAGCCGTTTATCTTTATGACTCAAATGAAAGATTATGATTCCCAGCATCCTCTCTAGCATGTTAGTATTCTTAGCCATCAGCCACCGCATAATTCCCAATGTTGCTTCTCTCCTGCGTCTTCTTCGACCCAATTACATTTTTAGGATGTGAAGAAGGAAGATGGCTGTACTGTACGTGGGAAACAACCCCATCCCCTGCCTCATGCCAGGATTTCAATTTCATGCCATGGGAGAAAGGCAATGAAGGGTTCAGAGTTCATGTGAGGAAAGGATGAGGATATTTTCAGCAAGTGCAAGAATGATGAAAGGGCTCTAACTGAACACTGTTCATATTTTCCAGCTTCAATGTGTATCATTCACCACCAGTGGAAAATATGATGTTGTATGGCATTTGTGAGCCTTCAAAACCACCACAGCACTGGTTTTACAGAAGCAAATCATGTTATGGTGACATATGATCACCTCAACCCCTTAAATTCTTGCCCCCCCCCCCCCCCCAACACAATGCCATCGTTAAGGGAAACTAGGTCAAACAATCAGCAGCGTAACCAAGACACTAAAAATCCCCCAAAAGTTATTGTCAGTCATATTTTTAGCCAAGGAATTTGAATATGAAAACTCGTCTTGCACACGTCCCCACAGCCCACAGAGAGGTAGGCTGTGTCTCCTGAATAAGTCAGTCCTAATTGGTGTGCAGCAGCGTATCTCCATGCTAGCGCACTAAACTCACATTAATGCTCTGCATGAATACGCCCCCCCCCCCCCCTAGATATCAGAGGAAGACAGAGCTCTGCAGCATGGCAACCGGCTCAGACGCTCCTCGTCCACCTCTATGTGTAGCCATGGCAACCCACGCATAGGCCAGCGTGATTCCATGTGGCCTTTACAACATGCATCCATAGTGCTGAAGCAATGTATATTCACAAAGAGGGCATCACCCAGGGATCCAAACTATCACCTCAGAGGGAGTATACATACACACACACACACACACACCTCAAAGGTCGTGGCAGTGGAGCCAACAAGGTGCTTTCCAGCCGCAGAGGGACGGATTATAAACAACAAATAATTTGTTTCCATGGCAGGGGGCCACGGAGAATAAGAGAGAGAATAACAACGGATAAAAGCAGGAGGAAGCAATACAATTGGGAAAGTGGTCTTCGAGTACAGTAGCAAGAAATGTTTCCATTTTATGGCTCCCAAAAGTGAACAGATGTAATTTGTTAGCGGAACAGACAGCAGTGACAAACATCAGACGTCTGGATGCCGGTAATTCCCAGCATTCTCGATGAAACAAGGCATCGTTCTGGTTGTCTCCACGGTCAGGCTGCAAACACTTTCTCGGGTGACATGGGAGATAAAATCAGAGAGGCGCTGTATCTCTAAACTGTCTCTAACAATCCTTTCATTCACAACTCTGTGTAGAGACCAGCTCAGAGTGAGAGGGGGGAGGGGAAGATTGCCTTGGTCAATCTCCTTCCATCTTTTTACTAGTTTGCTCATGTAGCTGCTTTAAAATGACATTTTCACAACAGAAGCACACCTTAAAAAAACTGGAAATGGGCAACAGGGTATTGCTACAGTCACTCAGGGAAGTCAATTTAAAGAGACCCCACTCTTTGCTGTGCATGACTCGTATTAGAGAACAGGGAGTGACAGTAATGGGTTTAGAAAACTCATTGACATGGTGGGAGAGTTGGATTTGTTGCTTTGGGCTGCATAGCTGCTGCCCCATTCTTCCAAGCGCTCTTACAGCCAATCAAATCCCCTTTGTATTCATATTCTGCCAATGACAGCCCATCAAGAAATATTGGTGCCAAATCATCCTCTGTGCCAAAAGCATTCAACCACCACCTCTCTCAGTTTTCTTCCCCTAAAGAGCAGTGAGGCTGGGGAAGCAGAGCGTGTCCCCAAAGCAGCTCAGAGTTTAACAGGATTTAGCACAATGCTGCCAGACTAAACTTTCTTCCCGTCTCTGAGCTCTGCCTTCATTTTCAGTCGACATGTCAGGTTTGAAATTTGCACAACAAGAATGTGCTTTGTCATTTTTACAAAATAATAAGTAGCTTGAACGTTAGTCTCGCCATGCAGAGGCAATTTTGCAGAAGATGAAACACACACACGTGAGCATTAATTTGCCAAGAAGATGTTTAATAAGCATGGGGGATTCCCACTCTCTATACACACTGTTGCTAACACAAAGTGAAGTCAACACAGAAAAGCAACAATCTAAATGTAAGTGGTTTAAATATGCTTATAAATCATGGTAAAAAAAAAAGGTGAAAGTGTAGAATGGTCTGGTATGACCCCTTGTAAAAAAAAATATTCAGTGATTTAAAAGGAAGATTGGGTTACCTTAGGACAGACTAAGGCTATTACAACCTGTTTCCAATCTTTATGTTAAACTAGGCTAAGCTGCAGATTAATATTCAATGTACAAAAATAAGAGGTATTATTATTTTCTGCAGTGAGAAAGCATGTGGCGAGTAGATTCCTCACATTGAAAACATAATTTACACCAAATGAATGTAATCATCTCATTTTATTATTAATGAATATTGTATAAATGTCAAATGTAATAAGCACTCTGATCAGTAAGTGGAGCATTAGCCACTGGAATTAATTGAGTAATTGGTATTCAGATATATGCTGAAAAATGTAGCGACAAATGCATTTCGTACAGCTGACTCTTTGCATCCGGGAATTTATCTACAGGTAGCAACAGAACAGAAACATCCCAGCGACTCCTACACACTGCCAGTCACTGAACAACCACTCCGAAGCTGTAGGAGACACAGCTGAAAGAAGCCCTTCATCATGTTTCTACTCATTCATTCCAGACCTCATTGCCATTCAGCCGACAACAAGGCACACTAGAGCTGTTCTAATTGCTTCCAATCACAATGAATGGGTGAGGGCATATGGGGGATAGAGTGGCAAAGGGTAGGATGATGGGAAGCTCTATGGACTAATGTGAGAGTCGTGCTCTAAAAGCCATGCAGGTCCTCCTATGTGTGACATAGCCACCTTTATCTTGGGTGGCCCTGTAAACAATTGAGTTATGGGAATAGGAAAAAGTAAAAAAAGCATCTCCCCAAGCATCATGTCAGTGTCCCAAAATAGGCTGCATATCGCTGGTCACAGGCATAGGGGGGGGGGGTTTCATCTCTCAATCACTGCATGCCTCTGTATCTGCTCTGCTGGGACAAATGTTGGAATTGCAACTATAGATCCGGACATGGGGATGATGCATCGAGATCAGAGACGGCTAGTCAGCTTCTCAGTGAGAGATGAATTACACCCCGTCACATGGACTCTGTAGCTAATCAAGATGGCTCGAGATGGCTCATTGAATTAGTATTTTAGAGGCTACCATAGTAATCTACGCTTCGATGTTGTATCTTTAATATCTATTATGTTAAGACAGATGACAGTCTTATACGTTATAATGATGGATTATTAGAGCCTACAAACAAGGCTAACAGGGATGTCCAAAAACATCTTTAGCTGCTGATGTGTAATCTCAACTCACTGATCAGCTCTGATGCTCCACACCTACTACATGCTGTGATGAGAAAACAATCAGAGTGTTACTCTATTCATCTGCAATGTCTTGTGAAGTTGCCTTGGATGTGAAACAAGACTCATTCATCAGGTATATGAAGCTGTAGTTACTGGTAGAGTTGCACTTTGGGATACAAATCAGCATTTTAAAATGTTCACAATGACAATCCTGAAGTACGTACTGGCGTTAAGCAGCTCATGCAAGGCTGAGTGAATTTCATTAATTTCGGAATTATTCATTCGGTTTTAAAGTAATGGACACGTTTAAATGTTGTTTCCCTGGATATAGAGTCATAGGATCAACAAAGTAACTACGATACATCTTCAGGAAACCATGAGAGTCTGTAAAAAGAATGTATGTCAATCCATTAAGATGTTATTTAGTATAAGATAAGATAGTTATTATATACTTTACTAGATCAATGAAAATCTTAAACTGGTAATGTTGGAAGAGGAAGAAGAAGAGGACAACTAAAAGTAATTCATATTTATCCTCAGGGAACCTTAATTATTCATGGTAATCCACCCAGAAACTCTTGTTAAGACATTCTTTAGTTTTAGTTTAGCTGGTGGACCAGGCAAGTGTGGATAACATTGTGTTTTACTTGTGCATTCACTTCCTGGAGACTTCATCAGTATTAAGGAAAGCAAAAGTAGTATATTGGAGTGTAATGAGGCTGTGCAGGGTAAAAATCTCATATGGAAAGCAAATGAAAATGCCAAGAGATGAAGTGATCTGTAATTAATGAATTCTACATGTTCTCTCTGCACGGTTCCCCTTTTAATAAAAAGGCCTTTACCGTGAGTGTAATGGACAAAGTAATGGCTGAAGAGGACATACTGCAGTCCTCTATGGCTTATTCAAGTTTAACCCTGTAAGGCCCACTGTTGTAATTTTACAACATTACTTTAAGCTATCCTAAAAAAGTCAGTAAATGTTTTGTTTTTTTATAGACCACATTTACATATAGTCAAAAGGTCCTTTTGTTCAGCCTCACAATGCTATTGGGTAGTAAAGTGTTTTATAGGTCCTGCCCTCTGGAGCATACACTCACACAACTTCAGAATCTTCAAATGAGCAACATCTCTTTGTTTTATTGGACTGGATTTGTCAGATTCAAGTAAGTAAAATGCCTCAAATATGTTTTGTCTAGAACATGTACATATTTAGTTATTGTGGAATACATTCATCAAATTTGATTTTGAGCAGCTTATGTCTTTGTTGTAATATTACAACACTGGGTCAGTGTGGTAGTCAAAATAGCATGTGTCCCTGTCATGGAGATTGCCCTTCTTATATGTTCACATATGGAAATAAAACACTAATAGAAATATAATGTCTTTGATAAAAAAATATAACTAAGTTCTGAATGTGTCCTCTGTAAGATTTTGAATTAAGACCAGAATTGAATAAATTAATACATTATTTCTGATAAAAGTATGCGAAATTATATCTGTAGCAATATTTTAAACTCTACTTGTATCTTATCAGTTAATTAGTTACAACAATACATTTAACTCTGGTTCTGGCAGAAACAGTTCTTTCTGAAATGTGTTGGGACACTTGGATGTATCCCTTTTAGTATGATAATTAGCCTGTTATCATTAGCCAGACAGCATAATGTGTGACTTGTTGAACTGGTTTACCTGCATGTATGGGTGTAGGTATTCCTTTTATTATGATAATAGGCAGGATTATGCGTCTTATTGAACTGGTTTACCTGCATGTGTGGGTGTAGGTATTCCTTTTATTATGATAATAGGCTAAGCCAGGTAGCATTGTGTGACTCAAGTGTACAATGTAAATAGGATTTGGATACTTGTTGCATCGGGACACCTGGAAGGGGGTGGTGCATGCATTCCTTTTAGTATGATAATAGGCTAAGCCAGACAGAATTAACACTTGTTCCACCACCCTATCTATTCCTTCAGGTAATCTATTACAATATAATAAGCATATGTATTATTGATACATATTTATTAATTACTTTTTCCATTTCAGAATGCCACCAGCAAAGAGAGGTCCTCGATGCAGTGTGCAGGATGTGATTGCTGCCATGCAAAACGGAGAAAGTGAGTTTGAGATGGAATCAGAGGACAGTGACAATGATATGAGTGAAGAAGAGGCAGATGAAGATGCCTGTGGCCACATGGACAAGGAAAACCAACAACCCAATGAACCCCCCAGTCAGTGATTATGTGGACATCGAGCCCCAACAACATAAACCCACCAAGCCCTGTGACAGGTATCGCTGGCTGAAAAAATATGTCATCAGTCCCAATACTGACTTTTCTGGTTACAACAAGTACATGGGAGGCGTGGATTTGTTGGACTCGTTTACGGACAAATACAAGTTCCCCATGAAGTCCCGACGCTGGTACGTGTACATCTTCTGGCACACCATCATCCTTGCTGTGATCAACGCCTGGCTCCTCTACAAGCGGGAGTGCAAAGCTCTAAAGATGCCAAAGCAGGAGATCCTGAACAGAAGACAGTTTCAGGCAGATCTAGCATCCTCTCTCATCCTGGTAAGAATGCATTTCTGCTATTTGCCATTTGTAATATTTCACTGTAATATCTTTGACTTGTATCCTAATGTATTTTTGACATGTATCTTGATTGGTTCTGTTCTAATGAGGTGAACACAACTCTTCTGAAAACACCCAAGAGAGGACGACCATCTTCAGGCAACGGGAGCCCAGCAGCGACAGTGACATCAAGGAGCCAGTTGAATGCTCAGAAGAGACCATCCTCAGGTGATGGGAGTCCACCAAACGGGGCCCCATCCAAGAGATCACAACCTCCACTGGATGTACGGAAGGACCTAGTGGCACATTTTCCAGTGAAGACAAAGAGAGGACGCTGCAGTGCAGACACTGCAGTAAAGGGTACACAAACACACAATGCACCAAGTGTGACTCTGCTTTTCCGACGATAGGAACTGTTTTTGGGACTACCATTGTATTCATATTTAATAAATGACTATTCATAACAAATATGACCGATGTGTGATTAGTATTCATGATATACTGATATAGGGCTAAGTAAGCAATCAATCCTTCAAATCAACCCTTAGTTGTACAATATATTTATTCAGACAATGCGAGTAGAAATACAGAAATGCTGCTCCCACCTAAGCCCAACGTTGCAATATTACAACATTTCCCTAAAAACTAACCAAAATGTGAAAACTCTTTCATTTTTGCTCCAGAGGCTTCCTACAACAACATCTGAAAGGTCAAAAAAGAAATTCTAATGTGTTTCTATATGTGGGCTTTACAGGGTTAAGAGAAAGAACAGAAGTAGTAGAACAACATGACAGAGAGAGATAGAGTTGTCTCTGAGTTTCTAATTTCAGTCTTAAATAGGAAACAGGACATCACATGTTGGGTTGTATTAGTTGGTATTCTAGCAGTAAGGTTCAGCTAATGGGGCCTGACTGTTTCCTTCATTCATAAGAATGAGCATGACTCCTCTCTCTCTCTCTCTCTCCCCACTCTGCTCATCATCCCATCCCCCACCTCCCAACCCCTCAATCCAAGCTACAATCACACTCCTTAAAGGCAACGTCTGCACAGCCTCTACCAGCCATCAGCAAACATAAGCGTCAAAACATGGGTACAGACAGAGTCACTGTATGTACGCCTGAGGACTACAAGACAGACAGAGGGATACAGTCTGGATAACCTGCTCTGCTGAACTCTGCACGAGCATTATGGACAGAATCAGAACATATTCCATAGGAATTTAGAGAAGGCATAACCGGGCCATTATTTTGACCCCAGTGTGCTTATTAATCAATGCAAGTCAACCGTTATCAAGGTTCGCTCAGCCAGACATCATCAGCATCAAAACAAGTGTGTTCACGGCCAGAGTGCTAAGTAGGCCACAGCATGGTATGTGACCCACGAGATGGCTCGATGGCCCCTTTTTGTTACTCAACCATCTGATATTCTGCCCGCTGAGGTGGAAACTTACCCCTCTGAACCAGAGGAGCAGGAACTGAAACCTGCCCTATCAGTTACAGGGTGAAGTTAGACCTTTTTGTCTTAAAGGGATAGACAGAAAAATCAAACCTCGAGCCTTTCTGACTATAAAATCAACTAAGATGAACGGCCTCTTCTCGAACATTACTGTAGGTTCCTGCTGTGAAAACAAAGGAGTAGATAATTGCTTGACAAATGTAGTTTGTAGACCGTGCAGCTATCTTCTCACTTCACTGCTGCGGGGGATAGATTAACATCAGCAGGGAGATCTGGGCTAATTTGACGCCTGTCTTCTGTAGCCTCTGTCTCAGCTGGACCAGAAAAAGAAAACGGAGAGTTTTGGGATCTAGCTTACGCAATCACAAAGGAAGGAACTGTTTAACAGCCTTGACAGAACAAATTCTTTCGAGGCATCTATGGGCTCCAATGGGGCTTTTCTCCATCAACTCTACACAAAATATGTTGTCTTCAAACACTGAACTTTAACAACACTGAATTGAATGCAGAACATGTTTCATCTATTGCATTCTTTTTTCAAAAAGATAACAGATCTTTCCACTCCGACTTTAAGCGGATGAAAATGTACTCCTCGCACACCTCTAGGCAAAACCAACTTCAATGTGTATTTCAAGTGCTTACTTGGGACAGTGGACATAATGTGTGTTAAATTGAGCATGAATAAAGCTTTGTGTTCGCCTGAGCCTTTTGTTCCCGTCTCCTGAGCAGCACCTTCAGCCTTCTTCTGTCCAGCCTGTGTGCTGCAGTGACAAAAGCTGTTTCTAGTTCACCATCACCACAGCTCAACTATACCTTCATGGCCACCATGATAAGTCCACGAGAAGGCCAATAAAGTGGAAAAGCCCCGGCTATGTATGAGTTATCCCTTCAATGCAGCTCTGGTCTCACAAAACTCACAAGATTTATTTCACTACTGCTTTTTCATTCTAGAGACAGTGCTGTAGTTCAAACTGCTTGAAATCTGACAGCAAGTCAGAAAACAAAATAAACATGCCATAAATACAGATCTGACATTTATCATATGAAAAATGACCAACCATCAGTGTGTTGATTTGTTGGAGGGTAGAGCCGTCTTAATCTTAAGTCTTTGTGGCATCTAAACTCCATAAAAATCTACTGTATGCTCTTAGGTTAATATCTCCTCAGAGAGCCTCAGAGAGTAGAGTTTCATTGCAGGTTTTTACAGATTACGAGCCCTAAAGCCGGCTGAATAAAATCCCTTCCTCACCGGTTCCTCTTTTATCAGGTCCAGGCATCCTAGGCTTGATGATATTCCCTATTAAAAAAGGTAAGTTTAGGCAAACGTACCAGATCCAGCATATATTCCAATATAAGAGAAAGTGAGAGTGAGTGAGGACATCAAGAACCTTGTCTTGTAAAACAAAAACAATCACGGCTTTAATGCCTCACTTAACCCATAGTACACAAAAAGCAATGTGGGTTAAATGAGGGAAATCAAACAGGACCTCACGGTGAGAATCTATTGAGCCTTAAGTATTAAGTACAACACCTCTAGAAAGATTAGCAGTCATGCACAGGGAGCTCCGCCGCCTGCCTTAGGAGCAACATTTACCCATACTACCTTGGGAAGCAGCCAGAAGGACACATCCACCCTGCACCGCACGCTCACTCAGGAAAGCTCAGCTCAGCTTTAGTGCCTGCCCAGCCCCATTCATACACATTAAATGAGTCCTCTGTGGCTGCTGTATCTGTTTCCCTCCATCACCACTTTTCATTTTCCTCTATCTACTCATCTCGTTCTTCTCTTCCAGGCGGGAAGGACTGTGGTCACAGAATGGGGCTTGTTCAATCTATTCTAAGACAAATAACGGTCTTTTCACTTCCTCCACCCAGTGTTTCTGCCATTGATTCAAGGTCTGAGAACACCTTCCCAAAACACCACAAGTTCAGAGGAATGCTGGAGGAAGAAGGGCCGTGTGTCATTGCTGTGTGTCATTGCCTTCAAGGATAATGCTGGTGTTATTCTTCTTTTCAACAAATCCCACAAACTTTACAACCAACCATTAGTAAGTATTTCAATATGTTCTGAACAACCGGACTACCCTCATTCAGGCCCAACCCCATCAGTTCTCAAGGACGTAAATCTTTAAAATGAAAGAACATATACTTTTATTTTCTTATAAGGCTCATTAACTGCGGCTAGTCACTGTAGTTTTCAGAAAATATTGACAAAACAGGAGTAAATGGTGTATATATTTAGGACTAATTTCATGTGTGAATTCCAATGGTGAACTTGTGTGTATTTAAGGCAGCAGGACATTGTATGTGGGACTGACTAAAAATAAACTACAGAGCCCATGTTCATCATAATGAAGGAACATGTCATTTGGTCACTCTGTGTGGCTCATTTCTGTGGTGTATCACTTGGAGGATGGAGCACATAGTATTGTGCACTGGCTCTAGGCTTTACACAGTCAGGCTTTTCTTAAAATTCACTCAAGTTCTGGTAATTTCATGGGATTTGTTGACAATAAGCCTAACATTTTGAGATGATAAAGAATGAAACCTATTTCCTGAATAGTTTCAGTTTTCCTGAAGATTTCCATTTTCGAATAATCTGCATCCACCCTTTTACATGTAGTTTGTTGACCTTAATGTGTCTTTATTTTGCATTTAAAGTATTATTAGCTTATAATATGACATTCACAATTAGTATCGGATTTAAGCTCAACTTCTAGATGATCTGCGCAAATAGCTAAGACTTTAATGTCTAAATGCAGATCTCTGCAATGAGAAGCTTATCCTCTAAATCCAGAAATCATGAATGGAATTCAAATGGAAGTCTGGCCTCTTATTCATAAAAAAAACTGTTGCACTCTCTTTTGTGTTCCTTCCTGCCTTCATAACATTATCTTAACAAGCACATGGATTCCTCACACTTCTTCAACACATCAATGTGAGACAGAACTGTGGAATAAAATAATGTCTGTGGTCCCCCAAAGTGGAGGAAAAAATGTTTAATAATAGATAACAGCTGTATTACGGGTTTGAGAGATTAGGAAACAGAGAATAAATACCACTACAATAAACTGGAGGACCCTGATATACTAAAATTATTCCTCCAGTTTCATCTTTGCATTCAACAACTTAACATCATGCAGTTGCCATGCCAACTGGTTTTCAGACGGCTGCTGCTATAATGAAAACGGGAAATGCTTCTTGGGCACTGTGCAAGAATAAGGAGTCCCAATCCGACATTAGTATTCACATCAAGAAATGCGCCTGAGTGAGACGGCTTTAACTACTCACCGAGATGTCAAAGAGCTCCTCAGTGTCGTCCAGCATGCGGACCCTGACGGTGACGAGTCGCCCAGGGGGCATGGCGGGGGGTCTGTGCCCAGGGTCCAGTGTACTGATGCCAAGAGTCTCCGGGGCTCCAAGACGATGTCCTGTTCCCGAGGACATTGGCTCTGGGTCTGGCTCTGCCATGCTGAACTGTTAATGCTCACTGCCCAGCCTGCACAGAAGCAAAGAGAGGAGGGTCAGGAAACACATGTACGTGCAGTCATTCTCTGCTCCTGAATACACAAGGTATGAACACAGATTGAGGAGTAACAAAAAGTAGTAAGTAACCTCCTTTTACAGAGCTTTTGTGGTGCAGCAGGTGAAATAAATGTAATGCATCATATAAAAAGGTATACGCATCAGGGCCAGGCTGCAAAATATTCATTGTCACACTAACACAGTAATTGCAAATGCAGTTTTTACACTCGCCACTAATAGCTGATAATTGTCGCCTGTGGGAGAGCCAATTACTGCGAAAAAAGAAAAGATATCTGAGGATGTTCTAGATTTCAAAGCGCAAATCAAGTAACCCTAATTTGATTTGACAAATGAACCATGAGGCCAGAATGTAAAAAATTAAAGAGTAAATACAATGACGGGTGATCGGTGAAGTCGAAAAAAGCAAGGCCTTAAAGCCAAAGACACACAGAAATAAACTTGCTTGGGTTTTAATTGGTCTCATGGGGATCCAGGAAAATACATGAGGACACTGTAGGAGAAGTGACCAGAATGAACAGTGGATTTTGGTTATCAGAGAGCAGAGTAAAAAACATTGAAACCAAATATTTTACAGTTATGACTATATAAAGTCCAATTATTGATTTGTTACTTTTAAAGAAATGCAGTGAAGACTTTCATAGAGCGGCCAACTTCCCACATCCCTTACTGCAGCAATTTCCTACCAGGGGGTACTTTTGCAGTTTCCAGGGTATTTTGAAAGAGGGTAGAGTAGCCAAATTAATAGATGGATAGATAACTTATGGATATACTGTTGAAATAATTGATGTAAAGTAGTGGATCATATGGTTAGAAGATAGCCCCAATAGTGATATGACTGTTAAAGTTAGCTTAAGATAATGGATAAATGATTAAATAAATGCCGTTGTAAATCCTTGAGGCGATCCTACAAGATTGGGCAAGAAAAAGTAAACTTCCGTAACACATTAAGCCATATAGGGTCCCATCTGAGTGTGACTCTGTTTTTGTATCAGGTTGAGGACTGTGTTTCAGGTTGAGGACTGTGTTTGGACAAAGTTGTGGACTCATTCACTCTTGGTTGACACCAGAGTGTCTGCTATCCCCCCCTCATGTATCCACAGATCCCCCGAGGCCCTGCTGCCCAGCTTAATGCTCTCTTCATTGCACATTCCAGCAGGCTGATGTCATCCTGAGACCTAACTTAGTGCTTCATCGGAGCATCGAGGCCAGTGGGCAGTTGCTCAGCCGCCGCAGAGGTGAATGACTGCTGCCAAGTTTAAGCTGAAAGCTGAATAAGGCATTTGAAAAAGGAGTGGATAATGTAATCCAGCAGAGTGCATGGAGAAAATAGGCCAAGGACAGTGGGCACTAAATTCTGTCCGATGATGGTCTGTCTGATGCTTAGGAGAGACACCAAAGACTTTTCCAGTCCAGTAGATGTGATGAATGAGGTAAGATGCGTCAAGGCTGACAAGTAGGGCTGCAACTAATGATTATTTTCATTATGGATTAAAATGTCACTTATTTTTATAATTGAATGATTAAAGGTGGGGTAGGTAATTCACTTCAGAAACACTTTTTGTTATATTCCATGGAATGCTCTTAACATCCCGATAGCAATGAATACATTAAATGCTTGGACAATAAATATATAAAAAAATGTCATCTGTGGAAGCCGTGGCGCTGTAAAAAGCACGACCAATCATCTGAGCCGGCCCGGCTAAAATAACTGGATGGCCTACCTGCCTGTCAACCTTCCATCTGTGCACAAACTTATCTCGTGCCCTCATTGGTCATGTGCGCGTTCGTGTGTGTTGGAGGAGGGGCTCTGTAAGGAAGTGGCAGATTTTATCCGGCTGTGTATTTTCAAATTCTAGCGATCTCGAGCTGGTTTCTTCCATTCTTACCTACCCTACCTTTAATCAGTTGGTCAATAATTAACCAATGGTACAGATGAGTCGACGGTCACAAATTCCTAGAGCTCAAGCAGACATCTTTAAATTGTATTGTCTGACCAACAGTACATTAAAGATATTACATTTCCAGTGTGTAAAAAAGCAAACCTTCCCATTTGGGAAGATGGAAACAGCCAATACAGGTTAATGAACTAAACGACTAAACCATTTTTAGAATTTATTAAGTACATTTTCTGTTGTTCAGCACTAGCGATAAACGCTCTGTTCAGCTGGTTCCAAAATACACAAATGAATTAAACTCTGTTGAATACTAATCTGTCATTAAGTCCTTTTTAAGATCCATTAATAATGAAACTTAACATTACATGTGTAGTTTTTTATCATTGAAATGTCATGTTTGAGTTTCAGTCCTTACCTAGAACTTTTATGTAACTTTGGTTACTGACGCTGAAAGCAAGGAAGATTTAAATTTGATTCATAGCTAAGAATCCTCAACCATAAGGGCAAAGGAGTTACAAGAGCAATGTCTCATTATTCCCACCTGCCGTACAGTCATCAGCAGACTAACACTCCCTAGGGCTGATGGAAAACAGACCAAATGCTGTCATCAGGAGCATGAATGGCACATTTTTCAATTGAAGCCCAGTCATTTCTGACATTTGATCCTCCCACCGTCATCACTCAGAGGCCTTTGCTTTGATTATCGGCAAGTGTCTCATGCCAAGTCTGCAAATTCATGTCTTATATGACCTGCGCATGCATGCCGTGTAACCAGACACTCTTTAAACAAAGCACCAGTGAGACAGAGGGCAGTGAAAGAGTAGACAGTGATTATTTCGGCCAACAGGGATCATTTATCAACCAGTCTTTAGAGTATGTGTTACTATGAATGGATAACTCCAAACAGGTCCAAACAAACACACAAAACAGTCCCAATTTGAACTGAAAGCACCTTGTTTCAGGGGCCACAGTGTGACATAAAGCATAGCCTCCCAGGACCCAGTGCCACAGGGACATTGACCCCTGAGTGTTTCCCACCCTGCCTTTGAACTTGTTTGCCTTAAATTCCCCACAACTGTGTAACATGGAGCTGTGACTGCTGGCTCAGAGTCTCCGGGGTTATAACAGTGCTCCTCTGTGTGTAGGGGCACAGGGGCCCCCTCAGTGCAGTCCAACACTGCACAGCTGGAATCCTTTAGTGACAGCTGGATGGCCAGAGGCGTTGCTGATAAAGCCAGATTTCTACCTGAGGAAAGGCCCACAACAAAAAACAGCACAATTTCTTCTGTGTTTTGCAACAGTCACTGATACCTGGGTGTGGCTGGCATTGCCTGAATAAGTTCCCACTGTATTATTGGCAAGGTTATGTGTTGGTTAAGTGAACATAATGACAACTACCTGAGAACATGCATGTTGTAACCAGTGCTTGGCTGACATCCAAGCCTTTCCTAGAACAATCATGAATGATAATTGAGAATATAGTGCAGAAAATTGTGAAGTCAGGCACTCATGAGGGTTTTTTTCCACCTGACACTGTCTGGTAGTGTGTTCACACCATAACTATAATGTAGGTTAATAGAGCAGGCTGCTGTAATCCTCTTGACATTATCAGCCAGTACAGTATGTAACATTAATGCAAAGCCTGGGCTCACCTGGACACCTTAGATAGATGACAGATTCAAAATGCTCAGTTCCTGATCATTAAAATGTCACTCAGAGGCATGAAGCATTACAGAGACTGCGGCGTCTGCACACATCCATACAACTAAGGTATATCTGCAAACACACTGGAGGACAACCAGGACAGTTACTGGCAGCACATGACATTTTTTACTAACAGTGGTAGTTATTTGCCTCCCTCGAAATCCACAGGATCACAAAACAACACGGCAAAGATACTCCCAGGACTTAACCCTAATCTCATCAAACAAGTTGAATCACTTCCCTTAAGAGCAACCAGGGTGAGGACTCTTTGCACGGTTCTTACCGCTTCTCTCCAAATGCGGGCTTGTCCACACGTATGTATTTCCCAGCCGAAAGGAGATATAACATCCACGTCCAGCGGTAGAGGCTGAAAAATGAAGCCTGGGTAAGTTTCTAGCAGCCGCTTGGACCGGAGAGGCTTTCTGCGGTCGCCATGGCGGACGACTGAGAGAGTGAGCCGGGGAAAGACGGGATTACATTGAAGCGAGTGGCAGATCCTCTGCCGGTGCCTTCCACTCAAACAATGAAGGAGGCGCAGCACCTCCACCTTATCAGCGGCAGCGACACACGGAGGAGCAGCGACATCTAGCGAGGTCTGCTGGAACAACAGTATTCAGATACTAAAAACTAGTGGTTTCTGGCCTTAATGTGAAGTTATAAGCAGTTTAAGATAGTGTTTAATTGAGAGCCGAAAGATTAGCTTACAACCACGATGTGTGCCGAGTAGGCCTATTTCAAATTAAACAAATCTGAGAATTATTGATGAATATTTTTTTATCCCCTCATCCATCAATAATAAAATGATTTATGGGATGAGGGGATACAAAAAAAGTCACAATGTTGTGAGACCCTCTCAACTGTTTCTAAAGTATATATTTAAAACTTGAAAAGTTATTAATAGGGGGATCATTATGACTTTTAAAAATTGCTCAATATGTTTAGGCTTGGCAAAAGTATTATCTTAATAAATATATTTAATAGCCACCTCTAAACATATGACTATGTGACTGACGAAACCATGCCTCTTAAATTGCCAGTTAAACACATTAACATTTAGCTTTCAGCTTTTCTTATAAATATGTAATCTTTTGTGTCTATCCTAGCATCAAAATGATGTGGGTTTGAACATTTGTCTACACTTTGTTATGACTGACACACCGCTGAATCAATAACGTTGTGATAATCTTTTGGTTTTACCTACTAAAGCTTTGTCCTTTGAACATTTCTTATTTTGTACTTCAGAAAGTTTCCAATGACCTATATAAGTTAGTATGCGAGTCAAGATGCTAAACATTCATAATGGCACATACTGTAAATACAGGAATGCAGAGTCTCTGGCTGATACATAAATGCATATTTATATTCCAAATACTGTCAAACAAGTACCTGCCTGTAACCTGCCCAAAAACTACTTTATTTCTTGTTTATATCATGTAAGGGGGAGTGTGTGTGTGTGTACTAACTTGTATGTGGCCTGTTTATTGTCAGTTTAGTAAGACAGGGTCAGCCATGCAACATTCACTGAAGGTGCCAGAGATGTTTTCCCTTTCTCTTTTGCAGCATACTACGTTTTAACTTAGCTTTAAATAAATGTTCCTACAATGTGGTTGATAGTAGAGCTGACATGAAGCCTGGCTTGCCTTCTATGATGCTTGTTGGTGGCCTATGATACCACCCAAGACCACTGGAGGGGGCTCTGGCTGACCATGACGCATAAATGACAGGCAGCAGGATCACAAACCCTGGCCTTTAAAAGTGGGAACACAGGATAACATTACAAGTGGTACATTCTGCAATAAAAGGCTGACTCTTGCTTTCCATGTTGCATAAAAACAGGACTGTGTAAATCTCTGCCACATAAACACCAGCTTGAGCTGCAGTCCTGTCACCAGGCAAATAAAGCCAGTGACATCAACATTGGTACAATTGTGCTGATTTAACAGCACCAAAGAAAAAACACCCCAACCACAGAAAGTATTCCATCTCTGTAAACCAAGAAGAGATCTGTAATCCTAATCAACTGAGTTATGTATATGTCATGGGAAAACTGATGGCTTAATTTGAGGTTTACACTTTGAATACCAGATCCCTTAAATACTAGAGGTTCTGTTTAGAATCTTTTGAATTGAGGGACAGACTGGGGGACAGTTTTAAAGAAGGGAGTGCATTGGTAAAGTGCCCTTTACTTGTTTTAGGTAATTATGCGTTACATTGAGATAATATTGCATCTCTCTGAGGTCGTTTTATTTGAGACACTTTATGCCTGGTCCATGGGTCTATGAGCCCCGGGCCTGAACCCATGTAGACCCATTCAATAACCAATGCAACGATACTAACAAGCCAACTAGCTCTCACTGCTGTGCAACCTCTGGCAACCCTTCTTGCCTCTGATTAATCAATTAACAGTCTATTGTCAATATTATATAATCATTAAGATGAACCTCCCATAAATGTTCAGTGCTTTGTATTCCCTGCTTCTCCTGTCCTTTTTCATGGACGACAGTGGCCTGGGGCTTTGGCTGGGATCAATGCCTTCACATTGCCCACTCCTCCATGTATGTGCATGCATGATAAAAGACAAGCAGTGTGATGCAAAGCTAAAACTGTTTTTTCCCCCCCTCCTCTCTATTTCATGTCTGCTACTCGCCCACCTTCTCATTGGCAGGAAGCAAAGTCTCCTACGCCTTGGTGTTGTGGGACTGAGGATGGAGAAATCACACGGAGTGTCTTGGCAGCTTCAGAAGCCCCCTGGAGGCACTGACTTGGAACTGAGGCAAAGATGAACATTTCAACAAAAGCGTGAAAACCAATGAGAACTGCAGCAAAATAGGAGAAAATAGCCAAGAGACAATGCTGTTTTGGATTAGTTATGTGAGGAATTACGATGTTATGCCATGTTGCTAGTGATCTCAGTTATGTAATATTAAATTAAATCACAATTCAACTTCACACTGATCACCATAGGGTGTGAGAATACACTGTACACATAGAATAATTACATTCTTAGATTACTATTAATGTATAGTATGATTTCCACTCAGATCACTGTACATTTATCTATTAACTTTACAGTTCATTAATTCCTATTTACATGTATAATCTACTCTAAATGTAGGCTTCTTTTTTGATTTACCACTGTGTACTCAAGGTTAAGAGGTTCAAATGGGGGCCCCCCCCAACCTGGTTAATCTGCCAGTGGCCCCCAGAGAAAACTATGCCTCTGGGCCATTATCAACCCACACTTTCTCCCACTCTATGTGCAATGTCTTTCTATACTGGAATACTACATGCCCACATATGTTATGTGTGGTAATATGATTAAATACATTAATTCATCTATATATTTAAGCACAGGATTAACAATAATAATGGACTTAAAAATGGAGCCCTGTAGCAGTTCAGGCAGGCAGGCGGTCGTTCTAAAGGCACATTGCCCATTTCAAGGCATCAAGACAGGTCAGCCTTGGGTCACCCCTGAGTGGAAGGTAATATGGATCACAATGGTCTTTTGGATTAAAGTGTTCAGAGAATTCTATAACACATCTCACAGATAGATACATACATACAAAACTTGCATATAATTCTCCAGTGTTTTTTTACATTTCCACACAATATGCTTCCCTGAGGATGTATTCCCCTCAAGAAGTGATGTGAGATGGAAATAAGAATCCTTTTCCTTCTATCTCTGCACTAGCAGTGGCTGAATCTCCTGCCCTCTCACAGTTTCCCAACAACTTTGAATACCAGGTCATTCGAGCCAGGGCTAGACTTTTACATTTCTCACACTCCCACTGTTCCAGTCAGTCAGGTCCCACACACACACATACACACACTAACTACAGCCTAATTGCCTGTGCTGCTAGGATCTTTTTTGACTGAATTAGGCTCACTCATTGCTTTGAAATCCATTCGTTGCTCATATTTTGTTACAATTCATTCTTTTATCAAATGTAGGAGGGAGGGAAGACTGTGTGTGTGTGTGTGTGTGTGTGTGTGTGTGTGTGTGTGTGTGTGTGGAGTCTGTGTGACAGGCTGTATATATTTAACAATTATAGACATTTATGTTTACATGTCGTTAAAGAAGGAATCTGAAATCAGCACCATTGTAATAATTATATTTTGCTTTCATCACATTTCACATTAGTTTTTAAAAGTGTTTGATTGAAGCATGCACTCTTTGCCTACAGAGTTCCCATGATGCCATTTTTCTCTTCACAGCTTGCACACAAAACGTTTATTGTATTGACTATTGAGTCTCACTAATATGTATCACTTACAAGACATTAAAAGGCTATGTAGTACAATTATTTTCCTGATTTCATAATAGCCTACTGTGTACATTCCCTCCCTAATTAAAGCAGGAGGTGGAGAGTTGCTACAGCTGATCAAGCAGAGGGAGGGAATCTGTTTTACAGAGAAAGACCATCCAAAGCTCGAGAATGAGGCTTCCTCCCCGCAGAGCTCCTGCTGAGTCCTCCACCTCCACAAGACAGGACACCCAGCAGGGGGGCTGCTCGAAATAATTCAATGTAGGAATTCTCTGCCTGCATGTATTCAGGTGCTGATAAAAAGACGTTGTCAGATTTGTATTCTTCATTTGGTAGGGTTACCAAAATGCCATCAGTACTGCAACACTGCCGCACCATGGTGCCACGTATTCCTTTACTCTTTGTTTTAACAGAGAGAAAAAACAGAGAAAGAAAATGGCAGTCTGGAAGTATTTAGTCTTCGTCCTGTGTGGAGGAACACACCAAATCCTTCAGCTGTACAAATCCATGCAATTAGAAATCCAATTTCTAATTTTAGAGGACTACATAATAGCGACAGATGGTAAAGATTTGGGTTCTAAAGTGTGTGAGAACAATTGCATAATGATTGTCAATAAGCGGCTGCGACAAAAACTAAAATATCAGAGAGATTCTGCATGAAACTGTTACTGTCTGCTGTCCCAAGGGTTGCTTGTAAAAATGTGTTTTTCTCTTTTGAACCGATCACGTTGGAAAAATGAGAAACTGGGAACACATCTTCTTAGAATTTCTGAAACAACTTCATGTAATTTGCATGGAGAATGGAATTTTTTTTGACCCCTTAGAACTGGGAGAACTCCCAACATTTCACAAAAAGCACAACATGTTTTCTTGCTTTGGTTTAGCGACTTAGTGCTCCCGGTCTTCGTCTTGGCTTGGCTTCTATCTAGTAATATGTTTACATAAAATCATAGATGGCTGTTCGGTGAGCTCAATTAAACTAAATTAAGCATAAATTACGCTTAACAAACTGACTGGTCACCAGAGCTGTACAACAGGTAAAAAAACAAACAAATAAATACTGTTTTTTTTGTGTTAGGACTGAAGGACAAAACACTTTTAAAATATGACTAAGTTTTCCATTAGAATGCATTATGAGTTCATTTTATGTTGTAGACTATGGTCATATATTTTGTTATTAAAATCAATTTTTGAAAAGTGTACTTAACTGAACAAAACCAAAGCAGCTGAGCGAAACAAGTAGCCTGTAGTCTCATAGAATAATCAAGTAATGTACCTGGTTACTTTCAACAACTGAGATTTTGGAGATATCTGTTCAAATGTCAAAATACTATATTTCACAATTTGGCGGTACTCACCCGTTTGCCTGATAATGGCAACATGGATTAAAACATACATATATATGTGTCAGGAGAGGAATAATCCTTGTTGTTCGTTCACAGATCACACACACAAACAAACACACACACACTCCTCGGTTACAGCTGCAAATTAGACTGTGAAATTGACAACTCGTGTGTTGCCATCTGGTTGCCATGACATCTAGTTATTAGGCCTTTTGATAGTCCTAGCTCGGCTTGTTTGTTCCATCTTCCCCCTCATGCACATCAACATTGTTTCCGATATAAAAAGGCACAAAACAGGGGGGGGGTTGGGAGAGTGTGGGCTGAAAGCAGCACGGCTCTCTTCAGCGGTGGTGACATCCAAGTAAGGTACGGCAAAAGCAATAAATAATGACTCAATGTTCACTCAGGAGTACATTCTTTAGTAATCCACAATCCTAGAAAAACAAAACACGATTACCATCAGGGCAAGGGGTATACCTTGAATGTGAAGTGTGCTGTTATGCCCCAAAGTAACTGAAAAATGTTCCCTCGAAATGTACAATTTCTCCCTCTTACATCTCACCCTATTGATTTCCACAATCCCTCTGCTGCACAGGTACAAAAGCATACTTTTCACACATTTCAGCCCCCGTCTGGACCGCATTGAGACTTTAATGCTCCAGTGATCAATGAGATGATTAAAGCAATTTAAAGGCTCCTTTGTTCAGTCTGTGCAATGGAATCTCCTTCATCCTCCAAACTGCTGGGCAGGCAGAGTGTTCCTCTCCTGCTCAGAATAACAACCCCATGAACTCACGTCCCCTGGATTAGAAGTGCACAGGGCAGACATGGCCTTTTCCTCGTATCCCACACAGACTCCCTAGGGACTGTGCTGCTGCAGTCTGGGAGAGAGGAGGGGTGGGGGTGGCAGTGGCATGACTCATGCAGCGTCCCCCCTTTCATCTTGACATTTGACATACTGAAGTAGAGGATCTCAGCTGGAACAAACACGCTGTGCTATGTCACAGCTGCAATGTCTGTGCCTCTGAGCCCCCGGCTGAGAGAGCCGAGGAACAGGTAACAATGAGTCAGCGCCATTTAATTCATACACCTACGCTCAGAGACTCAGGGGGTTGTTTTCAAGCTGATTTTATTTTCCAGTCTTTTTGCCCATGGGAATCCAACATCTCATAATGCTATCGTTCATTGAAAGCCAGTATTGGTTCAATTGCAAGGACTTGAGGGAAAAGGGAGCCAGAGTTTGCAATGTTATTTTTTAAAAGCTCAAGAAACAAAGCTGCAGCCCAACTATAAAGCTGAGTCCTGCAAAGAATTTGGTGATCCATTCTCATTAAATCCTTTTCACTGGACAACAAGGACATTAAAGTGGACAAGGACATTAAACCACAAAACACAAATGATGCTGCCGAAGAGTAAGGGATGCCAGAAGGAGGGTGGTTCCTAATTAAACCCACTGAGACCCTTCCCTATCAGGTGCTCAGTCCTGCCTCATCAGGGTAGATAAAGGGTGTTGACAAGCGTCTCACAGGAGATGCTATCATCCCCTCTATCTATGAACTGTCCATATACCCAACAGACCAAGGGATTCAAAAACAATCTCTACAATTAGTTGGCAGGCAAAACAAGGAGACACAAGAACCAAAAGCATGGAGAAGCTAGTTGTTTAAACCATCTCTTAAAACTCTTTAGTATATAAATTCAAATGTGGGTTCCTTACTTTCTCTCAAGGATTCAATTCAAAACCATGTTACCCAAAACTAAAGGATAAAAGGCGGTGTTCAATCTTAATCTGCATTCATCAAATTAGGGGACCTTAATAGGAATTTCAGCTGTCGTAGTTTCAGAAATAAAGACGTCACTAATAATAAGTCTCAAATAACTGAATTCAACAACAGTTGCATGTAAAGATCTCTAACCTTAAGCTCTAAAGCTAAATGGATTCTCTATTGAAAACAACTGGGGTAGACTCATTTGAACAAAGATGCCAGTTGTTTTGTTGCAAAGTCCCTTGAGCTTTTGTCTAAGTAGAGCGTTCAAAGCCTGATGGGAGCTGTAGTTGCTGAATAATAACAGTTTTTATTGTATCTTTAGTAGAAGCTTTCGACAGGGTATTACCCATTGCCTGAGATGCCAGAATAAAAGAGATCCAAACTAATAAAAGCACAGGTATCTTCCATTACTCTGGAGAGCACAAAGTGTGTCCTGATTGTCCTTCTCTAACTCACAAGGAGAAACAACCAAGAGCCATCTTCAGTGACTCAAGTATTGACATATTCAAATCGAGCCACATTAAGGGAGTTTGTTGCAGTTGATAAAGAAGATAGGATGTGAGAGAGCCACCTTGGTATGTCCTTAGCTTTCACATGAAACAAATTGAATCTCTTCTGATCATGTTCGACCAACAATTCAAACAGAGGCATAGTCTCATTTGTTACAAACTGTAATTAATACAAATAATGTTAGATTCAGCGGGACTTACAATTTTCAGGGATATCTTAATTCCCGTGTCCATCGTGAATGACGTCCATTTATTTATCCGCTTGGAATCACAGTAAAAATGACTCTTGAGAACTTGGCTATAAATATGGTGTTTTAAGTCGTCTTCAGTGCTGTAGCGATTTAGTTAAAGTGGTCGGCATATTTTTCAATTCAATAGGCTAGATTAAGATGTGGCTAAAGTTGTAGCTAACACCTGACTTGTCCACCACACGGCAACACGAGTACTTCCTGTTTACATCTGCAAATTAGCCATTTATGGGAAGTGTAGTTCCAAAACGCAGGGCATAAAGTTCCCCCAAATCAATACAAGACTTGCATATTCAATGCTTTAAGTTTTTACATCGCATTTCAATGGCTGAATATAAAAGTGACCAGTAAAAAATAAGAAAGAGTAGGCCTACAGAAGAAAATAAGCGTTTTGGTTACGATTGAATCCCAGAGGACAAGAAAGAAACCCATGTTGTTGGAGCATGTCAGTGGATTCACTTCAAAGTGAAGTCTCAGTCGAGTGTTGAACGCACTTTTATTGTTTAGGTGTCAAATGTAACAGTGTCACCATTCAGAGAGGGAATGAAGAGTAAATGGTCACATAAAAAAATATAAAATCAACAATGAAAATGGTCACACGGGGAAAGTCTGGTTCCCGTGGCAGTACAGTACAGATGTACATTTGAGACAGTGTCCAGATTCAGTTTGTACACATTTGTTTTGCACATTTCCACAGTCTATATTTATCTCAAACTAGAGTCCTTTTTTTGTTTACTAGCCATGCATACAGTTGACAATTCCACATGTGTTGAGTCAGTGTCTTCACAGGAGCTGGCACTTTCAATACAAAATATTTACACTACCATTTATTATTCCTATTATCTTCTCATTCATCCTTACTATGGATTTGAACACTGAGCACATACAGAAGGATCAGGATGGTAAAAACTCTTGGGCACCCCATTTCATATTGAGCGGAGAAGTAAAAGAAAATGTAAAGTATGACAAATGTTGGCATCTTCACATTAAATGTCATCCATTCCTGAAAGAGTTTAGAGATATCTATTCAAACACTGAAAACATCAACTCTTAGTCCCATCAGGATGAAGCTGATAGTTGTATTTCTACTCAGTAATGTGCTGTCAGTCTCCCAGAGAGAAAAATAAAACATCACACGATATGTGAAAGACTCTGCTATTGTTTGCTATTGTATCTCAAAGTGAGAACATAGGAAAGAGATGACTGCACCAATGTTTTAAAGAAAAATGCTGATTCCACCATTTTCTCTCCATTCCTTTTTTAATAACAAAAAAAAAGAAAAGAAAATGGTTCAGCCCTGTGATGAGTAGAAAAACCTCTGAAAACCTACTGCACAAAATAAGCTGGGAGAAAATGTGTGCATACTGTAAATCAAATACTCCTTAATATTTAAAACAATGGGATCCAAGAAATATGATTTTGGATTTGTGTACAGTAGATACCTTCAGATCAAGGTAACAAAAAATGTATTTTCCGTGATACAAATACAACCAGGAGAAGATATTGTAACTCATTTTGACAGATTGTAAAACAACACAAGAGTAAAGATCCTGATTTGTGACTGTTTGCTGATGATTTCTCCCTACAACTTGAAAGGATAAAAACAAATCCAAACAACAGAGAGAGTAACATAAGGCGAGGGCACGTTCCGTTTTTGTCATTTGACAATTTCTCTTTCTGCAAATTCCTGGAGTTCCTCGTTCAAAATGTATTCATTACTCACATGTTGTCATACATAATCATGTCACTGCCGATGTTATGCTCAGTGGAGTTAAAATCCATCGCGTTCAACAGTGAATTTTCCTTTATTTTAATTGGCATGTGTATGTGTGTCTTAGTGTGTGTCTCTGCTGCGGGGAAGGTAGCTTTCTCTAAGTAGACATTTTGCTTGGGTGGTTCCTGACGGGCCCCCGGGGCTATTGTATATTGCAAGAGGAGCAGCAGGGGTCGTCCTTGTCTGGCTGGGCGGCGTAGTCCATCTGCCGAACGATCTCCGCGAACAGTTCGTCTACCATGGTTTTGCTCTTGGCCGAGGTCTCCATGAACGGGCAGCCCCACTCCTCGGCCAGGGCCTGACCTTCGCTGGACGATACCTCCCTCTCACTCTCCAGGTCTACCTTGTTCCCCACCAGAATCACAGGAACCTTCTCGTACCTGAGGACAGATGAGGACACACACATGAGAAGATGTATAGATATATCCGCCATCAGTCTGTCTATTATCTATCACTCTTTATTACAGAAAGCATTTTATGGGCCATTGCAAGAGTACATTGTTGTGAACATGGAGTTAAAACTACCTTGTGCCTCAGAAATGGCTGATTTGTATTCATTTATCATTTAAAACTGACTGTTTCATCCAAGAAATCCAGATGTTTTCCCTGACAGTCTGTAAACTCCCACCCTATCTTATAACACCATCTAAAGCTGGGCCCAGTAGAAAACAGGAAATGGGCGGTAGAGCTCTGAAGTGGCCATAGTCCTTTGAGCTCTGAACTCTTGGACTCGTGCAGAACAACATGTCACTGGTCTACTTAGCAGACAGCCGGTAGAGACGGACGGTTACATTAAATAGGTAACAGCACTATAATTATTAGAAGAAACGTCTCTGACGCAGTGTCACCAATTTAATCACTACATCAGTTTTGATAAGGGGAAACATGGCGGGCCACTGAGACGGTTTACACATCAGAGGAGATAACAAAGATCAAAAACATTGGAGAGATATCAGATCATGCATATCCACATCCTTTGATAAACAACAGGTTGTTATTTCTTTCATCCTTATCAGTGTGTGAGGCTGGCAAAGGACAGATTTATATCCGTCCGACACATCGTTTGAAATAGGTTTAAATGTGTCTGTTCGCAACACTGAACAACATGGCTGAATCTAAGAGTCATGCACCCAAACACCCATCAACAGGGTTTTCAAATCCTGCCCCTCGCTCTATTAAATATATATGCTTCTAAATTATTTATAGAAAGAAAAACAACCTCCTACTTCAATTACTATGGTAACAGGTATACAAGGACTTAACCAATGAAGGTGAGATGGGCAGACTGCAGAAGAACTGTGTTTTTTTCCGAAGTGGAGCAGCCTGAGTAACTCAGAGGCCAGGGGCTGCAGGTTTCACCGTTAAATAAGCTTAAACCTTCCGAGAACAGGGAGCCGACTTTGATCTTCTCATGAATACTTCATCCAGAGTGAACTTTAATCTCGACTATCCCGTTCTGTTCCCAGGGTCGGCTTTGCAGCGCAGAGGAACTACCAGGATTTAGGAGATGATCTTAGAGGTCTGTCGGTGCGTAACCAAGTGTGTGATAGTGTTCTACGAGGCAACTTGAATGAGAAGCTACATCTTACTGTAGTCTCTCAACTTTTACATGCGGTGGATTGCACAGGTCTCATTCATTGCATTCCTGGTGTCAATTAAATACAAGCCAAGGCCATTATTTTCCTGAGAACTATTTCGGACCACATGTCGTTGGTGGTAGGCAGCTCTTGCATTGAAGCTAAAATATATTTTCCCACCTTCATTGAAAAAACCTAAACATAGTTGTGGGTGAGGAGATTGAAAGGCAAACATTTGATTTGATAGCTGCACTTTTTAAGGAGGAGCCATGGGGGCTCAGCGTTTATTCGAGGTAATAGTGCCGTTTCTGTTCTGCCCCCGGATGTGGTTTTAGCTCGAACCTCCTGCTGTAAATCCCTCAGGGAGTCCTATGGAAAGCAAACTATCTTATATTATCTACCATTACATTCTGTTTCATACCCGCTCTCACTTTCCTGGCGGAGTTGTGACTCGCTTCTGAAAAAAACGTTTCAGGTTGCTTATTGCCTGAGCTTTCAGTATAGAGTCATGCTGGATTCATATAACAGCAGGGCTGCAACTCAAGTAATATAATAGTTAGTAAATAGTATCAGTAAAACTAAAACTAGTTGCCAATACATCCTCTGTCAATACATTGATTTATTTGTTTATCGTTCCAGCTATATTTAATGGTGATTAACCCGAGTGTGCTGAAGGTTTCATTTTATTTTTAACCATAATGAAGGACTTGACTTGGTCAGGCATATGCAAGTTATGCAGCTCATTTAGTACCGCACTGAGACATCTGGTACCAAAGGAGAGGGTCTATATTTAGTCATAATAGCAGAGGAGGAAACCGGCAGTCTCATGAGGTGTGAGACGGTGGCTGCCACGGATACCGATGCTCCCAGGGCCGCTACATGAAGGGTGTCAACCACACTTTGACCCAACAGTGGCTGATGCAAGAAGGCAACGCATGTCCGTAACAGAGAACAAACACAGAGCGGTTTAGACACGGGCCTCAAAAGACAAATGAATAACTGCTTGTGTTTGTGCTGCGACACAAACAGCCCAACAACATGTCATGCTTTAGCCTGCAGCTTTTGAGCTTGACGATGCCCCGCATTGGAGCTGTCTGACTTCAGACACCCTTTCGAGCTCGCCCAGACACACCTTATCTATAATGCATGATGCATCAACTCACATAGGCTTTGCTGACGGACGATGGAACCCAGCGGGCAAAGCGTCTCTAGATCTGGCCAACAATGTCAGGATGAAGGAGGAAACAGGCTGCGTGCTGGGCCTTCTCCCAACGGCCCTTTTGTGAAAGGGTCTTCAGTTAAGTCAGTGGAGAGGCATCGGCTGAGTCATAGAGCAGCATTACACTCCTCTCTTCTGGCGCAGTTTCAGGGCCAATAAAGATTTCATCAGGAATAGATATTTGGAAAGTCTTTGGTAAACACGCCATGGCAAGCACATACATTTTTCATGATATTTTCAGCTTATCCAAAGAACGAAAGATTAAAAGAGAAAAAAAGGAGACAATGTCAGGGACTTAAAGTCCCTCAGACTTTCTCAAGGTTGTACAAACCAATTCTCTGCTTCCCTTTTACTCCAAAAACCAAGAGCCACTCAAATGTTTTCAGATCGCTTTCCAGTAGTGGTAAGAAAGGAGAGTAATATGCTTTGAATACTTCAGTAGTTCATTCATTGATCTGAAAATTAAACATTATTGATGTTGGACATCATGTAAAGGTTAATGTGCACACTTTGCATAGATTAGGACACGTAAAACTAAAGAGCATATGAGCTGACTGACTTTCAGGGATTTTCAGAAGGATTTCTTAAACATTCATTCATGATTTGACTTTACAAAAAATAAATATATAAACCACTTGTGCCTAGAGGGATGATTGCCGGGCTGTTTTCATAATTGCTTGTTTTTTTCTATGTGATTATCCATTGGAACAGCTTAAAAGTCAATTTCAGTTTTTAATGGGCTTCTATAAGAAGAGCTCAGTGGCATTTTGTTACTAACTAGCACACACTGTGTGAGTGCAGTGCACAGTTTGACATCAGCCTTTGAGAGAAGCTCTGTGATACAGAACTGGACTACTGGGATATATATTCAGTTTTTAGCATCAATGAGAGTCTTGTACAAGATAATATGAATAATTGTTTGAGCTGCCTTAGTCAATTAGTCTTGTATTGGTAATTGTGTACCCTCTTTTCATGTTGAATGACCTATTTCCAAGAAATGAATGAGCAGATACAGTAAACAGCAAATTCCAAGTTCTTTGTGGAGAAACTCCGCTTTACAGATCTCTGCATTAAATCAACTATTTGATACATTACTTGATATATTACTAGCACATATATATGTGAATAGCAATTGAAGATTGCTATTCAATGGGTCACATGAATAGCTTTGTATGTTTGAAGACGCAGTTAATACAGCATTCAACAATTTAGCTTGACAAAATCGTAATAAAAGTCATTAGAGGAAGTGTAGGATTTTGGGGTACACTGTGTTCTAGTTCATGCTAGCATGGCAAAATGCTGACAACGACAGTGCTGACATGGTGATATTTAGGCTGGCCTAGCTAGCAACTCATTTTCACTCAACTTAAAGTACAGCTGAGAAAGATGGCAATGCTTTTCCTCTGAGCACAATGAGCACACAATCTTAGCACAATCCATCCAATAGTTGTTGAGATTTTCTGTCTGGACTTTCCAATCCTAAAGCCATGCCACTAAAAATGTCACTAGTGTTTTGTGTTAGTTAATGTGGGATTCTATCCCTGTACTGTATATCATTTGCTCTTACTAGTGATAGAAGATAGATTTGAAACAACTTGTTGGATATAAAAGAAACACCTTTGTGTCCTGCCTTAAACGCAGACTTTTGAAATCAATGTCAACTTTGAAGTAATCATCAATTAACTTAATCTCAGTTATTTTGCCCAGTTCTCTCAACAGAAACAGAATAAAGGGGATATCTCTGGGAGACTGATGCTTCTCCAATTATTGATCTTGATCCTTTCAACCAGTTGGCACATGAACAAGTTTGCAAGCCTTAGTAGAATGCTGACTTTACAGAAGCAGAGGTTTATAACAGTAACCTATGTCACAATCCTCTGACCATGTCACTGCTTTTTAACTGCTCTGTTAAGTCCCCATATATCCCTGGTGTATAGTTAACTGCAGCTGAAGTGAGGAGTGATGAGGTCCCCAGTGGATACAGGCCAGTCTCGGTGTAATCATGTGCACCCTTGGCCTCTGTGCTAAAGCCACTAACAGCACAAACTGATAGATGCTGACAGGGTTCAGAGTGAGAGCGACGCACAGCCGTGCCTCTGACCTGAGAGAATGCCAAAACTGTTGTGACGGGTCACCAGTGTTATGTCAGCAATGGAGGCAAACAGGCGTGAGAAGCTATGACAACAGTGTAATGTGCAGCAAAAGAATGACTGCGGAGGTTAACATAACAAATGCAATAGTTAAAGGAAATCAGAGAAAACTGTCACAAGCTGTGGTCCAAGTTCTACTGGTTCAATTTAAACCATCTCATACACAATGTTGAAGAAAAATGATAGTTCTCAACCGACAAATATATTCATCATTATTGATTCATGTAGTAATATACTTATATAATATATTGATTTATCAATTGTTTGGTCATACATTTGTGAAAAATGCCACAAATCACAAACTTCCCAGAGCCCAGATGACATCTTTAAAAGTCTTGTTTTGTCGAAAATGTGTTCAAATTACGATGAAACAAGACAGAGAAGCAGCTAATTCTCCCACCTGAGGAGCTAGAACTGGAAAATGTGTTATTTAACCTTTAATTTTTTTTGTAGATCAACTTACAATGGAACAATCTGGCTATATTCCACCCTTTAACCTCTTTTCTCTCATTGGTCTGTGATATTTTGAACAGTGGGGCTTTTTCGATGTGTCCGTTCTGTCTGATGTCTTAGCCCGTATTGTCCTCTATTGCATTTACAGATTGCCTAAATATCCCACAATCCCCTTCAACAAACCCAAGAACATGCCTGGACTTGTTGCATTTCAGCCTTAGGTTTTAAGATTGCAATTAACGATAAGGTCTTTTTTTCAGTAAGGAAAGAAAGCATGCTATTAACCTTCAAATGTAACTTCTGAAATACATTAATGTTGGCTTACACAGTCAGTCATACAACTGTGGTGTTAAAATGCAGTGCAAATAACAAAGTGATGATTACAACACACCAATGCTACTACTAAAATAAACTATTACAGTACTATTCCAATTTTCAGACAAGAAAATAATTCACGTCAACTAAAAAAGGAGACAGTATTTGTAGACATACTGAATGTGTTGTGTTTACTATTGTGTGTTTGCATTCTATCAGGAGCAGAAGACATGCTGTCAACAGAAGCTTCTAAGAAAATACATCTTCTGTGTGTAGTTTTGAAACGGCTGAAGCTTTACTGATCTTAAACAAAATATTTGACTGAAATGTGTTTCTTGGCTGATGTTTTTAAACCTCAAGTATAGCACATAGCTTTGATGTATTCTTTATAACAAATAAAGAAGTATGTGAATAATCAAAGGAAATACTTTCATTCAGAAGACAATTAAAGGAGAACTGCACAAAGGGCATTGAATTACGGACCTGACATTTCTATATCCTCTATTTCCAGCACATCTAAAGTGTTCATTGTCTACACGAAGCATAGGATTCAGAATCAAACTATGAGCAGCATGTGAGTTGTGATGTTTTTGTTACAGGAAATAAATTCCTCAGCACCAGACTCAGTGTTAAATATGAAATCACATAACAGCCTGGCAGCATCTGCTGTGTGAGCGCACACATTTACATATAAAGAAGACACACATTGACACATTGACACAGACACACTCACACACACACAATACCTATCCTCATTCTCAACTCATATGGGGGAAACATGTTGACCTCATTCTTTCAACCAGAGCCAGAGATTTATAAGGTGCACTTAAAAATCTACCTTGATCCAATTATGTGATAAGGACTATAAGAAACTAACAAAAATAATGTTTGATGATTACCTTACAGAAAATAAACAATAAAACCGAGTTACAATACAACTCTTAAGCCTGGACTGGCTGCACTGTCCTTACGCTGAGTCTTATCTTAAGTAATGAGCTGTATCAGTTAACAGTGAGCTTTAAGCTGCACTGCTTTAAATATTATTTGTCTTAAGAACATCTTCTAATGGAACTGGACTCCCTAGATTGACTGCAACACATCTGCTGACACATACAATGACTGATGAACCCACGCAGTCACAGCCCACTGGTGCTGCCACCAGTGATTTAACCCGCAGCATCCATGACAAGGTCTATCAAGGCTCTCACTGGGTTATTTAACATCATGCCATATTTCCAGGTGAATGTACAGTAAACAGCACATCACATCTTCAAATTGCATTGGCCCAGAGGTTTAAAACACCAATAACACGACAGAGCAACCACACAGCCTCAACTAACCTATTCTGTGTATCAATCAGCAGCTGACCTCATATCTGGATCATCTGTGTAACAGCGCTCAGACATTAGATGATTTCATGCTTTCCATTGTGCCGCTCTTCCTAAATAGCTTGTGCGGCTTGTTAATTAAAATCATGGCTCCTTATTCTCCGTACAACCCCTACAGAATATCAAGCCATGCTTTCTTGAAGCTCTCTGCACTGAATCGTGGGCCTGGTGTTTCACAGGGGTTGCAGCATCTTGCTCAGTGGGTAGAAGCTTCACAGACGGCGTCTAGCGTGTTATGACTGGAGGACTGGCTGGACTTCAGAGTGCTGATGGACAGAGTGGATCAGTATTGGTGTCCTGCTAGTTACTGTCAGATCAACTGTCGAGAAACATTGCAAAGTCTGAAGAAACACTGAGAGTTGAGGGTTCTCTTAAAGATCACATGCTATTACTTTTAAAGCTGTAGTGCAATTTGCCTTTCTACAAGCACTGTGGGTGGTTCACCAAAACAAATCAGGCATGTTGTGTTGCTCTGTAGTCTGCCCTGAAGATACACAGCATCTTCATTCAAGCAGTTCTCAGACCAGGCCTAGGCCCACCCTTAACTGCAGGGACTGATCGGCCAGCCCTGTGTGTGAAGATGAAGAATAACATACAATATACACACTGAACAATCTGGACATTATTATTACTTCACCAACCTTTTCACTCTTATGATCTGATCCCTCATCGGCTTTATGTCCTGGAAGCTTTGCTGGTTGACGAGGCTGTAGACCAGAATGAATCCTTGACCGTTTTTGATGTAAAGGTCCCGCATGGAGGCGAACTGCTCGGTACCAGCGGTGTCAAGGATCTCCAGCACCGAGGGTGACGAGTCCACCTCGATCTCCTTGCGGTAAAAATCCTCTATAGTGGGGTCGTACTTCTCTATGAACGTCCCGGTAACAAACTGCACAGTGAGGGCGGATTTCCCGACCCCACCGCTGCCCAGGACCACCACTTTATACTCGCGCATCGTGGATTAAATCAAGTCGTAAGGTATCAAATCTCCGCGCGTCATTGACGTGAACTCAAAATGTTCCCGCACGAATCACAGTCACCATTCGCGTCCCATTTTGAACGGGTTGTCAATAATACAGTCTTGCTCGCCGCTGCTCAGCTATGGCAGAGCACAAAGACTCGCTGCCCCAAGATGGATTTCATTGTAGAAATTCCCCCATGCAGGCCAGACACTGACAGCTACCCGGGCGTCCGAGAACTGCAATTGTCCGAAAATGTGCACAGGGAGGAAGAAAATATTGCCCGCTGATAAGAAGCGTGCTGGTTTTCATCTGCTCAGCTCTCTGTGGATCAGAAAAAAACAAAGTTGCTCCATCGAGGACACTGGTAAAACGCTGGCTTAAGCCCCGAAGTGTGAACTGCAGGCGCAATGTTTCAAGCCGGAGGCCACGTCAGGAACACAGCTCCAACTAAAACTGTTCACACAATTAATTAAAGAACTTGCGTCTCTTTGTTTTCTTTTTCACCATCTCTGGTATGTCTCCGCGTCTCCCTCGCTCTCCGGTGCAATCCCAGCCGCCATACTCTCGGGTGGAGACCCACGGCCGCTGCGTAACCAGCTGGTCCCCACTCGGCTCCCGTACCGAGGCAGAAAAAAAACCTTTGACCCTCCCTCTTCCTCAGACGGGTGTGCGGGCCGTCCAACGGGGAGCCTCGTCCTCTCTCTGGAAACATCACTTGTTTCTGAATGGAAGCCGCTCGGAAACAGCCAGTCACATTCAGCCGTTGCATTTCCGTTCATGTGGTAAAATTCCCCATCATTCGGTTGCCCCAGTGACATCCAAAGAGAGCTCGACCAATCACAGGCCTGGCTTGAGGATGTGTATCCAGGAGGAGGAAAATGCGCCGGATGCTGTTGCCATGGTAACGCTGCATTTTGTTGCTGCTGCTGCTGTCCAAATTTGAGAATGTTGAATAGCAAGTCTGACAATAAAGTCTGATGAATAAACTGTTTTCAGACCAGAGCAGGCTGCAATCTGCTTATTTATTATTTATTTATTATTTATTTTTCTGTGCCTATGATCACTGAAATGCTTCTGTTTTAAATGTGCTATAAATGTGCTATAAATAAAGTTGCCTTGACTAAATTCATCCCAAGAGAATTTATTCTAAATAATAAATGTATTATAATAATTATTCCGGACATAACCTGAAAACTACCTGAAATAAATAATGTAAAAAAGAAAATTATAGAACAAGTCATATACATTTATATGATATATGTTTCTGCCTTTATTGGTCTTTCTACGATTATTTAATACATAATTTTTCTACCCACCCAAACAATGGGAAAAAAAAGTAAAGTGCTAAATCAAAGAATAGAGCTCACAGCACAGCATTAACTTGACATTTATTTATTTGCAATATTAGATTTAACACAAGTTTGAATTTACAGGAACAAAACTATCCACATGAAATGTTTACTTAAGCACAAATAAAATAACTTTAACACGTTATAAAAAAAATAGGGACAGTTTATATTCAGGCCAGGATTTAACCGAATGGTACAAGTGTTTTTTTACTGTGGGATATCAGTTAACAAGCATTTTAGTCAGGATAATGTTTGGATTGATTTTACAAACTGTCATTTTGGCCTCAAACTCAAAACTTGTGTAGGAATCATTTCAAAGAAAAGTTCAGTGAAATTGACTTTATTTATTAGATAAAATGAAATTCACAACTGAACAAGACAAATTTATGAATAGATTAAAGATAAGGCAAAGTTGACAAAAAGCATGTCCTCTCAGTTTGACGGTTGAGAAAGTGCTTCAGTCAGTCAGACTAAACATTCTTACTGTCAACATCTTTTTGACTGGCTGATCCAAATCTAAGACAACCTCCATGTGCATGACATTCAAGCTTTTTGCCAAAAGGTGAAACAAACATTCGGTTATATGCCTTTTTATTTGCATGTAAAATAAATAAGGGGAAAATGTCATATATCTAATAACAACCTAAACTTTGAAAGCAACTATATCTTGAAAATAAATGTTCAAACAGTCGCTGAACCATCAACTCCTGACCTTCTGACTGCAGATTCCTTAAGGGTGGATTATACGTTTGCTGCAAGATGTTGACATGCAGTGGAAACCATATAAAACACAACAAATCACATTTCAAAATATATTCTCATGCACTGGATCACTTACAGTGTTTCACAATGGCATAATAAAATCAAATATCTGACAGTACAATCTAACATGTTATTGTGAGGGGGAAAAACAATGTCATCCCCTACAAAAAAAACAGTTTTTAAATCACTGCAACTTCAGATTGCCTCAGCAACACATCAAAACAATTAAATGACAAACTATTGTTACCCTATTATGAAAGTTACTTTCCATAAAATGTGGCCTGTACAATGCACTTTTGTACATAAAAAGCAATTCTATGGCCTTGCTCATACAAAGGTTGTCCCTCACAGGTGACAAGGCAGTGACAGGGATGAAATGTTTTAAGCTTCTCTTTGCTCCCACATTTGATCCCTGGACACAAGACGGCTTATCATAGGCTAATACAACAGAGCGAGGCCCTTTAAGGAACCTCCAGCAGAGCTAAATTCAGTTTAATAAATTACATTCGTCATAAAATAGAAGAGAATACATTTTAAAGTGTTCTTTCCTAATATTAAACTAGTAAAATATGCAAGTATGCTTCTTATATATCAACCAATAATGTGTAAAACCTTTTGCAATGAATGAAAACATTGTGAACAAATGAAACATCTCTTGGTGGATTGTCTGAGTTAATCACATATGGGTGTATACATCCTTTTTCATAAAAAAAACTCATCGGAAACATTTAAGGAAAGGTTGATGTTGCACAAGCTGTTTCCAAACCTGCAAACTAAAATGAATATTAAAGATGTTTAAGAGAACGTAACATATATGAGTGAAAATGTTTTTTTAACATCCGTTTAGTTTTTCAGTTAACCAGACACAATCCCCACTCTGTCTGCTGTCAGTTTCAAACAAAGATGGGTAATTGCATAATGTGGTACCAACCATACACAACTGAACTCACCACACTTCTAACTCCGTAAATTCTACTTTACTACATAAAGTATTTTACTGCATGAAACTAAATAGGAAACATTGTCATATACTTATCATCTTAAAAGTGAAAAAAATGAACTTAAGCAGGATATAAACTCTTATACATGGAACACACATACACATTTGAGCATCAGTGAAAGTTAATTGAAATAATTACTTAAACTATTATTTGAAATACTAATGCACTGCAACCTGTCTCCTAAAAATGTCAATGTTTAGGTCACAGGGTTGTGCACTGAACATTTCTTTCTAAATGTGACTTAACTAGAGTAGAATAAATCGAGTGATTTTTTTTCACACAAAGCCTTTTAAATATGCACGGATATCCTCATCTGCACAATTCTTCAGGCACTTGTAACATTCAAATAATACAGTACTGACAACCGACTGTAACATTAAGACTAACATTTGACACATTACTCAACTCGTCCCTTACAGGATTACAGGAGCTTTAGTTTGAATGTGAGCTGCAGTAATTATTACACCCTTTTAGCCAGTTGACTTTGATGTCTGTGGAGCCTCTTCTTAAAAACACGGTTTGCTTTATGTTCAGGTTGAGCCGGAGCCAGTTTCACAAAGACATTTCGGACTGGCCTTGAATTTTAGGCCAGTCAAAATTGAATTAGACTACACAAAAACAACACAGGCTTATTTTAAAGCCTGAAAAGTTAGCCACACTACCACCAGGCTAGAATTAAAGTAATTATATGGCAGTAATCGGTGACACCTGCTAACCAGTGTTTCCATGGTAACAATCAGCAACACATGCTGACCATTGTTTCCATGGTAACAATCAGTGACGCCTGCTTCCTGCTGACCAGTGGCACCACACTTAAAAAAAGGGGAAATATTTTCCCAGTAAAATATCCCTGTAATTGTTCAATCCAATCATTTTCTGTAGATCTGATTGTTGTTATTTTACCGCTAGTCCTACTTAATCATTTGGATCTGAAATCTGAATATTATTTTGACCTAAGCCTAGTCAAAGTCTATCTTTGTGAAACTGGCTGCAAGGTAAACCAGTGCATCAACCATCACCGTTACTGATACTTCCAAAAGTTATTTTTAATAATAAAGGGGGGGAAAATTTAAATGTTTGAATAATTTTTTGCTTGAATGCAATAAAGTATTTGCGATAAATAGATTATACTGTTTTTTCTCTCAGCAAACGTACTGTATTTGCAATGCAAAGGCACACCAGGAGGTGGAGCACTGTTCCTGTTCTGGGATGGGGGGGGTAAGGTATTAGCTGGAATAACCTCAGAACATTTTAAAGGAAACTTCAGTCTTTTTTACAGTGTGGAGTTAAAAGTTAAAATAAGTGCTTTTTCTAGTTTGTTTAAAGCTGGCACTAGATAAACAATCATTAATGTGAAAAATCTTTTAGTTAACATAACACATTCAAGAAAGGAAAAATAAATTGTTTCTCAATATCGTGAGGATACAATTTGAACAATCACCAATAAAGGACCCCTTTACACCTGGTCTTAACATGTATTGTTTTCAGATTACATCTGTCATGCTTGTCTCTTGTATTATTTACATACATTTCAGTGAATAACGTTCCTATGTGTTTATATCAGTTAATGTTTAGGTGTTGCTGCACAACCTGTTTCGGTTTGAGTTCTACGTGTTTCCTGGTCAGATTGATTTAGAAAATGACATTTCTATTCATGAGCATCATATATGTGAACTGGAGACACATTGCATTAGAGCTGATTAAGAGGCTAAATGTACCCATGACCTTGTCAGAATTGCTTTAGGAAATAGAAACCAGGATATTATGCAAATTAGTGAAGATGCATGTTAATGCAGGTGCAAAGGTGCGTGCATACAATAATCTTCTGTGACACTTATCTAACATTGTATAATCCTACTAATGTAATGTATTGTGAGAGATCAAAGCAATGACCACAACCTTCTCCTCAGTGATGTTATCTGCATGCAGCTTGTTGTACGTTGTGTGTGGTGTGAACAGAATATTTACAGAGCAGTTGTTTGGCGTCTTTATCAGCAGCAACACGGCACTGACTTCTGTTTCTGGTGGTTACTTGAGGATGATCTGTTTCAGGGCAAAACACAGTCACTTAGTGGCAAATAAATAAACAATCACCTTAACCCAGATAATTCATTAATTATCTTTTTATATTTTGTGCATATGACACTAAACATACATGTATGGAACACATGTTTGAACTCACAAAGGAAGACAATTAATGAAGGTTTTGTTTTTGAGGAGCAGCTAACGCTAACGCTAACGCTAACGCTAACGCTAACGCTAACCCAGCCATCGAACATTATATGTTTTAGTCTGGGCGGAGGGAAGTACTAAAACATAAATAAAACAAATCCAACCCCTTAATCAGGATGGCATCTTTTCACAGTTGATGATAATAATAACATTAATGAAATATTAGCTGAAGAATACAACCAGTTTGACAAGTATTAAAGCTACTACTAAGCATTAAGACAAACAGTGACATGGAACAAAGCAAAAACATGCTCTAAAGAATAAATGCAACACCACCACTTGCAGATGGAAGACTCTAAATAAGTGATGTCTGTCATCGGGGAAAGAGGTGAGATGCAGACCAGTTCAACTGAAGGTCTACAGGTAGATGAAGCTTAATGGCAGGCAAGGCAAGCTGGGCAATGCTATGCTGATGAAGCAACTCTCCTGATTTAAAGATGAAGCACGTATTCTGAGCTCAAGGATTTATGACAGAAAGCTTTAAAAAAGGAGCAAACCTGATTGGCTGGTGCTGTTGCTGCGTAGGCGACACTTGTGGCGGGAGTAGTTGCTGCAGAGACAGTAGCAGGCGTAGCACTGTACATCATGGGGACTTTTTCAGGAAGGGAACCATGAAAGCAATGAAAAGGGAGGTGGAGCATTATGGTAACCATAGCAATGTATCTCTCTCTCTTGCCAGGCAAATACAATATGACATTAGCAGCGAGCCATCATTGGGTTAGACCAGCAGATGGCATGTGATCACACGGCAAAGCGAGACGGCAGGGAAGAACATAAAAGGAGAACTGATAAGAGATAAAATTAGGAAATCTGTCCAGAATTTGACATCCCAAAAGAGACGGCATGTATGGCAATGCCATCAGACGCCATCAAAGTGTTTTTACTAGACATTAAAAGGAGTTTTGAAGACTGAAACATTTAAGAGTATCAAAAACATTAAAGTGATTCTAAGGGATGCTGATCAAATTTCCTAATCCGTGGTGCTTTGTAATTCCACAAGCAAAATCCTCAAAATGTTTTCATTTATATATTATCTTTGACTACTCTAATACATTATTATTGATATATAACAGTAAGTATATATCACAAGACTTGATTATCAAAAACAAACCATTATGCAAATAAAATCCTTTTAGGGAAACACTAACAAAATCTGCCTCTCTGATCATTGAGTAGTTTTATTGTTATTACAGGTTGATTCTAATTTAAGGTTTTGCTTTCCAACGCTGCAAAAACAAAAAAGCCAGATAAATAAAAAGCTCCATTGATAATAAGACACATTTTATAAAACATAAGTAAAGGACCTACCCATGTTGTTACCGGGAGCCATGCAGAAGACAGAACCTGTGTGAATATCAAATGGAAAGGGACAGTCTTTTAGTGTGACTCATACATATGGTCAACACTGGCATCAGCCCACATGACAACATATTTAGTGCAGTAAGAATACACAAATAAGACCCATAGCGTTCAGTCAGTAAAGATTGAACAGATATGCAGATTCATTAAGTAAAGTACTACATGTTAGTTTTGACAACAAAAGAGTGTAAGACAATGTAATTAAGAAAAGTGTATTTGATAGCTGTTTAGCTTTGAATCCACGTCATGTTTAAAGCTCACCTGTGGGGTAGTATGCAGCCGCCTGCTGCTGCAGCTGGGAGTTGGCCAGAGCTTGTTGGTAGTGCAAAAAACTGGGACTGAGGAGAGAGCTGGCCCAGCTGCTCTTCTCAAAAGCTTGTCTCTTTGGTAGGGGTACGCTGTAGGGAAAGCCCTGAGAGAAGACAAGAGGAAACATGACATACCAACCTGTCTCCTCTCTCTATTCAGCTTTATTTTAAACACTTATTATTTAGTATGAATTTATAAAAGATATGGAAAAACGCCAAACATGACTACACAATCAAGGTTATCACAAAGTGGAAAAATCAAGCATGTTTTAGGATACAAATATGAATGGAATAACAAAAGGTATTTCAAATTAAGCACTTAAAGCTACTGATGATGACTGTGTACACAAACTACATGAGACTGGAAGAAGCTTTAAAAACACAATGACAGAAATTAAAAGTTATCACAGTACAATTAATAGCTACAACCAAAGCAAAAGGTGAAAATACCAGGTCTACAGTTGCCTCGAGGGATCGCTTCATTGCTTTGGCAGTCGACTGAGTCTTTTAATAGCAGGCAGCGAGCACATGATGGCAGTGGGCCAATGGGATTCAAGCGTTTAACAAACAGGTAACAGCAAGCAGAGGTGCGTCATGGGGGACAGCATTGTGGATAGGTGAGAAGGGGAAAACAAAAACAAAATAATCTGAATGTAGTTTACCACATAAAACACAATATGCATGCACAGTGATCAAAATAACTGATTAACAGACACATTAACTAAAGACTTGTTCATTAGTAGGTCAGCATGTACAGTTAATCAATAGCTATGGCAACACAGATTTATAAAGATAGGGCACAATCTTCTATCTGCTCTATTTAGACTGTCATTTGTTATTGTATATAAAACACTACCACTACTGTGACGCTAACAGTGCTATTATGCACACTATATCATTTGGAAATACCGTATAATGTACATGGATTTTACTGCTTCCAGGAAGCCATAACAATGTAATGCACATCAAGCACTGAACATTTGATTGTTGACTGAAAAATGACTTGGTTGATAGCCAAAGGCTCAAGTAACCGTGTCTGTAATGTCATAAAACACAGAATGTGGAGCTCTATCTAGTAATACTTGCGACGTAAATTTCATGCAACAAATATATTATGTATATTTACAGTAAGAATACATAAAAGATGATGTTAATGAAAGGTGATGGTCTATGGAGGCCAAGGAAACACAATTTACTGAAGTAAGACACCTTGCAATGCATTACGTTTAAAAGAACTATCTATAGTAAGTTGTTGTTAAAACTGAGATCCAGACCAAGAAAAGTTAAAGAGGCAAGAATTGTAGTTAACAGATGACTTTGCACTATAAATATAGTGTTATAATAAAACCATTCCTCAGTTGCTTTGTAGCACCAGTTTCTGAAGTGTTTGGTGAACAAACACAATGTACATATTTTGATTTGGCCTGTTTAGAAAACACAAGCCTTGTAATGTGAGCAGAAAGCAGAGCTCCTTCATTAAAACTGAAAGGGCTCGATTGGAAGCTATTTGATTGACAGGCCTTTTAATAAAAGGACTAACCCTTGACAGCAGCTGAATCTAATCTAATGTCCTCGTTCCTTTTAGTGTTTTCTGGCGTCATTAAAGGTCTGTCTCCATCCCTGGTGTTTGTAAACACAGGATTAAAAAGAAAGGCATGTGTTTGTAATTATCAAAGGAGAAACAAAGTTCAGAATTTGCATGGATGATTAAGATCCTTCCTTTTCATTTCATTCATATGTTTTAATACAGAAGATTTAAAAGTTGGACATCCAGAAAACATTAAAGTTGCTATGCCGTTACATTAAATGTGCCATTCTTATAGTATAAAGACTTATAGTGCTCCACATTCGGTGATATCATGGCAAACCAAATGACCTCTAAAACACCATATTATTGGCAGGGTAATGTGTTTTTGTGTAAAACATGTTGTTTAGAAGTCAGGAGGATGGGGTCTTACCATGGCTGCGGCGGCGGCCTGGGCTGCCACGGCGGTGTGATTGACTTGCTGTTGACCGGATTTGATTTTTGCCTGCAAGTGTGCAGGCGGGTGAAAATACTTGCACTTCTCCCTGGAGCAGCGGCTCTTAATGTAGTCCATGCAAACAGTGACAGTGTTATCTGTGGTGTCAATCATGGGGCTGTCACTGGGGTGAGCGAAGCGGCAATCTGTCTCCCCTCTCGCACAGTTTCCCCGCTGAAACTCGCGACACACCTGAGAGGAGACATTATAAAAGACAGTGACACAGGTTCAGCATGTAGTCAGACGATGTCAACCACCAAGCTATTACTTTATCTTCTCATGTTCGATCATTCGAATCATCATTGGGGTGCAAGAATACCTCAAGTTTGTCTGTACGCTGCAGCTTCTGTGAGGGAGAAGAAGAAGATGAAGAGGAAGAGGAGCTCTGGACCGTGACAGGTGGGCTTCCAGAAACAAGGACCTGGTTGTTGGAGAGGTTGTCTGTGGAGATGAGGCTCATTCCATGGCTCAGCGGTGTCATGTATGAACCGTAACCAAGACCAGTGTTGTTGCCCAGTCCCTGTGTGAATTGAAATGTTGGCTATAAGAAAAGATGTCAAATATTAAAAGTGAGACAAGCAGCAGGGATGCACCGATCAGGCTTTTTCAGTCACAATAATAACACCTGCGCTCTGGGGAATGGTCAATACTAGTGAGTACTGATCTGATATCAGTGTTTAGTAATAAGCTAAGTGACCGGAATCATTCTTTATGTGTACGGCAACATCAGGCTTGACTTAAAGCATTTTTCTTTTTACTTTGAAAAACAAAATGTGTAAATAATGAATAAATAAATAGATATACTGAATCAGAATTGTCAATAGCAAGCAAAAACTACTTCCATCTGCTGACATTTGTTTGTTATTAGCTCCCTCAGTCATGTGGTCTACTGGTGTGCTGCTGACGCATGACTCAACATGTGCACATTTAATCAGCTGTAAACAGAGAATTGAATAGATAGACCCCATAGTCACCAAGTCAGCTATTTGTCGGCCCAACAACAGTATCATTTAGGTGCATTTCTAACAAGAACAAGAACACATTTAGAAGTTCCTTCTTAGTGTTGATGAGGCCTCACCATAGACTGCAGGCTGGGCCCCGGGATCATGAGCTGCATCTGTTGGGCGAGCACGGCGGCTGCTGTCTTCTGCTGGATGAGGTTGTTGCGCCCATTAATCTCTAACTGGGTTTTTAAGTGGCAAGGTGGATGAAGATACTTGCAGTTTTCTCTTGAGCATCGACCCTGTATTCAAAGAAAAAAGAAATAATATCTTTGTTTCTTATCATGAGAGATGACATGTGCTTTTTGAAACAGTAGCTTTCATATTTGTTTTAAAATGAGATGCAGAATATCGTCCTCCGTTATTATAGTTAGTTAGGTTACACAACTATACATCTACACAGCTGTATTTTTCACCCCGATACATATAGGGAACACATGTTCACACATTGGCATTGAAGCTTTGATGTGGGTCTGCACTGCAATATCATTCAATATAAATGCAATAGAAGGACTGAAGGCCATTCAGATATCAATTCACAATGTTGGCTTTATGACTGCACTGAAACTAATATGAGAGCCTTAGAGAAAGAGCAGACCGGCCACATAACAACACACAACATGGTGATTTGTTATACATCTCAGCAGTCAGGTTGCTACCTCCTGTTAAACGTATAAATTAGCCAAACTAAACCATTTCTGTCAATCAAGAGATGTTAGCATAATGACAGGTTAGCTTCCTCTGCTCTTCATATTCAAATTAAGTTGACTAATTGTACATCATTTGCATTTCTCCTAAGGGATTTACTTGCATTATTTTGAATACATTTCCATGTAGGATTAACTGTCATCAATGCTTCATTAGTCTGGATAAAGCTCTGAGTAAATACAGGGTCAATAGAGCTGTTCAACCCCCCTTCTAATGTCTCAATGTTTTACTGGTTTGCAACGTTTGCACAACTTTGCAGTTGCTTAAAAGTAGGGAAATGAAAGTGTGCCTTGTGTAATACAGTTCCCTAAAAGTGAAGGCGCCACAGATATGGGGAGTTTAGTTAAACTGAGGTCAAAGACGAGGAATCTGTTGCACATTACCCATTCTGTCTTGGCATAATGTAGCTAAAGTTGTTAGATCCTCGAACATAAAACAGTCCTGAGTGAGTTAGTCACAGAAAACAGATCAAGTCTGTGTATCGACAAGCCTCTCCGAAGCTTTAACAAGGAGTCATGAGATCCTAGTTAGCAAAGCAGCAAAGGATGTGCTCATTCTTCTGTATAACAACGTTTACTCTGTTGGGAGTAATTGGTTAGTGGGTAGAGGACGTGGACGGCCATCGTTTTGACCTGAAATCAACTAATCACGTGTCAATAAAATGCCACCGATGGACAAGACGAAACAGCAACACAAGAGCAACAAAATATATGTTTATAAAGCACAACCTGGGCATTTAGCTCCATTTGATCTTTTTATAAACAAAGGCTGATTTGAATTACACCCAGCGAGTTAGTACCAGTTGACAGTTTACCAGTAGCCATACTGTGACAGACATTTGATGACTCCTCGGACAAAAGCCTATTCATGAGGAAGAGCTGTGACATCATCACATGACTGCAACAACTGTTGGTTGACCTCAGATTTTTTCTTTTCTCGAAAAGACTGTAATTCTAGGTTGTATTTCTAAAATGAGATAAAACTGGATAAAATTTCAATTTGAATTCACTCACTTCATCCTAATAGTATTTCATGATTTCCATTATGTATAATTGCTCTGTTGTTTAGTGTTTAACTGTAAACATACGCCAAAATCAAGCACAATTGAATCTGGGCCTGAGTGAAAATGTATCTTTTATTAAGAAGTTGTACATCTAAATACTTTTAACAAAAATGGATGCAAGGCAAAATCAATAATGTTGTTGTTAGATAAAGGAATAAGGTAGCTACTTTGTGTTAAGCCTCAGGTCCGGGCCCTTGACCACTGGGGCAAAGAGAAGGCCTACAGTAAGGAGATAAGACGATGACTCACCATGAGTATAATCCTGAGGGCAAAGCTGTATTGTGTGGTGATAGTAAATGTGTGAGAGTGGATTAAGGCAGCATTGGTCTAATACAGGGCAACTGAGCAAACAGGAGGCTCCTGTAATCCAACGGGCTGCCAGAAATAATGTTTATAGTCGACATTAGATAAGTGATGAGACAGGCATCTGACATGTTAACCTATTTTTGGAAAGGGTCATATTACATATGATTTCACAAACACTGGAGCATGTTGGAACATCAACAGCATTGAGATGACAGTTTTCTGTGCAGTTTGACATATTTCTGCAGGAAAAAGGATGTAATAGCAACTTAAAATAGGGGGCATATTCATTTGAGAGTTCACTATGGGGTGGGGTAAAAACGTTCAACTGACAGTAGCAGTTAAGGATCTTTCCCTCCCCTATTTAAAACATTTACAAGGGAGGAGGAACAGTCTTGTGTTTGTCCCATACTATGTAGTAACTGTTTGAACATTGCTGTGTAGACAACAATTATTGATATCAGCCCTGTATAGTTATTGTTATTCTGGTTCTAATGGTAGATATGCAGGTTTAACTGTATTTGATGGGACATGCTAGCTAGATGGAACCTGCAAGAGCACTTTAAAAATAAATGTAGACCTATTCAAGAAGAGCACATTTCTTTGCATTATTTCTGATTTGGCATAATACAACAGAGAAACCATTCACTCAGGGACAAAGGTAACAACTACAGGAAAATGCTGCATTACATGAAGTATTATTCCTTTATAAAAGGACAAATGTTCTTAACATTCAGTAAAGTATCAACCAGGTTTCACAGATAATACCGTGTGGACAGCATTTCTTACCTTCAGTGAGTCAAAGCAGGCAACAACTCTCCCATTGTCAACTTGGCAGCTCTTCGGTGGATGAGCAAATTTGCATTCCTCATCACTACGTGAACAGTTTCCTCGCTGGAACTGCCGACAGACTTCCAGAGTTAACCATTTTGTGTCTCTGACTGAAGAAAGGTTTAACGCCATGTCCAAAGGTTATAATCATAAAGTTTTTAGTTTTTAAAAAGGCAATCGATCGATTTTGTTGTGTCTCATACAACAAAAACTGTGGGTTGGCTCTTTGTGCAAAGTCCTCTTTTAAAACAACCTTGTGAGCCTTCCATCAGCTGGAGCAGAAAGATGAGATGTTTGTTCAATCTCTGAGAAATCACCCATCAAAAGGAAACAACTGTGTTGTTTTTTTACTGAGACACGCTTCAGTGTGTATTCCACAAATGATGGTGCACAGAAATATCAGACAAGTGAGGGAATATTAATGCAGACCTCATACATTCTCATGTCATTATATTCTATTCTTATATATTATGGCTCTATTTTAGCCTTTTTAGGTGCTGAAGTTGTGCAAAGAGGAGGCAAAGTGCTTGCTGCTGAGGTATCCTGCGTGTCTTGCCTTAAAGAAAGCATAGGTCGGCAATGTACACAACCACCTTCAGGTCAGGGATATCTTCTCAAAGGCACTTTGTTAGTGATCTGAAAGATAAAAGACAAAAAACAAAAAGAGTGAGAATGTTTCCGAAAAACAACACTATAATTATGGTGCTATTAGTCTACTGTTGGCACATTTAGAGCTACCATAAATTATTCTTATACACTAACTGTATCTCATGTGATTTCTTCTATTCACTGGAGACTGTTCATCCTCTAGAGTCATTTGTTCGTTAGCACTTTACAGCAGAAAATGGATTAGGTCAAACAATAACAAATGTTATAATTTGTAATTAGTCTGGTTATATTTTTAGTCATCAAGTCAGACTCCCAAGAGACTACTCATTCTCTGGTTCCAGCTTCTCCAATGTGCTGTCTTTTGTCACCTTTATATCATTCTTAAATACAAATAAAAGAATACAATGTTTTTACTCAACAATACATTCTAATCATGATGATCTCTCTTAGTCATTCTGTTTTTGTTATGTTTGCCCTGTGTAAAGATTTAGATATTTGTCAAGCTAATATTGCTAGTATTATCTTGTTAGCAGATCATTCAGATGCTAATTATTAAAATAGCATCTCAACTTAATACACATTGTGAATGATGGTTGTTATATTATGTCTGCACAACCACAATTGATTTCTCCCAGTCATGCCTCTTGAAAAGGAACAATGTTAACCGTGTTACAAACAGAGCCACAGTTGTTGTGCTAGTCTGGGCTGAGTAGCCGGATGGTGTCATGGTAATCAATCAATCAATCTGGCAATATGAACATTTACAAAGCTCAAACCCATCCAACCATAGGATGTGTGTCATGCCTTGATTGTAACACATGTTGTTAATCAGTATCCACCAAAACAGACTATTACAACTAGATTTAATCCTGAATCATACACCATTTCTGCACTTCCTCTCTGCTCGCGAAAACCTTTTTTCCCACGACATAGTTACTCTCGATTTGCTGATTCTGTAGGATGACACAAGCACTTGGTGCCAAATTGCTACCGTCAGATTTGCTGACTGAGAGCACAGCAAGCACATACAGAATACAAGGAAAGCAAGACAAAGCTTAAACACACATCATGTTGGGAGTGAAACCCAGAACAGTATAGTCAAACCAGCACACACACTGGTAAAACACACAGGAAGTTGCTGAGGAGGCAGAAAAGGTGGCTAACTCGTGAACAGAATACAAGAGTTTAGAGGTTTCTCTATTGAGAATGTAACATGGCTAACACATGTACAAAGACATAAAAGGCACAGATCAGAAAAACCTCTGCTGTTGTTAACCCAGATCTTCTGCTATAACAGCCACATAGCTTTACTGCATGCTATCGCACAGCATACTGCAGCAAATTCCTTTGGGCGCAAGTCAGGAAACAGAGCAAGAAAACCTACCTCTCTCACTCCATGTAGCAGTAAAGAAGACTGTCCATAACCGAGAATCTAGGTTCAAGATGGAACTTTTCAGCAGCCAACTTGTAAAAAAAATAGCCAAATAACAGCTTTTAACCTCCTCTCTGTCTCACGGAGTCAGTAACCAAAGATTTCCTCTCCACAACAGTAAAAACAGATTGCCTGTCCAACTCTGGCTGAACATTTCCAGCCACCCCCCCTTCCTGCCTTGCTGCCTGCCCCCAGGAAGACCCTCCCAGTCTGAAATTAGCCAATAGAAAGGCAGGAGCTGATGCACTGTTTGTGCACAGCTTGGAGCAAGACACTGCTGGCAGCTGACTCTTTATCTATGAATACAATTTGGTTATTTAACAGAAATTAAATTCATCATGTATAATATAGACCTGACAAATTATCTACCAACACCCAGTCAACCGATTTTGAAGTGTGGTAATGTATTTTCCTCTGTTTGTTATTTAAAAAGGCGTAACTTTTTGTCTGTAATCTTAATTACATTTTAAGTTGAATGTAATTAATCATGCAAAGCAGAGTAGAACATTATTTGGACTGTTGTGGGCTGGGAGAAACATACATTTGTTTTTTGTTTGTATGCCACCATACAAAATACTGTATGAAAATGTTTAGTAATAACCATTTGTGTAGCATGTTTAAATCCAAATATCCTGCAACCCCAACTAACAATTCTGTGTTAATTCAAGATTTTACTCCTAGACTTTGCTTGTGCATACATAATCCATTCACTTTCCATATATAATGACTTCTTACACTGAATGTGTCTCACTGACAAGTGGATTCTATGTGGAATACAGCATGATCAATCCCAAGATTAACAAATTAACTGTCACAAATGACCACAAAGTTGTCTGACTATAAAAGAGAATGATGTTGCAATAAAACACAGTAATGACATGACGGTAAACTGAACTGCTAGAGCAGATTAGTTATAACAACTCTGCCTCTTCTCTAGTTGTTTAAGTACTGATAGTTAAAATAAATTAAAGTATTTTTCTAAATGTTAGTTTGGTTGACCTCATTTGGTGTACGAATTGCATTATTATTGATGATAAACAGTAGTTATTGTTTATTAATGTCTGTTCCTCACACATTTCCTGGAGTGAGGATGAGAAGATGCACACACATATTTCAAGCATGTATAAAAAAATACAGCTATGTATATATTTTAACAATGAACAGAAAATGCACTGACTTTCAACACACGTTAGCATGACCCTTACCTGTCACCACCGTGTTATCTGCACAGTTTGCTACTTCGAGGGTAGCATGGTCTCTGATTTGCATTCTCATCCTCGGCTACTTTAGCTAGCTTGTCGAAAATACTTAGTTACAGTAACGTTAGCAAGCAAAATACATTGCTGTCATGGGGCTAACATTGAACATGACGGGTTATTAGCTTACATTAGCCACACTGTTAGCTGGGAAGCACACCTGCTTACCTCATCATCATCACGGATGAACCGCTTCCCAGAGGAAACAGCTATCACGCATCAGCTAGGACAGACGACGAACTAACGAAAACACGATGTCAAGTGCTCCCGAAATGTCTGCTCACCAACAGTTTAACTCTTGCTCTGTTTGCAGATATATAGCTTGTTACTTCGATCTCGTTTCGTTATTACTTTACTATAGCACTGCACAGATTTAAGCAACAAGCTTTTGACAGCTTACTGTACGATCCTCCGTGTGATGACGAGGTTTCCCGGGGTGAACTGAGATGCCTTAAGGCGATACATTTCAGTATACAACGGGACACATATCAATACATGCACAAATATGTTATATTGCAATCTAATTTGCTTTAAGTTGAGTTTAACTTAATTGTCTTTAGGCAAAAGAGACCATTCTATAACTTACATTTTCTAACATTCCCCCTACGACTGCAAAGTGGTACGATCCACACGAATGCCAGTAGGCTAAAAGGGCAAGGGTTTGCTTGTTACCAAGGGAACAGCAATAAAACCATGTGAGTATTTCTGGATTAGTTTATTAAAAACACGATTTCACTTACACATGTAAACATCTTATAAGGAACAAAATAAATATGAATTTTACAGACATAGTGTCAAAATTCTGCTCAATTATTTGCATTAATTAGTAGTAAAATAACCCATGCATCATAAAGAGGCTTGTCTTCAATGTAATTATGTAAGAACTAATGATAATGAAAGGCTTTTCATGAATTATAATGACTATATATCAGAATAAAAAGCAAAGCAGTAGCTTAGTCATATAGGTCTGCTCAAGGTCATATAAGATGGATGCTAACCCGGATAAGATCAGTCAGGAGTGTCAGAAGGAGGGAGGCAGAGAAGAGAGGAAGATTTGGCTATTATTTAAAAAAACATATTTCTGCAATGATTTAAAAAAACAACAACGTTTTTTTTCAGTGCCACTTTCATAAATACATTGTGTCTGTTCTGGTTTATTGTCTGGTTTCAACAACACTTCTAATTAGGCCAATATGCCTCAGTTGTATGGCTATCTATTTCATTTATTTTCAGTCAAATTGGTAGGATGACTAGAACATTATTTATAGGGAACACCTGCTTTTCAAGTACATTTAAAATAAACATAGACTATAGCATCAGAACATAGAAAAATATAATTAGCCCTTCATTTAATACATTCCTGGTACAGTGGTTATGCTCCACCTAAATGGCATCCATCAATTTCTGTGTGATGAGGATAGTGCAGGAGCACCTCTGCCATGATATTGAATGTGAATGCTTTGATTGGCATGTAGATGTTTACTCAGGATAAAAGACCATTTAGAATATGCATGTATTAATTAAAATGTTATACCTTTGTGGTCAGTCCTGGAATAGCCTTATAATCAAAACAGTGCTTTATATAAAAAATAAAACAAACCATCAGTGCAGATGTAATATTCAACTCCCACATTCGTTTAGTCACCATGCAACACACACACACACACACACACACACACACACACACACACACACACACACACACACACACACCACACACACACACACACACACACACACACACACACACACACACACACACACACACACACACACACACACGCCAGCTTTGACTAACTGATTGATTATCCCTCTTTTGTGTTTCTCTTCTTGTTGTTATTTTGCTTCTTGAAGCAACAGATGAGTTTGATCTGACCTGTCATACTGACAGTCTCTTCAACAAACTGGAGATGTGGCATCAATTGCCACAGGGAAAGGTCACCATTGCTCCCTTTGAGGAAAATGCCACTGTCAAAGTGAGTCAGATAACAAAGAGAATGCAGCAATACAGGCTTCTATTTATCTGTTGACCTTAACCATATTTGTTGTGCTCATAATTAGTTATTTAATCTCCATTTAATATTGCATGTGACTGTGATTGTTGTCACATTCTGAGTTATTTTATTTAGATGCACATTCATACAACTTAAGTTGAACTAAACTGTGCAATGTCTGTTGAAGTGGTGTTTTTTTTAGACTGTCCTTTGTTTTGGAACATTGAAATATTCTAAAGTGTGAGACCACTAGTGAAAATGTAAATAGTTTGGTTGTCCTGTACACAATCCTATTAGTGGCGCACATGAATTTGTTGAAAGCATCACTCCCATCTAGTGGTTAAAAAGGTTTTCAAAAAAGCAAAACAGTAGTAATGTTTTAGTTTGAGAAAAATACGTATTTAAATAGGAGACAAGCTCATTTGGTTTGACATTCATTGTTTTTGTAAAAAGTCCTAAAGAAGACAGGGTGTTTCTTGAGTTTTTATAGAAATGAACAGCCTGTAGAACAGGGGTGTCAAACTCAAATACACGGTGGGCCAAAATAAAAAAAATGGGTACTAGTCGAGGGCCGGACTGGTTCAATGTTTATTGCAAAACTTATTGAAATGAACTTATTGCACATATTAAACCTGGGACAAACAAAGCTTAAATTATTGCCTATAAAAACAACATTAAACATTAAATAATCAGTTGCATTCATTTCTTATGGCTCTATCTGCAGATTTTCCGGAGTCATTTCTTATGATTACATTTTTCCACAGGCCAACAACAGCTTAAAAAAAACTATTTCCCTCAAAGAAAAAAACCAAACATGCCCTGTTGTCATGAGAGAAAAAGTGCAGAAGGAAACATCCATTGAAACTCAGGTTGCTGCTCTGTGATGCTAGTTCAAGCCAGATACTTGGCATCTCATCTTGGGTGCAAGTTCATCAATGTTTGGGCTCAGGCTCTGAGCTGAGGAGATCCTCAGGATTGAGTGAAGGTGTGCGTGCAATATACCGGCGGGCCAGATCTAATAGTAATTAGAAATTATCCTGCGGGCCGAAATTAAATCCACCAAGGGCCTGATTTGGCCCCCGGGCCTTGAGTTTGAGACATGTGCTGTAGAATGAACATGTGGCACACGATAAGCAGCAATGCTATCCTTTGGCCTGTAGATGGCCCTCTTCCCTTAAATATATTTCTTAAAAAATTGAAAATCCAGAGGCTTGAGAGGTGCATTGCTGGTTCAGAAACCCAATTCAGTGGTGTCAATGTATTTCAAGCTGTGTCACATCCTGCTGTGATCAGTGAGGTTGTGCAGTGTGGCTAAAAAGCTGAACTATATGTTAAAATGAGGATCAAATACTTTCAATATTGAGTTATTTCTGGTACATGTCCCTGATCTGAATATATCCAATCTGGCAACAACGATTTCCCCCAAAACCAGCTAACCCAGGTTCATAAGGACTAAATGAATGTCAATTGATTTTGTTGTCTACTTTCACACCAAGGATATGGTGAGTTGTTGTGTTGTGGAACAGCCACATTCTTGTTTCCCCCCTCCCCCAACTATAGGAAGTAATAAGATAGATACATTTTAAGCTGCAAATTCAGAGTTTAACAACCTGTCGTTGGTGCATCACACATTTCATACAGTAAAACATTGAAAGAAAATACTGTCTAACCGTCTTGGTGCCTTGCTGCAGTCACTGGATAAAATGCAGAGCCTGCCATCCTCACTGCACAACCTGAAGGAGAGCAGAAGCTTCTGTATGTTGATACAGATGTGAAGTAAACGCCAGGTTAACTCAATATGCTATCAGCCCTGAGGCACTTGGTTTTATAGGTGAAGGGAACCAGACGTGTTTTCATGGCTATATTGTTGCACTTGTTAACACCATGCCATACCCTTCTTTTCTGGATACTATTTATCAAAGCATACCCTACTTTGTTCATTAAAAGTTCGCTCACAATTAATGTGTGATGTCTTCACTGTATCAGCACATATAATCTTCATTTAGGAAGTTAACTGGCTTATAAGAAATGTAAATATCTGATACTTAATGATATGAATCATTACATTCAATGCAAGAGAAAATATCAAGCTAACTCATATAAATGACTGGATGTGATTATCTTTAATTAGGCCTAATAAATGTAACTGTGACTTATCACACTCTATACAAAGTATATACTCACCTTAAGTTTACTTTGAGATGGTTCACAAAACAACTTTCGAAAACCAATTTCGAAAATCAGTTTTTGGTAATATACATTCTTGCAAACAAAACCTTAAGTAGGTTAGTTGAAAAATATAAAAAAACACACCATAATGTCATGGCCATTCAATGCATTTATTTCTGATATTATAAGCAGAATTAACTCATTTTTTCAGATCTGACAAAATGGCAGATTAAATATTACACGCCAAAAGGCTCTTAAACCGTTCATTTCATCACAAGACTTTAACATGTACATATAAATTCTTACACTAAGCTGTCTTCCATCATCACTGAGGTGTTGGTAATTCTGGTATTTCCCATCAGGCAAAGCCATTCTTTAGCAACAGTTAAAACTATATAAATAAACAAATAAATGTAGATAAATCATCAGAGACATGTTGTGGCAGTACAACTTCAATACAATGCTTCTATAATATAGCGGCATGTCACACTTTTATGAAAATATCATTAACATTTTGAGTGAAAAATCCTTGTTATCCCCTTTTCTTTATTTATACAATCGTTTAAGAGATTTAGAGTTTTTACTTTTCCTATTTGCAGTCCATTACAAGTCTTTTAGGAGAAATATGTATTAAGAAGTCACAGAAATAATAAGCCAAAAATTGAGCAGTATACTTTTGTTTTATTTATAACCATTTTGCAGTTTAAATGTCTTATTCATTTTCTGTGTTTCAAGGGAATAAGCAGCAGCTGACAGAACAATAAAAGTAGACACTGGCAACGGTGACTAAATAATACAAATATTTGACTTCTCAAAGATCTTTTGCAAGTTTTACTAGATCTCAGCCATTACACGTTGGTGTTCTGTCTAAATATGTTGTTGATTATGCTAAGGTATTGGATGTACAGTAAATGTCTTAATGTAGCCTAATTGATGAGATTAATGGCCAACAGCAATTGGCTAAGTTTTATTTTCAACATTTCCAGCTCATTCAGGATTAATCAATTTTTTGTATTTGTAATTATTATTATTTTTAATTTATTTTTATTTGGCCTGAACTTAAATTGTAGAAAGATCTGTCTTTGGTAGCCTTTATTGAAGGCTTTAAACCTACACTACATTATTCATATATATTTTTAGGTAGAAACCCTACATACGTAGCTTCAGTATTATGGCTTACAGACAGAATAAAACCGATCAGTCACTTCCTGTTTAGATGAGAGGAGAGGTGGAACAGCCTTGCCAACTGTAAATGAGTTGATTTCTTCATAAAGCAAGGTTTGTTTGAAAAGACTGATGCCTTTAGCAGAACCCCTAATGCACTCATCACAATTATTCTTTCATTTTCACTGCATTGACATGACATTTTACGATGATAATGCTGAGAAAATTAAATAATGTTATGTTGTCAAGTTGTCAAGTTTTTGACATTAACATATTATGCTGCAACTCGTTCGGCTGAGTCCACTCTCTCGCACAGTGTCAAAATTAGGATATAGGACCCTCTTTGAGTAATAAACAAAAATTAGCTCAATTTTTGCTAAATGAACGGACCCGGGAGTCACTCAGCAGTTACTGTCTCCATGGAAACCCCTATTTGCAGGTGTTACAGCTGATTGAGATGTGCTACTTCTTCCTCTTCTTCTTCTTTGATCTCTGTGGTGATCTCTCTCACAGTAGCTTCTTTACACATGAACACAACAGATGTTATTTACATTTTGAACCTTTTCTGTTCCTTTCTTTGCTCTATGCCTCTCAAGTGAATCTCTAGTAGTTAGGTGATCAGTCTGTATGCTGTATCGAAGGCTTTGAGGCAGCACAACACAGGTGTTAATGATCACAACAACAAAGATACACATGATAGACAAAATAACCTCACACACTCACATAAACATGGGTATATAGCGCATTTACAACGTAGTTTTTCGTTAGTGTTTCATTTATAGCTGTACAGCACACGTACTGCTCCTGCAGTGCTCATGCCATCTGTCATCGGGGAACATTGTCATTTCTACAGCTTGTGACACAGCAGTGCATGCATGTTGGTTTATTAAAAGACATTTTCAAAATAAACGTTCTGTTGAAAATTCCCATTTAAAAAAGAAATTCTCCCGGTCTAATAGGATTATCATTTAATGCATATATGTTGCCTGTGGTAAATGAAGAGCTTAGATGCCTTTCAGATTCTTATCTGAAAAGTACATGATACTTATGATTAAACCAAACAATGAAAAAATGAGGACCCTGAATCTGAAGCTTAATGGAATTCAGCCATCATTTATTAAAGTATTTACAGTACAGTTATAATCCTGTATCCAACTTAACATTTTAATTTTATTTAAGTAGGAATTTGAAGTTTAGTTATTGAGTTGCTTTGTGTATTTTTTATTGATGTACTTTAGATAAATCTGATCAAACCACACCCGCACAGTCCTGATGAAGCAGGAGTTTTTGGTTACACCTTTTGTAAAGATACACGAAAACATTTATTTTGTCAAAGATGTTGACAATCAATCAGAATATTTTCATAGTATTTCATGTTATTGGATCATTCTTAATGATACACCTACATCTAATGTTGCATGACATGTTACAAAGTCAAATGAATGGAGTGGAGTTCAGGGCATAAAGTATTATTGAGACAGATATAAAAAACGAGCCTTTATCAATAACTATAATCAAAAATAATAATTTTGTCACAAATCTATTTCCCTGCTACAACACAAGCTTCATGAATTCAGTAATACATGCAGCACAGAAGGATTTAATATTCAGTGCTGCAGCTCCACTTGAAACACTTGGCTGAGAGTTATCAATGTGCTATACACCTTGTTTTTGTTCTCTTCCACCCATCCACACTCTCAGTGAAGTGAGTGCATCCGTACAGACAAGTTCACCCATACAGACCCACAGCTCAAACCTGTATTCATTCACCACATTCAGTGTACGATCCAAATTCATCACTCAAACAAGACGACGGTGATTCTCCAAACCGAAACAAACCTGTGCCATCCGAGGTATTTCATATTAACGGCAATAAAAGAAGAAACATGAAAAATGACTTAAAATAGCAGCAGCCGTACCACTTCAGTGTTGACATTTAGAGAGCGTTTAATTTGACAAGCAGGGGTTTTGAGTGAATATGAGATGAGAGGCATAAAAAAGCATCACTGAAGCCTATTTAAGCAGATAAAAACAAGCCCTCTTTTATCTTCACATATTGGCTCGCTGATTGGATTTGAGGGACTGGAAACGTTCGGGCAGACGAAATGACAGATGTGTTTTATTTCTCGACTCCCTGCTCTGAGGCATGGTGTTTGTGGGCTGGGGGCTCTGCTGGCATTAAAGCGCTCTCGCTGCTCACAGTGCCGTCAGCTCTACAAACATGTAAAAGCAGCCAGTGTGACGGGGGGGGGGGGGGGGGGTGAGAGCTGAATGCTGATCATCTCGTTCACAGTCCGGCCACACACCAGCCACACTGACACATTTCATCACCTGTACTATTTACCAAGTTTTTATCTGCCACATACTTGTTGAGTTATTCACAGAATATGCTTTTTTCACAGAGAACTTGTTTCCTTTCTCATGTTCTTTGTGATTAACACTGTGTGTACAGCAAGTGATATCTCTGGGTGACGTGGTGAAGTCTGCAAGGTATTGCACTTGAGGAAATTAATATATATTGAACTGTAACCAAAATATAACAATCAGATATAGTCTTCTGTAATTTGGTTTAAAATATGGGTTTTGCATGCATACAACAAAGTCTTTAGAGAGGGTTTCATTGTCATTGAATACAAATACAATAAATACATGGTGATTTGAATTAACTTTGGCTCACAGTACTGCATATCTTTTGGAAATCACTCTCCCCAATTGTCAGTATAATGTGGACGTGTGACATGCAAGCATCACTTCTTCTACAACAACATCTTTCAAAAGCAATATGTCTTCCACCAGTTGCAACAAATACTTCATGACATTCCTTATTGTTGCTTCTGAATGTCAAAATAAAGCAATGGCAGCTTCTTTTGATTGTTTTTTTTCCTACACCTCAGTTCAATGTCTTATTCAACACATGATAAGGCAAAAATTAAATGACCAAAACAATTCATAAACAGCATTTAAAGATTTAAGACACCAAAGGGCACTCCAAGGCAGAGCTGCTGTGAGACGCACAGACTTGGCAGTTTTCCTAAAGGAAACAGCAGAGCACTTGGATCACACTGAAGCTGATAAAACAGACGGATGCATGAGACAGATCATTGGTGAGACAAAGAGAGAGAAACACCGGATGTGCGAGAGAGAGTCAAAGCTTTAAACAAGTCTGTGAGGAATCTCTCTCCTGCTCCTCTGTTTTAAGACCACAGCCTCACCAACGGGCCACTTGGCTTGTGTAGTCCTCCGTGGTGGTGGGGAACTCACCCTCAGTCCCTTTCTCCGACCCTCCTCCCCTTCTCCCACCTGCATTTCCTCCCCCTTTGTGTTTGGGCGGCCATGGCCTCCCTTGCTCTTTTTTCTCCCTCAGCCAACGCCTCTCCTCGCGCCTCTTCAAGCGAACCTCCTGGTGCTCCCTCTGGCGGGTGAACTGGAATCGCTGGAGGAACAGGTCCTTGGCGTACTCGTACAACTGCACATCCAGATAGTTGAGCTCCTCGATGCGTCTGCGCACGGGCTCGCTCAGGTCCACGTTGGCGGCTCGCGTGCTGTTGATCTGCGTGAAAGCGGCGATGAAGCGCAGGCTGAACGTCCGCTCAAACATGTACTGGGTCTTGCGTTGAAACTCGGTCAGGCCGTAGAAAGCCATGTTCTTCAGGTTGCTCATGGCGCTGCTCAAAAGGATGTGGTTCCGCTGGCTCTCGTTCATGGAGGACAGGTTGTAGCAGCCCACCAGGCTCAGGTCAGCCAGCATGCGGACCTGTCGATTATTTGCCAGGTTGGACGGGCAGTTCATGAACTCCGTCAGGGTGACCCCGGACCAGTCGTCTCCGATGTAGCAGTTTGGCAGCTCGTCCTGGGTTGGCGAGCGTCCGTCACACATATGGAGGGCCGTCTTCCACGTGGCTCCTCGCTGGACGTGCTTCCACTCGCTCAGGTAGCGGGACACGGGGTCGCGCAGCATGGTGATGTAATAGAAGTTCCTGCAGCCAAAACAAACACAGTTAGCGAGCTGTGAGCATATCATAATCATCATCATCATCATCATCATCACAGAGGGCTGCCTTGCATTGTGCTGACAGATGGTGACTTTTGTCTGTGTATGAAAGTCCAAGGTTGAATGCTAATTGGCAAACTGGAAATCTCGCTAATGAGATTATTATCTTAGTTTATATATATTGCCCTTGGAAATTGCATCAGAGCAATGATTTTACAAATTTGAGCTAAAATCCTTTCCGTTCCACAGATTTCTCCCACCTGCCAAAATGCAGAATAATTGGGGATCAAGACATAATGGTAATCGTTGGACACACAGAGAGAGAGTTAAACTGACCCAACCAAATCCCAAATATGTCACTGTTAAAAAATAACGAGGTTTCAGTTTCGCTGCCTAAAATGCATTGCACTTTTAACTAGGTATCCAACTATTCATTTGTCACCCAATCACAGCAGGTCATTTTACAGGGGAAAACACATTCGGCTGGCATTTTGGTGGTGAAGTTAGAGCTATTCTTTTTTATACAAACCTCTCCCCTAGAGAGAGTAAATGTCCTCAATGCTTGCAAAAGGACAGCTACTGAACAAGGAAAACAAGGGAGGACGCTTAATATAGATTCATCAGTTTCCTGCAGTGTCAAAAGGACATTTAAAATGAGGACTCCGATGAAGCTCTGTGGTGCAGGAAGCTAAATATACATCTTATTCCAATACCATAACATTTGTGTATGTATTTAAAAACAAAGCAAAAATTTCCAATATGAATGTATGGTTACAAATCATATTTGACTGTGAAGTTGATATTTTGCGTGAGAGTGACAGACTGCAAGACGTTTGACCCGACCTTCAAACTAAGGTTGAAGAACTCCAAGGAGATCTTCTCAGCTGAACCGCCGGTATGTCAAAGCGCACTCTGATGGAAAACAAAGATTGGACAGGTGTTGTCCAGGTAAGCCACTCCTAAAGTGATGTCCTGTGAGTGCTATATGAATATTTAATGATGCGACCCCCTCCCCAGAGACAGTCACGGCAGATAAAGTGGAGTGCGGCACTGAGATTTCCCACTGACTCCAAAGCTGCTCTCTGCACTTCTTTCAACACAGCAAACATCTGCACAGTCTCATAAAAGAGGCACACAAACAGCCTCCTGTGCTTACACTCTCTTGTCCTTCAGGGTTGGCTTCACACAGGAATAGCTTGCTCAAACTTTACAGGTTGTTTAACGCAAGAATATACTTTTAGTTTGGACTCTTTTATTTGTTTTTAACAACTACAATTGTTGACCTTACCAGTTCTTATAAAGCAGTTTTAACACTGACATAACATCCCGGTCATAATCACAGTCTGAGTCTGCTTTACAGATACGTGATAAGGGCGGCTGTGTCGGGAGTCTATTCAAGAGCTGAAAGAAGTGCAGCAAAATGTAATCCATTTGGTGATTTAATTGTCAACCTTTTGATAATGGATTTAACATCTTTAGAAAGATTCTCTGGCACGCTTCTCCAATATGCAGATTTGCTGCTTGTTTTTGTTACGTTGTAAAATTAATTCCTCTGGGTTTGAAACCGTCTGGCAAAAAAAGGACTTCATTAGTAATGAAAAAACGAATTAACTAATAAGATGAACTGATAATGAAAACAGTTGTTTGATGCAGCCCTAGCCAGTACCAGAGATCATACTGGGATTGCTGTAAATTGCAAGGTGTGAACCTGCTCTCATATCAATAATTTACACATTAATAAAACCTTTTAATATATCCTGAAGTTAAACAGTTTGACAACAAAGTGTAAAGTAACAGTGTGAATGATGATGGGATATGGAAACTTAATTCCAAGAGTTCCATTCCCAACAATCGTGTACGTATATGTTCAAGTTTGCAAACGGCTACCATACAGTAAGTCGGGAAAGACGCTGTGATTACAGGCCTGGTGGCAGCAGCTGTATCCTGGCACTTGCTCCTGCTGCTGGCTTCAGATACACCCTCATTAGACTGTCTGGGACATAAACACATGCAGCAAGTGTTGTTTGAGTGCACTCGACAGCCCAAAGGTCAGTGGTGTGCACCATCAGTGTCCAAAAGCATCAGGATCAGCGGGTCTGCCGAGCTTTCTTGAGGAGGCATTCCCTGAGTGATACAGATGGCTGTCTTGAGGGGGGGGGAGGGGGGGATAGGGGAATCAGGCCTGTCTTACCTCTGGCCTGTGTTACCATCAGTACCACTAAAGTCAAAGCTCACTCCCCATCAAAATGACCGTGAAAACTTTACACTGTGATGCTGATATCCAGCAGATAATTGTTGGCGCAAATCCATCGCAGAAATCTTAGAAAGCAGTTCAAATGAGACTACTTAATGACATGCTGTCTCTTCTGGCAACACCGAGACAAAGGAAATACAAAGAAGAAGCATGTTTTGTAGAGTTTTCCTCCTTATTTTTAGTATAAAGTCTTTAACCAGTTGCTAAATGTTGAGTGCATCAAAACAAAGAATACAGAGCCATCTTTAAGATTTGTCAGCTTCAAGAATGTGTTGGGACCAACATCACATGAACATTTGGAGTATCTGAGATCCTCCTTTTAAAAACACCATAACCAGATGTGTGATGTATCAACACCAACAGAAACACACTGGTTTATATTTAAAGGGGACCTATCATGCAAAATGCACTTTTGTACGTCTTTTATACATGAATATGTGTCCCCGGTGTTCCAGGGAACTCACCAAGTGTCAGAAAATACAACCCTCTCTATTTTCCTCCATACCCAAATCTCTAAAAAAGGGGCTGCAACGGATCTGATAAAAACTGATCCAGATTTGAACACTGTCCTGACGTCAGGACAGTGGCGCTACGGCTATTGGGCCAACTCCACCAATCAGGAGGAGACAGCCACGGCCATTGCCGTTCGAAAGCGCTGGAGACGCTGTAGTACATATGCCAGGCCTGTAGATGGTGCTGTTCTCACTGAATCAGCCCTTGCAAAAACAGGGGTAAAAAAGTGCAAATTGAGCAAAATGAGGCATGGCTAAAATGCATGATCTGTTATTTTGAAAAAACAAAAGTATAAATATGCCTTATATATGTATGGTCCTACACTATATTATTATAATATAGCATGATAGGTCCACTTTAACATGTCATGGGCATCAGTGATGCTGCTCTTGTGCATGGTGCGTAGAGGATACAGAAACCAAAAACGTGCCCACTGTTGTTGAGTGACAGGAACACCAAACCTGCATCGTGTGGAGGGACTAAATCTTTATCTAGGCTTTTGGAGGCATTTGTGACCATTACATTATATTGGTCGGTGGGGGAAGACACATCTCCATATTTCGTATGTTGGGAGGGGCTACAATCCCCTCCAGGTCTCCCACCGCGATGGAGTAAAGAACCCTGTTGAACTCTGGTTAATCATGGATCAATAATGGATAGGAGGCATATTGCAACCCATTCCACCCCAGAATACTCATCTCTAAAGCAGCAGCACCAGCAGCCAGACTTGCACAGAGTAAATAGGGGCCATTGAGCAGAGATCGAAGAGGAATTCAAAAGTGTGGCTAAAAATGGAAACTAAAGCAAGGAATGATGAGGGGAGCAGAGGAACGAGCTGCTACAGCCTATAGCTACTAAAGCTGAATACTGAAGCTTGGTTTAATTTCCATGGTTATTGATAAATACAGCTTGCATCGAAGCTATGTTTGACTGATACATTTGAGAAGCAGTGGTTTGGCACAACAGTCGAGAAAAAATTATGATATTCTATTAAAACACCACATTTAGAACTGCTCTGTTTTTTTACAACCGATTTAAGGGCTACTTTATGCACAAGGGAAATAACATAATCTACAAGGTTTTCAATATACTGCTTGGAAATGGGTTTTTAGTGTGCTCACCCCAAAAATATAGAGCATGCATACTAAAAAACAATTGAATGTGTTTTAGATGGAATATATTTTCCCACAATGCAATGCAAAAAAAGGAGCTAATTACAGCTGGAAAGCATCCATACTAATTGTGGATGGTAATGAGACACATCCCGTAACACCTTAGAAAACAAAAGTGAATCATTGAACTCTCTGAGAAAAACATGTTTTTCTCTCTTAGTTAGATTTAACTGGCATCAATAATTACCTGTGCTTAAACAGCTAAAACAGTATTATTGTAGTAGCAGAATTATTGAAGATTAGTACAAACTCTGTATACAATTAGTATATAATGTAATATAGAATTTTAGACACAGGGTCAACAGCTTAGTGGTCATGTATAACACAACAGTGTTTTGAGCCAAATGCTAATGTCAGCATGCTAACATGATAATGCTGACATTTAGCAGGTATGATTACCATGAAAGACTGACATTTCATCCATAGCTTCTTTTGGGGCTAAATAACAAGCCAGCTCTCTGTGAATATCGTCACTAAAACAGCCCCTGAACCCACAAATAAACAGTTTTATATTCCTAACCCTACAGTCTGTCAGGACAAAAGACAACTGGCTTTTAATTGCCCGTTATTAGCCTCAATGACGCAATTTCAGCCAACTGCTTCTCCCTGATTGCAGGCTGCTAAAAGAGACATTGTACTCTCAGCCTGAGAAAGCAGATGAACTAAATTAACTTCTCAAGATTGTAATGTGTGGGTTTGGGTATCATTGCAGGTGCTTCAGGGTGGGAAAGACAAAAGGGAAACAATATCTCTGTAAGCCGGGCGGAAAGTTGCAAAGGCTAACACTGAGAGCAGTAAATAAGTAAAGACAGACCATGGTACAACAGTGGAACTGACAGATGTTGGAATGTAGCCTTGAAGACACTCTATATGTGTGAGTGTGAGTCAAAGTGTGAGGCAGCTGCCGGTAATAAATGAAACTTCTACCTAATTACAATTTTCTAAATGTTCTGTTTTATATTTGCTTTATTTGTTTTATTTTCTGCCTGAGAATTTAGAAAAATAAACCCTTAATATGTCAAGTTTTTCCCTCATTAAACCGTTCACCAATCAGCTTAATAGGCATGATTTATAATGGGGATGTCTTCTTTCTACATAGATTTTTTATCTTGATAGGTACTCTTTTGGCAATAAATATAGAATGTAATAGAGAAATACTTAAGGCTTGTAAAAAACTGTCACCCTTATCATGTAGAAAACACCTTAAAGGTGGGGTAGGTAAGTTTGAGAAACCGGCTCGAGATACACTTTTTGTTATATTCCATGGAATGCTCTTAACATCCCGATAGCAATGAATATCTTAAGTGCTTTGACAAAAAATCCATAAAAAAATGTCATCTGTGGAAGCCGTAGTACTGTAAACAGCACGACCAATCATTTTAGCTGGCCCGGCTAAAATAACTGGATGGCCTACCTGCCTGTCAGCCTTCCATCTGTGCACAAACTTATCTCGTGCCCTCATTGGTCATGTGCGCGTTCGTGTGTGTTGGAGGAGGGGCTCTGTAAGGAAGTGGCAGATTTGTTCCGGCTGTGTATTTTCAAATTCTAGCGCACTCGAGCTGGTTTCTCCAAAATTACCTACCCCACCTTTAATAATACATTATTGTTTTACGCTTATTTCAGAAGTTACACTTACATTTTCAGGGTCACTTTCCTGTTTGATATGTTACAACAGTGCGGATTTAATGTCACATTGGTCACGCAACACTATGAACCAAATGTTAATAAAATGAATTATGGTTGATACCTTCAACATTGGGTGTCCTTCCTAAAGAGGTATAATATACTAGCGGTTGGGATGCATGTTAGGAGCACATTGTACAGTCAGCCCTTGAGAATAAGGTATTGTGTAATTTTGCACCTCACTTGACTCTTGCCCTTTTCTCCGCTCTGCTCCTCCTCCATGTCCTACATTAGTGTTAGACATTAGTGTTCCCTCCGGATCTATAACCTTTTCTTAAAGGTTGTCACATTAATCACGCTGCTGATTTCACTCGTCAATCTCCCTCTGTATCTGCTGTGTTTATCGCTCTCTATGCTGTGCGTGGTCTCTCCTCACTGCCCTCCACTTGAGGCACTGCATATAAAAAACCACCATCGCTCTCTTTCTTCACTCTTTGTTTTGTATGGCTGTTTCCGAGCGACTCCTCATTCAGGTAAATCATGGTAATGATGAAAGTTTATGAGAGGAAGGCAACATGGTGATGTCTGATTGTATCTCGACAAACAATTTCAAGCTGGTATAGTTTTGTATTTAAAATGTGAAATCAAAATGTGGAACATATTGCAAGCTGCTCCTGAGGAAATCAGTTATTTTATTAAACAACATGATGACAAACAGGGGCTACTGAGTGCACAGTTTATGGAACGTTATGAACCCTGTCTGCAAGGAAATATGTTTATTAAACTCATTTCCAAATGTAAGGTTTGATGACAATTTCCATTAACATGACAAACTAAATGAGAACATATTCTTCATAAATGTATCTTGCAAGTTGCAAAAATGTTCATGTTTACCGCTGATATATTTACACACTATTTCCAAACTTTGGAACTTTTAAAATATGTTTACAGTTGAGGGATTTCAAGCATTTAGGTATGGTAAAGGGGAAAATCTAGGTCTGGTTTAATGCAGAAAAATCAGATTGTTGATTCAAAAAGACGATACAAATTCTCTATAATAGTCACATCTTTATGCACCAGAAAATGAAATATAATATATCACGAATGCTTTGTTTAGCAATAAATCATTTGCGATAAATAGTGTTGAGATTTCCATGAGCTCACAAATTGTCACAGGGGATAATGCTGTCCCAGATATTTCTTCATTTTTTGGGGGGGTTTTATATAATTGTTTTTGCTTGAATAGAAATCAATTTGAACAGATAGGATTCCCTTTCTTTTTTCATCAATAGAAACTTTAGACTTGGATTTAGACATTTACTAACGTCTATTTTTTTAGTATAACCTTTTTGGATGAAATACTCCTTTATTTCAACAATGTGTTTTGCTAAATGAAGCTCAGCGCAAGTTCTTTCAGGAAGACTGGTATATACATTCACTCCGCAGCTGCATATAATCAGCTCATCACGGGCGTTGTCTATAACCTATTACATTCACCTCATTCTCCAGCAGCCAATCACTGTGCTGCAGCCAAACTTTAAAATGGTTCTCCTCTCTCCTGCAGTCAGCTGTGATTTCAGGTTGTCATGCTGCCGCCCGCCTCCTCCCCATCCACCTCCTTTCATCATATCCAGTGCCAGGAGAGCTAATCCAAAGACCTCATCACACCTCCTCTTCATCCCATCTCCTCATCAAATCCAGATCTTCAGCATCATCACCAGTGTCTAGACCCCGTGGGGTTCCCTATATGCTCACGGCTGCATTTCCCCCTTTAGATATACGATTTCAGGATCGGGGTCTAATCGCCAAAGACTTAACATTTATCATATGACATGTGTCAATAAATGTTCTTTAAACAAAATGAAGTCTCTCCTGATAGAACTGAACCTGACTCCCATCATGCAACTTCAGTAGACAAAAAAGGTTTTTGGTGAACAAAAACAGGCAATGGTGAGAGTCACAACAAGGATACTTCGGAAGACTACAATATAAATGTAATTGACTGGACACTGGGTTAAACACAAGACATATGGTAAAACATTTCCAGCGAATAGTGTCTGGTTGTGTTGCCCCACAGCCCTCAACCATGATCTGAGCTGTTTATGTGATCAGAGCCGGGTGTTAGCAGCACAGCACAGAAATATGTGTTTGCCAGTGGCACTGCCCTCAGCTAAAATACCTCTCAGCTCTCAGCGAGACGGCCCCTATGCTTCCCTCTAACCAACACACAACACAAGAAGTTGCACTCTAAAAATAAACATCAGGATGTACACTATGAAAACTCATCATTCAAGCAGAGGCTTCAAACTCAAAGGGGATGTAAGGACAACATGTTTGCATAACATACAGCATAATGTTGTGAACTCACCTGTACACCTGATCTTACAAGAGCCTAACCAATACTTATTTGAGCAAAACCTGAGGACTCTTATAAAAAGCTTTTTCCCTGCCAAGATTGATTGTGTTCACGTGAAGCAGAGCCCTATGGGTACGCCCACCTGGAGGGCAAAACAAAGCTGCCTTCCACTGCCCGCTAACAGCTCAGCTTTTACCACGACGTGAGCCAAAGATAATTATTGTTTAATTGGATGCAGAAAGGACCGAAGAGACAAGCCTGGCTGTGTTCCTTAAAAAATACTGTCTCAGAGTAAAAACCCAGAGGAGGAGATTGTGAATTCTTGCAATTAGAAATGCCGCTGCCCCTGGCAAGCACTCTTCTTCTAAACCTGCCATAAAAGTCAATTTATGCCAATCCCTCCTTCTCCACCGCAACCCAGGATGTCAATATGGGGTCAACTGTGCGGTTAGGGAAGGTGGACGGTGGAAACATGTGGGAATTTACTTTACTCGGTGACAGAAGATGTTGTTTTATCACTGCCCTGTCACTACTGCCCCTAAAAGGCTAACCACACTATCTGACAAGCTAATTAACACTTACATTATCTTTGAAAATACAAACAAACTAAAGTACAGATTGTCAGTACTTTTGTAAAGGTTAATCTGTTTAGGATTATAAGGGGATGGATTATCCACAAGATGTGTAAACATCGCCAAAGTACAGCTATGGCTGACACTAAGCTGTTGCTGATGATAGAAATACCGTGTACACGAGCAGAACCATTGCAGTTAGTTCATCTAGAAATAGGATATTTCTATACTAAAGGTCATCTAAACACTCTTAAGTGGTAAAGGATGAATGTTTGACTGTTTTTTGCAGTAGCTAAATTCTCAGTGCGAGCCGCCATGATGAAATCTTGATGTAGTGTTATCACCAGTGTGGCCATAGCCTGAGGAAAGGCACATTCTCCTCATATTCAGAAGCAGCAGTGCAAAGAATATTAACAGACTGAGAAAAATATTTACTTTCACCTTCAAATCTATGGTGCATGCCCACATCCATTTGTGTTATTTACAATCTAATATACCTGTGACACTGAACCATTTTACTCATAGGAGAAAGAAGAGCCAGTCAGACCAAAGGAAACAATCAGATCACATCTCGCTAGAGGACATTTCAATGTACCGCCTCCTAAGAAATAAAGAATATCCTTTAAAAGAAAGGTTTTGCTTAGCAGCCGCTACAGTCCTTATAATATTGGACTGTATTTACCCATTTCTGCCCACTGTGTGGCCAAGGACAAATTATCAGATTTAGTTGCTTATCTTTTATTTAAATCACAGAATAACTACACTTTAAAAATTGTTTACTAAACTACACAAAACTGAAATTATAAAGTGCCATTAAATAATGTCAAACAGTGCCTCTAATTGCTAAGATCTCTGCATCTAGTTTATCTAATGTGTCTGTTTGCCTATTCATTCTTCGCCTTCCTGATAATTCCCTTTCACTCCCTTTTCACTTACTCAGCATGCATTTCTGCCAGTAAATAGTAAACCTTTCACACCATGATGCTTATAGTAGGAAATATGGCATGATGCAAATGGAAAGTAATTATGAGCTCTGACAAAAAAATGTACCTCGCAAATCAAACTTAGTTTCTATAGTTATTACATTGACACTGACAGAGGCGCCTGGGCTTTACTGAAATGACATGTGGAAAAGGAAAACACTTTTGAATAGATGGATGTCTATTTAGAAGCTAATTATGACGCCCCGTTTAGTTTGAAAAAGAAAGTATGAAATGCTGCCTTCCCCTGTTCTTATATGAATGTGAGGTTTGGCTAATTAGACAGTTAAGATTAAGATACATAGGAAACAGGGAGATAAGTCACAAAGACAAAGAAAACTTAATAGTAAAAAACGTTGTTGGAATCTAGTATTTATCCTTGGCCTTAAAAATATCCAGCTATTAGTCTTCTACGGCAGATGGAGTTTTTCTCAGTTGTCACAGATGTGGGAGAGTTGTGAAAACATCATTGTGAGCCAGCTCCATGATAACAAAAACCGAGGACAGCACACACAGTGAAACCGGACCTCTGCATTTAACCCATCCTATGACTGGGTGGGCAGCTATTGTACAGCATCGGGGGAGAAATGAGGGGGTCCAGTGCCTTGTTCAAGGACTCTGATTTGTAGAGGGGCCGGCGACCCTCCGGTTCCCAAGTTAAGTCCCTAGAGACTGAGCTTCTGTCGCCCCTGATTAAACTGATTAAACGCTAAGTGAGTTGGACTTGTGTTCAAATGTATTTTGTCAGATAACAGAATATGTTTGTGCTTATAATATCTCTCTTTAAATGTACCACAACATGAAGTTGATGCACACAACTAGATTTATTTAGAAAGTGTTATGGGTAGAGAAAAGATTTAGGGAGTGCCAGTATTAAATAACGGATGTTCTCTGCAGTAACTGTCACAATCCTTGATGGATATTATATTCATCACACCAAAGGAATCACCAGGCAGTGTGTAGTCATACCTGATCAAAATGATACAGTTTAGCGCAGTCGAACTGTTGCACTGAAGAAGTCATGCAGATCATTCTTGTTACACACTCAGTAATGACGATGTTGCTTGTGAGTAGTCTTCTGCATGTTGTTCATTACATTTTAAATATTTTCCTGCTGGGCTCCGTCACATGGTCGTGATTCCTGATGCTTCAGCCCGTGGCCCCACAATGTGCCGAGGAACATTTACTCTACTTGACATTCATAGTCTGCAAGGCTTTCATTTGCACAAAAATCACTGCGTATGAAGGCAATTTAGCTCGCTCATTAAAAAGACATGAACGCCTCAGAACTTAATGGCATCTCGCAGTAAAAGAGTGAGCCTTTAGAGTTTTGAGATTACATCTTAAGATTGTCATGCGTATAAAAGCGGACGGGCTGGTATTGACTTTCATCGCTCTTTGAATAAAAATGACCAACATAACAAGCGTGCTGTCATTCAGCTTCTTATCGGTGAAGAATTCAGGCAAGCTATGTGGAAAAAAAAGAGTGTTTTGCATCAATAATTTGTATTTATGTCTGCACAGATATGAATCAAAAGAAGGTGAACGTGTATGAGTGATTGCGATCCAAATCAACCACAGCCAGCATGTTGCGTTTTTGCTATCTCCGCTTTTCATTGTAAAAATCTAAGAAAGGAAGATAATGGATTGTTTGTGAAAGCTTCGTGGGAAGTTTTCCCCCGAACAGCCTGGCTTCTCACGGTGTCACAAGCATTCACAAATGCATTTGATTCTAATTCGTCTTGATTAGTGCATCTTTTACCACTTAAGAGATGTTAACAGTAAGTGCTATGTGCTTAACCTTGTGAACAAACCCTGAGTGCTGCACCACACACCATGTGATAGGATGTTTGAAGAGAAATAACTTCTCTAGATAATGACTTCCTCCATCCCTGCGGTCTTTCATTTCAGCAGTCATGAAAAGAGACATGGATATTACCGACGGTGAGGTGATTGAGACTCCTGAGGATTCTCCTTTATCAATTCACTTTATGAACTGTAACACTCCCAAAGCAAAACCATAAAGACAATCGCAATATGTTGTAATAACCGAGTGTGGTGTGCTCTGAACGTCAAGTCACTACCGTGCATTCCTTTCAGTTCATACTTGTTTAATGGCTTTAGAGTGGGATTATGTGGCCAACCCCTGCCTGAAGCCTCTCCTCAGCAACTCTCTGGTGAGGAGATGTCCTTGGTTTGCGCGAGTGAGGGCGATATTAAGCATTCAAGGTCTCTGCGGTGCATCTGTACATCTCTGCACTGTCCCGTTTCTCTTACACAAGATGCGAATGAGACTGGAGACATGCATTATTTGTAACCGATATCATTCCTTAATGGTGTCTGCGCTCCTCCTGGCAGCCTATAATGGACCGTTTTTGAGGTTTCTCTGCATCTTGTTCGGCTTTTGATGGTGACGGAATGGGGACAGAGGGTGTCACCTGGGAAGAAACAAGAAGAACGATGGGACCTTTCATTTACTTGTCAGCAAGCTGGCATTGCGAGCACATGACATGATGTGCATAGCGAGAGTGCTTGTACTGGGAGTGGCAGATAACAACAAGGGGAGAAATTGCCCTTCAAAAAGGGAAACATTTCAGTCTTTCTTTTACGTGACAGAACCGGGACAAAAGGGAAACGTCACATATCTGAGGAGAGAATGAATAGCTCATTTTTAAAATAACTGTAGTGGGTAACAGATCTGAGTGAGTACTGCAACATAATTACAGTTACATAAAGCTTTTTGTGGCTCCCCAGTGAACTGTGCAAAGTCAAGTGACAGTCGGAGCTGAACACTTAAAGTTTGAAAAAGAAAAAAAATATGGGGAGTTGGAAATACGTCATCTGAACATCTGATCCCGGGAGCCGGCTCCTCAGTAAGATTAAGATTGCGATGCACCTTTCCCAAGCTGAGATATTTGGGAGTTGCAGCAGTACGTGGACAAATATATACAGATAAGTATTGAAAGTAACAGGAATAAAGAGGTACATAAGCTATAATAAAGATGGAATACAACAAGGTGAACATGGTATGATTAACAGCAGTCTGTGTAAACAGTGTACACCAGCCTTTGTATGATATCTGTTGAGTTTATAAACTACTGAGGCACAGCTTTAAAGATTTTAAAACTTGTTTTCTGTTAAGAAAAAACTGTACAATACTACTAGTTACATCATTATAAAAGGGGTTCTAATATGAAATTATGATCATATAAATATAATTTTTAGTAACCTAGTATAGCCAAGGATGGATTATGAGGGAAAAGCCCCCAAGTCGCAAAGGAAGAAAATACGAATAGAGGTCTCTGCTGGGTTGTTTGTCTGTATTTTCATCTCTTTGTGGTCATTGTGCACATCTGTACATGGTAGTTGTCGGCCTACAAAGAAATCAGACGTTGTGGTGTTTGTACTTGTTAACTCTATTTAGAAAACCATCCATGATACTAACAAGCCAAAAACCTCTTGCTTTCTGACTGATTCTGACCTAATTGTGGTTGAGATGCCTTGTGTTTGACGTAGGCACCACGTTTAAATAAGAGAAGGGAATGTGATTTATAAAATAGGAATGCGCATTACTATTCAATTACAATTCCTACCACTTTGGGATTTCCTTAAGCTAAGACAACACAGAAGCACCTCAGCAGTAAAAAATCCCCCCGAGCTGAAACACAGGAAACCACTTAATGTCAGGATGTCAGCCATGGTAAACAGAACAGCCCTAACACAGTGAGTGTGGAGTGAAGTCTCAGGAAAGAGAGACTGCACTGTCTGAATAAAATGTCATTGGAGGTGACTCCGTTCTGATATGAAATACACCGGGTCATCCTGCCTTTTATGCTCTCTGTGATGTTCACCCTGCAGTCTGACACAAAGATCTGATTCACAAACACAAAATGTGACTTTGCCATGATGGGCATCAGCACATAATAGCATGGAGGGAAACATCTTTACTAAGAGCAAGACCTATTACAAGCTGTATGCTTTGGGAAGGATAAATGCACCTCTAGAGGAACAGCTGAGCATGCAGCTCCGGGACGGCCCCATCTTCACAAACAATCTGAGCGGCTGTGTATCGTTAATGAGATCTGTTATCTAATTTCAGCTCCTGGCATGGCACCTACAATACTTGACCTCCGTTGTTTCTGAGAACAAAGATTTAAGTAGCACTTAAGCGGTGTTGATAGAACTCCAGAACTGTGTAGCAATAATAATAGATCTCATATTCTACTTCCTAATGATACACCATAGTCAAAATGCAGAAATGTAACTCTATTTTACTGCCACTTCCAAGCGGGGTGTTTGAATACAAGTGTCTCTACAGGGGGAAATGACTGTACAATAACTGGAGAATAATTATAGGTTGGATATGAAATCTAAATGTCCCGTTACATTGGTAAACGACTCCCTTTTGTCGTAATTGCTTTTCTGTAATTTGAGACCAATTAGATATTGTAATATGACAGCACATCTTCAATTACTGTGATACTGAAGATACTCCTGTCTAATTATGCCCTCCTTTTAATCTTCCTCTTTCAAAGATCTCTCGAAGAGACAGCAGAGGAGGAGACAAGGCGTGTACTCGCTTGGTTTTTGAATTAATAATACAGCCAAAGGAGAGACGCGAGTACACAGGCAGGCAGAGGAAAACCACAGTACATGTCACATCTCATAACACCGAGCGGGAGACACTGAGAGCTCTCCACGCTACCATGAGACTCTTATGTCTCTGCCATCATTTCACACGCACAACTCCAGCTTTTCATCCTCTCAGTCCACTCTTTTGATGTCCCAAACGTTTCATTTAAATTCAGCAGTATTGTCTTTTTTTATCATCATAAGAGAAACATTTCATTATCATCATGACCATCATCATCACTTTTGGAGCAATTAGATAAAATGCTGAGGTAGGTAGATCCATCTCCCTCTGGGTGAGTAAATAAAAGAAGTGATGGGGAATTATAAATGATATCGGCAAATATCTGACATACAAATCTGGTAAATGTACTTCCTGGTAGCTCTTGTTAGCATTTAAACACACATTTTTTGGCATGGATGGAGTCACACGGTACACCACTTCTGAATTATCTTAACTATCAGATGGATCGCCATGACATTTGGTACATCCCCTAAATAATGAATCTAATCTAGCGCCGCCATGAGGTTGAGTTTTGTTTAAGATATTGATTAATACTTGATGGATTGACATTTAATTTGGTACTGACTTTAACGTCCTATTGAGTATGGGTTATAACAACTCTGATGATTACTTTACTTTTAATTTAGTGCCATCAAGTTAAAATACTGAGAAATAACTTCAACAATCTGAAGTGATGTTGCAATGTTCCTGCTTATCGAGCCAGACGAAGAAATAATGAATATATTTAATCAAGAACAATTGAGCTGGAATTGATTTTATGACCATATTATTTTACCTGAAGAGACTGGATGGTCTGCTTCTTTGAGCTGCATGAGAATGTATGACCTCTGAGCGCAGGAGACTGTAATACAACTAACAAATGTTTTCATGCTTTTCTCGCAAATACCCTAATGCTACCATCAATATAACATGCTTTTTCAATAATGACTTTAATGCGGTTCGTTCCGATTATAAAGTGGCTGTAATCATGACACATCAACTTTTTAATTTCCTCTTAATGCACATTTCTGATATAAGGACTCTACTGGCAATTTAGCTGTCGGCCATGTTGAGAAAATTGAATTGGCTCTACTTTAGCTCGATGTGTCCATGTATTTGCATATCCCACTATGTTGGATCCTAGAAATACAAAATGCTGATGTTCAGTTTTTGAACAGTTTATTGTCCTAAGGATTTGGTGTCCCCAAAACATCGAGCCAGGTGTGGTTTGAGGTTTCACAGTAGAATGAAGTGAGTGCCTCTTCGATATTAGTGTAGCTCGAGAGACATATGTACTGTAGATGAGGCCGATTATCTCACTTTCTGAAGCTCATTTTAGTCTCTGCTTGGCACAGAGGATCAAGCCAGCGGCACTGGAGAGGTTTTAACCATGACGATAATCCTGCCCTGCTGAGAGAATTCAAGAGTGTGTGTGTTCTTGTGTGTGGAAAAAATAAAGGACGCTTGGTAGACAATATGAATGAGGAAAATATAGATAAGGAGAACATGGAGTAAACATTTAAGGTGTAAAATAGGTGAGATAAATCAAACCACCAGGGGAGGGGGGGGGGGGGGGATTATTTTGAGAATTGTTTAACAAATGAAGTCCTTTTCAAGTATAAATTCCTATCATTCTTATTTTATAGATCTAATTAATAATGGGGAAGAGTAGAATAAACCATCGCCTCAGCATTGTAGACTAATCTAGTTTTCAATGGATGTCACTTGATGAGAAGGCTTTGAAAAACACAAAACTCAACAAGAAAGTACCTAAAAACAGAACTAAACTTTTCAAAATGTGCATCATTTCATGCAATTTGACTGTGGGTCTTAGACTGTCAAGTTAAAACAAAACATGCAATATGAAAACATCACCTTAGGTTTCTGGATTATCGTGAGTGACATTTTTCCCCATTTTCGACAGCCCCCCATTAAGAATTTATAAGCAGTATAGCTAGATAGAAGAATAGGATCACAGAAGCTCTGGCTGCTGTCTTCAGCGCACGTCGATACAGCTACTTATTACTCTAATGAGCACAGTGTTTGGGCTGCATACCCACAACTGTCTCTACATTTCTCACAGACTCTCAGGAGTTTGCCTCATGGTTCAAATCTTGCTTTGCTTTCATGGCTAATATGATAACGTCGGAGTAAATTATTCACAAGCGATATCTGCTCTCATGTTTAAGGAACTATGGCTATGATCAAAAAGTGATGGTTTCTGTCAGCCAACTCTGTAAGAGCCTTTTATCATTCCTATGAAGAATGATCAAAGGACTCATGTAAACACATTTGTTCCATATACAGTCTTTTTGTTACATGAAAACTGGAAATAGTTACCAGACGGGTTTAACTTTGAGATGTAAATGCAGATTATATGAGTATGAGACCGCCTTCACTTCCTATGAAGGTACAATTTAAGAGGACTTACGTATTATGCTCATTTTGAGGGTTGATATTTGTAGTGCTGTGACATGTTTACATGCTTTAATGTTCAAAAAGCTCTTCTCATACTGCCTGTGCTGCAGCACCTCTTTTCACCCTCTGTCTGAAACCAGAGCCCAGTCTGCTCTGATTGGTTAGCTGGCCGGCTCTGTTGTGATTGGTCAAACGTTTAGATGTAAAGATCAGGTAAAGTTGGTTGAAGCGCAAACCAATAAAAGCATTACATAGTGATGTCACAGAAGTAAACAAAGGAGTCCAATGGAGGCGGGGGCAGTGTGTGGGAGAGAGAAACTCCCTCTGGAGGGTTCAAGGTTCAAGGTTCAAGGTTCTTTATTGTCAATCTGACATAGCTACAGAGTAATTATGCAGTTGAAAATCTTATGTCACAGGCTTCTCCAACAATGCAACATAATAACATAACATAATAACAATAAGAGCAAGAGCAATACAAAAATAATAATAGTTATAAAAATGAAATAAAGTTATGATGTGGAATAGTGCAGTATGAGTCTATATACAAGTTATTGGAATGATATATATATATATATTAGGTATTAGATACATACTACTGAGTAGCAGATGAATGTTTGATGTTGTTTCAACAGTTCAATTTTTTAACAGTCTCACTGCCCGCGGGAAGAAACTGTCTCCGAATCTTCTTGTCCTTGCCAGGATGCTGCGGTACCGCCTGCCAGACGGCAACAGAAAGAACAGTTTGTGGCTGGGGTGATGGGGGTCTTTGATAATCCGTAGTGATTTCTTCCTGAGCCGCTGGGAGTAAAGGTCCTCCATGGATGGCAGCTCCGTCCTGGTGATGTGCTGTGCAGTTTTCACCACCCTCTGTAAAGCCTTACGATCGAGGTCGGTGCAGCTGCCGTACCAGGCCGTCATGCTGCCAGTGCATTTTTTGGGATTTTAGCCTTTGCAGACCATTTACATGCACAAAAACCTATATAAGACACTACAGGAAAAGGAAAACCCCAAAAAGCATTACAGGGCCTCTTTAATGATGGAACAGGCAAAAGCTGACTAACTGACAGTTTTTTTCAATTGCTAACATACTAAGATGACACATAGGGAGGGTGCAAAACCTCAGCCCAGATCGGCATGACTCTAAGCCAGTGCCATCCTCATACTTTTTGCAAAACACTACAAAATATTAGACATAGAAATCTAACATGATGTCCCTTTGCCATTTCAAGGTACACTTTAAAGTACGGTCTAAACCCGCTCTTTATGAAAAGTGTTGAATGGTAATGGTTAAAATGTAGGATTTAAAACAGCAGTGTGTAACTACATCAAAGATAATAGGAAACAAGTTAGTGCCATTAGGTGACAACATGAGTTTTTGAAATGCATAATTGTATACTCAAAATCAATCAAAAGGCTCCTTTGGCAAAAGGTTGTGCTGTTGTGTAAATTGTGTCTGAGGTTTTTGACAGAATGATTCCCGTTTACAAAATTGTGCTCAAGCTATCCAAGAAAAACAACACTGTAAGAAGACATAATTAATAGTTACTTTCACACACTGCACTGCAGATGTCTCACAGTTTATGTGTTGCCAATCAATCATCACACACATTTCTCATTAAAATTATGATTGAATATTGGTAAGTCTCTTTCCAAACTTTTCCTATTCTCAGCAGATTAAAACTCTAACAACTTCTCTGAAAAACCAACACCAGGAATTCATTAAATCAGTGTTTCAGTGACACAAAATCTACAAAAGCTTGGTTTGGCTTTGAGCCCAGCTGCCCTCTTGAGGTCTCTCTGGCACTGTGAATGAGCAGGATGTGCAAGCTGAGACTCCTTGTCTGTGCAGAGCAGCAACCTTCGGCCTGTATTTACCGACAACAGACAGAAAACTCCTCCTCAGTCCGTGAGGTCAGCAGACAGTTATTTCGATCTGAGATAGAGAACTGGCAGAGAGTTCAAGGTGGCGGCATGGCGTGTGTGTATGTCTGCAAGTTGCTGTGTCTCTGGAAAATAAGCTTGTTTTTTGGTTGGAAATAAGTAATTTCAATCATTATACTCAATCTACTCAAGAATGCTATTAAAGTCATCAGCAGAAGGGGTTCAAGCTGCTCCATGTGTGACTCAAAATGGAAATAAGAAGCAGGAAAAAGTATTATCGTATTGTATGTATCGTAACATGTGACGTTACAATTTATTTTATTTATTATCTTAGTAGTTATCACTAGATCAAGTATTTCATTTAATTTCACTGTACAATATTTAATCTTACATTCTGTTCTTGTATATCTTATGTACATGTATCCTGCATTTACTTGCTCACTTTCAACATTCTCTGCATCATTTAGCTTATTTCATTTTATTTTTCTGACATGTATATAGTTAACTTCATCTGCACTAATTGCACACTGGACTTGCAACACAACCAGCACAATTTTATTCTAATCTATCCTACTCTGTTTCACTTTGCACTATTTTTATTTTTATTTTGTATTTGTCTTATATAGTATGTTGCATTGTTGGAGCTTAGGACTTCAGATTGTCCTTGCCATAACTACACTGTAGCTACAGTATGTGCATATGACAATAAAACCGTGTAATCTTGAATCTTGTAAGCATCTGTACACGTCTTTTTGTTAACTTGGAGATTTAAGTCTGGGAATCACAGACCTAATACATTAATGGTCAGTTTCCTGTAACACAAATAACCAAAAAAAACATCAGACGAGACTTCAGAAACTTATGATGAACAACGTCCTTTTAAACCAAAACCCGTACAATTACGAGCTGAAGATTTCTGATGCCTGGAGACACCTCAGGGCTTTTTAGGCAGCCTACTCTTAGAGAGCAATAAAGCAACATATGCAGATCCAAAGAACAGCACAACCCTGTAATGCAAGACAGTGATGGGAATACTTTTAAGACGATCCGATTATTGCAATATGCAAAGCACTGAATGAAATGGAATAGCTGAGCACGTCAAGTGGAAATAACTGTCTGTTATCTAATGAAATATTCAACAGGTTTATTTCACTGAGGTCCAAGGAAGGGTTTTTCAATATGCTTGGCCTTTGACTTGTGTAAAATAATCCCTGCGTCAGCATAATTCAGAGAAAAACAGCTCTTCAGTGGTGCAGTGAAAGGACTGTTTCGACTCTTCCTCTGGTATGGTGATTTGTTCATTATTAAATGATGCTGGTAAAGTCAGACAACGCTGATCTTCTCTGGTTCTGCCACATTAGGCAATTATTCATACAGGTTCTGATGTGTGGTGACGGCCGTGCACTCTCAACGCTCCACTGACTCCATCAGCCAAAAAGCAGACCATCGCCCGCAACAGATCCCCACCCAAAATACTGACAAGCCTTTACAGCTCACAGGTAGAATAAACCTCCACTTCTCGCTTTTCTTTTAAAGCAACAATGACTTGTGAGTGACCTGCATGTATGCTTACAGTAAATACAAGCCCACACCAAAACGTAATCAATTGGAAGCTATTACGTTTTTTCTGCTTCATTCTGTGATGTCCATGAATTGTAATAACTTAAATGATTATCAGGTCGAAATTAAATGTTTCCACTACGTTGATTTATAACCTGCGAATCTAATCAATTCCCATCAGCCTCAGCCCTACCTTGATACAGTGCTAATTTCGCACATTTAGCATGCTTATAAACAAAGACGTTGAACATTATATATCAGCCTAATATCAGCCTGTTAGCGTTAAAAATAACACATCACAATATACTATCAAAATATAACAATGTTATAATATGGAGAGGTCTAATATCATTAAAGGGTTGTTACTGATTAAAAAATAATAATCCTGGAATGACTAACAATGTTAAAGGTTTATTAAAATGCAAACTCTTTACTGAAGTTGGTTTCAACCATGGATGTATAATAAGAACTGGATACAGCGTGGGAGGCGGGGCCTCATTCATTCCTACGAGAGTTGCTCATTCGCGCATGATGATAAAATGGCCCAACTTTTGAGAGAGCGAAACATCACAGATTACCCGGCATGCCTGAGAAGTACCCGTATGTGCGCTCATAGCGCATGCGCAACTTTAACCATGCCCCCCAAAATGCTCGTTCACATCAAGCACGTCAATTTGCATACACGTAACAGCACCGCACGTTCATGACAGCATGGTAATGGTTTGTTATTATGATAGATTTGATATTAACGAGGCGGCAGTTAGCAGCTAGCGGTTAGCTAGTAATTATGCTAATTTACACATCAATCGTTATGTACTTTTATATTACGCTGTAACAGGATCTAGTGATATCCAAGTAACAGAGCATCATTTAGCATGAAAGAATTATTGCACTGTGTATATATATATATATATATATATATGCATATGTATGTATATATATATACATATATATATATACATATATATATATGTATATATATACATATACATATATATATACGTATATATGTATATATATATATGTATATATATATATATGTATATATATATATATATGTATATATATATATATGTATATATATGTATATATATATATATATATGTATATATATATATATATGTATATATATATATATATATATACAGTGCAATAAGCTTCTTAGTGCAATAAGAAGCTACAGGGACGTTAATCTACGTCGGTAATATTAACTTTATTTAATACAAAATGTACGGTACAAGATTTAATCATACAGCCCATGTAGTATAATATTTTACAAATGATGAATTACAGCAAACATGTGCAATATATCCATTATTACAGCTCCGTGGGCTGGCAGTAAGGCGATATGGGTCCGTTCTTATTGTGCATCCATGGGTAAAGGTAAAACGCATGTAGTACTGAACACGTAACATGAACGTGCCGGGCGGCGCGGTCCCGTGGGTTAGATGCGCGTTCATAATGCAGAGGGAAATAATTCTCAGAATAACGTTATTAGCACATTTTTACAACTTGAGGAACGAATGTTTTTAATAAGGGCTATACAAGTGTTCATACTGGGTAGTTTATTTAGTTTAAAAAAAATTATCCAACGATTTACAGACCACTCTTTCCCCATGTAAGTCAATGGGAAAAAGTGTTTCCGGGCCTGGCAACCAAAAGGAAGTGTAGTACCGCCGTTTGGCCAGCACGAATATTTTCATCTGAGTCCGGCGCACTTCCTGGGGGCTTGGTTTCAACACATAGACATACATAGAGTTTTCTACACAAAAGTGCCTCAGCGAATCAAAATGATTTCCAAGGTCTATCTGTGCACGTGCCTGTCTGTGCCGCTGTAAATTGGGTTCATTTTCATACTGACCAATTCCGGCATTTTGATAGCAAAGTCCAAAGAATTTCAGAAGGAAAATCTATGTCTTTCTCAAGCACACAAACACAGGTCAAGTTAAGGCTGCTTGGTCAGAGGGAAAACTCTTTCAACAAAATTAAATGAAGAATTAAGTATTTTCACCACCTCACTGTTTGGCCTGCAGACATTTCTGTAACTTAAATTAGTTGTGTCTCCTGCATTGCTACTTGTTTAATTTAGTGGAAGAATACAATAAGTATTAACTGCATTAGCTCTCAGTAATCTGTGATTTGTACCACCTGTATTTTGCCTTTTTTCGGTTTGGGGGTGTTGGTTATCAAGTATTATTGACTAATAAACACAGTCACAATAATCAGTGTATGGGCAAGGTCACACATGCACAAAATTAACATTCGCCTGCCGTTGATTTCCATTCTTCCTTCAGATTGAAAACACTATTTTACACAGAAACAAGTGACATAATGTTTTGTGCATTTAATACTTTGTGTACCATTCTGTTTTTCTTTTGAGGGCATTATAACCACATAGGTTGATTTTGTCACAGACTGACAACTGAAGATGGTATTTTCATGATGAAATTAAAAGTGCCAGCGATCTCTCTCGTTTTGTAAATGGAATTGTATTGATTGTAAGAAAAGTGTTAGCAAGGCTTTAAATGGTTTCTCTATATGTTCCTCTGCCTCACAGCTTTTATAAGACACTGTGAAACTGTGAAATGAAGCCTCTGAAATCAATATGTGCCACAGTCAATTTTTACTCATTATCATCAAGATCCCGGCTATTATTTGGAGTCAATACCCCTTCATCAACAAATACAGGAGTAGCTCATTCTAGCTTTGTTCAGCTCAATATTAACACACAATTTCTTTGCATGCAAGCACCCATGGTCAAATGAGAGGAATTCATCTCAGTCTGTCATGTAAATGTTACAAAAGACAGACACTTCCTCAGCACTAACTGATTTATGATATTATAAAATGTGAGAATATATATTTCATTACATTCAGGAGAACCATAAAAATGCCAGGGAGTGATTTCACACCGAAATGAGAAAAATCACATTTTCTCCCCTAGAATTACAAAAAAGATTGAAACAATATATCTTTCAGACCCATTACTCTGGATTAAAAACAGAAAGTGCTGTCAAATGTTTTTTTTAAATTAACTGTCTCAGAATGAAGTAGTTCCAATTATCATTTTCTAAATATCATTTTTCAACGCTTTGAGCATCAGTAACACAATTCCTCTGACCTCCGGGCCCAGAAAACGCACATATCTAAAGCAAAGAGCATCTGCGTGTCACAGGAAACTGAATGTACTGAAAGTGAGAAAATGTGGTTTTGTGATTTGGCTGAACTGACGCTTTCAATGTAGATGACATGAGGTCAATGCATGCAAACATGGAGACTTTCACGCATAGCCTGGCTGTTAGTGTATGTAGCTACATATATAATATATAATATATACCCTGGGTAGTTCATCCTTCCTCATGAAAACTGCAAAGTTCATAAATAAGAGATATATGTTTTACAATATACCATCATGTGTTGGAAATTAAAGGTGGGGTAGGTACATTTGAGAAACCGGCTCGAGATACACTTTTTGTTATATTCCATGGAATGCTCTTAACATCCCGATAGCAATGAATATCTCAAGTGCTTTGACAAAAAATCCATAAAAAAATATCATCTGTGGAAGCCGTAGTACTGTAAAAAGTACGACCAATCATTTGAGCCGGCCCGGCTAAAATAACTGGATGGCCTACCTGCCTGTCAGCCTTCCATCTGTGCACAAACTTATCTCGTGCCCTCATTGGTCATGTGCGCGTTCGTGTGTGTTGGAGGAGGGGCTCTGTAAGGAAGTGGCAGATTTTTTCCGGTTGTGTATTTTCAAATTCTAGCGCCCTCGAGCTGGTTTCTCCAAAATTACCTACCCCACCTTTAAGCTCAGTATCTAGTGTTTGAAGTGTGAATGTGAATGTAAATCTGCTTTAATTTGATGATTTAAGGATTATTTGAGATGTCTTTGGTTTGTTATTGAGGAGTAAATACTCCGGTAAATACTCACTTGTTAATTGTTAGTGTTGTAAGATGATGCTTTACTTTACATCAGATAATCAGAGTAATGAAGGGATTAGTTCATAAATATTCAGCATGACGAATCACTCTCCTTTGAAGGGGCTTAAAATGAGAAACTATAAGTAATTAGTGAGTCATAATTTGCTCATTGATCGTATTTTACAACTCACAATTTATCGTGTTACCAATCTTTCTTTATGTTTTTAGAGTTGCTCTTTGTCTCAGGCTATGAACCCTCCATCAGGCTGATCTCCACATCATTGGCTTGACTCCGCTGTCACAACAACAAAACAAAGCCAAAGTTACGACCTCTTGGTCCTGCTGTGTTTTTTTCCCCAGGGCTGTCGGCTCGGATCAGGGTGCAGGAGAACATGGCCGCAGCACTGTCAAACGCCGCAGGAGTGGAAAACCTATCAAACTACTTGGTCTTTGAGAGTTTCTACAGAGCATTAACACTGGTCTTGGACATAGTGTACTGTCTGTACTGTAAGTCAGAGTGAAAGCACTTACAAAAGCTATTAGAGGTGTGCACCTGTGTGGAGGTGCTGAGATTCTTTTATCATGAGACTACCACCATTATAAGTCATAAATGCCAACCTAAATCTGAATAAGAGAAATGAACAATGAGAACATATCACGCTTCAATCATCATTTCAAAAGAAATCTGCATCAAAGTGACTTTTAAACTAAATGTATTGCAGCAGGTATGGAGAAATAAGACGGAGGTATATATAATAACCTTGGTACAAGATTTTCCATTACGTCCCAATATCAGAGTTAATGAGTCCAATAAGCTGCTGAAGACCTGTTTCTAGCTGTATTATTGATGTAACAAATATAGCTCTGCCGCACTATCAGTCAACAAGACATGTGAGCTATCTGTCACAGCACATTTCCCAGAGAAAGTCGCGGCCGGATTGATACAAATAACTACTGTTTCAATTATTTAGGCTCATCATGGTGAAATGAAGATTGTTCTGTCTGTATTGCATGAGACTGATGAGCCAGGATGAATGACATAATGCATATTAAATGTCTGCATATCATGTTTTTCTATTGTGTTCAAGGATATTTCCCCCTCTGCTTAGGACTTTGTAATACAAAATGACACAACAAACGGGTTCTTCACTGGAAAATATGCTGTTGGGGGTTACTTCAAGGCTTGCTAAATCATCCCTCCATCTCTCACTTAACTTTGTGCATATTTTCATACTGTTCCCTTTTTCTTTTCACAGAAGAATCACAAAGAAAGTCACAGTCTGCAAAGCATTTAGCACAGAAGCAGAAGCTGAGTGGAGATTTGCAGTCTGCAGACAATATTCTCAAGTTCTGTCACAACGCTGAGGAATCTTCTGCTGTGTAAGCTTGTTCTCTGTGTGAACATATGCAGAGGCACGGAAACGTTTGACTCTGTAAACAGCAGGAAGTCACATGGAAAGACACGTACATGTAGCAGGTTGGTTACCTGCAGCAGGTTGGGAATATCAACGGTTTATCTGATATGCGCGATATACTAGATGAAAGTGCAGATTTGTAAAAGAGAGTATTTGTAAGTAGAAACTTTTTAACATCCTGTAAAGACATTTTAACAAATTATACAAATTACTGGAGGTCTCTGTTCATGGAAAATGCTGTAATATAGGTAATGAAAATAAAGATCTTTAAATACATGACAGACAAATATAAGAGCGCCTCCTCAGCCACTGAAGTCGTTATATTATAAAAGCAGCCAATTCTTTCTTATATCCTTCTAACAGCTTCTAGTTTTATTGTTTAGCGTACGTGATTGTGATATCAAAAACTGTCGTTATTTGTGCCTTGTGACAAACGTATTGATTCATTCTGTCAACGGAGTACATTTGTCTTTGTTTCATGTCTTTCTGTACGAGTACTGCAGGACAAGTGCTGCAAACATCCGTCCTATGAGTGGTGATTCGGATGTGTTGCCGTGTGTGAGCAGTGAGGCTTTAAAACAGGGGTGGGGAACCTTTTTCCTCTCAAGGGCCATTTCAACATCCTCCGAGGGCCGTACAAATTATTGACCTCTGCTTAAAAATACTAAAACCACAGCCCATTCATTTTGCCTTTCTTTCATGCTGTGCAAAGAAAAAGCAACCTCTTAATCCAGATATCTTACCATGACTCGCGCATGCATGCACGTGCACGGTTGTGGCATGACCCCCAAAACAGAAAGATATGGACACAAGATGTGTGCAAATGTATTTAGTTTCCTATCCATGTGAACATGATTTAAGTGTGGGGGGGGGGGGGGGGGCCTAACCTCCTCTAGGGGGGTCCGGGGGGCATGCTCCCCCGGGAAGATTTGTTTTTAAATGTTGAAGTTAAAAGCATCAATCTGGTGCACTTTGAGAGCAACATTAGGAGATCTATGGAAACATCTCTTAACATCCATATGAAACGGAACTGGAAGCAGATTTATTTTTCTTTATGGATATTTTACAAATCCCTCCCCTTTTAAACTCTATTCTTGTTTATTAATAACAACTTTTTTTTACTGTCATATAGTATTTTATACCTGTTTACTTTATTCTCTTATTTTTTTATAACTATATTGATCATCAAGATGTGCCTTTACCTCACTGGTTGTAGAAAAAGCTTCTTATATTCGTTAGCATAGCTAGCTAACCAGATGCTAATAACAACAAAGTTATTGACTGTATGATCAGTATGACAGATGAACAGATCGCCACTGGGCTTTCAACTAAGACACAGCCACGCAAAAACTGCGGCATGTGTACGGCTCCTTATGGGTACTGACATTTCTGAAGTGCTGGAGTGGCGTTCTGGTGCTCTCCGTCAGAACTACACCCCTGTCAGACGAGACATATACCATGTGATGACACGTTAGGCTCGTGTTGTGTTCAAGGACCCTGATTTTAGCCAGGAAAAACAGGCACTCGCTTGTTTAATTCTTTTGCAGTCTAGATTTTTTTAATTTTTTTCTTTTTTGCGTGTTTATAAATTACCTCGAGGGCCGTACCAAATGGTCTCGCGGTCCGTATACGGCCCGGGGGCCGGAGGTTCCCCACCCCTGTTTTAAAAGAAAGGATGCCCATTTTAAGTATAGTTTCAAAAGTGGAATTTTCTGTTCAAATCTAATCCAGAATAAATGTTGCATTGGTTGTGAAGTCTTTGACCCTCGTTGACTGTAAATATTAATCTGAGGGATGTACTGTAGGTAGAAGAGGTAGTGAAGAGGGTGGTTGCAACTCACAACTCCTACGATCCTGATGAAGCTAAATTAAAAGCCTGAAACTGATATCAGATAAATACAGTTATTTTACATCAATTGTTTAATTATTTTTGAGAATATGTAAAACTGAAAGCCACAGAGAAATGTTTCAGTCAGTCTTAACTCGTCATACAAGCAACTTCATGGTGTTTTAAAGTCAAGCTGCAAAAACATATTTTTTTAACCTGTTCCACTCTGAGCCTGTTTTTCAGGTCTCAGGCTCGAAAATGACATTCCCAGAACAAATGACCATATCTTCCCTTCTAAAAGGGTTAAATTAATAATCTTTTCTCAAAGTAATGATAAACCTGTGAGTTGGATGTAGAAGTGTCAGAATCAATATAAATGTTTTTTATTTTAAAGAAAATTCAGATTTTACATAGTAAAAAACTGTAAATTATAGTGTCCGTCCAAAAATTATTTTTTACAGATAGTGAAAACTACCCTTGGATGATGGGTTAGTAGACTAAAAGCTTTAGGAATCCAAAGTACAACATATAATAAGTACCCTGTATCAAGATTGATGCAAAACAAGTGAAATTTGACCTTTTTAGAGAGATTTAGCCAAAAACTGGGCCATCTGGGGTCATTTGGGTGGATTTGACCTATCTCTGGCCCCCCCTTGCTCGATCTGGTTGGTTGACATACCCTTGTGACCGTTAGAGCCAATAGAATCGAAGGAGGATACCTACATAGACACACATTGTAAAGAAAAAATGTTGCCGCTTCGCGTGTGGAAAGCGAAACTAAACTGGAGGAATGTCTCCTTCTGGAGTTTGGAAACTAAAACGCAGTTGTATTGCTTATGGATTATCAGAAATAATTTCAAAGAAGGCACAGACACATAGGATGAACCTATGGATTAACTGCAGCATCGTTTTTTTATCGTTTTAATGCCATTGAAGACCACTTTTGACCAAGGTAAGCCATATTTATATGTTTAGCTTCTTGGCTCCACATGTGATGATGTACGCTTTCGTTGATAGCGTCGCGAATGTTTATCACTGAGTGTTGAGGTGGGCACCGTTAGATTCAGTGTCTCCAGGACACCAAAAAATAGTGTTTGGTTGTGCATCTAGGATAAGTAATAAGGGAGTTCTGAGTGAGTTTATGTGCCTTTGTCGGTCCCGTTTTTTCGATCGAGGCTAATTCAGAGGCTGAGTGCTAGCATTGTGGGTTTTTTTTGAAAAAAAAAATTAAAAAGATCAGTTAGCTGAGTTTCTTCCCGTTACATGGATATAACACATTCATAGTTTTATTCAATATTAAGATTCCTTAGACGTTGTTTCCTGCAAATGACGCGTTTATCCGCCCGGTACCGGGGGGAAGGCGTGAAACAGGTTAAACACATTGCAGCATAATGTAGTTACATTAAAGTGGACCTATCATGCTATATTTGAATAATATAGTGTAGGACCATACCTATATAAGGCATATTTATACTTTTTTTTTTTCAAAATACCAAACAGATCATGCATTTTAGCCATGCCTCATTTAGCTCAATTTGACATTTTTTAGCTCTGTTTTTGCAAGGGTTGATTCTGTGAGCAACAGCACCATCTAGAGGCCTGGCATATGTACTACAGCGTCTCCAGCGCTTTCGAACGGCAATGCCGTGGTTGTCTCCTCCTGATTGGTGGAGTTGGCCCAATAGCCGTAGCGCCACTTTCCTGACGTCAGGAAAGTGTTCAAATCTGGATCAGTTTTTATCAGATCCGTTGCAGCCCCTTTTTTAGAGATTTGGGTATGGAGGAAAATAGAGAGGGTTGTGTTTTCTGACACTTGGTGAGTTCCCTGGAACACCGGGGACACATATTCATGTATAAAAGACGTACAAAAGTGCATTTTGCATGATAGGTCCCCTTTAAACCAAACTCAAAATAAAGACATCTTCCACCTCCCCTTTTAAAACCACTTAGATCTAGTCAATTTCCTGACTTTAATTAATGAATGGAGATCGACATTTGGTATTTGTGGATGAATGTGATGAAACCTCACATTTTCCAATATTGTAACAAAGATATGTTCATCTATATTGACACATCCCATTGCTTCACATTTCTCTTTCTTTGCTCCTATTTTATGAGATACGGTGATCCAACCGTGTGTGTGTCTGCTCGATATGACACTTCATCCTGATTATGCAGTACCTCTGCATATTTTCACCCACTGAATGAGCCAATAGAGCAGGTCGGAGCAGATTTCTCCTCATTAGGAACAAGATTGAGAACACGGAGCAGAAGACTCGTGGGTTAAATCTGCCCTCAGAGCCTTTGCATCTCTAATAGAACATGTTTTCAAGATAAAGTGAGGAAAAGCAGCAATCACTAGATGACAAGTGACAACATTTGAAGCAGTGTATAAATATAGTAAAGTATATACTGTAGTATACATATAAATGTATAATCTCAATGTCTACTGACTCACTTCTTCTGGTAGCTCCACTAAATGAATCGAGGTACTTTGTGAACTCACAATTTGTGAGTAGAAGTAGTACTTTTTTAAGTTGATGTTGTCTTAAATTAGCTTTTTTTGGCTTTTATCTTTGACGATATGATTTGGTTAATTGGACAATTTAGGGCATGCCTTTGCAAAAGTTGATGTTTCTTACAAAATACATCTAAACAATTGTGTTGAATTCAACTTCTTGGAGGAAAACCTTCATATTTGATGTGGACAACATATCATACATGATACGTTGAATCGGAAAAATAATGAACATATCTATATTAAAGTAAATAGTTGACTCGTTGCCTCAGGAGAACTGGAGGTAAGGGGCAGATTGGAATAACAGTTTTGAAGTATTACCGTGTTTGCCTCTGTTTTCACCCCGCCTGCCTTGCCATCTAGCATCTGGGGCTCCTCAGCCAATTACTGCTGGTGCTGTATACTGTACCACTGCAGTCTCTGGGAGGACGTGAGGTCCCTGCCAGCCGGGGCTCAGGATGACAAGGCTTTCTTGTGTAGCCGAACATCCAGCTAATCCATCTCCTCGTGTCTCATCCCCTCCTTAGACTACACGGAACTCAAAGAGCCAAATGCTCAGTCATATTACAGCAGTCCTCCGAGGACCAGATGCAAAATGAGCTAAATTCAGACAGATCTTTTTTTGATGTATGTGATGTATCTCACCATATATTTCCTTGAGAAAGAAGTTGCCACCGTATTCATGAGAATGCATGGATTTCTTTACATTAATCTTGTACTATCTCCTTCAGTTCTCCCGTTCTCAGCCTCAAAAGCCATTCCAGCATGTGCTTTGAATATGTATATAAAGCGAAATGGGACATAAGGACGGTTGTGGTGAAGGATGAAATGACCTACTGTAATGTATTGCTCTTTTCCTGCCGTATGGAGACAGATTCTATACGGAGTGATGTAGCATTCAGATAAAATCAAAGAATGAAGCTCCATTTCACAACAATGTTTCCCCAGGCGAAATGCAGTGAGACCAACGGATGTGTTTTTAAAGGTGGTAAGAGAAAGAGAAAGAGAGAGAGCTGTTGGTAGTGTGAGTGCTGTGTCCTTGGGTTGGACGGGGTTACAGCCCTTCACTGCTAATTACCACATTGAGACCATGCTGCTCCGTTTGACACTTCTCTCTGCAAAGCGCTGAGATATCAGCACGAGCACTGACACAGTCAAAAGGTAAAAATACCACAAACGTCAGAAAGAAAACCTAGGCAATAAATAACCCAGGGAGTTGTTTCAGTGAGATTGTTCCTCGATACAGTTCTTTATCTGCATTTCATCCGCAGTGTTAATACATTTACGAACCCAAATGATCATAACTACTCGGCTACTTAATGTGAATTAAACAGAAAGTCCATTTTGTTAATGACAATGTAATGTAATTCATACGCTTCCCCAACAATATCCGCTCATAGCAGCTAAAGCATGACTGATTGAGCCACTTTTTCAAAAGAATGGCTCAAAATGTTGAGAAATACACCCACACCCTTTCTTGCAAAGAGTGAATTTGAACCAAACGTGTCAGTTTAATATAGGGCTAGAAGCTGGTTAGTTTAGCATAGGGACTCAATCCCAACTTGATACAGCGTCGAAGATGGGGCCCCGTTCATTCCCATGGAAGTTGCTCAATAGCGCATGAAGCAAAAAAGGGCCTTCCTCTAGGGGGGTGCTAGTGGAGTACTTCGGGACCACAGAGCGTGAACGTTGTGATCAGCTGAATTTGCACAGTTCTCCAGTGTGTGCGCGGGGGAGTCTCCCTCCGCAGCTGGTTGGCGTAGTTTTGGCACAATTCCGTTGTACAGACCGACGTTAACAGCTGCCCCGTCTGTGCACATGGAGACCGACTCTGTCGTCCAGTGATCTAAGCGCCTTCTGGAAAAGCTTCACAAGTACGTCGGTACGCAAAGGCGCTTAGTGACACAAGTGACTAGTGACTTATCCGACCGGCACACATCGTTCGATCGGCCCACTTCGGTACCGGCCCATCGGGCTTCGTCCCGATGGCCAGTCCGCCACTGACAGAGGCCCAGAAGTACTGGTACTGTACTGTAGCATATTATTTTCGAATCAATCATTTTTCAAATTATGAATTTCACACATAATAAAATGACACATACATTTCTTGGGGGTGCTTAGGGGGTGCTATGGCTATCCTAGGGGGAGCTGCAGCACCCCCTAGCGGCCTAGCACCCCCCTGGCGCCGCCTATGCCTAGGGGCTTGCTTGATCGAGGGAGAAACAGCTACACTTTATGCTTTCATTAATGTGACCACTGTCCCCATAATTAAGCATATAGCCAACCTCTTTTTCATAAAGGGTGCTCCATTTGACTTCTAATATTTGCTCCATAAAAAGCTAATATAACAGTTAAAGTTTAAAACTACTTTGCCGTGACGTGCACTTCAACCCACAGACCACAATGGGATGAGCTGGCCAGATATCTCTGATTCAGTCTCTCTCTGAATCCTACTTGGGCCAAGCTGAACCCCACAGCTTTCCTAAAGCTCCACTTTGCCACAAATTAAGCCTTAATGCGACTCTTCTGTCTATTGATTTGTTAGCCATGCATTTCCTGTCCTGCTTTGATGTCATTGTGGTGTCAGTGTATGGAAGATTCCAGATAAAATTATGGAGGGTTTTTAGCTTTTAAGCTTGTTATTTCAGGGGATTATTCGGCCGCAGTTGAATTAACATTTTGATTCTTTTTTAGGCCACAAACTGGATTATGTGACTCTGTTCTGCAGAGGAGATATCAAATGCCCATCGCTGATATGCTACCGCCATGATGAACCCCCACCATGGAGGAAGGGTCCGGTGATGAGAGCGTCTGGGGAGGAGCTCTGTGTGGAGGATTTCACCAGCTTTGCCTGATACAAGCTCTGCAGCACAGTACAGGGAAAACTGGGCCTTAATGCCGCAGATTGAAGCAAAAATAAAACACATTCAATAACTGTAGAACAAAGAGATCATTACGTCTTATAATGAAATATTCACTGATGCTGCAGTTGTGCTGGGTTTATATGTATTTGTATTACTTTTGACTGAATTTATCTAAAATGCCCGGTTGTTATGGCTCCCAGTTTGAGTGGGAAAAAAAGAGTTTTGGTTTCTTTTGACCCACAGGGACCTTGTCACAGCTAGCTGGGAAGGAGCTGAACTTCTGCAGGAAAATAACCCCCGCCTGCGTTCAACACACTGGATGTGGTCCACTGATCCCTCTGCGGAGCTCAATACACTCTACATGGTACACAGTGAAGCTCCAAAATACAATACAAACAAAAGGCAGATAAATGGCGAGGATAATCACAATCCAGAGATCTGTCCCCATTTTTATTTGTATGACTCAACAATTTTCTATCCAGTGTTGAACTTTTCTCAAAGCCCCACACAGAGCTGTGAACAGCAGCTGGGCTTCTCCTCACTGTCCTTATATGATGCAGCCGCTGCAATTCACATTGTCATTAAAGCTCCACTGAGCTGCAAAATTACATTCAACACAGAAGCATCGGTACGGGATTCTTTTCTTGCAACATACAAGGAACTGTATGTCAAATATTACGAGGGATAGGGGGTTAGAATAGTTGGAAAGATTTCTTTTTTTCTTCTCCTAAATGTATATCTTATTTTAGCATTGATTTGTAATATAGTTTTTAATTTAATTAACATTGAATACTTTCACATAATGGTTCATAATGGCACACTTCGCCACACTTCTGTCTTGGCTTATTAATGTTTAATTTGTGGCGTACATTAGAAGACTCATTAAGATATTATAGTTTAAATATGGATGAATGATTAACCTGCAATAACTGCTTCTGCTTCTCGGTGCGAAAGGAAACGGGTTGGGAATACAACATTGTTTTTAAGTTTATAAGGGGAACTTGTTGGAAAACAGTTGCTTATTTTCAGGGATGATAATGTTTACGGAGCAACATTATTTATCATTCATCGCTGTGTTTCTGAAATCCAATATTTATTCTCTTTAAGTTCTATTTTTAGTCTCCACCAACACCTGAGGGAAATATCTTCACCAGTTGCCAACCATGTCTGTCTGACATTTTATAATGAGCAGGTTGTGTAAAAAAATAGTCTTTTCTCCAAACACATCTGCATGACACATTTATGTTTATTATATTAAATGTAAAAGGGAGTTAAACCATAAGCCGGTGATAAGAATTGTATTTCCTGCAGCCTGTTATGAAACATCAAATGTTATGTCTGGCTGCTGCAGAGCCATTATTCCCACTCAATTAATTAAATATGTTTCTTCAACATGAGTGCAGTTCTTCTTCTCTGTGTGCTGCCACACTTCCAATATGAAACTCTGCCGTGCTTTCTGAAGGATTGTGAAGAAGGGATTTGTTGTCAGGATTTACAATCAGTATAACGGTGGTTTGTCTGAGCTCTACAGTACATTCGATGTATCAATAGAGCCTTACTACACTTGAAGCAGTCAATGAGCTGCTGTGAGTGTGATATGCCAAAGCACATTTTCCCTTCATTACAGCAAAAGGAAGCACCATTACTGAAACAAAACCTTACGACCTTTTATGCCGAACGGATGGAGTGATGGGCAAATGTGGTACTTAACTATACAAAGTGTGATCATAAAACAACCATTATGTTATAAGCCATGGAGTTATGGACTCAATCAGAAGTGTTTTCAATCCATGAAACTTGATATTTTCAAATCAATACTCACTGGATGCTTCTCTGTGGATTCTTGTTGTCCAGTTAAAAATAATTTCAGCTTAAATACAACTTTGAAATAAAAGCAGGGACAAGAGTACTTATCTGTATTTGGTTGTAGGTGTGTTTTTCTACATTTCAGTTGCAGAGTAAGAGAAAAGATTTGACAAAATCCTGTAGAACCAGGGCTTTTGTGTATCTGCTATTTTTCTTTATTACTTCTATGCAAATGAGACCTTTTTAACCATGCGATGAATGAATATAAAAACGTAATAATAAACACAACGGGGAGAAAATGAAATGTAGGATAAGGGAATTGAAAAACACTGATGAATGAAAATAATAATGTCCTGTGAGCAAAGTGCAGTTAACTATAATAATGAAAATGCCATCGCTATATCACATTTTCCGCATTATAAGGTAATTTTGTGTGCATGATGGTACAATACTCATACCAAATTAAAAGTTATTAAGGTAAAATGTTGTTCTATTTTTTTTTGCATTATGTTTAGCTACACTAGTGGCATGGCAATATCAGTCATAGTTGGTCACCTTTACGCTATAGACTGATATATCTTGGATATATTGAAATGTTCGTATTTTTATGTATGGTCCTCAGAAGATAAATCCTACTGTTAGAACTAGCAAACTAACACTGAAAAAGAATATTCCAAGTTGTTCTCATTGCCTCTTTTGCTAAAAAACGATGTAATCCAGTTTGTGTACAGCAATAATCTTAATGCACGCCAATCACATTAAATCTTGTCATCTGACCGAACTAGGGCAGAGGAAATGAAATACAAGCATGTACAGAATGTACCACAACAGTACATGATGCAGTTACACATTTGTCTAATTCTGGCATACTTAGTCCTTCCCTCTAAAACTTTGAAAAAAACACACATAAAACGTACACATACAAGTAAGAAAACCCCCAACCGAGGGGCTATTGGCTTTTGGAGGCTGATTAACAGTAAAACTAAAAACGTATCAAAGCTAATTAGTGCATTGTTTAAAAAATATCTTTGGCATTTATGTGCTTAAATTAAAGGGGACCTATCATGCAAAATGCACTTTTGTACGTCTTTTATACATGAATATGTGTCCCCGGTGTTCCAGGGAACTCACCAAGTGTCAGAAAACACAACCCTCTCTATTTTCCTCCATACCCAAATCTCTAAAAAAGGGGCTGCAACGGATCTGATCAAAACTGATCCAGATTTGAACACTTTCCTGACGTCAGGAAAGTGGCGCTACGGCTATTGGGCCAACTCCACCAATCAGGAGGAGACAACCACGGCATTGCCGTTCGAAAGCGCTGGAGGCGCTGTAGTACATATGCCAGGCCTCTAGATGGTGCTGTTGCTCACAGAATCAACCCTTGCAAAAACAGAGCTATAAATTGTCAAATTGAGCGAAATGAGGCATGGCTAAAATGCATGATCTGTTATTCAAATATAGCATGATAGGTCCACTTTAACGGGCCGTCTCCACGGCAGCGTTAAAAAATCTTGAAACGCTTCTGCCCATTCACTTTGAATGGGGTGACGTCACTTTTTTTCGCTTTCGCCGAAATGCATTGTGGGCAGGCGAGCGGAGATTCTCAGGATTTTCAAGATCCAAAGTTGAACAATGTTCAACTTTTGAAGCTGAGGAGGAAGCGTCAGCCAATCAAATCCCGTGTACGCAAATCTGACAGTTCAAGCTCTAGCCAATCAAACGGCGTGTATGCTGGGAGAGACAGACCGCAGGTCATTTCCTCATATTCCAAAACATGGAGGAGAAATTAGCGGTAGCGAATCAATCACCCGGTGCTTTATGACCAGACCTACCGGGATATAAACCGGAGGAGCCAGGCATGGAGGGAGGTGGCAGAGACAGTGGTATGTTTTCGCCTGTTTTGGGGAGTTTATATCCAGTTTACTTCGGGCTTTTTGGCTTCATATGTCGCGGGCGGGAGATTCATGTGATTGGTTGATCGCAAAAAAATCCCCAAGCCTCAGATACGCCCACCTCCAAGATTTTTTTAACGCTGCCGTGGAGACGGCCCGTAAATGTTCATATTTCCGTGGGAAGGTAATGTTAGTATATCAGCATGGCAATTTTATCTGTCAGGCTCTTATCATGTGGCATTTAAAAAAAGGTTGCAAAAGCTGACGTACAAGCCCAAACAAGCAGAGTGTTAATTCCTTTCTAGATACAGGTGTAAGTCATCACACATCTGCTGGTTGGGCACCTGCTGTCTTGCTTTGATGTTGTGTTTGTGTTAATGACATGCTATTTTTGTACATGTTCACACACCAACCTACCCAGCAGCTTGTGTTGTTATCAGTGCAAGTTTGTCTGATTCTGACGACCATCGATGTATGCCCTTGGACTAAAAACTAAAATATCATTAGTCTTTGCTCTTGCTGTAAGAAGATTTAATCTCCAGCTTGAGCTCCACACTGTGTGAGGTGAAAAAATGACACTGTCAAAATGACCTTTCCCCACGGCGCACAGGGACTATTTTAATTGGCCCTGTTTTTGGTTATAAAAAGAAATCACCATTTCACGAGGAACAAAACAAAAGAAATACATTCTGGTTAAAGATGAAATATAATATTTGTGAGTTGCTCTTTATCGACCCACGCAATGTCTCGCAGATAAACATCTTCATACTGATTATTTTCACTACTTTGTCTCAAAACGATACAAGATCAATACCAAATGAGGAGAATAAACAGTGTGCTTTATACTGTAGACATAATGTGTATAGCTATAATGGATCTCATCATGCAACTCTATAAGAAAGGTCATACCTCACAAACAGTGAAGCTCCTCCTCAACCGTTCAATCAATACTGACATTTTATCCGCAGAAATAGAGTAAGGAGACATTGGCCTTCAGCACTGCACCTAGTTAGCGATGCATTTAACCTTTGGCTGGGTACAGGCTCATACACATATGAAAAAAACCCTTTCAACCTCAGTATAGCATTATTACAAAAGATAGACTTTAACTTCTGATGCCCTGACAGACTGAGGAACCACATTCCACAGATAACGCTCCCTAAGCTGTCCCGATGTGAACATATTTCACACTTTCAGATGCGATGTTATCCCGTCATGTCTTGTGCGTTATCTTGATTTTGCGTCCTCAAATAGACGGACACTCCTAACTCTGCTTACATTCTCCGTCACGCCAGATGGACCCACAGATGGACACAGCGACGTTCTATTGGTCCATCGGCTCAGTCGGCAGTCATGTTTCGGTCTATCATATCTCTCCGTCCAAATCCCAGAATTAGATTTTTATTTCCCCGTAAATCACAGATTTCTGGTCATCTCACATATGACAAACAATAAAACTGAAAGAGGCAGAACGTGCTGTGACGCTCAGCAGATGCTGACACCTCCAGCATGGCACACAACAGCCACAAATTCATCCTTTTTTCTTTTTTCAGGGCTATGCTTCAGATGCCTGTTAGTGCAGTGGAGCTGTGTGTCGGGGGCTCAGACAGGGTCAGGCGAATCTCTCTCTCTCACAGCTCTCACTGTTTGGAGTGATGCCGGTGTAAGAGCCCCCCCCCCCCCCCCCCCCCCCCCTGCCTCCCGCAGTTGGCATCCGCTGAGAACGACTGGAGAGATAGGAGTTTCTGACCATCATTATCAGACAAATGTAGCCAGGGCTCAGTCTTGCGTTGCGCCATTTGATAGCCGCTTTTGCTTAGTGCTCTGTAGCATTTGCAGTTATCAGCTTAGGGCATCTCAGAGGAGACAAGCTGTTCAACTTCCCTGATCACTTAGAGAGCAAAGGAGCACCCGCACGGCCCCGGATCTTAACCTGATAACATCCAAGATTTATCTTCTTTGTGTCATACTGCTATAATACAGTCTGGTGGGAGACAGCCCCACAGCCCCTTTGGCTTTTGTTACAGCCCGATCAGCTCAGATTACAGGGTGAGCTTCAAAGGGCATCCCAGATATGTAACCTAAACTACTGTGCAGGCAAAAAGAAGATAGCAATGACTGCCACTAGTGTAGGTTGTTCAATATAAACCTTAAAGTTGTATTTGTGCCACTTTCTGTTTGAACCTTTCACAATAAAAGCCTTAGACATTTTGTTCTAGACTCTCTGGTAGGTTTACCATAGGAACAAATAGGGAACAATGTAGCTTATAATGATAATAATGGCTTTACAGCAACAAATCGCGGACTGCCAGTTCATACTTTAAACTTATAATTCAATCAGGAAGGTGTCATTCCAGTCAAAGATGTAAAAAGCAATGTAGCAATCGGTTACCTAACAGTGAGTTTGGATAACAAATAATGTTACTTTGAAACAATAAGTTCCCTTCACGACTCTAGGATGATGTGTAGCTGGTCAACACAACATTTGTTTTGCAAGCAATTAGTCAAAAACCAAAGTATAAGACAGTTTTAAATATTAAGTAAAGAAATCACCAATGTTAAAATGCATCCACTAGAAGGAATACATTTGAACCATATTTCATGGCAGCATGGTACAGTTAGAAGAAACAGAAAGATCAAAGATGTAAAATATCAGCGTCATCCTCGTGGGATAATGAATGACTGTGCTACATTTCATAGCAATAAACTGAGTTCATTTCAGTCTGGCAAATGTGGTGGACCATCAGACAGAAACCAAAAATGGTATATATTTACACATAGCTGCTTTGTCATTTATAAAACCAACAAGCCAAAAATAAATAAATGAAAGTAAAAAAAGAAGATATTACAAAACTGCCAAAAATTACCCTACAACAACAGCACACAACACTATTTCTCCCCGTTTCAAAATCCTGAGGCATCACAAACATTTTCCTGCTTTGTTGGCACCTTCGAGAACACTTTCACACAGATCGGTAAATATGTTTATTTCGGAAATGCATGTTGCGAAGAGGCGCATACCTGCAATTAAAAAAGGTCTTACTCCTTAACACCTGCTACGGCATCTTTCTGCAAACTTTGCCACTTCCATAAATACAAGTTAATAACCGAGCAGCCCCCTGTGTATTCTGTTCACAACTTAACAACATGGCAGGTTCAATTAGAGTTCAGGTCAAGAGCCCAAATATTTGTTCTGCTCTACCTGCACAAAAACATAAAATATTCTAAAACGAATCAAGCCTGCTGTAGCCTTGCTATCATCAGAAGGCAGAGTGTAACTGATGTGTGTGTGTGTGACAGATGAGTGGGACTTTGGGTGCTAAGCTGGCTTGCAGACACAAAGTTTCATTGACAATCCGAGTTCAACGACTTGCACAACGAACAAAGGAGTCGGCAGTGCCAGAAAGCAGATCATAGGGCTGCGGGGAGAAGAAAAAGACAGGAAGAGACAGAGCAAAAAGCAAGAGAGAGGGAGTGAAAGAAGGAGACTGACACGTTTGTATATTATCTTTGTTGCTCACTTGTGTCTGATCCTCTCACTGTGGCTCAGCAGACGATGGAACTTCGTCATCAGCAAGAAGCGCAGGACTTGCCATTTTCAGAGCAACCGGGGAACACTGACACTTTGGTTGTATCCGTCCCCCTGTGAGGACAACCCTCCTCTCCATCACACTGCTGTCTCGGGATATACTGCACGTCACCTCTTGTTTGTTTTCCGTGAAGCAAAAACCGATGTGTGCAGAGTCATAACAGTTCAAGAGTGCTGAGCAAACTTTCAGGCCAATAGATATAATGCCGGGAAGAGGGACGTGAAACAATCTTTGTTGCTGTTCTCGTGACACTGCACACGAGGGAGCACAGCACAGAAATGACTTGTCATGCTCTTTATGTCTCCCTTGTTCATCTCCAACCCAGGTGAAGCTATAGAAGACACTCACACTTCATTAAATCTACTGTGGCTGCAGCTTGATCACTCTCATGGGTCAGAGCAAAGTTTCTTTTTTTTTTGCAGCTCAGCAGAAACGTCCCAGCGTTTTACTGCTCCACTATGCATGCCTTTAATATATGTCGCAGGGCTGTATCAGCAAATGTCAAAGTACTGGATTCGCCATGGCCATGTTTTCTCGATGTATTCATGAAATGTAATTAGAATCCTGCAATTTTAAAAGTGCAAATGTCTGTATTTAAAATGTTGAAACTGCTGGTTCTGGCATTACATACGCATCACTTCAGAGCTGAAACGATGTGTTGATAAATTGATGGACATAAAATGAATCTGCAACTATTTTGCTAATTGCCTTCTGAAAGCAGAATCTCCAGCTCCAGCTACTTTAGCATCAGACAGCTTTACTTTGTTTTAGCATTTCTACTTATTTTTATAATTTATTATCTGACAATTACTGTATTTCTTTTCTTTTAATTAACTGTTTAATATGGAATGAATTGTTGTAAAATTATAAGAAATTACTGTTACAATTACTCAAATCAATCAAGAGGAAGTTATTAAAATGCCTATTTTCTCAGAAAAATAGTCCAACAAACAACAATTATCTGATACAAAACAGATGAAGGGTATTTTTTGGCAGTTTTGCTTAAAATGATACCTAAACTTGATCAAATAATTTCCCAATGATTGATTACATTGACCACCTTAGCTCTAAAACACAAGGATCATAGTTGCAGCATTATAACACATGCATAAAAAGTTGAGCATCTTCCAGTGTTTGTAGAACAAAGCCCTAATTACAATAATTTGTAGTCAAGGCAGAAATAACAAAGAGGTTTACACGTTTCAATAAAGTTGGCACACGTGCGGCTGAGTTTCCACGCACTGTATGTTTTCATTGTGAATTGTATAATAGTGAGACAAAGTGAAGTGATTGCTGAATCACCGTTAAAGCACAGCTGGCTCGAATGCACACCGCGGCTACCTACCTATTCCAATCAATGGCATTTATAAGCTCAAGCAATCTGTGTGACACACAAAGAAAAGAAAATCAAAGCCTGTAATATTTTTGCTACTGCTCTGAAACGAGCATTCCAAGCGAACTCTGCCAAAATCACCGAGCCATGCTGCAGGCACAATATGCCGCAAAGAGCCAGTGCCAAATTGGATGTTTAAACAGAGAGAAATGGAGGTTAACATTAAATATGCTGTTATATGTTGACCTCTACTCAATAACAGTCCAAGGTTTTGCCAATTAAGTGGCCATGGCATCGGAGGATTTGAGGACAATATCTCTACACTTTCTCCCCTCTGGCATTTCGCACGGAACACACTTCCAAACACATCCTGCCTCACAGGAGACACTTTATGGTACCTGCTTCCCAATTACTCACATAGGCTTATTCCTCCAACACAATTTCAGGGAAAACACACCGGATTGGCCGGCAGTCATGACAGAAAAGCTTAGTGGAGGTAAATTTGTGGGCAGGGTGGGAGAGCTGCCAGCTTCCCGACACGCTCTCAGAGGCAGATTTACCGTCGGCGCTCCTCTACAGGCCTCTGTGTGTTTGTCCTGTCTCCAGTGGCTGACTGAAGACCTTGCTCGCCCAACAACAACACTGTCAGAGATAGCTCAGCCAGCCATGAAATTGATTTTGTATTAACAAACAAGGGGATCTGTTTCTCCCGTACTGTTAATCAAATCATTTCGAGGAATGAGGGGAAGATGAGAGTAAAATCATTAACTTCCAACAGTAAATCAGGTTCACTGCCAACCTGTTGTCCCATTAACCCTGAAACCTGTTCAATAGCTAATTAAGGCAATTACTTCAGGCATGACACGCCAGTTAATCATGAATGACTAGCCCATTTATAGTGGTGGCTTCATTACCATTGGCAGCACTCACTGAGGCCCTCCTCATTCTCCACACACACACACACAAACACACAGCACAAATCCTGAGGATAAAACGTGACAGTTGGTCAGTTTCCCACACACTTTCAGGGCCATTACAGGAATGGATTGAGGAATTTAAAAAAAGAGCACTGCAAGTTGTTTACTTAGACTCCCAATGGTCCATCTCCCATGTGGTTTTGACTCAATGTTTTAATGTCAGTTGTAATTTTGTGATGTTTTAAAATAATGTACCAGCAGATATTTGACTAGAAATCAGGGGAGATACTGTTTTATGCAAATTGGGGTTTTACATCACACTTGGCAACCAAGCTGGTCATTAAAACCCCTTCTTTTCAAAAACATATCGCATATGAAACACTTTACATTATCAATTAAATAAAGAAGGAATTATTCAATAACCTATCAATGAATATGGAAGGAAACTCGTAACAATAACGACTAGTAGTAGTAAAATAGTTTCTTTATTCGCCACTTGATTCGGATATGTTCCAGAATAGACAATATTATGAAATAAAACAAACTTAAAAAATAAAATGTTTAAATGAAATGTTCATAGAAACAATGGACTCCAGTAAAACTTAAAAAAGGATTGAAGAATTAACATTTCAAATTAACCCTAAAAAGGCAAAAAAAAAATAGTATTTTCTTTACAAAAAACACTGTTTACATAGATGCATACACAACCATCACTAATGGCGCAATAGAAGTGTGTTTGCAAGGTCCTGCCGACAGCCTATTATGTCATATTTCTTCGGCGTTTGAGAGGTTTGTGGGCATCAATCTCTATAAAAACCATAATATGTTAATATGATAGTAGTACCTGCTGTACACTCACTAATGTCATGCTGGAATTCAATGAGAACATGTTTTAAAGGACTGAAGAAGAAGTCCAACATTTTTCCCTGAGCCCTTTGTCTCCGTCTGTCTGGAGCTGTCCGCGGTGCTGAACAAGACTTCAGTCGCTCTCTAACAGTGTGATCAGTGTGGCCTGACACCTTTCTTGTCAGCAGTTCCCATCCCGCTTGAGGGACTGACTTTGACAGATAGCGTCGTGAGGAAGGCCCTTGTAGTGAACTGTCCCGAGTGAGAGTATCGATTTTCCTGTTTGTCTCCCCTGACTGCGGCAAGGTGGAGGCGAGGGGAAAATGACTCCCTCTGCTCCGAAGCCCATTGCTCTCAGTTCCCCTCAGTCTCTTATACAGACAGACCATACAGTAGCCCGTTCTGTATGTGCCAGGTCATCTGCTGCAGAGTATTCAGGCTGGTCAGAGGCCGCTCATCCTGTCGCTGTTAAATGTCAATCTCTACCCTCCACTGCACATCAATAACTGGCCCTGGCACTGCAGGACACCAATTGTGGTTGTTCCGTTTCCATTTGCAGCCATGAATACAAATTCCGAACAACCTGCCACTCTTGTCAACACAAGGGGGATTTTATTCTGCTACTTTTCCACTGAGCTAAGGCCTCCAAATGCTAGGCGACATACAAAAAGCCGCACTGTACTGTGGGTATATTTCCCTGTAGCGCTAAAAAAAAAACTCACCTCAAATGCACACTGCTGGCACAGCTTTGACTTTGATCTACTTTTACCAGACTACAAAGCAGACACATTTATTGCAAGTGTTGTGCATTAATTAGAAACAGCAGTGGTTGCCCTCGCTTAGACGTTGTTTGTCTTCCTAACGTGACAAAACACAGACACTCATCAGAGCCATGTATAAACAGGCGTCTGTTTGCTCTGACTTATCAAGCATCAGCGCTAAGGTCCCGAGGGACTGTGTGGTTCTTTGCCTTTTACACAATTACACTAGGAGTCAGACATGTAACCTCACTCGGTCACACTTACCATTTCAATGTAAATGTCACGCTGATACATCTTGTGCAAAGACTCCCTGTGGACAAACTTGTTGTCTAAAGTGCAGCTTTTCCTGTTCTGTTTACACCACTCGCAATGTCGGCAAAAAATTCCATTACAATTAAACAGGCATGATGTAAATGAACAGACTATGGAGAATATTAGGAAAAATATCACTCGTTACCGGCTTGAGCTGCAATATCAGGATACATGTATTTATTATCCTTGCAAGAATGGAAGTAGTCATCACACACAGAGCTGCATGGGACAAAATAGTTCCCTGAATAGTGTCCTTGACATGCCTTATATACAGAACAAGAGAGCGTTACAGTCACAAGATGCAAGAATACCGGTTCAAAGCAGTATTCTGGCCTTAGTTCAGATTAGCTAAGGCCTGCGTATGCAATAAACATGACAGTCATATGCCTATCTCCCTAGGGGCTGAGTCATCATGTTTAATCGTTGAACATAGCTATCATATGTTCAACAGAGTGTCTCATGAGCTTCTTCTATGTAATCGTATACATCATGTTAATCGTTGTCACATACTGTATGCCTAAAACAGTGTGTCCTGACGCTCTTCTAGGTAATCATACATCCAGTTACGTACACAGCTACGAAGGGCCTTTGTTATCATGTGCTACTCTGACATTAGAAGAGTAAATTCAGTATTTTCCCAACAGAGAACATGCAATAACCTTCTTATGGATCCATCAGAGAGGAACCAGCAGCTCCAACACCAGCATACACATCCAATATGAAGCTGTAAATCAACACAAACCTGCACAGACTCAAAGGCACCCGTAGTTATAGAGACCTCATACAGTATGCTGCGGACCATTTTGTCAAAAACCGGAACATGCAACTTAACATCTCTTCAATAATAGTAGCTTTTAGTGTAAAATAATCTTTTAGCCTTCACCCGGGACAAAAGGAGAGGCCTGCTGCACAAAGGCATATTATTTTGCAGCCTTTAAACACCCCCCCCCCCCTATTGGGAAAACCATTATATTGACTAATGTCAGTTGTTAGAGGGAGTGAGTGCAACCTGCACATGTGGTTCCTGGAGGCCAGTCATTAGAGGGATTGTTATGTGGAGATGTGAGGGAAAGTTTAAGGACCCTGTGTACAGTCTGGAAAATGTGCTTCTAAGTAAACTCGAGAAACATGATTGAGGCCAAGAAGAAGCAAGATGTCTGTGAAAGTATAACAAGCATAGATGCATGTTGTAACCTATAGTTTGTAGTCTGTGAGACTCACCGTCTCACCCCATGTCTTATGATCTAAATTTAATTATGTATCTTGTTGGTGTAGATTATGTCCTGAAACAATATATCCAGATGAGAAAGCGATAAAATCCTGGTGAAGAATAATCAAAATTAAATGGTAATAGACAACCATTTTTCTTTGACTTATCATTTAGAAGTGTATGTTGTTTGCACAATGTAATGACTGTAGAATAATTACACCATGGCGTTCAAATTGGTTCCCTGTAAGTAGTGTTAATTTCGTCAGCTATTTTTTTATTTAGTTTTAGTCATAGTCCTGTGTTAAATTTCCTTTTTCGTTTAGTCATATTTAGTCACCTTCATCCTGTTTTTATTTAGTCAAGTTTTAGTCGACTAAAAGTCTGAGCATTTTAGTCTTATTTTAGTCGACTAAAACAGTAACTATTTTAGTCAAGATTTAGTCGACTAAAAGTCTGAGCATTTTAGTCTTATTTTAGTCGAAGAAAACTAATTATTTTAGTCTACTTTTTGTCAATGAAAACTGTTGAGTCTTTTTTAGTCATCAGATTATATAGAACATTTCAGTCAAACTAGTCTAGCCAAAACCAATAATTTGTCATTTTAGTCAAACTTATTTCACAATAAGATTATATCTTGTCCTTATTTGATGAAAAACACAGGTTGAATGATTAAGAAAGCAGCTTTGCAGAGAGTATCTGGTCAGGTTTGTGGTGTTTTACCAGCTGTGTTATGGCCACATTGCTTCTGATAAAACAATGCATTCGCTTTTTTTCTCAGCCTCATTGGAGCGAAAATGGGCCCAAATATCACATCGTTTCTTTCTCCCAAGCAGTGGTGGCTTTATACTTTTTCGTTGTCAGTAATTTTGACAGACAAGATCGTAACATTTCCGTCATGATCCATTATTACCCGTCGAGTGCACAATTTATCACTCACTCGCGCTGACGGGGGGGTATTCGGTTAACGCGAGTGCGACCACTGCTCCAAAGCCCTGTTGTTGCCATTTTATTTTCTGTTAAATAAGGTTAGTTAGACCATGAGTTAGACCCGAGTCTTCCTGACAGTTCACAGTGTGCCGCTGGCCCGGTGTAATTCAAATGTACCGCCGCGCGCGGCACAGACACACAGCTGCTGCACCGAGCCGCAGCACCGGAAATGGAACTGCTGGGAGAAAAACTGACTATCAGAGATGTAACGTTATCTTTGATAATATTTCGTCTCCTCATTTTTCGTCAACGAAAGTAAAGAGAGATTTTGGCACAGTTTTTATTTAGTAAACTACATTTTCGTCTCGTCACTTTTCGTCAACGATATTGCATGATGATTTCGTTACAGTTATTGTTTACTGCCGTCGATGCCGTCTCGTCATCGTCTCGTTTTCGTCATGGAAAAAAAGGTCGTTGACGAACATATTTCGTCATAGTTTTAGTCAACGAAATTAACACTACCTGTAAGCCTCAGTTAACAATGCAATTCTGCAAAAATACAGCTACAACAATAACACCACTTGGAAACGCTAAGTGGGAAAAGTTAAAGACCCAAGTAAGGTGCTGATATACCGAACAGTGAAGATACAAAACGTCTTTTGTCAGTCAAGCTATGTTATCATTATTTCACGACATCATCCTCTCTCGTTTTAACAGACAAGACAACAGCACTGTGTGGAAAGATTCATTCCCATCATTTATTTTTACGGCTAGAGGGACCTGGCATAAAACAAACGGTTGTTGGCATAAAAGTTGAAGCTGGCTCAACTTTTTCCGCAACCCATTGCATTGTCATCCAGCGAGGCAATTCACTGGCCAATAAAGTTTCATGAACACGGTGTCTCTACTGTCATTTCTGTTGCAATGAAAGACAAAATGGAACTTTATCGTCTCATCACCAGCAGACACAACAAGCCTCCACAGTAATGTTAGAAGTTGGATGCTTTCACTCCATGATGAGACACAACACAAGGCTGTGACACTGGATGAGGTACAAAAAGACTCCTACAAAGTACTGCAGGGGACTTATCCCAAAAGTATCTTCACCCCCACTTTCCTCGCTGTTCTTTGCCTCTTACTTTTTCTGTGTAACATACCCCTCTGATAGAGAAAATGGATGTGGTAGCGCTCAACAAGGCTGCTTTTCGTAGACCTGGATGGATTGCATGTAAGCGATGAGATTGGTTTCAGTGTTCCCCGTGGACTGAAGCCTTTGGTGTTTGGTGATAAATGCCTCCTGTGTGGTAATACAGTGTGATTAACGGACACAGCCCAAAGCCTGATCCCCCCCTCTCCTTCCTCACCGCACCTGAATCAATCATCAACATGGAAAGGCCACAGTCTTGTGCTGGAACAGCTGCTCAGCTCTCTCCTTTCCTACTTTAGGGGAGCGGAAATGGCTGTAGGACTCACTTTCCAAACACAGTGAATACAAAAAAGTAAAGCACATAAAGCGTTTTCAAAATCACGTTCAATCTAATACAGGGGTGTCCACACTTTTTTCACTGAGGGCCACATACAGAGGTGAGGTGTATTGCCTCATAAGTTAAACAATAAGAAAAATCTATCAAATCTATGTAAATTAGGCTTGATACTTTGATATGCTTTTAGAAAACAAACAACCTACATCACAGCTCTCCAGAGGGTTTACTTTATCTTGTTTGAAGCTCATTCCGTAAAACAGAAGCTTCAGATTGCTTATAATAAGGGGAAATATGAAGGTTTGTTTCAAGCTTGTTATGGAAATGAGTTATTGGGCTTTTTTTTTTATCAACTAAGATTTCACACGTGAATACAACTGTGTAGTATATTTTTATATACTTATAATTAAGAAGTACAATATAAGACAAGCACAAGTTTCTGGTGTTGGCCGTATTACATTATTACATTACATGTTACTTGTTAGACGCTTTTATCCAAAGCGACTTACATACTCAATACTGTGGGCAATCCCCACAGGAGCAATTTAGGGTGAAGTGTCTTGCCCAGGGACACAACGACATGCTGACTGCAGTGGGGTTTGAACCTGTGACCCCCCTCTGACCAACACCAACGCACAACCCACTGCACAACCCACTGCGTCACACACCGCCATTATACTTTTAGAATTTGCTGCATGCCCATTAAAAGTGGGCCACAGGCTGCATTTGGCCCCCGGGCCGTAGTTTGGACACCCCTGATCTAATAACAAATAAAAAATGTTTAGGTGATGTGTAGTTTTATTATAACGGATTGGTGGTATCTAGTGAAATATTATATAATAATTAATGTTCTTTTTTATTTAATGTAATACTCAGGAGGTTCCATTTCAAATCTATGTAATTGGACCATTGGGTTTTATGAGACAAGGATCAAATGCTATCAGAAATGACTACCAGACATAAGACACAACTGTGTGATCAAATAGATAAAGTGCAGACGGAAAATTAGCTATTAGCTCAAATCTGGCATAATTAATCTCTTCTCTTTTCTGAGATTAATGTATTTCTATTTGCATGGTCCTTGTTGAAATAAAAACATAATAATAAGTAAGCCAGTAATCATCATATATTACATCTTATATGCATGTTTTGTAGTTTGTTCTTTCTTTCAAATGCCCTTATAATGAATAAATCAGTCCATTCTCGTTACACAAAGGTGTCAAGAAAGGTTGAATATTAAAGCAGTTACTGGACACGGAGCAGCCTACATGGTCAGGTTCGATATTACAGCCAACATAAAAAAGAGGCTGTGGCAGCAGTTTTACAAATAGCCATGAAACCATATCATTGGGGGGCGAGATTATGGCGGTGGCATAAGCAGTCAAATCAATCCCTGGGTATTTCTGTGCGAGTCGATAGAGGATCCAGGTTAGGCCCATTAGTCATGTTGGCACCTTGCATTGCCTGAAACAGCTCGCTATTTCTCTTCACATTGTTGCTAAAAGCTCCCAACACACCCAAATTGACTTTCGCAGCACACTGGCTTTGTTAGGTGTGTAAAAACTTGGAATCAATGCTAATTTATGTCATATGGCATTAATATGCATTGGTTTATATTCCATCTTGAAATATTTAACAAAGGCATAATGTGCTTCTTGATGACATCGAGGGAAAAGCCATTTGCTGATAATTCATACATGCTGTTCAAAAGGAAGCACTCAAAGACACTTAATATTGTTCCTGCCTCCGTAACTTGTTATGATTCACAGACACGCCTGGCATTACAAGAGGAGCAAATGCCTCCAGTGGTAGGACAATTTCCTCTCACCACCCTTGAAGGGAAAGTAAACAAATTCCCTGCTCGGAAACCGAACGTGAGAGCGGAGGCCAACACAGAATGATGAATGAAGCACCGTCCAGCCTCCGTAGCAGAATGGAGACTGATGAGAAGTTAAGTGATCCCTGGATTTGCGAGTGGGATTTAAAGCTCTGTTTTGTAGCTATTCGTCTGGCACCTGGAGACAAGTGACTCGCATTGAGGGACTAGGGCTTCCTATGATGAGGTTGATGTGCTGTATCACAACACGTGCTGAGACATAATGCTATTTGTTCCACACCGGCTCTCTGTGATGTCACACGATGTTACTCTACTCTCTAGTGCCGCGCTGATGTGAGGAAAGATCTTCAATCCATACTTATTATACTGTGGACTGGGATCCAATTTATACTGCAACAGAGCATGTGGTTGGGAACTGAAATTGATCTTAAGAGGGAAATCCTTTTCCAGTGGGAAATAAAGTAATGTTAAGTCCTCATAACATATACAATATGTTCTCGGGATTTAAACTAATAAACAACATAATAGTTAAGTCAATAAATAATAAGTCAATTTTCGAGTTGTTTCTAATGTAATGCATACTGTTTCATAAGAGTTTTATATCAAGTTAATGAAAACAAGTGTTTGCCCGGCATGTTCAATGCCGATCACATTTCTATAACGATATTGCAAAGTAAAATAGGACTGAACACCTATTTATAAATACAAGCATTTAAGAGGCAATCTGGACTGCAATCTGTTCAGTGAGAAATTCTAATCTCTCTCACAGCAAGTCTGACTGATGCCGCAGCACGAGGAAGATGCAGAGGACACCAGCAATAAATATTATATTGATTGATGATGTATTATGGATTACCATTTTATTACACGCATGCTGAGACTGATTTTGGTATATCTTTACCTCAGTTCACCCTCATCCCTGTAGTGAAGGCTTTTCTTCATTTTGACACATTTCACCATTTCATCACAAGCCAACAAAGCACAGAACAACATCAAAACATTGAGAGCTTTATCCACCAAACGCAGGGGTTGCACACTCTTTCAAGCAGAGATTAGAGCGTGTGAAGGTGACACTACCTGTGCTTACACTTTAAGGGTGCCAGGTGCTCAGTCAACCTCTGAATCCAAATTGGGGAGCAGTGTGAGGCAGGCAGCCTCCCCACAGTATAAACTTACCTGTCACCAGCCCGCCCCAGATAAGGACAGATGACCTTTCTCCAGGTTGTTATAATAAATCAACTCCAGAGGCAGTTATTCCTGGCACGGCACCCTCGTCAGGCCTTACAGGTATCAATTGAGAAATAACACAGCCAGGCACCTCTGCTGGCATTTTCCGTGTCTCTGTTTGATATGTCAATCTGTCAAGCAAAATTGTGAGTATGAAAGAAACACACACACACAGAGGAAAGGAAGTTCCCACCTGAATTAACAAGGAGTCTAAGCAAGTCAGCCTGGTTTACAGTATGTGACTGTTGAACATTCTCATTTTATCTCTTTACTGTGTTACCTTGCAATGATTCTTCCAAGAATTCAGTAAGTAACCATGATACAAAGCCCAAATTATATTGGATCATTCAGGATAAAATTGTAAAAGAGCACTAAAGCTAAGTCAGCAAACATTGACGAAAATAATTTATAGTAAACAATCTTCCAGTATTTTTTATTGGACTGTTTATAGTAGAGGAGGCGTATGGCGCAGTGGATTAGTGCGTTGGTGTTCGGATCAGGGGAGCACAGGTTCAAACCCCACTGCAGTCAGCATGTCGTTGTGTCCCTGAGACACTTCACCCCAAATTGCTCCTGTGGGGATTGCCCACAGTATTGAGTATGTAAGTCGCTTTGGATAAAAGTGTCTAACAAGTAACATGTAATGTAATGTAGAGAGCTAGATTGTTATTTTCTCAATTAGAGGGAAAACAGAGCCAAAGTGAATTGCCCCTCTGAAAATAGGAGCATTTGAGCGGCTCTGCCACCAGGCCTCTTGATAACATTAAACACCAAATCTCCAAATCGCTGCAGCAGCTGATTCATTCTCCTCACAATGATAACTCCATTTAAGTAAATCGGTGTGAGGTGCTTTGCTTCTCTTCTTTTTCATTTCAGTCTAGGGTGTGATCAAACACTGATCAAAAGCTGACTGGAAAGTAGGAGTTTAGCTCCTTGACAGCACCTCTGGGATCTGAGAGTTCATAAAGGCAAGCTGTTTAGAGTTAAAGCAAGGTATTTATCATATGTGATTACATGGATCAAATTAAGAAAACAACACTCATGCCAAAATAGTTTAACAGCAGTATTGTGACATTGCCATTACATTTAGTGAGGACATTTTGCCACAAAAATAAACCACAAGATACAAAATTGCAGTGATTCCACATTTCTTACAGAGGGAGGATCTCAGTCTACAAACCATCTTCCAGAACACTGCGACACAGAGTCCTTGCCAGGCACTCAACTTAAATGCCACATTTTAATCACACTATAAGAGCTGAACCAGACAATTGGAGATTCATATTTGCCGGAGCAGCAAGTATTTGACGGCATTTTCAGAGAAGCTGCAAGCCTGCTCTGGCAAGCTGCATGGCTTTCATTACCTAGAGTGGCTTTTAGGGAAAGACGGTAAGCTCCATCCATACTACATCTGCACCAAGCCAAGTGGGGAATGAAAGATATATCCATAGGAACTCAAACATATGCAACACTTTCTCCATTCTCCAAATGCTAACATTGCAGTGGTCTATAAGGGCTAAGTTATTCAATCAATTTGCACTGGACAATAACGTTTAAAGACAACTCCCTGTTGGGTGCATCCTGTATCAAGCAGCAGATTTCCGGATAGAACTGGCCCACTAATCCCCTTTCCAATTGAAAAGACATCGCATGGCAAACATAATAAATATATAATCTTCCTGTTACTGATTAAAAACTTCAGAACACTGGGTAAAGTACTGCACATCTTTACTGAGAAAAATAAGAATGACAGGAAAGACCACAGAGATGTGTAGGTCTAGTTTGTCAAATAATAACAAAATGATGTCTTACACCTTTGTTTCTGTTTGTTTTTTCTATTTACAACATATATATATTGTTTTAACCTGCAATAATAGATTTTTGGCCACTTGGGGGGATGGTGCGAGAAGCTGTAAACACAACCTTGTAGGTTAAGATGCTGAATCTGTTAGCAATCATTTACCTTCTTGCGTATTCAGCCCATATGGAGCAACATCAGCATTTCATTGGAGTCATTTCTCTAGCCACCTGGTAAATGTAATGGATGATAAATATCCAGTGTCTTTTTGTTCCGTTTTTAATCTCCAACTCCTGCGGTAAATGTTTTGCTTCTAAATTCTCCATTTATTGTCAATCAAAAATATAAGCTAATATGTCAGCTCTCCTTGAATGTTCTCATGTTAACAAGTCAGTAAGGAAAGTGTTAAATGTTTCCGTTCCTTCTCCGTCTAAGTTGAATCATATTTAATGACTTGTTTTTTTCTCTGTCCTGATGGTGAACAAGTGCTCACCATATGCTGTTCCACTCTCTGAAGAGGTAACACTTAATTATCAATCCAACCGGATTACTGCTCAGGCCTGCCAGGAATGACGACTTGAATTAATGACACATGAAAAGCAATCTCCGCGCCCTGGAAGTCCAAGGCCTGCAAAGGCACCCACACCTCTGCACATAATAAACACCCCATCATTGTGATGAGCACTTTGCCTCCTACATCTTAAGATACGACCAGAACTGTAAATCTGCTCAACTTTCCCCCTTCCAGTTCATCTGGGTTTGGAGGGCATCCAAATTACTCTGTTGCTTTACTGTAACTCATGAAGCTTTCACTTAGAGGAGTACCGCAGAGAGGCTTCAGATGACACAGAAGAAAATTCCAGCAAGATCATTTTTCAATTTACTGATATAACAGCATTTTGTTGTCATTTCAACAATTTTCCTAACCAAAATGCAATTAATACTTATAATTTTTAAACATTTTAAACCTGTAATACCTAATATTTTCAAAAATGTGGGTGCAACAAAAACAAGTTGTGAAAAATATTGACATGTCATCATCTTTAAAGTAAATATAATGTTATAGGAAACCTATTTACACACCCAGCAGTTACAGAGTAACTTTATCACTTATTCTTAGTCATGTTTCTGGTCACCTGATGAATGCTAGTCCAATATTGACTCTCTTTTATCTCTGGTTTTGCTCTCGATCAACTTCTGGAGGAAATATGTTTGCTCTCTAGCTTCTAAATGCTAAACCGTATCTGTCATCTTTCTTATCAATTATTAATGTCTGAGCCCAAACCTAAAATAGTTGACCAACTAGGGAAGTATTTTGGTGTTAAGCTGCTGAATGGTACACTGTTAAGTATGTTTTGTGCTAAGCAGGTACTATATTGTACTATATATATATATTGTTTTTAGAGCAAAACAGTTGCCTGCTGTGGCCAAGAATGACACTATGAGAGTGAACCAAACTGTAAAGCTAATGGGAACTTCATATTCAGCCTTCTATATACACGGTTAATGGAAATATTGTCCTTAATAAAAAGAAAAAAATAATTAAAGCCAAAACAAAAAAAATCTACAATTACAATGAGGCAAACTCAGTCTGATGAACATAATGTGATAAGATTTAAACCTCCGAGCTTTACAACTATGACTTCAAATATGATAGATTGAATGGAATTGTAATAATAATTAAATTTGCCCACACATTTTGCAATAAAATGAGGAATCAACATCAGTGTTGGCAAAATGCAAAATATAATCGCTGTTTAAGTTCATTTGGGTCGGCTTTGGTAATGACTCCCTCCCACATGCTGATTCAGGGAGATGCACAGGTAGAAGTCATGCGCTGGTACAATAGTAGATAGATGTAGACATGCATGGTTCAATGATACAAGCTGTAAATGGCAGTATTTGCAGCCCTTGCTGTATCAGTCATTATGAATAAAATATGATGCGTGGTGTTATTCAGCAAAGGACTGGTGTACATCATTGCTGTGCCCTGTAAGTAATAACTGTCTTTCAGTACCCCTGTAGGATTGTTATAGAAACTAAGGAAATGTTATTGTTATGATTGGTGGAAAATACATGTACAGTGTCAAGCCCTTGGGTATATTTGCAGTTTCCCCCGCTTGAAAGGGATGGTACAGTCCATAGGAGGTTTTCACTGGGTTTCACTCATACAATGACCACAACTTTGTTTTCTTTTAAGTTCTTCTTTACTTTAGTTTTTGTTGTTTGCAGTACAGCATATGTAGTAAGGTTGTAAGGTGAAAAACCTTAAATGAAAAATAAAAATAATTACTGTAAATACAATCCACATGAAATAATAAATGCAAAAATACATGCCTTACATATATTTTTTAACACTTGTGAATATTGTTTTTCCTTTCTTAGTATATTTTTACGAATTATGTTTTTAAACAGTTTTTAACTTATGCAGTCTCATTAAAAATGCAAATATAATAGACTGAATTTTTAGCAGCATTCAAACCGTTTCTATCAAACCACATCTCTCAATAAACAAATCACATTCGTTTTTAACTCAACAATCATGTTGCTTTAGCTTGAGGACATCAAACAAACAAATGACACTGAACTAGAACGTACATTCTATACATTCTAACGTGCGCCACGAACGGCAAGTTGTATGACTCTTCTCTAACCACACAGTTCGTCTCTCACCGGCCGCCTCTCCAGCTTTTTATGGCTGCACCAGTGCTGCTTCTTTGTAGTTTCTTCTGCTGGTTCGTTGCTGCTGCTGGACGCGCGCTCTTTAGTTTGTCCCTCTCCAGCTTTGATTACCGCCCTCCTTTCAGGTGCGGTGCTTTTAAAGCTGCAGCGACGCTGATTAGGCAGGAGATTTAATAGTTTTGCAGTACTTTTCATCTATTGGGTACTATTCCAACTAAGCTATACTTTCCCTTATTGGCAATACTTGTGATCTTCAACAAACTGGAACATTTTTCATTTCATGTAATCGTTTATTTGAAGAAGGACAGTGCACATTGATGAACATTTAAAACAAATAATGCTTTAAAACGTAAACATGCCGGATTTGAGCTTTGAGCTCATTTCCACCCGTAGTCCCTCACATAACAGAGATACATGAGGCCATAAAGCATAGAAGACTTTCCCTTCAACACCCAAAAGACTGACAACGATTATGTAAATGATCCCTGTGAGGCAGCATTTGGAAGCAAATTAACAGCAACTATGATGTATCAAAACTGTTAATGAACATCCTTCAGTCTGTGACATCATTAAGAAATAATTTTCAACCAAGAAATCACAGTAGTTGCCATTGTTTTTCACTATATGCACAACTTTCAAGACAGCTTTTTAGTCAACATGACACAAAAATCCTCGAGGACACAGTGATCTAAAAACATCATTAGAATCACAGCAGAGGACATCCTCTTTGTCATTGCTACATAGGCACATTCTCTCTCTCTGTGCTTCATCAAAGGAGAGCATCGAAGAGCGTCTGCACTCCACTTGTGTTTTGGCTTTGGTCTCTTTGTACTTCTGAACTGAGCATTCATTATGCATAGGCATCAAAAAAGCCTCTAATGAAGATTTTATAATTGATCAAAACGGCAACATCAGCATATGCATAAGATTACCATGAGGCCACAGTTAAAAGGGGAACAACTAACAGGAATAGAAACAGGAAAAAGGCTGTACTGCCCTTCACTATAAGTCTAAAAAGACCCATGATATTTATTTTATTGCTCTGGATGTTTAATGCCTGAATCCAAATAGATTCATGTACCTGCTGAATATGTAGCAAGGGATAATTAGCAAGATTTCAAGGGACACCACTAAGCATATGAGCAGATTAACTAATTGGTTAGCTTGGCTGCCTCAGCATGATAATCAAAGTCAAGTTTCTTTGGATTTTTCAAACCCAACTTCAATTTCTAACAACATAGTGGTACGGTTTTTCAATTGGATGGTGGGTTGCTGTATACAATTGCTTGACGGGATAAATAAAGTTGTATTGAATTTAACAAAATTGAATTCAAGGAGTCCAGAGAGAGAAAAATGATTTTGGTTGTATGCCTGACCATTCAGGAATTATGGGACCCATACACACTACAACTAATCATTTTTCCTCTTATGATTAACTAACTTACTTAAATCCGTTTTGTCGTTTATGCGTTTTCTTGTCATTAACAGAGAGGCAGAAAAACATGATGAATGACATCATGAGTAATGAGCTGACTCTGGATTGTCAAATCTGCATAATAAATGCTCTTCTTAATTGAGACATTGCTTTGCCACATTTTTTGAGAAAATATATGAACACAGTTCTAAGTTCTACGCTAATTCATATACTTTTTATTAAACGTCATCAAAATACCACCATGAAGAAACATATTAAAAGCATGACCCTGATTTATTGTATTCATTTACTTTGTCAACAAAACATCCACCTTGACGTTTCTATGAATGTCAACCATGTGAAATATATGTTTTGATTTGCTATTTAACCACATATTCAGGGAATCTGTAAAGAAGTAAAACTATGATGAAGAATGTTGAATAAATCAGGTAGAATCAACAGCAAGTGGTTTTTCTTTGTGATTTTAACTTAAAAACAAACAAACCAAGCTCACTCTCTGGGTGCTAAGAGGATGTTGTGTCCTCAGCTAAACTAGCAATTTCCTCTTTCTGTTGTGTGAATGACAATGCACACGCATGAATGTTTTGTGTTCTGATTGAGGGACCTTGTGCTCAAACAGAAGATCGTTATTCTTCTCAGTTTTCATGATGTATAACAAAGGCTTGAATGGCTCTTCTGAAAGTATCTCAAATGTGTTTTTGTCATTAGTATTACATGTGATCATTTAAAAAAAATAAAGAATCCCTAGCGAAACATCAACATTATCTTTCATCTGAAGGGGATATGAAAAATAGTGGTTGGTATTTGCTCATATGCAAACATTCAGTGAGTAATCTGATCAAAGAAAAATGACAATACCCATATTACATGGACAGCACTGAGTTCACTGCTACTTTATTCATGTATATAATAGAGGAACTTCTGACTATGTTTGATAATCAAATGTCCTTTCATCGTCGAGCAGCTGTAACAATAAAAAGGTATTGTTGTTATTAATCTCATTGATAGAAATTCTGACTGCACAAGGATGGAAGCAAATATTAAGCTGAACAACCGAAAAAGCTCAGTCTTATTTAAATGGAAAGCAACATCAGGTATTTCTCAGAAATACCGACCTAAGACTTTTTACTACACTCGTCCATATTCCATGTTCATTTTTTAATTGGCCTTGTTTTTGTGTGTCAAATTGAATACATCTACTCAAGACCAAACAGTTAGCTAATGAGGATGTAACAATCAGAAATAATTTAAGCAGCTCTACACAGTGAAGGTCTCTGAAATCACTTGAGATGAAAACAACCTGCTCAGCAAGCCTTCTTGATGCAGCAGACAAAGTAACGCCAGGACGCTCCCCACAAAGCAACTTAAGAGAACAGCACTTAGAGGTATGTTTCTCCAAAAAGCCCGGAAGAGAGTCCAACTCGCCCGCTTCCCTTCTCCCTTGACTGACAGCAAACTCCAGAGGAGCCGCGCCGCAGGACACGCACACTGATCCAGTCTGACACACCTGACCTTTCCTGGGCCGCACGGCTGGCTCTCCGTGCTTCACGCCCTGCCCGGCTTAAAAAGGCCACACAACGCCAGGCAGGCAGTGCCATCCAAGCCCACCTCAGCTCCCCTACTGCCATCTCAAGAGCTGGCAAGGTGAGGACCTGGGACTGCGGAAAGAAAGCCACTCAATCTGAGAGGCTCTCAACCGAAAAACAAGGGTATGCCATCTGAATTTGGCAGTGATGAACACTTAGTATTCCCCATTGTACCCTTAGGTAGAGTTAAGATTTTATGGATTATTTATTGTAAAATTAACTATTCAACTGTACAAGGGTGTTTTTTTCTTATTTTGACCTTATATAGCATTTGAAATATTTTAATTAAGGCATTGCTCATACACAAAATTATTACGATTTTGCATTAAACCGTTAGTCATCTTAGTAATTATGCTGTGTTAGTGAGGGGGTCTAACAGTGTGTCTGCCAACAGGCTTGGTCGAGGCAGACTTATCTGAGAATAGATGCTGCGGGAGCCAGCTAAAGAACAAGGGATGCAGGCCTAAGTGCAGAATAGATGCTGCAGCTGTGAAATGAGGAGCTGTCGCATCCACTGAGCACTTTCCTGAGTAAAGGAAACACTTGGCACAGCAGAAATAAATCATGTGCTCATGTACTTCAGTGTACTGTAAGATGTTTTTTTCAAAACAGAAAAGGACATTTTTGTGTGTTTGTGACATTTGGTTTATGCTCTTTTCTAAATGTCAGTATCTCTGAGAACATGCAACTGACTTAAAGACTTTTAAAATGTATTTTCTCTTTTAATGAATAGTCTGCAATGCAATTTAAAGAATCAGTAACTCTAACTGCATTGAAAAATGCACACATCTATTCTGCCAAGTGAAAACACACACACACAGAAACACTTACACATTGCTCATGCAGTGACTGGTTCATTACAATGCGGTCGCCTTAAGTAATTGTACTGCATACATTTTCTCAAATTAGTAGTTAGCAATGGCAAATGCCTTTTCTACTGCAATCTCAACAGAAAATGTTAGAAGGAAAATGCATATCAAATAAACAGGTTCTACTTTTCTTTCACGCTCAGATATCTTTTGTCCATCTAAACCAAACATCTTTGGATAATCTGAAGTCAGTCATGAGATAAGATGGCATCTGATGTAAAGACTTTGTGTGATACAACAGCAGTGCTCCTGTTCTATAAGCCAGTGAGAACACCTCAAGGGACTAATCACACAATTTTCAAACCTTTATTTTACAATGCAGGGGAATCTGTGTGTATGGGTCAGGTTTGAGTTTGATACACCCTTATTATGGACAATTTAACCATTAATAAAACAGAGGGGGATACCATCAGAGTCAAAGAGTCAGTCACTTACCCTTTAACTTACAATTATGAATTCACAGTATGTTTGCTTTCATGAAACTCTCAGTCAGTGTTCAATAGGTGCAATTGGAGCTTTGATCCAGAGACAATGAAAACACTGCAGTGTGCCAAATTGGACTGCAGGCTTCCAAACAACATAATTTCTGCTGTGAAAAGGGATTCCTTTAAATGCATGAGTACAATTTGTGAATAGTGCAAATTGGTAGAATAACAGCACCAGCACAGCTGGACAGAAACAAGTCCATTGTGAGAGGCTGATGTGAACACAAAAGCCAAAACAGATTTCCTTTCTGAAGGTTAAGGAAAGTAAATGTTGCCGTGGTACAATATTTTCCTAGGATAAAACACTTATTCTACCTCCAACAAAGTGAGTTGGTTGCTGGGTTGCAATTAATTGCCATTTTACAATCAGTGTATTGTTTCTCACTTTCTGACTAAACTACATCACTCATTTGGGAACACCATCCCATCTAATACTCTTCACTTAACACAACAAATCACAACTTTGATTGTTTACATTTATCGTGGGGTTCTAGTGTTTGCATGCCTATTTGTACACATTTACCTTTTATTCCTCTGGGCTTCCTTCTTATCCATAATGACAGGTACACAGTTCGTCAGCTCGGTCCAGTCTGCATGCAGCCCGCAGCTCCAGCCGGTAGAGAACCGGGAGAAGAGCCAGGACTCCTCTTTCCCTGGTCGGTGACATGTGCATTTCTTCTGTCCTGGCTTGCAGTCGCACGGCTGCTCCAAGCGAATATTCCTCACCAAGTGCCTCCCGAAAGTGGTTCCTCCGGTCTTCTGGATGTGCAAAAACACTATCACGTCGTCCCCTTTGATGTTGAACTCCACGTGTCTGTCAAGGTCTCTTTCGGTGAAGTTGAATTTTGACGGTAGTTTAGGAGGGCTGTCATCCTCCAGGTCTTGATCTCTGTAGAAATCATCGCTGTCCTGGTACGGGATGGAAAGTAGGCTTACCCCCCTTAATTTCTCCTCAGCCTTAAAGTGGCACGAATTGCTGCCAGCGGGACATATGTACTGGTAGCCTATCATAACAAAAAGGACAGCTAAGATAGGCACCAAGATGAGCTTACTGGATCTATCGTCCATCATATCGAGATAGTTTCTTCATTCCATTACTGTGAATAATAAGTAGCACCCACGGGTTCTTCGGGGATCGATAGACTAATGCTCCATGTCTCAGAAAAGACTAAAGGTGCCTATTAGGTGCAACATGTTGATCAGATAATAACACCCTCCGAGGACATAATCGGCACAAAAGGGAGAAGTCCACCTTTTGGTTTCTTAAATACTGCACTGCGCTGGAAATCTTGTCTAAAGTCAAGAGTCATGGCATTCAAATTGCGGGCTGTCCAACTTCTGAAGCCGGTGTGGAGCTGCATCCGAGCCGACGACTCTCATACTCCGGTATCAAGTTTAAAATGAGGCAGCGGATGATGAGAGTTTTTAGGTTTGACCCCTTCCTTGTGTGTTTTCCCGAGGTGATCCCAGTCTAAATCGCAGTGTGGCTCGTTTCGGTGATAAGACTTACTTCAGCAGAGATGTGTGGGGCTGGATCCTCCGGCAGTGTCCTCGGCGGTCTGACTGACTGACTGAAGCAGAGAGGAAGCTGCTGCATCCAAGCCGACAGATATGCGTTATGCTCTCGCTGTGGTTGGGCTGGGAGAGCTCTATAGGCTGCATCCCATCCTGTCCACCCCATAATCTTGTGCAAAGCCAGAAGCACACGGACACTGAACTGAGGCAACATGGAGATTTTAACCACATAAATATAAAATCCACTCTAACTTTTTAAAGTGCATTCATCAGAGTTAGACCTTTGATGATTTAAAAAAAAGCACTGGTCTCTATGCTTATAGCTTGTGCAAGGATACAGCCCATCCTTTTTAAATACATACATCTGTTTAAAAAGAAGGAAAAAAGGAAAAGGAAAATAGACATAGAGAGACAATAAAAAATAAACATCTGGTTTCTTTGCAGCAATAGCTTAATGGTTATGTTCAGAAATCCATTTGAACAATAACATTGATACATATCTTTTACGAATGTATTATCTTTTGATTAACTGATCTTCATTTATTGTCAATGGTGGCATACATTATTGCATTTCTTCTACAAAGTACTTCATACAATTACACACAAATATTAGAAATCAAACTAAAAGATGAGAACAAAAGAAAAAGAAGGTGTAAGCTACAAAGGCTACATTATCAAATTAGAAATATGTTTTTTAAGGTATTGTAGATGACCATAGTTGATGGCTTTCTGATTCATAAATCCTTTAAGTGTTTCTAAGTAGGCTATCATTTCATTTCATGCATGAAGTGTTGAAAATTGGATTTTCTTTCAGGCCATTTGCATTTATGGATATACACTAATATAAAAGGAGAAACATATTTAATATAAATTACCGAAATGCTTCCAGATCCTATTCCCATAATAAAGATGAACATAATTGTTTCTGCAAGTCCAATATTTATTCAAAAAATAATTCCTACAGTGGAAATAAACATACCTAAGACCTTGTGTGTATATATATATATATATATATATATATATATATATATATATATATATATATATATATATAAATATTAGTCCTACTGCATACAAATTATTATTATTTTTAAGATTGTGGATGCAGTGAACCTATACGTTGACAGTACACTGCATGTCGTATTGCTACTCTGCCAACCTTTCTCTATATGGTTCTGCATAAGCAGCCACAAACAAGCCACAAACACAGACAGGGTGGGAACAGACCAACCAAGTTAACACTATGGAAAGGATAACATTCATCCTTAAGAAACCAAACACATAGCTGATAATAGATGGAGAAAATGCATTCCATATTGCAAAAACATAAATTGTATTATTAGTGTGGGTGTTGGGGCTAAAGCACTGAGCATGTTTTCTTTTGCTCCAGCGTATGCTGATGATTTTTTGTTATGCTGACCTGCTTATTATACCATGTAAATATGTACATGTCCACAAGTAAGTGTGTGTTAGTGTGTAGGAATTATGTGTTACATCATCCCCATGTTTTGTTTAACCTATGAACCTGTTATCAGCTCTAATTTAACTTTAAATATATTACCGCTTACTTTTTATTTTATTTGTATTTATGTATTCATTGTTATTTCATTTTGTATTTCAGTTTTGTTTATTCCTGTTTCTTTGTTGTGATCTGCCTAAACTTTATGAAGAACAAATGAGTTTGTATTCTGAACAAAGGGCATCTGTTTAAATAAATTAACCGATAATGTTAATGATAATGAATGCTGCTCTTAAGTAGCCTACTTCTTCTAACAAAGACAAAACATCTCTAGGCTATAACATTACACTAGCACACCAACTCACTCAGTGCACTCAGCAGTGTGACGTTGGCTGCTGCAACATGCTCCAGTGTTTGGTTGATGTTTGAGCCTCAGCCTCTTTAGCTGTCTACCGCTGTGCCAGAATAAATTACAGCTTTACCGTCCGGTTTTTTAATACTTTAGGCTGACTATTAATTATTGTGCTCATGCAAACACGGTGACAACACGTAAGTTAAAATAATGAAACGATTTGATTTGTTTTCATTTCATAATTGTTTCTAACACGTATAACGGTTAGCGCGAGCCACTACAATACGCTGCTACCCCGGCAACTAAGTTAGCTAGCTGTGCTGTTCGCTGCCCAAATAAATGAAGCTGGCTTTGTATGGAAGTGGCCAGCATCGCTAACGGGGTGAGGGATATGTTATTTGTAACACAGCCTACTAATGGTTAAGTATTGTATTGTACACAGCTTTGTAGCAGGTGATCTTTGTAGTCTCTAAATCACGGAAGTATAACGTTTTCATTCACGACAGGCTGTTTACTTTTATGCTACAGCTAACTTCAGTCGGTCTTACCCAATTGCACGTACGTTATTTTAGTAGTAGTAAGAAGTAAGGTCTAGTTAGAAATACAGGTCAATGCTATTTCACATGTAGCTAGCATATTCCGCAACCATGTACTGATTGTGTATCATGTTGGAGGGCTTTGATACAAGTCTACCTACACCGGTGTTTCTTGTTAACTTAATAACATAGTAGAGTAACTACGTGGCACTGACTGGCACTTCTCAAAAGGCAAAAATAACTAGCTAAGGTTAACCTCTACTGACGACGCTGGTGTTTGCTTTCTGCCACTGTAGGTTCATGTTACGTCTCTCCAGAGAAAATGAGGAACGTTATTGTGCTGTCCCTGCTGCTGCTGCTGCTGAATATACATCATGTCACATCGGCACCCAAAGGTGTCACTGCCAGTCTTAGAGCAAAGTGGAGCATGACGCCTTTCCTGTTGGAAACAAGGTACTCACCCCTCCACATCATGCTGCACTCAGAGCTACAGACAGGGGCACAGCCAGGATCTCAGGGTTGGGATCACTAGGCCAAAGCCCCCTAATTGCATATTTTATACCCCTTAAAATATGTATTTGTTTAGTTGAAGATATCATTATGTAACATTTCAGCATTGATATATCTCAAACATCTAAACCTATGTTGTGTTAATATGTGTACTTGCATTAACCCAAATGTTTCCAACAAGTTTAAAACCTAGAGAAATGTGACATTTTATTCAATTGATCTCTCGTTATGGCACATTATGGTTGTCGGCCAGAAGCTGTCATACATTTACTTTTTTATCAAGATTCAACACATTTTTAACAACAATTTTTAGAACGTAATTGTTTTAACTATATGTTTTTACTGAATAAAGGATTTTAGTCATCAGACTTCACCCTCCTAGGTTTTCAGAGAAGCTGAGCAAACTTAACAAACTTGAAAATGTATTGGGGGGAAAAGATAATCTTAAATCAAAATTCAATTGTGTAATAAAGTGCAGTTTTAGCTAATTATATCTTAGATTTTCATACATAATGAGCTTAAATAGCAGCCAAAAGTTGTTCATATGTTTAAAATTCTCCTTTTATGGTGTTACTAAAAATATTGGTCATGCCTGTAATGGCCGACTTATTATCTTAAAATATAAAAAGATTATGTGGCAGACAGAAAATGTTTACTTAAGTCCATACTGTGCTGGCTACTGAATAATGCTAACTAATATGTTCCTTTGCAGTGAGTTTATTGCAGAAGATGGGAATGAGAAATTCTGGCAGTTTGTTGACACAGTGAAAGAGCTCACCGTATACAAGCAAGGAGGTATGTTGTGTAAATCCAAAATTGATTTTAATTTTTGATACTCCTGAGAGGTCTGCTTCTCTTAAAAAAAAAACTAATTATTTCTAAATTGTGTTGATGTGTCTCAGAGTCTGTGCGGTCGTACTACAACTTGATCATTAAGAAGGCTGGCCAGTTCCTCACAGATCTTCAAGTTAATCTCCTCAAATTCGCTATGTCCCTACGGTCGTACTCACCAGCTGTTCATGCATCCCAGCAGGTATGTTGTAATTACAATAGTATCATTATTTCATAACTCTCTCAAGAGCTGCATCGTAACATTACAGTGAGCCAGCTCCACTTCCTTAGCGCTTGTTATATTGTACGTCTAACCAATTATTGACCAAGGTAGCTCTGCAGGCCTTACTTACAGTGTTTTTCAATTTCTTTGACACATTTCATTGAATTAATGGTAGTGAAAACTTCTACTTTATTATTTCAAAATTCTTTATTTAAATGACATTAGTTTTTAAATATATTACTCAGTAAGCTGCTGTGAACTATAGTTGATGATAATACTGGGTGACTCTTAATGAAATGTAAGCACACTGTGTTCACAGTTCCTTAGCCTATACATTGCAGCTTCAGCAATGATGAGGAGTAATTTCATTTTGGTGACAGCAATGCACTGGTTGATGAATTTCTCTAATCTGAAAAGATGTTTAGCACTTGAATGTATAATAGTCTTTTGTTGCTGAAATGAAGTGGGATTGAGAATATCGAGGATAAATAAATCAATTTAGCTGTGATTCAGTTTGTCCCATTTTAAAGAGTGAGGGGTAGATGCTAGACCCTAGCAGGGTCATGTTGTTGTTTGTGTGTTATGGATCATTCCTTCACTCCTCCACGCTCTTTTACAGATAGCCAGTGATGAGCCTCCGCCTGAGGCTTGCCCTGCCTTTGTCTCCATTCATGGTCAGCATAGCTGCAGCACCAAGGACATCAAGAAGCTCCTGAAGGCAGCTGCAGGCAGGTAACACTGAATACACTGGCTTGCCCTCTGTCGATAAACTCTATCTGTATAACAGACAAATATGAATAGTTTCACAGTACATTTTTATATGAGTGAAGCTTTACTGACTTTATTTTCTTCTGTAAGAAACGTAATAATTGTATTCATGAAACGTCTTTAATAATATTTAAAAAATGTTTGCAGGCCCATACCACATTTATACAAGAATGACCACACATATCCAGGAGTCAATACCACAGAAGTGCCAGTGGTTATCCTCTACGCTGAGATTGGAACCAAGAAGTTCACCTTGTTTCATAAGGTGCTGTCAGAGAGGGCTGCAGAGGGAACGCTCGTATACGTGCTGCGGCATTTCGTAGTGGTGAGTAGCAATTTATCCACTGATTCAATGTTATGATTCCTGTTAGTAACAGTGAAAACATGTATCTCGTCATCATCATTTGAAAAAAAGGATAAGGCTTGTGATATTCATTTTCTTTCTGATTATCAACAAAGTAAATTAAAGTGTCACAACTACCAATTAATTGATCTTGCTTACAAGTATTGCCTGCACAGCCAAAGCTAAATATAGCTCATTCCTCTTTGCTATAATACCCTTCTGTTTTATCTTTACTTTAATGGCATTTTTGCAACAGTCGATTCCTCAAAAAGTAACGGATCATACAAATGTCTTTGAAGGAATGAAAGGTGTTCTTCTTTAAGATGTTGTTGAAAAAGCAGCATGGGTGTGAAAGGCATATGAAAGCATGATGCAGTGCTTTGCATTTCAGTGTCAAGGTTCAATGTGGGTCAATCTTTCTTCTGTACAGTATGGGGCCCATGTTTTTCTGTTCCCACTGGTAAATTGGATTATAAAATAACTTTTAATGACTGTGTAGCAGAAAAGACTCCTGGTCAACAAGGGTTAACAGTTGGTCCATCATCTTTAGCTATAAAATGGCCAAAAGATCCTGGACATCACAGCAATATGCAATACACTTGGCACTGATGTTTGATGATAAAGTCTGATTTAAATCCAGGGTTCTGAAAGGTTTCTGATGGGGTTCAGGTCAGGGCTCTGTGCAAGGCAGTCAAGTGTTAACTCTTTTCTTAATTGGAATAAGTTGAGCCCAAACAATAAAACCCTATCCAAGAACATTAGTCCTCCACAAAACGAGTCCAATAATGGTGTGCTTTACACAAGCTGACTCTTGCATTGCTAATCGTGGTGTTTGGCATGTGTGCTGCTGTTTAGCCATAGAGACCCTTATCAGTTCTGACTAACAGGGGTGGAGCGCTATTTGTTTAAGTCCTGAAGTACGATTAAGTAGTGGCTCGTTTTGAAGGCAAGTGGCAAGTTGGATCTGTACATTCATAACCCTTACTACAGTAACAGTGGTTTAGAAACATTAGCCAGCAACGGATACATGCCTAATCTATGTTATTTAAATCGACATATTGACCAAATTGGCAAAGAATAATATGTAATGTGGTTAAAGCAGAAAAGTCAGTAAAAGTCTGCATCGGTTTATAAATTAGTGTGCAAGGGTCTTACAGCAAAAGCTATCCACAGCTGCTTTATAGTATGAGAAGCTTCTCCTTCAGTTCAACACATGGCGTTTTGTTTGGGTGGGCTCCTGCAGCACTGCACCTATGCCCACTAAACTGATCATGTGCTGACGTTGCTTCAGGAGGCATTTTGGAAATCTGTAGTGACTGCTGCAACTTTCAAGTAAAGCCAATTTTTGTGCGTCAGCATTCAACCTACTGCTGTGCAGCTAAGTTGTTGTTGCTCCTAGGCATTTCTGTTTCACAATAACAGCACTTACAGTGTACTCTGGCAATATCTAGCAGACCACCAATGTAATTATCTTATTAAAGAAGAAATCTTATCACAGTGCCTCTTTGAAAGTATCTTTACTGTTACCTACTCCACTCCCAATGTCTGAATGGAGATCATAATGTCTGTATGCTTGATTAGATTTGCCTGCCAGCTAAACCCACTAATAAGAACAGCTGTTTACATAATGTTTTTATTCAATTTTATATAGGTATAGGCAGACAGCATTTCCCATGGGATGTGTCTGCAGTCTATTATCACAGTACTTTTGACAGAAAGCATGTAAACCGAACTCTTTTCATTAAAGCCTTTTCTCCGCTTCCCTCTGCTCGCAGAATCCAAAGCCTCAAAAGATGCTTTTATCTGGGTACGCTGTTGAGCTGGCTATCAAAAGCACTGAATACAAAGCTGTGGATGACACCAAAGTAAAAGGTCAGTTTGTGACTTATCAAACATTCTGTGCTGGACTCAGCTGAGTCCACGGCAATACAACTAACATCTTGTGCTTTGTAGATTCACTTGTAAACGCGGAGGATGATAATACCGATGAAGTCCAAGGGTTCGTCTTTGGAACGTTAAAGTGAGTTGCTAAAGTGGAACATGTAATTTTACCCAAAATACTTTTTCTCTATTGCCCTTTCTAGTATTTTAACGTGCTTTTGGTGACTTAATGATGAAAACATATTTGTATATGGATCTTCCTTTTTTGTTTTTCCTCTCTTAAGGAAATCTCACCCTGAACTCCAGGAGAATCTTGTCGAGCTTCGAAAACATCTCCTGGAGAGTACCAATGACATGGTTCCTCTCAAAGTGTGGGAAATGCAAGGTATCTATTTTCTGTTTGAGTTGTTTGTTAATTTGTTTGTTTTAGATTTGCTGCATATTATAATGCTATTGTTGACTGGAGATTATTTATTTGTTGTGTTATTGTCTTCGACTGAACACTGCATATGGAGTGACATTTCCATTGCATATGTTTCATTTGTTTAACATAATGTGCATTTGTAAATGTTGATGAATTGATTGATCTCCACAGATCTGAGTGTCCAGGCAGCTGCCAGAATCCTGTCCGTGCCAAAGTACGACGCTCTGAAGCTAATGCGAGACCTCAGTCAGAACTTCCCAAGCAAAGCCAGGTCTGAAAGTTCATCTGATTTTCTCTTTCTGGCCGACTGGATAACACATTTGGGACCATTCCAAAATCCATATTGTTAGGAGCCTACTCTGTGTTACAATGTGTGAATGGAGGCACAACAGACGCTGTTATTAATGTGCACATGAAATATGTCTTCTATTAAACCATTCATTTGAGCATTATCCACAATAAATACAACTCAAATACAGAGATGGAATCAGCTTGTTGATGTGTGCTTATTTTGGCTTAGGCAGTTTGTAATAACTCCAAAAAGTGCTGAGTAAGAGTCAGGTGTTTATAGGGAATTGACCATCTTGAGGGCCGACAGATTTTTGAAGATTAAAACTGGCATTTTATTGCCAGCTTGGGATGTGGTAAAAGCTGATGGTGACTGTACATGTTTTACTGTTCCCACAGATCACTGACAAGAGTGGCCGTAAAGCAGGAAATGAGAAAAGAAATTGAGGAGAACCAAAAGGTGTGGTATAATAAGCCGTGTTTCCACATTACAGTGCAGGAGGCTGTCTTTGAGAACATCCTTAGCCATTGTACACGTTTTATTTGAACTATGAGTTACTAATCCGTGTTAAACAACATCAGATGTGACATTTTATTTTCCCCCTTCTTCTTAACGGACATTTAATCCCTTGTAAATACAGCTTTATCCTCTGCACCTATTTTCTTGTGGAAACATCAGACATTAAAGGTAGAAAGGGAAAAGGTTTTGGCATTCGACTAAAAACGTTGAGCTTTTTCTTTCAGAGTCTCGGTGAGACCGTTGGTGTTCACCCGGGAGACGGGGAGCTCTTCATCAACGGACTGCACATTGATCTGGACGTTCACAACCCTTTCAGGTAGGAACACAGCAGGGGGGAGCAGGTCTGTCTCTGCTCTCCCCAGGGAGCCACAGACCTTTGCTCTGCCTCAGTAATCCTGTTGCAACAAGATCAAAGTTTAGTGCGCCGCAAAACCTCACTGCTAATTTGTATGAAAAAGGAAAAACTAACTTGTGGATTTTTTTTTTACAGCATTTTAGACATCCTCAGAGGAGAGGCCAGGGTCCTGGAGGGGCTTCATAACCTGGGCATTAAAGGAGAACATCAGGGCAAGCTGCTGAGGTTACCTGTGAACGCTGTGGATGACAGTTATGCCTTAGATATCAGAGATCCAGCTATAATGGTGAGTCCTGTCCAAAAGCATTATTCTTCTGGCTCACATCCACACTGTAGGGGCTTTTTATTCTTTTTACCAGTGTGTGAATTAGTCTATCAGTCATCAGGCTATTGCAGCAGTCTCCAGCCTGCCAGAAACTCCAGGTATTAAATTAGAGATTCAGCCAAGAAAAGCTATCAAATTAAAGACTTTTTCATTTTAGCCCCTCTGGTTATTTTAATATTCCCTGAACTAGAAAAAGGGCAGAGAAATTACATTTTTAAGTATTTCCATATTCAACCAAGAGGTCTGTCGGTTAAGCTTTTGTCTCCCCTTCTAGGTATGGAGTGTGTGTAACATTAGGTTGTTAAGAAAGGCACACACATACACATACACATACACACACACACACATACAGTACACACACACACACACACAGAGAGTGTAGAGAGATAAGGATAGTGTGCCAGAGAGGCAAACGTTTGCACCGTGGGGAGGCTTATACCCAAAGTTACAGAGAGGAAAACCACTGTTAGTGCCAGTTTGGAAATGATGGATCGTTTTGCCATTATCATTATAGTCATTTATCATAAAGAGCCAAATGTAATACCTTACTACTGAAGAAGAGCTTTAAACAAGTGTACATGTTAAATTCTGTCCACCAAACTGTTCACTGTGCAATGCAAGAGCGTTGTTTACATGCATGCAGTTACCTGTATATTGAGAAGAGGTTACTCTGTCCTTGCATTGTATTTATTTGATTTATTTATACTATTAGAGACTTATGTGTCTGAAAAAAAGGTCACATTGAATTGACTATGTACATTGTGGTTTAATATAACAGGTGTGAAGCAGGAAAGGGAATATTAGAAAAGTAACCTGTTCGATATCTTGGTGCTTTAGACAAATAACAGGGTATGCTTATCACCACACTCATAATGTAAAGTACAGGGTGAACCTGCTGTTGGAAATTCATATCTTGCTGCAGGAGGTTGCAGATACAGAGAGTACTAGGTCAAACAAAAGCATACCAAGTATTTATATACTGACACATTTGTTTTCAGAGAACGCTAAGTATTCTTGTGTGTCTGAAGTTGTGTCATTCAATATTCAAAGGTTTATTGTCATGACATATACAAAACGACGGTGTAATTATGTTACGTATGAAAAGCTTAGATCGCAGGTTCCTCAACAGTCTTTCTTCACGCGGATGTTAAAAACCCAGATAAAAAAGCTAGTATTTAGATTTCTTTGATGGGTACAATGTCACAAAAGCGCATTGAGCACCAGGAAAAGCGCTATGTAAATCAAATGTAGTGTTATAATTATTATTATAATTATTATAACCATTTGAGAAATGTAAGCACAATGTAGAAAAACACCATTCAGAGATATTTCTACTCTTGCTGATCTGTTACTTGTATTTAACTCACGAATATCACATGTTCACACATTCCGCCTATCTTCATGCCCTTTCCAGTGGATAAACGACATAGAGAACGACCCTCCCTACCACAGCTGGCCGACAGGCGTTCAGGAGCTCCTCAGAGCCACTTTTCCAGGAGTCATCCGGCAGATCAGACGCAATTTCTTCAACCTGGTGAGTCCCCTGATGGCCGGAAATGCTGCAGGGTAGTGGCGATAAAGAGTGTGGCATTGAGAAAGGTCTTCATTGTATTGAAACTGTAAAACTCTTCGGATGCTTCGGACTCTTTTCTGCTAGACAAGGTCAATACAAAAAATGTAATCAAGGGTTTCTTGCAATCCTAACATTCCAGTTAGTACATTCAGAGAAATGGAATGCTGAGTACATTTTGAATACCTAACATGTGTATTATCCAAACTGTGTTTTGTTGTGTCTGCTCAACTCTTATTCATTTATGATGCGAGTTGAATTATGAGCATATGGTAAGGTATGATGATTCAGATTTGACGATGCCTCTGATTTTAGGTGCTGTTCCTAGATCCAGTACGGGAAGAAAGTGTTGAGCTGGTGAAGCTAGCAGAGCTTTTCTACAAGCATAATATCCCACTGAGGTTGGTGCTGTTATTCCTCGCATCTCCACAGCTGTTTATATGGTCCACCCTTAGCATTTATAATCTTAACCAGGTAGTGATTCTCATTTCACCTGCAAATTGCAAACTTGTTGTGTGCCCCCCCCCCCCCCCCCTCCTGTAGAATTGGATTTGTGTTTGTTGTCAACACTAAGGATGAGATTGATGGCGCCTCAGATGCAGGGGTTGGATTTTACAGACTGCTGAACTACATCGCAGACGAGTATGATTTATCCCAGGCTCTGATATCCATGGTCTCAGTAAGTATATCACATGTCTACATTTGTATTGTTTTAGAAAGCAGTTTTTTAACAACATCTAATCTAAACAAACTCCACGCCAGTTCAAATCTCTTCGTGCCTCAGAAGTCAGTTTATGTTATTGTGCCTTGTGTTCCCATGGTTTGAGACATTATTGTACTAGATGAGTCAGTTGGATTTTGCCTCTGGTAACATCTCTTTGAAATAGCCACTGTTTGGAACTATTGACAGTTCCAGGTGTCTGAGACGGTGAACTCGATCTGACTTTCCACTCTCCTACAGTTGTACAACAAAGTAGATGTCGGGGAGACGCTGTCTGTTGACACAATCTCTGATTACCTGAAGAGAAAATTCCCTAAAACCGATGCTGAAAGGATTCTCAGTGTAGAATCTGAGTATGATGACAAAAGAAAGGTAAGGATATAGAAATGAGCTCTCCCTCTTGTCTCTTTTATATTAACTGGTTGTAAGAATCAATTTAAACTAATAATCAGGAGCAGCCAAAGATTAAATCATTGATTTGTGTGCTCCAGGAGGGTGCCTTGTTCTACAAAAGGAGTGGCCTTGGTGCCCTACCGTTGGCTTTATTTAATGGAGTCCCCTTGAGCCCCGAAGAGATGGATCCAGAGGAGCTGGAGACCATTATCCTGCAGCGCATTATGGACACCACCAACGCCTTCCAGAGAGCTGTCTTTATGGTACCACACTAAATCTTCGACAGAATCTGTACAGAAAGTGACTCACGCTTCATGTTCCACCTGCCAGACCTACATCTTTCTGAGTCAGGAGCAGAACATTTAGATAAATATAGAAAATGATACACAGTGTTAGTGAAATGAAGTAGAGAAACCCTAGATAATTGCACCATTAGCAGTTTGTCTATAGTTTGCATACAAGTAATATATATCTTATTTATTTGCCCCTTTTTGTTTGTTTGTTCACCATGTAAAGCGGCCTTGGGTCCCTTGAAAGGCTCTATACAAATGTAATCTATTATTATTATTATTGCCAGGAATTTCTATAAACTCAATATTAGAGAGTGGTCTATTGCAGAATAATAAAACTGAGCTAATCCTGTGTGCTAAACATAATTGGGTACATCTTTAAACATTGTAATTTGCAGTTTTACAGTTATAGTTTATACATTTTCCTTCCTAGCCCTCAACATTATAGCTTTAGCAGACACGTGCATCACTGTTAACTATTCAGAAGTACGGCAGAGGCAAGATCCAGTATGGATTGATGTTCTCTTGCTACAGGGTCAGTTGACTGAGGGCTCAGATGTGGTGGACTATCTAATGGAGCAGGCCAACGTGGTTCCCAGGATGAACCCTCTTATTCTAAGCACTGACCGGAAATACCTCGACTTCACTGCCAAGCCAGGTGACCTGTGCTAAACATCCTAAACTATTTATTATTGATTCCCTGCCTAGGTTCCTCTCATTTCCTCCTAACACTCCCAACTCCTGCTTTCTTGCTTTGCAGTTGTCGATGAATGGGAGGACACCACTATGTTTTCATACTACGACTCCAGAGACAAAACAGCAGTGGTGGCCAAGAGAATGAAGTACTTTACAAATAACGGTAAGAAGTTGCTTGCTATTTAAATCTTAGCTCCTAATTAACTCTTGCAGATGGATACAAGTGATTTCATTTCCACAATGACTTGCAACAATTCAAATCACTAATTCAAGCATCTGAATTCTTTCCTCTGTGGAAGTGGACCAACCACTCTTCATTTACATGTTGATTTCTGTAAAATAAGCATTATCTGAACAAGAAGTAATCCTTCACGGCTTTACTGATCTATGAAAGGGTGAAATTGACCTTTTGTAAAAGCAGGCTGTGCCTCCAGGAAGATAATTGCTGGGTCTGCTGACTGGCTGTGGGCCAACACTCTAAACGGTCAGAGCTGCATTTCACTGCTCAGGCCTGCAGTGTGGCTGTCTCAGTGAGGATGAGGAGGCTGATTGCCATCCTCCTCTGCGGACTAGCTGATCGGCTGCCTGCTTTTCTGACTGACTGACTCACTGACTGGGGGGGGGGGGGGGGTGGTGATAACTGTGACAGGTGGCACACTTCTCCACTCATACACTGAGCTCTCTGCCAGATGCCTCAGTCCCTCTCACCTACAAAACAAACTGAACATTCCTAATTCCCCTTCTCCCTTTCCATCGGATTCTCATCATCATGAGCTAACCCTAAGAAGCAGCTTTTAGTATCTACGCTCAACAGATCTGGAATACACTTCCTGAAGACAGGAGGTTAAGCCCTAACCCTGAGGCTAAACACTTTTTCTGTTTAACTGCTGCTTTTCCTAAGGTCATTTATTGGCATTATATGATTATATTTCTTTGCTCTTTTACCCTAGATGAGGATGGGATGAGTGCTGTGACCATGTGGATAGTCGGAGATTTTGAGGAGATCTCAGGAAGAAAACTGTTATTAAATGCTCTAAAACATATGGTGAGTATCATATATAGAAATTGTATTTATTGGGATAAACCCCTTGAGATGCACCATCTCGTTTTCAAGGGGGTCCCGACAATAGCAACAACTTACAGACATACATAGACAAAAAGCAAAACATGACAAACCACGTACAGTCTGTTAAGTAAAAGTAAAGTTATACATACTATCATTACAATCATTACAATTTGAGAGACAGTCGAGCAGATCAGTTTCATCAATATCAGTTTCATCAATAACAAGTGCAGACCAGTTGAAAGTGAGATGATAATGCATGTTTAAACATACCCAATGATGCAAGAGATCTAATAGCAGCAGGTAAAGTATTCCAGTCTGTTGGGGCTTTGAACATGAACGCTCTTCTGCCAATAGATTTTTTTGCAGAGGGGACAGAGAAATAAATCTGGACAGAGTGTCTAACTTGATGATTTGGCGAGTAGGGTACAAAATACTGCTTTTAAATAAGGGGGATAGTTAAGATAAATGCATTTTAAATATCAGCTGAAGCCAATGCGTGTGTGTGCGACACATGGCTGTTCCTCATTCTTTCAACCAATCATTAACTTTCCAATAGGGACCACTTGGGAAGTCATAAATTGACACACCGTACATACTGAATATATGTGTTATATGTCGGTTGTTGTGCGTTTGAAAGCATAAATACTGATATTATTGGAGTGAAATCAATTTACATTACTAATTAAACATTTTTTGTAATTAAGTTTTGACAATATATTACAGGCCTTAAAGGTGGGGTAGGTAAGTTTGAGAAACCGGCTCGAGATACACTTTTTGTTATATTCCATGGAATGCTCTTAACATCCCGATAGCAATGAATATCTTAAGTGCTTTGACAAAAAATCCATTAAAAAAAGATTTCATCTGTGGAAGCCGTAATACTGTAAAAAGTACGACCAATCATTTTAGCCGGCCCGGTTAAAATAACTGGATGGCCTACCTGCCTGTCAGCCTTCCATCTGTGCACAAACTTATCTCGTGCCCTCATTGGTCATGTGCGCGTTCGTGTGTGTTGGAGGAGGGGCTCTGTAAGGAAGTGGCAGATTTTTTCCGGTTGTGTATTTTCAAATTCTACGCACTCGAGCTGGTTTCTCCGAAATTACCTACCCCACCTTTAATCTAATTGAACTCAATCAATCACCTTTTTCACATTGGTCTTTCTTTGACACCAATTTTGATGTTACGAAACTGTACATCTAAACCTCACTTCCAAGCAGGAGAGATAAAGTGCATTTGTATTTTTTGTGAACTGCTTAGTGCAGGGCTTTATGACCTACAAATAGGGACATTTTCCTTGAAAATACATTACTCTCAAAAATCATCAATACAGATGTTTCTACAATAGAATATTCACTTGTTGACACACTATGGATGAAATAAGCTTAAAGGCATTTTTCTTTTATCATGAAAAAAGATTCCTTGCTGATAAAATAAGCAGACCAGGAGAAGCCTTTACGGTTACTTTTAAGCAATCAGCTCCCTCTCCTCCCAGAGTTCTCAGTCAGTGACACCTGGGGACTGAGAAAATAAGGGAATCTGTGATATTTTTCTGAATTATATCTCTGCTGTGTGTGTGTGTGTTGTGTGCGTGTGTGTGTGCAAGCAGAAGGCCAGCCCTGGAGTGCGAGTGGGGGTGATAGATAACCCCAGCGGAAAGCCCAGCGAAGATAACAGCGTGCTGTACCGAGCTATCTGGGCCTCTCTCCTCACCCAGAAGAACAAGGCTGCAGCAGAGTTTGTGCAGAAACTTGTGAAAGACGAGAGCAGCCAGCTCCTCCAACAGGGGACCAAGATAAAGGACCTACTGATGCAGGTAAAGGATTGATTCAGGAGTGCACTTATCTCCGTTTCGTCAGATCAGAGATATATGATTCCAGATATTTAATGTGCCTTATATATTTCATATTTCAATTAAATGGAATCCGTTCAGATTGTGTATTGTTTGCCATTACATACAATATCATGACATTCATAGCCTGGTTTTAAATCACCAAAGTATCAAAGAAAATTCTGTTTTGGTATACTGTAGGTACCAACACTCTAAATCTTTAATGGTCCGAGTGAAATATCTCATATTATATTGATATACATCTGTATCAATGTAATTCCAATTTGGAAATTAACCAAAACTTTATTTAGTTATTTATTCTCTGAAACATGAGCACATTGTGGTGTAATTATGGAGTGTTATTTTAACCTGTGTGAACTTACTTTATTAGCAAGTAGCATAACCAAGATGACACATCCATGCTGGGTTTGGAGCATGTGTGATCTGCCTCCTGACTGAAATGTTCTCACTCTTCATATAAGAAGGATATCGGCAAATGAGATATTTCTCATCCCTGCCACCACAGTAATGCTGTAATGTTTATTTAGGTCATACAGGTATACAGAAATGTTCTGATGCTAATGGTCGAGGCTGACTTAGAAAATTACAAATGATAACCTGCTTTGTAACACATGAAGGCCTTTTAGCGTAGGTGGTGAATCTAACTAGCGTAGGTGGCGAAAAAATCAAACTACTCAAAATGTATCAATTTGACAAGTGAGATACCATCACGTTATTTATAGATATGAGGGGTGCGGTGTGGGTGATAAAGATAAAATCTGCTGTTGTACGTGCAATTTAAAATTACCATATTGATATATTTTTTGGTATTTCATTTTCTAGAAATTCAATATATAAACAAAACCACATGTAAATATCTGTTTTAGAATAAACCAGTGTGAGAAGTAGAGTACCTGAGGTACTTCATCACATTGCTGCACAGTCCTATAAATCCAATGGCGCCATAAAACAGTCCTGCTCATTGATTTGCAACATTGCCTGTCACGGACTAATACAACCAGAGATATGAAAGCGATAGCTACCCAAATATAAACAGTAAGCTCCAACCACCAATACATTCATATTGAGTTATTGTACATAGAGCTGTATCATCCAACCCTAAAAGATATGCAGGACTACAACACAGGTGTCACTGTGTGTAAAGTTAGAAATCAAATATTTTTGATTAGTTTTTAAGTGAATGGTGTATCTCTGCAAAATGGGAAGTATTTGATTGGACACTGATAATTGATAACCTTTTAAAGCAGAATTGATGAGCATAATGACAAAAATGAGGAAAACAAAGGTTGGATATGTCCACTTTACAGAGATTCATCTGCCACTGCTTTCTTGATTCAAGTGCACAGTCAGGGGAAATGGTGATTGATGAGCCCATCTTCTCGTTCCCCTCCTGAACATCAGCTAACAGAATACATTTAGGGCACGCATGACGCTCCACAGCCTGTGGATGCCACTCAGTTCCACTTGGTCTGTCACAGGGCCAGTACAAGACGGGCTCCACATGCTGAGTCTTTCATATAAAGTGCCGGTGGATACCTGGTCTCCGGACCTGATGAATAGCCGAGCTCCTGTTCACCGTTCAGGCCTGTGTAAAGTCACATGTGTTCAGCCAAGCCTGACCATCACTGTGCCGCTGTGAGCAGTCTACAGCCACTACTTTTCTCCCTGCTCTAGTGTGCAGTATCCACCCACACAGCTTCACACACAAGAAAACAAATTCTCATGCTCTAATCAACAAATCAGCTGACAGGAGTGCTCCCATCTCTTCCATCAGGAATAAGTCATACAGCACAGGTTACATCTGGGACCAACCATAACAAACTTGCCTTCAATTATACCAGCCGTAAACAATGGGGAGAGAATAGGCTGGAAATAGCAATGAAAAGATGGGTAGGAGGTGGCTGTGTGAGTTGAGACCCAGAGTCGAGGGATATGAGTTTATTATTGGCTGCCAGACAGACTTGCTGACTGGATTGTGCTGACGTTATTGGTATTTCACCTGTTCTCCTGAGGAGGGATGTGGGAGAAACTAATAACCTGACTCCACAAACCAGCCACACTCCCACACCTAATTTGTTATGGACAAATATGGCCGAGGCTTAATTAAGAGTTTGTTATATTAATTACAAATGGATTAATCTCATTTTCACACATGTGCATTTCTGACAGCTCGGCCCTGGCTGAAGTATTCCTTGTTTAGAAACTGCAGTGAGTGCGCTGATGCAAGACATCAATGATGTTGTGAATAATGTTTTGGCCTCGCATACATCACTCCTAAGGCCAATGCATCACTCGGATGTTGTTTTGGACAGGCTGTAAAGGGAGAAAGGTCCTTGAGCTAGTCTATTGGATCTTGCAGCACATCGCAAATTCAAATCTGAGCCAACAATGCAATCAATTGATCTAACATCCTAAACAAACATTTGTTATTCTGCTCTAGGGCATGGACGTCGATGCCTTTGAGAAGAAGTTCAACACATTGGAAGTGGATTTTATTCGTAGTCAGCAGCTGTTTTGTCGAGACGTCCTGAAGCTGAGCCCAGGACAGGGAGCAGTGATCAGCAACGGCAGGGTGAGTGGGCTTCAAATAAGCATTGCAAAAATATTGATCTCTGTATGTCTCCCTATAAAGTCGAACAGACCACAATATGTTTGAGAGTAAGGTAAAGTGTTGGTTAAATATTTCTGGGTACAGTGGCGAAGGATCCTCTAAAGATGTTCCCTCTTGTGTTCTCAGAGTGCTTCTTTAGTACTGTCAAATCAGCATGAATGTTTCTCAAAGGTCACAGGTGGCCCACACTGCACTGTGCGCATGTGTGTGTGTGTGTGTGTGTGTGTCTGTGTGAGTGTCTATGTGCTGACTGTGTGTGTGTCCAGAGCTGATGACTGATGCCTCAGCAGCAGTGAGGCTGACAGCCACGGATGAAGAGGCCAGCCTCTGCCATGGCTGTAACAATTAATATCATTTTACATTCCTCTGCTGCAGTGGCAAGCCTCCCAAAATAGAAAGGAGGAAAACAAAGGCACCATCACTGAATAGCCTGACTTTAAGTGGATAAAACACTGTTACAATCACATTAAATGTAAACTCCCCATGGCAAGTGTTTAATAATACATGCTGGGATGGGAATTGTAAAAGTCGTGTTCTGACTGCCTTATTGTCTTCATTTAGATCCTCGGTCCATTTGGAGAGCAGGAAGAATTCACTGTGGAGGATTTCCAGTTGCTGCAGAAGATTACCCTGAGTGGTTCTGCAGAGAAAGTCAAAGACAAAGTGAAAGTGATGGGGCTGAAGCCAAAGCAGTACGTTTGTATTTGTATGTCTTTTTGCATGAAGGCAACTGCATCTGTCTTGAACTGTCACCGATCAACATTTGAGCCCTTGGACGAAAATGACGATTATAATGTGACTTGATACGTTTGATATTTGTTCTCTTTGTGCCACACCAACACTCTCATATGTAACTCTTCAAGTGTTCTGTAATAAACTCAATATCAGCTTCTCAGTGTCAAGCTACAGAAGCCTGAATATCTTTATGAGGCTACCTTGTTAACAGCTTAGCATCAGATTATGTGAGCTCTGTTTGACAACTCTTCTAAAACCTAGCATGAATAAATGATGGACTGTCCCTGTTACACCTTTATTCCCTTAGCGCCAGCGACTTAGTCATGAAAGTTGATGCCCTCCTTACCGCAGCCCCCAAAGGAGAAGTCAGGAGGGATGTCCAATTCATCAAAGACAGTCACAGGTAGGAAACTCTGTTTACTGTCCTATTGGCTCTGCAGTCTCACAGCGAAGGGTTTACTCTTCTTTTGTTAGAATAGATTTGAAAATGGCTATGCCAACATTTCAAGCAGTGCAGAAAGGCAAATCTTTTGATTTGCAGTTGTGCTGAATAAGGGTTGTTTAACCTTGTGTTGCTGAATCTGCTTTGGTGTGCTGTTCTCCTCCTCAGTGTGCTCCATCTCTCCCCGCGTGAACACGAGGTCTTCTATGATGTTGTGGCTATTGTTGACCCCCTCACTAGGGAGGCACAGAAGATGTCCCCGCTACTGATTGTAAGCTGAAAAGAGGATCATTTCTCTTCCCTACCGATTCCTTATCCAGCAGGGACACTTTAAAATCACTTTCACTGAAAGGAAGGGTCAGAAACACAAAGCTTTGCAAGGTGCAAAATAATAGATTTAGACATTGTTATGTCATTCTATCCTTACCTGGTGCTATGACCACATGTTTACTCTTAAATGCACATTGTCTATGCTCAGAGATAGTTAAGCTTTCAACAACTCAAAAGCATTTAGTGAGTCTGCAAAACTTATCGGAAAATAGAATCCCCATTCTTTCTCTATCTTCTAAAAGAAGTATCCTTACTTATTTCAGATGACTTGGAAACTGTTTTCTTAGTAGGCTTAGTTTCACTGCATCCCCTGTCTGCTGCATCTTGCAAGAGGCTCGCTGTGGTGAAGAAAATGACTTGGTTGAATATGAAAATATGACTCACCATGCTTTTACAGACAGTCAGACAGCCACATTCAGTAGCTGTTGTTTACTGCAGTACACTTCACAAAAGTGTACTGCAGTATGCAGGAGAAATTAAGATGACGGCATATCAGCATTAAGGCTGATTTTAAGGAAGGTAGGTTAATGTGCTCGAGGCCACTGTTGTATCATGAAATATGTGATGTAAGAATACATGTGCCATGACATTAAAGAACCCTTTACATTTCAGTTTAGTAAGAGTGGTCACTGAAACTAAAATATGCCTTCAGTCTTTTTGTTCAGCTAAAGGCATTGTGTGTCTGACACCTCTCTGCTGGACTTGGCTCTGATCCTGTTTCCTATAACTGGGTCTCTTGTTCTGTCACTCCTGCAGGTGCTCAGTCAAGTGGTCAATGTGAGACTGCAGGTGTTTATGAATTGCAGGGCCAAGTTGTCCGAGATGCCCCTCAAGAGGTAAGCTCCTGCTCCAACAGTAATTACATTTTCCTGTTTGGCTTGTTTGTGTATCCTCTGTCCGCTGCATCTGTGCCTCGCTCCTTCCCTTTGTAAGATTATACTGCACAGATGCAATCTGCTTAATAACACCACCTTATTGCTTTGGGCCTCCCTTTGCATCCCTGGGCAAATTGCTTACAGCTTGCATTGCTACGTGCTCAAGACATGCAGTAAAAACAACACAATTAAAGGTTTAAATTAGTTCATTAACATTTACACCACTGAGTGAATGTTAGTCACTATGCTATTTAGGTGTTTTCTTCTTTAATTTGTTCCATAATGGATTGTGTCCTTAGTAATGATAGTTAGAACAGTTATTTATTTAAGTTAAATTCATCAATAAGGTGTCCTGTAAGAGCATTTTCTTTAATTCATTTCATTAATACCAAATGACAGAACATTTCCGGGAGGTTAACCCTCACATTGGAGGGCCAATGTACTGTTTGTATGTCTTCTGCTAAAACACTCCTGACCCATCACACTTCCTGTCTTCAGTGAAATATGCCTGGTACACAAGTTCAACTTTGAATGTTATTCCTAACATAATCTTTCTGCTTTCTAAAGTACTGTCCTCACATTCACAAGTCATTACTATTGATCAAGAATCCTAAAACACTACCACTTAGGGATCTGATGACCTTTTACATGACAAAAAGAAATAGGATAATGCGCATCCTTTCAGTTTTTTTATTTTGGGTCTAATCATAGAGATCCTGGTCATAAAATAATGATATCTGTAAATGAATTCCCTGCTTGATGTGATTGGGTTTATTGTATTCACTGGTATACTTCTCATAGTGGTACGACCGCAGCTGATCTTTGATCTCTTTTCGACTTTTGGAGAATTGATCAGCTTTCAAATTGGAACCAGTCCAATGAAGATTGTGTGTTTTCCCCTGGTGTGCGAGGTTTCTCCTTATTACCTGCAACACCCCCCTCACCACTCTCCTGTGCGGTGCTAGCAGCCTGGACTCTGCCCCGGTCCACAGAAACATGGCTGCTGTGACTAATACATCACTTTTAGATAATCTTTCTGCGAATAGGAAATGTTGTGCCTTACCTTTTGAAAAATAAGAAGGCATTCAAAATAAATATAATTAGCATTGGTTATGTTTATCATCTGCTACGGTGTTTACACTGATTATGACTTCTCTGTGTCAGAGGCCATACTGGAGAAAAGCAATTAGCATTCATATTAGCTCGGAACTAGCCTCAGTGACAACTCTGAGTAATAACGAAGGAAAGGAACATTTCTGGGACACAGACCACCCGCACATATTCCTGTTATTGGCCAAGCAGGCACACTGGCAGTAAAAGTATTAGATTCCTAACTTTTAGGGGATTGTATATACACGGCTGTCACAAAAGAGCCTATCCCTCCTGTCCTAGAAAAGAGACGATTGCACTATATGTCATCATTTTAATGGTTTCTGAGGTGTACTGTGTGTTTGTTGGATGGAATTGTTGACTCAGAAAAAAGTCCTGCAGGATATCCATCATTTTATGTCTTTCAATTTTCCTCTCTATTGTGATATATTATGTTAATTTGCATTAATCTCCAAGGCCAGCACTTATATTTGAATCTATGGTTGTCTGTTTTCACAGCTTTTACCGCTTTGTCTTGGAGTCTGATGTGAATTTCTTGGCCAACGACACAGTGTCTCCAGGACCAGTTGCCCGCTTCCTGGATCTCCCAGAATCCCCCCTCCTCACTCTCAATATGATAACACCGGAGAGCTGGATGGTGCAGGCTGTCCGCAGTCCCTACGACTTGGACAACATCCTCCTGCAGGAGGTATCCCGCTCCCCAGTCATTGTTGGCAGCAGTCTAATCGCTCTCACCTCTTAATTCGGGCCGTGGTGCATTCTATTAATCATCCCCTGTTGTTTTTTCTTTTCTGTACTTTCTTGTTTGGCTCCAGGTGAGCGGGATGGTGACAGCCGAGTACGAGCTGGAGCACCTCTTGCTGGAGGGCCACTGCTTTGACCTGTCGACCGGCCAGCCCCCCCGCGGACTGCAGTTCACCCTGGGCACGAGTCGGGACCCCATCATGTATGACACTATTGTCATGGCTAACCTGGTCAGGAGCTTTCTCTACTCAAAACTAAAGTTACCAAGACAGCTTCCTTGCACTGTGTTGGATATTGTTTATGAAAGGGCTATCATAGTCATTAATCACCGTAGTAAGTTTGGAACAGAAACTGTGAAAACAAGTGTGAATTTAATGCTTACAATAATTACTCGAGCCCCTGCTGTTTTAACTACAACAGGGATATTTCCAGCTGAAAGCCAGTCCTGGTGCCTGGACCCTGAGATTACGTCAAGGGAGATCAGAGGATATTTATCAGGTTCTCACGTGAGTATTCACCAGTGTTTACACCACTTTCAATTCCTATCTCTTCCTTACAGACATTGATATACTATATATTAAACGTATAATATATATTAGGTAATGATACTAATCGGGCTGCTCCACAAGTAGCACAGCATGAAGGTTGTTTTCAGCTACCTCTCCATTTCATGCCATAGCTATGAAGCCCATCACTATGGTAACATAGAGAGCTGCTGACAGTGTAGCAGCTCAAGGTTTTGATGAGTGCAGGGAGTTCTGCTCGCTACAGAGCGGAGAGAGACAGGTAGGAGGAGAGGGATGCTATTAAAGAGAAGACAAAGTGGAGGGATGATTCAGCTGGTCACCTGCCATGCCAGACAGCGAAATATCAGCAGAATGTGTTTCAGTTAGGACGGCGTAGGTGTCAAAGGCTGCATATACTAGACACAGCGTGTTGGCGTTGTCTAATTTCCCCGGACAAATAAAAACAATATTGTGCTTTGGTTGCTTTGATGCTTTTTGAACAGAATACAAAAAAACGTCCATGTATTCTTTTAATTCTGGACTTCTAATTGAGAAAAAAGTCAAATTGACCTAAGCCAAATTATTTTTAATTTTTTAAAGGAACTAATAGCTCATAATATAAATTCTACATTACATGATAATCCCTCATAATCAAGAACCCTGAATCCAGTCTGCATACTCAGCTGTACTGCTTCCTGCACGAGATGTCCTTACAATCACACATATTGTCCTCTCTGGCTATCCTCACACACGATTTAGGACACATACAGCCCTCGGTTCCTCTGGAATCATATCAGACAACCAAGATTTATTCCCCAATCCTCCAGGTGAAGCTAAGAGGTGATGTCATTTTTCACCTTGGCAGTGTCATTATTCTTGTGGTTAGCGGCACTCTGCTCTGGTTAGGTGGCCGATCAGAGTCTAGTGGGAGTGTCTGTGCTCTCCATTCTCCGAGCCTGCGTTTTTCCTGTTCCACCCCGCGCTGCCACTGCGTCTTGCCCTGACAGCGATGAATGAGATGGCCCGCTCTCCTCTCCTCAGAGCAGGGATACAGATTGATCTCTGGCGCTTTCTAACACAAGCCCTAAAGGCTGAGTTGCATCAGTGACAGCAGAGGAGGCAAAACACAAGCAGCACTTTGGGCCCAATGAGGAGGGGGCATTTATCATAGTGATAAGGTTAGTTTTTTGCCTTTAGTAAGCACTGGAGTCGTAATGGCTCGCTGTGCATCGTAGCCTTTTGCTCATCTCTTCCTGAAGTTTGCGCTCTGGTGTTTCACCATGCAGATCCTGCCTGCCAAAACACATTCTCCACTGGACAAATCTGTCCTGAAACAATTACAGTGAAAGGCAAGTGTTATACAATCAATACAGAACAGAGTTTCTCATTAAGTCTGCCAGTATGTGGCTGGGAAGTAGTGATGGATAAAATACTGGTGAGGTGATTCTAAATGATGATGGAGGACAATGAATATGATCAGAGTGTGACCCTGGCAGATGTCCCATTATCTTCCTTAAGTGCATGCTCTCACTGTCGGTTAGTTGTATGTCCATTATCTGCTGTTGTCTCCCTAATGAAAGGAGCTCATACACTCCACTTTTCTTTCACTGTTGCTATGGGTAAAACATGTAAACCAATCTCCGTCACTGGAAACAATGGAATCAAGTCAGACTGATTGGTTGAGTTGCCTTATTAACTTCTTAAATTACAAGGTGATGCTGATACAGACACTTTATATTTAATAACAATAATGACCTTGCTCTATATTGTGTAATTGTATTTTGTCCCTAGACTTTTAGTGTACACTTTTTTTACTAATGTCAAGTTTAAAGTTTGTGATAAAAGCTTCACATTATTTCTGAGTTCATTATTATATCACAATTAATATGTATATCATAAAATATACTATATAAACATTAGTATAACCATATCAAAATCAAACGGTTTCGCACTTTAATGTGTCCAAAAACACACATTTGATCATTTTCTGGAATTGCTATTATTTTAAAATCATGTTATTTTGACTGCTGATAGATTTTTTTGATGATGGATTTGGTCTGTTAAGTTTTAATAAAGATGGGGCCTTCCCTCTGTTATTCTTACTAACTGCAGATCTGTTATCTAGATTTCCTCATTCTTTGATTTCCAATCTTAAGTGAATGTAATGATTTTTCTCTCTTTGTCCACTTTTTCAGGCACGATGGAACCGATTCCCCTGCAGATGCTGGTGATGTCCTTGTTGTGCTGAACAGTTTCCACAGTAAGATCATCAAAGTCAGAGTGAGTGTTTTTTCAGACCTTTAAAAGAGTACGTTAGATTTCTAATAGCACCGGGCATTATGCAGTAAAAGGCTCCAGCTGGCCACACATTGAGGATATCGGGATGATTTTAAGCAGTTTATAATACAATCACTGATGCAATGATTGTCGTGTGTCTCCTTCCACATTATAGGTACAGAAAAAGGCAGAGAAGATCAATGAAGATCTTTTGAGTGAAAACAGTGAAAGTAAAGGCATATGGGACTCCATAGCAAGGTGTGTAATCGATTCTCACACACATCTTACATTTGGTTGCTTTAAAAACTCTCCCTCAGCCGACTGGCAGTAACCACTGTGGTGGGCTCATTGATTTGTGGGTCTGCTGATGTTCCTTATGTTTCTCAATTACACCTTGTGGTTTCAGGAGATCTAATTCCTCCCCTCGATCCAGACTGCAATATTATGCTGTAAGATCTAGTCTTGCAAAAAATATGTGCTTCTGTAGGTATGTGTGTGTGTGCATTTGTGTGTTTTCCCCAACACTTCCTAACTGTGATCCTGTCTCCTCACTTAATGCCTGCTGTGTGAAGTGTTTGGAGCACTTTTGAAAAAAGGTAGGCAGTGTTGTTGCAAACCATTTAACACTTCCTCATATTCATTAGCATGCAGTTATTGGCAACTTTTTGTAATGAGAGAGAATGTTTTTATGAGAAGTTATAATGTAAAGCTGTGTTTAAATAGGATGTTTCATTTTGATGTGCTCTTTTGCATTCATTCATTTATCAATGTGGTCATTTTCAGAATATCAACAGCACTAAATGAAATGGTGTATCCTGCTTTATGTCCATGTTTAAGAGTATGACAAATGTAACTTTACTCCTTGAGTAAACATCAGCTGTAATTGGTTGCTGACGGAGACAGTTAAACTATTTCCACACCTCACTTTAGCCTCGATTTTCTGCCTGACAAACGTTTCTAGAGCTCACCGACAAAAGCCATCAGAGTCACAGAGTGGTGTTCGTATGTGCTATGTGGGGACTGCTCAAAGATAGCAGACGTTTCCTAGAAGTCTGACAGGCTAAATATCTGACCCTGTCATGAGCAGTTAGCCAGCCAATGAGAGCGCAGGACTTGTGACGGATGAAATATCGCCTCTTGGCTGAAACGGCCACATTTACAGCAACGTCTATTAATGTGCACTGTCCCTGAAATAAGGGTAAACCTGCAGGAGGGGACGCCTGTAGCCTTTAAACACAGACCAAAGTTATGTTGCACACGCAGGGTAATTGGTTAAGAGTAAAGATGTGTGGAAACATTAAAAAGCATGAGCATTGAACCAGTTATTTCTGTCATGCCTCCTGTGTGTTTTAGTGAAGTCAGTGGGGATTCCTCCTGGTGAAAGACGATGCTCATGTAGTGTGAAAACCACATGGACTTTAGTTCTTTCAAAGACAGCCAGTTGTGTAGTGTGAACAATGAAGGGACCTGACATCTTTGGAAGTCATGTAGTGTGAACTTGGCCTCGGCATGCATTCACCTTCACTATGAAAGAAGACCTTTACTTAGGCAGAGATATACCAATAGGGACCATTTATGCTTGTGTTGACAAAGGAATGAACTCCCTAGTAATGCCAAGGTGCTGGGACTCAAATTAAACCTCACATTCAGTAGGAACAGTGCAGACTCCATTCTGATCATGTGACTGCGGACTAGCCGTGTATGTTTACCGTCATACTGTAGATCAGCGGTTCCCAACGTTTTTCAACTCAGGAACAAACAACAAAAATGTTCACGGCCCACATTCAACCATAAACAATACGGAGGCTAAGTAAAGTTCTGATCAATTCAGAACATGTGACACGTTAATCCAGTAGTGCAGACCTCTGTCAAGGACTGTAATGGCCGTTGCTAAGGAGGATCAAGAAAAAGAAAGGAAAAGAGGTTCAAATAAAAAAAAATCTTAATAATGAAATGTTTCCACACAAATCATAAGGTTTTGCAAATTATTTGGCGGCCCACTTGCAATGCCTTCGCCGACCACTAGGGGGCCACGGCCCACAGCCCACAGGTTGGGAACCGCTGCTGTAGAGGTATTGGTACTAGTGCAGTGATTGTTATTGTTATTTAAGGGTATTGAAAGGTCTTTGTTTATCCAGGTTATCTGGGAACATCAAGCATGGTTGGGCGATACTAGCCTTTGGTCCCTGTGTTATTGCAAATAGAGCTGTGATCTCAGCAATACATTAAGAGCATTCTTGGTTCTGCTGTCTGATCGGGAAGCTTTCTGTGAAGGTATTCTGGGCTTGTCCATCTGGGAGGGCAACCCCGGGCGGAAACCGAACAAAGTGAAGGGATTACAGATCCCTCCTGGCCTTAGCATTTGCTTTTAGGAGCTCCAGGACCTCATTTGGGCTACACTTTATAACCTGCCTCTGCCATGACCAAGGGAAATAGAGCTGGAAGTAGTGAGATGGATGAATAGATTTATAATTGAATGTAATCTTAAGACCATTTCCCATGGTATGGCTGAATTTGAGTAATGATAATACCTTTAACATTAAAAGGTTAAGTAATAGGTTGAATTAGCTTGTTCCAGGAGGCATAGCGTCTTCTTTAGTGCCAGTGATGTATGAATTTTGAATTGTATTAAACTTAACCACATTTCTACACATTGCTCTGGAGAATATAATAATAAAGTCCTCATCAGTCCTACTTAACATCCAGTGAAGGTTTGGAAATGATGACTAAATAAAGCAGCCATTAGATAAAAGATGAGCAAAAAACACACTGAATACCATCCAACACAATTAGGTTTGTTTAACAGATGACCCACACAATGAAATCATTGTTTTGTCATTGATAGAACAGAATGCTTTTGCATAAATATATTTATAAACATTTAAAAATTACTGCACAACTTAAAGTGGACCTATCATGTTATATTTGAATAATATATTGTAGGGCCATACCTATATAAAACATGTCTGTGAAGGTTTTTTTTCAAAATACCAAACAGATCATGCATTTTAGCCATGCCTCATTTCGCTCTATTTGCTGTATTCCAGCCCTGTTTTTGCAAGGGCTGATTCTGTGGCAAATGAGCTGCAGCTGACCACGCCACCCTGCAAAGGAGGGGGGTGAGGCACGAGCGTCATGTTACCATGCTGTTACCATGCTGTTACCATGCTGTTGCCATGCCACGGCAACCTCTCATTCCCCTGATAGGTGGAGAGTTGCCTATAGGCGGAGCTCCTTGTTTCTGACGTCAGAGATATTTCAAATCTGTATCAGTCTGTATCAGATCCGTTGCAGCCCTGTTTTTAGAGATTTGGGTATGGAGGAAAAGAGAGGGTTGTGTTTTCTGACACTTGGTGAGTTCCCTGACACACCGGGGACACATATTCATGTATAAAAGACGTACAAAATTGCATTTTGCATGATAGGTCCCCTTTAATAATAGCGACGGATTAACCGCAGTAAAAGGGTCTGAAGATTTCAGCAAACATTATGTACACCTCGACGAGTTATCTTAGAAAGTGTTGGGAGTTTAAAAGCAAAGATGTCTTACCCATCACTTCATTTGTAACCTCAGAATGCTTTGAGGGATTTGCTTTGTAAGGGGGGACTGAAGGCCATGTATTGATCGAACACATCTGAAGAATTAGTGATGTGGATCGAAATTTGAGTGAGTGAGTTTTTACAAATTATCTCATCTCTAAGGAGAGTTTTATCTGTGTAGAGTAATAATGAGGCTGAGTGAAAATAGATTTCTTTCCTTTTCGACATGCTCTCAAACCTTTTTCTTCTTTGTGTCCGGCTGGAAAAGGAAAATGAAGGAACATTTTCCCTCCTCCTGCTACTCTCAGCCTGGGGAACTTTGACGGTTTAATGTCCTTTACACTGAGTTTACAGATTAGAAACTTCAAGAGAGAGAGTGGAGGGTGCTGTAGAAGCCAACTTCCTAAAGTAGTCATAAGGTCTTGAAGAGTTTTAGATGGGGCTTGGCCATTCATCTTGGCCATTGAATGTAGAAAAACACAATACTTTCCTGTGTGTACTTTCTAAGATCTGAGGAAAGATGAGCAAAACAGAGCTGTCCCCCATGAGTGTTGGGGGTCTCTTCTTGCTTTGTTACCGTTTTGGATGGTTGTGGGTTGGTTTTGAGACTTCTCCATGAGGGTCTCACACCCCGGCAAACAGCAACAGTTAATAGCTTGAAGAGTAATAGAAAACAAGGTACAATACATCTTCTATCAGTTTGTTTGTGTGTGTGCTTATGGCAAACATCTTGTTTGTGTCTTTGGATGATCTCCACACAGATATAATTATTCTGCTCAATCTACAGAGTTGTAGGAAAATGAGTAGAATTGTGTCCTGGTAGTGTTAGTGTCCATCGCTCAGGATTTATTCAGAGCTTTGTGGATACTTCCAGAGGTCCAGATTATCTGGTGTGAGTGAGTCAGCCAAACGGGCTCTCACCTGACTCTCTAAAGCTGCTTATCTGCTGGGTTTGGGGGGGGGGGCCCCTTATAATGGCTGGCTTAGTCATGGCAGGCAGCCGGTGTCCCCAGACCCTACTGATGTGTGGTGACTCCCTGAAAGCCAACTCAACCAGAGAGAGCTTTGGTTTGAAAAGGGAGATAAACGCTCTACAACTGAGCAAAGTGCAGCATCATGGGCCATCTGTACGTTTGTGTTGTATGGATGTTACTTGCTAACCAGCCAGTTTCTTACTCAGTATTTGCATGGGAGAGTTGTTTTTAGAGGACGAGTAGCGGTATGCTCCCTTCACACCTCCCCCCCCCCCCCCCCTCTCCCCCTCTCACTGGTGTCTTCCTGGAGCCTCGGGCCCAGCCTGTGTTTGTGATTGAGTGTGGGAGAGACTCTCCTCCCCTCATCAGCAGTCTGTTACCGACAAGGACACACAGTTTGACTGCAGACACATCTACCCTCCAGCACAATGCCTGATTTCTGTCCACTAAATGTGCCTGGCATCATGAGACACTGCTTTTCTATAGAGTTAGAGGGTGGAGAGTGTCCTTCTGAAATATAGGGTTTGTGCTGGTATCTCATCACTGTATTCAATTAAGTTTGTAACCTTGATTTTCTAATTGTTGGTTAACCTTTCGCTAACACCTAGCTATTTACTTCAGTTTCACTATCTTTAAGCAGGCAGGATTAATAAGTGTCATGATTCTTTTTCCTGTCTTGCTGCTTTGGTATTTTCGTGTCCTGGGGTACTCCAAAGTGGGAGGAGCTGCTCCACAGTGGACCACATGTCATGTCATTTGCTTCAAATGTGATTGCAGTTGGACCATATCAAAAATGCACTATGCCCAGTACACCCATGTTGTGTTCTGTTTTCATCCCTTTCATTAGTAAAAGCAGCCATAATACACTTCCCTTTTTAAGTGTTTTCTTTATGTCTGCCAATTGGCCATCTTTACTAAATAAATGAATTCCAAAAACCTGTTTAAAATAACTGCATCACTAGTTCATGCAGTGCAAATGAACAGGGTTGGAGACGGTAACATCCTTTGGAAACAGTTCATTCAGTTACATGAGAAAAGGACAATTTAAACTTCTCTGTCCTATAATAAATGAAGCCCGTCGGGTCCCACCAGGTTATCAGGCTTACCAGAGTTACCTCCGACATAAATGGTGCCTCAAGCTTTGCATTATTAATTGCGCCGTGATGTGCAGCTGAAATGTTTTGGAGAAATGATGCAACCACCGGCTTAAACACTTTCCTTTGTCTCTTCTTATATAAACATTATTTTTGCAATGGGTCCAATCTAATGAATATATACCAAATATGAACTCGCCGGTTTGTTAAAAAAAGAGAACCAGCGAGGCAACACTAAATCACAACAAAAGAGACATGCCTTCTTGTGTAGGTCCCTTTACTAGATCTACTACCACTACTCTCACTCTCTTTCCACAGATCGCTCGGAGTGCAAATCACTCTCTGCGGCCGAGCTCTCTGCCGTCATTACGGCTGTTGTTGAATTATTCCACGTTCAGCTTGACCTAACGTTACATTTATTTTTCAATCAATGCATTTGACGTTGTGTGACTCCCATCATGCAATGCATTCAGTGAAGCAGCTCAGGCCCAAGAAACAACAAGCAAGGCAGACAGCAGAAGTAGTGCTGCCTCTTTTTTCACAATCTAATAATCATTTTTTATTAGATTATGTTTTCCTTTTTTTTTACAAAGCTGTGCAATGTGAAGAGCGCACTCTGCAGCTTCATCCTCAAACTGAAGCCTAAAGTGTTTATTATACATTTATGTTTATAATGTTACCAAAAGCTTCAAATCCATGACACGCTTAGTGCTCCCATTTAACATTAAGAGGGTAACTTTGACTTACTGTTTTATTGATTGGATGGAAATCATTTCAGTTTAGATGATGCTCTTCATATGGTGGGCTCTCTACCTACGGATAAGGATAAGTTAACATGTCCCAGCTACTTTCAGTGTCTCGGTTATATCACATTATGATCTAGAAAGATCCTGCAGAAATCTACATTGATGTTAAAATCATATGAAAATCATGGTTTTCCTTACCATCGATTCATTCAAATGAAACGCCACTGCTTTACAGTATTGCATGGTTTGTCTAAAAATACTTTTTTTCTGGGTGTTATAATAATGATTGCTCCTGGTTCTAAAAAAGCATGGTGTGTGCTGGCTTAGTCCTGATTTACTTTCACCATGAATACGATACCAGTGGCTCACGTTCCGTCTTCTCATTTACAGCATCACAGGTGGCGGCTCCAAGAAGGATGAGGGGGAAAAGCAGAAGGAGGACGTTCTCAACATATTTTCTGTGGCCTCAGGACATCTGTACGAGCGCTTTTTGAGGTGGGTCACCTTGAGTTCACAAACACTCACACGCTTCCTTTCCAGGCCCTTCTTCATGCTGCATTCCTTTTATCCCTGACCCTCGAGCTGATCCTTCGCTCTTCCTTCACCATTTCAGAATAATGATGCTGTCCGTCCTTCGACACACAAAAACACCTGTTAAGTTCTGGTTCCTCAAGAATTACCTCTCACCCTCTTTCAAGGTACTTCCCCTTTCATTCTGTTATTCCTGCCTAGAGAATAAAAGGTCCTTCAGAGCTTTATTTAGACTAAGCAAAGGAATTATCTGAGGGTTGTTCCCTTTTTGTAATAGCCTCTCAGTCTTATGACCTTTTTATGCTTGTAACATAATGTCTGGAACTCATAAAATAACCAGCATTATATTTGTACTACTGGACAGAATTATGTAATATAATATATTTTTTTATTTGTATAGGTGTTTGTTAGCCTATCCACAAGTATTAATGTAATTGTAGCACTTTTCTTAGGTGTTTAGCTAATGAAAATGTGACCTTGGATTTATTTAACCTCTGGTGTGTTTTTTGGGGTGTTTAGGAAACCATCTCTGAAATGGCCGAGTCTCTTGGCTTCCAGTATGAACTGGTGCAGTACAAGTGGCCCCGTTGGCTCCACCAGCAGACTGAGAAGCAGCGCATTATCTGGGGATACAAAATCCTCTTCCTGGATGTTCTGTTCCCGCTGGCTGTGGACAAGATCATCTTTGTGGACGCCGATCAGGTATGGATCAAATGAAAGTGTCATATGAAGGAGCTAGGTGTGAGTGTGTGGCTGAAAGCGAAAGACGGGTCGAGATATCAGTTCCAGCGCCGGTGTGACGATTGGATGAGAACGCCGCTGAGGGTCGTCACTCCTCTCCTGACTCACCAATGTTCTCGCCCTTTCTCTCGCAGATAGTTCGGGCTGATCTGAAGGAGCTGAGGGATTTCGACCTGCAGGGAGCTCCTTATGGCTACACTCCGTTCTGTGACAGTCGCAGAGAGATGGAAGGTTATCGCTTCTGGAAAACCGGCTACTGGGCCTCACATCTCGGACACAGGAAATACCACATCAGGTAGTTCTTTACAAAAACTGTGAAGGGGAGCATAGCAGCACCAACATTCTGTCTGCTTGACTTCTGATATGTTACCTAATGTTCTATTATATACTATCAACATTAACACTATATTCCCCTTTCTGATATTTCCCTAGTTTAGAAAAAAATAGTTGTCACCATTTATTGGTATTGATGTCCTTGAAGGCTATTCACTCAGTATTTATTTGAGGACTGTTATCACATGCTTTGAAAAGCAGAATGAAAGGTTTCAAGGAAGTCTAAAAAAGAAATAAACATATAATATATCTCTCACAATGATGGAAATACATCTTTCTCTGTGCCTGACACTGCCTGTACTCGTTGGCTTACATCCATTAAAGAGTCTAGTGGAATGATTCATCATTTGGCAAGAACATGTTTTTGTTGTTCCTTCTAAGTTCCAGATATAAAAGAGAAAGAACTGGAACATTACTTGTGTATTCTTGTACTTCGAGGCTGGAAGTACTGTTGTTGTTTTTGGTTTTCTCCTTCCTACGATCTATTTGGATCTCAGAAACTGTAAACCCAAGAGAAAGCTTAACGTTTCCCACAGTGTAGTGTTGCATCTCATCCTACCCAGGCAATATAATTGAACCAATTTGCCAGAAGTTCGCTCACTTTGATTTGTCAAAAGAGTATTGTTTTTTTCCAGATTGCTTATTTGCAGTCAAAAAATATATACACCATTTTAATGTTCCAAAAAAGAAATGGTGGCTGCGCTACAGTACTGTGTTCATCCAGTTTCCATGGTGATTGGACCTCACCAATTATAGTGGCTCTGAAATAAAAAGTTCCGATTCTTGCTCGGTGTGTGGCACTGAGTTCTCCCTTTGTCAGTGTGATGGCTGAACAGAGTGCAGAGCTGTTAAGCTGTCATTTGATTGGATGCCAGCGTGCTGCTTAGCTCTGTGGGGGGGGACAGATGCAGCGAGGGTTTAATGATCTGCATCAGTGAGCCCAGGTAAAGAGGATGTGGTGAAAATCAGCTGGCAGGTCTAAAAACTACAAGCAACCCAGGGAATCCTTAAAAGTTTGGGAATTTGAGGGGGAAAGAATACAAGTTGAAGTTGAAATGGAAACATTTTGTTCTGTAAAGCCTGCTATAGCCTCATAATTCTCATCCTAAAGACTCTCAGGGTTGTAAAAGTAGTCATTGTGTCACAGTTCTTGACTTTGAAAGAATGTACCTTGAAAGCAAATTAAAATCCATGTCTATAAAGGTGTGTGAGCCCTGATCTAATAAGTGAAACAACAAGGTTTACTACGTTGGTTTATTAATATGAAACATTAGGGTCAATTATCCAAATGTGTCTAGGGTATTTATCTTTATTAAGTCATTATTTGTTTTATTACAAGTCATTCCTACGGGCCTTCCCTTCAGGAAATGGTTTTCTCACACCTGCTTTTTATGTCTTTCCCTCCTACATTCCAACCAGCGCGCTGTACGTAGTAGATTTGAAGAAGTTCCGGAAGATTGCCGCTGGGGACAGATTACGAGGGCAGTACCAGGCCCTGAGCCAGGACCCCAACAGTCTGTCCAACCTGGACCAGGTACGCCGCTCTGAAGGACATCATAGCATTTATAAACACGCAGTTGAGATTCCACATTTGTGATATATGTTTGAATGTTTCTTTAGGACCTTCCTAACAACATGATCCACCAAGTGGCCATCAAGTCTCTCCCTCAGGAGTGGCTGTGGTGTGAGACGTGGTGCGACGAAACCTCCAAAGTCTCCGCTAAGACCATCGACCTGGTGAGTTCCACAGCCGTGACATCTATTATCATTCACATCTTTTTAGATGAGATAATTATTAGCAACCCCCCACTTTAAATGTTCTTATAGTCTTTATTATTTACCTACCTTTATATTGTTTTATTTATTTTATAGGTCTTAAAGGATTTTATCTTATGTTATTAATCTAACAAACTTCAATAGCAATATTTATTTTTACGTTGGTATATTTGTATTCTTAATCGTTTAACCTTTAGTAGAATTATGGCGTTTTTATTACTATTATCTTTCTATTTGTATTTCTGTTGTACCTATATGTTCACTTTGTTTTATGGGGTTTTATATTTTATATTGTTGCATCGACTCAGTTGTCTTGTGTCTTATCTGTCAGAGAGAAACCATTATTTATTTAATTTAATTTTTATTATCATACATTTTTTTCTTGTTTGTCTTGAATTTCTTGTTTATTGTGAACTTGTGATGTGTCATTTTATAAAGCACTTTGAGCTGCATGTGTTGTATGAAAAGTGCTATATAAATAAAGCTTTATTATTAACAACTTTGTTTAGATGGTAAAATCCCTTTTTCCTTCTTTTTTAAAATATGTATTGTGTCTTGAAACATGCGGATAATGAACAAAGGGTTCGTATACCACTTTGTAGCCATGTTTGCAGGTTTTTGTTGATAATGGTGAACTGTATTTGCTGCAGCACTAAAAGACTGGAGTCCCCTCTACTGTGTAATGTCCATGATGCACTTGGCATTTAGGAAACAATTTAGGAGCAATCCTGTAGTCTCCTAAACTCATTTAGAGAATTACTGGACGGCCTCTAGTGGATTGGAATAGGAAGCTTTGTCTCATCGTGGTAATTCAGACACAAGACATGGGCTAATGTCCTTTTAACAGAATTGGAAATCAAATTAGGTTCCAATGCTCGCCACGGACAGTGCTGGGAACGACAATACGACTCGTTGGGAGGAAGTGGCCCGCGTGCTGTGAGTAATGCGCTTTGTCTCTCTGCTGCAGTGCAATAACCCGAGGACCAAGGAGCCCAAGCTAACGGCCGCAGCTAGGATCGTGCCTGAGTGGGTAGAATATGACAACGAGATAAAACAGCTGCTGAGGCGGGTTCAGGGACAGGAGGACACACCGGCGCCAAAACACACTCCCTCTGCCTCACAACATGAAAAAGGTTTGAAATAAAACATCATGTATTCCCAGTTTTACAAGAAAGAAAAGTCTAATGATCTATTCTACTCTTGTATGATTAACCTTTTTGTCTCTCTCTCTCTCCACTGTGCTCATTTTCATTATTCGTCTCCTACCTTCACCCCTAGACAACCAGCGTGATGAACTTTAGTGCCTGCCAGCCCCGTCCTGGAGAGGGGAGGGGGGCAGAACCTTTTTGCACGCAGCCCACCTGTGAAGCTTGACAGACAATTCCATCTAAACATAGCCATGGAGCGTTGCATCCCCAGCAGGATGTGATATTTTCAGATGCCATATCTGCTACTGCAGTGTTACAAAATGAACACGTATTGTAAGTGTTAACTGCCGACTGGGAACTTACGGGGTGCTTTCATCACTCAAATAAGTTCTTTGTTAGGATGTGATTGCCATGGTAAATGAAGTTAACTAAGAAGGAACTTGACAAGAAATTCCATAAGTGAAACATTATTTGTGATCCTGCCCCACCCTTCCATCACTTTTGATTAATACCTGGCATGTACTGTTATCAATGATGTAATCCTGCTGTCAAACAGATAAATAAATCAACAAACTACAATATCCTCATAGCAGGGGTAATGATGAGAGGTCAGTCAAAGCACTCTCTCAGACGTGTGTTTGAAAATAAAAACAATATTGCACTGATAATGTATGCAAGAATCAAACTGAGAGGGCACATTTCTAAGACTCTTTTTGTTCAGTTTTTCTATCATGGAAAACTGTTTCACAAAGTTTATGCATTTGCGTATCAATTTGCCAAAACCAAAGTGGTGAAAAGTGTTCTTACTGTTAAAACTGTTACATTAGTACTTGGGACTGTTCTTTATTAGTGGGTGTCATTCTTATTCTTGGTCAAGAGTAGGGGACTGTCTTTTCTTTACCTCAAATCTTTTTTAGTTTAGCCTTCCCTTGCAAGATTTATTATACAGGTTAGTGAGTTTATACTTATTGATCATCTAGTAAGTAGAATATCATTGTTCCACCCTCCTGTCTAGTTGCTCCTTTTATTATAAATCATAACAGAAATCTGAAACACAAGTCCAATATGTCTGAATATATTACTATGCACGTTCAGCATCACTCATTGATCAGTATGAACAGTCCTGCTAACTATATTTCAGGGTGGCTTGGAAACTACTCTCAAGCCCTTCAGCATTCACACATCTAGAGCCTGTTTAGTTTCACACAAATTGTTCATTTAAATTCTTAAGAGAATGGACGTCTTATTACCTTTGTTTTATTTGCCATAAATGTGTTTTGAATACTTTTGCTTTTTCAATTTCAAATGGAGGTTCCAATTAAACTATAATTAAAGCTGGGAGTGCCATGATGTTTTATAAAATTACAAATTCAACCCCTTTACCCAACAGCAGTTACAGTTGGTTAAACCCCGCCCCTGATTAGCGATTATCCAATGGCAGGACCTCATTGCCAAGGTGTGGATCAAAGGGTCCTCATTTGCACACTAAAGGTCATGGTCTACTGGTAGGATTTATGATTTTAACTTATTACAGTATGTTTACATCTTAGCTACATTTGGCTTCACTGCATTGAGTTTCTAGAAGTTACTTTCAAATATTAGAATTCCACAATGAACCACTGTTTTTGTCTCAGGAATAAAATGGGTGATGCTGCTCAGTCAAAGCCAACTGTCATTTTTCCTTGTCTTAAAGCCAATTAAACATTTTCACTGTGCTGTGTCAAATACAATTGTTTATATTTCTGTTAGGTAAAATTAAATCTTTGCTACAAAACCATCATTACTGAATCCTTTGTTTAATCTGTGGTCCTCGGTGTGGTCCTCGGTGTGGTCCTCGGATCCTGCTCTGTACGGGCTACAATCGATGAATTTCCTAACAATGTAATTTAGTTTCTTGCTATTACATCATGTGAAAATACATTTATGTGGAAAAGAAGCCGTAAAGATGGCTGTAATTTGGAAAAGGTTAAATCTGATGAAGTACTATTTCTCAAACTGGCTTCGCTCCATGAATGCAGTAAAGTACCTCTCTGACCTTTCCATACAGCAATACTCTTACCCGTATATTCAACTCAAGGTACATAAATATTTCTTTATTTACAGTTCAGAAAAACTCCATTCATATAAAAATAGCAGTGTACCTATGTACAAAGTGCACCTTCTGAATGGATGTGTATCTTAGTGAACGTGGAGAAGATGTGTCAGAATTAACTACTTGACATAAAAGCTGCTTCACACATGGCAGATATTTGTTAGCATAGCAACAGACCTTCCCCAAACGGAATTCAAAGTTGTATCATTCAACAACAAAAATGCATTATTTAATTAAGGTCACTGAATTAAAGTCACAATTTGCTCCACATTTGTTGAGAGACTTAGGACATTCCTAGCATTCCTTATGTCCCTGATCTCCCTTCTTAAATGGGGAGGAAAATAGGAGAAACGCTCCAGCTGTGCTGGATATGAGCTCCCTCAGTTGTGGTTGAATTTAAAGTTGAAGGGTCCAGAGCCAAATGGATTGAAACCCTGATAGCCTTGATGGAAGTGCTGATGGTGAGAACGACCCTGCTGGCTCTCTGGATCCATGGGGTCCTCCCCGTGGTCAAACTTGGTTCTCATCTCTAGAAAAAACACAACATATCAGAACAGACAATTCCACAAAATAAAAAACATATTCATTTTGAATAAGAAATCAATCCTTCTAGGAGTTAGTATTAAAAAAAACGCAGTGTCTACAGCAGTGGTTCTCAACTGGTGGGTCGCGGACCCGTTTCAAGTGGGTCGCGGATGTGTGAGTGAAGACATTTTTTTTTAAAAAGCAAACTTTTATTTTGAAGAACCGATTTTCTAACGCTGTGCATGCAGTAGTCGTTGGACTGGAAGTACCGGAGACCATAAACGATTTTGAAAACTTCTGTCACGTAGTGATTATCTTCTCAATAAAACATCTTTGCTGATGTTTTTTCGAGTCTTCTGGCCAATCAGAATCAAGATTGTTGCCGGAAGTCCCCACGGAAAATAACTTAGCGGTAGAACTATTCTTTATACATCAATGGGAACAACTTCAGATAGAAATGAACACATAATGAAATATGACCCCCGGTTTGATGATTGACAGGTCACAGAACAATGGGAGCCATCTACCCTTACCCACAATTTAAAGTAAGTCACACAGACTATCTCCTCTTTACTCTTCTCTCAGCAAGCTGTCAGAACTAAGTGAAAAACAAACAATGGCATAAAATATTATTAATATGTATGATTTATTTATTTTCTTCTCAGAGTGTACCAGAATGCGTAGTTTGTTAGTATTTCAAAAAATCTCCTGGGGGAGAATCCCCCCAGACCCCCCTGCTGGGGTTGGGTTTTCAGCATGTGTGCCTTTTTATATAGTTCAGCTTTGATTCCATCATCTCATTAAACCTTTTTTAAAAGCATACTTTAGTTCTGTGAAGGGATATATGCACTGTACTTCACTTTTATTAATATTGTATTCTGAAAAGCGTATATTACAGCACGATTTTTTGTTGAATAGATTTGGGTGCTTCAAAATGTTGGGTCGCGATGTATTGACCAAGTAAAAAGTGGGTCCCGAGGCCTAACCAGTTGAGAACCACTGGTCTACAGTATATGCACTTGGGTGAAAATATATACATCACAGGTATTTGGCTAATTCATTACATTACATGTACATGTCATTTGTTAGACGCTTTTATCCAAAGCGACTAACATGCATTCAGTACTGAGGACAATCCCCAAAGGAGCAATTTGGGGTGAAGTGTCTTGCCCAGGGACACAACGACATGCTGACTGCAGTGGGACTCGAACTTGCTATCCCCTGATTCAAAGTCCAGCACTCTATCCACTGAGCCACAGCATGAAATTCCATGCAATTCCATGCAAACCCCATACCCCCCTCCCCTCATCAGAAAATGTCGTATAGCACGGTATAAGGCTACTAAGCGCCAAAGCACGCTCCAAATGTCTTGTCCAAATTTTTGTTGGAGATGTTTTTTCAGAGACAGAGCGTCTTTGGTGTGAAGGATATCAATGAATTAGGGAGGACACATAAAACACAAAATATAGGCCTTTATAATAATTACTATGGATACCTGGATGCATGGCCTGATTTCAGTTGAGTTAAATTCAGGAATTAAGCAAAATTGCAAGCTCACATTACTAATGCCCCATGTGGATTACTGTGATGTGTGATTGCCAATTCTAACTACAAAGAGACATGAGTGCGAACTGTAGTGTTAAGATGCAACCTGTGAATAAACTACAAATATTACATTGTATTTGAGTGAAATTAGGAAATGAATAGTGGTAACATTTCCACACTAGGAGTGCCTATGCTCTTACTTCTTTCTGTAAGATGTTTGAATAAAACTATTTACTGAAAAAATGGATGCTCAGTAAAATAATAAGGGTCTCAAGCTGCTTGAACAGAACAGAAAGTACGTAGCGAGCTGTTCACCGCAGCCCCTCAGAGGCCTGGCATTTACCGGAGACTGACAGCAGAACTTTCCACCGACTCTGCAGAACACACAACTTCTTACCTGGGTCAGTGAGAACCTCTTTGGCCTGAGCGATGTCTATAAACTTCTTCTCAGCCTTCTTCTTTTCTTCTGGTTTATGGAAGTTGTCCGGATGCCACTGTTGTGCCAGTTTCCTGTAGGCTTTGGTGATTTCCTTTTTCTGTGCATTTCTGTGACAATGAGAGAGGGAGGGGCATATTTACTATCAACACAAGCTGGACCTAATAATGCTTGACAAAGAGTTAGGGTTAGAAGGCTTTCTTAAAATGTAATACAAGTTAAATTGTCAATAGTGCCTTTTTTTGCAGAGCAACGGTTGTTATACAGTCCCAAAAGAAAAACAAATACATTTCTGAAGCAGCCTTGCAAAGCAACCCATTTGTCAAAAAAAATGAATAAGAAAAACCCCAATTATTCTTATATTGATACTTCCCTAAAATAATTCCCTGTCTGGAAAACACCTATTTCAAAAGAAATCCAATAACCAAAACTGCAGTGCCCACCTCTTCACTCCCAGGATCTTGTAGTAATCCCTCTTGAGGGACTGTTTGAGAAGTCGCTGAGCTTTCTCCAGGCCTTCTTTTATCTGCCGGTCGTTCTCGCTGTGTTTTGAAGCAGTCTCATAATCCTGAATAGCTGGAAAATAAAAAAGGGAGGACATAATAAGTATTGCTTTCTCCTCCAAAGCAGCTAATGGGAAGTTAAGTACAGTATTACAGTACAGTAGAATGAAACACAGGACCTTTAGACCTCATTGTAGCAAGCATCCATGCTGCTAAAGTGTCTATGAGCAATGCTCAGGGTCATGTTGTGTCTGGTTCATCATCTAATTGAAGGCTCAATCATAATTCTCACAAGAATGTACATGGATCAGCTAACAATAATTGAATTATATTTCAATCTGTGCCTTAATTTCCTCAATTTAGCTGTTGTGACGCGGACATTACTGTGACACAAGTCTATATCTACTTCCTTTTACAAATGATTTTGAATGCTGGCACTGCATTTATGACTTTATGACTAACAGTAACAGTAACACTTTGCAGACTCACCAATAGATGATCTCATCACAGGAGACTTGTGTTTGCATCCCAAGAGAAGGCTAATAGTCTACAGCCATGCTATTAGCTTTGTGAGGCCGCACAGCACACGAGCACAATGCTATGCTGATGTTTGCGGCATGGTAATCATTAGAACTATATAAAAAAACATGTTAATATTTAGCAGGTATGATTCTGATTTTCTCTTAGTTCAGCATACTGATTTTAGTATGTCTAATGATTACCATTCTGCAGAGGTGGGGACTCGAGTCACATGACTTGACTCGAGTCAGACTCAATTCGCATATTTTTTGACTTGAGACTTGCTTGACTAACAATGATAAAAGACTTGACTTTGTATTCATGACTTGAGACTTGACTTAAGCTTGAGACAGATGACTTGAAAGGACTTGTCTTTTTAAAATTAAATATTTGCATTTGTTTTTGTAGTGAGATATTGCATTTAGTTTTTTCGAAAAACGTGATTGGGTGATTATAGCGCCGGGCGCGCAAACCTGGCAACCCACTAGACGGCAGGAGCGTCAGTTAACATGGCACCGGCTAGCGTTACTCCACAAATAGTGAAGTTTGGATTCAAGGATTATGTTGTCGATGACGCTAATAAGAAGAGAACAGCGGTATGCAGGGTCTGCAGCATAAAGATCAGTGACAAGAGAAGAGGAACAAATTAAATGATTTGAAAATGATATCTATGTAGGTGCTGATGCTGTTGGCGGTTCTAGTGTTAACAGAAATTTAAATTAAATATGTGTAATGGCAAATGCCATATATGATTTTCTTACCTGGAATTCTGCCTTTTTGAACAGACTTTTTGACTGAGTCCTAGCTATATTGTCTGCAGTTCTAGGGTTAATATTAATCTAATATGATTGTCATCGGTCTAAATTAGATTTCAAATGATTAACTGTGTATGTAATGAAGATCATAGTGTGGGTTAAATCCATGTTCATAATCACTGTCTTTTAACTGATTTAAATGCGGAAACTGGGCTTATTCATCAGAATTTCGTATGACTTGACTTGACTTGCTTGACCTGAGCAATGACTTGACTTGACTTGCTTGACTCTCACCACAGTGACTTGGGACTTGCTTGATACTTGTAGGTCAAGACTTGAGACTTGCTCATGACTTGCACATGTAGGACTTACTCCCACCTCTGCCATTCTGTCTAAACTAGTGTTTAAGCATGCTAACGTGCTGATGCTAAGCGAGTGTAATGATGACATCGCTAACGGTTTATCCTGTTAACCAACCTTTGCTAATTAGCACTAAACAAAAATCGGAATGTCATCAAATGTAAATGATATCATAAAAAGGTTAGAGAAAATATATTACAGAATGTTGTCAAATTAATCTTAAAGGTCCCCTATTATACTGTTTTTCATCAATATATTATAAGTATTTGGTTAAAAAGAACACAATGGTGCTCTAGAAGGAGATTCAGGTGATAAGGTGTGGGGGGGGGGGGTTACCTTGGTTGGTGATTGGCTCATGGTTACACAAGCCAAACAATCGTTATGACATCATAAAATCAGCTCATTTTCAATGGATCAGGATAAAAAGTGAGCGAATCATTTTTCCTGAAACTTTCAGAATCTCTTTACACTGAGGGGACACATATTTATGTATAAAAGACATGAAAATGTGTATTTTGCATAATAAGTGACCTTTAAGACAAATAACTGCACACGTTTTGCATTGAAGGAGGGTCTTTAAATCCACTGTTGAGGTTTTCTGAGACTGTTGTGATAAAGATGTGATTATCTATAGTAAAGTAAGATATGTACAATCAGCTGTAACTGTCAAGAAAAACATGTACAGTATTAGCCCTGGTTGAAACATATGTTTACTTTTAATAAAACACAAGTGTTGCTAGAATCATTGGTATTATAGACTTGTTCATCTCCACCTAATGAAGCGATATGATCAACGTAGCATTTTCGACCATTATTTGTGTCCTTCGTAAAGCCATCCCTGGAAATCCCTCTTGCTATTAAAGAAACCACTTTCTTCATCCTCACCTTCAGATCATGTTGCTGCAGCTCCAGGCTGTTTGTGTGCGCACGTGTGTGTGTGCTTTGAGGCTTGTTTACCCTGTGAGACGTACTGAGGTGAATTTAACACCCATGGGTTATGACACTTTAAAAGCCCACATGAGGTCTAGGATTCCACCTGCTGATGCGTTCATGCCATGTAACGACAACATGCACAGTGTGTTATTTCTCTACTCTGGGGATGACCGGCCGGGAGTGATGGTGATATAAATGTACGGTGTATTGGACATTTGTGTATGTTTTCTTTTTAAATACGATATGTTAGGCAGTTGCTGTGTCCGCTCATGTAAAATTAATTTATTATTATAAATTATGGAACGCTCTGCCCGCACACCTACGGTCCGCTGACTCTGTACTCTTTTAAATGTCAAATTCCTGTTTGGGCAGGCGTTTGGGTAACTTGTGTGCTTTTATTCTATTTTATTCTATGTTCTTATTGTGTATTGTGTTTTTATTGTGTATTTATTGTGTATTGTTTTTTTTTCACAATGTATTGTGTTTTTAGCACTTCTTCATTCGTATGATATTTTAATGCTTTGTCAAGCAGTTTGTGACTATGTCTGTGAAAAGCGCTTTATAAATGAATTTGACTTACTAAAAGATATGGTAACATAATATGGGATGGATAATGTTGATGCAGTTTACTGATTTGATCAACTAAACTACATTTCAGCTTGTGCCTGCGACGCACATCATGTTAGCTTTGATGATTTAGTAATGTATCATTTATATTCATCGCTATAGAAAATCCATCTACATGGAATAAAAATGTTGCTTTAAAAAAAGCTCCACATCAGACAAGAAAGCCAGAGGGCACAAAGTGCACTCTGGCTGTTCTGTATACACCCAGAGTCTGGCTCTTTCCTCGCCTCTACAAGTTCGCTATTCTGGTGATTCACTCTGTGCCACAATTGTAAAATCACACAAAGTCGTAGTTGAGCACTTATGAACATGTTGCACTCTTCCTGGTTTCATTTGAACTGGGTTATTTTCTTCCCAGATCATGTTAAATTGTGAACAGCAAAACCATTTTAAGATTGAAAAGAGGAGAGCTACTTACCTAAAGTTAGCAGTCCTGCTTGGCTAAATAAAAGAACAGTTAACTAACTCAATGCGTTACATTATGATGAGTTACATCTCCATTTGGTAAAAATAGATGATCTTGCATGATGCGTCTCAACATATTTACTTACATAGGCACTGCGATGTGGGAAGGCTTACACTACATTTCAGACTTTATCGACAGATTAACATAAAATGCAAGCAGGGATGTTGAGGAAACCATATTATGGCTGTTGGCACGGGGGTAGAAGAACATCATGTGGAAATAACGGCATGTCATTGTCACCTGTATGTATATATGCCGTGTGTGTGTGTGTGTGTGTGTGTGTGTGTGCGTGTGTGCGTGTTTTGGCACAGCCACTAATAATATGGCTTGAGGCTTACACCTAATTACATCAATGGGAGAAATGCTCTGACAGATGCTTCTTGTCTTTTTAGGGTTTTTCAGACATAGTAGTTATATGCTAACCAAATTAAATCTGGAAACCCTTTTGAAGACATTTATCACACACATTGATCTACATGTTTTGTTTATTGTTCTTATTTAAATTCAAAGTCAAAGTAGATCTGGTGATGAACAGAGAGATTACGTTAAATGGGGATTTAATTGGATACGAGCTGCCATCCTTTATTTGACTGTATGCTGCCTGACAGCATTATCTTTGGATGTTTACATTAAAATCCCATTTACATTTCCATTTACTTTCACAATGAATTTTTCTGCAGGGTTATAAGGACCCCCTGTGTTAGACTCCTGCCATGACACCCCTGTACAGTGAAGTAGAGTTATTACAACCTATTCGCAGTTAGCTGGCTGACTCGCTGGAACTAATGCTGTCTGATTGAAGCAGCCTTTCATGAAATCCTCCCTTCATAAATGTTATAATCCTTTTGGGTTGAAACGTAATGTATAATGTTTTACTGACAGATGTTCTATTATTTCGTCCGCCCAATTTGTATAATCGGGGAAGACTAAAAAAAGGAAACGGCATTATTATGCATTATGTGAGATCCTCCAAGTGTGGACATTTAACAGATTGACTACATACAGCTACATGTGAAAGGCTCACCTTCTTCATATTGTTCCTCCTGGATGTAGGCCTCGGCTCTGTCTTTCAGCACGTTGACGTTCTCCGGGTCTGATTTGAGGACTTCGCCGCACACTGAGACCGCTCTGCTCGTCTGCTGGCCCTGCACAACACGCCAAGACAACACGCTGGTTAGATGGGTTATTTAAAGAGTGAGGTAATGCGTCTCATGGAAGCAGTAAGGGGTCTTACCTGAGCCAACGCATGACACATGCGCTCCTTGGCAAGGAGAGATAAATGGTGCACGTTGGGCTCGGTCTTCATCACGGCTTCATATTTGCTCACTGCCTCTTCATACCTGAAAGAGCAGGAAGCAGATGGGTCTTTGAACAACGCTGTGTTACACTGTTGATACGGCAACATGGATCAGTGCACCCACAAACATCATGTTATTCGCTGTTTAGTATTCTGAATATAAAATCATATTCATGTCACCTATGACATGACATCTATTCACAATAAGATGGGATTTGCATGCTTGTTTATAAAATCTGAGAATCTGTGCTGAGGGAGAGGAAGCAGTCATTTTGCAGCTGATGCAATACATGGTATTCAGAGATTTGTTTGTATTTACAAGGATATACCATTCCTACACACACACACACACACCTCTGCTCTTGGATGAGTTCCTCTGCAGACCGGATTTGTTTGTTGAGCTTCTTGACCTGCTTGTAATGACTGTAACACTGTTTGTGATCAGGATCAAGCTTCAGGCACTCGCGCACCTCACTGCAAATCAGACGAGAGGAGGAGGGTCATAACAGGCCATTTCTATATTACCTGATGTACGTGCGATATTACCAACTCATAGATAGATAAAAGATACAGTAACTAACACTTAATTGGAAATATAATTCTGCCATGTTTTATTCTTAAAGAAACACTAGTAATAAAGAAGTTATCTCATAATCACACTTTGTTAAATCCTAGCTCTTACTATCCTGGTCACAATGTCTAAGGTGTCACAAATAAAAGAGCAGTCTGCAATTGGGTCTTACTTTAGGGACATCTCATGGTCTCCAAGATTATAGTAGATGATGCTGAGTTTGTAGAAAGCCTGGGTGTTGTCATTCTTTAACTTGGATGCAGCTTTGAGGTCACTGACGGCTTTCCCCATCTCTCCCATTTCAATAAAACACTCTGCTCGCATCTCACGAGAGGTCACATCCCAAACGCAGGTCTGTAACAGGCAGATGATATCTCTTACAAACTACTGTACAACTCTGCAGCAATGATAACACAGACAATGTCATACTTTCCGGAAAGTGACGCTACGCCGACAAGATAGGTATCTTACCTCAATGATAGTGTCAAGCTGGGCGGCAGCTGTCACATAATCCTGGCTGCTGTAGCTCCTGTGAGCCTGAGCCACCAGTCGCTGCATTTCATCTGACTTTGTCAGCTGACTTTTGGCTTCTCCCTCCTCTCGGTCGCTAGGGCTGGAGTTCAGCTGGAATATTGCAAAGCTAGACAATAAATTACCTACTTGTTGTCATGATAACATAACTGAGACAAGTTAGAGTGACTGTGGAAAATTGTATTCAGTCCTTAACAACATATTCCAATTTGAGGTTCTTCCTTTGCTTTGCCACTTCAAAGCATTGCCTATCACAGCATTAGCATCCCTAAACCAAACACCTTATAACCATCCTCATCATAGAGATCATTATATTTATAAGAGCAATCACATCTAACTACATATCCTTTACAATTGAACCTGGGAACCCTTTAAGTTTTTCCTGAATAGCATAGTAAAAAGTGTAATGCCTAAATGTGCATTAAGCTTTGCCAATGATGGGGCCGGCTGAAGGACAGCACTCACCTCTTTCCAAATGCTTTGACATTATATCTGAAAATATTGCCCATGTAAAACTATAAAATCTCGGAATGGCCTCTCCTGAAAATGTGGCTCTTTGCCTTCTGGAGAAGACAGTAAGACAGGACTAACACTTAAGCTTCAGACATATTAACACATTTTAGTTTTTTTAATTATGTTTATCTGTCTGTTCAATAAAAATAAATATAAAGGAAAGGCCCATCACATGCCCTTGGCACAATGTGACACATACATTCACATCCTATTCCCTTATAGAAGATAAACTGAACTTTTGCCTGCACCATTACCTCACCTGAGAATACTGCAGCTTTAAACTGAATCCAAGAAGGAATAGTAGATATAACAAGGGCATGTACAGTATGTCTTCTGGGAGTGTTCTGTGTAAATATGGTGATGCTAAAGGAAAATACATTAGCACGCTCCAGGCTTAATCCTCAGCAAGCACCTTAAAGATCATCCCTGAGGGCCTAAATCAGTGTTCACTGCCAATTTAGTTATAATCCACTTGTTTTTAAATAGCATATAGATGCAAGGTATCCCTTTATACAGTATACAGTAAAGTCTTATGTGGCCTATGTTTTTACTTTCTAGTTTATTTTAAAGACTGTTAAATCCATTCAGCTCTTCAATCTCTGAGGTTTTCAACCTCATAGCACAAGTGTACAATATAGTAAAATAAATAATACAAATAAAGCGTTTACAGTTCATAATACAGAAGTCAACCTCAATATCTTCCACAACAGTACAAATAAAAAAATAAAAAAATTGAATTAACCTTATTTCAAATCGAGTAGAACATATTTTACATTGAGTTTTTATGCTTGAGATTAGTTTCCCTTTAACATCAGGAAACAGTTCAACACTGACACCTCCTGGTGATCTATGCTTTTACACCAAATTGTGACTTCTTAGTGTTGTTGCTGTGGAGTTTAAAGTGGACATTCCTGTACTTACCACTGTCTTAAAGTCCCTCTCTGCTTCATCGAGTCCTCCCTGCTTCAGGAGGAGATTTCCTCTCTGGAGGCGTGCCTGTTAAGATAGGGGGAGGACATGTTTTGCATAAAGTACAGATAGACTTATCACCACAGCTGACATTACTGGCCAGTTTCCCAGCACAGCTGTGTGTCTTAACTATAACATTTGCACATATGTATATTGTAAATGCAAATATACCAGTTTCTTCCAATTGTTTGATTAAACCAATTGCTCGCACAGTTCTGCATTCTGCAGTATGAATTGAAGCTGTGCAACTATGTAAAACATATAATTTCAGACCAACTAAGGTGAAAATAGAAACTTACAGATTTGAAGTCTGGTTTGAGTTCAATAACTCGGCTCAAATCTGGCAGTGCAGACTTTGACTTCCCCATTGCTAGAAACACTGTGGCTCTCCTGTAGTACGCCATGTAGTTCTTGGAGTCTCCGTCTGACATGACATCGAAGAAAACATGGTTTAATCATATTCCCTGTTGTACAAAAATGTTACACCTTTTTTGCGTAAAGAATGTCTGCTACTTACCCACAGCAGCATGGAAATGAGAGAGAGCATCGGCTAGCTGGCCAGCAGCGAGCAGTTTCTTTCCCATCTCCATATGATTGTCCACACTCCCATCCCTGCCACATTTCACTCCTGAAAATAACACACAATACTGATATCCTGCCAGAGGTGGAAGAAGTACTCAGATCTTGTACTTAAGTAAAAGAGTGTAGGACTACCCTCTTACAAGTATAGGTCTTGTAATCAAAATGTTAATCAAGTAAAAGTACAAAAGTATTAGCATGAAAATATATTTAAACTACCACAAGTAAATGTTTTCATTATACAGTACACAATAGCCCATTTCATAATAATATATAGCATATGTTTTGATTATAACTATTGATGCATTCAAATATTATCAAAGCTGGTACAGTAAAGGTGCAGCTAGTTTGCATTCCTTTGAATGTTGCAGGGTAGATTGTGAATTGTACACACTAAAGTCTTATTTAAGTGTTAATTGTATTTCACATCATTAAACAAAATCTGTAAAGTAACTGAAGGTATTAAGGGTATTACATGAATATGTATTGTAGTGGGGTAGAAGTACAGAGTAGCAAAACATTAAATTACTCCGGTACAAGTTTCTCAAAATGTTATTCAAGTACAGTACTTAAATCTACTTAGTTACTTTACACCACTGTATCCTGCAACACAATACGGAGCATATTGCCACAGAGCAGTAAGTACAATACAGTTCTCCATTCTTAATGTATTCATGTTCATTGCCTCTGACATGCGGTACCATTAGCATAAGTCAGTAGCGTTGAGTGACAGAGAGGTTACTTTGACATGTAGGCTAGGTTAAGCTAGCTGTCATACTTTGTGAGTTAACGATAGGTCAGCTTACACAAAGACAATACCATTAACAAGCTAACGTTGCAAAGGTGCAATTGATTGTTCAATCACGTATAGGTTAAACGTTGTTTAACTAATCAGCTAAAAACGACAACAACACAAGTGATAAGCTAGCTCAATGTTAGCCAACTGATATCGATTTTACTAGCTAACGTTACCATTGGGATGACTATAAACAGTTTGAATACAAGCAGGCTGTCTAAACTGTGTTTAAAGTTATATGCTAGTTGCCAAGTAAAGTATAACGTTATTCAGGTCCTTACCTTCATATCTCAGGTCAATCAAAACAAGAACATATGGGATGTAAGTCAGTACTTTGTGAGCAACATGGTCGATGGAAACCATGGTTAGATGTGCATCAGACAGGTCCAATCCCGCTATGTATCACACTTCAGCCGATCTTATTTTAAGTAATGTCTCACTTAATTCTCCACAGTCCCATGTGTTGACTGCTATTGAGCATTGCTTCTCCTTTCCCAGTCACTCACAGTGGGGCAGCAAACGAAAGCGGCCGGTCGTGGGGGACTGTGATTGGCTGGATTGTTTAGAAAGCCCCGCCCACCTCTGTTGGTTCAACTGAGAGGAGCCACGGCAGCACAAGATATGTCATCATTTTGTGTGTGTAATGTATTTGTGTGTGTGTGTGTGTTGGGTTTAGTACATTTGTGGGTCCCACTCAGGATCAGGCAACTGTTGTGGGGACCAATATTGAGTGATGGCGAGATTAAGCCTTATGAAGCTTTGAAGCCAATTGGTTCGCAAAAGGGTTCCCCCATATACTGTAGGGTTCACCTCATGAGGCTTCATTTGAACACAAACCCCCCTCTTAGTCAACGTGTGTAAAACAGGCAGATATGACATCTCAACAGTGTGATCTTTCTTATACCGAGTTCCCAATGAGTAAAGCCTTAGAATAACTCTAAACAAGTTACAACGAACATGAAATCATATTTTCATGTAATCAATTTGTATCAATATTGTACAGGCCATAAGAATATAAAACACCGGAACTTTTTAAAGAACATCCATAAACATTCATCTGTTTTCATTTTGCTAATTATTTATCTGATATCCATTTACTTGTATATAGACTCTTTTTGCACTATTTCTTTTTTATTTGTATTAACTTGCACATCTCAAAACATTCTCTTGCACTATTGTATCTGTTTTATTTGTTTTATGTCCTATATTCATGTTGCGCTGTTGGAGGACCCTGTGACCTACGTTTGTCATTGCCATATCTACACTGTAGCTACTGTGCACATGACAATAAAGCCTTGAATCTTGAAACTTGATATATTCCAGTTAAATTATTGTGATTAAAAAGCCTAAGGAGGCTGGAAAACATTGTGAAGAGGGATTTTTATTCTTTAATAATATTCATAAACTTAACCATGTTATAGCCTCAGAAAGGCTAAACAACATCAAAGAATACATTTATTAACTACATTATTACATTTAGCTGTAGCTTTTATAAACCAAAAAAAGACATAGACCGGTTGTTGAACACGGGACCCTGCGATTGATAGTCAACTGCCTTCCAGCTGATCCACAGCCCATGCTGATCTACCTGAAAACACTGTAGCCTTACTTCACTCTTAGTATACTTTGTCTTAGTTAAAATGTCATGAAAGGACATTTTTGCATTGTAACGGACATGTACTTAAAAGGTAAAATACTATTGTACAGATTATAAACTTGAAGGTAGAAGCTTTTAATGGAAGATAATGTTATAATGTAAGATAATAAGATGTTAATGCAATATGTGGGTGTGACTTTGGTTCAAGGGGCTCAAGGGTGTAAATGGATGTCTTCCAACCTGAGGGTCAGTGGTTCAACTCCCAGCATGCTCTAATATTTTTGTTATTTTACCTACTTGAGCTGCCAGGGAGGAGTTCTTGCAAGTTCTTTAAAAATAAAAGCTCATGCAAACTCTTGTAAAAACGTTTTTAATTGTGGTGTAATGAAATGGAAAAAGGTAGAAAGACATTTAGGCTTGATTCCAGTTTTTCCTAAAGGACATATTCAGATAATCAAGTCCAATTCTAACCCTAATATATGAAAGAGCCCAGCTGGTAACAAATTATGAAATACATCTGTGTGTATTTGGCGCAAGGAGTAAATGGATACCTACCAATGTCGGGGTGGAATGATTATGGAAATAAAGAGGCTGTGGCAATGAAGTGAGATAAATAAAAAAGTTTGGTAAAGTTAGACAGAAACAGAGGCTTAAGTCTGGTTTTATCTTTTAAAGACCTGGAAAGGGTTATTAACGCCTTTGTTACCTCGAGGTTGGACTACTGCAACGCTCTGTACGTGGGTATGGACCAGGCGTCAATTAAACGCCTGCAGCTAGTCCAGAACGCAGTTGCACGTCTACTCACTGGCCACAAAAAGCGTGACCACATCACCCCAATTCTGGCCTCACTGCACTGGCTTCCAATTCGGTTCCGAATTGATTTTAAACTCCTTTTATTTGTTTTTAAAGCACTAAATGGGCTGGCTCCGGCCTATATAGCCGAACTCCTCCAGCGCTACACCCCAGCCAGAGCTTTAAGGTCTGCTGACCAGCTGCTGCTGATAGTGCCCAAGACCAGGCTTAAAACCCGAGGGCACCGAGCCTTCGCAGCAGCTGGCCCTAGGCTCTGGAACACTCTGCCCCTCCATGTGAGGTCGGCCCAGACCCTAGGGGTTTTTAAATCTACTCTTAAAACACACTTCTTCTCCCTGGCCTGTTAGTCAGAGCGGAGCACGACTCCTGACTTTTCCCTGTGTTTTTTATATATCTGTTGTAATTTATTGTCTTTTATTGTGATTGTAGTAATGTGTTTTTATGTGATTGTAGTATTTATTACATGTACAGCACTTTGGCCCGACCAAAAATCGCTTTTAAATGTGCTTTATAAATGTGCTTTATAAATGTGCTTTATAAATAAACTTTGATTTGATAAGTCCAGTTTTTTAATGACATATTCAGGAAACCCAGCTCCACACGTCCTGGTAGCCTTGGGTTTTTCTGAACTTAAACGTCCTGGATTACTCGAACCACGCTCTGAAGCCTCGGCCCAGTACGTAACATCATTACCAATATGCTGGTTAACAATTTAGAGTTTAGATACAGACATTTTTGTAGAGACATCCCTGATGTGCATGGTGGTTCTAATTAAGCATACAGTAGGAGCATAGTATGTGCCATTTAAAAACAGTGTTCAAGTAAATGCACTTCGATACTTTCCATCATGACAATTAATACGAATGATTTCAATTCTGATGATGGTCCGGGGGAAACAAAGTGTAATATATAAATATTTTTTTCAGCGTGTTATTGCAAATTTCCAAAACATCTTACAATATTTATGATATGTTAATATATACATTGTTCAAACTATTTATTTGATAAATAGTTCACTACAACAGCAACATATCGAAATAACTAATACACAGATTTTGGGACACAGAGCCATTCCTTATTTGTGAATGTGTCTGCGGTGGAAAACATTTTATAATTTAAAATAAATCTAATGATAAGCCCAACCATGTATTTCATCTTTTTTTCAACCTTTGAAATAAAGTCATACATATGCATTTGTGGCGGATGTGGATGTGGTAGAAGTAATCTCGGAAATCCTGCTCCCAATACTATCACTGGTGGTGGTCCTTGATTTTCTTCCATAAGATGTCGCTGTAATTGCCACAGACGCAATACTCTTTTTTGTTGCAACACTTCTGTAGTCCTTAGGCAACTGGTAGTCAGGGTATTTTTTAGGACTGCAAGGTTCAAAGTCAAGAAATAGATGGTTATTTTTTTCTGGAAATAATCAAATGATGGAGAAAAAAACAAAGTATACAGTGGCAGCATTTTACCTTGAGTCGAATCCTTCCCTCCCTGCAAAGATACTGTAAATAAGGCCTCCAACAACAAGTAAAGTGGAGCCTCCCCAGCCAATAAAGACACCAACACCTATTTCAAACCTGGCAGTTCATACAAGAAAAGTATATTAATGTACATTTCTTTCTTCATAGATTAATGTTATAAATGTTGATATTTGAAATAAGGCGAGTTTGTAGTTATCCATGTCACTTAAAAATAATACGTACTTCTGAGCTTTGTAGTTTGGGTCCTGAAATTCTGCTCTGATTTTGTTTCCATAGTAAGAGAAAGCGGTCATTGAACACAGACCTGAAATATAAAAAATAAACTACATTATTAATCTTGAGATGAATAATGTAGTTTATTGTTAAATGACTTAAAGAGGTCTATGTAAAGTCTTACCTCCGATAAGGTAGTTCATTCCACCAGCAAAGGTTACTCTTGCATTAACAATCTCTGATCCTCCAACTTTAGTGCACTTCATTCCCACCAGGACCAGCACTGATCCAAAAAAAGCCAGGATAATAGAGATGATGATGAGAGCACGGCACATATGTATGTCCCCTGTCCAAGGACAACAAAAAAACAATATTATGCATACATGACAAGATGCAGTTACAAAAGATTAAGGATCTTTTTTTATTATTTATCATATTTTATCATTTTACTTACAGTTTAGTGCAAGCATTGATGGAATTCCTTTGCAGTCAGAAACTCCAGTTGAATCAGATATACAATCCTTCCACAGGTTGGAGAAGTAGTTTGAAGTGGTCAAGACTATGCTGTCTACCTCAGACCATGTCCAGATCTCTGTGGGCATGGTGGAGCACACCAGGATCCATCCAAATACACAGACAATAAAGCAGCCAATCTCCATGTACATCACCACAGTCCTGTAACTCATGCTTGCCTTGAAGTTGAGTCTCTAGGCAGAGAAAAAGCAAATACTAGCAATGGCACAGCAGCTCTTGAACACTGCTGAAACTGCGCACTGTGTTTCCAGCACTAAAGGGAACACACACACACACACAAACACACACACACACACAAACACACACACACTTGCACAAACCACACAAACAGGCCCAACTTGGTTTGTGTACATCATCACATGCTATGCCTTGAATTGTGATTCCAATGTTTTGTGACCGTCACTAAGGTCATGTGTTTGTTGTTAGTACAATACACCTGCCATCATCAGCTTATCAATTCCACAGAATAATAATAGTTCATTAAGAATATGTTGGCACATCATGACAAGGACTTTCCTGATAAATATGATTATATAATACACAACATTTGTTATTGTTAATCTAAAAACGTAACATGCAATTAAAAGCTGTCAACTCTGCTATGAAAATAAAGGAGTTAAGGAAGGTCATACCTGGATATAGTTCATATATATATATTATTGTGCTTACTCTAAATGTGTTCTCCATGTTAGTATCAAGAAATAATAAACGCACAAAACATTTCTGTAATTTAAACGGAAAAACTTTGAAATATGGAACCTATCCTGCTCACCTAATTATAGTCAGTTCAGTCACACAGTTCTTGTTGTGTGAATTGTGTGAATAGATATTACACAAACTATTCACCTATACTCACCACTAAGTAAGAAATGTACACCAGCTAAAGCAGGCAATTCTGGCTTTGTTTTTGTCAGTTTCGCCAATGTTGGTGCATTTAATTCCAACAAGGACTAGTGTTGAAACAAAAAATCCCAAACAGATAGCTGAAATCATCAATCCCATGCATGCTTGTGCAATGCAGTCAGGGTTTTGCATTTCCTCCATTTTCTCATCAATGGGTTACTGACCTTGCAACACCTAAAGCCAGACACATATCTTGTCACAAGCAACCCTAATTGTTTTCAGGCACTTTGCAGTCACTCTCTTGTCAAAAGGGTCCCATTCATATTACCTTGAAAATGAACATTGTGAAACTAGTGAGCCATGGGAGAAACCGCCCGAGGCTCCTGCTGAATCTCTTTTATAGCTTTCAAGCTTCAACACTTACGTATCTGGAAGTGAACGAGTTGTTCCTTAACTCATTAGGCCTTAGGATATCTAAGTGCTGAGTAATAATGAGCTTCAATTTGAATTAGAGCTGAGGTTGAACACTTTTAAGACACTTGAAAACTGGGGATTGATCTGCAGCACTCGACCAAACATAAAAGTGTAAAAAAACCTAATGCCTGTAAGGCTTTCTGATGACAGAGTAAATAACATATACAATGGAGAACTCATACAACCCCAACTTAAAAATGCAATTCATTTCATCCATTTAAAGGTGGCGTAGGTCATTTTGGAGAAACCAGCTCGAGTGCGCTGGAATTTGAAAATACACAGCCGGAAAAAATCTGCCACTTCCTTACAGAGCCCCTCCTCCAACACACACGAACGCGCACATGACCAATGAGGGCACGAGATAAGTTTGTACACAGATGGAAGGCTGACAGGCAGGTAGGCCATCCAGTTATTTTAGCCGGGCCGGCTAAAATGATTGGTCATGCTTTTTACAGTACTACGGCTTCCACAGATGAAAAATTGTTATGGATTTTTTGTCAAAGCACTTAAGATATTCATTGCTATCGGGATGTTAAAACCTGTTTCACGCCTTCCCCCCGGTACCGGGCGGATAAACGAGTCATTTGCAGGAAACAACGTCTAAGGAATCTTAATATTGAATAAAACTATGAATGTGTTAAATCCATGTAACGGGAAGAAACTCAGCTAACTGATCTTTTTAATTTTTTTTTTCAAAAAAAACCCACAATGCTAGCACTCAGTCTCTGAATTAGCCTCGATCGAAAAAACGGGACCGACAAAGACACATAAACTCACTCAGAACTCCCTTATTACTTATCCTAGATGCACAACCAAACACTATTTTTTGGTGTCCTGGAGACACTGAATCTAACGGTGCCCACCTCAACACTCAGTGATAAACATTCGCGACGCTATCAACGAAAGCGTACATCATCACATGTGGAGCTAAGAAGCTAAACACGTAAATATATCTTACCTTGGTCAAAAGTGGTCTTCAATGGCATTAAAACGATAAAAAAACGATGCTGCAGTTAATCCATAGGTTCATCCTATGTGTCTGTGCCTTCTTTGAAATTATTTCTGATAATCCATAAACAATACAACTGCGTTTTAGTTTCCAAACTCCAGAAGGAGACATTCCTCCAGTTTAGTTTCGCTTTCCACACGCGAAGCGGCAACATTTTTTCTTTACAATGTGTGTCTATGTAAGTATCCTCCTTCGATTCTATTGGCTCTAACGGTCACAAGGGTATGTCAACCAACCAGATCGAGCAAGGGGGGCCAGAGATAGGTCAAATCCACCCAAATGACCCCAGATGGCCCAGTTTTTGGCTAAATCTCTCTAAAAAGGTCAAATTTCACTTGTTTTGCATCAATCTTGATACAGGGTACTTATTATATGTTGTACTTTGGATTCCTAAAGCTTTTAGTCTACTAACCCATCATCCAAGGGTAGTTTTCACTATCTGTAAAAAATAATTTTTGGACGGACACTATAATTTACAGTTTTTTACTATGTAAAATCTGAATTTTCTTTAAAATAAAAAACATTTATATTGATTCTGACACTTCTACATCCAACTCACAGGTTTATCATTACTTTGAGAAAAGATTATTAATTTAACCCTTTTAGAAGGGAAGATATGGTCATTTGTTCTGGGAATGTCATTTTCGAGCCTGAGACCTGAAAAACAGGCTCAGAGTGGAACAGGTTAAGAGCATTCCATGGAATATAACAAAAAGTGTATCTCGTACCGGTTTCTCAAACTTACCTACCCCACCTTTAATATCCGCTTTTAAACAAAAACAGATACAAAAACAGAAAATAAATGTACATGTTTTGGCAAAAAACCTTAAAAAGTATTAAACAAGCATTCAGAAATAAAGGAAACAAATACCGGAGTATCAAGTGCCATCATGGACGGAAAGTCTTTGCAGTCAGAGACTCCAATAAAATCGAAAAGATCTTCCACAGATTAGAAAAATGTGTAACTGTGGTAACTACTGTTCCATCAAGTGTAGATAACTGCCAGTATTCTGTCGGCAAGGTGAAAGACACCAGCACCCAGCCTGAAATGTTTCAAACAAAGGCCCAGATCTCCAGATACATTCTGATCATTCTGCAGAGAGGATTTCTGCACACGATTGTGCGACAGCCAGTTGATGAGACTTGAAATTGATGAATTGCTCCCTTGCCAGTAAGCGTGTTGAACATGTATGCTCTTCAGGTTTAATAGATAGGCTGTGATTGAAAGTTAATGTATTGGACTGTTATAGGGAGGAGTTTGACCGTCAACATCAACAAGTGGCCAATAGTCTATTATCATCCAGTACAAGTCACTTTGACTCCATGTCATATAATGGTTTTTTAAGCTCTAGGATGTTATGCAAATGTAATAAACTGTGTACAAACCAAGCAATGCTCACTTTTGTGTGTGTCTTTTAGTGTGTACCTTTTTTAGTTGGCATATAAACTATGATGGGTATGGGGTCCAATACTTAAATTAAATAATGTAATGCAACCCTGTTTTGTTGTTGTTTTCTTTACAGTAAATAAAAACGCTGGTCAAATATTTAACCTAAAAAAATGCATCGTACAGTATTTTGCATGTATACGTGTTGTGAGCCAAAGGTACATTTTACAGTGTTTCTGGTCGTTTGCATCAAAAACCATGGACAATATACAATAAAGAAAAACATTTAAATTAATAATACTCATATGGTGAAAATGTCTTGTTTATTATATACATATGTTTAGATATTCAAGACACATTATAACTTTTAATATGTTCTTTGTTTGAATCACAACGAAGTTAACACACATGATGAGTAAACACAGGGCAGTGTATTTTAAACAGAGTATGACCTGTTTTACCAAAAGAAAACATGAGAAACAACTGAATTAAAATTATACATGGTGCATGGAAAATAAAGCAGAGGGTTTTATCATTCTATCTGTATGTCATAACCTGATTGCTAGTAAATCCCATTTCGAGGTAACATGTCTTGTGAAGTTTGCATGTTTGTGTTCAAATAAAACTGTACATAAAAAATAGCTTTAAACTACTATACAAATGCGTCTCTTTCTGAGAGTTTCGTGGGTGTTGTCTGTGACAGCTTTGAGATTCTGGAGCTGTTGGACGGTCGTGAGCCCATATAAGATCCATACTGCATGGGTGGTTTGTAGTATCCGGTGTACAGGGTTCTTCCTCTGGAGCGAGGGGCCATGTATGTTCCTCCTCCATATGCGTATACTTGCCTGAAAGATCAAAACATTGCCAAAATGTATTACATGGTAGGAATTCAGCAGGCACAGGAAATGAGTGAAGGTGGAAGAATATTTAATTGAATGAAATACCTTTCAGGGAAAATGACTCGGTAGACTGTAACAGCGTAAAACAAAGCCCCTAAAAGAATTAAAAAACATCCCACCAATCCTAGAAAAATGGGAGGTCCTAGGTCATACCTGGAATTGGTTCAAAAGGAAGACAAACGTCATGATAAATTGTACATACTGTCCATATTGTAATATTTTTCTATAGAATTAAAGCAATACTCTTATAAAGTTGTCAATTTTATGATGAAAATCAGTGTACCGTAAGACTCCCGGACCAACAGTGGCAGCAAAGGTTGTCCTTGCAACCCTGTTTATGTATAAGCAGTAGCCAGAAACATCTGACACACCTGCATGCAGAGGTTTCGTTGGTATTAAGAAATAATGATGACAAAACACTTATTTCATTTACAGAGGCAAACACGTGTTTGTTTTGTACTCACTGCCAGCAATATGAAACACTGCTCCAGCAAGAAGAAGTTTGTCCTTGGTTTTCTCAGCTCCTCCAATAAAAGTACACTCCATACCAAGAAAGCAAAATACTATTGCGAAGAACCCAAGAGTTAACCCGCACATTAGTAATCCTCTCACTCCCTGGACATAAGCTTTGAGAAACAGAAATAAATTGTTCAAGTTAGAAAACAGTCTTACTGTACAATTCTGTCAGACACAAAATAATCTAGAATTGAGGATAAATACTATATCGTTTCTGCTTTTAATATTTGTCAAGGCTTTGATCCAGGCAATTCACACAAAGTAAGGAGATAATGTTAAATCATGGATAATGTTATGCCTAAAGATGGGATGACAATAGCACAAGTAAAGAATCCCAAAATCAGCTAACTGACCCAGTAATGTTACAATACTGTATGTACATGACAATATCAAGCTACAGTTAGCAAACATTAGAAACCAAACCAAATGGTCACACTATATCAAATAAAGCTGCAAGGGGGCAGGTGGTTGCTTATAGAAGTTCAACAATTAACTTCTAATACAAAGATTGTATTATTTCATCTTTCTAAAGTCAATTAGTCTCACTTCAGGCAATGGTGTTACTCAGTTTCATTGAGACCACTTACCTATAACTGTGTTCTGCTATGAGTATCAAACTATGGATCTGTTAATCACTTTGTTAATTCAAAGAGAAAGACTTAAAAATATCGTATTGCTAATGCAACATGTGGAGAACTTACGGGTCACACTCCAGAGCACGGGGAAGTCTCTACAGTTGGTGACAGCCGTGGAGTCTGTGAAACAATCCTTCCACAGGTTGGACCAGTACCAGGCCACTTTGATGATAAAGGAGCCTCCTTGTCCTCCTATTTGGACGATTCTCCAGTAGTCCATGGCCATGGAGCAAAGCACGAACAGCCACCCCAGTGATGACATCAAAAAGCCAAGCACTTGGATCAGACGCTTCTTCATTTCTGAAATCACTAAATTAACCAGGTATCTACCACTCAGTTGAACAGAAGCAGAAAACACATTTAACGTCTACTCTGTGGGGCAAAGGATGATGAGTGGTTTCCTGTTTCAGGACAGGGTGACATTGTGTGTTTGCCGTGTGCCATTAGTGTTGATGAGGGCACTGTGCAATTGGGTGAGATGTTTACTGTCAACTTGCTGGAGTGTGCTGACCGCTTTAGGTGATTCACACCAACTGCTGGTTTTTTGTTTCAGGTTTATATCCAGCAATGAATGCTAAAAGTACATTTCATTTGTATTTACAGTATTTTGTTTCTAAAACACACATATTTTTGTGTCCAAAGTGTTATTTTCAAGAATCTTCTTAAGAGAAGATAACACAAAAGTACAACACTGCTGCCCTCTTCAGTCTGCTGAAATTCAAATGTATCTTTTATTCTTACTCACACACTTTTATATAAAATTGATACACATTTCAATCAGAAAATACCATGATGCTGTCCTTTCCCGACCTTCTTCATGTTAGCTTGGAGTATTACAATCCTAGTCACAGGAAAATCTGTGTTTTAAACACTTTATAAATATTTTCACAACAGATTAACTAAAAGTTAAAGATACAACCAGCAAAATAAATGTCTTAAAACACACTTTATTTCCAAATACATTAAAAAAAAGAATATGCAATTTCTCAACATCAGAGAGTAAACTGTATCATACTACTATGAACTACTGGCCCCTGGAAGAAACACTAATGAGTATTTGTAATGTAATGTAATTCCTAATGAGCTACAGATTAATCTCAGTACATTTCTGTGCTATTAGACAGAAACCACCATGTTTCATAGTATGCTGTATCTTTTACATAGTATAGATTACATATTTTAAGACTCATTGGTGTCTTCAACTTCAAGTGTTTTATATTCACATCCCTCACACATAAACATTCTTATCAAAGTGCTCCATCCTGGAGGAGTTGCTGTAGTCTGGGGGCGGCCTCTGGGTCACAGGCTTTGCCTGCCCTCTCGGGTAGGAGGAGATATGAGAAGCAGTACTTTTGTAGATATAGTTTGCCTGTCTGCGGCTGTGAACAGACAGAAAACAGATTCATCTACATAACTCAAACACCGACATGGCTCAACTAAATTGAATAATACATATATACTGTATAATGTTAACATTATTAATAACAGTTGGTGTTACCAAAACAAACCTCTTGGTAAAAGAACCTGCGATGGAGAAACAGAGCATGGTGCCCCCGAGGATACAGAGGATAGAACCTGACCAGCCAATGAAGAGAGCGGCTCCAAGTTCATACCTGCAGACAAACACTGATGCTTAATGATCATTAAAGTGGTTAAGTTACAATAAAACAGTCACTGGGTGTCAGACAGTTCTTACTTCTGTGCAACAAACATTGGGTCAAAAAACTCTGATGTAATCCGGTGAGCATAAAGGGAGCATGATGAAAGTGAGCAGATGCCTAAAAAGAACAAGAAAGAAAAGGGAATGTAACTACATCAAAAAGGAAAAAGATACAGATATTCCATAGTACATTTGACCATACTTACCACTTAAAAGGAAATTTACACCAGCAAAGCAGGCAATCCTGGCTTTGTTTTTGTCGGTTCCTCCGATTTTGGTGCATTTCATTCCAACAAGAGCAAATGTGGAACCAAAAAATCCCAAACAAATGGCTGAAATCATCAGTCCTCTGCAAGCTTGGATGTAGCCTGAAAATGGATAAAATGAAGGTCAACCTCTGTGCAAAGTGTTCTTTGGTTTTGCGTTTCCTCTACTTTCACAACGGCACACTGAAAGGTCAATGGGTTATTGAACTTGTGATCAATATACACATAAAGCAAGGAAAACAATTTGTCAAGTATCCCTAATTGTTTTCAGACACTTTGCGGTTACCCTTCTGGTATAAAATGTCCCATTCAGATGTGATTTTGAGGCGAAGATTACCTTGGAAGTTAACCCCTAAAACCAGTCAGCTGTGGAAGAAACCACCCGAGGTTCCTAGTAAATCTCCTTTATAGCTTTCAAGCCTCAAGAGCGGGGCTAAACATTGACATATTTGAAGGTAAATGAGTTGTTCCTTGAATAATAAGCCTTAGGGTATCTATTAGTCCTGAGTGGCAATGAGTTTCAACAAGTAGGAACTGAGGTTGAACAGTTATATGGCACAGAAATCAGAAAATAAACCTCAACCTGATTGACCAGAAAAGGAAAACTAAGAATCAAATAAGAAAGGGAAAAATGGCCGACCATCCAGTGCCAGCATCGAGGCAAAGTCTTTGCAGTTGGAGACTCCAGTTGAATCGGTGACGCAGGTCTTCCAGAGATTCGACCAGTAGGTAGCTGTGGTGATAACTGTTCCATCAAGTGAAGAAACCTTCCAGTAGTCCGTCGGTAAGGTGGAGGAGACCAGCACCCAGCCCGAAGTGCTTAAAATATAGGCCAATATCTCCTGAAACATGCTGCTCTTTCTGCAGAGAGGACTCCTCCACTCTGCTGTGTGACGGCCAATTAGGTTAGTGAGACCTTCAATTGCTTAATGGTTCCCTTGCTAGTAAAGCTTGTTAACAATGTAGCTAAACTCTGCACCAGTAAGTTCAATGGATCGGCTGTGATTGATAGTTAATGTGTTGTGGACTGTTATATTCTGTGGGAGGAGTTTGGCCTTAAACATCGACAAGTGGCCAATGGTCTATTTTCCTCCAGAGCACGTGACTGTGACTCGCTCTCATAGATGATGGGGACTGAATGTTCTGGATGTAGAAAGTATTATGACGACATCAGAAATGACTTTTAAAATGTATTAATTGTTTGCTCTGTGTGATCTTTTACTTAGGTATAGTAGCAATACCGCTGTGTAGAATAACTGTGTAACAACTAAATATAGTTTTTTTAAAAGTATACATGCACAGAAGTACTAGCATTAAGGTATACTTAAAGTTGCAAAAGTTAAACTTATTATTTATGCATTATCGTGCTTAAAATAATAATAACACATGATGTTTGTTGATTATATCTGGCATTAAAAATGTGCATCTGAATCTTCACATATTTTTGATTATTTTGGGAATTAAATAAAAAACAGTTTCAAGAAACCAAAGATACAGATCAAACATTTGCGATGGGATACAGGACAGTGAATTTGACCCTTTGACCTTTAACCTTGCACTGCCACTGACGATTAATACTCAACAAGCGAACAGTTACTTCCTGAAAGACCTAAAATAGACACAGGATTTAGATAACTTATTAACAGCATGTCACTCACTACGGTGTCCTAGCATTTGGATGAAACAAGCTTTCTGTTACATTACAGAGACATGTGTTAATCAATGGAGAAAAGGCTAAGTTCAAAAGATATGCTTTACAGATAAGAAGCAAACAAGAGGGAAATTAAGCAAAAAGGCTTTTTCTAATTTGAAAAGGAGCCCCATCTGGTGGCATTAGGCCATATTATTATAATGTATTTATTTCAACAAAGACCATGCATACAAATATATTAATCTCAGAAAAAACAAGATATGAATTATGCCAGATTATAGCTAATAGCTCATTTCCATCTGCAGTCCTCCGAGGGCGGGTACATAACAATCAACAAACACTAAAAACATTGCATAATCTCTATCACACAAACAATTATAAAACATGATTTAAGTACAGGTCAATCAAATAATACATAGTACAGTTAAAATATAATATTACAATACAGTTACAATTGAAAAACCCAGATAATGTTGGCATGACTGATTGCTTAATATACATGTTTTATTATTCATATAATGTTACTGTAAGCACACAACAATCTGTAATAGTTCTTTATTTTTTAAGGTATGCCGTAAAACAACATCTTCCTGGATTAAATGATTGTAAAGAGACATTTATATGAAGCATATTTTATCTTCAAATTAAGTTTTAAAGACAGGGAATTTGAATATTTTCAGCATATTGAAAGAAATACCAGAAAAGAAAAGAAAAGAACAGAAAAGGGGTTAAAACTATAAGTTATATAAAACGATATAACTAACTAAGCATTAAACTAATACAACTCCCTAACAAACTAGCAAAAAGAGTAACTTGTTGTGCATATCAAGGAATGTCTAATTATGGACAAAAATAACTAAATGCCCTCATTATCACGCATCAAGTGTCAAGTATGTGAATAAACAACATTACAAAGCAAGTGAATTGTTTGAATGGAAAGCAGTCTGACAATTATTTCCTTCCTGACTGGTTTGTTACTGCCAACAACAGGTCTTTGAGTGTAAACTGTGACACAGACACTCGACACTCCCAGATTGACATTTCCAAAAAAGGATTAAACATTTGCTGCAGTTAAGACCTGAGCCATAATCTGGAACTCTGTTTCTGCCTGAATTTAGTTTTTTCTAATCCTAAATTTGGTTTAAAAAAGTAGTAGATTGTGATTATATAAACAATCACCAGTCAAATATGTTGATCATTTCATTATGGAAACAGGTATACATTTTTTTTGTCTTTTTTATTTTTTAACAGATATCTGTGACCAGCGACACAATCTGAGACTCAAGATGAACATTTGTTTCATTTTTAGATTACAGAGATAATCTGATTATTTCCCTAACAAATTGAAAGAAAAGGCTTTCAGAGCCAGCCTCTACGAGAGATACTTAATAACGACCACTTAAAGTTGACTTATAAGCCACTACTTAAAAATATGCATTAGATTCATTTACACTGGGTCTAAATTCTGAATAAATGTTGCCAACAAATGAATGGTTCTTGATATAGCACATCTTTGCCTGTGAAACAAAGGTGATACATTTGTTCCTGTAGTCAAGAATATCTAGTGTACATTGTGTCATTAGGCATAAGGAACATTTCATAAAACCCCTCCACGGTATATCCCCTGCAGCTGAGTGAGAAAAGACCAATACTGTATGTGGACGCCATGAAACTCGGACCCTTACCTTCCAGCTTGAAAATAGTATGATGCGGTCTGCAGTGCAGCGCTCCAATGGCATTTCCAGCACAGTTGTTCCAGAGACCCTGGAGCACCCAGGTCGCTGTGATGACTGAGGATGCTCGGCTGGTGGCCCTCCATTCGTTCGACACCGTGGCAGCGATAGTGGCCCCCAGCCCGGCCAGGCCGCTGAGAAGAGCCAGGATCTGCAAGCTTGACATTTGGAGCTTTACGATATGTTTAAAGTCTTTTAGCAGATTCAGGAAAATGAGAAGAAATAAAATGGCCCCAGGCAGGCAAATTACACTGTGGACATGTGTTTCATTGAGATCATTAACAACCAGGAAATCTTGACCGTGTCTCTAGTGGCGAGGGATGGACACAGTCTGAAGGAAAAATCGTCAGGTATGAGCTGTCAGTTATTCATTAAATGTTGGCAAGCAGTGTTTTAAATGCACATTTTGGTCTACAAATAAGGTCAAGTACCATATTAACATAACAAAAATAAAGGAGTAATCATTAATCCACAAAAGAAGAAGAAATGTGACAAAGTCCAGTTACTGGTTCATCTATTTCTGCATAGGATTCAAGCAGTGGACTAATGATTGTCAGCTTATATGTAAACATATGTTGTTGTCACTCATGAGAGCATTGTTTTTTTAACCAAAAATAGAATAAGAAAAATAAAGCCACTAGTAAAAAGAGAGAGGAGAACAAAATCAGTTAAATTGTGTCGTCGACCTCAATAAATAAATATTACGTGAAACTGACAGTAGGAGTAGGTTGATATTTGAGAACAAATTAAGATCAAAAGTTTATTGGTAATCATTTCTAATTCAGTAAATTCAACAGAAATTGTTGTTAGGACCTTTAATGTCAAAAATCTTCATTTAGACACAAGGTTGTGAAAAATAACTCCAGTAGATGTCACTTTTCTAGGCCTACCTTCCTTGAAAAATAAATACATATGTATATCCTGAGACTGCTATCAGTCAACATTGTATATACACATATATCTGTAAAGCACAAAGAAGAAGAATAAGGGGGCTTTCACACCAACGCGGTTCCAGGGCCGGTTCAGAGCTAGAGCCTGCAAAGCACCGGTTTTTCCTGTTCACACCGCAGCGGAGCCGCCTCTAAGCTCCGGAATCCGGTTCGTTTCAAGCACCAAAAAATTGTCGGTCTAGAAGCAAGAACCGCATACGTCACGCTTACGTCGGAGGGGGGCGAGATTAACCTGAGCTAACAGTTAAAGGCGAGTACGGCAAATACAAGTTGTAACAAGCAGTAGTGCACAATCATCGACCCGACGCAGTCGTTGTTGTAAGTAGTGATCGCCGTAACGCCGTTGGGGAGAAAATCAGCGACGTAAACGGTGACGTCATGACGCAGCAGCGGCAGCACCAGTCGGGCTCTGGGCGGTGTGAACAAAACGGGGGCTGAAAAGAAAAACCGGTTCCAAACCAGAAAAGCTCTAGCACGAAGCTAGAACGGGAATCTGAGTCATTAAAGTCTTATTTTCTTCAAAACTATTTGGTAAAGCAAATCAGCTGTTTCAAAATACGTTTTTTTTAAAAAAGTATTTGAAGAATACATTTATTTTCTTCTTGATTCTTGCTTCAAAGATTCTCACACTTTTTTCTGGGAAATCCTTGAACCAAGTTATTGAAAATATTGTAGTAACGTCGCTACTAGACTGGTATACTTTCCCCTTATTATTTAAGAAAATTACTTAATATCAATAACATAGAGTAGTTGAAATGATCTCCAACGAAACCGGCTAACATTTAAATACTAAATACAGGTGAGTTTTAAAATAAACTAAAACGCTTAAAAATGTAATAAAAACAATTAAATGAAATAATCTAGTATAACAACAATCTATCAAAAATCATATACACACTATCAGTATAATTCATGCATGAGGACTTCTACTTCTGATTAATTTCGGATGACATTTCACTTTATTTGTAGTACTTTTGTGTACATTATACTGGGTAAGAAAGGACAAGAGTTCATGAAGGACTTTGAGAAGTGATGGAGACTTCAGTGAGCCAATCCTAAAGCGGTGGGCGGGGCTAAACAGTGCCCCGCTCACCTGACTTCCAAACCAGTGTTTGTGTCCATTAGTAATCCTGTCCTGGATGTCTGAGGGGATGACATTGACAGACATTGGAGTTCACAGCATCTGTTCTCTCAGGCTTGACCTCCTCTGAGTTTCTGTCGATATCCCCCCGCCACACAGCTTCAAGAGAAACTCCTCAGGTCGCTTTTACTGGTGGGGGGCATGGAACAAGTGCGGAAGGAGGAGAAGGATAATCCGTTGGCTTCAGCTAATCTTCTCTCCAAGATTTTCTTCTGGTAAGAGAAGCGGCCTTCAGGGACAGCCGTGTTTGACATTAATTGAATGGAGAGCTCTCCTGTGTGACTGTTTGTCAACTCAAAGGACTGTCCACTGGATGTGATAGCAGGTAGCTCAGCATCAGTCCATGCGTAAACATAACCTCACTGTTCCCACACACAGGAAAGAGCTCAGGCTTTAAGTACCTGTTTATTCCTATACACTTAAATGACAACAGGCACGTCTGTGCAGTACTTCTAAAGTAGCATGACACATACAAAGTGGGTGAATATGTTTCAATAGTAAAGTAAAAAGTAGCTTTTACTAGCATTGATTACAAAAAGGAAAATGAGAAACAGTAAATATTATATAATAACATTTGAGTAGTAAACAAGTTTTGGAAGTTTGCAAAAAACGTTATTAATAAAGAAAAACATGGATTACACTTGAATTCTTTTTAACATCTGCTCTCTAGTATTACACCCCCTTAGTGTAACACCCAACATAAAAATAAACCACTTTCTTCCACCAATATCTTTATTTAAACAATTCAAAAATCCATACAGTGTTTTTGAGAATTGATTCAGTATTGCAAAACATAACATTGTGATACCCAGGTGTTGATATTTTCTTACACCTTTCATACAAACATACTACTTACATAAGGTACAGTAGCAATACATTTATCTGTTCTGGTAAAAAACAGTACTTTTATTTTCATGTTTTTTAATAAGGCTAAATCTAGGTGTCTATAGATTCTTTGAACAATAATTTCCATATTATATTTTAACTTCTGAGCATGCTTTCATTGACTTTCTCTCTAGTTGGCTTAACCCCTTGTTCAGAACTGGGTACAAGAGGAAGTTGGAGGAAGATGACATGTATAACGTTCTCCCAGAGGACGCATCAGAAACACTCGGGGAGGAGCTGCAAGGGTAAGATGTTGAGTAGAGTTTAGTTAATTATGTTCAAATACATATTTACTGTAATTTTTCCAAAGTACAAAGTAGCTAATATGATGGTTAGGTTTAGATTCTTGGAGTCCGATGCCACAGTGATCTATTTCTGCATGTACTATACATAAATTCTAGTGTCGTACTATATACACTGATTGGGGTTTAACACCTTTTACATTTCACAGGTACTGGAACAGAGAGGTTCAACAGGCGGCAAAAGATCTGCGCCCACCCAGACTTGAAAATGTTCTTGTACAGTGCTACTGGAGATCATACGCACTCATTGGAATTTACATCTTTATAGAGGTACAGTTACACACATCTACAGAAACAATACTGTTTTAAGACTTATGTTTCTCTCTTTAATTCAGCACTCTTCTGCTTTACATCTGATTTTCTATCAGGAAGTTATCAAAGTCATTCAGCCGTTGCTACTTGGGAACATAATTGAGTACTTTGAGAGAGAAGACCGCACCGACAACACAGCTGCGGTCCATGAGGCCTACAGATCCGCTGCGGGCATCTCCTTGTCCTGCATCAGTCTGTCTGTTCTTCATCATCTCTATTTCTACCACGTCCAGCGAGTGGGCATGAAGATTCGTGTGGCCATGTGTCACATGATCTATCGGAAGGTCAGTCATTATGTGACACTAATGTATAATGTCATCGTCTGTCATATTCCTTTGGTTCATATACATCAATTAACAACTTTGTTTTGCAAAGGCTCTTTGTCTTAACAGCAAAGCATTTGCCAAAACTACCACAGGACAAATTGTTAACCTCTTATCCAATGATGTCAACAAATTTGATGAGGTAATTATCTGAAAGCATGCTATGTTTATATTTAATATCCAGTATGTCTAACCCATTCAATAATACATACCTTACACCAATCCTTTGCTTTTCATCTTTTTCTTACAGGTAACCTTATATTTGCACTTTCTGTGGATCGGGCCTCTACAAGCTGCAACTGTGATATTATTGTTGATGTATGCTATTGGCCCATCATGCCTTGCGGGTATGGCTGTTTTCTTCATCCTGATGCCTGTACAGACAATGTTCGGACAGTTGTTCTCTAGTCTCAGGTTTGTAGTTATTATATTGTAGTTCAAATCAAGAAAATCATTTTTCATTTGACTGCGTGTGTTGTACTGGTGCCGTTGCTGCAATGTTTGTCTGTTGTTTTAGGGCTGACACAGCAGTCCTAACAGATGACAGAATACGGACAATGAATGAAGTCATCACTGGTATCCGTGTTATTAAAATGTATGGATGGGAGAAGCCTTTTGCTGCATTGGTGGATGAGGTCAGAAGGTACAGCCAAAACTAACCTGCTTTCCGTTTTATCAAAAATAAATTAGAATCTAACATCCTATCCTCTTAATAACAAGCTCATTAAAGGCAAAGGCCCGTGTTAGCTGACAACAATGTGCATCATGTTTGTTAAACAGCTTTTACTGACAACAACTCCTGTTATTGTACAGAATGGAAATCTCCAAGATCATGAAAAGCTCCTATCTGCGTGGTCTGAACATGGCGTCTTTCTTTGTGGCCAACAAGATCATCGTCTTCATCACCGTCTGCGTCTACGTCCTGACAGGAAACCAGCTGTCTGCCAGCAGAGTGTTCATGGCTGTTTCCCTCTACGGGGCGGTCAGACTCACCATCACGCTCTTCTTTCCTTTTGCTATAGAGAAGGTTTCTGAGTCTCTAATCAGCATTAAAAGAATTCAGGTAATTACACCACACACAAAAACCTTATTATACCCAGTGTGTGTTGAATACGGTCAATGTAAACTAGAGCTCTGAATGTGCTTCCTTCTTCTCAGACTTTTCTTCTGCTCGATGAAGTTGCTTCTCAGCACCTGGGGCTTCCCTTTTCAGACAAGAAGGACTGTTATGTGAAGATTCAGGACTTAATATGCTACTGGGATAAGGTGAGAATTATTGTGGGCAACATGTCTCCTTTCTATCTGTACATAGCTCATGTGCTTCAATCCTTACAGCCCTCAAGTAAGGATAGAGAGTGTTGCTATGCAGATTGTGAAGCCTTGAGGACAAACTTGTGATTTTGAGGTATAAGTAGGCTTAATTCCACATTAACAGTCTGAATAGTTATTACATGACAGTTTCTGTTTATTTACAGATGCTAGAGGCTCCAACATTACAGAATGTGTCTTTCACAGTGGCGCCAGGGCAGCTCGTGGCAGTAATCGGACCTGTTGGGGCTGGAAAGGTCAGGTCAGTTTTGTACTCTCAGGCTTATAGTCATGCTGCACATGTGACATGTCAAGTAACTTTGAAATAGTTTATTATATAAAGGTCAAAATTGTACTATTAGTACAGCATAGAGTCAGTGCTAGGTTTGACTTTTTTTACCAGTAGTCGAATGCCATAAACAATTTTACTAGGGCTATTGGCTTATACTGATACAATGGAGACATTACATGTTTACATTTGTAAGAAATACAAATGAAATACCATGCTTTTACCATAAAGGAAAGCTTTTGTAGGATTGTATTGTAAGCATCTCTATCTAAAGCCAGGTTGTTGGATAGTTAGATTGTTTTCAGGCAGCACTATACATTATCTTCCTCAACTGAAAGAACTGAAAAACACATACTTATTCACTTTATTACCGAGAATTAAACAAGAATAACAGACCTCTCTTGTTTTTGTGTGGCAAATATGGAGCTAGTGCAATCAGATATTGGCTTGGCTTAACATAAAGACTGTAAGCATTCAAGAAAACACCTAGAAAAGTTATAAACATGTGGTCTGTTATTTCTTCTGTGTTTGTGCATGTCAGTCCTCACTCCTCAGTGTGGTTCTGGGGGAGCTGAGTCAGGAGAGTGGTGTGGTCAAGGTCATAGGAAATCTTACATACACCTGTCAGCAGCCCTGGATTTTACCTGGTACGATTCGAAGCAACATCCTTTTTGGGAAAGAGCTCAACCCCCAGAAGTATGAAAGAGTCCTGAGAGCCTGCGCCCTCAAGAGAGTGAGAATCACATGCCCTGCTGCATCTTCACACTCTGTAGTCTAGGTGTTAATAAAGTTTAGTTGGAAGTGAGTTTCTTGTTAATGTGGATGACTGGTAAGGGTTGCATTTGCACCCTGTTCAGGACCTGGACCTGTTGCCAGGTGGGGACTTGGCATTGGTCGGGGACAGGGGGGCCAACCTCAGTGGAGGACAGAAGGCAAGGGTCAGCTTAGCAAGGTGTGCTATAAAAAAGCAGCAAGGCACATTTGTATTTGGTGTAAGTGATAAATAACGACAATAACCTTCACATGTGTGTACTTTTAGAGCAGTGTATCAGGATGCAGATATCTACCTGCTGGATGACCCGCTCAGTGCTGTGGATGCTGAGGTGGGACGGCACCTCTTTGAAAAGTAAGTCTTGTTATTAACATCTCAATATTATTTTCTATGGATCACTCCAGTAAAAATCAGTTAATCAGGTCTAAGTTATGGAAGTATGTCAGCACAAAATATATATATATTTTTAGGTGCATTTGTGGACTTTTGAGGAAGAAGCCTCGTATACTGGTTACTCACCAACTACAATATCTGAAGGCTGCGGACCAGATTGTTGTCTTAAAGCAGGTTTGTGTTGACGTTTGTGCTTGTTTATAATATACTGTATATAACATGTTAAAAAGGTGACCATGTGGTGATAAAATATTTAAAAAATGATGCATTGAATCTGCATTTAGTACGTCTCTCCATGCATTCTTATATGTGCTATTCAAATAGTTTAGATTATGATCGCATGTGTGACAAGGTGTATACTTCTGTTAACAGTCACTGTATTATAACATTACTTCGGCCTCATTTCAGTGCCTTTTTCCAGCTCAATTACTTTCTCAGTAACTCCACAAGCAAAATGTATCTTTTAAGTAACAAACACTTACCCTCTCAGGTATTAAAGGTTGCTTTAACAAGTTTGAAGTTACCCTTAGGGCATCAACTGATTGGATCTGATGCCTTATGAATATGCCTTTCTTTGGTTGCTATCTTTGACTGTCTGTGGTTTGGAGCCAGGCAGTCTGTAGTTCACAAGTTTTTCTATTAAAACAAACAAAGGATTTGATTTCATCTCTCAGTCTGACCCCTTCAAAGCTACATATAATCACCTCAATCAGTATTGAAATAAAATACAACAGATATTGATGATTAATTGGTAGCAGCTTTTACCACAATTGTATTCATCAAAGGAAACAATACTTTCTGTGCGGTGTTCAAAGGTTAGACGCTTGATGTTTTATAAGTTAACAATATAATATTCAGAACTAGATTATTAATTTGACTTCCTTATGTTTCCTACCCTATATGTATTGGGACTCTTGTTATTTCAATACTTTCAACACGGTGAAGGACATTCAACAAGTTTTTGTGAAAAGACTATTATTCTCTTACTTAGAAATACATTTAATATATCAATTATGTGTCTGTGGGAGGACTTTCTTTTATATAAGAGTTTTGAAATGACATACAGTAGGATGAAAACTTACATAATTGTTTTGTAAGTTAAAAGTTTCATTTCCAGGGGTAAATCTTCCAACAGTAGCTGAAATGTTCCTCACATTTGTCTAAATTATGTTTATTTCTTCCACCATTGTCAGGGTCAGATGGTAACACGGGGAACCTACAGTGAGTTGCAGGGCTCTGGACTCGACTTCACCTCCTTGCTGAAAGATGAAGAGGACCAGGAGGAGGACAGGAAGACCCCCATCCCTGGGACTCTCTCCCGCTTCCCCCATACACTCTCTGACAACTCAATATCCTCTAAGTCTTCCTTATCTTCCTCTCGGTGCTCTTTGATTAAGGCACCAGAACCAAACGAAGTGGTAAGTGTGTTGGATCATTCTTTAAAGTTGGCCATCATTTTCGTACTTACTTCATCAAACTTTAAAGGTCACCTATTATGCAAAATCCACTTTTTCATGTCTTTTATACATAAAACTGTGTAAAGACATTCTGAAAGTTTAGGGAAAAAAGATTGGCTCACATATTGTCCTGATCCGTTTATATAAAAACCTGTCTGAAAATGAGCTGATCAGATTTTGGCCACTTTACGATGTCATAACGATTTTTTGGCTTGTGTAACCAATAGCCAATAACCAACCAAGGTAACCCCCCCCACCTTATCACCTGAATCTCCTCCTAGAGCACCATTGTGTTCTTTTTAAACAAATATCTCTCAGAGGGGCGTTGGGAGTGGCTCCTTATTTTCATCTAAAGTAACAGACAGAGAATCAGCACTTTTGAAACAGGGCTGAAACAGAGGGGTTTATGGGATGCTGCAATGATCTGTTTGGTATTTCAAGGCAAACACTTCAGAGACATGTTTTGTATATATCTGAGACCTTTAATATATTGATGAAAAACAGTATAATAGGGGACCTTTTAAGCATATGTGTATAGCAATCTCAATGTATGAAAAGGGTTTGTTGTGAGTTCTGGCAGCCACTAGAGGGCAGAAGGAGCTCACATTTCCCTGCTGCTCATTAGAGCCTGATCTTAAATGTTGCTCACTGACACTAGTGTCTATCTGAAGGTAGTGCAACCAACAGAGGAGGAGAGCCGCTCAGAAGGAAACATCGGCCTGCGTATGTATGTGAAGTATTTCAGGGCAGGCGCTAACTTTCTGGTCCTCTTCATCCTCATTTTACTCAATGTCATAGCACATGTGAGTCCATTTTTTCAATTCATTTTTTGTGTGTGTTCCATGCATTTTAGTCAAATACAACATATAATCGATCTAGTCATTTTTAGACAAAAGAGAATACTGTAATAAATTGTCTTGATTAATGTTAATTTCATGTTTTTTGTGTTTTCTTTTTAGATAACATTTGTGCTGCAGGACTGGTGGCTTGCGTGCTGGTGAGATATTATTTATTTTACACCTTGTGAACACATATGCTTGCAAGAATATCATGTATTGAAAGGCAAACTGACTATTTCCAGAGACTGTAAATGGTGGATGGTTTGGTAGAAGAAGGCTGAACCTTGGTATTATCTGTCACTTGTTGAACTGACCTTGTGCTTCAGGATAGGGGGAATGTTCTGTTTAGTGCCTTCCTGTTGCAGCATTCTTTATTCGTTGTGTTTATTTGTCCTTGTGGATTTTTGGTTCTTTTGTGGCTGTCTTGCAGGGCCTCTGAACAGAAGCACATCAATGTGACAGAGCCCCTCAATGGCAGCCTCCCCCGGCAGCTGGACCTTGACCTGTACCTAGGTGTTTACGCAGGTGAAGCTCACTGAGCGCACACTGCTTTTTGTGTACTGTTGAGGCTCTAAATATGCCAGCCATTCAATGAACAGATCCACAGTTCTTTGGCTGTGGCCCAAGGCCTTCAAGGCCCAGTGTATGTGTACATGGGCCTCAGCTGTACAGGGAGATAGCAGTGCCTTTCTTCTTCTCTCCTGTTGGATTGCTCTGATTGTCTCCCTGTGACTCCTAGCTCTATCAGGCTTTGTATTCACTGGGACAGTTCAGCATTCAAGACAAACATGAACATCATTTGAAGGCAAAACTTAAGTGGAACACTCTATGTCATTTCTTATGCCATTCAACATACAAAATAATGGGAACTGACCTTGGAACAGGTACAAGGGAAATATTTTAGTGTGCTGATGGATTTTTCTTCTGTGCTTTTGTCAGGTTTAACAGCTACTTCAGTAGTGTTCGGCTTCCTTCGCAGCTTGGTCTTCTTTAATGTGTTGGTGAGCGCGGCCCAAACCCTACACAACAGCATGTTTAACGCCATCCTCCGGACCTCGGTACACTTTTTTGATATCAATCCAATTGGTAAGTGACTCTCATCAATACTGATTTATGTAGTACAGGAATGAAAGGATGCTTTTGAGACGTTAACATCCTCTGGGGCCTAAGGTTGAGCTTATTGTTCTAATGTCTCACCACTAGAGAGCAGACTGTTACTTACTTTCTCGTCTTTCCATCCACTTTACAAATATCCACTAACTTGGCCTTCAACTCCAAAATGTGTTATTGCTATTAGATTTAAAAAGTACGATAACTTGTCTTTTCAAATATAACAGTTTTCAGATTAAATGTAAAATTGTATACAATTCAAATCTTTTATATTTTAATCATATTATTTGAATGTTTATGTCATTTCTATATATAAATAAAGTGCATATCTGAAAATTAATCAGTATATCTATTATTATCTATAATTAATATAAAGGCTGTACATTTAGTCACACATGCTTATAGATGGTGTTCTGTAAGTGGGATTTATAGGTTCTGAATAAACTGGCAACACAAAAGTCGCTGCTGGGAAGTAATGCCTGTGTAACCAGGAAGCCAATTCAGTCAAAAAGCCTTGAGATAGGACTTTATATATAGCCGTAATGTATTTACAAATGACTAAAGGGAGTGTTATCTTTTTTTATTGTGAGCTTGAACAAAAAGCAAACAATCATATTGAATAAATGCTGTTTGCACAAGATCTTGGTCAGTGTTGTGTTTGGACTATAGAGCTGTGTAAATACGGACGTATTTGTCTTGTGCGCATTATCAGAAATCTTCGATTTATTTCATTAGCTTTGTAGGCTGTAGCTGCTGGCTCAATGGAGTAGGCAGATGGACAAGATTTAGAAAGTGAGCAAACACTCCAAATCGCCTGACTTTACTCAGGCAGGGCTGCTGGTTTTCCTTTTGGCGTGTTTTTCACTACCATTTTAAATAGATACTAATATAACTGAGAGCGTTTTCTCCTCTTGTAATTTTAGCTTTATGGTATTCATTATTTTTAATAAGGTGAAGTACTGTCACTACAATCTGTCATTCATATCCAAAGTCAACTGTCAAGTGGCCCACTTTGATAACTTTAATTTTTCTGGAGCATGGTTCACCTGTCAGCAGATAATTACTCAGCCTAATCTCTTCATAGTGACATGCATGTACTACACAATCAGCTCGGGTGGGAATTCTCAACAAGAAGGAAACTTGTTTCTGTATAATGAGTCATAATAAGCTGCTAACACAAGTCTAAATATGATTTGAGGGTGTTCAGAGCTTGCGGTTTCTTCTCGCTTTAGAAGTGGGTGCAGCGACAAAGCTTCCCTTTGCATAGCTGTGTTTGGAGCAAACACCACAGGTCTTAATCTTTGGCTTTTGTTTTTACTGCTGCCGTTGTGTTAGGTATTGGACTACCTGGCAGCTTATCTGGGTGTGCCCTGCTTTGTAATCTACGCACGGGAGGAGAACAAACACTTTGAATAATGTAATAATCTGTTTAATAGTGCAGCAAAAGAGAGGCTTAACAGACAGTGCTATCTGATTGCTGTTGTGCGGCTATCAGTAACCATTGTATGTCCAGTCCAGTCATTACAGCTTGGCCTCTAGGCTGGCTAACAACACTGTGTGTCTGACTGCATATTTAGACAACTGTCCCAGAGAGGGGGTTTCTTTTGTCCTTTGTCCAGTCAACAGTAGATTAAGCATGACCGTGACATTTTTTTTGACAATATAAATGACTTTCACTGATTTACGTTTTTCATTTCTTCTCTCGCTCTGTATTTTTGACTCCTTTACTTGAGTGAAACCAAACAGAAAAGACCAGTAAAAAGCTGTTGTCAGCTCTGTCACTTCTCTCTCACTCTTCTTTCTTTCTTATCGCGCTGCTACTGTCTAAACCATTTCTTTTTCTTTCACACAATAACCACTTCTCCATCACAACTGTTTCCACAACTACTTGTCTCATGCAATAAGTGTGAGCCATTTGTTGCTGTGTGCCTATGTGTTGTTAAGGATTTGACAACTGTTTATATGTGTAAGTGATAGGTGCACTGCTGCTGAACAGGCCCAGTGTTTGATAGCTGTCCACAGAGTGAAAGGTTACCATTTCAAGCATCACTGCACAAAGGTCTTATTTGTTATTCTGTGAATGTGGTTTATAACAATAGAGTACAGCAGTGGTGAATTATGATTGATGGAGAGGCATTGTAGCTCTTCTGTATCAGACACTGAATGCCTCTGCGCCATTTGAATCATGTGTTATCTTTTGTGTGGAAATAGTTGATTTCCAAGTTTTGTGATTAAACCTTTATATTTTGTATGGTAGGAAGACATCCAGATGAGTTTGATAAAACTACGGACTGATTTTTGCTCTTCTATATGAATTTATATAATCTAATATATTCATGTTTCTACATTTTTGAAATATGTACAGCTGTTCTTCCAAATGTGATCCAGTTAGAGCAGCGGAGACAGCGGTGGATGTGTTGAGCTGATGTTGATCCCTGTAATTTAGTGTCATTGAGTGGGCTAATCCCCTCAGAGACTGCAGGCCAGGGCTTCAGCTCATCGGCACAGTCAAGGAGTGGAGTTTCAGTCTACACACACACACACACACACACGCACACACACGCACACACACGCACACACACGCACACACACGCACACACGCACACGCACACGCACACGCACGCACACACACACACACACACACACACACACACACACCCACACACACACACACACACAACCACACACACCTTTACCGTCCCCCTTAGCATCGGCATATTGGGCCATCTCAGTGCCAGGTGTCACTCAGTTGCTGTTGATGCAGGGAACATTAGATCCTCTGTAGTCAGTGAAGTGAGATTCTAATTGTGTCTACAGAGGCAATGTTTTTAATGTCTGTATTTCAGGTCTTGGATGCAAGAGTGTTAAGAGCGAAGTCGAGGAAGTACTGCAGAGAGGATGATGATATCGAGGTGTGTAAATTGAATGTGGAGATGGAGCCGTGTGTGTGTGCAGTACGGCTGATAGGGCTCCCCCTCGCTCGGCACTTCCACTATTTAATTGCATGAAAGGGAAGCAGAGGAGATTGCAGGAGCCTGGCGGTGTGAGCGAAGAGAATGGATTTAGAATGTATTAGTATTGGCAGCAAGGCGCCGGCGGTGGGAGGCTGCCCCAGGCCCCGAGGCCCTTCATGGAAGTACAGGTGAGCTGTGCCACCTCCAGCCTTGGCAGCCCCCTCCCCGATATTCCTTCATTATCACACTTGCCTGACTGAAAGGCCCTTCCAACTGCACTGGGCCCACACATGGAGCAGCTCTGAGTCGTCCCCTTATCTTGATGTTTACAGGGAACAGCGATTTGCCACACGCCCTGCTCCAGCCGGACCCCACTGTTCCACTTCTTTAACTGTGATTGGGGGCCCTGCTTTCCTAATATCTCCACCTAAGGGGCCACCTTAGTTGGGAGGGCTTGATATTTCCTGAGCCTGAAAAAATGGTGCAAATCACCCCTGGAGTCTTAAACCATGATAAATGGTTTGATAGTAATGCTGCTGATATCCTGAAACGTCTATACCCCTTTCTACACAATAGGTGATATTGTTGACAACCACCCATAGTGATTGAAGCCATTGTCCCATGCCGATCTTACCTCATAGGCATTTCCATGCAGTGAATGTCTTTGTGTAACGGCATCACTGTAATGTATCCCCTCTATAGTCCGCGGTGGATGGAGAAGGCCTTTACTTCATCTCCTCTGAAACTCTCTGTTAACTGAGCCGCTTGTCAAACAGCTGATAGCTGACTGATGTTTTCTGTTTTAACACCCTCTAACCATGGTATGATGTAACCCAGAGAAACCTATCCTCTTCTTGCTGGCATTGTTTGTCAGATATGCATGAATTTAGGTCATCTATGGCTTAGACAGTAAAATTACATAAAATATTATTGGATCTTCCGCAAACACAGTTTGACAAATACTCCCCCCATTCCCAGACATAAGCAGTGATCTTCTACACTAGTATAGTAGCAGCTCTACCCCCTTGCATGAACCCTCCCCTCAGGATGTCTGTATGCTAAAGGGGCACTCACACTGTGAATAAGATTAGTCTGCCTCCAAGTGTACAACATGCTTACGCCACTTGACTTTGAATCAGTACTGATTTGGAGCATTGCTGGATTGTTGCGGGGAATAATGCTCTGGCTGGGTTTATGCAATGGCTGTTATGGGGAGCCCGGCCTCGTCTGCATGCATGTTTTTAAGGCGGGAGTGGCATTTTGGATAAAGCTGTAAGCTGCTTATGGCCGTGGAGAGAGGTGATTACAGGGCCCACCTCCATAAGACTGACTGGGAGGCTCCGAGGCAAGTTTTAGGTCAGTGGTGCCATGGCTCCACTCCACCACGCCTCCAGAGTGCCATTCTGCCACATTCTGCCAATGTGCCGCTCAGCCATTTCCTCTCTTAGTCCCGTAACAAGTCCCACCCTGTTACATAGCCTATTCTGTAAGCATGGATAAACACTTCCGCATGCTTGCAGGGATAGTTTCACTTTATCATGATTTTTACATTAAATACTGTATGCGAGTGCTGCTTTATTTATATTCTCTTCAAACTGATATTGTTTGCTTAATCACCAAGAGAGACAATGGGTTGCTTAATAGCTGTATCAAACATTATGACACCATTTGGGAGTTGTTTTGACAGTGAATATACATTAAACTACGCACAATACTGTATATCTACTGGTTGTTGGTGTCGGGCGCTGTACAATAGCTGCCCACTGCTCCTAGTACTAGACTCCTGGTACTAGGATGTGTTAAATGCAGAGAACACATTTCACTGTGTGTGCTGTGCTCTGCATGTGTGACCATTACAGAGGGTTTCATCCCTCCCAATTCTTCTTCTATTTTACCTGTAGCCATTTTTCCTATTGTGGCACTGCAGGCACTGCTCTGGTACTTCTTGTCTGCCTCTGAGTCTGAGTTCTTCCTTCAGGGACAGAGATAGAGAACGCCTTTCTGTATTGCCTGCCTTTAGGAAGTGTAGCCTAGGGATTTACTTTCACTGACCCTGCTGTAAACATTGTGGGAAAGCAACTGGAGTGTAATCTTATGTACTGTGGGATCAGAATAGGGGAGCAGAGTTACTAAAATGGTCACAATAAAGGACTGCCACAGCACCTGCGAAGCACCAGACAAAATAATGAACACCTGAGCAGATTGGAGGCAACTCAATTAACGTCACTGACACTGCCAGTCAGAACATAAAGGCAGGTACACAGCTTCTGTTGCCCTTTTGTTCCCAAACAAAAGGTTCCCTCGTGTATTCAGCCAAGAGTAGGGCAGTCTTTATGAAATGCTAGACAAATAATGATTCATTGTTTACTCTAGATAGGCCTGTGTTTTTCATCTGATATCACACTCCGTGTATAAGCTCTTTTCTATTAAGTTGGAAGGGACTTTGGTAACAGTTGCTCAATAGTCAAGTGAGTACAAGGAAATTGAAACAGACTAAATATTGTTATCAGTGGATAACAGAGGGAAATTCCCAAAGGATAAACAGTATTAGCATTTGACGCAGATTTTTTTTTCTAATTTCTATCTGCATATTAAATTGCACAATACAGTAATATATCTTGAATGTCCCCTCACACTACAAAAGTATACATTACATTATCTTATTTTTCTCCAATAAAAGAATACTCTGCTCTCAATTGTGGGATTCTATCTTACATATATCCACTCTAATGTCTTGTAATCTGGACCTTTTGTGTTGTGTTGTTTTCCAGGAAGAATCCTCAACAGGTTTTCGAAGGACATCGGTTACCTGGACTCTCTGCTCCCATGGACGTTTGTGGACTTTATCCAGGTGAGTCTCACCTCGGCAGGTTTGGTCGCTGGCGCTGCAGCATGGGAAGGCCATTTCATGCCTGGCTAAACCTGCTTTGTGGTCCGGGTCCCCTAATCTGGAAACAATTACTGTAGGATTACCCGCCAGCGCGGCCCAGCGCCTGCACAGATTTAATAAAAGTGTGCACATAGGCTGAGGGCGTGGCTCCCACAGTGTGACACAACAGAAGCGGCATCTTCAGAGAATGTGTTTGGGGAGTAAGCAAGTGATTGGGAGAGAGAAAGGTACCAAAGAGGAAATAAAGGCCGCAGGATGATGGGGATGATGTGGAGAAAAACAGTGGGTATGCGAGGAGGGGGGTGACAAGGATGATGAGTTGAGTGGCAAAGAGAAGAAGTGTGAGCAGCAGGCGTGCGATGTGTTCGCAGGAGTGGACCTGGAAGCGTGGTAGAGGGGAAAGGGGGACAGGTCAGTTGGAACAGATCCAGAGTGGGACTTGCCCCTCTCCGCGCAATTCACCTACAGTAATGCTCTACAGTCTTCAGGCCTGGTAGCCAAGGGCCACCCTGGTGCATAACCAGGTAAGGTTACCAAATGCCACCCTGCCACCGTGACAGCCATCTCCCACGAAAGCCTGCGGAGATGAGCCAGCTCATGCACCTAGCACCACAAAGACGGGAATGTTCGCTGCACAATTCGAGGTAGAGGAGCAGGCGTGGCTCTTTGGTTAGGGCCAAAGAATAGAACAAAGGCGTGCTGAAAACGAATCCCCCCTCCACAATGCCTGAGTGATGTTTGTGGCAGATACCCATCTCACAGTAGACAAAAGCCATCTTAAATGCTGAAAGCACAAAAGATCATATGCACAAAAGCTTTTTGTCTGCTATAGTTTCCCTCATTTTGATAATAAGCTGAATAATGGCTGGGGTAAAATAATAAGTTTGCAGAAGGCGCATAGCTCCTGAAATGAAAACAGTGAAAGTAGCTTATGTCATAACTAAATACAGACTTGTATTGCACATATGAACTCACTGTACTTCAAGTATGACTTGAACAGTATAAGATATTACCTGCTTTTTCTTGGAATATAAGAGACATTACTATTTTGTAGTGCATTGTAGTGAAGAATAGCTTTTAGTAACTTAAGGGCCAACTTTCAATAAGACAGGATGTTCTGATTGTTTCTGCTGGTCTTTTTGTGGTGAGCAAGTGGGAAGTGATTGTGACTTGGGACAAAGGTGGCATCCTTTCAACAGAATACTTTTGTTTGTAATGCTTTCTGCTCTTGTTTGCAGGTGTCTTTCATGGAGCGGTCTTTAATGCTTTCAGGAAGGACGATTTTCACTCTTTTTATCAAAGTATTAGCCGTGCAGAAAAGCTGCTGATCCTGACTATTGTTGCTCATTCGCAGAGGGACATTTCCCCATAGTCATTGTTTAAATGGTTGTCAGGGGGGAATAAAGTGAAACTTCATAAACAATGCCCTAACTGGTTTATCTCTCTCTATGGGGAGAGGCCGCTTCTGTGCAGGGATTTGCACCAGAGCCTCCACCTGTTTGGTGGAGTAAGGCCTTCAGCCTCTCAGCACTGCCCCCATACCCGCCTGACAAGGGGATTCCCTCAAGCTGGGTGAACCTGGTTACACCCCAGAGCCCTATTTTTTTCACAGGTCTCATTTAGTAGTAATTTGGTGTATGGAGGAAAAGGCTTTTTCTCTTTTCTCTTTATGGTCACGGGACAAAGACAGAAATGTCAATTAAAAACACCTCGGGCTTCGGGGACTGTCTGTTTTTGTGAAGACTTGACCTTTAAATCCTGGGTTGCCATTATTTTCACAGAGGGGTCAGAGGAGGAGGGCAAGACAATAAAGGGTGAGTTCAGGGGTCTTTCAGTGAAGGATTTTGTGTGAAGGCTCTTGACCAAGTCACAACACTTACTGTGAGGTCCATAGCTACTTTCACAGTTGTTCTTAACCATCCACGCAAATTCAGTTTGTCAGCATGTGTATGTAAGACACCAGCTGAAAGCTACTCTCATTTAAGTAGGACTTAGCCTGGTCTCGGCATTGTTTATGGCATATAAACGTGCATAAACAGTAGCTCATAAATCAATTGTACAGCAGTAAAACCTACAGTCGAGAAAATATATAACACTTTATAGTGCGTGTGAGAAGAAGAGGTAGTGCGTGGTATACAGACACAAACCTAGCACCAGGACACACACACACAAACACACAGCAAAGGTGGCTATTGTCTAAAAACACTGGCGGGTGGATCGCTGTGTGAGTCTGTATATTGTGGCACATTGTGTGTCAGGCCTTTTCAGCGGCTTTGTGGGATATGAGAACTGCTGACGTAACCGTGAGTGCTGTAGGATGGGATTTCACTTGCTTTCTCTGCTTCTTTACCACGCGGGTGACAGAAGAAGTGAAGAATGCTCTGGCTCCAGGCGTTACACAGGTTAGCCTGAGAAACACAGAAGATGGTCCTGTGCAGAAATATATACATGTAGGCTGTAAATCCCCCTTTGACCATTGTTTTATGACATTGCAATTGTCTTCATGCACAAGTAAAAAAACTACAAGTGACAGAGAAAGGGGATAAGCCTAAAGAGGAACTATGTTAATTATTCTATTTACTTATTTGTCAAATTAGATTGTTTTGATTACACCACAAAACAGCATTGTGTTTTTGTCTGCTTATGGGTGTGTCTAACCAGCCACTCAGCAATACCACACATGGTCATTTGATGGCGAGCATTGGCCAGCAATATAGCATTCAATGTGTGTATGTGTGGTCTCCCATGATGCTGCGGTCCAGCACCTCAGCTTCTCTGACTCAGACATACAGGGTGCTTTGAGCCTGGGAACTTAAAAAACAAAGTCCCATCTACTAATCTACACTCTCACCTCATGTCAATATGACAAACCTAATGAATTCTGTGCATTCTGCCAACTACTTTTGTATTGGTGAATTGCTGTTTTTTTGCACATTTGAAAATGTTTTTGTGTTGTTTTAACAGAGAGAGAGAAAAGAGCAGTGGCTGAATGAATGAATTTGCTGGACACAAGTGATTTATAGTTGAGAGAAAGGGAGAGAGAGTGAGTGAGTGAGAGACCGCATTTCAAAGCCTTTCTCTTATTTCCAAAATGGGGTTGGAAATCAGCAGCTTGACTGAGCCCAAATAAGTGACTTCTTTTACCTTTTCACAGCACACAAAGGCCTAATCCTAGGACTACTTGAGCCACCAATGTAGACAGCGACTGAGACCACCACAGTATGTGTCAGACCCTCCTCACCACACACAAAACACATTGACTGCAGCTTTATGAAGTGAAAATGGCCCAGAAAGGGAAAATGTGAGGGAGGTGTCCACAGTCATTTCTCCCAAAGAAAGGGCATGGCATCTGGGCATTTAATGCTAAAATAAAGCCCAAAGACAGAGTAGAATGGATTGGGTCACTTCTTTTGTTCCAGAGCCCGAGTGGAACAGCCCTTTTTTGTTTCAGTACCACTGACCCCTGCAACTTATTGTGCAGCTCTGTCAGGGAAAAGTGTGGAGAGAAAAAAATTCCAGCGATGACAGAGGACTTCTTTTGAGGAATTTTCTTTGCTATGCTTTCCCCTCATTTCCTGTTTTGTTTGCTCTCTTTTTTGTTTCACAGTGGCAAATATTGCACACAGTCAGTAAATAAAGGGAGGATGAATAAGGCGTTGTAAAAAGCATACTGATTATTTGTGTCCGGAGGGATGTTTAATTAAAGGCAAGTGTTTATTTTCTGCTGCCGAACAACAGTCGCTATCATTGCCGAACACAAATATAGCAATTAACTTCAATTTTCTGCATTTACTTGGACATCAAAGAGCTGATAGAATCATTGAGAAAATAAAGCAATTAAGGTCAGCAGAGATCTCAATGGTCTTTGGACACAGCAGTGCGCCCACTGTGCTCGAATGACTGAATCACATGCGTGCAGAAGCTTTCTTTTCTTGCTTAAGAGCAATTAGCGCTAATTCTTTATTTAAACAGTTTGTCCACAAAACCTTTCATCCTTTTATCCACTTTTATGTGCAGCGGGATGTGGCTTTGGGAGTTTTCTGTTCCTGTGTGGTTTCATAAGAGATATGGATGTGGTCCGGGGGGGTGAGGTGTACGCTTGTTGGATCACTTATCTGAGTCATCTGTGTGTAGTGTGGGTGGGGGGCCACGGTGTTCCTGATGCGGACATGATAAGCGGCAGACCACGCAAATGGGTCACATCAAACGGGGCCCTGACGACAGAGGGCCCTGGGGAGCAGGAGGAGGCAAGACTCCTATCTTAGGGTTCCTGTTCCTCCTCTGTTGCCTCAGATGACCCCACTGTCAGATAAGCCTGTCTCGGACCACCGTGGCCCCTCACTGAAATGGGCCCAATTAGAATTTAAATAACCCAATCTGCAAACCTGAATGAGCAGTGTCGCTGTGTCACCAAAGAGCAGCAGGAGAGTGAAAGAAAAACAGTTCATTTGATAAGACATTTGTTCAGTTAATATTTGATCCCCTCAAGGGAAGGCTGGATAACATGCAGTAATGGCTCGTGTGTCACCATCTCACTTTGCAGTCTGGTAGCCTTCCATCAAGGCTAAGATTGAAACTTATGTACTGTGAAATTCTTGGGATCAGTTGTGCTCAGTAGCCTCCACTCACTGTTTGATTGTGTGGGCTCCACTACAGCAATGGTTAGACTAGTAATACCCTCTTATCTGAACTGCAAATGGAATTGAGTAGCTTTTCATCAGGAAACTACACTGAAAGTGATCATGCCTAAATGTGTGCTTAAGTGGCAGATAACATCCGTAATTAAGGTGCTAAATTAAATTTTCATCTCTCTGGGCTAGTCTGAGACCACTGAAGGTAACGGCACGATCTTAATCTCCACGTCTCAGGATTCATCTTTTAGGATGTGTTTAATTTCAGGGTGTGAGGTTTCAGTTTTATCATGTACTGTATCAATCGAATATGAAATATGTAACACAGTATACCTTTCAGTTAAGAAGAAACCGTGTCTCAAATGTTCACTGGTGGAAGGAGTATTTCCTTCATTCATTTAAGAAAAAAAATATTCTTCACAAAGTAAACAAACAAACTTGAAAGATCTGCATTACATATCCTAGTCAATTAAAAGCATGGAAATACTATCAGGAAGATGTAGGCCCCTTAGTATCAAAAGTACAACTACTACCAACTGACCAATGTGACTGATATGTAAATTGCTGTTATATACAAATATAAAACAAGTTGTAAAAAAACATTTGCCTGTAAAATGTACTAAAGCAGAAGTATATAATTGCTTAAAATGGAAACACTTAAGATGATATACAGTATACTATCATATATATATATATATATATATATATATATCTGTTGATTCCCCAGTCCCAAGTTCATCAATAAAGTATCAATCTATATATCTATCTATCTAAAAGTATAAGGACCTCAAAATTCACTTAGGTACTGTACAATGGAGAATATTAACCACAGGTGGGCTTTGGTAATCATTTTTATATAATCATATTGATGTTTTTATCAGATTCAGTTTCTAAACAAAGTGCTTTGGTGTCGTCACACTCACTGCCTCCTATCCTGCTCAGGCAGCTCTGGTATCCTGGTCTAGATGTGTCACAGAGCCATTAACGCAGGTGATGAGTCACTGTGTTGTTGAGGGCTGTGTGGTTAGAGTGTGATGTATCAGACACCCACAGTGTGGTTCCCAGAGCCCTCTGCCAGTCACTGTGGCCCGGGCTGTTGGCTGGCTGTTCTGCCAGGGAGGCTTAAAGGCCAGAAGTGTTGAAGGGAGGGCCCAAGGGAGCCAGGGATATGAGCTGCAGTGGCCAAGTGGTAAATTCTCACCTGCTACTAAGTGAGAATTAGCGCTGTGGTCGTTTTCCTTTCACACTGTGAGTCACATAACCTCAGTCCCACAACCTGCTGTTACCTTTCTGTGTGTCTGTGATGGTCTCACACTTATACAACTGAAAGAGTTTCTCTTGTTTAGCCTAAATAACTAGTTTTGCTTCCCTGGTGGTAGCCACCACAGCAGCAGTGGAGCTGTTGACTCTGTTGCTGTTTGTTTATTATTGTTCTCCTTTCTATTTATCTTTCTGTCCCAGGTATTTCTCCAAGTCATTGGAGTGATTGCAGTAGCTGCCATCATCATCCCCTGGATCCTTGTTCCTGTTGCTCCACTTCTTGCTGGCTTCCTGTTTCTGCGATGCTACTTCCTTCAGACCTCCAGAGACATCAAGCGCCTAGAGTCTACCAGTAATTTTTTTTTTTTTTGGTGGTGGGGTGGGCATGTCCATTTGTGGTAAGAGACAAAAGCCGACTGCAGGAATGCTAATAGACCATTGAAGAAAGCCATGGTCATTAGCATAAAGGCTAAAGGTGGCGGTGGCCTATGGCTCGGCCACACGCAGTTTCCTCAAGAGACGGGAGTTCATGACATCACATACAATGGGGAAAATGCCAAGTGGGCATGACTAGGCCATTGCGGGCTTTAGTTCGTCTATTTTATTCTGGGCTGAGAGCCCAAATGCACATTGGCCAACAGGTTCCATCATCTTAAAGAACAAAAGTTCTAATAAAAAAGCCCAGAGGAAACATTTAGGTTTTGTCTATGGTTTTGTGAGCCTAACAAATAGAAACAAAAGACCACTCTATTGCAACCTTTCTCTAAATCAAAACTCTTTGACATGAGGGGCGTTTTAAATGTGTTTATGACGCAGTTCGTATTTCGCAATTTATAACCAGCTCACATTTTCTTTGTCTACGCCTTCTGAAGGAGAAAATATTAAGAAGAGAACCTTAAAAGCACCAAGTAGGTTATAATATAATAACTAAATTAGAAATACAGTTGATTACAACACAGAAGCAGTCAGTTATAAAAGCATGATGAATTAAAGAAAATATGTTTGATGTTTTTAGTATAGAATAATCAATGCATTTGTGTTGAAAAAGGTTGTTGTTGAATAGAGTTGATTTTACAGATGCATGTTTGTTTAAAAGCTAAAACATGTGGTACGTATATATATTATCTTTCAGCTCGGAGCCCCGTATTCTCCCACCTTTCTTCATCCCTCCAAGGCCTGAGCACCATTCGTGCCTTCAACATTCAGGAGAGGTTTCAGCAAATGTTTGATGAATATCAAGATCTTCACTCTGGTGAGAATAAAACATTTCATCATACCTATAGAAAGCCATTCATACTACTTATGGTTATTATTTCTATGTATCAGCAATATTTAGCTCTAGAGATTACATTGTGTGTATATTTTCAACAGAGGCCTGGTTCTTATTCCTGACCACTTCTCGCTGGTTTGCCGTGCGTCTTGATGGAATTTGCTCAATTTTTGTGAGCATCACTGCTTTTGGCTGCATTTACCTCAGGGATGGTACTGTATGGGTTTTGATAAACAACGAGACATTATTATTTACATGTGAGTCTTTATTAGTGAAACTGTAATGATAAACTCATGACTGTGTGACTGCATGTTTGCTCTGATACTACAGGATTAGAACCGGGTGCAGTGGGTCTGGCTTTATCTTATGCAGTGACACTTACAGGCATGTTCCAGTGGGGCGTCAGACAGAGTGCAGAGATCGAGAACATGGTGAGAACTTTGAACTGCAGGTTATATTTTCAGTGGATTATGTAATGGAATGTTTTTGTATTATTCCCAACATTTAACAAACACATCACAGTACAAGTTCTTGGCCCATAAATTCAAAATGGCCGATCAGACCAAGGGGTGACCAAAATCACATATTACCACCTAAAGTTCAATCATAGCAAAACAGGAAAGATAATATTTCAGTATAGATATTCTCACGATCAAACAAAAGAGGGAACATAAAACTAATACAAATTGATACAATTAAAATAAATTACCAATATATCTCATCTAGAAAATCCCCCCTATGATGTGACAGCCACTTGGTACATTCTGATTGGCCACTTCCTGTATTTAAGTGTTCTGATTTAAGTGGTGAATCTTTTGCCCCGGCCTACAACCAGCAATGGCATTCTCAGCATTGGTAACTCAAAGAATAGAAATGAGAACAGCTCAGGCTACTCAACAAAAAAAAAATTAAAAAATAAGACGTATTGACCAGTCGTTGAACCAGGGACCCTGCGGTTGATTGTCAACTGCTTTCCAGCTGAGCCACAGCACACACACTGAATCCATCTGAAAAAACGGAATACTATTTATTCCTGTATTTATTCATTTATTCATGTTTTTATTCCTACATTTATTTATGCTTTTATTTATTTATACTTATGACATGTTCCGACCTCTATATAAGTGAGGGTCTGAGCTCTCTTAATTCCATCGTGTCACCGGGCCCGGGTACAGGTCAGGAAGGGTAATATTTATATCGTTCTTATTATACATCCATGGGTAATATGAGCGTTGTGGTTCAACCGATCTAAAGCACTTTCTGAAGCAGTCACGTGGTATTGAGGGGCAGCGAGGCTTCGTTTGTCATCGGTGACGTCACTGGCCCAAAACAATACAAGCCTCGATACAAGCTTCACAAAAAGCTTCGGGGATAACTCGACACACGCTCCGAAGCCTCGGCGCAATACGTAACATCACTACTAAAGACCAACTTGAGTATGAGGTGGGTTAGCTTAAGTGCCTACACTACAAATAAAAGCTAACATAAACTATCATGTATGGAACAAAAGATGTGTCTCACAATGCATCTGTTTGCTGATGTGTGTGTATAAGGTGCATGAGGCACATTCAATAAGGAGAAAAGTATCTTCTAAACTTTAAAAATCTAAGCTGTATACAGGAGGGTTACAAACATTTGAATCTGCTGTGTGGCAGTAGGTGTTGCATTGTGGGAAATGAAGGATCATTTGGACTACAAGTCAACACATCTCAGCCTCTGCTGTTTTAATTTTGGCCAGTCCCTTTTTAAATCTATGGAAGTACAATTATATGAATGGAGTACTACTTTATAATACGTATTCACTGGTTGAATATGATTATTTTGAGACTTAAGAAATGCCAGCAGGGTGTCAAGTTTACAGTTTTTTGTTTAAAATGTAGGTTTTCTGAATCTGAAGTACTGCTATGGTTTATTGTTTCAAAGGAGCAAAATGTATATATTAGAAATCTGTCTTTACAACTACAGTCTTCTGTATTTTGACACGTTTTGCGATAATCATTGCCTTATTTTGTATAGATGACATCAGTGGAGAGAGTGGTTGAGTATGCAGAGCTGGAGAGTGAAGCACCCTGGGAGACGGAGAAACGGCCTCCGCATGATTGGCCAGAGGCAGGCTCCATCACCTTTGACAGAGTGAACTTCTCTTACAGTGCCAGCGAGCGTTTGGTCCTAAAGAACCTGACTGTCGTCTTCCCATCCAGAGAAAAGGTTCTTGTCTTTATTCCCACCTGTGCAAGCTTACTGGTGTGCACAGCCCATGACTTAGATTGATATGCAGCTAGTGTAGAAGGCGTGATGTGATTCTTTTTATGTGGCATTATTTTCAAATCAATTATTAAAAGGACACCATATTGTACTGCTGAATCTTCATGACTATACCATTTGTGATTCATGGAATACATATCATGTAATTAAGACTGTTCAAGTGGATCCATTTGTTCCCAATTTGCATTTTGAGCTACCTGACGGTGACAACTGTTTATTCACTATAAGAGAGAGGAGAGGCCGAGGGAAAGGGGCGAGGGAGGAGAGAGAGGGAAGCGGAGGGAGATGGTTGAGGATGATTGAAACTGTGTTTAATGCAGGGGGTGTATTTTGCATGGCTATGGTTGGCCAGGGCGGCTGATTTCACAATGGATGGGTTGATAAGTGTAGAGGCCCTGGCTCTGACAGCCCATGGGAGGGATCTCTGCCACATGCCATGGGGGGGAAAGGCTTTGTGCATCCTGACAGTTCCTCTGACACCCTTTCCGAAGAAAACCTACAGTACAAGATCCATCCACTCTGGCCATCATTATTCACAAGATGTACATAATCATATAAAACCAAACAACTAAATGCAACACCTCAGTTGACCTCCCATCATTGAGCGAGAATCGGATTAGTAGGAATATATTGCTCATTTAAAAAAATCAAGGGTGCACAGTCCTAGTTTAAATGTGTACTATGCTAAAGACAATATTATGTAATTTCCACTAAGGTTTCTAAAGTGCTGATCTGAAATAAGATAAAACCGTTGTTTGATGAATGTTAAGGAAAGTGTGACCGACCAGTTCTGAACCATTTTCAAATCCATGTTGAGACGGTTCTTTTAAGACAGTCATTATTCTTATTTGGTTATACTTTGAAAATATATTTTTTAATTCTCTTTCAATTAGGAATTCATTTTATATCCTTGATGAAAGGGTATACATGCCTCTTGCTTTGTTGTCAACGTTTTTTTTTCTTCCTCTTAAACATTCAAACAGTCTTTTCCAGTTCTTACTCAAGTAGCTAATATTGGGCATGCTCACTCCATGGCTTGGCTTACTGGGAAAGTTAAGGGAGTCCTTCATGTCAATATTAACACCTGTGTATTTGCTGCTCTAAAAGTAAACATGTCTGCCATACAGTAAAACGGTCAGTCATTGAGTATGTTCAATTATTTTGTTAAATACACTAATAGTTCAATAAACACCTTATTTGTTTAGGTTTGGAGATATTGCACATAATTTGAGAGGATGTAAGCGAATATATGGCTATAGTCATGGGCCATCCTCCATTTGCTATGCCGTTGCACCGATTTGTGTTAGCATAATGTTAGCAACTTTGTTTTCCTTAAAAATGGCTTAATTAGACAGAGATGGAGTTGTGGCCGGCCAGGTACGGGCAGATGGCTCTTCCTGTGGTCCCTGTGACATGAGAGCAATTCAATTCAAGCCCAGTAATATTAAAACAAGGTCACTTCCTCCTCCAGCAACTTTATGCAACAGTTTATAGAGAGCAAAAACTTTCATTAGAGAATATTTCTTTATAAAAAACAAACTTACAAAGAGCTTTAGAATTTGAAAGAATCATAAACGTCTCAATACATGTAATGTTTTATAGACCATGAACCTGTATGTTGACTAGCAGAGTGAATACTCTTCTGCTGAGAAAGGATGACCCAATGTGTGTAGCTCCCATTCAGCAGCTCCTTCTGTGAGTCAGTGGTTGCAACAATGTTTTGTTTAGACTATTTTCCCTTTGAAAACATTCCTTTCAAACCTTTGTTAATACTAAATATCTAAACCTTTTTATCCTTGCTACCTGGGTGAAACGCATATGTCTGGGTTCTAAGATGTTTGTGTGTGTAGGATATTTTGGCACCGTGGTGAAGCCTTTTCAAATCATTCTTCCACAATACCCCTTTTCTGTTAAACAAGGAGGTTGCTTGTGCTGTTAGCAGTTCAATCATGTCTGTACACTCTTTGCTGCAGCTTTTTCATAAGAGAGATCTGGTATTTTCTGTTTTCACAGCAAATGTGTTAGTGAGATTTTCTTGACATGCGGTCACAAGGGGTTTAAAAACTTTATTTGCCATTTGCTCAGGCACACATGTTAAAGGTAATTGGAATACTCAGAGATTAGTAATACTAATAATAGGAATACAACAATACAAAGTAATAAGAGATTCACAATATATTGACATGACAATAATTATGTACACAGCAGTGAATATTATTCACAGAGAGGATTCTGTAAAGTTGTTTTTCTTTTCGTCTCAAGGATGTTGAGGTAAATTGTAAAGAAATGGTGTTCACGTCTGCACTCGGCTTGTATACTTCTCGATCGGGTGACTTTTACAGTACATAAAACACATACAAAAGACCGGTAGCCTATAACGTTTTTATAGCCTTGTTTAATGACTTTACTTGTAATCATAAAACTCGAGTTAAAATGACTGCACATTTGACCAAAATAGAGAAATTAGCATGTATTGCATGAAACTATACTACATTTACTACATAAACATGCAAAAGGTCTGAAACAAGATGATAGTTGATGGTACTCCTGCTCATGTGATAAAACAGCAAAGATAAGGACATCAATTTAGTGTAGACAAGTGTATTGATGTTTTCATATTATTTATTTTTTATCTCCGAACAATAATAGTGATTCTATTATACTTAGACATAGGAGTTGCTTCCTCAGTGATATTGAACAAAAAGAATATGTATAATTATTAGCCCAAAAGAGCAGAAAAAGTGGCTTGTGAATACACGTTTTCTTTCAGATTTAATAAATGTTGTAATTTCTCCACTGCAGGTTGGCATCGTTGGACGCACTGGTGCTGGTAAAAGCTCCCTGATCTCCGCTTTGTTCCGGCTGGCAGAACCCGAGGGACGAATAATGATTGATGGCTTTCTGACTTCTGAGATTGGCCTGCACACCCTGCGCCAGAAAATGTCCATCATCCCACAGGTGCCCTTTTTAACATTGGCCGTGACAGTACATATGGTAACCAGTGGATAAATGTAATGAAATATAATAAAATATATACGGTAGATATGGTTAGAACCACCCCAGAATGCAACTTTCAGCATGGAATAATAATGCATATAATGTATTTGTCCTTTCCTTAAACTAATGGAGTTTTACTTGACATATATGGCCTTTTTCTATTCTTCTTGATTGAGAAATGTCAAAACTGTAAGATGAATAATTTTAAGTCACCTACATGATGTTGCCCTTTTTTTATACGCCTGGCTTTTAAAAAGCTAGAACAAGTGAGGAAATGTACAGTCGTCTCAGGGGATTTCTGAAAGTGAGACAAACGGATGCCTTGAGACAGTTTAACTTTATTTCCGCTTGTTGAAACTGATACGGCATTAAGAAAATGCCAGCCTGCGGGTGAGTGTCAGCAGAGTGGAGGGAGGGGAGAAGACTCCCACGGCCTGTACTGTGAAGAGAGCAGTTCCCCATCCCTGACAGAGGATTAGCCCTCTACCCCCCAAACATGGGAAAGCTGCTTAGAAGAAGTCTCCCCCATCCTCACAGTCAGAGTCCCCTTGTACACCGTCACTTAGCCCAAGTCTCAAACATTTCCAGGGTGCAGCCAAGATGCCCTAAAACAGTTTCATTAATGCTTTTTTTGGTGGATTTGATAGGTTTCTGGCATTGCTTCTTCTTCAGATAAAGTTTAACTTCCCAGTCTAAAGTAGGTTGAGATGGATGTGATGTGAGTTTGATGAGATTTTGTTTACTCTTTTACCTTCTCTCCTAGAGGGAGAGAGTTGTACAAAGTGGCAGGTTGCAAGTCAGAATGTAAACTTCATGCTCATCCGTATCACATACAGGATGGCATTTCCATGATATGAAGTCCTAGTAAGGTTTTTCAGTATCATTCTCTTAGTTTTACAAACGGATATAGAGCAAAGTCTCTTGGATTTACACAAATCCATCTGAAAGCCTTTTTATTTTCCTGCGAGACGTCAGAGATAAAGTGATATTCAGTCAGCCTTTCACTTGGAAAAAAATCTTGATATAACTTGCTATTTTCCTTACCTTTTCATGTGGGACTTTGAGTGTGAAACTGTATGTATACTATACATTGCCAGTGAGTTTCATTATTTGCCACCCACTGATTTTATTATGATAAGCTTTTATTAGCATATGGCATTAAAAAAGGATCCATTTCAGTTTCTATTGAATTCTCAGGAATGACTGAGTAAAAATGAATTCTGTGGCAAACAGAGGGCTTAGAATTGGTGGAGCACATAATCGGTCTATAGAAAGCTGTGCTTGAAAGCAGTTTTTCCGACCTAACATTGAATCCTCAATTAAAGTGTGTCACAAAACTAGTTTGAATTGGGACTTCAGCTGGCTTAATGACAAGGTGGCATTTTGGTGACAGAAGGAAAAGTTCATTGGAAGTAAAGAGGTGGAACATTTTCTAAGGCGCAGGTAGCAGGGATGAAGTCCGGAAAGCTTTATTCTTCCTGCAGGAAAATTAAACAGTTAGTCCCGAGTCTTCTGACATACATGGAGGTTTGTTGAAACATTATTTTGTATATAAGGGATGTGTGTACAATGAATGTATCTGTGATTGTGGCTGTGACCTGTAAGAGAGCAGAGATGAAGGTGTGGATAGTGAGTCACATAAATACAAGAAGCCAGAAACCTTAATGCAGGACACTTAACCTTTTAGACTCATTGTGTACTCAAACTCCTGGTCTAATCTCACAGTTGCCAGGTGAATAATTCCTATCTTGACTTTAGGTGAGATTCATAGCTTGAGTAAACTGGAGGTATTACTGTATATAGCCTTGACTGTGATGAGGATACAGTTGGAGTTGGTCAGTTCTTGTTATGGGCAGTAGCTTACTGCTATGCGTCACCTCTGTTGCTGTGACTCTGCCATATATCATCCCAGCTTTTTTCAAATAGCCATTATAACCATTTAGGTGTCATAAATTCAGTTTCATGTTTCAAAGGAAAGCACAGCTGTTTTTGTTCACTGATAATAATAAAAAAGCTTATATGAAAAGCTTATCTAAAGCAGCTTTGTACCATGAGAGGCAAGACTGTCTCTCTATGAGGACCTGGGATAGTAAGAGGAAGTGTTCAGTAAATCACTTCAACACTGAAGCAGGATTTATGAATACATATCTGACCTGACACGAGAAGATGCCGGCTCACTCCTGTTTATCAGGTTAACCACGAACTGAGTGACATGTTAGAAAAGTGCCTTTGGACTTGTGGGCTCGTTCCTCTGTGCTGTAATAAAGAGCTTTATTTACTCTCGTAAAGATGACTGTGCGGCTAAACCTTGATACAGGTGTGTGGCTCACCATAAATACATATCTTTGACATCCTAGCTGTCTTAGATCTGAGGCTGTCCTTTTCTTGAGGGTAGACAACTGATACGATAACCCCTCCTGACAGATGCTTGTGCGTTTGACAGAGTAAAGCTGTTACTTTTTGCCAGACATTTTGAGATTACCATTTCTAATACACCTACTGTATGGAAGTCTTTGTACGGTAACTAGATGGCCCTTTTTGTCCCATCTTATATATTCCGACAATGTCACACCATTGTTATCCACCAACACTAGCGCACCAGCTCTGGTTTTCCAAGTAAAAATATCAACTTATTGAAGCATAGTTGGCCAGAACATTGAATAGAGCTCCTGAGAGGAGCAAGCCTTTTGTGAACATCTTCCCCTCAAACATTGCCTAGCGGCGCTCTATAAAGCTTGTCTTAACCCTTTCATACATCTTCCCCCTTGTCATTATCTTAACTGGCCACGGCCTTCTCTTTCTATATCCATCTATCCACAGGACCCAGTTCTCTTCACGGGCACCATGAGGAAGAATCTGGACCCTTTCAGTCAGCACACAGATGAGGACCTGTGGAATGCACTCCAAGAGGTACTCCAGCGTGGCTCTGAATGATTCCCCCTTGCCGGCCCAGGGGGGGATCCCTCTGTCCCCCCGTACAATGCTGCCATTCAGCCTCCCTGCTCGCCACAAGTCATGGGGGGAAATCCCATTAGGGCCATGGGGCCCAGCTCAATGTGCGGCTTGTAACTGGGAACCATTGAAAGTGCTGGGGGAGATGTGTTTGGGCAGTCAGGCCAACCAGGATGAAGGCTCCCCCCACAGTGAAGGGCTTCAGCTCCTGGTCCTGCCTCTGAATGGGTTTGGTGGCCTGGATTAAAGCTAGAGGCTGGCCACAAGAGAGCACTGGCCAAGGTCATCAGTGGACCTGGCCCTGCATTGTGCCAGGCGGTTAATGGGTGTGTTTGGATAGCTCTTTAAAGACATCCCCACAGGAAGCCTTTATGAAGGGGTAATGAAGGGTTGGGGCTCTGCTCTCCCTCTCTGCAGGTGCAGATGAAGGCCGTGTTGGAGGACCTGCCCAATAAGCTGGAGACGATGCTGACGGAGTCCGGCTCTAACTTCAGCGTGGGCCAGAGGCAGCTGGTGTGTCTGGCCAGGGCCATCCTCCGGAAAAACCGCATCCTCATCATTGATGAGGCAACGGCTAATGTGGACCCCAGGTCAGAGGACACTCGAGTCAACAAGTGAAGGATTCTACACTTTTGTTATACAAACCCAAATTATTCCTAAAACAATACATTCGTTCCAACGAATCTACAAATAAATGAATAGCACATTCAAGTAAAACATTCAAAGTCATTAGAGAGGCCACACATCTAACCCTTAGTAATTAGCAATGTTCAACCAATTGCCTGATGGGAAACGGATTATATAAAAGGATGATATTTTGTTATTATATCATTGGAGCATACGCTTATCAATTATTGAATTATTCATTTACTTGTTCATTTGGATCCCCATTAGTCACAACTACTTTTCTTTGAGTCCACAACATCATAGGCCACACAGGGTTGAATACATCAAAATGTACAAATTACACATTTAATATGACTTCAAATAGGCAGAACATGATTGTAAACCATATAAAATCTAAGTATTCCAAAAGAATAACACGAAAAATAATGCCTAATAAAACTAAACAATCTTCACAAAAGTCAAAATAAACTGAACCTATCTTTTGTTAACTGAAGGAGCTTTTCTTTCCTTTGTTTTGTATGCCCTCTATTGCACATACCTCACTGATGATGAGCCATTGTTCAGTGTTAAGTAAAAATCCCTGCCCAAGGGTCTAAAGGAAGAGTCTTTTTGTGCTGAGGTGTTGTGTTCCCTGCTCCTTTTTTAGAACTGACAGCCTCATCCAGCAGACTATCCGGGACAAGTTTAAGGAGTGTACCGTCCTCACCATTGCTCACAGACTCAACACTATCATTGACTGTGACAGAATACTGGTAAGTAAGAAAGCAGTACATTTCCATTGTCCAGCACTTAAATCAACATTTTAAACGAAACTCTTCTCCTTCTGTTAGCAGTTATAAGAAATAATTAAATTATCAATAATGACACTTTCAGTTATTACATTTAACGATTTCCCTTCACAAACATGTTCCTTCTCATCAATTATAATAAATGTAGCTTCCATTGTGTGTCAAATATGTAGTTCAACACTGACACACGGAAACATACCCCCTATATTCGCTGCCACTGAAGCATGACAAACACACCTGAGATTCAGAGCTTACAAACGCCTCCTCCCTTCATTGCAAGGAGCCTCCTGCACAATCTTTTAATTCACTTGCTCTATTTTGCAACAGCTGGCCTGATTCACCCTCACAGCGTTCCCTCATAGAGCCTCTGCTCAGGCCACTTGATCTTTGGCCCTCTCCTTCTACTGCCTGCAGAGGTGCCAATTAGTGCCATTTGTGGCAGCATTTGTTAAGCGTCTATGGAGGACAGGGCACAACCTGGTGGCTGCTCGGTCACTGAGAGGGTTGCTGAGAAAAAGCCAGATATCACACAGCGGGGGACTGTTTCACACCTACACTCGCGTTATATGCCCCCAGATTGTTTTGGCCTCACCTGGATTGCATGGTCTAATCTTAAGCTTTGCCATATTTAGACGCATAATGTTCCCAAAATACAAACTCCATCTCCTTGTATCCTGTCTATTATGACAGCAGCTGCAGCAGTCTCCCTTTCATACTTAATACACCCTGAAACTTGGCTTTAGTGATAACAAACTGCTCATTACCACTGTAAGGGGATGGAGCTTGTTAAAATTTGTCTGTGATATAATTGTAGTCTTTTCCAAACTGCTTGAATTGGCACTATTCTTTGTGTGGTTTATATGGCATGTGATGACACAGAAATGATGGTAATTGACTAGAGTGTCTTAAAGGTGTGATTGTTGGATTTGACTGAGGACCACCCCTGAGCTGCTGAAACGCCAGGATAAACACATGGATAAATCACTGATCTTCAGTCTGTCAGAGTCAGCGTGCTTGACTTTCACACTGCTAACAGGACACGCTCATTGTCAGTCACCCTGTTGAGCACAAACAGGCACCAATGTTTGCTGTTGCATGAGTCACATGAAATGGATGGTTCCTATGTGCAGAGACTACCGTTCCCCCCATTCATCTTGCACTGTCTGCATGCATCGCTCAGCAGGGAAACAGCTGATATGTCAGTTTTCCCCAAAGTAAAGTATACGTGCAGTGATGCCTACTCACACCCGGCATTGTATGTGTGATTGCAGGTTCTAGATGCCGGCAGGATCGAGGAGTATGACGAGCCATATGTGCTGCTCCAGAACCAGGAAGGGCTCTTTTACCAGATGGTCCAACAGACAGGCAGAGCCGAGGCCGCCTCACTGCTACACACAGCCAGACAGGTAACCACACCTACCTTTGTCCCAGGACTGGCTTGTGACTAAATAGAGTCCAGCCGTGCCACACTAATCCCAGACTCTCCCTTTAACTCCAGTCTTCATTGCTTACCTCCAAAATGATACAGTTAAGCAGAGAAGATGTGCATTACCCTGACAATGCAAAGACACTTGATTACCATTTTAATTTAAAGTGCCTACTCGGAGCAATGCAACACCATAACATTAATTTCAAGAGAAAAATTGTTCCCTTTGTAGATTTCCATCCCCTGATTTTATCAAAGAAACTCCCCGTATAATCTTTTTCTCATAATGTAATTTTGAGATCATTTTAGAGATGATTCCAGAAAAGCAGCTTTCTTTGCAATACAGCTATTTGGAAATATTGGGTTTAACTTCATCGCGATTTGGGATAAACTTTCTATGGGGATTACTGTAATGGAGAATGTCCATATTTTTTCCCTGTGAAATTCATTTGTGATGTATTTCCCCTTCAGACAGTGAACAGATAAGAGCTGGCTATTCATTGTTCAATTCCATTTTATGTGCATCTGTCTGGGACTTCAGATACCATATTGCAACTTCAAACAGGTCTTTGTGAAATAAGAAAAAGTAGGCATCATTTCATTTTCTCTCTGTCCCTCGCACAAATTTATCAGCGGAACTGTATCTCCTCCGCCAGAGGAGTGAAATGAGTAAAATACTGATTTCAAAGACTCAGCACACTGTGGTATTATTTGGTATCGTCTTACCCTGTACACTGGCGGATTGGTAGTGACATTGTTCAAGCCCTTACGTTTTCCTTTCTTTATTGTAGGGTGCTCTGCTTAGATCAGATTACCACGGCATCCATAACTGTCTAGCACCACTTATTAAATACTGAGATGGTCCACATGTTGTGTGTCAAGTTTCTATAGTTGTCAGTCAAGGTTTAAATACATTCAATAATCTGATATCAACCTCTAGCTCCTTTGTCCGCGTTGAAAGAGAATCCCAGAGCAGAAGGTATATCTCTGAGGCCGACCTGTTTTCACCTGTTTTCACCTGTTTTCCTCTTTTTCTCAAACTTTCTCTTATCGTTGGTCTGTCAGAGCCTCTTTGTAGTAAGAAACCATGTATTTTGTAAGCAAACACACAGGTAAAAATGAACTCAAATGGAACAAATAATTTCAGTGATTATCTCTGATATTTTCAACCGTGAATTTCCCAGAGCTAAATAAGCCACTTTTGCATGCTTGAGCGGGTGACAAATCCCTTCACCCAGCTCTGACTGGATCTGTCATGAATCACACCCTAAATAGATCGTAGCTTAGATTGGACTGTGTGCTTGTGTTCTGTGACACTGCTTCCCTGATGCACTTCCAGGTTTACATCAACAAAAAGCGAGTGGCAGACGTGCACTGTGCCAAGGACATCCATGTCATCTTTGAGACGTCCCTTTGACAGTTTGGAGAGTCGCTGTGGACCTCGTACTCGCCATCACTGACCAAATCTTTTTCTGGATATTCTTACATTCCTTCCTGTTAATCAAATGTATTTAGATTCCCAGTAGCTAGTGTGTAGTATGTGCTGTGTTTGATTGGCGCATTCTTTTGATATAGAACAACTAGCTGAGGCAGGGTGTGCCTTTTTATTGACAGGATTTTACTGCATGGCTGTTTATTGATTACACCCTGCTATGTTTATGTATGTGTGTTCTGGCCTCTGGGGTAGCTTCAATCCTGCACCGGTGCTCAAAAGAGTGCAGATATTGGATGTGATTATCCTGGTGCGATAAATTATTGGTGACTTAAATCATTCTTTTAAGGCACACATTGTGTAATAGGTCTGAGGTGTTTTTATTATTCAGGAAATGCTTGAAAAGACTAGGAGAATGTGAGAGGAGAGATGTTCTCAGTAATTATTGTGCCTTAATCAGACTATTGATTCTTGTTTTTAATTGCACAGTTTTAATTAAGTATCCTTCCAGCACTTAAACGATAGTGGTTATATGTCTACCTCAACTCTTGTCAAGAGAGAAGAGTACAATTTGAATGTAACATTTCATGTACGGGCAATCATAATGAACACTAAGAAACGTGGGACAGAAGTGTGTTGCATCTAATACATTTTAGAGACTATCAACTTTACCCCTATTTTTGTAAAATAGGCTTTTGTTGCTTTTAAAGCATAGCATAGCTTAGCTGTTTCTTTGGCAGTAATAGGACGTTTAGTATGACTATTTATAGCTCCTATGTACTTATATTGTTTTCTCAGTAAATGTATTGTTTTGTTATGTCATATTTGATGGAGTTGCACTTTGTAGTTTAGTAGTAAATAAAAGAATGTCTACAAATAAATGTCTTCATTTTGCATTTAAAACATTATCTTGGCTCAAAACATTCCCTCAATAACCATTTCCTTCTGCTGTTGCTCAGCCTGTGTTCAGATGTCTGAATGGTGTTTGCTTCAGTTCAGTGGTCTTGACCAAGATGCTACAAATTGGTAAGTGGTTAAGGAGAACAACCTAGTGATTATCTTCTTGAGTCAACTGATTTCTATGATGGTAAAATGCTACAGCCATTTACTCTGTTATTTTAGAAAGCTGGTGCAATATGATGATTATACCCCCAATTAAATTGTGATTTTCTCATCACCAGCGCAATTAGAAACGAGCTGTTTAATTCCCTTTCATACAGAAAAGAGCAAAGCTGGTGATTATGCGTTCAGAGATTGCTGTCAGTAAACACTTAGCTTGCTATAAAGGCTGTATTTAACCAGGCCCAGATTTGGGTGGTGAACTGCGGGACATCAGTTCCTTTAAACGCTGAGTGATTTACACAATTCATTAAAGCCAGTGAATCTTCAGCCAGCGTCATATTAAATGGTTACTTACTCTCAAATAGCCCCTTGGGAGTTGAATTGTTGGCTCACGAATAGATTAAAGTTTACATTGAAAAGAGAAATTGAATTCAGAGGTAATCAATAGCATAATGGGCCAGTGAGAGGAGCCTGCTGCCTCAAATGAAATTACCATATTTTTAATCTTAATTTTCCACTCTGTTTATCTGACAGTGTGGATGTGCAATCCAAACAGATAATGAGAGAGTGGGATATTGACAGAGAGGTCCTCTGGAGTGCTTGTTTCAGTGATTAAACGCTGTGATCTGTGATTACTTTGTGTCTGGTGTCAGGCTGGCAGCCAGGGCCCGGGGAGACACAGGCCCAGAGCAGCTGGAGCATCATGGGTCTCTGAGGTGCTAATGCACCTGACACAGCATTGACAGCATTCGAAATCCTATCAGGGACTGCGCCACACGGCAGCTGCCACAATAGGAATACTCATAGCACTATCTACATCAGAGTCAGCATATATCCTCTCTGCTCTCCCCTCGATAACAGTCAACACAAGAATGGCGACAACAAAGTTTGCACAATAAGTATTATTAACCAGATACCTTCCGACGTCCCCCAATAATAGCACCATTTTACGACGTATCTGAATACAGTAGGTGTGCAAATAGCAATGCCGTCAACATAGTGCTGATATGGCTTTAATAAATAAATGTGTGAGAAACCTGGCTGTCCCTACAATGAAGTGTAATCCCAAAGAAATAAAACACAAAAAAGGAGTCGGCACAATGTGGAGGCGGCGAGTGAAATGATGCATTCACACCGTAGCATTTAGCCCATCCACACTTTAAGAGAGGAGTGATACGTTGGTGCTGATTTGAGGATGTGATATGCGTCCTATTCTGTTTTATTGTCAGTCGAGGGAAGAATAATGTAACAAGTATCCACAACAACAGAAATGGTGTAAATTGTTTACGGTTGTTTTGTTATGGGCCAATAAATAAGTAGTGTTGAGGCCATTTTGGGTTGAGGAAACAATGTTTTTCACAAACTTTCTGTTGTGCCAGCATTTTCTTTTGTGATGGATACTGCTGTTTGACAAATGGAAACAAATTGCATGGTGCAGGCGCCTGAATGGCAGGGAGTTGGGGAGTGTCAAACTCGGTGCTGAAAGACGATGAAGCAAGAGCCTCAGGTTTTTGTGGGCGACTCAGACCTGACTGATCCCAGCATAAAGTACTTGTTGAAGAGAATGAGAAAAGGAGAACAGGATTTCGACAGGCTGCAGTGAAATTAGGAGAATTGACTATGGCGGCTTTGTTCCTGGCTGGTGACATGGGGTGGGGGAGATGGGGAGACTGGAGCGATTCCCCAGAGACTCTGCGCTCAGCCTTTATAAAGTGACTACAAACTGAATATCTGACAAGTTCCCAAGGCCTGACATGACTCTGTGGGGAGCTAAGAAAAACAAACAACAAATGGCATGTTTTCAAGATACATGTAGTGACACTACATGTCTGTTTAGAAAACGGCTTTTTATCTTGTTAAAAATAGGTTATCAATTTGAAATAAGGATGCTATATTTTATAGTATGTCGCAACAACCTAGTTAGATTTAGTTTTTCCAACAGACTTTGTGAAAGTAGAAACTACCAAATAGGTTGTATTGATTTGCAACTTATTAGACGTCTTATACCTGTTTCTATTTCATCTTCAAAAAACAGAAACTGCCACATAGTTCTTCCCATGCTTGCACACGTGAGTCTTAATAAGCCTCACTGTATCACGGTGTCTCAGCAGTTTAGTGACCACTCTGGACTGGCTCACTAATACTGCTACAAACAGTAATTACAGGTCACATGTGTAATGGATGATTGTGCTTCGTAACCTCCCCAGGCTGTGGTTTGTTTCAAGCTCTGTAGAGTGTGAGTACATTTAATATGCTCTGGATAATTTCGCTCAAATGTAACACCAAACAAGTGGTTTCAAAGAAGCCTGGATTCTTTTTGTAATTTCACCTGCCCCTGCTACTTTGAACTAAACTGGCTAATGTGGTCCTTTGAAAGGCCACCAAATAGGAAACCTCTTTGCTTTAGCCTTAAATCCTGGGCATGCTCTGTCACCTTCCAAAAGTGCTGTTTGATTCTTCAACAGTGAGAGAAAGAACCAAAGTGGAGGGCTAGACAATAGCAGAGGGCTTATCTCATCAGTAAATACAGCTTATTGCTTAAAGCTATAAAGGGCTATGCTTATTGGTGATGTCACCCCTTTGTGGAAGATTGATGAAGCTTGAGGCAGGGGGCATAATGTGAGTGTGAATGTGTGGAGGAGGAGGAGGAGGAGGAGGAGGCCTAGTGCACCAAAGAGTTTCCAACTTTCCCCTGCAGAGTTTGATATCATTTAAAATGTATGACATATATTTTAACTGCTGCTGCACCAAAATTGCAGTCTTTGGAGGTAAACTAACCCAAATATACTTCAAAGTTCCCTCTGGCCAGGGGGCTTTTATCCTTGGCCATGAGAGCAGTTGATGTTCTGTGCATGTAAACGTGCAGCTTTGGGTAAAGGTGGGGACAGCTTGTGTCCCACATTTTTGTCTGGTTGCATTTACGTAGGTCCAAGAGTCCACTGTGTCTTTTCGGGTTACTTTCTCATCATTTCTCCTAATGTAGAGACCCACAGGGTTGGTGGCAAGCGCACAATGCGGCTGTTGTATGGTTACTGTCAGCTCTCTCAAATAAGGCTTCCTGTTCATTAGACTTCTTTTCACCTCCACACAATGCGCCGGCTTTGCAGCAATAGTGAGTCGACGCCCATCTCTTCAATGCCTGCTGAATAGTTCTAAATAGTGTTTATGCAAGCCATTGTTGTCTATTGTGTGCCTAGTCTTAATGCACAGTGATTTGACTGCTTCTGTAGCCTGGGATACATTATCTTGCCTATGTGGCCTCAGATGCAGGCCTGGCCTTTGAACCAGTAAACAGTCTGAAAGTTAACTCCCAATGGACAATGCTGGAGATGCCTGATAAAGTGGGACAGAGTTGACTAAATGCCCCTCTATAATTGTGCAAATGGCTTTGTCGTCTTCTCAGTACGTATCTGTTTTAAACTTTGGAATTCCATTAGCTGAGAAAAATACTAAACTCTGTGATTTTTTCAAATGATTTCTTGTTGTTATCCCCCCTAGAAAATGTAATAATTAAAAAAAGTTTGGAAAAGAGAGTCAAACCTTAAATATGGTTTGAATCGTAATCTTTGAGGATTATTCTTTTTTTTTAATAAAAACATAGTAGAGTTGATTCTGTTGCTTTGGGAGATTACACTGACACTATCTGTTGCACATCTGGTGAAGAATGTCCATTCAGTAGGAAGATATATTTAAACCCTGTGTCTTTATTCTTCAGACTGTCAGTGTGAAAATGAAAAGGTAATACAGATAGACAGCCAGGCGGATAATCTGACGCAGATCACAGTCAAAGAATAACAACTTTAACATCTTGAAGATAATGTCAAAACGATATGTCTTGCATTGGAAAGGTATGTCTCCCATCAGTCACGTAAACATAGAACTTTTTGTGAAATTGGTTTAGTTTATGTACATTTTTATTTGTGTTAGTATAGCTATATCTTCTCTTTGTGGCTCATCTGTTTTTATATTTCACAATGAAGTTTTCTTTCTCTATATTTTAAATGTTCAATTAACTTGAGGTTTCTCCCTGAGCACTTGAAAATGTTATTTCTTATTAGTTTGATCAACAATTAAAGTCTTTCTCAAGGATTTGTTGGCACCTAAATCGTTTTTCAAAAAGAAAACAAAATAACCCTTACAATTGAGAGAGCAGGAATAGGCAGCATATTATAGCCTTCATCTGTTTGTGGCCTTGTTTGAAAGAGTGCGCATACATCACCTCCAGAGAGTAACTGATAGGTCTAACCATTCACTTCTTGGATAGATGCACAAAAGCAGAAGATATCTGCGGCACAGATTACATTATTCCCATTTCAAAAGCATTCACAGTCAAGTATGCAGAACTGGAAAAAAAATATATTTGTAATGCCGGCCAATGATGCCAGGTGAGTGATGTAACTGATAGTTGGCCCATTATTGTTCAGAGATTTGGTGTATTTGACCCCCTGAAGCATTCGGCTGCCAAGGGAATTCAAAACAACCTTTGGACTCGGAGGAAAGGAATGTTATGATTGCTCTCAGTGACACTGATACAACACCGTCACATCCCTGACTCCCGACTACAGGAGAGGCTTCACTGTGTGACTGTGAGTCGCATTTCTCCAACACTTAGCAGCAGACATTTCATTAACCTGTCACAGAGAGGCTAAATGTTGCTTTGTCTTTAATTGCCACATCCCCAAACCTTCATGCTGCTGCTTTTACATTTGACCTCCATTAGCCCACCAGGTGTGTTTCACATTTTTATTTAATGAACTGTAGTCATGAGGTAATTCATTTCCTGCAACATTACTCCTTGAAGCGAGTTTCTCACACCAAAGTAGTGATATTGACTTGTGTTGCTCCTGGGCTGATATTTTCATTAAAGGCCCTCTTATCAAATAATGAAATAAAGAATCTGTTTCTTGCCCAATGCTATTACCTCCCACAAATCAAAAGGTTTCGAGTGTAATGTCTTGCCTCCCATGCCAGTTAATTAGGTAGCGTTGTGCTACATACTGATGCTGCTTTCATGGGAATAATCTGAGACAATAAACCCGTCTCCTTTGTGTCCTTCTGCAAGCCCTCTTAATTAATATCAGCAAATACAAACCAAAGTTAATTGAAATTTGAACATCCCATGTTTATACTTTACAATGGTACAATCGCTAGTGTTTTGTTACTGTTGTTGAATAACTATAATAGCTGGTATCATATCTCTATTTAGTATATCATTGATCGCTCTCAGGGATGCAGCAGAAATATAAAAGAAATAAATGTCTTAACCATGAGGAAACATAGGAGGCAATATATGCAACCCCAACATTGATTTAGACCGAGACATTAATATTCACACTCCTCCAGATAATCAAAGCGAGGTGTACATGATTTGTTTTCATTGATTAAGTGACATTGCTCCGGCTTCTCACACCATGGTTATTAATATAGTTTGCATTGATATTATTTCTGCATTAACAACAATTCCACCAAGTGAGGGAGATTACGGGACTGATGCAAAACAGTAGCATCTTCATGGCCGAGAGCTTTAATCAGAAACTCTTTTGATGCAAAATCTTTACAACTTTAATCAATCTTTATGGACGAGCTTTTCAAACTGTATGCAAGTTTGAATAGCTTAGTTTTAAAGAGGCTGTGCCTTCCTGTCAGATACCTGATGTGTTTTGCAAATTACAAATCCTTCTAGGAATATGAATTAGATCGTGCATCTTCGAATGTTCTTCCATGTATGGTGTTCAGTTTTCACTTTACATTAATTCTCAGAACCAGATAATGTAATCAGGCCAACAATTCCCAACTAGCGTGGGATTTTAGTACACAGACCCACAACAAAGCCAAATCTGGCATGCTACTATACCAGTAGGATATTTTTTTGTCCTCGCACTTCTTTTGTCACATTGGCCCATGAACAGAAATAGCTAAACAAAATAAATAAATAGATAAACAGTGGGTTGTCTTTATAGCCTTTATATGCAGGGATATGTCTGAGCCAAGAACATTTCCGAAGTTAACAGCATTTATGTTCCGGTAGTGTTGGTCACAGTCTGTCACACATTATTTGCATCTGCATGTCCGATTAACAAATATGACATATTCCTAAAATCAGGCTCCTAGCACTCTAACCACCCACCATGGCAATTAGCTGTCTACTAAGCTAACAAGCGTAACACACATGCCTGATGCAAGCCAGTAGAATATCAAGCTCCTAGATGTATCCCTGTTTACCCCGTGGTGCCTCTGTGAACACACAGTACATGTGCAGGCTAATTCAAATGTTGATTAAGTTGCAGCTGTGGACGGAGGGTATTTAGTCTCGCCAGTATCTTGGAGAGCAACTAGCATTTAAAATTCACTACAGATAGAAGGAGCTGTCATCCATGTTAGGGAGTAGTGAGACCTTGTCAGGATGAAAAGAGTTGAGAAATTCAAAGGATTCTTCTTAGCTTTTCTGTGTATAAAGGACTGTAAGGTAGTGCATCTAGCAGCACTGATAGCCTCTTCTGTGTCCAGCTTACATGCTCAAATTAAACTGACCTTCACTGTGTGCAGGCTTGTTATCACTGCTAAAGAAAGAACAAAACCGCTTGGAAATGCATGAATACTTACAAAGAGAAATTCATAGCAAAGAAAGGTCAGGCGTACAACATTCAGTCAATCTTATTGTGAGTCAGGTTAAGAGGGCAACTGGATTGACAATAGCAAAATGGAGGACACTTATGAAAGAACATATTGTATGTCATAGCAATGAAACTTCAAGTATGAGCACATTTGTTTGTTCCAGCAAGTGGTCTTAACCATAGTTGACATTGTGTAGATCCTTGGATGCAATGCCACTGCTGCTGTTGAATCAGGGATTATATCCAACATAGAATCTGAAGGTAGAAGGGTTTTGTAATAAATTCATTTTTTTTCTAGTATGATTGCCAACTAACTAAACTATCTGTTCTTATTATTTTTAAAAAGCATTGACCGCCGGGGCATAGCCAATATGGAGGTTAATCCATTCTAGTGTCTATACTATGGGATGCTTATGGAAGCATATTTGCTTAGGGCAGCCATGCAAATTATTACTTACTGCCCTGTAAGCTGATAACACAAATTAGATACCCATTAAAGTTGAACAATGTATATAGAATGAGAAAAGATTGCAAGTGATACCTGAAGGGATGCTTAAGTCGTATGGCACTAAAATATGCCTCATGCTCGCAAACTTCAAAAGTGGAGAGATGTTTATCCTTGGGATTGGAAGATGCATAATAGTAATCTCATATGCACAGAGGCAGCTGCCAGGTGGAGGATAGCACACTGCATGTTTATGAATAGAAATCATTACAGGGACTGGGGAGCATACCGGCATGGACCAGTGACACAGAACTTTTTTTTATCATCTACCCCGCGTTAACTACAGCACTTAAAAAGTTCATGTGCTGAAATGTTAGGTATACTGTAAGGCATTAGTTGGTCATTCTATGCTGTGTTTGATTTGCTGTTTGTGGTTTCTTTTCTGCATGTATTCGATTCAATTGTGAAGAAACATTTGTAAAAGTCCCTCCAACTTTAAGTCCTGACCTGAATGTGGGTTGGAGTTGAGAACAACAGGGCTGTTAATTCGATCCTGCCACCTGAGGGGCCTGTGAAATCAGAAACATGCCAGCTTTTAAACAGCAGCGCCACAGCTCCACTGGGCCTCCACGTTCACTAGCCTCTGCTCTTATCAGATGAGCCACTTTCATTCAAACACCTCTCTGAGGGCGAATACAAATGTACAGCAGCTTTAAGGAGGTGGAAATGCCGTTTGTGGCGCGTTAGACTAGAGAGGAAGTGCTTCAGGCCGGTTTGGGAACCCCGGCTAATTCTACCTTTGACATGTCTGTTGTTGTCTTTGAGCCCCTTTCCCTTTCTGCTCCTCTGGCCGGCTGATAGTTAGGGATTCATCTTAAAACCTCCCCTTTGTCTGACAGACCGTGGAGTCAGCAGTTATTCTTCAACTGACGACTTTCAATGCTTTGTGGTGAAAGAGATGAAGCTGAAACACAAAGGCAAATTAAGGGTACAAAAACACTCGCCATTGTCCCATTGTTGAGGGTCACAAATCGTCAAGTAAAAGCAACACAGCGTGGTTGAAATGTATTCGCCTCCATCCCTTTCCCCCCTCCCTCCCTTCTCCTCTCTTTATATTCATTAGATTCATTATAGGCCACAAAGGATTGCCAACAAAACAGCTTGTGATTTTAGTTGAATTCATCCCCCTCTGAGGCCTGCAGGGAAATTAAAGTAGGTGACTATCACTGGAGGGGGAGCAGGCTTGACACATCTGAAGCTTTCAGTGATGCTAATAGCCAAGCGTATCCAAAATACACAGGAGTTGACCTCAAACAGATTGTGGGGGTTTTAAATCATTAGTTTGCAAATGAAGCAAAAGTACATTGGTTCTTTGGTAAAATCAGCCCACTCTGAACCTTTGATTAGTGTTTGTCAACTCCCCTTTCTCTTCATATTCCCCCACCCACTTGCAATCCAAAAATTAATAAAGGAGACATAGCGACACTTTGGATGGAAATGCTTGCATCTCCAGCACCTGTTAAACAAATGCACTTAAGGCAGAAATCAAATTGCAGGCAGGTTTAAATTGGTGTAAAATCTTCATTTAGATGGTGTCCCCAGGGCCTGCTTATTACTTGAGATTTATATAGCATTAGTTCTGCCTCGCAAATGTGGTGCACCATTCCACCTCAGTGAAATATGAAGAGGTTTGATAAAAAGCTACAACAGATTCTCTCATTAAAAAAACCTAAACCTTTTAAAGATTCATTAATTCAACTTGTGGCATGCGGCTCTGACATGCACAGAGTTCTGTGCCTGTGCCCCTGAGCGCTGTGTGTTATACGGTGTTAGATGTTGCTGTGGCTCATCGGCAAAGGTCTCTGAGAAGAAGTGCGCTGACAAATTAAAGTACCTCCAACACTGAATACATGTCTTTGCATTGCAGATGTTCATTTTGACACATGTACTGATGCAAAACAGCTACCAATGAGGAATTCTGTAAGATTCTTTGCACCTGTTGTTGTTGTTTTTTTACTCCAAATTTGAATTTGGTCACACTTGCTATTACATGTCATGTTGCCGTGAATGGCACACATCATACTGAAGGCTGGAAGGAAACTACCACAATGGCATTTCATTTGTAGCAGTGCCCCTATTGAGTATGTCTGTTTCAGTCACCAATCTGTTTTGTTCTCCGTCCTTTTCAATTTGTTTACATTTGGCCCCTACTGGAGAGGGACAGTCTATTGATTTATTGTCCCCGCTTCCTGAGAGTGCCGTTAAGAGCGCACAAGGCCCCCCCCGTCTTCAGGCCCTGCTCTTGCATTGTGTCGCTTGGTTGCTGGCTTCTGTTACAGAGACAGGCTAAGGAAAGGCCTTGCCCGAGCATCACAAGGACCCCACAAGAAAAAAAGCCTGAACCGCACATGGCCTGAGAGAGAGCACGGCAGCACAATGTAGCTCCGTCTGAATAGCAGACGTCGTGGGACATTTGCCTCCCACAGAGGGCTTTTTTTCTTCTGCGTTTTCAAACTGTTAGATTCTTACACAAAACGTCCATTTCATCATAATACCAGGAATTTACTATACACGTATATATAAATATGTATTCTGTGTATGTGTGTATATATACATATTTATCTATAGGCCCTATATATATATATATATATATATATATATATATATATATATATATATATATATTTGTATCTGAATATATATATATATATATTTATGTATTTTTTGCTGTATGTATGTATACATACACACACAGGCAAGGACACATACTTTTTCTCTTCTTTCACGGTGGTTTGTATTCATGTTTTGTGACATCTCCTTTTGCAGATTGATATTTTTTATGAAAAGCATCTGTCTGAAATTCTACAGAACAATTTATACGAGTCTAAAGAATCGTTTCAGATGAAAGTTGAAATGCTATTGTGGAATAGCCTTTCACTCCTCCCGCTTGAAGATAAACAATTTCCCATGAATATATGGCTGGGCCCCCTATCTATCACAAAAATCAGAATGTGTCCCATACTGAGCCTATTGTAGTCTATTAAAAGAAATCCTTCCCTGTGGCAACCATTTTGCAGGTTTCAAGTAGATAAATGCCTTCCAAGAGGGATAAGAATGCATTTCTACAAAACTGCATTAAAGAGTAATGTTTGTCAACTACCCAGATAAAAACTTCACAGTCACAATTCTTTTTAGACGCTGCAAATGCATTGGCAATGTGTAAAGCTGATTGGTCTGGGGAGGCTGCCTACAGGTTAGCAGGCCTCATTTCCAATCTCTGACAGCAATATGTGTCGCTGTGCGCTTCATCCCGATTGCTCATGTTCAACACAAACCATGGTCACTCTATATATGGAAATCTCTGTCTTCGGGGCGAAAAAAAATTAAAAAGGTGAGATTGGCACTTTAACCTCCATGCCCCCCTGAAAATATGTTTTAGTCTGATACATTATACTACTGCGAATTATTTATCAAGAAGATACAAGCTTGATATTTCAGAAAAATAATGAGATGTTGAGGTGGCAGCTGGAATGTTCTGGTCCAGTGAGCAGCATCTATGAATCGGGGGAAATGAAGTAAATATGGCTGGCTGGGACACGCCATGTGCAGAATGTGAAGGAGAGGAGTGCAGCGTTTAGGTGGCACTGACCAAAACTTAAAATCTCTCCTTTGTGGCTGTCTTTGAGTCTTGTTTAGAATAGTAGGTGCATAGTAGACTCTGAAATGTGTAAATGTAGCCGTGGAATATAACCAGCATCCAGATTAAACCAATTAGATATGCATGAATTTATTCTTGGAAAAACACTTTTTGCCTAAATGTTGTAAATGCTTTGAGCACAGATGTGTCAGGAAAATGGTAATGGAATATTTATTACCTGAAAATGTTTCCTATTTGCAGTTATCATGTTTTGAGCTATTTGATAAGTCCAACATGGAGTCTGGAATCTATCAGGCAAAAACAAAACGAGTGTTGTGCTAAATTGAGTTGAAAGAGCTCACCTGTCGACACGCTGCTTTCAGAGAACAAGTCATCCAGTTGTTGCTGTTCATACAAAGCGAGTGAAGAGAAGAAATCCATTCACACACTCTGAATACAGTTGAAGTGTGTCTCTCCTCAGATGACTGTTATTTGTTAGAACAAAACAAAGAAAGGCTGCGTATTAATTCACTTCAGACCCTGTCAGTCATTGCTTTCACTCCATTTTAGTCCTCACGCTTTGATGAACACACGGCAATCAAGGTGAACCGTGACTTGTTGGATTTTCTTTTTAAGGCAGTAACATGTTTTTCTACAGAACTCATTTTACTGACACAATGTCTCTTAGAACCGAGATGTGATTTTAAAGAGATGATTGTGCACGCACATAAAAAGGACTTGTTCCTACTGTAGTTATGTGTGTTTGTACATACAAAACATAATTCTGTTAATGCATATAACATAATACATATTCATTTTGTATTTTAAACTGTAGAAACATCAGGCTTGTATTTAGAATCAACTTGTTGACTGAATTAAGTAAATCAAATGACAAGAGAAAAAAAAGCTTTATTTTGGCGCTTTCCCCCTCCTCACCCGAAACTCTTGTCTTTGTTTTGATTTATTTCATCCTTTCAGAACATCCCGCTGCTTTTCAGGGCCCCCTTTGTTCTTGGTGAAGGGGTCTTTTATTTGGGAGAAATCTCCCATCTCAGACCAGCGCGTTGCCTTGATGCAGATCTTCATTAATCTCCGGGGCCGCTGTGGGCTCTACAGCAGCCTGCCGTTTTGATGGGAATTGAATTTGATACCGTATTGTGGCTTGTATGGAAGCTAACAATGGCCTGTGTTCCTTCCTGTGTCTGCGCACAATCAGAGAGACCCAATTAAATAATTTGGTACAATAAAGGGGAACAAAAGGATACCCAGGCCTACAGTGAGGGCTCCAACATTTGCATTCTACCTATTTCTGTATCATGTTAATTAATTCGCTTTGAAACCACGGGGAAAGGCACAATGGAAAACAGTGCAGCTCATTTCAAAGTATGTCTGAGGATGCTTTATATTCAGGTGACATGCTAAATCAACATTTTACAATAGAAAAAAACCCAAGAATTTCTCTCTGCAGCGCCATAGACAATCAAAGTGTGACTTCCTTTATTTGAATACAGTTTTCACTAATGAAAAGTCTACTTTATAAGGAAGTAGTCATTATTTCAAAATTCCATTAATCACATTTTGTGTTAATGTATAAATTCTATTTTGTAGCTCAGCTAAATAATCCCTCTGGATGAATAGAATAATTTTGCATCTAAAATGACTGTCACCATAACCTGCTCTTAATTAACAATGTGTGAATTGTGTGATATATAACTGCTTTTGTTGACGGTAATATGTCATATTCAATGAAGGGTAAATGAATTATCCACGAGTGGCCCGTGATAAGCGGTGATGGGACCCATATGGAGCTGTCAGTGGACCGCTGGTGGGCTCCCCTAGTCCAGTCGCTGTAATTGAAAGAAATGAGCCATGGAGCTGACACATTAGCTGTCTCCCCAGAGATGGACCACACAGCACACACACACACACAGGCTCACTGACACTCACACACACACATATTCTCACTTTTTATACATCATCTATACAGACTCGATCTCCCTGAAAGTAGAACCCAGACAATATCAGCTGGGCTGCGCAGGACAGCGCCCTACTGTAAGTGAGACAGGGTGTAAGATTGGGTAGGTCTCCGTCTGGGTTAAGGGGATAATGAGAAACTGCCCTGCAGTGAGTTAATCAGCTCATCGCTCTCCCAGCACTGCCATTTATTTGCTGTTTATTCCCCAGCACAGGGCCCCCAGGGGGAGGCCTGTCTGCGAGGCAGCACCTGCAGCTTCCCCAACGCCTGATTTAGTGCTGTAAATGCTGCTTGTGGGCCAGATTACACTGGACAGTGATCAAACCTTATTTGCACTCTGATTAGACGAACTGCTCCCTGCACTGACCAGGCTGAAGCAATTCTCCTTAAGCAATTTGATACTGCTGCCCTGCGTACAAATGATTAACACTGCCTGGATAAATGTGGCAGAAATTCTCCACAGCCATATTCCCGCATAGCCTTGATTCTGAACCAGGTGACACTCTGCTGCTGCTATAGACCAACTATTATAAATATTATAATAACAGCTATGAAAAGGTATTGTATATTCGTAAATGCCTTTTTTGAAGGCAATTAGATAGCACACTTTTTCTACAAATAGTCACATCATAGTGTGAAAAGACTCATTGCCATTTCTTCAATGCATATTTCCTTAGGTATGGCTTAGGTATGTCTTGCTGATTCTGTATGGAAAAAACAACTTTACTGTACCTCTTAATATCTCGCAGTCTACTTGATGTTATCTCACAGTTTGCCAACTGAAGTTTAAATGAATTGTTAGTCTAAAACATGGATCTTGTGAATTTCCGGTGCGAATTGAGCCCGGAAGACTCACGGCAGAAATAAAATATGTGAAATCAGAAAATATATGCAGAAGATAATGTAAAGTACGTACAGGCAAGAGAAACATCAGATAAAAAGGTATTTGAGCCTGGAAGACACTTCACATACAACGCTGAAAGGTGATAAATATTAGGTTAAACGCCAATGTGATGGCTATTCGACAGAAGTCTACAGTCTAATTCAAAGCAACCTTTCACAACTAACAAAGTCCCTTTGTGCAATATTATCTGCCTTATGTATTATTATTATTATTATTATTATTATGTTTTATTTCAAAATGTACTTTTTTTTCTTTCATCTACCTCCTTTGCAACCTATGTATATGCACACATGCACACACTCTTAAGAGCAGACAAAACATCTGTAACCTTCAAACGTATTGTGTGTAGAGTAGATCCCCTGTTGCATTCAGAGTAGAAAGCACTGCAGCTCGGTCATTGTACAGCAGATTTTCATGCTTTAGTCCTACACAAAGCCTGCTCTTTCCATCAAATGATCAGGCCATCTTAAATGTTGCACCTGAGACTGAATAGGTACGTATGTAGTGCATTGGCAAGGTCTCTTTTCTTTCATCTACTTCTGCGAAGGCTAGTAAAGTCTTAATGAAACCGTTTTCTGATCTGCTCTCTTTACCCTGATCCTCCCCCACAATGCCTTTCTTTCATTTTCTCTAGTATTTACTCTATTACCATAACCCTCATGCAAGACCCATTTAGAATTGGGCATGAGTGACTGGGTAGTATATTAAGGAAAAAGGAAATCATGTACAGTATAAACAGCTGAAGATAATACAGGGCAGTGCTCATAATGGTATCTGAAAGCTTTCCTTTTTCCCTCATTGTCTCTTCTTCCTTCTCTAAACAGCCTTCCTTTTTTCAGCTATCAGAGCAAAGTTCTTAGAGAGAAATGAAGTGCATTCATGCATCCTGAAAGAGGCTTTTAAGGTTGAGTACAGCTCAAACAAAAAGCAAGGTGAGCTACGGCTGGACCAGTATGACTCAATGTTTATAACCTTGCCGTGCAGAATTTAAGAACACTGAGGGATTGAATGAAGCCGGCTATAAAGCACATCTAAGCCACAATGGTGGGAATCTTATTGGTATTCATTATCACATGCAAAATGTTTCTGGATAATTAAACTCAGCATTCAAAGCTGCAAACTATAGCTATTGAAATTGAGTTGAAAAACTGACAATGGCAGAACTTTCTTTTTTGGGAGAAATCATTCTTTAGAATAGTATTATTGTATTCGTATTGATTAAGAGTGCGCAAAAGATATGCATCTTGAAGATGAATGTACAGCTGCGATAAGATACAAAGAGTATTTTTCTTAGCTGTCAGCCCCCTCCCATCGCTCCCAGCCCTTTTCTCTCTTCATTTTGCTAACTGGTGCTCAAAGCCTCTCCTCCGCTGACCAAGCATCAGCTTCCCTGTGCTGATAAATGGGCTTCTTTGAATTGATGGCAGGCTGGAGGAAAAAGAGATAATCCTAGATAATGTGGACACAGTTTTCATTTCTTGTCACCCAATTAAACTGCAATTATCCCAAGTGCAGGAGAGGAGAAAAGTGGAAAGAATGGCCAAAGAATGGGAGAGTGAGGCTCCCTGGGACACTCTCTACCAGACACATTAGCCCAGATTTGCTCCATCCTGATAAAAGAGACCCATTTCTTGCACTTGGCAGTGCACAGCGAGTGGCAGACCAGCTGCAACCTGGGGTTTAGAAAAGAATGCCTGTGCAATGTTTGTGCCATGCCTCAAAGTGGCTGGGAAGAAAAAGATCAAAATGTATACAGGTTGTCGCCCTATTAAAGCACTATGGCTTTTGTATGGCACTCCATGTGTCTTTAGCTGAGGACATCAAGGTTTTATCCCTTAACAGCCCATATAGATTTTTTTTATTATTATTATGCAAATGTCTAAGACACATTGTCGGCGAGAACAAGTGTGCATTTTGTGAAACCTTTGTCATCACTGACTGATCAATGTAAGAACCCTGGAGCTGACTACACAGGGGTTCAAAGACCTTCAAACAATCCCTTAGCATATCCAAAAGTGCTTTGACTGAGAGCTTGTGTGAGCACCTACTGTTCCCTAAAAGAATCGACCACTGCTTTAAAAAAAAGGGACGCTTCCTCCGTGAATTGTTTCCCTCCAGATGAATCAAGGCTGAGTGAACCTCTCCCTTGGCACAAAATCTAAGAGGTAAATTAATGTCTTTTGTAATTACAGTTCCTTTTAGTAATTATCACACTGGACAATTTATGGATTAACATATTGATTTCACTTGACCCCTGGCGAAGCTTAATTTGGACTGAGAAGATACTTTTGGCTTGTGCTGCCAAATAGCCCTCAGGGCCCCCGCTGGAGCTTTGCTCTTTAGGCGTGTCATAGCATCTTTAGCAAACGTCCCATGGGATGATGATCGGACTCACAGAGGGTCACAAAGGCTTGGCTATCTATTCAGAGTGTTGCTCTGCACGGGGATTGACTTTAGCCAAACATAAAAAAAACCTGGACAAGTGGAAACTGAAGGAGCATTCGTAAGAGTAATTCATTAATCTTCACGCAGCCGATTAGTGCTTTGAAGTCTATGATTTTGAAAAGCTGTGCTCCGCGCTGTACTATCCCTCCCCTCACAGGCTGTTTAGATAAACATTGGAAATAAACAGATTAGTTCAAATCATTAGGAAAACATCTTAACGCACAGACACAGGCTGCCTGTTTTTGCAACGCTGATAAGTGTAACCCCTCTGCAAAGGCATCTAATGATGTTGTCGGGTGTGCTGTGTGCACAGAATCAGCGTTGGTGGCAGTAATGCATTGCTGATTATGGAGAGGGGGAAAATACTCTGTCAAAATATGATCAATATTTCCTATAAGTGCTCCGGCTGCTCTGCATGAGTAATGGCCTGATTAAGCGGGCAACACGAGAGAGGCCAGTGTGAACGCAGCCTCTCCACTGCTGTGTCCATCAAATAATGAGATCACCTGAGACAGCCACTGTCACTGCCCCCCCTCCCCCCCCCGCCCACCCCCAAACAGGACGTGCTGACAGGACACTTGCCCTCTCATTGATCAAATTGTCATTCACCCGGTGCTTGGAAAACACATGTACACACACACACTATCACACACCTGTTCGGATTCAAGCTAAAATCCAAATTGCAGTGCACATATCACTAATGTCTCCCCGTGGTATGTGTCTGTTGTAATGAACTCTTACACCAGTTGTTGGAATGGCCATAGTTTTTGAGGTATGTCAGACAACACTGCTATAAAAGACTCACCTAGAGACATGTGACATTCAGGAGCAACAATGAGCCATCTGCAGGAATTCACTTATTTCACTCTTTTGAAAAAGTGAGACTTTTTTCTCTCTCTCTCTTTCTCTCAATGACATGGTTATTATCTTGGTCACTTAATCTCCTCAAATAAGATTGATTTGTCCTTTCAGGCTGTGTTAGAGAGCCTCTGTCAGAAGGCGCTCAGGCCATGGGAACCATAGAGTTCCAATGCATCCTCACAATTTTCCCATTTGATGGAGGTCACAGTCACTCAGGCTGCTTCTTTGACATACTGATGAGTAGAGGCACAAAGGCCCTTTCATTGTTACAAGTGATAGAGAAGAGCACGGCTTTACGCACAATACACGACAGGAAGAGATGCAGGGGTTGTGAATGTGTCATGCAAATGCAGACATGCACCCTGAATTGTCAGATAATTGTATACTTGGATAATAATAATAATAATAATCAACTGGCAATTATGGCGTGATCGTTTAAAAAAGACATTTTAACACTTGCTTCTTATTCTCTGTGACATAAACAGGTGAAGAAGTGAGTAAAGAGGTGAGAAAGACAAAACAGCTAATGAACACTTACATTTTGATTGCTTTCTTTGTTTTTAATATTCTTAATATATCTCAACTATGCTTGTCAATTCAATTACTGTCTACTAAATTCCCCAAACTCTTTAGAACACATCAACACTTAAATAAGTCTTAGCTGAGAGCGGCAGTGTTTGGTCACAATGCCAAGGTCACTGTTCTGGTGCTAGCTTAATTAAAAGATTTGTTTTTTTACCCTTTCTTCCTTTTGTGTAATTTTATTGAGCCTGTTTTTCATATATCAGTTTCGGCTAGACTGTGAGGTCTAGCATACAATAGACAATGATTCACACAAAAGCAAAAAACTGAATCGCAGAAGGCCGTTTCAAACAGGCCTGTGAATGCTTGTAGCAGTTTTTGCAATTTGATTTGATCTTATTTAACTTTCACCTTTCATTTGTGAAGACTTTCGCATTCAAAAAGCTCTGAAATTGAATGAATCTTGACCCCTTTTTATTATTTCCACCTTCTATTCATTCAACCCGGATGAAAAGAAATCGTTGGATTCAGCTCTGCATTTCCTATTCATAACATTAGGGAAACATAAAATAAGGGTCAAAAGTGTTTAATAAGCTGGAAGTACTATACTGTCAACTTCTATACAAGTGTGTTTAATGTTGTCTACAATGTTAAAGATTAAAAAGTCACCCTCTGGATTTTGTTCTGCTCTGAAGGACGATGGCACACTATGAAAGACCAAATAGCATGTTGCTGCGCTGCCACGGGTTCAAGGAGATTGGATCACTTTTTGTTTGTGAAGCGGCCTCAATTCAGCTTCCACATAAAGAGCGAGAGACTAGGAGAGGACTGAGAGAGAGCAGTCTTTGTGGTGTTGAAGGGAAAGGGTGGATAAAAAATTGCCTTGGTGCATCACTTTTCTCTGATCCCAACTGGAACTATAAATTTATCTGAGAGATGAGCTATCTGTGGCGGCTGTGCCACAAGCAGGCCTTTTCTTCCCTCTGTCCCTATGATGAGTTAGCAGGACCTGGAGTGATAAAGCTGATAGAAGGGCTGCTATCAGGTGGCAGTCTGGGTAATTACAACTCTCTATTTGGGGCTTTGCAGAGATGCTGTGGCGATAAGGGGAGTATAATGAGGAAGAAAGGCCGAGCGATAATGTATCCGCTAAATGGTTCAAAATAGTCTATCATGGGAAAAGTCATCTCGGTGCCTGGAGGAAAACAAGTATCTTTGGATTTGAACCACAGGGCTCTGCGACGGAGAATATTAGGAAGGTTTAAACCAAATATACGCCCTGTGGGGGGGTAGCATTAATCAGGGTTCAAAAATCATACTTTTCACAAAGGGTAGGATAGGCTGTTTTTTTTTTAATGATCGAGGAAGTCGTTTGATTGCCGCTGCTGTTTTGTTTGCCCCTCGGGGTGCGGAGATATTCTGCAGTGTGAGATTACATATAATACTTTGACAAGCGGCGGTTTAAAGATGAAGGTCTTATCAACCTTGCGGACTCCACATCCTTCTGTGTAGCCATTCTCCCTCCATAATGTGCTTTCAAAGTTTGTTGTATCTGTCAGTTCAGGTCCTCGAAGATTGAACTGACAATCACTCCGCTTTCTTTCCTATTTACCATCATTCAAGCACACACACACCTACACCTACACCTACACACACACGCACACACACACACACACACACACACACACACACACACACACACACACACACACACACACACACACACACACACACACACACACACACACACACACACACACACACACACACACACACACACACACACACACACACACACACACAATATCCTCAGGGCCATTTGCCTGTTCTTGAATTCACAGTGTGGCTGTTTTATTGTGAATTACAGATTCCCTCACTGGGATCATGACCACTATCAATAGTATTTCCACTAATGTGATTAACTTAATACTGTGCTCTATGAGAGGATTATTTCTCAATTCCTCTTGATATGCGTAATATTTAGGTTGTGGTTGAGTAAATATTTTGGTTCTTCACCAAAATAATTCCCACTGAGACAAAGACACGAAAGTCTGCCCTAAGGAGCAATAAAGACTGTATAATTAGAATGATTAACAAACTGCACAACTAATTTGGCACTTATTGAATATATTTTGAGAACACAACGTTCAAAATAGGTCACATATTTAAGCCACAAAAAAAACATTAACTTTATTCACATTAATTATGTATTTATTCAGACATCCTGTGTGACTCATTTGAGGTGATGCTGGAGTCGGCATTGTCTCTTTACCAATCCGATCATTATATTGCCTTGCACTTAAGCATATTTTCTACATATTGTAGAAGCTGTAAAGATACCTCATTAGACAAAATGACTTCTAATCTAAATGCAATCATCTTTAAATAGTAATCAATTGGATCCCTTACAACGCTAAACTGTTTGTCATTAGCACTTTATCAAAGGCTCACTTAAGATAAGATTCTGCAGCTAATGGCGTATGATAGTGACAAAGTGACTTTGAATGCTCTCGACATCCTGCAGGAAACACTTTTATCTCTGTGTGTAGAATGTTTGCTTTAAAATGCATTCACCCTTTTTAGATGTTGTTTCCTCATACCAAAAAGGTCTTTGATATGAATACATTTGTCTTAAGCTTCCGCAATTTAGATTAACCAATGATAAATAAAATAGGCTACATCATAAAGAAAATAATTAACTGAAAATAAACAGTGATTATGTAGCGAACAATATTATATTTCTTACTCCTCAAAGCCTCAGAATACCAGGCATGGTTTACATATTTTTTTAAGCTAAATTAATCAATTATTTGGATCCAGATTTGTGTATTTATCTGCAGCATTAATCCTTAATCTGAAAATCAAAATAGAGCAATCGGCTCATTTCTAAAAGGATTATTGGAAATCCTCAGATGAAAATTAGATACCTTTTTTACTGAGAGGTGTATTCATTGCTTCTGCTTTGGCCCCGGCCTGCATTGGAGCAGCAATATATCTGAAAAGGAAGGGGAAGATCCGGGCAGAGCTGTGATCAGACAAGCAGAAAGAAACCACATCAGGTACACAATCAGGACCCCTCCCTCTCCCTTTCTTCAAACCTCCCAGATAATGAGCAAACTTTCATGTGGTTGTAAATACTCCCCACTCTTTGGGGTTTGAAGTGGCACACAGAAGATATTGTTGTTTATCCAGCTCACTTTATTTTCAAAGAAAAGCCATCTGATAGCAGGAGGTCAACTTGTGTTCCCTTGAAATCAATTTAATTTAAGACTTGAGTCCCCTCCCACCACCTCCAACAGTACCACTTTGGGAGAATAACAGTAAACACTTTGAAAAAGAAAAATGAAGTAGAGTACACATCCTACACTAATCTTTGTAGATGAGGTCTCTTTATGCAGCCCGGATTATCCAGGGATCCTCATCAACTCTCTCTATAATTTCTTGTGCTTTCTCCCAGAGTTAGTGGAGTGTTGAGCAGAATAAACTGTTTGGTGCTATCATGAAGATTGTTGCACCTCCAGGGGCTCCTATTTCAGAGTGATGGCTTTAGCACTTTAGAGTGAACTGTGTGCGATCTCTCCGGGTAGGAATATGTCCCCATGGGCTTGTTGTTGCTGCTGTCTGCCTTCTATTTGCATGATATTTTTCTATTCAGTCTTATCATCAGTGTGCTGTGAGGTGGGAGTGCTGGCTCCGTCTCAGAGGCTGGACCCGGTCTTTATCGGCAGGTAATTCTGCGACTCTCACTAACTCATCTTGAATTATTTAAGTGTTATTTCCAGGACCCAGGCTGAGGTAAAAGAGGGGGGAAAACACAAACTCTTGCTGTCATTTTTCTTCTTCTTTTAAAAAAAAATCAGATCTTCATTAAATTATTGTTTTTTCTCAGCCTGCAAAATAACAAGCTGTTTTGTAGAATAAATACAACGAATCTTGACATTTTGATGAGTAGAAAACGTGCTGCATGGCTGCACCTGCTCTTGTTATACAGGCTCAAAATAGGCCCTGCATCGGATGAAATCATAACACGTTATTAAAAAAATAGTGCCATAGTGAGGTATTTTTCTACACTGTCGAACAATAAAATAAAATTAAATGAAACTGCAGAGAGGAGTAAAAAAGTATGAACTCTTTAGTGAGAATGTGCACACACTGGATTCCACACCTTTATTGTCAGCTCCCGATAAGAACTTTCCACCGTAACTTATTCATATAATTCATAGCAATTTTTGCCCGTTTGTGTCACGAGAGGCTTGTGCTCGTGCGGAGTGAGTGGAGCGCTTCATTGCAGTAATGTTATCGAGGTGAATGACAAGCCGACAAAAGGGGCGCACGGTGTTGAGAGATGCTGTGGCTCAGTTTAGTTTAGCAGCAGGTTTGTCTCTCATCTCGTCCTCTTGGCGCGGATCATCCTCACCTTGTCAGGTTTCCTACTTGAGACAAAAGAGCGATCCCTCAGTGAGCTTTTTCTGCACTGGAATAAAACAACCCAAATCCTTGTTAACAGAAAATGTAAAACAAACGCAAACTGCAGCGATTTAGGGCGCTGTCTCTTAGAAATTGCGCACCACTTTTGGATAGGTCAGCGTCATCACTCAACTTCCACACTTCCAATAATATGCTTGTTAAAATATACATTATGTGTACAATATTTGTATTTTATTATAATCATAATTATAATAATAACAATTCAACATTGTGTGTTGTATAAACTATCCTTAGATTATGCTAATCCGTTAAATAAGAACAACAGTAAATCTACAGTAAATTTAATTTGACATCCATTTATATCCTAATTTAAACGCTCGACCTAAAGCCTAATTCCTCATTTATAATATTGTTCGATACAGCCCTTCTCTATTTCCTTTTTTGTACATATATAATTGTGTACAACGGGGAAGGTGCGAGAACAAACCACTTAAACCTACAATTTACTCAACAAGTCCCGCAGATAACTGTAATTGCTTAGTTGAATATTCGACAACCTAATTTCAGTTGTCGATTCGCTGCCCTTGGGAAAGTCCTTTGAAGTGAAAGTGAAAAGGGGGATTTCAGGAAAGTAATTAATTTCACCAAGCGCGATTAGAAACACTTCAGACCTCCTCAGCATTTGAGTATTTACGACAAATGCCACAATATCAGAAAATTAAAGAAGACATTCTTTAGCTCTTACACACTACTTTGTGCCGCGGATGGGTGAGGGAAGAGACAGGCAGAGGGACAGTGGATGAAAGGTGAGAAAGTGGAGTGACACCAGATTGTCAAGTAAAGAAATGAAACAGACTAAGAGGCTAATAGGCGTGTAATGATAAATGTTGTAAATAAAGGAGAGTTCAATTAAGTGTTTGATGGCTCAGATTCAATGTAAGTTGAACTTCCACAACCTGTCTGCTGCGTTCACTGTCAGTGTATCAGTGAGATGCTTATACATGCTGCCACCCTCAGGTATGTCAGGTGCACCTGTCTCCTAAATAAAAAGTAATTACTGATAAACTGAACGATTCCAATGAGACAAGTTGCTCATTAGCTAAATTAATTGAGAATATGAAGCTAATGAGATTAATAAATGAAGATATATAATACCACAAGAAGCGTTTCCCGTTCAAACAGGGTGGGATTTTTCAAAAATCATTCAGCAAGTCGCCTGCGTACTCCGTGCCAACTGCGCATGCGCCAGTGGGACTTTCACTACCTGCCACACAATCCTGTATTTCACATGGGGCAAGCGGGAGTTCTCATCCATTCGCGTAAACGCAGCTGCTGAGTGGTGGTTGGAAGTCTCTGGCGACGGGAGGAACACAAGACAGCTTTTTTTTCTTCTTCTCTTCTTTGCTAAAGGCGTATCACCGGTGGATTCCACCATGGAGCAGAAAACATAAGTTGAGCTTTCGTAAGGACGCTGCCACTTGTACTTTACTGACGATATTCATCGGAGGGATGAAGAACTGAAGTCTAAGTAAGTAGCCAAAACAGGAGTTTCACTTGTTGTATAGTTTAAATTAACACAACTGTATTTCACAACTTTCTAAATGAGTTTTGTGTGTGGTTTTGTTCAGATTTGGCAAGTTGTGTATACTTAAAATTATTTTCCAAATGTTATTCTTTCAGATAGAGTTTGTGCCAACATGTCTAAACCAATGGATCACGTCAAACGCCCGATGAATGCTTTCATGGTCTGGTCCAGAGCCCAGCGCAGAAAAATGGCTCAGGAGAACCCGAAAATGCACAACTCCGAGATCAGCAAGAGATTAGGAGCGGAGTGGAAACTTCTCAGCGAGTCTGAGAAGAGGCCATTCATCGACGAAGCCAAACGACTGCGAGCGATGCACATGAAGGAACACCCAGACTATAAATACAGACCGAGACGGAAGCCCAAGACTCTGATGAAAAAAGATAAGTTTTCTTTCCCTGTGCCCTACAACCTCGGGGAGCACGACGCGCTGAAAGTGAACGGGCTTTCCGTTGGACTTCATGAGTCCCTCATGGGACACCCGGACAAGGCAGCAGCGGCAGCGGCGGCCGCAGCGGCGAGGGTCTTCTTCAACCCCTCCATGTCAAACCCCTATTCCTTTTTTGACCTGGGATCCAAGATGACTGAGCTTTCTCCGCATTCGTTTCCGTACGGGTCTCCGTTGGGCTACCCGCCGGGAAGCGCGGCTTTCGGGACTGGCGTTGGTACGCACGCCCACACTCACTCACACCCGTCCCCGGGAAACCCAGGCTACATGATCCCTTGTAACTGTACGGGCTGGCCCACAGCAGGACTGCAGCCGCCCTTAGCATACATCTTACTCCCCGGGATGGGAAAACCTCAACTTGAACCGTACCCTGCATATGCTGCAGCATTATGATAAGGCCCGCGTTGGACTTCTGAGAAAATGAAATGTGAAAACAAAAACAAACTAACTAAAAAAAAAAGCTATTCATGCAAGAGTTTTATTATGCATGCACAAACCTTGTTCATGTGATGAAGTGCTCGTCGTCTCAGATATCACATGTGTATGTATATTGAATAATGCCTTTATCTAAGGTACTGCTTATTTAGAGAACTCTCTAATCTATTATTACCCAGCCATCACCTCTCACAGCCCAGAGGGGAAGGACTAAAGGATGGCAAACATTTGAGGAAAGGGTATCAGAGCATTTTGTGAAAAACCCATTTTGAAAGGTACACCATTTGATTTCTATTTTTTGCAAGTTGCACCTGCTTTGCCTAACCTGTTGGAATCAAAGGCAGCATACACACTGACCATAATCACAGGATTTTCTCTCAGATACATCGAGGCTAATGGGTTGTAATTAATGGATCAGGGAAGATTTATCACAACATTTCTCCTGTCCTGTATGACTGTAAATGTGTACAGATAAAAATGACTCTAGTTTATTTGCCGTTATAGGCTTAGTGTTTGAGATAGGGCCAGGAACCTACGCATTTCACTAGAAGTGCTGTGTATATTTTGAGTTTTTAAACCGTTTTATAGATGTCTGTAATATTTATTGTTTAGTGGAATCTATGGTGACCCAGACAATTTTAAAAAGGACACGACTAGTTCTGTAATATGTGCACATGACACGTTGAGGATGTAATTTATTTTCAATGGGATATTCAATTTCAGTGGGTTTGATTTATTAAACCTTTTTTTCACTTCAAACTGTAAAAAAGTTACAATTTAAATGCAAGGGGAAGTTTGTTCAAGGAGTTCATCATTTCTTGATCATCACCCACCCACTCCTCGTATCATGTGCAGCAGAAAAAATACTTTTTAACTAACTCTTATGGAATTTGTATGTTTTGTGTTTTCTTTAACCTCCGTTATGTACTTCAACCTACTGTTCACTTGTTGAGCGAAGGAATACAATAAAGCCTATTCGGATTAAACGGAAGGGAATCGCAGCTGTAGTTCTTGATGAGATGAACAAGATGGTTATCTTTTCTTTTCCTGCTCCTCAGTCCAGGTGAAGTGTAAGGTATCCTCAACAGGCCGCTTTTGTCCGCGCTTTGAATGGCAATACTGGGGGGAAATCTAAATCAGCCCATTGTAATCAAGAGCCAAAACCTTATTTATCACAATTTTAATCGTGAATAGGAGGGAAGATAAAACTGTGTAGTACTCTGAGCTTTCTTTTCCCATGCAAGGTGAAAAAAGAAAAAAGAGCTGCTTTTAAGCTGCAGAACAAGCTCGTCTTTGAGGCTTTTAAAAAAAAAAAACCTGAGCCGAGTGTGTGCGCACCCAAGTCTGAAAAGAAAAACAAAGTTCATTTAATATTAATTAAAGGCTCGTGGACATAAACAAAAACATGCTGATCACATGTTCTAAAGAGTGCACGATCTCGCGTGCGCGTGCATGTAGAAGGTGTTGGTGCACTGCATTTCATATTGGATCTATAACTTGTATTGTTGTTTAAGCAAACTGCCCCTCCTATGTTACACTGAGAGATTAATTCATAAGGATCAGAGCGATTATGCAAAACTAATTTGGACAGTCCAGGGATAATTATCTCCGTCACGGTTAATTAAACCCTTTCAGCACTCTGTTCTCCATTGTAACACCCCGATCACTTCTCTCCACGGAACTTCCTTCTTGGCCCCGAAAATAACGCGCAAGTGACCTTGTGTTTCATTTACAGAGTTTTTCAAAAGAAAATGTAGATTATTTTCTCTAAGTGAGTTTGAGGCCATGCCTATATATTTTTTTATGAATACTGAAAGTGTGCAATGTTATTTTTGCTTTATGCCACAAAATTAAATACATTTGAGTATCAACGTGTAGAAGGCTAACTTTTACATAAGTATAGGTATAATGGTAAAACAGCTTTCTGATCAAAACAGACAAGGTCGTCCTGTCTGTAAGAAACTTGCATTACGAGTTCAGTCGGTGGCCATTTCTTTCTCTTTCTTTTGCCTTTTTATTATATTTTTTTCTTCTGGAGGAAAAGGGGAAGAAAGCTGAAAGAACTTTTTTTCTACTCTGGGAGCGTTTAGACGGTCGAGGAGGTTTTGTCTGGGAACAAAACGTGGGTTGGGAGGTTTTGTGAGAGTGTTGTTTGTTGAAGTGGAGCTCAGCAAAAGCGGCTGCTTTCCCTCATTGTGATGAAAGCAATCAGTGGTATTTGGAAAACTGTTAGCATTGTGCACTTCTTCTGTGTCCGTTGTGGAGGATTTCTTTTCACAAGGTTTTTTCAGCCGATCCAGCTGGCCGGAGTGAATAGCACTGCAATGTGTACACGCTTTGTCCCTGCAAGCCCTTCAAGTAGCCCACATTGAATAGAGTGAGTTGACACTGCATGACAGTGAAACAACATAATAAAAAATACATGAGCGCATGAATAGAAGCAGGCGCATAAATAAATAAAATGGGTGGCCAAAACTGGATAAACTGAATGACAAAACGGTGAAAGGGGAACAAAAAGATATTTAACACGCTAGATTAGCATTAGAATGCAATCTACAAGACAGAACAATTGATGAATAGGTTTACCGGCCAAGAAAGAAATGGACTAAATGCCTTTTGAATAGATAGCCTATGTTTTGTTTTTTTCTAAGATGGGAACTGAATGGGAAAGGTGGAGATGCAACTATGGAAATAAGTAGGAGAAAACTTTTTCTTTTAAAATGTTTTTCACTCCTGAATTTAAATTCCTCAATAAATCAGGGTCAACACAACCTGTTTCCCAGGACAGGATTTCAGTTAAGATACAAACATTTCTATTCAACCAAAATTATGTACATTTCTCAGGGTTTCAGCCTCCCTTTACTTTTGTTTTTTCACCTTAAACAGGCTTAAATAGCTTGTTTTTAAAAAGAAATTGTTGTCAAGGAATAACTTTTACAATAATTAATTTACATATGGCCTGATAACCTTAATTTCTTTCAATCCACACAATTAGTTGCTAAATATTATGTGGTTATAGATGATATATACATTGTGATAAACATCTGGCCTGATGTAAAAGCTGCTATACAATGTGAACTCTTGTCAAAACACAGGATAAACTCAAGCGGGCAGGAAGACATTAAATAAAAATGTTGTTTAATTTAACACATTTAAATAAACCAGCCATTAAGTATTAGTCATGTATCAAATATAACATAATTTCTTCTTGGCAATAGGAGAGTGTTAAACAAATATAAAGTGAGAGTGTTTTAAAAAGAATAGTCCATCTACAGAAGCAGTCTTCGTATGAATTTAGTTGCATATTTATTGATTTCTGTCTAATTTAGAGCCAACAGGAAATCCAGTTCTGAAGTGATGACACTGTCAGTGGTTTTAATTGAACCTATACTGTACATGTATATATATAGGTTCAATAAAAACCACTCTGACAGTGTATATATATATATATATATATATAAACACAATATGCATAAAAACACAATATGTATATGGCTAGATAATGGCAAAGTATTTTTAATTTAAATCAGTGATTCAAACTCTGGTGCTACGCGTGTTTTTATATATATTGTAGATGAACGTTAACTAAGGAATTCATTTTTTTATTTTGTATTAAGAAATTAAAATGTGAAATCCTTACCGCACTTGCCTTGCTATTTGACAGCCGGTTTAAAGGTTTCTATAGAAGATTTAAAGCTATGGCTGCCCCATGTTTTCATAAGCCCCCCGTCTGATGCCCTGATATCATTATGTCTTAGTGTTAAACCCTTTATGTGCCTGTAAGACATTTGTAGAAGTGAGATTAGGCAAATTAACATACATATGTATCACCGGTTCAACCATGTTGACCTTAGAGGGACGTACAATGGCTTCCTCATCCCTAATTCGCCCAGGGCTGCCCCACAAGCATGTGGATTATCACCTGGCTTCAATAGCTTGAGATGGATCATTTTAGATTTTTTTTCTGACATGAATAATACATCAATATCATCTCTTTGAGGATATTTTCTCTGTTTGTTTGCAGAAGTCTGCCTCTTGCTAACCTGGTTGTTAAAGCATGTGTGCTGTGTGCAGCGCTGGGAGATATTCAGCCAGTGCTGGCTTCTCTGTGAGGAACCTCAAAGGGTCTTGATCACTGACTTCCCCATTTCATTTTAGGCAAATCAAAGTGTGAAAAGTCTCACCTGGAGCAATATCTCCATCATCAGGTTGGGTCAAGAATGTTTATGAAGGCTGTGTGCCATATTACCTGTAATCTCCAGAGTATGAAGTGCTGTATTTCTTACTTTTCTATGCTCCCAGGAGGGAAAAAAAATGCCCAAATTATCTTGCATTGCACCTTTTCCGCAACCCCTCAACGTGGCAAATCAAAGCCTCAAAACCGTTCATGTCACTGTGCCCAAGGTCACCAAGAGAAATGAGAAATCTCTGTGTACTTTACAGACCATGCCTATAAACATGCCACAGCCTCTGAAGTCTGACTCTGCTTTAAGAAGTCCAAGTTTGTTTAATAGTACATAATGCAATATGTCGATGGACCCCTGCTGGAGTTCAGAGGGAGGAACGCTTGAATTAGGTAGGGGGCAGGTGGGTGGGGGTAGGGGGGTGTTTGAGGTAATCCAGAGTTTTGCGGGTGAGACGAGTGATCTGCCCTTTTAGTTGTCTGGTAGATCGTCTGGCGTTAATGTTTCTGAGATAGAAACAATAACATAGCCCAGCTCTTATTTATCACTACATGTTAAATGCATTTCAGGACGCTTCTTGAATGAGTAGAATATTTATTTATTTTTGATGTCCTGATCGTAGCTGATGAAATCATAGACATTATATGGAAACATACAGTAATGCCCTGTAGTTGCTGGTTTAGGAATACATATTGTTGGGGGTAAAACAGATGATTTCCTGTAAGTCTATTGCTCTGTTTGGGGGGCTTGGAAATCAGGGTCCTTTGTAACAGCTGAAAATATAGTCAAATACAATTATTATATATTTTATTTATTTAAATTACAGAATATTACATGTTAGATCTCTTCGGGATGTCAGCTATAAAACATGTACAATTTACTTTTACATCATTTATATCTGACTTTGTGTGCAGCATTTCCCCCTCCCAAATCCCAAATAAGTGTGTTCACAAACACACTTGTCAGAATTGTATATTACTGTAATTGGACTTTTACATAGCTTGTCAACAAGAGGTTTATAGCAGAAAATGAAACCTCTCTGGCATCTCATTAACTTAAAATAAAATAACTTGTCTGTTTTTGACAATTTGGCAAAAAATAATATATGCATTTCCTCATACATAACCTTTATAACATATTTAAATTAAAACATATTATTCTTTGGTGCAATACCAAAGCTTGTTTTAAATTGTTTTACTAAGTCTGCTTCCTCAAATTGTCAATCCCATAGTTTGGCAAAAGCAAAGAGAAACCACTTTGCTTCCTGGCCCCTACATATATTGGATATTATTAGTTCAGAAGAAAATAACACACATAGGAAACATATATTGAATACAAAGAAAAGTTTAATTTAATTATTTTACATTATTTTTGCATATGAAATTTGTGGAACCCCGAACAATGAGGAAGTAAAATGTCAAACACAAGTGTTTACTTTTCTTATCAGTAAATGAACAAGGAATATCCATGCCCCCACAAAATCTAAAAAAGTCGGGACGATTATTTTAAGAATAATCGACATAGTCTGAGGTCTTTCTAAACAGATAGAAGGAAACACTTTTGAGGTTGGTGTTTCCAAGTCAGTTTTAATACAGAAGGAAATACTTGAGAAGCAGACTCTGAAGCTCCCACTGCTGTCTAAAGGAACTAACTGCACTAATAACTATTTCATTCAGATTCAGTTTTATAACAAGCAGAATCATTTCACAATTCCTGCTCAGACATGAATATAAGACGAGGCTTGTTTGAAAATACACAATTTAAAGTGAGAATACTACATACAAGGACAAGTGTTTTTACTTGAGGAAAAAGAAGTGCAGATGTTGCCGCTGACACAATTGAATTCCTGACACGATTAGTCTTTTTCAAAAGATCCTCTTGCTGCTGGGTACTCACTGAAATCATTAAGTTAATAACCCAAAACATGAGGCATAGGATTATTCTATGAATCCATCAATAAATTAGAATAATGTCAGTGAACAGCCTTAAAATATTTTCTTTAAACTGACATGACATTTTTTGTTCCATTTCCAAATGACCGCTGGCAGAGATTGCTGGCTCTCGTATTAATTCGCAGGTTTTTCATGAAAAAATATATCTATCATAAGTAGAAATAATGAAGTTGAAGAGCTGATGCCCCGAGGAGCAGTCACAAAGAATTATATCTTTCTATAACACAGGACACAGGCAAAAGATAAGTACCTGTCAGTTGGCATACTTTCTGCTACATGTGCCTATCAATAAAGAGATTATTTCCCCCAGTTATTACAACAAAGATCTGCAGGGCTCGAAGATTGCACCTTTAATGAGAAGCAATGATTTCCTCCTGCACACTCACAACCACACTTGAAGTGAGTGAGCTGTAATGCCATCCATTTCCCCTCTTTCTCCTGTTTTTTCAAAATCATATTAAAATGAAATATTGCCAACATTAATTCACAGGGATTATTTATTACATTTTAACAGGATTATGGTGTGCAAAGCTTGATTTGGGATTCACACCCTGTATTGTGATACCGCGGTTTAGCTGTCATATTTTGCAGACTTGTTGTAATTAACGGTGGCAAAATAGATCATTGCCAAATGATATGTCGCTCCATAGCTAATCTTCGTGTACTGAAATGTTGGAATACTGGATAATGCATTCAGTGGATGGAAACTTGTATTTTGTCTCTATCAGTGGAGAGCGGCTTGTTCTTTTTTGTGCACTACTTTTCTGTTAAAGAGATTCCAGTCCATATTGCAGAAGGCTATTTCTTCGTAGCTGTTTATGGTATTGCATTTTAAAGTGTCAAGTGTAATGGTGTCTAGTAGAGCTGACATTGATCTCATGTCTGTCGCTGCTTTTCTCCACAAACACAGTTTTGCGCATGCATGGTGTAATGCACTGGAACAACCAAGATGCCTCACTAATGACGATATAAAGAAGGCAAGTGCGTGTACCTTGATGACAGCAAAGCAATCATTTGTACGGGCACCTTATCAAAGTCTGCAGAAAAGCCAAAACATGCAAACAGCGTCTTTCATCTCAAAACATGGCTGCTTCATGAAATGTGCCATTACATATACTGATGAAGGAGCATGACTTCATACCTTAATTGGAAAGTAAAGCGAAGATCCTCAGAACAAATCTATTATGAATGCTCCTACCAGACGTCACGTGCAGGGGTCCTTCAGACATCCCACAGTCTTTAGCCCCATCATCACGCTGTGCCTGGTCATATTGTGAAGTGGACATTTACCATGTTCTTTGTTACCACAGAAAGGGTAACATTGAAAGTAATGGCTTTTGAACATTGCATTTATATTTGCTTTGTCTGCTTGTGTGTGGGGAGAATGCAATCTATAAAAGGATGAAACAGAGAAAGCAATCAAAAGTTTGGCCTTCACTCTCACTGTGCTGCTAATGAAAATGTTACAAGGCTATAGAAGCTGCTGAAGTACCTCGCCACTGAGAGGTCCTCCTCTCTAAATGCTTTTTTTTTTATTGTGCATGTAAGATTCAGCCTCTTCTCTTTCAAAGTACAAAGCTGTCCAGGTGAGCCACAGTAGGCCATGTATACAAGTAGGTATGAATAATAATAGCATATTACATTGACATGTTGTTACACGCGACAGATCCATGCAACAGTCTATACATTTCAGCCGTTACATTTGAACACACTGCAGTTGTTTGTATGAAACATTAAATTGGGTCAAGTGGAACAGTGCCCTTTGACAGGTCTTTTTTAAAATGGTATGAAACCCTTGGAATAGCAACACTTTTTTTCAAGGAGATGGCAACCATACAAACTCTTACAGGAGTCGCAAATAAACTTGAACGTCTAAAAGCAGAGCTCTACACTTTGATATCAGTGCAGACAGGTGTAAAAATATACATAGCTGTAGAGCAATAATAACAGATGTGTGTATGTAGGGCGCAAAGGAAATGCCGAGCCGCTGCCTGGTGCTGTCAGGTTCATTTTCCTGTTGCGTCATTCACCATGCCAGCACACTGAAGCCAAATATGGCAAAATCCTCTATTTTTCATAGCACATGCATCATGATCTCTTGTCAGACAAACGGATGTCTGAGCACCGTGGATTGTTGGATGTTTGTATAAGAAATGTGTAAACAGGTTGAAATATTTCCCCCCTTAATTTGATGCACAATACATCTTGACAGCTAATTCAATTCATGCAGATTTAGCATCCAGTGTCACATGTCAGGTCTTTTCTGCTAAGATAAATAAGTTAGTTTAGTGGCAGGCGGATAATAATCCCATATCTCCACTCAACACGGCAAATCAGGCATTGCTATTTGTCCTGTAATATTATCACCTCATTCTGACCCTATCTAACCTTTTACCTGTACAGTCAATACACTCAGAGGTGATAAAAGACCACGAGTGAATGGAGAGTGTGTAATGTTGCAGCCAGCAGCGATTACAGAGGTAACATGAACACTTGGAAGCGATACTGAGACATGGCTTTTTGTGCCTCCTAAATTGCTGGACAGCTCCAGGGCTGACATTTAAAACATAACACCGCCAAACAAAAACACATTAAAAGAGAAAAGCCGAGCGGGGGGCTTTAAGCAAAACCTGAAATTCAAGTTTTGGCTAAGGCAACTGACCCAAATTTCCTGCCCCTTCTTCTCCTTAACATGCTTCTGCAAGCCTGGGCCCTGGGGTGACATATCCCTTACACAGGGATTGCCAGTGCATTTTCATAGCATGGTTAATGAGAGATCAACACCAGGAAAGCGCCTTGAATATAAAGCTTTCTTGTAAAAATAATGAGCGAGCGATTGATCCATACTCAAACAAGCCGGTTTGCTGAGTTAATACCAAAGGCAGATTATAGCCAGTGCCAAAAGTGCCCTGGCGTGCGACGCTTTTTGCTTAGAGGGTCCCCAAACTTGTCATCACATTAGCACATGGTCAAGGAGTACATCCTGCCACTCTCATAATCTGCTTTCCTGCACAATTAGCCTTCTATAATAAGGCAGCTGCCTGACAGCCGGCAGGGAGAAAGGAGGGAAATCACTGAGTTTCACATGGGATGGATGGATCGTTCACTGCCACTGAAATATAGACTCTCTCTGAGGGGATCCTCTCTCCTACTCATCCCCTACTATTGCTCCTCACATTAGGTCTGAACGTTGTGACAACATGGAGGCTTGCTACTCTTTGTTGTGCCAAGCATCTATTGCACTTTGATGAAGCCAGACAAAGGAGGGGAAGCAGGGTTGGGTGGGGGTGTGGAGGAGAGATAGATAGAGAGAGGAAGAGCACCCATGGCCATAGAGAGATGTGTTTTTAGCTCAGGAAATCTGAGAGAATCAGATGCTGGAGAGGGTAGGATGGCAGGGGATGGCAAGTTTTTCTGAATAAAATAATAGATAATTTCATTCCAACAAAGGCGAGGAAACTATGGGCAAGAGAACAAAATAGCAGGAAGGGATGGAGAAGGGAAGGGGTTTGAAAAGAATAAGAAGAATTCAGTGCTGCTTCTTGCAAGGGAAAAGAAAAAAAAACATTGATGACACCCGGTTCCATTCTTCCGCTCTCCCCTTTCTCTGCTCCTCGCCTCGCAGCACGGCGGGCTAAGCTGGGAGCTGTAATGTCATTAAATTGCAAATGCTTTTTTTTTCATTTCCGACACACACTGTTTACTTATCTGGCAAAAACATATGTTGGAAGGAATCCGTTAAATTCTGCCCATTGCCTTGGGTGAAAGTGCAATAGAAACGGGCCCACTGAGCTCCTTCTGTCGTCTCCTTTTAGCACTTTGCCTTATCTACAAGGCTGCTTAGCAGCAAACTGGCGAGTTCAATGAAAAATGAAGATACAGTGCAAGATTAGGGAAGAACAGTGAGGGGAGAAATGCTTGGAGAGAGGGTCATCCCATTGCAAATGATTTCACTCCTCTCCATCTGCATAAATGACTATTTTTAAGGCATCTCCAGCGTCTGTATATTTTTCTCACTCTGCCACACATTTAATTTCACGCCCCGTGTTCTGAATATGCTTAAATGCATATCTCTGATGCACCTTTAAGCCAGAGGAAAGAGGATGGGGGGAGAGGGGAGGGTACGAAAGCAAAATTAAAGATAAAATGGTGTGATTTGCACTACAAGTCTATTACTTTATGGCATTTACATATAGTTTACCTCTGCAATTCCAAGATTTTTTTTCCTACCACCTTCCTATCAGTATTTGGGCTTGTATAAATATGTATAAATCTTTGTTGAGAAAAAATAGAATTCCTAGCACTGCACTGGAAAGTTTGAAGGGTGCACTTTCTTGCTTCAACTTCTTCTCTTGCTCCCATGAGATTGTCAGCATATCTGCTGGGGGTGTTCTCTCCCTGCTTGCCCCAACAAAGACACAGGCTTCAAGCACTTTGTGCCCCGTGATCCCCAGATACTCCTCCCCTCAGTGGAAGGAGTGGGGAGAGGGATCCTGGGTCAGGGCTTGGCCGTGGCTTTAGAGGAAGGGCCTGGAAATGCAAAGCCTGATGCAGGCGAGGACTAGCATCCTTGTCAAATGAGTGGGTAAACAGCTCTATGAAAACACAACATGAACTGCATGTATGTCAGGAAGATTGTAATAGACGGTATTTACAGAGGACCCCTGACTCCCACGCAGGTCTCTCACATTGACATGATGAATAGTGACTACATGTGTGCTGCTACTGCTATCAGGTGTTGTTCTACAGAGGAAGTTTGAGCTGCGAGTGGAAAGCCCGCCCCTAACAGCAACGAAGAGGAAGGCTGTGAATTGGCCTGGGAATGAAAAGGAGAGAGAGAGAGGCTATTCAGAGCACGATTCCTTTCCTTCATTGTCTGCCCGCTTAGATTTGAATACGCTCACTCAAAGCAGACGAGAAAAATGCTTCAGACCCTCGCATTGTTGGCTTTCTCTCTCTTCTTTTCTATTTGCAATTAAATGCATTTCAAATGGAACAACTGTACAGAAAGCATTTGTGATAAGAATGAATTCCATTGCCTTTAACTTCCTTTGTAATGGCTTTGCAATTTTTGAGCACTCTTATTATGAGAATTGCACAATCAAAACATATCTTTGAATAGAAAATGCCATACAACTTAAGTATTGCTTCATTGAAAATTAAATTGCATTTAGAAATCATTTTTAGCCCCCTGTGTTCCTCATTTCTTAAGCCAATCTTAGTGTTTCTGTGTTGTTGCTTTGTGTGTAACATTGTGCTTTGACAGGACCCTTGTGTCCTGAGCAGTATCATACACGCTGGTCCTGAGCATGAGATGAGATCAGTCAATTAGAATTAATGTCATCTGGTCATTTACAGCTAAACACCCTCCATATGCATTGTGTTTGCTTTGTGTGCAAAGCATCAACTGCAAAACCAATCTCATCCTCCAGACATGAATTTTTGAAGGATTTGAACGCTGTAAATAACTCCAAACCCTCTCTTACGAGGTTTACCCCTGGAGCACTTTGTAACTTATCAGGGCTGCCTTGTGCCTCCTCTAATGCCTGCATTATGCTCAAATGTAAATCGGTAAGCTGCCAGAGAGGTGGGCGGGAATCACTGAAGAAAGAATCACTGAAGGGTCTAGCCAATATTCTGATTGGGGCATAGCAAAATAAACAGTATCGTTTTTTTGTATTTATTTTTCAGACCCAGATGTTTAGTTTTGTTGTTGTTTATGAACAAAGATATACCACACTACTCTGTTATATTAACACACAATAGTTATTTATTGTAACACACTAATACACATTTCAGCTTAAGTAATAAAAAGTGATTCTCCCGCCTTCGGATTATTCTAATATTTGCGAAAGTTTTGAAGGTTGAAGGTTTTAAAATGCCAAGCAACAAAGTAAACTGATATATTCTCAGTGAATGATGCCTAAGGGTCGTTTTGTATTTCTAATTTCCATCTCTAATGGTACAAGAGACTGATTAGTAATTAGGAGAAACTCATTTAAATGCATGTAATGAGCATTATAGGTTTCCCATATACTGCGCACTTCATTCTGATAAAAAATGGATAGCATCTTTGTCAATTTGAACGCATGTTGACCTTTAATGGCAATTAATCTACAACACAGTTCTTCATGCTGCTTGTCCTTGAATTGGCTTTATACTGTAATGAGTTTATCACTTGCATCTTCCAAATAATTGACCTCAAGCATGTTTTGCAGCATAACTATTAATCGTATTTTCCAGTGAATAATTTGATCACTTCGCAAGAGAAGAAGAGAGGGTTTTACAAGTGCAAACTAGTGCAGAGGGATATGTGGCCCCTAGATATTAATTTGGAGATGGATAGGAGTCTTAAAGAGGATTAAAACTCTATGCAGCTAGTCATTTCATACGACAGCATACCACCCAGCCGACTGTATATACTGTCAGTCACCGCCTGGCATGGTTGAAATTTGAAATGGTGACAGTTAAAGTACAAAGATGTCCAATCCTAGACTATTTCATGGCATATTTCTCGGAGCATCCTGAAGGAAATGCAAACTGTTTGGGCCAGTCATTGCAGTGAACCAGGGCCAGCAGGAACAGCAACACTGCCCCCTGTCTACAGACACTGCACCCCCCTCTATGTGTGCACAGTATCTCTCATTCTCTCACACTAGAACATACTCAGAGTGAAAGTAAAGGAGCCATACTTCCGTAGTTACTACAAGTACTGTCAAAATGTTAATAGGAAGAGGTTGTTTTGGACATTTGTGGTTGCCAAAACTAGAAATGAATACAATTAATCACGATAACAATTAATCACGATAACATTAATCATAAAGACCGTTTTATAATGTGACATAAACAGAGGATTATGTACTTTGTGAAAGAGATTCATCAGACAAAGTATATTTAATCAATATAGAGTTCTTAAAAAAATGCCATGCCTGGATTTTTTTTAATGCAAATATTTGATTCCCAATGTTGGAATAATTACAGACATTGGTTGATTACAGGTGTGTTGATAATGTAAAGATAGTTAAATAGCTGTCATAAAGTACTGTAAATGTATATTGCACTTTATGTAATTTACAAGCAATCACATGACCTGTGATATGTTTTAAACTAGCTATAAACTACTTGTTTTATTTTGAAATGTACCTTTTTTTTTGCTGCCTATTCTTTTATAATTTTATATTTGTGTTTATGTGATGTTTCCTTGAGATGATTGGACCAAAACAGCAGATAGGCGACATGAGTCATGACCCATACTCCCTTCTCCTTCATTTTAATAAAAGTTTAGTTGATTTGCATTTTCACAAACACATTACATTTAGTGCTCAATTAAAAGAACAAAAAAAAAGGAATATGAATATGGAGAAGTAAACCAAAAGCCCACCAGGGGTTGTCGAGTGGTCGCTCACGTCACACATCATTAATGAAATAATAGCAAACAAAATCAAGCAAAAACATATGAATTGGTTGCTTTTAGACAGTTTCCAGGACACTGAGCTCAGTTCTCTGTAAATGTAACTGAAGAGGCTTCAATTAAAAAATGTAAAAGGCCTTCTCTTGTTTCGCTACGGGATATTCCTATAAAATGTATGCAGAGTGGGTTTGGTGTTAAGTGCAATTTCCACAGAGCTGTCAAGAAAATGGAAGCATTTCTTTATCCACATGGTAACAGGTATATCATTTAACAAATGAATAATCACCTCTCTTTGAAAGACTATTAAGAGAATGGTTTCATTTGTCCTGCTTCGAAGCACACTATTATGATCACCCTTATGTTAGACCTGAGAAGAGGAACTCTAAATGAATAGACAGTGAATAGATGCATTGAGTTTTATACCTCAGAAGTGAAACGCTCATAAAAAATGTTTCTTTCCACGATTCCTTTGTTTCTTTTATAATAAAAATATCTTTGATGTCACCTTAAAACATTATTTGCTAATAATAAAACGATGTTAATAGTTATTCTTATATTATTATAAACTGATTAGCAGATATTTCAATACAAAATATGTTTTATAATGAAACCCATACTCCTTTCATTAAATACATTAGTCACTCAAGCATCTTGCCATTCGTCTATTTGAGAAGGCTTTCTCTTCATGGCTCTCTGGCACCATCCTGTGTCTCAGGAGGGATAATGGATTCTGTTCATTTACACATTTTTTAAGTCAGTTTTGGGTATAAAAATAGAGACCAAAAAGAACCAAAATGTCTGAGAGAAAAATCCTTTTGTTAAGATAATTGAAAATGACATTGATACTTAAGCAAGAGATGACTGGTGTATTTCAGTGTTATTGGAATTCTGAATATTTTTGAATAAATATAGTGAATTGAGTTTATATATCCTTACAAAACATGTAAAGGCTAAAACTATTGAATAAAATGGAAACATAAAAAACAAGCAATTTGAAAAAAACCTCTAAGATGCTTTATCACAAAAAGTGACTAATCCAGTTTTTATGAATATTAATGTCAGCAAATTATGTTTTTTTTTTTTTCTGTTCTAATTTTGTACAAGAATGACTGATTCTATCAGTTGCTATTCATAATCTCTGTGTAGCATGAAAGTGCTGCATTCAAAGGAATGCATCTTGAATCAGATAAATTAGTTTTAATAATAATAATAATTTCAATTTTTATAGCGCCTTTCAAGAGACCCAAGGACACTTTACAATGGTAAACAAAACAAACAAAATAATAATAGTCACACAGATACACAGGTTTGAAAAAGAACAGGTTGCTGGGTACTGCATTTTAGCTGAGGCCAAAGGTTTGAGTTGTTTTTTGAAAGTGTCCAGAGAGTCGGCATTCCTTATAGTTTTATTTGTTGTCCTCATTTAGTTTGCTTACCTTTTAGGAAGGCATGAATGTCAATTTGATAACATTTGCTTTTATCCTCTCTTTAAGATGATTTGGGTTAGGCTTTTTTACACACACAACATATCATTTTCGTTTCCTTGACAGGCCATGACGTTGATGAACAACAAGTCATTATTCAATTCTTTAGTCACACTGACCTGAGCATCCATTTCCCTCTCAGTTACACAGTTAAGGATATTTTTCTGACATAAATGTGAAATCATTCCTATAGAAACATTGAAATGACTCATTCCAGGAATTCCACTTGCTAATCCTGTTGAGAGCAGTGAACCTCACATGATCACACATGAGTTTCTTCATCAGGCCGTGTTTACGTCTGTCCCATGTGCCGACTCTCATACTGTAAGGGTGTTTCAGACTTGGACTCTTTATCATTATCATAAAAAAAGAAAATGTTATTTTATATCTTTATAGTTTTACAGAACCAGGATTGTTATTATAAAAAAGTTAAACTGTTGCATTTCTTTGCAATTGCAGTGAAATAATGTTCTTATAGGATATGAGTTGACAGAATGATTCGATGCTTGAAAATCAATACATTTATATGATTGAATTATGAGTGTAAAAATGAAGAGGTGAGTTATGATGAGCAGTTAATTCACTTTATAGTTCCATAACAACCGTTCCAAGTAAAAGTGTGTGAAGAACTCTTGTTGGCTTTCTCTTGGTGAAATACAGAGGTCACATGCCAGACATCAGCAAAGCATCAGTCAAAAGGCATCAGGAGTTTGTCCCTTTATAAAGCTTCCTTTATGAGTAGACCTCCTGCTCCTGAACAAAGGCTGATTCACAGAAACAAGTGAAACGCTAAGTATTACTTAGAGGCATCGACAACAATCATGTGCACGCACAGAGATCATCACCTCACACGGAAGTTAAGAACAAGTGATCATGTTTCTTGTAAATCACAAGTGTGGATGCTCGAGTGTGAATCTGTGTGTGGTGACGGATTTCCATGTAAAGGTTGAGATCAGGAAAAGGAGGAAATTAAAATAATCACCTTTGTGTTTTTTATAAATACAATTTGTATGGTTGCTTTCTCTTTCTTAAATTAACATTTACTTTATTACTCAAAAGAGAACAAGATATTTTATAAAACGAATAAAAGCAAAAATAAAAACATACACAAAGAAACAACTAAATACAAACTGGTGATAATACAAGAGAGACAATCCATACAAATGTTGTGTTTGACGTGTCCACCTCGCTGAATTCAGTTTCAAACTGTACTGGTGACGGTGAACACGACACTAGCTCAAATGGCAGCCTTTCATGAATTCTGAGCATCATTGACGTCATTCTCTGAAGTGCTCATTCTCACATTTTCTAGGAATTATTGCCACAGAAGGTGTTTGTTAGCGTTTCTGTTCTAGGAAGAAGCAAGACAGCCTTTTGGTCTGCTCACTGTTGTTTAGGTTTCATTAGGCATGCACTGTAATATAGATGTCCGTGCTGATTGATGAAACAAAATGTTATTTGATGTCACACTGAGCAACAATTAAAAAAATAATCTCAGTTTGAATAGACTGCATTCATGTGTTTTTTAATTGTTTATTTAGTCAATCGGACTAAATAAACAATTAAAAAACACACAAGATTGATTTATTACCTGAGACTAAATCTTTCGTTACCGGTATTCAAATCCCAAAAGAACAAAGGTTTCAGCGATATATGAATCGCTGTGTGATGTGATAAACTGTGATGTGTCAAAAGTATAAACACTTGCTCTACAGTCAAATCTTCCAATTACTGATATATAATGTGACGTTATTAGATTGTTCAGACTGATGCATCAGTGAAGACTTTATATATAGTGGTGGTCTAATGGATAGTGAGGTGAGCTGAAGATTGGAAGGTTGTGAGTTCAAATCCCGCCAGGAACACCACCACTAGTGTGCCCTTGAGTAAGGCACTTAGTCCTTAGTTACTCCAGGGAGAATGTCCCTGTAATTGGTAATTGTAAGTCGCTTTGGATAAAAGCGTCAGCTAAATGAAATGTAATGTAATATATCACCAGATACAACTGGGGAGTTGTAAGAAAGTTAATGGGGCAGGATAAAGAAGACATCTAGATTTTATTACCTCCTTAGACTTGAATGTAAATGAAAAACATCTGAGAAGTTTAGAGGGGAAATGCCTTATGTCTTAAAGGGACACAAGCCAAATCATCAGAACCAGTTGTTTAATCGTATAGGTATTGTGTTGTAGAAGCTTATTTCTTGTTTAACGGAAAAACCCCAGTCTGTAAAAAGGAGTAAAATAGAAGTATTAGTTTAATTAAAATATTGAAGGGAGATAGAAGTGCATCAAAACTGTACAGTATTGTTGTTATGTACTTTTTCATCCCTGCATATAAGATATGGATAGTGTTTGAAAGAGAATACCATATCATTGCTAAAGTTGCTCTTTAATCGCCTCACATGCACATCACAGGGTGTCAGCTGACACCTTTGGGCGAAACATTTGACTAATGGAACAAAAAGATAATCAGATCCAATACCATGAACAATCTGAGTTGATGGTGTGATTAAGAGGATAATCGGCCATACAATTTACATTACTGATTTACTGAAGGGGTTCCGGCCATTTATTCTGGCCCCAAAGAGGACTTTTCCAACTGTTATTGTATTAACATAGCTGTGAATGGTTCAACAAATTCATTAGTGTGTCATTTCTTTGTTGTATTTGAATAATGTCTCCACAGTTGGCGGAAAATCGAACTAATTTGCCAATTCCTTTTTTTTACACTTTTTGCCATTTTACATATAATTACTGCAAACATTCAAGTCTTTTGGTACATAGTGACTTTATTTTATAGTCCCTTTAGGCAGTTTCTTGGTATTCATCCAGATCTTAGTGCAGACCACAGCTCACAGCTCTGCTGTCAGGTGATGATCACAAGACCAAGGCTTAATCCTCCTCAGCTCTATTTAAGCAAGAACAGAAATCACAGGCTTTCTTAATATGCATGTAACCCACTGGAACACTACATGATTTGGCTGTTTACACAGAATTTAAAACTATCACTGAATCTAATTTGAAGATACACAACGGGGGACCGTAGCAGACTGAGATTCCACACTCTTCTGGAGGAACTAATTGGCCTTATTACCGCTGATAGTTGAAGTACAAACTGATTTTTCACAACTGACTGGAGGAAACAAACTGGTGAAATATGATGAACGCTCTGGGTCTTGGTCTGCTTTGTTTGCTGCTCTGGCCTGAGCCTGCAGATGCTCAGTTTCCACGAGTGTGCTGCACAGTGGAGGGGATTGTGTCCAAGCTGTGCTGCCCCGCTCTGGGCTCAGATCCTGCCAATGTGTGCGGCTCTCTGTCGGGGAGAGGAAGCTGCGCGGCTATTAGAGTGGACAACAAACCCTGGGGAGGTCCGTACAGACTGAGAAATGTTGATGACAGAGAGAGGTGGCCCACCAAATTCTTCAATCAGACTTGCAGGTGTACTGGTGAGTAATTCACAATGTTTTCAAACATTTAACTCCATAAATGGCTCATTCTGAACATAAAACAGCATCAACATGATTTAATATGTTAGTTTTCTCTGTGTGTTGCAGGTACCTTTGGAGGTTATGACTGTGGTCAGTGCAAATTTGGCTGGACCGGACCAAACTGTGACCAAAGGAAAGCTACTGTTGTGAGGAAGAACATCCACTCCCTGACCCCCGAAGAGCTCCAGGAGTTCCTCAATGTCCTGGAGCTGTCTAAGGCCACCACCCAACCAGACTACGTCATTGCCACCCAGCACTGGTTGGGACTCCTGGGACCAAATGGAACCAAGCCCCAGTTTACTAACATCTCCATCTACGACTTCTTTGTCTGGCAGCATTACTACTCTGTCCGGGACACGCTTCTTGGTAAAAGACCATGGTCACGTTTCTTTTAAAACTATTGTTACTATTTCCAAAATGATTAGTTATTATGATGTCTGGACCTAATCCATATTTTTTAAAACGCACTGAAAAGTTTTGGAAATGTTGGATTTGTATGATAGAAATGATTTGTGATACATCAAAAGTATGTTTGCTCTAACAAGGATTCAAATGTTTGTTTTACATATAACAGTATATTTAACAGCATGATGTCTTTGTGACATAATGAGGTCACCTTGTGATCACATAGAGCTCACGACACACTTTGTTTCCCTTCAGGTCCAGGTCGTCCATTCAAAGCCATTGATTTCTCACACAAAGGACCAGCTTTCATCACATGGCACAGATATCACCTCCTCAGCTTGGAACGAGAGTTACAGGTATGTGTACACTTTGGAAAACAAGTTGTGTTGTTCTGGCATGACTGGGTGTGAATAGTCTTTTGTCGCTGTAAACTATAATTCTCATTGGGGTGATCAGCTTTGCATTCCTACATGTGTATTTTTGCATGACATTTGTAATCGTTAATTTCTTTTATTATCTTATACTTATTCTTGGCATATCAGTGTCTGATATCTTGGAGGTTGTTTCCAGACCACAGGTTAATACAAAAAAAACGTTCTACAAGTTGTTAAAGTAACAACACAATTATCTAGTTTATCATTCAATAACACTTTGGTGAATACACAGCTCCAGATAGGTGACTCTGAGGAGGAGGCTACCGGCCTTAAATATATGTTATTCACATCAAAAACAAGTGTTTCTGAATGTCCCATACTGTCCTTCCAAGTTAGTTATAATTTGTTGTCAATGTTGAAGATTTTAACGAATCAGACAATTGGTCCAACATTTGAAAAATGCGAGAGAAAAGTAGAGGATATCAAGTGTTTGACTTGATCTAAATTGAAGTGATGTGAAGTTGTTGGGGCTTGTGTAAGGACCGTCAAAAGTGTTGATGTTGATGACCCTAATACATTTTTTTACTAATAATGTAAATTTATATCAAAACATTTGTCTGCAGAGATTAACCGGCAATGAGAACTTTGCGATCCCGTACTGGAACTTTGCCACAGGCCAAAGTGAGTGCGACGTGTGCACCGACTCTCTGCTGGGGGGCCGGAACCCAGAAAACCCGTCTCTCATCAGCAACCAGTCCAGGTTCTCCAGATGGGGCGTGGTGTGTGACAAGTAAGCCCAAAAGCATGATGGGAGAGTAAACAGACTATATCATTAATGGTTTGATAATGATGAAACAATCGGGCACATTAATGCATGTTTTAGTTTTGGAAATCACATTTTAATGTTTCATTTGATTCATTTCCAGTTTGGATGAGTACAATCAGCTCGTGACTCTGTGTAATGGCACCAGTGAGGGTTTCATTCAGAGAGGGATAATGGAGAAGGCAAACACGTCTCTGCCCACCATGACCGACGTCAGAAGCTGTCTGGGAATCAGAGACTTCGACAGCCCTCCATACTTCACCAACTCATCCTTCAGTTTTAGGTACTAAACTCAAAAATGTATTATCAATTATCATTTTAAGTGTATACCTGCTATTTCTTTGCAAAACCCAACAGACTTTGTGCTTTCTGACCCACAGAAATGCTCTGGAAGGGTACGAGAAACCAGATGGTGAACTGGATGATTCGGTCAATAACCTTCACAACCTGGTCCACTCCATGCTGAATGGAACGAGCGCTTTGTCTCATTCTGCAGCAAACGACCCCATATTTCTGGTGAGAATCTGATTTCATGGTTCGCTCTGAAAGGACACATTGGATTTTTCTTTCCTTGAAATCACCACGGTTTCACTTTCTTTTGTTGTTTATTTCGCAGGTGCTCCATGCTTTCACTGATGCCATTTTTGACGAGTGGATGAGAAGGTTTGTTCCATCCAACGCCACTTACCCCGATGAGATGGCCCCCATTGGTCACAACAGGGACTTCAACATGGTTCCTTTCTTTCCTCCCATCACCAACGAGGAGATTTATATTGCATCTGAGGAGCTGGGATATTCTTATGCTCTTGCCCTTGATGGTGAGCAAGTTTTTACTGTTTTGGGAAATACTCTTATTCACTCTCTTTCCAAAGTTAGATGAGAAGATCAGCTCCACTGTATTTGTGTGTTGAATATGAGGCTGGATTAGCCTAGCACAAATACTGGAAAACAGCTAGCATGGCTCCATCCAAAAGTAACATAATCTGCTTACTTACACCCCTAAAGTCTGCCAATTAAACTGTTTACTGAATTTGTCTTTGTTTAATCAGATCAAGATTCTTTAAACGTTTTAAATTCCACCTGAGCTCAGATAAGACTTTAAGGCTATAATTTAGTTCAATCTCAGAATTGTTTTATGCTCATACTGTAAGTGACAAATAGGTTTTTAATCTTTATGAGATAGCTGGTAAAATATTATAATATATAATATATCCTTCTTTAACACCAACATTTTTTTTTTAAGATTGAGAATACATGTTTGTGAAAGGCATTGCCCTTTCTGTTGGGTAGTTGAGTGTTTTCAAATTGGGTTTTAAAGTTAGTTTTGAAGTATAGGTTAATAGCTGAGAAACATTAAGTAATTGTTGTCAATTATAAGCCTCATCAAATCACAATTTTGAACATCTTATCATGAGGACTGACATTTACATTTGTTTTGTTTTCCTGCTGCAAATAGTTCTCTGAACATTTCCACCTGTGCTATATTGTTTTCAGATGAAGAAGGAGGGCCGGCTGTGTTTGTGCTGGGCTCTACTCTGGGGGGAGTCTTCATCGGTCTCCTGGCGCTTCTTCTTATCTTCGTGCTCTACCTGCGTCAACGAAGAAACAGAGGCTTTGAACCTCTGATAAAAGCAGACTTCACAAATAGAAAGTACACAGAGGAGGAAGCCTAGACCTCCGTTGTTCTGAAAAACACTTCAATGCTTTTACGTACCTGAAAGAAATGGAGCAGCCAATGTATTGTATGCCCTACTCTGATGCAAAAGGACAATATTAACCCTAAATATTAACTTACATTTTACTTTGAAATATTAAATCAAATCTTAAATCAGAATCTGAAAAAGAAAGAAAATTCCCAAAACCAATCAAAATGAATGTTTACTTTAACTGTTTTGGTAGCATAGTGAGCGTCTAAAAGCGAAAGCTAATTTACATTTATATTTTAAAATGTATTTTTAACAGCCACTACAAATACAAATATATTGGAATGTTTTTAATAAATATTTATTCTCAAGAACAGTAACAAAACACAAATGCAATCATTTTAATTGCACTGGAAAACAATAAGGCATATTTTCTGAACTAGTTATTCACCCCTTTTAGTTTGAAATAAGAATCAAACTCCAATCAAACGTCCCTTCATTAGTATTTAACTTCATACAGAATTGCATTGATTGTAAAAAAAGGTTGACTTAAAGTGTTTCCTGCTCATTTTATTTGTCAGATAATTTCTCTGACCAGACATTGACTTTTTAAGTTTTATTTAAAAAATATTACCATTAAAAGTTCAATGATACAAAACATAAAAAGGGCATCCTGTAAGACCATAATAAAGAATCCTTTTAAATGACACATTTTTTTCTATATTTTTGTTCTTGCAATGTGGATAAAACTGCAATAAAGAAAAAGCTTAACTAATAATCACTGATATACTGCGAACACTGGTTAATTCCTGGGATATGTAAGCTGAGCTGGCCTGGTGGTTATGGAGCTGGCTCTCAGAGAACAAACAGGCTGGTTTTGTCCTCCCCCTCAGCACTGCCAGGCCTCTCACATTCTCCGTAAGTTCGCTCTGCTGAGGAGCTGCACCGGAGCGTTCAGGCCTGTCCGCTCTGCACAGATTCTCATTTCACAGGTGACTGTGGTCGGCTTCCAGCCTGTCTGTGCTGCAGACACAACCAGTCGAGCTTTACAGATACATTTAGGGGCCCTTTCTTTGCATTTCCAGTAACCACTGTGTGCTGTTTGCTACTTCTTAATAATTGTCTGACCTTTTAAAGAACTGTGCTAATATATATGCAGAAATAGCAACACTTGTTTTTACTACTGTTTTACAGTATGTCAGTTTTGTAGAGCTATAAACACAATGCATATTTTAATCCAAACTGTGAAATCAATTACAGGATACGCTTTGGCTATTATCACATATGCAACAGTTTCAGCCTTCTTTTTGTTACTGTATATTAATATTAAACATTTCTTGAAGTTTAAAAATGTGTAATATTTGTGAAGATATTTGTAGAGTATTCTGAGGATGGCGAAGAAAATGTTACCAAAAGTTAATTTAAGTTAATTTCAAGATTCAAGCAGTGCAAGATTTCCACCTGTGATAGTGATTCTGTATTGACTGGGTGTGCCCTTTATAAGGCAATGTCCAGGTCATGACTTTCCAATATTGTGCCTATAAGGCATTTATAATGTCAGCATGGTATGTTTAGAATAGTTTAAATATCTAAAGACATGAAATGGATAATTTATGTACCTCATATTGAGAGGTATGCTTACCGGTCAATGATGTTGTGAATAATTGTTGAATGCTGACACTGGCTGACTATCTTTATGGAGACAAAATTCAAATAATATAGTAAAAAAGAAAACCATGACATTATGAATCAATCATTATATATTGGAGTGGATTCAAATGTGTTTTCCATCATTACTCTACACTGGTGGGACCTTTTCTGTCTGTAAGTAACTGTTAGCATTCTGTCCAGGTTGTTAACTCCTGAAACAAGCACACAAACCAGCATTATATCAGAATGTTTTAAAGATTGTAATTTTTTGCAAGGGAAATTAGTATACAAAAATGTCAATCTTATCCCTTTTAACAAAATGTGAGTTTAGCACAAGGCGGCTGTTGAACAGAGCAGATCCATGACAAACCAATGATACGCTTAAGCTAACAAACACCATGGTTGAAATGACTGTGAAACACAAGATTAAGCAACACGATTCAGTAAGATTAAGCAACACGATTGTTCTAAAAACAAACATGGATATATGATGATGAAAACATCCAAAATCAATAATTGGCACATGATTTAATGGCGATGGAACAAGGATTCAATTAAAATTTGAGGCAGAAATGTTCCTTCATTTTCTGTCATTATCCACTGTTTTGGTTTTAAAATATGATGTTACCTTATGTGACCACATTTTTCAACACACAAACAATTTTTGCATAAAAAAGAAAAGAAAAACAATCAAAGTGCGTGTTATATTTTTCCACATGGAGAACTACATTAATACCTGCCATATGTGCAAGAAATCTCTGAAGCAGAGTTTGTTGGGTCGGCATCAGTGTTAGATGGAGAGGTGATGCCATCAAATGTCAAGTCTAAGGATGGCACTGCACGATCTTTGGGAAAGTGGGAAATCACGATGCATGGCTGCTCTCTTTTTCAGAGCAGACTCTTCTAGCCTCGAGGCTGGCAGCATGACTGTAGCTCCAATCTGCCCGAATACAAAAACTGCAAAAATAAAATAAAACCCTGCTGTCCATGTTTAGCCGGTTCCTCCAGCATTATCTCCATAGCTGGTGGAGTGCCAGGGCTGAGAGGGCCAGAATGGTTGGCAGCGCTACAGAGGGAGCTCGGAGCGGGGCAGAGTCGTCCACTGGCCCGCGCCGATCAGCTTCCACCACCGGGGCCTCTGAGGCAGCACCGCCCGCCTCTGTGGGGCAGGCTTCTGTGCAGCCGCTGCCACTGCCTGAGCCGCTGCCTTCATCACCTGCAACACCAGAACAAAACACAAGCAGACTGAGTACACCACTGGAAATGTAAACAATAGTCAACAATTCATCCGAGCTGACGATGTGATTACGCCAAAGATTGAAGCCTCTGACGCATAAGAGTGAATGCTCTAGCTATCTGGTTTTTAGGTCCAGTTTCAAAAGATTGTGCAAACAAAGCATTTTAGTGTCTTTAAGCTAACTGTTTTGGCTTTTCTGTTTTGGTTAAAACTCAATTTTCTCATCTACGTCTTTTTCAAACGCAGCTCTGATAAACCCACTGTTCACCCTCTGCCAAGCAACAAGTGGCAGGCAGACAGAGTCAGAGGCAAGCATACTGTAGATCGATATATTTGCTCAAGAATTGGTGATGACCAAAACAGAGCTAAGAGGAGACTAATAATGGGACTTTATCAAGTAGACACAATTTCGCAAATAAGTGTACAGTAAAGCTGGTCTCTGTGAGTTGGATAAACATTTTCTGTATCAAATTCAAGTGATAATATGTTAGTGTTTTATTCACACTGTGAATCTTTCTATTTCTGTCTTCATCAGGTTTTCTTTGACCGTTTTGACATTGACTGTGTTTTTCGACACACTGCCTGTTATTTACTCCCTCTGTGCCTCTTGTGGCTTTACTTCTGTCGATTACTTCCACCTCAAGGTTAGGTACTATTTCAAAGTTAACAGTTTATCAAAATGAGTGACAAGTTGAAGTATGCACTTGACCAGTCAGGTCCAAAAAAAACATTTCCTGCCTTAATACAAAAAGTAGCATGTTGTCAGGTGTGTGAATGGGAAAGGGACAAATTGCTCACTTGAGTCTTGAAAGTAGATATCATTGCCGTTGTAGGCATTTTTCAACTTGTTGGTCATCACCCTGAGAGCCATGATCTGCTGGCGGATTAGGGTGTCAGGGCGGGTGATGTCCACAGCCACCTCAGGGTTATTCACCTGGTTGGTGAGTCCATCCTTTTGGACTTCAGGAAAGTACCTTTTAAGGGAAAAAATGCAACAAATAAAATAAACATAATGTGGCTTGTTAAAAGGAAAAGGAATCCAGTGAGTGTCAAAGAGAAAATAACTTAATTGGTCTATCATTTCCTTTCCAGTGAAAAACACAAGACTTGCTTGTTGACAATTTTTTTAAATGTTCAAAAACATTGAAAAACACATTGGAAAAAAACGTTTAGTGCTTTGGTTTGGTGTAACTTTCACTTTCCCTTGTGTATTGAATAAGGCATGTCATGAAAAATGTCATGGTATAGTATGTCATAATATAGTTGTAGTAAAGTAGGGTAAAAAATACAAAAATCTATGAATATTTGGCAAAAGATGATAGTATAGTATGTGGTGAAGTATGTATAGTAGTATTTGTTGTACTGAGATACAATATTATGAACTTTTTATGTCATAGCTAATCTAATTGTTACAAAAAATGTCATGGTAAAGTAAACCACATCAAATACATAAATAATCCATAGTATGTCCCCCAAAAAGTTGTTGTATAGTATATGTAATAAGAAATGCAGAGAATGTCAAAAACACAAACAGAAAAATGTCAAATATAGTAGGTTATTGGAGAAAACATGTAATGTGGTTATTGGTCTAAACTTGTAGCTGGATGTGGAAACATTTAAAACAAGTGAGGGAACATCTGGTCATGGTCAAGTCATGGTCAAGTCATGCTTATACACTTTTGAGAGGACATTTAAAACTGAAATAGGAACTTTAATACACTTCATATGGGAATGAAGTTCGGTCAGATAATATTTGAAACCATGTTAATATTATAACTTCATGGTTGGAAATGGCGACCTCTGCTGGGGATTTTTATAAATGCTCTTAACTTGGGTAGGGAATATGAAACAGGGATATGTATAATAGTAACACATATGAATTAATTCCACTCAAATAAATATAATATCTCTATACATCAAACTTACTAGCTAACTTTAGCTTGATATGAAGCTACTGGTTAGGGTATTTAAATGCCTTCTGTCAATGTTCTCCTGTCAATAACACTTAACACTTTTATTTTGATAGTATTATTTTAATTTCAGTTCAATCTCTTAATTTGTACTATTTTACTTTTTAATGTGAATTAACTACGCAAAAAAAAACTGGCCTGTTTTCTGTTTAAAGCAAAACAACAAAACTAGTTTTCTAATTTTGAAGAATGGATTATACTTGAGTACACTGACCACTAGACAAAAGGATTATGGAGTCTGAGCTCTCTCACGTGCAAAGAATTATCTTGATCAGAAGTCTGAAGTCAATAAGAACTAGAGAAAGGCTAAGGGTACTGATACATAAATATTATTTCAAACTGGAGGTCTAATTCTCACAGATTTGAGAACAGCTCTCAGAGGTTAGAACAGTGCTGGTGAAATATATCCTAAATGTAATGTTTCTTGTGAGGGTCATGTTCTGACACACTTGTAATATATTTCTTCAGAGTAAGCACGTCAGCTGCCTGCGCTCCTGTCTGATAAATAAGCAGCAGGCCATCATGTGAGGGCCTTTCACAAATTCTGCTGCCCAACAGCATTTCCCTCCATAAGCCCAGGTCACCCTGGCTAAAACAAACCTCTGACATCTCAGTGAGTTATGCAACATTTAATGAACACTGGGCATCATTTATTTTGTCATATATCTATTTTTTCACAGACAATACCAGCCAATTCCAACACTAATCTACAGGATTAAATCACCAGGTTTAGAGTCATTCAAATAATGTAACCATTAAAGCAGGACATATTTTTGATCATACAGCTGATGGTATGGATAAAGGTCGCAAAAATCTATTACCTGGGACATCAGCCATGGCGGTGGGAATTTAGTTAGCTCATGCAACTTTTTCCCTCAAAACATGAAATCAGATCAACAGGGAAGCACCATGCTACATTTTAACGAATGAAAACATATACAATTCCAAAATATAACACTGACAAAAATGCAGAAAGCCTTTTAAAAAGTACATTTGAATATAAAGTAAAGGGTGAATACAAACCAAAGAGGTCACTTCCTATTGTATTGGTTGATGAATAACAGTCAAACTAGGCCAAACTCTTGCACAGCTTTGTTTAAATAAGGTTCAAATCTGGTTATTATTTCTAGGATTAGTCCGATTAGACTGAATTGAACAAACTTTGGACTTGAAGTAACCTTTTGTTTAAGCCTGCATTAGCCCCGGGCTTGGTGCACTCACCTGCCCTTGGTGTGTCCATTCCAGCAGTCCTCATCGCTGGCATTTCCAGCGGTCACTCTGTCCTCCGAACACATCGCCTCGGGCAGGTTGGACCAACATTTCTTTGACAGCTTCAGTTTCTCTTTTATGTCGACCACCTAAGCAAAGATAGGGGTCATTACATACTGTAAGTGGGGAGAGAAACCCTGTTAAATCAAATCCAGTCTGGGTTTCAATATAGCAGTTTCAGCCTTTGAGTTATAGCTGAAAGTGATGCACATATCAAATTCATACAAACACAGACACACAGTAAATAATGCTGCAAATATAAGACGGTACATATTAATTGGCAGCACATTGGACATTTTGTTATTTAAGATATTATTCATCCCAAGCATGAAATAATACAAAAAATAGCAGTGTGAACAACGCGTTTCCTTGACTTCTGATGACAACCGTTCACATACCCAATTCCATTAATTATGCTGTAGCCCGCAAAGCATTTCATCATCATTACTAATTACCAAACATCCTTGTAAAAGCTAGATAAATACTGAAATATCTCCTTGAAGTTTCTAATGACAAATCGTAGGTAACAATCTAGCATTTGTGTCAAGTACGTCCTAACTGAGCTTTAGTCTTTTAAAATCTCTCTGTTACTCATGATACATCTGATTTGAAAACTCATTATAAACCTGCCCCGCCGTCACTTATTACCACATCTTATCAAAGGGATTATAAATCTTGGGATTTAACCCTAAGACATCTTAACTCTTTGACTCCCCAAAAATGATTTCGGTTTAATTTTCCCTCCACGTCGTCTATCGAATGTTTGCATCATGAGAAAGTATAAGACCATGCAGGCTCGCAGCAATCATTTCAGCTTGAATGTCAGACTTAAATGCTTCTTTGCATCCCAGCCATGTGACATATTCAGATATCATTTCCTGACTTGAGCCTGTTGAACTCCAATCTTTCATCAAACACAGAATTTGACATATTTCACTGAAGCTGAGGGAAAGCCTGATAGCAGCAGGTTGGCCCCATTATCTTTTTCCGTCTGACTTGCTGTTGGCTTACGTGAAATTGTGGTGAACCTGAGCAGAACATGAAAGGTGCTGTACTGACTGTGTGACGCTGCTGTAGGCCCCGACTCGGCTTTTGATGTGTTAATCCTGTCACACTGATGCCAAAGCACTTCAGCGGCTCTGATACTGCCCCGAGGGTCAAAGCTACACTCAATGCAAGAGATTGACTGGCAATGTTTGACTAAACCTCACACATTAAGTTAAGTTTAACAAGTGAGAGATTCACCGTTTTTTCCGTTGGCAAAACCTGTAACAAGTGTGAGTTGAACTGGGAATAAGGAACTCATCTTTAGCTTTCTGTCCCCAGAGTCAGAACTAAACATGGTAAAGCAGCATTCAGTTATTATGCTCCAAATATCTGGAACAAACTCCCAGAAACCTGCAGGTCCGCTGCAACTCTTACTACTTTTAAATCCAGGCTGAAGACTTTTCTTTTTGCCGCTGCTTTTAATTGAACTATTCACATCTTAAACTGCACTGTAACTTTTAACTTTTATCCATGTATTTTTTCTTTTAATGTTTATTTTATTATCTTTTCTTTTTAATGACTGATTTTAAATGCCATTTTTAAAATGTCTTCCATTTTTGTAAAGCACTTTGAATGGCCTTGTGTTGAAAGGTGCTATATAAATAAACTTGCCTTGCCTTGCCTTGCCTTGCCTTTAGAGTATGCACATATTTAATTAGCACCTCTCGTAAACATGGCACTGCCGTATTTATTGTGGCTGTAAATAGATTACTTATTATATTCTTTAATGGGCTGAGATGACTAATAATGGCTTATGATTATGACACACACATATAGTGTGAAGTATTGGAAAAACAATCTGTTCATAGCCATTATAGAGAGTGACTGAAAGTTGGATGCTTCCTATTTCAACCACCCACACAACACATCACTTGAGTAGTTTCACACAATTCCTTAGTGATAAGGAAAACTGCAACAACAAAAAAAGTACCTGATGAACATAAAATACCCACATGTCAGATGCTTTAAGGACAGAAAGAGGAAAGGCCTTTTCACAAGATGAAATGCCTTTGGGAAAAGTCTGCCTCTCTTTATTGCGCATTGCCCATGAATAAATAATATGACTGCAACAAGCATCCTCGGCATGCAACATGCTGCAATGTACACTAGATGGCACTATGTCTTTGATAAATGGGGAGACAGATGAACGCTTCCAGAAAGCAAATACATAGATGAAATAGAAGTGAGAAATGTATTCATGATTTAAACCAATTATGTCTACTCGTGATGTTTTCTTCAAACTTTACATTCACAGGAAGTTGAGTGGTCTAGCATGAAGACCACATACTTGCAATAGAAACAGAAGAGATTAGGAGGACTAATGAAAGACTGAATTACACAATAGGTATAAATATCAATCATGTCCACATAATCAACCCCGTATGGTGATGGTATGTGAGGAAGCAGAGAGCTTATTATTATCATCACACTGCCTATTACTGACAGTGTTAATATTGTCATTAAAAATCACAATGAAGATCATAGAAAGCCAAACACCTCCCGGTCGCCTCATATCAGAAATTACAGTACATTTCTTTTTCCATGACATCCTAACAGATGTCTTTAATCATGAAGTGTGATAGTTATTTCAATCCATGATGACATGTAATGTGTTATTAGTGTGTGATACATATGGTTCGCTAACAAGGGCTGACAAGGCAGTTGATAGAAACATTTCCTCACGGGAAACCATGATTGTTTTATATTATACAATTTCCTATTTCCTTCAAAGGACCTCATGAGTACACTGTCAACATTTGAATCTTAAAGGTGGGGTCGGTAATTCACTTCAGAAACACTTTTTGTTATATTCCATGGAATGTTCTTAACATCCCGATAGCAATGAATACATTAAATGCTTTGACAATAAATACATAACACAAATGTCATCTGTGGAAGCCGTGGCGCTGTAAAAAGCACGAACAATCATCTGAGCCGGCCCGGCTAAAACAACTGGATGGCCTACCTGCCTGTCAGCCTTCCATCTCGTGCACAAACTTATCCCGTGCCCTCATTGGTCATGTGCGCGTTCGTGTGTGTTGGAGGAGGGACTCTGTAAGGAAGTCTGAAGGAAGGGGCAGATTTTTTTCGGTTGTGTACTTTCAAATTCTAGCGCACTCGAGCTGGTTTCTCCATTCTTACCCTACCTTTAAGTGCTGGGACAATTTAACTGTACAGATGTTTTCACTGCATGCACAGCAGAATAATGTTTTAAACATGACACGAAGGATTTGGTTTTCTTTCATCTCCACAAATGTGGATGTACATGAGATTTTGACAAGGATTTAAGTTAATCTAATCACCCATATTTAACATTAATACATACACACACATGAAAGAATTAGAAGGACATTTTAAATGTACAGTATTGGTATTAGTAAACTACCCCTGTTTTAAATACTGCTAATGAACGCTAAACAGGGGAAATTACTGTTAATAAGACAGAACAAAATAGATTTGTTCTATGTGATTTTTTCACAGTGGGTATAATTAAATCAACCCAACAATACTCCCCTACTGTTATTTTTGAAATATTTTAATTATACTGTTAATAGTATAAGCACATTTTCGTTCAGGCAAAGCTTGATGTGTTTCTATTTCAAACTGATGCACAGTAAAACGAAGAAAAGAACAAATGCATATCTCTTGCACTTTCACAAGGTCTTTAGGAGGAAGGCTCGTCCTGCAGGGCTTCACATGGCCTTGCCCTCTATCTGTTTAATCCATCAGATCATCTACATTCTCTATTTATTAAAGGCATGATATTTACTGTTCCATACAACTTTGTGAAAATGCACGCCAAAGGATTTCTTGTTAAACAAACTGTAATACATACACAGTCAAATCTGGAGTGTTACTTTAACACTCTGTGATAAGGACCATGTTCACTGGCTCAGTGTTCAAATTGACTCTTTAAGTGTTAATCTAACACTTAAAGAGTGTTAATCCCTCCCTTAAGTGTTAATTTAACACTTAAAGAGTCAATGAGCCAGTGAACATATGGTCCTTATCACAGAGTGTTAAATTAACACTCCAGATGTGACTGTGTACTGGCAGTTTTCTATATATTACATTTAATAAACACATCTTTCAATACTTTCTGACTTCTCTGACCCCATCTATGTGACAGTCTCAAACCCAAGATTTAAATCAATATAAGTGTTGAAGTGCAGTTTTATAGCAGATAGGCATAGTAGTTAATTACAGAAATATAAAGTGGTTTAGTATTGGGATAAATGCACATTTGGTGCCCAGGTAAGTATTACAGCAGCATGAGGAATGAATCGATTAAAAAGGAATCAGCCATGCACAGAAGAGTACTGCTGTGACTTCTATCAGGCTTTGGCTTTTGGAGAAAATCTAATGAAAATGTATCGTTGGTCTTTGTCTTTTCCTTGGACTTGGTAAGGATGCCAAAAACACAAAATCTCACACGACTAATCCTTTAAAAGTACTAAGCTAAAACAAGGAGGGATTCATGGTAAAGCATCTCATTACAACTTTGGGGTAAAAAGAAAAAACTGCAGCAAGGTGTAGTTTTGGCTACTCTTCCTCCAGTGACATATTTCTTCTCCTTCGCCCTCTGTCTCCATGCTTCCTGTCAGGAACCATATATTACTTCATGCTGTTTCTCTCTCTCTCTCTCTCTCTCTCGCCCCCCCCTCAATACTCTGCTCTCTTCTTGCTTCTGTCTCTCTATCTGCTCCACCGGTCCAAAGTGAAAGTGAAGGTTTCATGGCTAGCTGACCTGTAATCTTAGACCAGATTCCTATTCCAAAAAGCTCTGTGAAAAAAAGCCCCATGTCTTTCTTTCAGATGTGATATAAGAGTGTATGCTCGGCCTTTTTTTCCTTGTAACACCTCTGTTCTCTCCCATTGTTTTTATTGTATAGTTCCACAATGTGAATGAGCTGTACAGCAAGATTGTAACCACTATTCTTTTTTCTGCCAATTATAATTTAAAGAAATGTTTTTTTCAATCATACGCGTAATCAAATCAATAATCTATTATTTTCTTCTCTCTCTGTTCCTGCTTTGTATCCGTAGGAACAGGAAAACAGGAAGTTTACCAAACAGATTAAACAGAAGATGAATCCAGAAGTAAACAGCATTGAAAAGAGGCCCATAATGAGTTACAGCTCACACATATTGCATGCCGTGATACAAACACGCCTCACCTCTGATTCTTCTCTTTACAAATAAAACCTGGTCAAATATAACAGATATACAGTCCAATGTTAACCCACGGTACAAAAGGAATTGGCTATCTAAAATAAGCAAACACAAGGAATTGTTGACAGAGAACAATTATTTACTGAAAAAACAGTGTGAGTCAATGAGATAAAGGCATTAGCGGCTTAACGTCTGTGTGTACAGATACTCCAAGCATTTCTCCCAGTATTTATTATCAGTCTTGTTTTTACGCACACAAACACAGATTATCGTTAACAGGGTGGCTTCTGTGTGCCACCTTTCAGCCCAGCACGGTCATGTGAGCGAACTGTTCATTGACCAGTGGTATTCGGATGCCCTTGCCTATTCTCAGATCAAAAGCTGACGTGTCACAGGCTTTGAAGCCGCAATCACACTCCTGGCAACAGCACAATGTCAGCGGTAGAAGCTCTTATCTGGCTGTGAGATGATGCCCGGGCGTGCTATCTGCCATTCTGTAAAAATACGACTATCTCTTTCACTTTTAGTCTCATAACACATCGTGCTTAGAGCGATGTTAAAGCTGACCTACAGCTGGCTGTGTGTCAGCTGGTAAACCTCCCTTTCGCTCGCTCACCCGGCTCTTTAGGCACGCCTTCTCCCCCTTGTTATAACACCTCTCTCTTGTTAAATTAACAATTTGACATTTTGTAAGCAATTATCTAGGGATGCCGTCATTTCTCGACATGGAGCATATCCCTCTGCTGCAAGTCTGAGCTAAATGAGTGCATGTTCAATCTAATCTTAGACTCGGCAGCAGGTCTCACCACTGAACCACAAGGGGCAGACAACTCCTCGATCAACTTATTTTCCCTGGCAGCTGCTCCTCCTGTCTGCGTTAAAATAGTTTTTTCATTTGATACGAATGCAGTATTCTTCCTGCATCTCAATTACAGAGGTCAGGGAGTCGGTTGTGCTCATACCAAGACCTTGACGATGCCATGAGTCTCTCCCTGACCAGTGACCACTTTGAGGACAGGCCGAATACTTTCTCACAGGGAGGAAGACCACAGTCAGAATAACTCTGCCTCTTCATCACATTCTTGATCAAGTTTATATTGTTGACTGAGTCAATCCTACAAAACTAATACACTCTCCTCCCCAAGTCTGGGTGCACTATGCAGTCATGAGGCCAACAGAATGACTGCCACAGTGTCGCGTATCAGGGTGCCGACGCCCTGTGGGTGCATGTCCCTGGACACGGCTATTTAATCTGGTGTATAACACGTCATCAAGTCCTACTCATTCGCTCAGGTCCACACATAAACAGCAGATTCTCTCAACCAAGGCCTGCCATCTGGACTCTAAAGTACTGTTAGCACATAAAAAAATCAGTAGAGTAGAAATAATATTGGCTAGCCCAAAGCATACCAAGTAAATGGCCTCTGTGATAATGTTTTCAGTAGCAGTTGCCCCCCACTTGTCAGGTCTCATGTTGTCCTTGTCTGGAAACACTCACCTCAGAGGTGACTGGCAGTGTTGCTTAGAGCAGGTAACTAGCTGAGTGCATTATTGGTCTGGCCTGTTTTCATCCAATCAATATCCATCAAGAGAGGGAAAAGAAAATATGTTTCCCCTCTGTGACTTCACAATAGATGAAACTAGAAGGATATCGCCCAGTTGTTTATTTTGCACTACTCACAAAGACTGGAATGGTAGACCAAAGCAAACCATGGTTAGAAAAGAGCACAACCACTTTCAAACAAAAAAAAAGGTTGGATATGACAGAGCAGCCGTGGTTTCTGTCCTCTGCTGCCGGGCTTCACTCCGTGTGTTCATGACAAACACGTTTTTTAGCATCATTCTGTGGGCTATTGCCCTTTGTTCAGTTCTCAGCTGGAGCCGCCCTCCTTATTTCCCTTGATTACATCTGATTATGTCCCAGCATAAATCTGCCACAGCAGAATACTATGACATGATTTAACACGGACATGTCCACAAAGCCTCAGCCTGAGCCGCGCATATATCTTTCTTATATCTTACGGTGACAGCACTGTCAGTGACAGCACTGTGATATTGTTATTATGCTGCTTCCTGAGAGTAGATACTTGAGATAAAGTGGAGTTCTATTGTTATTCAAAACCGGACATTATTTTGCATTTGTTTTGATATTCAAGCCCGGGATTTGAACAGTATAGCGGAAATCCTGTGAGATGCATTTTAATGGTATATCTGACAGAAAGTGATGGGAGGATAAAGATACTATTCAGGAAACAAACAAAAAGTAATGAATATTTATCACTTCACCTTCACCCTATCACATACTTTAAGATTTTAAAACTGCTGCCTTAAACAATACTGTACACAGTCTTGATGAATTTACACAATTACAATACTTGATTTGCTGCCATACTGTCTGACAGTGTTGTCAAAGTTAGTTTTGATTCCTTACATAAGAGAGAAAAAGCTGAGAAAAAATCTAATCGCTGAGTTATATGACACCCTGGAGACATAACTTTATTTTCAACTTTCAAAAGTGTTCATAAATGTTGCAAGGGAAATAATTCATCATGCCTGTAATTCAATGTGACGCTGAATGTCTGTGTACCTTGAAAAAGAAAAAAGGAAAGATTATGCTTGTTCCAAAAATAGAAGGAGCTGTGTTGTTACAAGAGACGCATAATTACAACCACTTTGGTCTCTTTAGGCTAATTTGATCAGGTGTTATCAATCTACTGAGAAATAATCCCCCAAAATGCATTGCACAAATAGAAAAAGATAAACTACATCATTGATTTAAGAGATATTTGTGTTAGCCCGATAGTTTAAAATTAAGAAACAGGTGTTTTTAGAGCCCAATGTTACTGGCTTCAACAGTATTTTTGTCCATATTTCAAATTGCTCATCAGGATCTTTTTATCTTCTAAATGACAAATCACTTCATGTTGTTGAAGCTCATGTAATATTTATGTACTGTCAATGAACAGTGGGGCATACTCAGCGGCCCGTTTTACATAATATTGCCTCAAACCATGTGTTCAGTCCCATGGTATCTACAGAGTAAGGCAACATGTTGTATCATGGTGAGCAAAATTAATCACACAATGATCCCACAGTGCGGGGGGGGGGGGAAATGATAGAATATTGATGAAACAGTGGTGAGTTTGTGCTTGTGATTCGCCCAAGGCCACGACAGAAGAAGTTTGAAAAAGGGAGATGATTAAAGGGAAACTATACTCTGTGGAGAACAGAGCAATCATCAGCAGGCCGAGCTCCCCAGAGAGCAGGCAGCAGAGAGTGTAACGGGGCCAATGTGCCTCATTAATGTATTGACAGATATGGAAAAGAAGCAGAGCTTTTATGGCACCAGCATTAGTCGTTCAGAAAGGAGGGACGATGCATAAAATGATTTAAATAAATCAATGAGCTTCTTATGTGAAAAATGATAGTCCTGCTTCAAACCACTGGTTGACTTGGCCTTTGATTTAACCTTAAGAATGGATGAATTGTGAAATGATTGAGTTATGAGGATGGTTTATGAAAATAAATAGTATTTTAGCTAAATGATTATGGAATGAGTATGGGCAGATTAAGTCTTCACTCTCTCTGTATTTGTTCTTTCTTATTTAACTATGTTAGTGTTTTAAATGTGTGACTCTGTAGACTCCATTTATATTATCATGTATTTATTTCAACAAGGACCATGCATACAAATACATTCATCTCAGAAAAGAGAAGAGATTCATTATTCCAGATTTGAGCTAATAGCTCATTTCCATATAGTTAGTCTAGTCACTCTCACCCCCCTGGATGATACCCAGATTTGATTCAATACATAAATACACATGTATCTAACTTTATACCTCTGATCATGATGTGATTGCAGCAGTCAAGGTGAAGTGAAATTAACATGGAGTATAAGAATCATTTATATGACAAGTATTACAATTCATACAAAACTGACCTGACAAAAACACTATTTAACATCTGACACCGTCAAACTTTTCCATTATAAGCTTGCTTTGAACGCAATGCCATTCAAATTTGGTTAAACTTTTAAAACTTGACCTCTAGATGTTATGTCTGAGCTCTTTATTGGACAGCCTATGATAAAGCTTGGCTGACACTAAATCAGGGTGTTAAATTAATGTCATTTATTTGAGTGAGGATGGAAACCAGAAGTCAGACCTCCCTTCTTTGGTTTTCTTTCCTTTTGTTTCTCTCTTCGAAGGTTCCTTATTATTTTGTCTCAGTTCTTTTCTGGTTGGTTTCTACTAGTGAATGAACATGGTAAGTGCTACATGTTTATCCTTATATGGTCACACAGAACCTTTCTAAATTTCAGTTTCTTTACAGAACTTTGATAAATGTGGGCCTAGAATTCACTAAAACACTTTTCCCATTATATCCTTACTTCCATGCAACGTGAACAAGGCTTTGAAAGTGGTGAAAGGACTAAAGTGTGAGCAATAGAAATGGTTTAAATGTATTTTCCTATAGTTTCCAAGCATGTATGAAATATGAATTTTAAATATGATTGAAAATATTCTTTAAAAATATGTGTTGAGAACATGGCGTGCGAAAATATACGGGTCGTGCTGCAGCTAGGTTTGCCTGTCCTCTGTAAGAAGGTGTCGGCGACTAACGGCTGTCCACAGGCTGTTCCAACTTTATTAACTTCCAGGGTAGTGAATTGAACATGCTATTGTAATTGGGTGTGTGGTATATTTTCGTGCACGGACACGCATGTTCCACAACACCCAAACTGAACAACATTCAATTTTCCGATCGCTACCAGTGTCCTTGCGATCTTGTTATAACAACAAAGTGCACGTTACTGATGCAATATGGTTCAGACCATTCGGGCTTATTCTAGAGGGGTGCAAGGAATAGTCCAAGTAGTGGGGGAGTTTTATACAATATGTTTAAAACATAAAGATAAAAAGGTTTTAAAAAGTTATTGTTTAATGTTTTAAGGAGGTGACGCTACTCAGACAATCAAATCGGTGCAGTCAGTGAGTCAGCACAATAGATTCAAACACACACACAGAGACGAGACAAGAGGAGAGAAACAGTCTTCATTTTATCTTACTGGACCTCTTTGAAATGCAATTGAATACCCCTGCATTATAGCAACAACAACAATAATAATAATAATAGCAATAATAATTGGGAGGGGGGGCGCGGCTGTTCTTATGTTCTCTGAGGGGAGTCTCACCTTCCCACACTTTGAAAACCCCTGGCCTATACAAAGTACAATTTCTTAATAAGCATTATTGAGACCACAGCTTTGTAATTCTGCTTGACTTTGTTACAGGTTTACTTGTTGTTTTGAGTTACCTTGTGAATGACGACGATATGATAAGTATCCGGTTAACACCCTTAGCTTGTGTGATGTCTTTATCTCACCACAGAATCAAGGACATGAAGCCTTGTAGTGCTGTATGGCTGTAACACCATGCACTTCTATGACAGTGTGATTGAGATATGCTGCTTTTGGATACGTCACCTTGCATGTTTGTCACATACATTATTTAATGATGCACTACCAACTGACACAAAGTGATGGCTGTGTAATGAGGGAGGGCTCTGTTTTCTAATAATCCTCATGCACAGCTCTGTTCTCTCCCAGACGCTCACGGCCACAACAGTCTGCTGTATGTTTTGATGTGTAAAACATTTATGAGAAGAACCATGAAGTGATCAAACGGTAATTTCTTGAGTGTTGATATGTGGTTACTGTGGTCCATTCAAAGCAAATTGTGCATGGACTTTATAAGAAACCATATGGTTGCATTTAGTGTGCAAGAAGAGAGACATATGTGCATTGTTACACACCCACACAAACTGGCCTTTTTAAATTCAATTAATGTCCTGCTTTACACATACACAATTGCAAATATCGTGGAAGCTATCCAGTAGCTTTGCAGCTCAACTAATGATGTTATAGGTACCTTGCTCAAAGATAAGACAAAGCTGGTACTGACTGAGTTAACATGGTATAAGTTGGAGATCATCTTTTAGTGCTTTCCAAATTCTGGTTTTGGGATGAAACCAAAAACGGACATGTACGTGTTTTTCTCTTCCAAATAAACCTGCAACAGGGATGTTTTCTGAGCTGTAGCTGTTAATAGCCAACAAGTTTCCGCATCGACTTCAGCATTCAGATCCTATACGCTTACCAAGTAAAAGTAACATAGAAAATATAGACTGACCCTTGTTCATCCCACATTTCAGGAAACATACTTACACCATAGTTCTTCATAAATTATGAAATTATGTTTATTCTATATGTATTTCATATTGATTTGGAAGTATGTAAGCAATTTATTTTGAGAGTATCCATCTTGAGGTGAAAAAACGCTGATCTCTTATTTATTGACAAATCTCTCTCTTTTTCTGACAGAGATCAGAGGCCTGTACTACGAAGCTGGTTCAACTTAACCTGGATATGTTTGAGTTAGCCGGTTGGCCCAATCCAAAACATACGCGCTCTGGCTAAACTGTCCTACGACGCTGGTTATCAAGTGGATCGCTCAAGCCAGCCGTGTCCTATCTAGTTAGGTGCGCGTTCACATGAAAGGGGTGGTATTTGGAGCATTCGACCAATCTCAAACACGGACAAGCATACTGACAGCGCAGCGTCATACTTCCTGAATGAAAAGTTAACTTTAATATTAGTCAAATATGAAGAAGTTAAACTTTAAACATCCATGACTTAAACACTTTATCCAGGATAAAAGCCACATAGCTGAACCTGCAAGGTGAATACAGCTGGTAAAAGAAAAAGCGTTTGAATGCGTACATTAACAGGTTTATGAAATCACTCCCCCGTCCAAGACACGAGTGGATCTGACTTTAATTAGGAGAATTTGACTCGAGTGTTTCGTCAACTTAATGTGTTGCTTAAAATAATACTTCTGCATACAGTATGTGACACTGTGAGTGTTGCACGGCCAGATACGGCTCAAGAAGCTGACTCAAATAAGGAAATATATGATACATTATGATGTGATATGATATGAATGATAATGGAACACAGTGCAGTACAGTGCCGCGGACTGTACTTAATGTTACTCTGATCCGGTTACTTATGTCGTGGCAGATATTTAAGTAAGCTTTCTTAACGCTAATATTATAATAGTCAGATTGCTCTGAAGATGGGAGGGGATATTCTATTAATTTTCACGTTCACACAGTCAGTTGATTTTGGCCGGCCGTCTTTCCTGCAACGGCAGTTTTTCTGTATTTCCTCTATCCTGTAATATGAATTGATCGCTTTAAACTCCGCACACGGAGCTCTGATTGGTCAGCAGGCGGTGCTTTCACTGAGTTGATCTCTTAGCCTGCCACCTAACCTGCTCCGGAGCAGGTTTGCCGCTCAGCATAAGTTACCATGGAAATCTAGCCTGCTAAAAAGAGAACCAGCGTCGTAGGACCGGAAAGCCCGAGATTTCCCTGAAGTCAGCCGGCTAAGCGAAAATCCGGCTTCGTAGTACAGGCCTCAGGACTCGTCCACAGATAAGCCACTATGTTAGAATTTATTTTGAAAAATTCACCAAATGCAAGAAACCCAGGGTTCCTGCAGGTATTTCCCTCTGGAAATACGAAGAGATTTTATTGCCAGGAAATCACATACTCTCATTCTGTACATTGAACTCTATCCTACATCTAATACACCAAAGCGCCCCTGCTACCTCAACTGGAGAAGAGCATTACACCTGACATCAAGTTTAAAAAGGTCTTCGTAAGACAGTGTGGGTGATGGACACTGAGTCAGTAGATACAGTATAAGTGGATAATGCTTCAGCGAGTTGGTTGTTGAAAAAGAGAACATACAGTACTGTACTATCAGTGCTGTGTGGGAACAAACAACAAAGAGGCTTATTCAGTATGCCAATTCCTTTAGCAATATGTGATATGTATCTGCATGTGGTGTTTAAAAGCATGACTAGTGTGTACTTCACATGCAGTTAGCTTGAAAAGCACAATGATCCTGCGTGGAAAAAGTAAGAGAAATACCACCAATAAGCACTAACCATTTCAATCCATGTTTGTTTCCCACATTGCTTCAGTGATAAATCATCAAGACGCCAGACCAAACCTGTTTCTGCTGAAGGGTGATTTACATTTAAAGTTATATGTGGTATTTGTCAGGTTGTAATTTCAGAGCAAATATTTACACTCGAGTGCCAGCCATAACCGAGGGGATTGTTTAATTTACGCTCAAACAATGCCTGGCTGAAGTATCATGCCACATGTGCATTTCTAGACTATTTATTTTTGTGTGGTCTTAGAAAAAGTACAAGTTTTGTTAGAATCTGTGGAATCCACATAATTGCATGGTTTGGGCAAGATTCAGTAAATGCAACAACTCTGAGAAAGGAGCTGTGGATAGGCCCACTTTGCTTCCATTACGCTGGATCCAACACAAGAATGTAACAGTTGACATGTTCCTGGACGGTAGGAATATAATGCCAGGGTCAAGATTTTGGGAACGGAGCGGTTGTGCTTTTCTACTGACAACTGACTTTACCAACCACAGACGGATGTTTCCTACTGAACATGGCAAAGAATGAGAGACATTGTGTGTACTTTATGTTATACTATTACAAGCACTAAATTAAATGTATACATGAATAACATTTCTTTAAATAAAAGTGAGCAGAGACTAAAAGGGATGTTTCTCGTTTCTACAACAAAGCATATACAATCAAAAAACTGTTCAGTCTGAAAAATAATGAGTTCACTCGCACCTTACCAAGCTGAACAACTACATTTTTGCCCCTTTTCCACACTTTTCACACACTTACTCCCAATCAAAGTCACGGAAGGCTGGAGCTAAAGTAAGAGAAAAACCCCGGGCACATCCCTGGTCTCTCACAATGCTAACACACACAGACAAGGCAGTACCACAGTCACACTTAACAACAGTTTATTGACCTGCATGGTTGGCATGGAGTACCAAAAGAAAGAAAAAGCAAACGGGGAGAAAACCAAGATTTAAGTGCAAAAACTTTCTTGCTGTAAGGCAGCAATTCTAAGCATTGATCCACCATGGCGCCACCTTTCTTACTGAAAAGACTAGCCAAAAGGACAGAGTGATTGTCTATCGGTCTTGAACCAACTACTGACATTGGCACATTGGTATGATAAGGCAGGTAGCAGACCTTGGCATTGGACGCACATCAAACTGCCCTTGATCTAATGTCACAGTAAGAGGTGGCTTTTGGTTATTTTCTATAAAGTCTAACCCGGCTCAAAAATATGTTTATCTCACTTGGATGTTTGACCTTCTCTGGGCAGAATGATGTATGTGCAAAGTCAGACACTAGAAGGCTGTTTCCACATGCATCTGCTGAAGAAGGGAAACTTTCTCTGCTCACCTTCAATCTGAGTATAAGACATGTATGAAAGCGCATGATTTATGATATAACCAAGGTTTGGCCATTCTGTATCAAAAAGGAAAGAAGTTCAACCAAGTCTAACTGCTTTATTCTAACAGTAGACATGGAGTAAAACATATGCAGTATTTCAAAAGACAAACAAATGCATCATGTTCTGTTTACTTGGGTTTTCCTCAAGCGACCTCTCTTATTTATTGTGTGACTCAATGTTGGAAACCACGAGGTCCAGCAGTTTCCATGAAGACCATTTGCCTTACAATATTATGTAAGTGTTCTTTTGTGGCAGCAGTTAGGAATTTCTGTGGCAAGTTTAGACTAACCTTGGGGTGTATTCCTGAATGCATGGTAGAAAGCCACTGGTGATTGTTGACTTTGGATTCCAACAGTGTTTACTTTTGCCAAAAGTACGAAAATGCTCCACGGGGGAGACGGGCAGGGAGAGAAGGAACGGCAGAGAAAGGCAGGGTTAAATATATCTACACAGATGAAAAGGAAGCTATAATTTGTTAACAATTATATCTAAGAAGCCACAATAAGACTACGTTGAAACTTAGTATATACTTTAGCTGGACCGTGTAACAGGATATTAAATGTTCATCTGTGTTTTTTTTGTCATGGTATGTTTGTTCTTCAAATACATTAAAGTGGTTATACTGTAGTTGTGAGCACAGAAAACAAACCAAAAAAGGAAAATATTAGATTTAAAAAGATGCAGACGGAAATAAGATTGAACACATTTACAAACCGTTTGATAAAAATCAGGTTTGGAAACATTTGGAATATAAAAATCCCCTATTATTGTACTAATCATTGTATTTTATCCTGTTTTGCCTCATTTTTTGGAAAGTACTTGTTGTAAGAAGACTTTGTTTAACTGAGAAGTTGTCTTCAGAAACCTTTTGAGGCAGTAGTCAAATGTAATTTTTTAACTGCCTACATCAAATGGCCTGGGCGCGCAAGGGATGTAAACTTCTCAGGATTTGATATCGACTTGGAGATTTCTAAATAACAGCAAAATAGGTCAACATATTGCTTTGTGTAAGGTCAGAAAGGGCAAATCCCCCCTGATTCAGCACCATGGACAGGGCCTGCATTTCCACTACACGGTCGGCCTCGGCCACGCTCGGTACGGCTCGGTACGGCTTGGCCGCGTTGGGCCTTAACAGGGCCGACTCACTTCATGCTGCGCTTCCATTACAGTTTAGGAACTGGGGTAGTTACTATAGTAACGCAGTGTAGGCGGAGCCGTGACGTCATCTTCAATGAGAACTCCAGAAACACAACACAGCCGTTAGCTGTTATGCTGCGTTCACACCGGACGCGATGCGACTATTCGCTTCGCTCTAATCGCTCCTATCGCTTCGCTCTAAACGCTGGAGGTTCACCGCGGCTGCCAGCTGTGTTTACTCGCATCATTCAAACAAGACGCGCTGGCTCGGGAGCTACAACTACAACAAATGAACATATTTTACCGTGATTAAATTGTAATACACGTTTCTAAATGATGCCGAAGTAACAACATACTGATACCGGTTAGTAACAACCATGAATTAAGGCTTTGACAAGTCTGCAGACAAGACGGCAGGCAAAACACCTTTTAAAATGCTTGTTTTCTGAATGAAGATCGGATCGACCAGGCTAAGCTAACGTTGTCTATGCTCATTCCACACTCATAACAACGGCCTACAGACATAAATAAAGCAGCGACTGTATTCACCATGACACAGACAGTCTGGTTTGTACTTGTTTAACTTTTGTCCAGTTTCTGAACGGATATGAGGAGCTGTGTGCTAACTGCTAACAGCTAACGGCTGATGTTGTGTGGTTGAACGTCAGTGACGGCGGCTGAGATTCTCACCGCTGATTGGCTTCCGCGTGAACGCGTCACGTGAATTTGACACTCGAGTTGAAAAAATTGAACTCTCGCGTTTAACGCGGCACCGTTCAATCGCCTCAATCGTGTGATTCGCGCCGCGTCCACCGCTTCATGCGCGCCGTCGGAGCGAATTCGCGTCTGTCCACGTCTCTGCATTGACTTTACATGTAATCGCGCCGCCCCCAAACAGCGCATCGCGTCCGGTGTGAACGCAGCATTAGCACTCAGAGCTCACAGCTCCTTATATATGTTCAGAAACTCGACAAAAGTTAAACAAGTACACACCACAGACTGCCTGTGTCATGGCGAGTACAGTCGCTGCTTTATTTATGTCTGTATAGGCCGTTGTTGTGAGTGTGGACGGTCGGAACATATACTGCGTTAGCTTAGCCAATCTCCATCTAGAAAAACACGCATTTTAAAAGGTTTTTCGCCTGCCGTCTGTCTGCAGACTTGACAAAGCATTAATTCATGGTTTTTACTAACCGGTATCAGTGTGTTGTTACTTCGGCATCATTTTGAAACGTGTATTACAATTAAATCACGGTCAAATATGTTCATCTTGTTGTAGTTGTAGCCCCCTTGCCAGCGCTCCTCTCTCTAGTTTAGCATACTCAGCCCGACTCAGCCCTGTTTGTTGGCCCCGATAGAACCACAATTTTGTCGGGCCAGAAAAGAGGTGAAAAAGTGGCCCCGGGCCGGGCCGGGCCGGGCCGTAACTAGGCCTAGTGGAAGCGCAACCAAAAACGGGCACGGCACGACACGGCACGCTTAAAGCGAGCTCCGCGCTGTAGTGGAAATGCGCCATAAGAGTCAAAACACTTCTCTATTTACGCTAGGCTCGTTGAGAGTTAAAGGTGAGCAGGCAAGCAACAGTCAGACGGCTGATGGAGGCATATTTAATACTGCTATTCATAACAATTCATTACAATGTGCTGGAGACAAACAAAAGATAATAAAAAATATCCTAAACAAATAAATGTCATGCTGATATTGAATACGTTGGTAATCGATGTTTAAATCAGTTGTGCAGTGCAGCGTTACTTAGATTTCTTTCTTGATCCTATATACAATACCCTAAAAAACGACCAAATAGCCAACACATTTAGGAATGGTAATCCCACATTATTCATTGTGCATCAACATGAATTGTTATTACTTATTCTCAGACAGATAGCGGTGTTTGTTGTGTGTGTGTAGCGGGTGCCAGTGTAGAAGTGTCATTGTCCTGGGTACTGAAATAATTGCAGGTAATAAATCTTTACCAAGCGTTTGTTTTTTCAGTGGATTTGGACAAATGGGCTTATAAATGCGGGCATGGTGTGTATTTGAATACACAATACAAATGTCTTTTTTCATTTATTTATATCCTCACTCGCCTAGTAACCGATGCAAAATCCAAATCCATCTTTCTCTGTGCGTTCATGTTGATGCTCAGAACCTTCCAACATTTCCTGAGGTAATGCTTTCCCTTTGTTTATTTCTGGTAGACCTTTGATTGTAATTGCCACAGTTGTTTCAGATCCTTGAGACAGGCAATGTGACTTGCTGAGTATTTAACAATCACCTCACCCCATCATCTAAATGTACCTTCATGTAGTCCTTTTGCAATTTGCGTTGCTGCACATACATAAACCAAAATAGTGCGCATAGAGACGGCCACACAGTCTTTGAGCCCAAAACACCTTATGCTTGACATTACTAATCAAATTTCAACTGAGGGAGCAAAATATTTAACTGAATGCATGCATTTTGCAAATATGACAGCGACAATAGCCCGGAACAGGGGTCTGAATTAGAGTCGCTACACAGCCAACGAGGACGAGATCTGTAGAAGAAAACCTTTCCAAGCATGGATATCTCCTACTTATTAGGTGAACCACGGCCAACAGTGAACAATGCATGCAAAGATAAAACATGTTCACTTTGCCTCTTAGAGTTTCTGTTGTTTTCTAACATAAAAATCAAACAAGTAAAAATGGTCTAAATCAATCTCGTTCTTTGAAAAATTCCAGATATTTTTGAAGTTTGATTCCGTAAAACTCCAACCAGTCTTAGACATACACACAAATGAACTGACCAAGCCTTAGTGAAAGAGCTTTCCAAATAGATCAAAGACGTTGGATCAGCTATCTGAGGACTTGGGTTTCATTCATTAGTAATAAGCGAAGGGTGTGTATATTAATAACCTTGTAATCACTGATGATACCTACATCCTTTTTTTCCAAAGCACATCTGATCGACTTTTAAAAAGCATCCTCTGCAAAGAGGGTTTATTGCTGTTAACAGACATACAGCTGTAAATCAAAGGATTCATTCTCGACAATCATTGTACCCCACAGTCTCTTTCTACAGTCTCGTCTTTATTTCTGTCTCGCCTTTGTTTATATAACCATGCTGATAAAACGCGAACCTTGTACAACACAAAGGAGACAAAAAGGACCAATAAAACGACACTAAATTGAACTGAACCAAACTTGTTACAAATGTCAAATTAAAAGCTCCACCTCTTATCTATAATGCGCTTCTGAGCCTGACAGTCTGTTGTTCCTTTATCCCCTCTTTGGACTCTCAAATCTCCATTTCTCTAAGAGCTTTGAGGGTGTTTGCTCTGACAGAATGTCAGGCAATTAAACAGTCATGGCTCATTGAGCTGGAGGTGAGCTCACTCCTCCAGGCTTCTCCATAGGCAACACAATAAATGAATGCAGGCTCTCCCTGCCTTCCCTTGCACATTGTTTGACTCTGAAACTTGTGGTTAATCCAGACAAGAAGTTCTAATGAAATGACACCTTAAAAAATTGCCATCTTTCACAAGGCTGTCGCTGTCACGGTTAATTATGTTGTGCCCGATTGTAAATGTGGACGGCACAACACAGATGTACCCAAGACAAACTCTAAAACATAAATGCTGTCATATTAGTGATGGCATGGGTAAGCAGACTAACACCTTCACAGCTACTCTGAGCGTACAGCATACAGTAGAGGCATGACAAAATAACAGGCAGCAGCTGCTTCGTCACTGACAAAAAGTCCCTATAAATTATGGTATGTTTGTGATATTTCTGTAACAAGCCCCAACACCTGCATCTGAACTTCTGTATTTAGTCCACGTTGGATATATACAAGCCACCCAACCACCTGTAAAGGGAAATGCATGTGATGCCTGCCACTACTCACCTCTTTGGGTATCCGCCAAACAATAAATAGCATGTATCCTGATCCAACTTGAGTCAAATCAGCAGAAAATGCTTGCCTCCAGGTACCTGATGGGACCTTTAAATCATGAATATGAGTGGCTACTGATTAGTCCACAACACCTCAGTCTCTTAATTAGCTAATGTGACCTCAGACCACTCGGTGCAGGCTTCAAGTGACCAAGAGTTAAAACATAATCATGTGGAAAGACATGATTTTGTCACACAATCAAAGACCAGTGATTAGGTAGACCATGCTGTGTTTAATAAACTGATATATTTCGCATGTTGCCTGACTCATTGTACTACATCTTTTGTAAAAAGTCCATTAGTGCGATTTTTCTCAAGTTTTCAAGGTATAGTGGAGACTTCCTTAAGACTTCCTCATGTGAACTAGACATTTGAGCATTAGGACATGTGTCTGTGTGTTCCTGCCATGCCTTTGCTTGTCTGCAATATGTTCAATGTTATTGTGTGACATATTTGACAGCTGGAGGTAAGCTGCAAGAGTGACTTCACAGCAGATGTGTGTGGTATCTATACACATACTGTATGATTTCAACTCTCGTAATTCAGTGTTATCAGAAAGAAAATGTCAAACAGTTTAAAAGGTTCAAACAAGAGTAAATAAGCACCCTGAAATACGCTGTTAACATATTGCCTGGAAAGTGCCTTCGATCGTTTTTCTTTCTTTGTAATTCAATGTCAGCTAAGCAAACCACAGCTGCCATTTAAGTTGTTTATTATTACCACAACATGATTCATTAAAAAGATAAAAGGTTATATTTCACTATCGGAATAATATGTTTTATCATCTTTAGTTTAGAAAACGAAATGCCGACTAGAACTGTTCATTTACTGAAATCACAAAATATAACCACACAAGCACTCAGCATACCAGTTTTCATTAATGATTTAACAGTGTAATGCTACCGAGTAACACTCTCATATAACACACTAACTTAATTGTATGAATTAATCCTATAGTGCACCAGGCAATTGTTTACAATGAACAAAGGCTTTCATTATCCACAGTGCTCTACAATTTTGCTCCAGCAAAAGAGCAGGCAGACCAAGTTAACAGACACTTTGTGAACATTTATTTAACAGCTAAAGAGTCAGATATGTTCTCAGTAATTAGTAGACAAAGAAAAACAGAGATTAAACCAAAGTGAATATACGTCAATGATTTGGGATCAAGCCTCCTGCAAACCAATGCTAACGATGCTCTGTTTTGATATTTAGCTGACACCTGACTGCAGCGGTAATGATGGACTGGAGCCGGACTGAGAAAACAAGGGATGTTGATGATATCATTTGCTGCTCAGGTATACTGTTCTAGGTATGGCATGTAAAAACAAGCTCCTGACACTGAGCTTCATCTTGTGTGAATCTCCAGGCTAATTGCCCAGTTATTCATGAGCAGTCTGAAGCTCCCACTTCACTGTACCATTACAGCAGATGCTGGTTTCAACACTCCCCCACCAACTCTTCACAGCTCTCTCCCTCTGCCATTGCTGACGGAGCCGGTCATCTGCTGATTGGTTAGCTTCCTCAAGAAGTTGGCTCTATTAGCTAAGAGAATGAGGGTCTTCGTCTGGGATGTGTCTAGAATAGATGTGGGTTTTGACAAAGGTTTTGTGTTAGACATGCAGAGTGGAATCGTAGAACACCATGGCTTGTGTTCAACAATTCCTGTGGTCTAAGCGGCTCGACTGTAAACTACCATGTTTAACAGCTGATACTCTGATGATATATGACACCACAGCCGCTATAATCGAGGTCTGGCTTGTTCCTGTAGTAGATCCCCTAATAAATTACAAAGTAGGAAACTTTATGAGACTAGGTGACACTGACCTTTTGAGGAATGGAAATGAGACCATGAGTGACATTTACAGGTCAGTGTTTGTTTGCTGTAATCTCTAACAGCGAGAACACATTTCTATTTATCCCCAACCACACAATATTAAAACATCGTTTGTGCTTCGTCACATTGCTTAAAACAGCTGTAGACAATAATCCCAGCAAAGAAAACACAACTGTAATGATTATAAAACATTGAACCTTACACTGTGTTGCATCGCTTTCCAAACAATCCTCTGGTTTGCAGCATAAAAGCAGGGAAACAGAAAGTCTTAATTAATTCAGTGTAGGTGGAAGAAATCATTGACGGATATACAACACTAAAAAGGCAACTGCTGTATATGAGACATAACAAATGTGTGGAAAATGAATTAGATGTGATTAGTTAGCATTGAATAAAACACATAATTAATCAATTGTTATGGGATTCCAAAAACCAGATGGCAAAAAATGCTGCTGTTCAAATGATGTATTCATTAACTAAAGATCACATTATTAACACAATGCTAGGATTAGCATGTTTGAAACTATGTGGGCGAGACAGCTTCCCGCTAAACTGAATTAGTCATATTTGCTACTTTTCAAAGGTCATTAAAGGAAAAACATATATTTTTGGTTTCTGATATAAGCAGCTCTAAACACTTTACTTAGAAAAAGGGCTCGAGGGGAGAAAGGAAGGGCAGAGTGGCTGCAAAGGTAATCCATGATGAGAACTGTCTCTCAGCTGAATTGGTCTGTCAGCTCCGTGTTAACCTTTACCCTGATGCAGCATTTTAGGTTTCAAGGTTGTTTGAGATGGAAATCCACGTATCAAGATCAAATCCAACAAACATAGAGCTAATCTGATAGAAAATAAAGGTGTGCTTAACAGCAAACAATTGCTATGGCGAGCCTCACAAAATCTATCCATCTATTCTTTCATCCCTTTCTTTTCTGTTTGCCAAGTACACAGAGATGAGAAGGGCACTGAATGCAGCACACCTTCCACTGCCCTCTTGGGGTAAAGCTGTTGATTCGTTAACAAACACAAATCGATAGAAGCGCCTGAATGGAGGACAAGTACAAAGAATTAATTTCCGGCTCCAGGGGCTTACAACGGCAAATCTAGAGCTTTAATCAACGGTGTCAAGTCAGAGAGACAAATGATGTTTACACTGAAGCAGCTTCTGCCTGAAAACAGCAGCACTGACTCAGTCTCCTTACCAGTCTGTCTAAGCTTGTGCCAGCTGCAGTGGTGGGGCGCTCCTCTGGGCTGTAGGGCCTGAAGCGAGCGCTGAACACATCCGAAACACCGCGGGTAGACCTAGTCATTCCTGCGGGTTTGGGCTGGCCACAGCCTTGAAAAACCTGCAATTACAAAAACATGGGCACCCAATTGTCAGGGGTTTAAATAACTTGGGAAGCGGAAAATAGAAAAAAAAAACCATCCTGTTTTGTTAAGGTCTTATGAAGCATTTGTCCCACATTACCCGTGTGACAGTGCTTTTCATCAAGTTGAGGTAACCATGTTGATAGAAAATTAAACTAGGAGTTTTAACCAATGCTATTTAAGATGATAGAATTACATTTTTATGGCCTTTTGGGAAAATACCACATATACTTAAAACCATAAACAAAACTGCATCTGTTGCATCGGAAAAGCCAACGGAGCATTTAGCTTCGAATAAGAACAGGCATCCAAAACTGCGTAGGCAGAAAGAAAATCTTCACAACCACCTACATTTTTATTTCTTTCTGACTACAATTTTGTGGGCAAAGAAAAATGCAGTAAAACACAGGAATCACATTAACTACTGTTAGTTGAACTAAGATTATCTGACCAAAATTAAAACATATAATTCAAACTCAAGACCTAAAGTTGGGCATAATTAGCACGTGCTGTACTACACACCTTGGACACAACCCTGTATGACTTCAAGAAAGCTTCCCTCTTAGTTTTACTTCAACTTGGACTCCAGCAGCCGGTCTGAGGTGTTACTTTATGTCTTTAGGGAATAAACCTAATTGACATACCCTGAAGGAGACCTGGGCACTGTTCTCTTGCATATTCATGATGGCCTCTGAAATCTTGACATCAATAGGCTCCATGACAGATTCAATGTTGAAAGGTCCCTCCAGCCTCTGTGCCACCAGCAGCATGGCATCTGTCAAAAACAGTGGTACAAAAACGTGGGGTGTGGGATGGAGGGGAGAAAAGAGGAGAGATGCAAACAGACAATCAGTTGAAGATACATCCACTGTATTGCATTGACTGCCACTGGTCAAGCCCTCCAATACAGAAACAAGACTTCAAATATTGCAGTTACTGTGAAGTCCACTCAGTTTAGCCGTGTGCATTTACAGTGATTCTGTATTTGCATGTGTTTTCTATATCTGCGAGTAATTGCTTGCATTTCATTTGTACCTCATATGTATTTGTTTGTTGTCCTTTCTGAAAAACAATGCTTAAATGTTGTAACTGCTGTAAATGTTTTCTTCAGATTCTAACAGTCTTGAACAGAAAACACACAACTATTGTCAAGCATTTTGATCGTAGATCATTGCTAAAACACCCAAGTTAGTTCCAGTTTCTCGAATTTGGATTACTGGTTATCTCCATTTGATATCACTGTAAACTGAATACTCTTGGGTTTTTGGCTGAAAGTTGGATAAAACAAGCAACTTCAAGATATCACTTTGCACTCTGAGGAATTGTGATGAGCATATCTCACTATCTTCTGAAATTTTAAAAACGATATAATCACAATCATAAAAGGCTTAGCTTCTTGGGCATTGTTTTAGTAGAAGCTTCAAACAACAAAGTATTGTGTATTGCCTTCTGGTTACTACACTGTGTTGTCAATAACATCAAACTTCTCATCACAGTCCACCAACACACATTTATTAAGCATGAATGCTTCTTAAGGCAAATTCAATTTGTATGTAGATTAACTTAATCATGTCAACACAATGCTGTTATGCTGCATGCAACCAATAGAGCTGATGAATCATTGATTTAATAAAACTTCCGAAAGGGAAGCATATATTTCCATCCCCTGTGGGCACTGATGAATAAGGTCAATCGCTCATTAATGTCCTTGTGTGGACACAAGCCAGAAGCCCTTGTTAAACACGAGTCACTAATAGTTTTCATCACTTCTAATTAATCCCCTGACCGTGTAAAACAAAGATCTTGCTGTCGAAATATTTTATATTTACAGCTATGGTGCAGATTTCACAGCAGCGCAGCGTAGTGAGGCACCAGCTTAGTTACCAGCCATTATAAGTTTAAAAGTGAAGGTTGGAACATGACACCAGTCAGAGCATGGGCCAACCCCTTCACACAAACACACACATTTGGATTTTCGTTGAAATAAATTATTCTCTAATGCATATACTGTATTGCTTGTTTTCTTTTATTCCACTTATCACACTATCATGCTATTGAAACACTCAGACTGATGGATTGAGGCACAGGGACCTCCAATCTCCCCAAAAATGGGGTGACATTGTTTCCCCTGATAAAATATAAAATCTTGCGAAAGAGTGTGAACAAATTGAGATAAAAGAACAATAAGAGAGAGATAAAAGAACAATAACAAGTCTGAAATAGCCCGACTAGTAATAATTAGGGGGGTCAATTTTTTGAAAAACATCCCTTGAATACAAATGTAGAATTATACAAACTGACACAGTTAACTGGTTGCTGCTCTGCTTGTATAGAATGGAAATCAGATATCATTATAAAAAGAAGTTGTGACATACTTTGTGTAAGCCGTACTTTTGAAACACACGTTCACACACATTTGATGGAGTTTAATGTTTGACATAGTTAAACCAATCATGTAACAGAGGAGACGATGCCAATCCTGAAAACTTATTTTGGATTGAAATACTTTTAATAAGCTGTTGTCCTTTTAGCGGTTCACTGTGTTAATTGATATGGCCATGAAACAGAAACCGTGCTAAAGTGGTGTCCAGCCCACAGGGTTTGTACTAATGTGCCAAAGTCTCTGTAATGGCAGTTCTCATTTGAATGCAGTGCCACAGGGAGTTGGACATCACTAAACCACAACTCATAACTGAGTCATTCCCAGATCTGGAGACGGTACTTAAGTCATCTGCCAGCAGGGGTTTCTCCATAGACCTCCCAGCACAAGACCTCCCCAGCAGACTGTCATAAAGACTCTACAGCTACGCCCTTACTAAATAAGGTCATTTGATAGTGAAACAATGACCTGTGTATTTAATATCCACTACACTATGCAGAATTTCGATTAATGGAAAATATCATACATATCATTATGACATGCAGCTGCCATCACCACATCCATCATAAGACTATTGTGTTATTTGTTCACAAGCTGTTAACACACCGATACTTTTCTAAAAATCAAAGCCATGATGAAAACCATGTGTGAAAAGAATGGAGCTTAACTGAAAAAAGAGAATAATACTCTGTGTTAAAGCTTACCAAAGACTTAGAGGGGATATTGGAGACAAACAGTGTGAATTTAAGAAATTACACTGCAGTTCTTTGAGCATGTCCAGCTTTTCAATCTTGAGGGACCTGAGATCCCTAATGGCAGAGGAATAGAGCCAAGAAACATTACCCCAGCTCTGGCTTCATTTCCTTTCCAATTATGTCGAGGTCTGAGCCTTTGAAGGGCTCTTCTGTTTGTTAACACAAAATCTAATAGCCTGTGATGCTTGCTGAGATTTTGTCAGTGCCAAATTGTGTTCTGCAGTAGCACTTCAATTGCGCCGCAGTGGAACCATATCTAAGTGTAGACGACCCCTGTACAAGCAGAAAAATCAAACCAAACAAAATTAACGATGCCACTGCTAGTCTATTAGCACTGATGCTAATCAGCTGCCATAAGGTGTTTCTTGACACTGAACCTCAATTTAGGCAGAGCGCTTTCTTCGAATTCTTGATTTCCTGGAAATAATTTGGATTTGGCATTGCCATATAGCTTTCCGTTTAATCTGATTATGATGTAAATTCATTCAAGTGCCCGAGGTGTGTCTGCTTACTTGATAACAAACACATAAAATCTCAATTCAAGCGTCGGTAAAAAACTGGCAAGTGCAAAAACTGAACATTTAGGTCAGAGGAGCCAACTGGGAACAACTCATATTTCATAATAGGAGAAGAGAAGAGTGCCTCAAGCACCAGAGATGATGGAAACCATAGTGACTTATCTGCAACGTATCAGATGGGCTCAACAAACACAGAGAGCCAGGAACTTTGTCTTCATACAAAACTGAGGCAGAGGAGACAGCGAGCGACAGCACTAGAGAGAAAGAAGAAAGTAGAAAGTAGAATAATAGTGGGCTGATGGGGTTGAGTCAGGCCAGTGGACGGCTTTGTCCCAGGGGAAGGGCTCCTGTGCCACATGTGGAAAAACTCTACCTACATGGAGAATTAATGACCATCATTTATAAGGAGTCCATGAAGTCCAGTCCGCTGTGGCATTGCTGCCACTCTGAGCCAAGTTTTCCCTGCATCACTCTTGCAGCACTGAGATAGGCCACTGGCCAGCCGGAGACATCTTTTTATCATCATGACACAGCCATGCAAATAGACGCATCTTGTCCTATTCTGAGCTGAGGCTTTTAAAAACAACAACAGACACCATGCCGTGAAACCACAGCGTGGCGAGGACATTTAGTTTCATATAAGAGGCTAATGTTTCAGTTTGGGATGTGAAACATGTTTATTTGCTCTGTCCTGCTAAACAGACAGAAAAATCCAAGGAGGTAATATTACTCTGGGCCTCTTTATCGAGATTGATGTCCACTTAAATTCAGGCTATGTCAGCCAGCGGCAACCTCCAGCAGACAAGGACAAATAAGGAAAGTGAACAGGCCCATCTATGGCTCCTGTGAAGAGCTCCACAGAATGAAAAATGGCTCTATTGTAATTTAGATTCTGCAAAGCATAGCTCATCTGTGGTTCAGTCAACCAACTAATGGTGCTATATGAAACGGTATAGAAATGGATACCAAAGAAAAGGCATGTTATTCCTTCACACCCTTTGTCACACTTTGTCCTGATCAAAAAAGTCCTTGAATATACACATCTCCACATGAAAACTAACTTTCTATTTAAAGTATCTACAGAAGTAAAACTGAGCCGGCATAAGCAAATCATTTTGAATACATTTTTCTTACCAGACCTTAAAAGCATTTTCAAAACACTTTATCTTTGAAAAACCTCACAAATAGAAGCTCGTGTTCCCAGGGGAATGATGCTGACAGACATTGGTGATTTTCATAATGCTCCTTTAGCCCCACCAGCAGGTCCAATTATTCCCTTTCTAGCAGATTATCTCTTAGATGTATTGGGCATATATTTATTGAAGACATTCACGTTTCCAAGACAATGCATCCTAGCAATATTGAGTGATGTATAAGCTATATAACATATTGATCTCCTGACTTTTTATCTCAGGCCACCATGGTAAAAAAATTGTTTTCCAATAAAGAATTTGACCTGAATATAACATGCCCCTCCCTGTGTTTGATTTTTGTTTTAAACATTGAATCATTCAAAAATATATTAAGCCCTCTGATAGTGTCAGGTTCTTACATGTATGTTAGGGCTCTTATTATTGAATGTAGCCTGTTGTATGTCAGCAGCGTTGAGGCTATCGCTAAGATGCTACACTGATGGTCCCACACATTAAAATGGAGCGACTTAGTCCACATGATGATTTACCAACACACATAATGATTGAAACCACATGACTTATTCTCACATTTAACAATCAGTCTTACCATTAGGCTTAGACAAATCACTTTGTTGAAATCGTCAACTATTCGGGGTCCCCCCATAACAACACATTGAGTTGTATTCAAGGCTACTAATCTTAAAGCCATTTACTGGAGCAGCGCTGATACTGCACTGCACTGCTAATGAAACTAAGCAGCATAATCCAATAATGAGCCCTTCACAAGCAGATTGTGTTACTAATGGGTTTGGAGATGTAATGGAATTTCAGTCAATGGATGCTGACAGGAGTGTTTTAAATATTTTGCCCACAAATATGTTGAAGGAGTCCTTCCCCCCGGTCAGTATCCCTGTTTTCACTCTGTGGAATCCACGTTACAGGGCACATCACCACCACAAAACTCAGAAGTGATCTGGACAGGATCAACAGCAAAGAAAACGGAGCAGCTCAGAGTAAAGACAATGTTATGCATCACTGAAATACACCAGAGAGAAGCATTTCCCTCTTTTCACAGAATTCCTCTTTCTGCTAATTCGTAATTGTACAGGTGGGAAATGAGTCTGTAATTAGAACCACTCAAGCACATCTTCATGTAACTGTGAATGATTAGGCAAGCAAAGAAAAATAAAACAAAATGGAAATTAACGTGTTGTCACTTCAGATGCTTTTGCACATAAATGTGAGAATGTTCATCTGGTACTGCATTGTAAATAAACACAAATATGTTTTACAATATTTGTTTAATGTCTTTAGACAAATGAAGCGTGCCACAGCCTGGGACAATATCTGCCAGAAATAACTCCTGTGTGTTGAAGCTAAATAAAGTAATGCCATTTCCTCAGGCTTTTAAGTTAACCGTTTTCTCACTGTTCGGAAGCCTTAATGAAGGACTCACAGTTTTATTTAAAATCTGTACATTTCAAATGCCGCAAAAAGGTCAATTCTAACAATATATATAATTGAATGGTGATTAACTATAATTGTATTGTTATGCAAGAGCAATTATCCTGTCAAGCAACCTTTCAATCGGGTGGTGAGCGAAACTGTCTTGATTTTTTAGACATTCAATCTTTTTGAGCTGAAAGACTATAAATGGTTTGCATGGATTTTATGGATTTCTTTATTCAAAGTAAAAAACAGACCTAATTTCTTTAAGTCCTCACTCTCTGGTAAATACAAGAGAATCACATGTAGCCTGTTAGCTCAGCACCAAAACAGGTGGAGACCACTAGCCTGGCACTTTCAATCCCTAATAAAGTTCAGCCACCTTTACCGCATGTTTTAACTTAGTGCTGCAGAAATGTTTGACTAGTTTGATTTGATTTGGACCTTTGAGGGCATCGGAAGTGTGAACAAACAATGACACATCGTTATCTTTTAAGCTGGCAAATATTTTAGCCATCACTTTTAAACATCAGTTAGAGAGCAACAATATCATTTATTTAAATGAGTGTTTCGTATACATGTGAGTTTATTATCCACTCTCTTTCAGCTTGGTTTTTGGTCTCCATCATCTCATAAATTACCGTTTACCAGCTAGTCTTTAACATGTCTGTCTGCTGTGTGGTGCTGAGCAGGAACTACTGTGAACTTTTGAGAGGTTTCAATGGAAATAGCGATAGCTGAAAATACAACAATATGAGAGCAGTGAGAATTACCTTTGTTGAGGAGGTCAAAGCTTCTGTAAACCATATTGTTTTAGGTCTACTGTTAAGCTTCAATCCTCCTGGCGAAACTCATTTTCCTCAGGTATACAGTAAGGAAACAAATTTAAAATTATTATTTCCTACATTGTGCTGAACAAGTATATTAATCTAAAATCAAGCCCCTTTAAAGTTTCATTATTTGTAGTTAAAATGTTTGACCAGATCTTTTGTTTTCATTCTGGCACACATAAGTAGTATCTAGAGGGAGATTTTTGGCAGTGAAGCTTTGCCTTTTCTTAACTCTTTGTCTATGGGTGGTGAAACAAGCCACAAAGATTGCAAACAATCATCATGAATCCATTTAACTCCCAAGGTGTGGGTGAAATGGCTTTTAGACATAACTGTTCCAAGGCACTTTTCAAAAGCATCTATCCTCCACAGGGAAGATCACACAGGAAGGAAACAGGAATAGAAAAGAACTCATTTACTTTTGACATTACATGACATACAAGGCAATGATGGCCAGTCCAATGGGAAGTCTATATTTAATTCCTATGTGAGTTTTTTCATTTGAGGAGCTGAAGACCTGTGGCTGCATGTGTTGCTGCTTGTGAGTGTTCAAGCTCTCTGAATTTGAACCCAGTGTAGCTCTGATTGCACAATCAGGAGTTTTATTACCGCACATCAGATGCAAGCAAGCGTTCTGTCTCGCCTTCCAAGTCTAGGACCAACTAATAAATCCTTATATGCTAGCTAGAGAATGCAGGATTAGCGAAGCACAGAGGTACCAGGTAAAACAGTTTAAAATCACATGGCTGCTTCTCTCTGCACAAACATTTACATTAACTAAGTATGTGGTTGTTCTTGCATTAATATACATTTAAAAGAAAAAACGAATTAATTAATAGAAAAGCCAGTTCACCAGTGTTGTCGGAGCCAAATTGAACCCGGTGGTGGAGGAGGTTCATTAAGCCAGGTTGTGTGATGTGCATTAACCTATTCAGATCTGCTGCAAACGCTTAACTCGCGTCGCTGTGTAGGCGGAAAATAAGTATTAGACGGCCTCATTATGGTAAAGTGTAAAGGTGTGAGATTTATCAGTGATTCAATTCATTCTGGGGAAAGAACACAATTCTAAACCCATCAGTATCCTTGTGAGCCTAAAATATTTTTGCTCAATTTGTCTGGTCTGACTTCTAGCCATAGGCTGTCCATTCACAGTGTGTTAGGCATATTTTCCCACACAATATTTTATTCATGAGAAATGTTTCATAAAGATTTGTTGCTATAATATATGACTTGAATGTTCGTACACATTGAGGTAGTGGCTGGATCCAGTTACCAAATGAAACAAATCCTAATTAAAAATAAACGAGCAAATAGAATCGCTGCAGATCACTTCCTACTGTATGGTGTGACATGTCTCTCTGAAGAGAACAGCAACAGCCCTGTAAACACCACAGTCACAAGAGAAACAAAGCTGTGGCACAGTCACATATGTATGAAAAGAGCGGCGTATACTGCATTGGTCAATATTCATCACCACAGCATGTGATTGGTATTAAAACAACCTAATAGGAAGAATTTATGCAGACAGCTTGATAAATAACATCAGAATGGTTAAAAACAGCCTGCTTCAGAACATCCACCAACTGGATGCACAACCGGAAGAGTTTTTAAACAACAAAAACAAGTAAGCACTGTCAGAGTGATCATCTTAAAACAGATATCCAGTGATTAATGCAGAAAGCTCTATATATCCCAGAGGACCTGGCATGTGGGTCCTGATTATGTTCAGTGTAGTTCTCAGGTGTAAACAAAGTGACAGCTGTTCATCGACGCTTCAGTTCATGTAATTAAAGTCTAATCCCACTAATAATCACAGCAAAATGCACACAAACTGTTTTTTTCAAATGCATGATGGGAAAGTACTATTTATAACAACTTTCTAAGTTAAAATTGGGTATTTCTAATGTACTGTAATATGCACACAATACACTCCTTAAGAGCAGTGTGTTATTAGCATCTGGTTCCATAATAATTGCCCCTGAGCAAGTCTTGTCTTTAGGAGCAGATTGGGGAGAGGTCAGCAAGGATTTGTCCTCCAGTGGGAACACATGGATTAGAGACTGACGACTCAGCAGAGCCCATTTAATCTACTGTATAATTTATTCACATTGGATTTACTCAGTGTAAAATTAAGGAAGAAATGCACATTACAGGCCGGTATTATAGCTCTGTTTAGCTTATGTTACCTAAAACTATAGGCACCATTTTAGCTCCTGCGTGAAGTGTTTCATTGTACATAATGAGATGAACCTGAATAAACTATCTCAGTCCCAGAAACAATACCTTTCAACATTAATCTGAAATGCCAATGTGAGACTGGCGTATTTAAAACTTACAGGAGTCTTTTGAAGTCTACAGACAGCTTGTCTTTTTACTGAAATGTCTTGGTCATGTATGAATTGCTTATTCATCTTTTGCTTTGGGGCAAGCAAAACAAGCACATGCTCAAGGACATTTGGTCTAAATTTGGTAGTTGAATATATCCTCAACAAGATCCATAATGTGTTGTCCACTGGCCTTAACAACAAAAAAAAACAGTTCAAAGAACATGGAACATCTAATCAAAACAAACATGAAATACTTTAGTTAGCTATTCTTCTTTTGCTATGTAAGTGCAGTTCAGAATCTGAAAACTAGCAAATAAATTCAGAGATTATACATAGCAGTGCAGCTGCTATTTAAACTCACAGCTGTTTAAGCTCGTCTGTTCACAGAGGACACAAAGTAACATTATGGATACCTGAAAGTAAGGCCGGTTTGTGTGAGCCAATGTTTCTTGTTCAAGTTCTGTCACAAGTTGGAATTCATTAAACAGAAGGGTGTTATTTCCTGCAAGTGGCTTCGTTCAGAGAGAGGGTGTTGTACGGGAAATCGTTGCTCTCCTGGGCAGAGCCTCGAGGTTTAAAGGATTTATCACTCTTTGGTTGGATTAATTTTCCCCTCCCCAATATCTTGTCTGCTCTGGTCAGTGGAGCAGGTGTATGATGTTTGTCTGAATGAAAGCCCTGGGAATAAAGATGAATATCTTAGTCTGCACCAGCAGCTCTCTGTCAGGTCTCTGAGGTGTTCCTCCATATCTCTCCCTGAGACCTCAAGACAAAGCTTGTTATTATTTTTTACCAACAGATAAAACCCATTTTTAGCTGACCACAATGTGTAAATAACGGCAAGAGGCCTTACAGTCGAACAGTTTGAGTAATAATCATTTACTGCTATGTAAGAGAATGATTCGAATGTTAGAAGCATCATCTATACAGCGTTCCACTTTTCAATATCTCCGTCTGTGCTGAACATGACAGAGCCCTCCTGATTATTTAACACCAAGAGCCAAGTCAATACCTTTTCTGTGGTTAGACCTTAAGCTAATTGAAAATCATTCATCCTTTAATGAGCATAAAATGTCAGAGCCAAAAGTCATACAACTGGCTTTTAATCTTCACAGGGGAACAATAATCCAATTGACAAGAGCCCTGATGAAGATAGAGTGAACGCTGCCCTGCGATTAAAAAGCAGAAATGTAAAATTGTCTCATTTAATTGGTCTGAGCTGCTAGTGGAATACATGTAGAACGTTTTAGTTTATTTAAAATACACTTGGACTCTTTGTAAGCATGCAACAACAGCATATGTTACTGACACATAATATATATTGCATTGTATTGGTAAAGATTGATGAGTGAAGAGACTGATGAGTTTTTTAAATAGATGAATAGAGATAAACAAAACTGTACATTGATTCCAACTTAAGAGCAGGCAGACAGGAAATGCTGTTTGGCCAGTTGAACTTAAGCTGTGACAGGTGTTTCTTAGCAACCAATTTCCGACCGCTTTGAGAGCAACAGGAGCATCTGCAGTAGATTATTTTGGGAACGCAAAATACTTTTTATTTTTATTATGAGAATATGCTTTTAGGTCAATTATTTTCATTATCAATTTATCTGTGTTGTGTCTTTTGAATAATTAATGATCAAAAGCAGCAAATGCTCGCACAAAGCTATTTCAGGTTTTGAGTGGTTTGTTGAGTTAATAGAGAGGTGCAGTGACGCGTCCTAAAACACGGAAGTAAGCTGCGCTCGCGTTGCCTCGACAAAAAAGCAATGGGATTTCTCCATAGGATTTTGGAAAATAGCTGGAAATAAGGTCTGTGGAAAACGAACCTGTTAGATAAATGCAAGTTTTGTTCAGCCGGATAATATCCACATGTCTACCCTACTTTTATAATTTTCGAATCATAAATCTATCGATTAGATTTCTATCGATTAGATTTATGATTGCAGGCGTCACTGCACCATAAATCTTTTCAAACGCTGATAGAAGAATGACTAATAAAGCAGCTTTTTATCCAAGGCCCCGATGTGTGTCAATGGAAATGATGTTGTCAAAACGTGATAACAACACAGCACCAGCTGTAACCTCTCCTAAAATAGAAAGTCAAACTTGACAACATAACATTCCTGGTTCTGTTATCCTGCAGACTTACAAGATAAACATTTTGACCTGAATCATATGGTAACATTTCATTTATAATATCAAACCATTTAAAACATTGTTAAATGCTTTACTGTAGTCACAAACATTCAGCTTATAGTTGAATATCCAACCTAATGAAAGAAATGAAAGGCAAACTAATTGTTATCCTTCAATCAATAGCTAGCTGCGAAATGTAACCTGCCAGATCAGGGAAACTGAAGTGCTAAATTAATCTCTCAGTGCTATACATTTAGTGAATTTATGATTGCAGGCGTCACTGCACCACTCTATTACTGTGTGTTAATAATCCACTACCTTTTAGAAGAAAGTGACCTAACAACCTGTTCCTTCTCCTCCCACACTGAGCTCCTCTGCACTGTTCTTGTTAAACACGTAGAGACATCCTGGACACTTTGGATCTTTTTAACAGATCTGTTGCCAAACATTTTCTCAAAAATGTCCCTTAATTTTCTCTCATCATGCGATGTATAGCTTAAGAAATCATTTTAGAAACCTTGGATGGTGTTTTCCGTTCATTGCGTAACAAACAAAGCTCCTTAACCTAATTCATTCCTAACAAAAAATAGAAATTAAATATATGCTTAGATAGGTATTCAACAAAGTTATTGTTGAGAAAAAAAAGGGTTTTATTTTGATGCAATTGCTCTTTTTAGACATCTCTGTTGTACATGGTCATTGCAGTTTTTTCTTCAGAGTCCACATCAAATATATATTTAAAGCTCCATTAGGATTTTTGATAGTAAAACGGATTCTAATGACTCTGTAATGTGAACATTTTGGTAATGCTGCTAATCCAAGCCTTCACCCTGAAGCTCTTTGCAGCTTTAGTCCTCTTTGATCCGCTCATTGTTTTGGTTCGCTGGTCCATATAGTCCCAATGGCTCAACAAAACTTTGTCCAGCTGCTCCAAGGTCACGAGCCTGCACAAGCCAGTTCTACACTACATGCGCACTGTAAAATGGCCGAGTGCCAAAGATAACGATTCACTGGTGAGGAGTATGGAACATTAAGCAGGCCAAAATACAACAACATCACAAACACAAGGACCAAACATTAGCTAACAGGAGAGTAAACATTAAGGTAAAATCATCCAATGCTTAGAATCTGCTGGATGTGTACATGTAAGTAGGGATGTGTTGGGTAACACACAGTGGATCGATTGGGAGGTATCTGTTGCTGTGAGTCTTAAGTCTCAGCCTTAGGTCCCAGGGAAACAAATGTACAGTCAATTTGCTTTCTGTTATTGTTTGTGACATGTTTTCCAGTGACTCAGTAGTGTGCGGGGTAATACTTTCAAGAGGGATGTGATCAAATCTCTCAGGAATTTGATAAGTGAGCTTGATATGCGAGCATTCGCTTTGGGAGAATCCTCAACTAGCAATTATGGATCAGGAGTTGGAGGATGAGAAGAAATTAATAAATAAGAACCATTCTTCTGAAAATGTGAAAACGCCTCTCTGCCCCATGATATTGCTCTGCTAATAAACCAACAAGCTTCACTTGGTTTTATGTGATGGGAGGGATTAGCTCGTTGCCCAATATCATGTTTGATTGGATACATTTTTGTAAACATCCACGATGATTAAAAAACACATTACAACATTGATGTTTTGTGAATAGAGAAATATCGAATTGCTCAAACATGCTTTGGTGGTATGTTAATTTATTCAAAAAGTTGCAGTGGTGGGATTTAAATGTTTTACGTTCTCATTTTCACCACTTTAGATCAACCCCATAGGATGTTTCTATCTAAAGGACAACATGTTTCATCTATGTTAGACATTCAACTTCTCCTCACAAAACTTGACACTCAGCGCTGTGAACTTCTGCCCTATAACAAGTCCTCATTTAGCCCAGCAGGAGAGCAGAATCCCATGAATAAAATCTTTTCAAACGCTGATAGAAGAATGACTAATAAAGCAGCTTTTTATCCAAGGCCCCGATGTGTGTCAATGGAAATGATGTTGTCAAAACGTGATAACAACACAGCACCAGCTGTAACCTCTCCTAAAATAGAAAGTCAACCTTGACAACATAACATTCCTGGTTCTGTTATCCTGCAGACTTACAAGATAAACATTTTGACCTGAATCATATTTTAACATTTCATTTATAATATCAAAACATTGTTAAAAGCTTTACTGTAGTCACAAACATTCAGCTTATAGTTGAATATCCAACCTAATGAAATAAATGAAAGGCAAACTAATTGTTATCCTTCAATCAATAGCTAGCTGCGAAATGTAACCTGCCAGATCAGGGAAACTGAAGTGCTAAATTAATCTTTCAGTGCTATACATTTAGTGGTATTTAAATACACTTCATGTAATACATTCCCTTCTTTATGACAATTAAACACCAGCCTTAAAGTGCCTTAACACCAATGTTTAAAACAGAAATGCTTAGTCTTTGATAAGCGTGAAAGACAAAAGGTATAAAAACACATCAAGCACTTTCTCCGATATTTAATAAATCCCTAATGTAAAAGGTATTTCAGCTATCGTCGGTCTCACCCATTAACACCCCGCTTTTCAGCCTTTAAACTTCTTTGAGTTTATTGTTATAGAGTAGTTTGTTGGTCAAAAACATGCAGCTTAAAATATTATTTGGCATTCAGCACAGTTTAAACAGTTTATAAGTAATTAATGTTGCTCGCTGACTTCAGTAAGCTTTTCAAATGCAGCTCTGTGTAAAACAATAAATAGTTGAAGCTGTTACACAAGAGAAAATGTGAACATTGAAACAACGCTTTCATTATTGAGAGTGCCAATATGATGTTTTTTCCCCAAATCCACCACATCCATTAGAGCCATTTAACTATAGTGCAGAGCCAACACCAAAGCATAAACACAAACAAACATTTAATGGGTCTAATGGGAAATAACCCAACAGCAGCAGTGAGGTGAGAAACGGTTGGAGCGACGCTTGGAGAGACTTACCGATGTACAGATTCCACTCTGGATCCAGATCAGCCTGATTGGCCAGGCAGCCCTTCATGACATTCAGGCAGTAGTTCTTACAGGGTTTAACTGCCGGCATGCCCTGACAAAAGGGGCAGTACAGCATCTTGGTCAGAGCCCGAATACATGCTGGAGTGCTGCTTACCTGCAGGAACAGAGTGAGACAGCTGTCATTAGCACCAAAAACACACACAAAAATTACACTTTGTCATTTAGTAATTAACATTAATTCCATCATGCTTCCATGTTCTTTTCAGGCAATTTTGCTGAACACATCACACTTGAGGGTTATTGGCATTTTCAAAGTGAGCAGTAAATGTTTAATACCAGTGATTAGATTTCTATTGTCTGTTTATTTAGAAAAAAAGCTTCAGTCAAAGATACAATAAGAGTGAGCATGTTCAGAAATGCCATAAGAGCCGAGACAAGGCTTTTAAACGTCTTTGTGAGCACTTTCAATCACAGTGTGTGTGTATGTTATCATTGTCAGATAATTTAACCCCGCATTTAAATGTCAAATATTACATAATGACAAATATTTATTTATTTGCCCAACTAGCTTTTTAATTTCATTCATCTTTATCAGTTTATTTCCATAAAGGAAATTGATGGTATTGTTTGACAGGCGCAGCTTGAAGAGGGCAGAAAGGTTTCATCAGTCATCACACTCATCAGGAAATACAAAGCTCAAACAAATAAATAACAGATATTTAGAAAAGATTAGTCATGATAAGCTGACATTATTTCTTCAGTGTGTTTTCACAGAAAACCTCTCCACCATCAATGAAGAAAGAAGCCTTTACCAGCAATATGCCTTCACCAGCCCAAACAACATTAAATTGACCATTGTGTTGTAGAGCTGGATTAATGAATAAATAATGAAGTGTTTGGTAATGGAGAGGACCGTAGTGGAAGACTGTGTAGCCGAAAACATCCATCACAGATATCCAAGACCTCTAAAACAGGACTGTTACAGAAATTGATTTAGAAATGCTGAAACTTAATAATGTATTTCTTGACATTATGATCAATACTAAAGCAGATGTCTTGCTTATGATGAGTTTAGAAGCTCCACTTTAAGATGCGCTCAGTTCTAAAGCCATAAATATGATTGTGGAGGCACATTCAAAAGATTTCAATTAAAACCACAGGATTATTTTAGTGGGTGGAATTTAAATGTATGAATTAGCTACTATTGAATTCATAATGAATTTGTAGAAAGTGGAAAACAACATAATCAGTCAGTTTGACAATCGGTTGTGGCACTAATTGAGTGTTTATTTTTTACTGTTGCTATGTTTAACTTAAATTAAGTTTCCTTTTTATATTACACCACCAGAGTACAAATTGGAGTTTATGTGCAGCTTAATGTGGCACATTGAACGTATGGTGCTTATTCAAACCAAGCATTTGTATGTATTTTTGTAAATCAAAAATGTACTCAATTGGTATGACTCTGGTGAACAGCGGGGGTCGCTGATTTAGATTCAGTCCTCATGTCTAGACTCTGTGCGAACAAACTGCAACATCTTCTCAGTGATTGTCTGTTTTGCTACGTGTAAGCCAGCATGGTGACATTTCAGATAGCAAATACCAGAAATACAAACTGGACTGTGTGACCTTGTGAGGCTGATTTAATTAGATAATGTCTTAAGAGCAGGCGGCACTCAACATTCTTATCCTGCAAACGCAAATGCTTGCACTCTGGAGCTCTGTCAAAAGGTTTGAAATTAAAGCTCCTGGGTTGCAGCTAATGGATTTTTGATTGTGTTCCATGAAGCACCAACAGGCATCTTATAAAGCATCTTTCAGACTGAAAACCCACCTTCCCAGACTAACACAGACATGCCATGCACTCACTCATTAATGTCTAATTTTCTTTGAAAAACAAAACTTTTGTTTTTTAAAACATCACTCAAAGCAGGTTTGCAGTACTGAAGACACTCTAACTCAGCGTAACTTGCTTTAAACAAAGGCTACTGCTAAATAAATCTAATGTAAAGACCCTGAAAAAGAGAAATGTTTAAGGCCTTGTCTTCAGCCACACGTTTAGTTAACTTATGAAAAGCATTATCGCAGCATGATAGGAAAGGTAATTTCCATGCCTTGAAACCTATTCAATGGTAAATTGAATAGGTTTCTCCTCTGTGGGACTAATAAAGGTATTCTGATTCTGATTAACCTGATCACACAGCGATGCAAGGCTGACGTTAGTAACTTTAAAGCAGATCCACCTACAGAGTTGTTGTGTTGTTGTTGCCAAGCAACTATAGAATCAGACGTTGGCCGGCTCTCTAATGATTATTAGTGAAAAGCCACCATTGATAATGTTTTAAATAGACTGGTGTAAAAGTAGCCCAGACTATTTAGGTTCAAGGTTCAAGGTTCAAGGTTCTTTATTAGTCATACAACCATATACAGAGTAGTTATGTCGATGAAATTCTTAAGTCACAGGCTTCTCCAACAGTGCAACACAATATTACAGAAAGACAGAAAAATATAGTGCAAGTAAATATTAAAAGTAACTGCAAAAAGAAAGGAATAGTTTAAAACAATGTGAAATAGTGAAATAAGAGTCTATATGCAAGCTATTTGAATTATATATTAGGTAGCTTGCATCCACTCTGGATCCAGATCCAATTAATGTCATTGTATTAAAGTATACCTACTGTCGTCATGCTTGTCTTCCATGCTGCAGAGTTAGACTGTAAATTATTTAACAAACAATTAAATATACAGTTGTGGAGGCTAAACAAAACGTGACACATAACTGCTTGGAGATAACGTGTACCCTGCAATAAAATCATAGAAAAAGCAACAGGTATCTATCTTTCAAATCAAGCTCTTATGTATATGTAGATTACATCTACTGCTATATTCCTTATTATATCAAACTAAGGTGGGTAATGCTGCATATTTGTTGAATACTCCCCATTTCCAGAGAGCAATTAATAAATACTATTCTCTGACAAAAAAAAACTACCATCGAGTATCTGTGGCGGTTGCAGAACGGGACAAAACGATAAAAATAAGTAATCATCCAAGCTTTAGGAACAAGTAATGATACAATCTCAAAAATCTAATCTAAATCTACTGTGACAAGGGTCCACTCCCTTGAATGTGATAAAAGTCTGGCGGGAGCATTTTGTCCCAGCTGTAGTCGTTGGATATTTGGCATGAGTTGAGAAAAAAAAAATATTATAAGATCTTAAGATAAAATAGGAATTAGGGAAACGACATGATGTTGGGGATCTGTGTTGGTGTTTGATGTTCCTGGAGCACTACCTCATATAAAAGTTGGTTTGAGGATTTTATGTTTGCTCCAAAGAGTGGAAGGAGACTCAAACACACCGCCGTGTCTAACAGCAAACGCTCACACATCACCTCGTAGACAGCTGGTGTGACTTGTCACATACCAACTTCTAAAAATGCTCCTGCCAACACCTATCACACCTCAGACAGGTGTAGGGCAGCCTCAACAAATTGACACGGTGCTGTTCTCAGCTAATATACAGTAGAGGTCATTAGGAGATATAAAAGTAGTAATTATTATTATTCGAATTTACATTTGTATTGGTAGTAGTAGAAGTATAAATAGAAATTGTTCTTTTAAAAATTGTAAATCCTGCAAAATAATTCTGCACACTATCTTTTTTAGTCAGCACAGCTCTCCACTTTAAATACAGTATTTAGTATTTGTCATATTTTATTATATTTGACTGTACCCAGTTTCTCACATAATTATGTTGTGTCCATATTTAAAAAAAATTATAATAGTCTTAAAATAGTTTTTTTTACAATAGCTGTTATAACAGTACTATTTTTATTTTATTTCATTTTACCACACATTCTTCATTCTGTGTCTCTGTATGCACGACATACAGTATACCAAAGCCAATTCCTCGTATGTGTAACCTACTAAAGCCGATTCTGATTCTGGAATAGAAGTGATTGTATTAATCGACAAACATATTTTGGAAAAGAGAAATGCAATCAAGTGACTGATAGAATAAAGGACCCCTCCCGTGGTAATGTACACTGGAAACATACTGAGAAATATAATATTTCAATATCACAGAGTTGATGCAGCCCATTAACGGTCACTGTGACTCTAATGACAAAGACTGCACGATGTTTTAACATAATTAAAATGTGTGCTTATTGAATTGCCAGTCTACTACAGTGAGTGCATTCAGTAAAAAAAAGTTGTTAGCTCAAATGTTCTGAGTATCAATAGCCAGACAGTTGATTATAAAACTTGAAGCAGATGTACTGTTGCTGTATGGGTAATTATATGGCATCACTATGAGCTTTGTTTGTGAGAGGCAGACTCCAAACATGACTTTCTGCTTCCTCAAAGCTCCGCCGGGTTCTGTGTTTCTTAAGCTGTGAAAAGCAATAAAGTCCTACATATATCTTCTTTAATTCAATACATATCAGGGCAGCAATAAGCGTGGATGTCACATCTTAAGAGGCGCTGTGCCTCAGAAATCTCTATCAGCGTGTCTTATTCCATTATGCTTACACCCAATCCCTCAGGATGAGTTTATACCCTGGGGATCAAAGGGCTGCGGTCCCAGACACATGACCTGGATCTCAGGTCCCACTGAAATGTCAAGAGGTGAGGCTGGGAGATGCTGGCTTGTGAGAAACGCAGAGTGTAACTCAGTAAACGCATACTAACAACACATCCTCCGTGGCAGCTTCGAAATGAGCACCGCTACTACTGGTGAGGGGGGGAACTGATACACATAGTGAAGGGATTAGTTTAAAGTTCAACGAGTGCACCACGGTGGAGCAAGAAAACACATTCTGGATTTCTTCGTCTTCTCCTTAGTGTCTTCCCTTCTGTTTATGATGATTGAGTGTTATTATACTTTCATTGCCTTCTGAGTATATACTGTACAGCAGATCTATAAATATTTGATAATCCACTGATACTGATATCAATAGAGGAGTGAAAAGACACCAGGGTGGTTGGGGATTTGCCTTATCAGAGTGCTCCTCTCAGCCCATAAGATGGTGTGTAGAGCCCTGTTGTTGTTAAGTGTGACTAAAGCCCAGCCTTAGCCTCTTGCTTTTCCTTTAATCTTACTTTGTACATGATCAAAACTACACATAGTCCCAGAGCAGTATGATACACTGCAAAAGCTGCAATAAGATTACATCGCATCAAACAGAATACCAAGGCTAGAGCATGATTAATGGCTTTTGTACACTGGGTGAACAAATGTTACGAAATAGAGCAATACACATCTATGGCACAACATTTATTTTCTCTACTTTTTCATTGCGTGGGCATTTCTCCTGAGCAATCCACGGACCTTTCGGCAATTGTTTTCTAGACAGCACCTGAACAAGCTGCCTTAAGTCCTAAGCTTGCTGAGGACATGCACAAAAAGAGTACACATTTGTCAGAAAGGTATCTGGGAGGAAGTTGTTTTCAGTTGAAAACCAGAGGGAAATATGTGCTTGCTGCCAAGGTAGAATTGCCAAAAGATACCTTGTGCAAATCTTGATTTCCACTCAGGCCAAATTCTGAATATATTCAAACAGAATCAGAAAGTGCAATCAAATAAAACATGGTTTTGTTTAAGAATAGTAAATTACAGAAGCAGGCAGTTGATTGGGTGTTAAATTAGTTACATTCTACTAAAGTGGTGAGCGCTGTTACCTTAGACACTCTCTGGGCCACCTCCCGGCCAACAGAGAGCCCTTGGACAAATGTGCGTGCAGCGATGAATGCCCGGGTAACCTGAGCCTTGAGTTTCCTGGGCACGTCTCCAAAGGGCTTGAGCTGGTCGGTGTACTTACTGATACACTCCAGATAGTCCTCAGTGATGACGTACTGGGAGTTGAGCAGCGTGAACATACGCTCCAGTAGCCGCGACCAAAAGTCATTAAGCATTTCCTCCAGGTTAACATTTCCTCCTGTGTAATAGCGCTTCAGCTCTGCAAACAGGTTCTCAAAGACCTCTGAGTTCTGCATGTAAGGCTTGCCATAAGTCCTCACAAACATCTCATTCAGGGACCTCTCCGTGTTTTCCAGTAGCTCCAGGAAGAATTCTGGGTTAAAAGGAAAAGAAAAAAGTGTTACTGCCATATTTTTCTTTCATGTGTAACGTGTTGGTGTAGATATTATACTGTACATGGCATACATAGACATGGCTGGCACTGGGAACCTCCCCTGATGGAAATACAAATGCAGCAAAATGACATAAACTGTGTCTGATTACAAGATAGAAGGCTGCTTAAAGTAGAAGCCTGCTTGATTGCAGCGCTGTCACCAAAAAAAGCAAATCAATTACAGCTTCTGATGTTGGTTTAATTTGTCAGCTTGTTGGGTTTCCTTTAAACAGGCAGTGTGAGCCTTCCTCATATATATTTCTGTAAAGCAATAAGTTCTGTGTTTGCAGTTCATGAGGTCTGTATTGTCCCTATTTCACCTGTAAACCCAAAAGACATGTGTGCACCTCAATAGAAAGGATATAATATGTTGTTCAAAGACTTCCTTTCCTCAGAATCTGCACTGGAACATTGCTCTATATGCTGCAGGCAAAAGGCTCTCAGATGAAGTCAAAACAAGTATATCTTAAAACTATTCCACAATTGAGTTTATGTGTAAGGTTTGCTGCTGTTCTGCATTCTGGTTTTCAAGCAACACCTGGTGTTTACCTCATGGCCTCTTTAACTCACCACAAATTGGGAAGAAATTATACTATTTTTGACCATCTGCCATCCATAATGATAGTCCTTGGGTTCAAGGACCAAGATTAAAATATAAATAGGATTTTAAGACCCTGCACATTTAACTGCAAAGAGAAATATTAGACTGGACAGAAGAGATTCAAATACTGTAGTATTGGAGTATTGGCCACTTGGAGAGTGCAGAAAGCTTTGACATGTTATTACTTCATAAGGTTGATAAGCCGAACATCAAACTGTCGCTGATTAACACATTTTAGAAGACATTAGTATTTCTTTGAAGCCTGGTTATGGACAAAAAGTCCCACACAGATTCTTATATTCACTTCTCCTTTGTTTGGTTTTAGTCTCTGCTAACTCCTGATGGGAACATGAAGTGAAAGGCCATGTTGACCCGACAGTCACCAACTCTTTTTTGCCTGCTACTTGGTGCTAGGCTTGTCCTGTATGGTGTGTTTATCAGAGAGAACAGCTGCCTGCTCGGGATCTGGACCAGGGTTGATGAGAGCTGAGAGACTAAATCGCTGAGAGACTAAATCGTTTCTGGCCGCAAAACAAAAAAGGATACTTTCTAAAATACTTTGGAGGGTTGTGTTGATAATTCACTGAGTTAAATGCTTAGTGAAAAAGAGTGTGACGGTGTAACAAAGCCTGCAATAAAACAAAATGAATAGGTGGGAATAATTAAAAATAATGAGTGCGTGGGTTGTCTCAGTAAACGCTATTGATACCATGAACCTTGAAAACACGAGTGTTTTGACTCTGCATTTTACAGTAACTGCCAGCTTTGTAAATCGCAATCATCATGGCCTAAATCTGTACAGCAATTCACAGCAGCTAGTTTAAATGACCAACTATCCACTTAGTCATTCTGCCTCTCTGAGCAATTCGAATTAGTCACTTATCAGAATGGCACTGACACAGCTGTAATGGATTTGAAGTGGTTATTAGTGCTCTGCAATGCAGGTAAAATTACAAATTGCAGCAGCAGAGAAATGACGCTACCCTAAATCACATCTGGTTAGCTATCAAGAGCTGTCCATTTTGTGAAACCAGCAGAAAGTAAAATGTGAAAAATGTGCCTCATCTGCAAGGTAGCAGAGCACAGGATGTTGTTTCATAATGTTATTACGTGATTGAGACACATGTATTTTTAGCTGCAACAAGCAGGGTAAAGGTCACATTTTCAACAGGAGAAATGCTAGATTCCACTCGTGCACACATTATTTCAGCCTCAAACTGCTTCTGATTATCACATTCAACATGCTTGTTAAAGAATTGCTCTGTCTATTCTTATCACAATTAATTTCTGTTCATTAGTACGTTTCATGAAAGGTACCTGTGTGTATTAACTGTAAGACATCCTCCGGGGATCTGATTAAATGTGTTACTCTCACACATATTTCCTGCTATCCTAAGAGGATATGTATTTTTTTCTTTTAGTAGCACATACAATATGCAGGACTTGTGATGTTGGTCAAAGTCATTATTGAGACTGAATGAAAGACTGCAGTGATTAGTTCTTTACATAAATAAAAAACAAAGCATCAAGCATGATTTGTGTCTCAGAGACCCGCTGTTAGTAATGAAAATAGTCAATGACAGCTTCAAAACTAATTTCACCCAAAGCAAATGTGCATATTAGAAATAATCATCTTTATACAGTCAGGTTTTGTGCCCAATAAAATATGTCTGCGGAAATATTGTGTGAATATAACAGATGCAATTAAGGTAGATTTATTGTTAATATGGCAAGTGTAGTTGATATAATTCTCAGCTCTGTTTTGGAGTGATTACATTGAATAACTTCCTTATGGATGAGCTTAGTATAATTCAGTGAATAATGTATTGAGTTGAAACAGACAACTTAATCTAATTAGGGAAAATTCACGAGCGGGTTATATTATACAATAGCGAATTTATTGAAATGTCAGAGACTAAAATTATCAGGAAAGCTTACATAAATCCTCAACACATCTTAGTAATTAAGAAGTCTGTCCAAAAAAATGGCTTCAGTGCTGCAAAGAAAGGATAATGATGCTGAAACGCTGGACAGGGGGACATTTTAATTCTCCCACCTAGCAGAGAGTTCATTACATTTTGCTGATAAAGCTCAGTTTGGCTCCAATTCCTCACTGAGCGCGCAGAGCAGAGGTTACACAGAGGCTTTCTGTCTGCTTGCTCTTACACAAACCTCCTGATGGATGCTCTCCTAGATGTCAGAGATGTCAGTAGAAATCTCAATTTGAGAAATATATAAACAATGCACTCCTATTATAATCTAGAGAAAAAGGGAAATTTGGTTTTCCATTATAAGCAGACCACAGACTACAGAAATGATAAAGCAACTAACAGAGGTATAGGTGTGAATAGGACGGCATCCACTGCCCTCGTGGGAAGTGAGCAGCAGAATTAATTACTGCAAAGACTCCTGAACTGTGACCAGCCATAACTAAGGAGGATAAAAAGGGTTGGTTTTCCACCACAATTCCCTTTTTTCAGTTGAGTAATTACACTCTGTCATGAAAAAACCAGTGGTGAGGAAACTGTGGCAAGGCAACCTGGTCCACATTTGACATCTGTGCAAGCAGAACACCGTTTAAAGACATATTTGTGTACAAACATAGTAATCATAAGCATATATCAGGCTGCAATCAACACCTAAAACTGGTATTTAATCATAGTCTGTGGGTTAAAAGTCAATAGTTTGAACTTCAGAAAATGTTCGTTTTGCACAGTTTTGCATCTTACAGTACAGTAAGCATTTGAGTATAAATAGCAAGAGGATTTTTGAGATGGAAATATCACAATGTGTGTCTCAAGACAAAATCCATACAGTATTTAGGCACAGCTTAAGGTTCAAACAGGGACAGTGGAGCGCAATTTAAGAGTCAATACAATGAGGCTGTGTAATTACTGCAAAACTCAGGAGCAAGCAGACAATTTGTTCACCTTCGTTCATGAAAGCTGCAGCCTCAATAAATCCAGTGGAAATCAGTCCCAATAGGGATTTTTGTGAACACTCTGGCAGAAAGGAATACAGTTCACAGAAATGCAATTGAAGGATGCACTTTCAACTCATTTAGTGTTGAATGGAAATGTTCAAACATGTCCAGGATGTAGGGAGAATCTTTTAAACCACTGGAACAACTCCTCGCTTACTGCTGATGTATTAATCTAACTTCAACGTTTCAGGTTCTTCGTGTTAATAAGTATATGGTCTGCATCACAGGACTTCAATTCACACATAGGAGCTGCCTCAATCATCCAATTATTTATAAAAAAGGACTGCCGAGATCGACTTGACTGATGGTCACCTAGATCTCACTAAAAGCATTTGTCTCACCGGTCAGAAAATAGCATTAATAATATAGCAAAGACACAAAAGTAATAAACAATCTGAATAAATGCAGTATCATTTATGTAACCTCATTATTTAAAAAAGGCAAAAACTAAGAAAATAATAAGTTAATTTAAGAGCAAACACACTGATGTATCATGAATCTTACAGTGTAATCAAAATAAACTAATCGGTTCAAGGGACTAATAGGGACTAGAACTTCATTTACTGAAAGGATTTTTCAACGTCATATTACATAAACATATATACCGCCAATAGCGTTTAATAGTCACTGCTCAAGGCCCATTCATTAGTACATTTATACAGTAACATCCAGATAATTAAAATAATATAAGAAAGATTCTAGAGGCTAGGGATAAATTGGTGCAGAGGACCAATAGACTTCATCAATGCATATGTTATACATACATACTGACCTTTTTGAAACCATTCAAATCAGAGAAAGCTAAAACATGTTATCCAGTAAAAATGCATTGTTTAGTTTTAAGGAGGTGGGGAGAAGACTCATAGTTTGTTTGAACATTTCACGGATAGCCCACACTCTGGACTGGCCTTGGAAGAGGTCTTTTGGGGGAAATATGAATATGAATAAAACCAAATGTCATGTTAGTGGGTTTGTTGAGCTTCAGGGTGTTTGACCTGGGCTTGTAAAATTGCTTCTGAATGTGAGTATTTCTAAGAATTGTTACAAGTTGAAGACTTTGTGCAGAAATATCATGGAACTGCTCAAAAATGCATGAAACGGGTTACATTATCATGAATTCTTGTAAAATCAGAAACTGCTTAAGGGACTGAAAAAATATGCTCAACTGTTGAAAGATCTTTGGTAGATCATGTGCGATGAAATAAGTAATGAAACTCTTACAATATCTTAGTTTCAGTGAAGCATTGCATTTCATTTCCATTATCAAAGAAAGGTAATGAATTCAGAACAAAGAGATTTTTCAAATGATTTGTTAGATGTCGTCTTGTGAACAAATCTGTAATTTATCAGTGAGGCTACCCTGAGTGATATGCACGAGTTGCAAATGAGCGGCTTAGCCCTCATGCAGAAGAATAAACAGTCCTTTATCTCCAGCAGAGCCACTCAGTGTCTTCTTCAGCCAGACAGAGAGGGAGCCCATCTCTCACTATGTGTCATTATTGGAACCGCATAACGCAACACATAGGGCTTGGTTTGCAACCCATCAAAGCTCTTCTGCCTGTACATGAAACTGGCAATTTTGCTGCCAAAAGGAACAATTCTAATTGCACATGTCAATCATAAGTGGATGCCTGATTGGTCTGACAGGAGGCACTAGTCTGTAGAGGGCTGCTCTGAGTGCTATGCTACTGTACAGAACATGACAGGCTGACCTTTTCTGTCTCCATTTCCATGTGTTAATTCTTTTAGCCTGTCGGCTGGGAGTCACACAGTGGCAGTTAAAAGCAGACACTTTCACGTAACAATCACAGCTGGTATATAAAAAGGTGAATAGTCTGCTGGTGAATCAAGGGGAAGAAAAGATCTAATGTCATGATGTCATTTTACTAGAATGTTTTTCCTCATATTTAAAAGGTGCCATATATGTTGCTTCACAAATGTTAGCATACAGTCTAAAAAGTAAAGAATAATCCAGACTATTTACTTTTAAAATGCTTATTTTTAACCATGGATGTGTACTTTTTTTAACCAACATGTGCTTGTCTCTACAATGAATACGTTAGCTTTCTCTTTTTATTTTTTTGCCTTTTATCTGTCACTTCTGCTGTAACGATGCAAATGTCCACGCTGCAGGATATCTTATATACATATAGAGACAAGGATTACAGTCACAAGCATGTTCATACAAATACAGTAGTGAAGAGAGATACTGTAGCTTCTCACTTGAATACTACCTACTCTCTCCAACTGGATAGTCCAATAGGACTTCTTAACTAAACAAGGGTTTTGCTGAGCAAGCATGGCCTTTTCAGCAGTACCCAGCTCCACATTCATCTCAAACACATCCACACCTGGTGGCTGGCCAGCACAGTGCAGCCTATTGTGGTTGGAAGCTTTAGAGGAGTTATTTCAGGTTAAGTGCTTTGCTCAAGGGCACATTAACAATAGCTGTTGAGGGAAGAGAGATAGGATAAACACATTTGCCACATTCTCACTCTCATTTTTTATTTAAAAAAAATAAAAAAAGGACCAATTTGCAGTCGATACAGCACCAATAAAACTGGGATAACTTCTGCCAGGTAAAATTATTTATTTCCAGTGTTAGCGTTATTATTATATACTTTTTACCTTAAAACTTTTTTTTTTTTATTATAAAAAACGAGCATATGCCATCAGCAACGAACGGGACTATGGCTTCACACAGAGTTTGAGTACTATTTTACGACCATGTCATTTTTATTCGGGTACATTAGCCAACACAGAACCCCCCCACAAATTAGACACTAGGTCAAAACCAGCCATTGTCTGCTGTTGTTCATTAATAAGGAAGTCCTGAATTAGCGACATTTCTTGTGCTGTGTGCAGTAATAGAACTGATGCCATATATTTTCTTAATAAACTGCAAGGAAACTTTTGACGAGAGATAGCGGCGCAAGTCAGTTACTCCAAAGAAGATCAATTGTGAAGGGTGAACCACATTAATATTCTGTTTGGCTACCCAGCACCATGGCGTTCATGGTCAGAGGAGGGTCAACAATTGATTAGCAATTAAGAACCATGACTAAGTGTTTAACGCGTAGGGAAACAAAGCTCTGTGCCAGCCTTTTATCTAATTTCTCTGAGCAAATGTTTTCCTGAGGAATAGGAATACACTATACATTGTTATATTTGTAGTCTTCTGGCTTTAAAGACTGTTTCGTAAATTATTGTAATGTTATGATGTGTTTCTGTCGCACCTAATCTAAATGCCTTTGAAGCACTTTAAATTACCTCATGTTAAAAGGTGCTATATAAATACACTTGCCAATTGCTTTATAATGAAGAGAATATTTGGACATGATAATAAACATTAATTATTAAACAGGCAAAAACAGCTTTTGCAATAACTGTGGCTTCATTTTTGGTGCTATTATTTTTCAGATGATACAGCTTCTCTCTTAGATTCACACAGCTGTACAGTGCATGTATTGTTGTGGGTATTTCTGTATTTGTGCTCTGATGATCTTGGCATAGTCGAGACTGTGCCCTCTCACTGTGACACGTAGGCTGTGGTGTCAGGTACGCGTGGGCTGGCCGGCTACTGTCAGCTTCAGTAACACTCATCACAATCTCTGCATAAAGAGAAGAGAAGATGCACATACACTGAACCGTGTAGGTGGGATCCCAGAGCCAGGTGCTACATAGATGGTAAAGAGCATCTAAATGGTACTGTTTGTATCTTTAACTGTGTTCAAACCCAGAATTAAGGCCATTATAATTATGTTGGTAACACTGTTTTATGAAGAGAAAATATTGTTATATACAGTGTAGGAAATAAGTATTTGATCCCTTGCCCGATTTTGTGATTTTAACCACTTACAAAGAAATGAACAGTCTATAATTGTAATGGTAGGTTTATTTTACTGATGAGATAGAGAATATCAAAAAGAAAATCCAGAAATTGACATTATATAAAAGATAAAAATTGATTTGTATTTAACTGTGGGAAAAGTGGGCAAACTTACTAAATCTGCAAGGGATCAAATACTTATTTCCTCCACTGTAAGTAACATGGAGTCAAGGAAATGACACATCTTATAACACAGTACATATTGTGCTCAAAATGCTGGAAGGTTTTTGGCTTGGCTGGTTCAATTTCAGCTAATGTCTCTGGCATAAAACCACACAACTCTCAACACTCAGATTCAATTAATGACGCAAAGAGATAAGGGTGGAATTCAAATCCAGCAATCAATATTTGAGATTTCCCCAGCGGCTGGTCAGTCGAGGCCCTCAGCAGACTCAAAGTCTCCAGATAGCAGAGGGCTACGGAGGAGAAACTCGAATATGGCATCTAATTTGACGCTGATGAAATCATGGAGAATGGCAGCGAACCCCAAGAGGAGCAGGGGTGCCTGGAGTCATGCATCTAAGTGCTGCTGGACAAACCCCATGTCCTCCCTCACTGGAGCCCTCCCTATGACAGTCACTACCCTGACGGGGGCCGATCAAAATAACACTTATTTATTTATTCATGCTTCCAGGAAACACACGTGTGCTAAATAAGTGAATATTCCTGGAAAACAAAACAGACAGACATCAGCCGGGCATTATGACATTGAGTTTCTGGGCAATGTTCAATCATTTGAGAGTTGCGTCTGTAACTGAATAGTAGGCTATTTGTTTCATATAATATGTTGGACAATTTGAAAAATATGAGCAAAGCAAGACAAGTTATTGACCCGTGAGTATTCGATTGCACTATTAATCACTCCAGCATTGCTCAAATGTTGACATTGGACATATTAAAATAGCCCATTATGAAATTCTATGCTTCAACCTCCAACATTTGGACCAAATTATAATAATGTTGGATTAAGATGAAGATATTTATATCAAAAGTATGCTTATAGATCAAGCACCATGCTATGAATGGTTTAAGGCACAAAGAGCCACTGACACATAGTGTGTATTATGTAACAGTAATATAATTTTTGACTTAATAGTCTCCTTGAAATACATTAAGATAAGCCGTATTTAAAATATGGGGCAAGGAAATGAATTCAAATATTCTAAAGGTTCCTCTACTGCTGAGTGACCACAATCATTCAATATAAAAATAGAACTTGTGTGATCTTTTATGTTAAGTCAAACACCTGATAAAACATGACGATAGGGTCGTATAAGTCAATGTTGCGTTATTAGTCAGTTCAGTAGTCTCAGCTGCGCACTGGCAGTACAATTACTACTCAATTTTGAATTCAAAGGTAATTCTAGATGCATGGCCCCTAGTCTTCTCCATTTTCACAGAGAGATTGCCGTTTTGCAATTTAAATTCCGCAGATGACAAGCGAGCAAATTGATTTAAAATACAGAGCAGAAAAATGTCAACAGAAGTACAGTTATGAGATGCCTGATATGCTAATACCACTCAAACTTTGATTTATGTTGTGTATTTGCTTCCATATGAAACAGGAATCGTGTTTGTTATGCTACTGTATATGCAAACCATGTCACAGGAAGACAAGATTGTGCATTAAATGTAATCTATATGCTATTAAATAAATGAGCTGGATGTTATTATCAAATGCAAACCTCTATCAATCTTGATGGTACAGTACGTGTATGTATTGGGGATACAACACCCTTTTATTTCCGATGATTCTGCTTTTTCTGTGCTGCTCCTCAACTGAGGAATACTGTAGCTTCCCGCCAGAGTCTCAGCACACACCGAAAGCCTTTTCCTTTCTGCTTTTTTAAATGTTATATTTGCGGTTTCTCCATTTCTCTTTGCTTTCAGCTGTAAAGCACTTTGTATCCGCTACTTTAGAGAGTGTAATAATAAATAAAGAGTGCTTGTACTGGCACTGTTGAATCACCCATCATTGGAGCTTTGCCTTTTCTTTTCATGATTGCAACTGGAAATGTTGATACTCAACCTTTATCAACTACAGGAAGCAAAATTGGATGTGGGGTTTTAAAGTTAGGGGCTTGTAACATACGGTATATGCCAAGGTTAAAGTCATTATAATCTGGTTGCCATTCCTGTAACTGGGCATTAAGAAAGTTTTATAAACCATTATTCCTCTATTTAAACAAAAGACAATATGAGTGTATTTTCCTATGAAAGATTTGTCTTTGTTGTCCTGCCATTCACTTAAAGAAATTGGAGGATTACCAACAGGGACAGTAGAGTGGCTCTTTGTTCAGTAATGAGTAGGATACATCCACTCCCATAGCAGTAGCTCAGTGGATGTGTGGGAGGGTCAAGACAGTCGCCATAGGGCTTTGACAAGATCACACAGAGCAGAGGACCACCAAACAGCCGTAATAATGCAGAGTTTGGCTCTGAACTGCTGTTCAAGCTGTCACTCTGCTGTGCAAGACGCCATGTTTGTCTAATCTAACAAGACGGTTCTCCACTCCAAGGCATATTAATGAGATTTTCAAATCCTGTCTCGTCTTAAGGGGAGGACAGTGAAAGTGCTACGAACAGTGAACCTTTTCATATTAAAGGGGACCTATCATGCAAAATGCACTTTTGTACGTCTTTTATACATGAATATGTGTCCCCGGTGTTCCAGGGAACTCACCAAGTGTCAGAAAACACAACCCTCTCTATTTTCCTCCATACCCAAATCTCTAAAAAAGGGGCTGCAATGGATCTGATAAAAACTGATCCACATTTGAACACTTCTATGACGTCACAGAAGTGGCGCTACGGCTATTGGGCCAACTCTCCACCTATCAGGGGAATGTGGGGTTGGGCCACGGGCGGCCATTGCCGCTCGAAAGCGCTGGAGACGCTGTAGTACATATGCCAGGCCTGTAAGTGGCGCTGTAGTCTGCCACAAAAGCAGCGAAGAAGACTTCCCGCCCATAGTTACCATGGTTACCCTTCTGTTTATTCTCCGCTGTGGCTTTTTTTCTCCCTCCCCGAGGCAAGCGTTTGCTCCCGCTGCTTTAATTCAATGCAATCCCTCCCCGTCGAGGCAAGCACTGTAATTCTCTCCGGTTAGTCCACCAGCAGATGACAAACACCCACCTCTCCGCCTCTTCCAAGGAACGAGGGGACCGTGCGGCAGAGTTTCAGTTTCAGTTTCTTTCGCCGGTCAAGATGTCCGTTAAAGTTGAAATCTTCCGGACAAAATTAGAAAAGTGCCGGTCAAAGGTCTTCTTTGTTATTTATTGAGCTTTAAAACAAATGAATAACGACTCTATAGGCCTATAACAATATAATAAAACACGGAGGACAGAGATCTTTTTTTCTCCCCCTCTTGACTTGATCAGAGCACGGCTCCCCTCTCCTGCAGGGGGGCGTGGTCAGCTGCAGCTCATAGAATCAGCCCAGTAGACAGCAAACAGCAAATAGAGCGAAATGAGGCATGGCTAAAATGCATGATCTGTTTGGTATTTTGAAAACAGAAACGTATAAATATACCTTATATAGGTATGGCCCTACAATATATCATTTAAATATAGCATGATAGGTCCACTTTAAAACATACATTCAAAATCCTTTTGATTTTCCTTTTAGCAGCATTTTGTTCAATGGTGACAAAAAAAGAAGCAAAATAGGAAGATTAGTCAGCATGAAGCATTAAGCGAGAAATTAAAATGTACTTACCGTCAAATCTTTTATGTCTGGAAACAAAGGTGCTTCTCAATTCATGACTAATTTCATCAACAAGATTCTCAAAGTCCTGTTTGCTCTGTTGGCCAAATGTGTCCTCCATTTCCTGGGTGCAACATGTGTTTCCCTGAGGACATACACGGAGATGTTCACCTGCAAAATAGACAAAGAAAATGTTTTAAGACCATTAAAATTCCAAATGTAACTTTAGAAATCCTTGATTGATTTTGGCATCACCATCAAATTTGTGTTTTTTAAGTCATTTCCAAATTCAAAGAAAATGCAATAACACTAACATCTTGAGCCCCCCATCCTGAATGTGGGTTGGCTAAAATTACTCAATTTACAGCAAAGAACTCATTTTGGACACATAACCATTTGAGCTGATAACAGTATTTAACTTTTATGGTCTCCCATACAGGAATGTTACGGGAAACGTGTGAAGGACTGTGGTTTCAAACATCCACCATCAGGTCCTAATTAGCAGTGCATTCAAATAGCCTCATTCCCACTTAGTTACTGTTGCTATGCCTGACAAGCTTCCAATCGTCACAGGGCAAAGTGTTGAGGCCTCATGAGACATGGCACCACACTAGAAACTATAATACAGTAGCAATATGTTGACATGCCAAAGGATGCTGTGTAAATTATGTAGAAGTTAGTGGATGCCTTTTAAACATATGAACATGTTTAAACTAAAATACAACAAATGAAAGCACATGCTAATAAATTGCAGTTTCTCTTATGAAACACGTTTTTTAAGAACACTCAAAAACTGACATTTTAAGTCTCCAACATGACACTCTTGTCAGGGCCCACTTACTTTCATTTGAAATGTGATGTGCAATCGTTCGTCACTATAATTTTCTCTGCAAAGAACATTTGTTCCCAATTTTACAAATTGGACAAATGGCGTTTGCCTTGCAGTGTTGTCAATCATTGATTCTGAAATTTGGGACGTTTTGATACTTATGTTCTGCCTCACTGATACACTGGTACCAGCTGCGCTTTCTTTTTGTTCTGTTCTTTACAACAGCCAGTTGAGACAAACCGCTGCAGTGCCACAATCCCCTGCCTGCTCTCACTCACTCACAGTACTCTCACTCTATTTCCTCTCCTACTGTGCTCCAGTTGAATATAATCATTTGTGAGTCATCATTGCCTTGTTTTATAGCCTCTTAATTTCAAATTTGTATCACAAACTGTCTCACAAACTTATGTGGGAAACATTGGCCTTGTTGTTTGTATATTATGATAGAATTAAAGCAGTTATTCCCTCAATGTGTTGTTCAAATTGTCTCAAATGTCAATATAACACTTGTGCCTTGCAGGATATTTAACAGGATTCTGTGTAGAAGAGGAACAATGGTAGTACTTCTCATTTTTTTGTTTGACAATAAGAGGCTTAATTGGGAATATTCCCTTGCACTACATAATTGAAAACATAGAGAAAATACTGAAAAGAAAAAAGAAAAGAAAAAGGAAAATAAGTGTTTTTCTCCATTTCAGTCTAAAGCCAAAGACTGTTTAAATGAAACCTATAAAAGCATATTGTAGACATAATATTTGAAAGAGCACAAAAGTCATTTTAGTGCTACTCAATCTGAAAGTGAACCTTCATGTTCCCTCCTTGTCCTTCTGCTTTCAAAATAGGTGCTGGGATATTTACGTGAATAAACACCAGGTGATGACAAAGAGCAGTAATTGGTATCCATCTCTTAACCGTATTAATAATTGTGTGGGTGATCAAAAGCGGGGTCAACTTGAATCTACAGACACATACGCCCACAATAATTAAAATTGTAGTAGGGCTGTGCAATTAATCGTATTTTAATCGCAATTACGATTTTGGCCTGCCACAATTACGAAAACAACATAATCGAAAAAAACAATTATTTTGCTTTGCTAGGTTGTGACAGTGCACTGCAACATATTTGATCTAATTTATTTGTATTTATCATATTTATATATGTTTAGTAGCTTGTTGAAGTGCGCTCCAAAATATTTGTTGATCTTGTTTATTGGTATTTATTATTTTGATATGATTTATTTAAATGTAGATATAAATGTATCATTTATTTAATGAATTTTTGTATTGGTTTTTCAGTTGAATTATACGTTCAGGGAAATCAACAGTTAAAAAGATACTGTTCAAATTATTATTTGTATTTAAAAGTTCAATAAATGGATGTTTTCAAAGTCAATGAATAATCGTATTTAATAATCGTGATATCAATTATTGACCAAAATAATCGTGATTATGATTTTTGCCATAATCGCACAGCCCTAAATTGTAGGATAACAAAAATGGAAAAAAAATATGTTCATTACATCCTAAATAATCATATCAATTACCGGGATGATAACATTCACTGATTTCACAATTTTGCCCCCTGCACACACAATATAGCATAATAATGTGTCTCGTCCCCACACAAAGCACAAAGAAATCAGTTTTCTCTTTTACAAAACGCAGAGCTAATGTACATCGTCTACAATCAGCATGAGCTTCCAATCAAGCAGCTGTACGATTCTCCCTGCATGCATTAACAGATAGATTGCACAGCAGCAGAAGAAGAAATGGATTTCACTTACTGAGCGCCATACTGAGTGAGCAACAATATGATATGAGCACGATATTGCTTTGCACATTGGTGTCTTCAAATGGTGACATGTGGGAAAAATCTTCATTAGAAAGCAATACACATAAGGCATGTAGTAGGAAATATGCAAACTGAACCCAGTATTGCCTTTACAACAGTCAGTAGCCCTACAAATAAAGACCAAAGAAGAGGAGATAAGAAAGTCCCACCTTGTCAGATCAAGCATGTTAGAAAATCACTTGATTTAAAATGATTTGTTTCCTAAGTAACACAATACAAACCAAATTCATGTCATTTAATTGAGGACACAAATCTTGTTTCTGCACCTGGGGCTGTGAGAGATGAAGACTGTAAGAAGGTCTGTGGAAAGTAATACTGCTGTTATTCTCCCCTTGTCTCTCCATAAACTGAACATGCATCCTTCTTATCAACATACAAATTAACTATTTAAAAATATGTAGTGTAGCAAGGGCACAGAACTAAACAGAGGGTGGTAAAGACAAGTCATTTCCTTCATAGGCTACTATAGGGGAATGACATTTTACTTTTAAAAGGTTTTATCATTTTCACCATGGGTGACAAACAAACTATTCTATGACAAACAAACGTTTGTCATAGAATACATATTCGTATGGAATTCAAATGTGGGATTAAAGAACAATAGTTTTCATAATGTGAGTTTGTTTATATAAATGTCCTATTGAAGTATATTTAATTTCACAATCTGCAGTGTGTTGTAAAGCATGTGAATAGGGAATGTTACATATGTGATTACACCAGCAAAACATTGTTTTATGGTTCTGAAAAACAAGAACATGGTGTTTGAAAGTGTCCTAGTAAATGTAAAAAACAAACAAAAAATGTAATAAATGTACTAACTTACTTCCTTTCTATCCCCCTAAATTGAATTCCTTGCTAGGTTCAAGTTATTCTTTGAATTTTGCTTTTATTTTTTATACATAAATATGTCACCTGACACCAGATGGGCAACACTTCCCTCCCTTGCTCAGACCATACCCACCTTTACACTCTGCCTTCATTTTGATCTCACATCACTCTGCACCTGTAAAGTTTAGTGACTGTATATTGCACTGTTATGACGTCAACATCACACTCTCGAGTAGCTGCAGCTGGTAATAAGGGGACATTTATACACAGCACTCAGGTATTCTCAGAAAGGCTTTGATCTTAGGGAAAAAGGGACCCAGTTCATATATGTCACTGGAGCATTCAGGGCTGCTGATGTGTACCCCTCCATGAAGCTCACAATTTCAACATCATAGACCCTCTCCTCTTCTGATCAGACTCACTGAAGAGCAACTGGAATTTGAATTTCAAAACAGCACTTATCACAAATAAAGTTATGGAGGGATTTAGAAACTTCATAAATATCACACAGACAGTGTCCTAGCAAGTCCCTCTGACTACACACTCTGAGTGCAACCTTTTCATCAGATATGTCAAGAGCACAAAAAACAACATCTTGACACAAAACACCTTCTGTGTCCGGCATCGGTCTCAACAGAGCAAAAGCATCACTTAAAATAAGACTGTTGTAAGTCAACATATGGGAAGGAGCTTTCAAGGGACTTCACCACTCAGTAAAGTGCCACCACCCTCCTTGCCAAGGTTAAAACAGCAATGTGGCTTCCCAGATAATCTATCTAGGAGCACTGACCACACACACCCACCACAGTCAGGATGGAGTGTGTGCCAGACAGTTTTTTGCAGCAAGGGAAAAAACTCTGCATCTTAAAGTTTGCTGCAGTGTCATAAAAAGATTTTATGGCAAATAATTTGCCTATTCTAATATTATTGTAACAGCAATTCATTGATCCTATAAACACGTTGGCCGATGTCCAGCAAAAAAAAGCCTGATATAGCATATTCCTTGTGGTCATAGACCTCTATTGTAGTTATTGTTTTTTTTACTTGTGACTGTAAATAGAGATTGTATGGACACAGTAGGGTGGGTGAAATTATGCATCTCTTTACTTGGAACATATGGCTAGGAATTAGAGATTGGATGTTGTAGAAAATCGCAATTAGCCTACCATCATACTATAACTCAGAGACCAACTTTAATTAAATTGCATTCAACACAATACTTTTCCCCTGTTTTTTCAGTAATTCATCGGAATATCGTTCTCTATTTACAAAGCCTATAGAAAACCTCCACACAGAAAATCGCAGCTTTGCATTTATAACATTTAGTAAAGTCATAGACGGTAAAACTACAAGATAGCAGCCTGATAAACAACGAATGCCACGGCCATGCCCAATATTTTTGCGCAAAGGTTTACGAACATGAATCTTTGTCCTGCACTATAACTTGTTCTACGAGCCACCAAACAAACACATGTGCTGCTAACGCCATTTTGTTTGCTAGACAGCGATATAGTTAGCTGGTCAGCTGCGATACATTTAACAGCAACGTTGTGAACTGTTACCTGTGAATGTAAATTCGGTCTATCTGCTGGAGAGGCTCTTTGGCACTGGAAACAAAACACTGTCTGCCCATGACTTGGAAGCTAACGCTACTGCGAAGGTTTGTTTACTATGTCCGGACAGGATCTAAGGCAGCTGTCAATCAAACATGGACCCGACATGCCCCTCCTAAGCTGACCCAGAGCCTGCTGCACCCACCTTTAGGGTCCCAAAAGGTCACACCCTGCCTTCCTGGCTTTTAACATTAAGCAAATTTGACTCTTCTTTATGGATTTAAAACCCTCAAAACTGTATGTAGTTATGCATTAATCATTGTCACGCAGTGGACTATATGCATATTATTTTTTAACCCCTCTACTCTGGTGGCATTGTGATGTTCCTAGAGTTGTTTCTGTTAAAGAAGTCCATTTAGTCCTTTCAATTAATTAATTCAATATGTGTTTTCAATAATTAGAAACCATTTTCAAACATGGTTTATGTTGTAATTAATGTAGTTACATATAAACAATTAGTAACTTAAGTAAGTTGCAAAATACATTTATGACAGATCGTTGACCTGTTTTTATAAAGGACTCTGTGCTTAAGACCACAAAGGCTAAACCTATCCTACTGCAAAAAGAATACAAAATAAATATAGTGTACCAACGCGTTAGAAGAAAAGAGAAGAGAGGGAGACGAATATTTGTGTATACTGTGTTTTTTTTTTTAGTGTTGTTTAATAGAGTCTATTTGGTCATTGCACAAAAGAGAATGTGCGTTAATGTCTGCATGTCTGGTAGAGTGACATCTTAGCAGCTTATGGGACTGCTGATGTTTTTCTTACTGTTGTCAAAAAGTTGACAGTTAGGATGGTAATTTTTGTTTGCTCATTATCATTTTCCAGTAACGTCTTTTATCCTTTTTGTTATCTCGAAATACACATAAAAGTAATATTCTTCCTGCAGTAAAAAAAAGATGCTTCTTCACTCAAGCAGTTGATCTTCAGAAAAGGCACTTTAGTTTACTTTAAGTTTTTTGTGCAACATTTCTTTGTGACTGAATTATAAATATGATGTTTCTTACTGCATTATCTCTCCCAAACAATCAAAAATATAAAAGAGAACGAAACCACAGCAGTCCTGCAGCATAATTGATCCATCATTGATTTGCATGCCCTGTAAGTTTAAGTTAACACCACTGTTGAAGTAGCTGGAGATGAGCGTTGGCGATGGATGCCCTAAAGTCCTTTGCCAGATAGTATTGGTTTAAAGTGTAATTGTAAGCATTTCTATGGAACTCAGCAAGTTTCTCCAGATAAACTGTACATTGGCACTGATACAGCTCTGTATTGTCAATCATTTAAGTATATTGTAAAACTACAACGCACACACACCATCAGGGGCGTCGCCTGGACCTGAAAACATTCGGGGCTTAGCCCACAGTGGCACTACAGTGGCATTTTTTACTGCAACACTCCCCACACGCACACACACAGTACACCCGCGACTGTTACAATGAAGGCTCGATAATCAGCTCACGGCATATAGGCAGGGGTAAAGTGGTATTTTTTATGAGTGGGGGGCTCACCTCCTCTAGGGGGGTCCGGGGGGATGCTCCCCCGGGAAGATTTTTTTTTAAATATTGAAGTTAAATGCATCAATCTGGTGCACTTTGAGAGCAAAATGAAGAGATCTATGGATACCTCTCTCAACACCCATATGAAGCAGAACTGTGAACAGATGTACTTTTTCTTTATGGATATTTTACTAATCACTCCCCTTTTAAACTCTATTCTTGTTTTACTGCCATATAGTATTTCATAACTGTTTTTCGTTTATTCTTTTTTTTTTTAATAACTATAATGATCATATGAAGGTGTGCCGCGGAAATAATCTTTTGAATAATTTGTGACCAAACCGTTTGAGACCCACTGAGATAACTTAGACTAAAGTTAAGTATCTAAACACTCAGAGAGTCCTTTAGCTCACCTGAGTCTCTCAGTCTGAGGACTCTCCTCCAGCTTCTTGTGGAACAAACAGCTCCTTATGTCCGTTAGTGCAGCTAGCTAACCAGATGCTAACAACACGGTCCATGCTGACACCGGTCCCTCCCTCTCTCCCCCTCTCTCTCTCTCTATCACACTAAATGCGCTATTGCCACACACACACACAGAGCCGAGCTTGAATGACACAAGCACACGTTTATTTCCATGCAACTCTCTAATTGGTCTGGTGTCATGCCTCTGTTGCATTCACTGAACACGGGAAATTACAGTGCTGCCGTCCTCTCTTGTGTCATGATGAGGTTCACGTAAAGCACGGTTAATGTATTATATTATTGAGGGAGAATTGTCCGGGGCTACAGAAAAAACATTCGGGGCTAAAGCCCCGGATGCCCAGGCCAGGCGACGCCACTGCACACCATCCATTGTTATAGCATAGCTTATGGAACAGGTAAAACAACTTGATTCATCACACAAAAAACTTAAATGTACAATACTCAATACTGTACTTCATCTGTATGTTATTTACATTGCGGTTTGGATTCAGTTTATTCATTTTTGCAATAACTGTCTAATTTCTACTTTATTTTATTTCTATTATATTTCATCCCCTGGTTTAACTTGCACTTCTTTTATTTCTAGGGTCCCATTTTGTTTGCTGTAAGATTGTATCAACTTTTCTCAGGTTCCATCTTTAAAACTGAAAAATAGAGCGGTGTGAGGATGTGACCCATGAGAGTTACAAAGGGTTTGTGGAAACAGTTGTGAAAAGCGTTCTTCATGCCTCAGCACAGCTTTGGGATAGTTTTTTTTTTTATTGGATCTGCACTGAGCCAAGTCTTATGCAGATATAGTTTTTTGTTTGATTTTTGACACGGTATGGTATCCAGTTTGATTTCCATCTGAAGCTGTCGGTGATTCTGAGCAAGCCTTACTTTAGTTGCTGAGGGAGAATTATTTCCCTTCTCTAGCCTTGTATCAAAGCTGGCCTTTGGCAATTCATCCAGAATAAAGAGGGCTGTTGAGGTGAGACAGAGAGACTTGTCCCAGCCTAACCTCACTGTACCAACCCGTTCCCTGTCCTTTATTTGTCCACAGCCACCAGCAAGACGCATAACTTGACTCTACAGCCACCAGATGTTTAACATGCATACAGAGCAGCAGATCCTGCACACATTATCATATTAATGACAAGACGCAGATTCAATACATACTAATGTTATGTCACTAGTGTTAACTCTTTACCAAAACTGCGAAAAACATAAAACTGAGAGTTAATGATAGAGGTTTATGCATGCACATTTATTAACGCCTTTGTATACGAGCTATCATCATGAGTCGCAATTACAGTACTTCACGTCACACCCATGTCTGTAATTTACCTTGTTATCACTAATGATGAAGCGGAAAGAATAAATGTATTCTGCCTTCTTACTGCTTCTGCTAACATGTTGATGCATACCTTTCTTCTGTTAGTAGGATCTCATTGATTTATTTATGCACTGCAAATGTAATACACTTATAATGTCCTTTGTTGTAAACATTGGTAATCATTTCACCATCAGTCACCAGGTCAAAGATTCCTGTTATAGTGTATAATCCTACAGATTAGATATTTTTTTCTGATACCTGTTTTTAGATATTCTCATTACTTCATTTACTTATGGTATATCTCTTATTCTGCGATAATACCTAAACCCCACGCATGTTCCAAAATGCGAAAGTCATTGTTAAAAAAGTAAAGTAAATATAACACATTTTTGTATCTAATTATTTCTTTATACTTTTTGATTTATAATTTCTATTAGGTTTATATGATTGTCCCTGCAGAAATGTAGAAGGGAAGAAAATTATAACTAAGACCTTCACTGTCTAAACACATAGCTTTACAAATACTTACATGTTTAATATGCTCTGTTGAACACAATAGTTTCTAATAATCTATATATGAAGACATGAGGACATCGTTTACAAACTTCAGCCTGGAGAGTTAAGAGTCCAAGTTCCTCTGCATACAGTACGGGCAGAGGTAGGCCAACTCTCAGAAGTATTATTCAGTGTACCTGGCCAAAGAGACCCAGCATGTGCTCGGCCATCTGCTGTGTCCTAGGATTCCCTCCGACAAACTCTATGGGTTTACACACTTGGAGCCACACTCAAACCTAATAAGATACACTTTTTTAGTGTCATTGCAGTTTCTACTCCTTTTCACATCACTTCATCATCTTAAGGCAATAAAAGGCCATCTGAAATCTGGATGATTTGTAAAGCTGTAACACGTTTGTCTTAGCTAAGTATTGCACTCATTCCAATTCTAACTCTCTGTTATCATATAAGCTTTTATACGGCTTCTTTAGAGCTTCTAGCTAATGGGCTTGAGAGATTCTCAGAGGAAGATTTCCTGCTAAACATTTTTGAAAAATCTGAGCTAAAGTGATTTAGGCTGGCCTATTTGAGACAAGGCTATTTTAGTCACATTATTGAATCCAAAGCACGGACACAACACAAAGCAGCATGCACTTTGAACACTGTAGAGAGGAGGCTGTTTAAGGACGCTGTCTAAGTGTGACGTCTTCAGACATATGCATGAGCAGACCAACTATGAATAAATGAGAAAATGCATGACCAAATCAACTCATTAATTAGTCTAACTTCCAATGTAAGTGGGTGGTTGGATATAGACGAATGAATAAATGAACATGCATGTAATTGTCAGGCTTCATGATAATCACATATATAAATGATAAAGAACAAAAATCGTTTTACCTTGTAATAAAATAGTTAAACTACTGGTTGCTTTACATTGCTGTTCTATTAGGGCTGTGCGATTATGGCAAAAATCATAATCACGATTATTTTGGTCAATAATTGATATCACGATTATTAAATACGATTATTCATTGACTTTGAAAACATCCATTTATTGAACTTTAAAACAAATACAAATAATAATTTGAACAGTATCTTTTTAACTGTTGATTACCCTGAACGTATAATTCAACTGAAAAACCAATACAAAAATGATTAAATAAATGATAAATATATATTTACATTTAAATAAATAATATCAAAATAATAAATACCAATAAACAAGATCAACAAATATTTTGGAGCGCACTTCCACAAGCTACTAAACATATATAAATATGATAAATACAAATAAATTAGACAAAAATAAATTTGATCAAATATGTTGCAGTGCAGTCACAACCTAGCAAAGCAAAATAATAGTTTTTTTCGATTATGTTGTTTTCGTAATTGTGGCAGGCCAAAATCGTAATTGCGATTAAAATACGATTAATTGCACAGCCCTATGTTCTATCCAACACTTTTCATATCCACTCATTGTTGTATGCTTTCAGACATCCAAGGCAGTCAATGTAAATTGTTTCCGTTTTATTGAAACATTTCCTCTAACTAATCAGACGCTGAGTTCCTTAACAACCACAGCAAATGAGGATGGAATTTAAAGCATACGAATCAGCATGCACCTATACATGTGTGCACTACACACAGTCTTCCCTTACACTTACATAATAGTGTCTCCAGAGGGTTTTGTGTACAGAATAGACAAGTTTCTCGCTCAAGTTCGAACTTGCATCAATCAAAATTGAATGACATTATTCCCATCACATTTTGGGTCATGTCAGAAGTCATAATGAAAGGCATGCTCATGTTTTAAATAACTCGGGGATGCTGATATAGAGGAGTATGTCCTTGGGTGAATGAGGACAGGTTCAAGAGAAATGAATTCTCACCGACATAAAACAGTCTACAATAAAAGCAGCACAGTACAATGGTATTGCAATGGCATTCTACATCCTCAGGAGAGTCAGCGTGAAGGGAAAAAGGACAAGAATAAAGATGTTGGAACAGTTTCATACCCCTCGCAAATGTGTCAGTATTTTTTTTTTAATATGTCAAGATATTTCACAGCAACATGCCATGTGCAAAGCTGTGTATATGATAAAACAGCCAAATGTTGCCTCAACGGTGTGGTGATTCATATTGAAATATGTTTACATTTACGATAAAGAAATCTCTTTGAGGAGAAAAATATAAATGCATAACTCGCCCCTGTCACTGCAGAAAAATGTGTAGAGGCTTTGAAGAAGTAGTAGAGGAGGGATGGGTTTTTATAGACAATATATTTCTATAAAAAAGGTAATTGTTCCCAGAAACTGGGCTTCACTGTGGCTCTTGAATATAGAACCATCTTTGATTTTGCAATTACTCATTTTGGTTCATATATGAAAGGTTTGGGTATTCTAGTACAGAAGATAAGGCCATAAAAGTTAAGGGTGACTGATTGAACACATTTCTTCGGAGAGGCTGTGGCGCAGTGGACTAGTGCGTTGGTGTTCGGATCATGGGAGCACAGGTTCAAACCCCACTGCAGTCAGCATGTCGTTGTGTCCCTAGGCAAGACACTACACCCAAAAAAAATGTGTTATATGAAAAAGTAAATAAATGAATGTTTTTTTTTTTGGATTGTGATAATCTTCTGATATTTTACAAACCAAACAATTAGTTGAGAAAGTAATGAGCAAAACAAATAATACTAAAAGACAGTTTTAGCCTTGCTTTACTTGTTACAGTGAGGGAATACATGTAAAACAATAGACAAAGGCTAGATCTCCCTCGTATTAATCTTTGCCAAGAAGATATATACAACCACGACCCCGAGAAAATACCTATGGAATATTCATGTGCCATACCCTTTTGCAAGGTGCACCAATATCATTACAGCTGAGATTAATGTATGGATTCCCTAACACCATGTGCAGCACATTTAGGAATGACAAGCACCGAATATGCAGCGCATGTAGCACTATGTCTGGCTTTGATATTTATTGAGGAGTGTGTAATAAAAAGCCTAGAGGGGGCATGACAAGACGGTGTGGATATTCGATCCACATGGGCAGCACGCCTAGAAGCCCCTGAGAATGAGACGTGAGCAGGCAAGCCACTCTCTTCTGCGTCAACTTGTTAAGTGGAGCATGGCGGAGGATTGCGCTACAGGCAGCAGCTGGTGGCTGTTTGGAGACCTCCAGGGCCTTGAGACCTGCACTGATCATTACCTTTCACTCAGCATTTACAGCGTAGTTTACAGACTCCAACCATTATTAGCTCTGCTGCCTTGTTACAGTGTCCTCTTGTGAGCAGGCTGCTTTAGTGAGAGGTAGAGGACACAACTGTACAACACACAGATCCTCACCGCAGCTTGCTGAAACACACCACACCTGAGCGTCGTCAGGAGCAGAGTAAAAGGCAAGCTTCCTATCCAGTTGCACATCGACAGCGATGAGGCATTCGAGGGGGCTTTGTTTCATGATGGCTAGGTTTTGACAGGCAGATGAGGTGTCAGGGAAAAGTACCAGCTATACGTCACAGTCATAAGCCTACATTTGATCCTCATGTCAATGACGAGACTCGCATTGATCCTGTGGATTGTTTTATGAAAAGTCAGGGAAGGCTTAACAAGAGACAGTGATATACTACGTGAAATGTGTAAACAATTCTAAAATAAATAAATAAACAGACTCTGACAAGTTAGAAAAATATCAGTTTAGGGACATTCGGGGCTAGTCATCCGCAAATCTGACACACACAGGACAACATGGTGGCATTTTATGATTTGCAGGTGAGAAAAAATATGACGGTGAAATCAATCTCAGAATGTATCCAAGGTAACACCTCTTATCCATCTCCCACTCCAAAGTGAGGAAATAAAAAAGGTTTATTAAGAGCCTTGTAGTATGTGAAGAGAGTTATGTCCCCTGTATGAATTGCCTTTGGTTGATACAAATTATAATAGGTTTCAATATGCCAAAAGGAGTAGAATGCTTCTGTTTGTGTTACAAATCAGGCGTGTATTGTTCAGTGTGTGTGGTCTACACGGGTCAAGAGTTTCGAAAAATGAAAAACAATACAAAAACAGAATCAGTGACTAGAGGAGATGTGTTTATGCCAGCTTGTGAAATAAGGAATAAAAAAGCTCCTTCTCAGTGGCTCCAGGTTAGAATTTAATTGGACAGTTGTTGACAGGAACTAATACATCAAAATAACATCCATTCAATCTCTTGTTGACAACAGGAGCACTCATTCTTTCGCATTTCTAATTATTCTTAAGCCATGAAAACAGCCATGCTGTCTCAGGAGAATCACTTCAATCCATTTTCCTTGCTTTTCACAGAGGATTTATCTCAGATGATTGTGACAAACGTTAATTGTTTATGGCTGTGTTCACACCATCATTCCTTCACTAACACATATGATAACAGCTGTTTATCAACCGTATAAAAAAGGCATGTCAGGCGTACAGTACCTCATGAAGCTTCAATAACCCAGAGTCTCTTTCATGTCCCTTTGTTTCAATCCTTAACTTATTCAGAAATCACGAAAGAAGCAAGCTGTGTTGCTACATTAAAACAAATGTAAGTCAACGTTAGATAATAATATTCTCTGTGAATTAGGAAAACATGCAGCAGTTAATAACTGCCAGCTAAAATCCATGTTGGTGTTAAACTGTGTCGGCTCTATTAAAGTTTTAGAACCAGCAACAGAAAGTTGGGCATAAACCCTGCTGAAGGACACAAAAACCATAAACAGAAAGCCTGGGTCACAAACAAGATTATGGTTTAGAATATTATCCAGAAACGACTTTTAGTGTGTTAAAATAAAAAAAACTACCCCTGAGGACATGAGTTTCCCTCCTTTTCTAAGGAAACCCAGATCCATCAAAATTCACAGCATCTTGCTTTTAGAAGCCGAAACAAAGCATCAGAGCATAGTCTGTCAGTTCCCAACTGACTGACAGAATAAAAAAGTTTGGGTTTTGCACTGTTGGTCAGATAACATATGCTAATTGCCTGGCTTTATGAGTGTGTTCATGCATGTGATCATGTGGCCATGCAAAAACTGACACTGAATATCAGCCGAGGTTGACTTAAAACCAACTTGTACTACACATACTGTACTAAAAGTAGGAAACAATATGAAAAAAGACAACCATTACCAAAGGTTAACCAATACTCCTGTCCCCAGTGTATATAAAGACATTTAATGAAATCAAGTATAACCCAAGAGCAAAACTATCTCTAAAGGTTAACCTGCACTATAGCTTCACAATGATAGCACCATACACTTGTGTGTAATGTCTGAATCAAATGAAGTTTTAAGTTAGGACAAACACCTTCGAATTCATATATTTTGTATGTATTAGTTTTCAACACCCAGAAGCTCTTATTTGTTAAATTGCTTAATCAGCACCCTGAAGTTGGATTCAAATTAATTTGCTGGAAACATAAGCAACAACAATAATAGAAAGGGAAAAACCAGAAAAATATCTTTGTGAAATAAAGAAAAATGTTGACAGAAAGTTTGAGAAACTTACTAAGAAAATAAGTTTTCAGGGTCAAAAATATGGAGTTGAATAACAATGCATTGTACAGGAGTACCTAATACATGTCTGCACAAAACTCTATTTTATGGTTCTATTTTATAAATGTACCACACAAGTCAAAACAAATTTAAATTAAAAACTTTATTTGATTATAGATAAGATAATCTATGCTTTGATATTCTTTAAGGGCTGAGTGTTGTTCTGCTTCCAAAGCTTCAACCCTAAAACCCTTGTACACAACGTTTCCTACCGCTCTCAGAGGGAACACCTGCAGAGAGAGCCCATCATGAGGCCATTCTAGCATTCATGAACATGATTGATGACACGGAGATGGAAGCAGCGTTTGAGAAATCCCCTCTGCCGCCGGAAAAAAATGATGATTGTTTGGATTCTTCCTCCCTGATAGTGCCCCCCTCTGCTTCTCAGTAGGACACATTCACATTACTTTATATAGAAGAATGCAGCCTGAAATACTGGCGCTACAAAATAGGCTACAAACTCAAACAATAAGTCACGCTTCTAAAAGTCCAATTATCGGAAAATGTATCGCAAAGATGTTGATGTTTGTGGAGGGAAATGAAAAAACATAGACACACCACAAACCCATCAGAAGCTGTGATCCCCGTCTTTGGCCAGGTCTCTCTCCACATGAATGAGTGGCAGGAAGGTCACAATAATCCGACGATACATCACAGCAGCACTATGCTGTGAGGGCACCTGGCCATTTCCTCTGCAGGCACTCCCATTTAGCCCTTTTTAATCCTCTCCATCCCATTACATGACAGAAGAGAACCTGTGCACATTACACGCTTCAGCAGAGATAATTTGCTATGTTGTGCAGGCAACACTGGATCACATTAAACATCAGCGCCGTTATTTCTGTCCCATCTCCATCTCCTGACTGCGAGTAAACAGAGCCGGCCGTCAATAGACTATGACATGCTAAGAAGTTCTTCTGAATCCAGCAGTCAGGAGTGTGACTCACTACGCATATCTTTCCATCTCGTCTCAGACGTTTGGTGACAGCTGGGGCTAGACTGCAGGATGCAGGTCTGATTTTTACCCAGAGCAAAGAAGCGGATTTAAAAAGCTAAAATTTGACACACTTGTTAACAGTAGAATTAAAGTGATGGTTCCGCAGTGGAGTGGGGTTGGAGGGGGAGACGCTCTGGGCAGTTTTAGATATGTGAACACTTGAGCAATCCACAAGTTCATGCTCCCGTGGTTTAAAATTACTTCACCACGAAGCTGTTGAAAGCCTCCAGCCTGGCCTGGTCAGCAGGCAGAAGCATCGCCTCATTCTTGTGGAATTACTGTTCCAACTGAGCCTTTATGGCTTTGGATCTTAAAAACATTTCTGTCAATAACACTGACCACTGCTTTCATTCCACCTGACCTGCTCCTTCTGTTTGACCCAGAGTGTGGGATTGTAAGCCTTTCATTTTTAGCTTCAGAAAGAACATGTTGTTTCAGTGGCTGAGCAGTGTAAAGGTGCTGAGTACAAAAACCTTGCAATAATACCCTGCTGTTTTTTCTCCATTATATTTGTATGGTTGTAATAAGTGCTTCATATTAGCCAGAAACATATGGTGTAATCATAATGTGAAAGGCAACAATGAATGAATAAAAACATCTGAAAAAGGCAAATAGCTCGTAATAAAACAATCATTCATTAACATAGTAATTGTGATAATAATTGAACAGTAGTATAATGGGAATTACTTTAATGAATAAGTCAAAATATCTGGGATTAAACTGCAGGTAACGTCAAAAGGGATAGCGAGTTTCTGTCTAAGTTCATGTCTTAAGGTCTCTATTGTAATGCCGTCTCATCAAAAGAAAAAGGAACACACAAACACATCCTGTTGTCACTACAATTTGATGTTGGCGTCTCAGATAACGACAGAGATATCAAGAAATCAAACTCCAAAGAGCAGCCATTTAACATGAAGGATGTGGCAGCAGTCAAACCATCGTTTGTAGAGGTGGACCAGTAACATGAAGGTTGACGTTTTTGCCAAATCATCAGTAAGTTAATAGAGTGTGATGGCAGCTGTAAGGCTGACAGAAACAATAAGCTATACGGGAAGCTTTAAGAGGCGCTCTACACCGAGTCCCAAGAGGGCCAACTAATCTACAAGTAGCATGCTGGAATATTAACTCCAGGTAATGTCGTCAGTAAGGATGCTGCCCATCTGCCACATGGACTCTTAACCCCTTTGGTGCCACATAATAAACTGCTTATATTAGGAATCTGTTGATGTAATCTGCCATATGTGTGCAGTGTTTATGTCTGTCAGTAAAACCTGCAAAATGTGAACAATATACCTCAATGAAATGAACTGCTTTTGTCCTACACACACTTTTTAACTATATGCTATCTTTGTTTGTATATGAGTTTTTGTATAAGTACACTTTAATTGGATATAGAACATACATATGCAATACCTGATTTATCTAAAGCATAGACTACTGCACACAAAATACTACACTATTCTCAATAGACCCATTGGAAATAGCACAGAAAAGTACCATCCATGATAAGATTCAAAACCAATTCAACATTATATTAGTCTCCAGAGTTTGAAAAGTGAAAATGTAGTTCAGCTTCTGCTACTTTTTAAATAAAAGGTATCTCAACCTTTACCTTAGCTAAGGTAGGTCTCACCTCGATTATTGTTTGCATGAGTGAGAGGCAATAAGTCCCAAGGCTGAAGGGCATGCCCATCACTGTGTGAATTTGCTGAGGTGTTGATAATGCGTTGTCTCTCCTGCAGACACGTAAGGTTATGACTCATTCAAAGACCACATCAAAAGACGTTTATTCAGGGTGACAACGCTCGGAAATGAGAGAGATTGAATTTTTCACTCATTTAGGAGATTAGTTGTGATGTCAGAGACTCAGATCCAAAGGATTTAATCAGTAGGTTATTCAACCCAGCTCTGAACAGGTGTGCCTGTTATCAAGTATGCAGCCTTTTACATGTGCCAGATTTCCTGCTTTATAGAGAGAATGATTGGCCCTGAAGCACAATAATGTCAACCTGAGAGACAACTCAGCTGGAGTAATTACTTTTCTACAGCTGCACACATTAACATGATAAGAAAAATATGACTTTCACTGATCATGTGAAATCACACAATAATATTTTTGAATGGACTGACTGACATATTTTTAAATGATCTGAAATGCTAAAATAAAATGTATATGCATGAATTGAGAATGTATCTCTTTTAAAAAGGTTACTTCGGTTCCCAAGTCAGTAGGTGCTCTAACTAGACATTATTAAAATGGTGTCGTTTTATGTATTAACTCTGTCCATTTAATACGCTAATAGGACATTTATTATATAAGTCATTTAAAATAACTGCTCCAAAGGGTAGTAGTGGCTGTAATGATGTAGTTGACTCATGATTAAGGACTGCAAGAGCCAGCAGTTCCACTTCACCTTATCACTTAATTTTCGCCAGACAGGAGTTAATCTGCACAGTTGATCATTCATTATCTCTGCTTGGTTAGTACAGTCGCAGACCTCTACTGGACACAGATCTTTCCCACAGCTGCCTGGGGCACTCACTCTTCACACATTCAGTATTGATGCAGCTGATGAGATATTGTTATGGCAGGATGGATATCCAATCAGTAAACCAGCTTTTAACTGGGTTCAGGCGTGTTAAATAAGGAGTTTTCCTGATTACAGCAGGCCTGTCAGTTTACAGATGCAGGGTGCTTGTTGCAGGAGGCTGCAGCAGCTGTTGGTGACCATCCAGGGAGGTAAATGCAGAATATGTTGATATAACTTTCGTCCGTTTGATTTGCAGCAACTTAGTGAGTGACAGGTGGTTGGGTTGCTGTTTGACAGATTAGTCTGATGCAGCTACAGTTGCAACATCCAACAAAATATCTACAGTAATGGTGTATTTATTAAGCCACTTTGCATATTAAAAGTTTGGGATTTTTAACATACCATACAGAGCTTGATAATAAAAACAAAGCATATCTTTTTTTAAAGCATTCGATTTTCTCACAAAGCAATTTATATTGTCCTGTTAAGCAGGTCGTTAGCCTCATTGACTGGTGGCACTTACCTGGGATCTCCTGAAGAGGAACATGTGCGAAACTGAAGCCTTTCCCGATACAAGCCTCCCTCACCTCGCTGCAGTTCCGTGCCTTAAAATCTGCTCTTGCTGCAATAGCCAGCACAGAAAAAGTGCAAATGATGGTCCCTAGTCTGAGCATTGTTCACTTCTGTGAAGATCCTTATTGTTTAAGGTTCTCTGCAGTATCCTTGCTGGTGAAAACTCCCCTGCAGTAGATCCGCAGGTAGGCTACTTAATGACTGGGCGGTTAATGGTTGCAACTCAACTATTAGTGTCTAACAACACATTTCAAGCAAAAACGGGTTTCTATCAGAGAATGACAGAAAAAGTCCCTGTTGAGAAAAGATGTGGAGGTGCCACATGAATCCAGGCAGAGCGATTCCCAGCGTGTTGACTCAACTTCGCTGAGCAGACGAAGCCGCTGATTGCTGAGCTGAAGTGGAACTGCTGTGGAGAGGAGCGCTGTGTTCACATCAGATACACTGAGGAGCCAGAGAGGGACACAAAATGTGGAGTGGAGTCCAGTCTCATCCGTTTTGGTAGTAGTGGCTGCAGGTCGGCACCTAGACCAACAGGGACGTTTTGGAAATAAATCAATACATACATTTGAACAAATAGGTTACTTATGTAGGAAGGTGGGTTAACTGTGGAATGTAATCTGTTTTAAGAGACTGTGTATGTTATTATCAGGTATAGTATACACTCAGTTTCAAATGGGAAATCTTTAAAACCATGAGGAAAAATGTGGGGAAATTATGCAATAAGGCTAAATGCTTATTGTTTTTTTTTTGTATATGTCTTGTTTACCTAATGTTTGTGTCTAAATATGACATCCAAGCTCCTTAACATAATTGAATTGTCTTATGGTATGATCCAGTGATGGGGATTTTCCTGAATTCAGAAAATGTAAATGCTGACAGTTTCTTTTTTTCTTCTTCTCATTCATCTGACATCAAAGCAAACACCAGTTGCATGGTATCAAACTGTATTAACCAGAGAATTTAAATGATGTGTGGAAGACCAGAAGGCAAAGCTTTCATGGCTTTATTGATTTTGCAACAGCTTGATACAAGGTAGATCATCAGTGGATTAACATGGCTGCCACCACGTGCCATCATGATTGATTATTGATGGATTAGTATAGACTAGGGGTTGGGCTATATAAGCATGGTGCTTCTTTCTCCCTCATCTGGGGCAGGAAATTACAATTGCTATAAAATGTTCTCAATCAAGTATATACATATCTGCCATGGAAAAGGGAAATCCCACATGTTTTGCTTGTACCTTGACAATTAAATAAAAAAGAAAACATATGTAGCGCTTAAAGACATTCCCCATTGAAACCGATGCATCTTATTTATTGTAGCGTCAGCTAAATTGTATGTATTATTTCATTCAATCACTTTGTTCCTATTGATATGGGGATATCACATTTTCAGAGGTGCTTTAAAGATACTTGTTACAGAGAGTGACCACGCACTGGACGATTTTGTATCAAATAACCAAATCCAATGCTTTTATGACATCAATAATTGATGACATCAATTATTTTTGGAATGTCTGTTATTATTTAAGATTGTATATTCATGTTGAATTATGTAATTTCTATTAACCACAGAATCAGTTGGTGTATCTCCTATGAGCCAAAAATAACAATGTTGAATTTGTAAAATACAATTATAAAATTATTGAAGCGTAATCATTTGTATGATATGTTACAAATGGTCAAATGCTTTTGTTCACGAAATACAAGGTACTAATGTCTTATGTGCTGTGAATGGTGAGTCTACTCTGAGCCATCCTACCGCTCCCAAAATATTCTCTGCTCTACTTTTTTAGCCTTTTTGAACTGGACATGTCACAGTTAATTAACGTATCCAACTTTGACACTCAAGGGACGTTTCATCCAAATGGAAATTTTTGATACAATGACAAATTAATTTAATGGTAGATTCTCAGTTAAGCTAGCCTAACTACACTACTTGTACTTCAGAACATCTATATGTGTGCATGTGCATATGGGCTGCATTAAATGCTGCCTGTGCACACCATTTGTAAAACAATTTGTGCATGTTTTATTTTCAGTACCATTGCATTGTCAACATTGTCAGAGATGTACAAACCCTCCTCTGTGTTCTGAGTTTATCTTGGGGTCTCCTTCCAGCTGGTCATACCCAGTACTCCTCCATAAGACGGTGTAAAAAGTAACAATGTTAAAATGCAGGAGACTGATGATGCAGAACATTTTATTTTATTATCTTGGCAAAACCACAAACATTCCTTTGCAAAACAGTCAACACTTCATCCATCAAGGTGATTAAACTACATCTTTGGAAATCGCTTTACAGTGCATAAAGATTCAAACAGTCAACCCATATTAGTAGCTAAAGCATGCATTATCAGGCAAAGGCACACTGAACACTGGAAAACCAAGAGGAATCACTCATGTGATCCAATTGTTAAACGGGTCATTAAAAGGACAGATGCTTAATCAGGACCTTGATGAGTGCCACATTCTTACCAGGTAACTGAAACACCTCAACGCTACAACTTTTATGAAAAGGCAAGTATGCAGCTTTGAGATCATTTGCGATTTATATAACTTTTCACCATATCTCAGAGAGAGACTAACCACCTTTGGAGAGTCCTATAGCTTTTTGTATCTGCAGCCTTTTATGTTTTGGTCATCAGCTAAAGGTTATGGGGTCATAACATCTCTATGTGATCCAGCATGCATCACTGCAGCTGAGACCAATAACTGTTAAATGCTGATGATGTTTGGGATAATGATGGCCAGATGTATGATTCACCAGGTTTTGCTGATGAACATTGTTTAATATTTGCTAGTATAACATTAGCTGGCTGAATGGTTTAAGCGCATACTTTTGTGATTATATTGAATTGTGTTTTATATTCAAGTCTGTGTGTGCAGGGTGTTTCATCTCACTGGTGTTTGAAAATGTATAGTGAGCATGTGGATAAACTGATATAACCAGGTTAACTGATTTCTGGTTCTCCTTTAAGTCATGACAACAGATCAGAAACTGTAAAATAACTGAAATTATTCAATATGAGTCAGTAGGTAATACTAGAAGTAGTTATCTACCTGGAAGGTTCTATTCTCATTTGTGTGTCATGTACCAGACAAATCATTTTGCTTTTTTGAGTCCTATTATTTCTTGCTTTCTTAAATATTTGAATAATTCATATCACTCATTAACACCGCTTCCGAAACTCAATAAATAGCTTTTATTTTTAACAAAAATATTCTCATCACAAACCATCGCACTTCCAACTGAGAGTTTTGAGCAGTCACTAATAAATTATCTACTTTCAACTATTTTATGCAGTGAACTTCTCAACCCTGCAAACCAACCCACCCCTCACTGGGGGACTCTGAACATTCATGTTTTAATGTTTGGTGTTTTTCTCTCTTATCAGTCTCTTAATTTTGGGGGTTGTATTTTCCTGCATTGAAAATGGGAGAAAAAACACCTGAACTTTTGAAAGAACACACATAACATTCATCTGTTTGCAACTCATATATCAATATTGCAATTACATATAGACTACTCTGCACTGTTTATATTATATTCTGTTTCTATTATGTTCTATTTTATTTTATTTACTTGTACTATTGTATCTGTTGTATTGTGTTGCACTGTTGGAGGAGCCTGTGACCTAAGATTTTCATTGTCATAACTACACTGTAGCTATGCACACATGACAATAAAAGCCTTGAAACTTGAAACTAGTCTATATCAGCATTAGAGTCCCCATTCAAATGTCTCTGAGATGTGAAAACAGGCTTTTGCACAAGTAGTTTGGAGGTGTATGGAACATATAGTGCTGCACTGAACAGATGCTCAGAGGACAGGGACTCCTCATCCACTCCCAGTTAAACGAAATGCTGTGTTTCAAAGAATGACCCATTGAGAGAGGAATGAACAATCAGCGGCTACACCGATGCTGGATTAGTAATCAAAGTAATTAGGCTGTTACTGAGCCTAAGGGGTTACCTAGCCACCAAACCCTTGACTGTCTGCACTCAGTCCCAAGCCTGCGCCTAGAGTGGACTCTTGTGATTTTACTCCATGTGAAGGCTATACCAAACCGTTGTTAAAGCTCCTCTTGTATTGCTCTCGGGTGACCTCTACCTGAGGACACTTTACAAAGTGTTGTCTTTCAAGGAGCATTAGGCTCAAAACAACATCATGGAGTCCAAGGCCTTCAAACTCTCCACCATACTGTGTCTGCAATATCAATTTGAATAAGATGCGTTTGCAGCCACACAATTGGGTTTTTCAATCTTACCTATGTGTCCAAAATGCTTAAAAATAAACACATTCATTATTTTACATTTTATATTGCAATATCAGTTTGAAAAGTATTTCTGTTGGGATATCATGAATCATAAAACACCTCGGTTGCACTCACTTCTCTTAACTGCAGATTGCATGCCCAAAATAACTAATCACACAAAGCTAATTCCCGTCCCCTGAAATCAAGTGAAGTGATTCTAATTAATTCAGTTTAAACCACATTCATACTCAGCGTTTCCTTATTGCATCCTGATTGCATATTTGTACTGGCCAGACTCAAGGGAGAGTAATAATGTGACATCACTATGCATTTTCAAATATAGTCTTGAGTTAATGTTTAGGATTTTATTTTTAAACGATCCAGATTAGGACACAAATTATGAGAATTTACAGACCTCAATTATACCCTGGAAAGAAATTAAAACCATAATTCATCGGATGAATTAGGGAGTCACAAGTCCCATGATCATGTCTGATTGTTTCACCATGACTGATGACTGTACTTGGATGAAACTTATTACCAAGAACCCCCCATAACAACTGATTATTCTCTATTGTTGGGCTTAGTGACAATGTGAACATTTAATTATGTAATTATTATGAAATAAAAGGGGTCATAAAATCATGTATCTTAGAAAAGACATGCAACAATCAGAGCCCAGCACATAAAGGGCAAAGTAAGTACTGTTTGGCATGATGGTATTTGTTTGTGGAATGTGGCTTTTTCTCCTCACTGCTGGAATGAAACTGCTGTATAAGAAGTTGTACCTGTTCCTTTATAGTACCTTTGTGTAATAAACACTTCTTAAGTACACAAAAAACATCTGGATATGATACAATATTTATACTTATTCATTGTAAAATAATTATATTTCAGTAGAGTATATTAATCTGACATCTCATGAGGTACGTCACATTTATACCGACACCTTACAGGTACGAACCAACGTTTTTAAATGGAGGCCTGTGTGATGAAATTACACGTCTCTGCGTTAGCACTACTTTCCATCTTCTCTAAAGTATGGCCAGAGAGGTCCCACACATTTTCAAAAAGCCCAGGGCAAGGGAAGACTCTGCATGTGGGTCTGTTACTCATTCTTCATCACTTCAGCACTTGTTCATTGCATTATAAACAAACATGTCTTTGGGGCATGTCTTGGGTTGAGTTTGAGAAATGTATCCATTATATAATGAAGAACGATCAACAGTTACAGTATGCAAATACAGCACCAACCAAACATGTTCTGCATGATAGATCCTTTGTGTCTGCAACAATTCACTGCAGCATAACACTAAGATATGACCATCCAAACCAAAATGTACTGCAGTTTGTTAACCTCAGAAACAATAATACAATAAACACACTTAAAGGTGGGGTAGGTCATTTTGGAGAAACCAGCTCGAGTGCGCTAGAATTTGAAAATACACAGCCGGAACAAATCTGCCACTTCCTTACAGAGCCCCTCCTCCAACACACACGAACGCGCACATGACCAATGAGGGCACGAGATAAGTTTGTGCACAGATGGAAGGCTGACAGGCAGGTAGGCCATCCAGTTACTTTAGCTGGGCCGGCTAAAATGATTGGTCGTGCTTTTTACAGTACTACGGCTTCCACAGATGACATTTTTTTTATGGATTTTTTGTCAAAGCACTTAAAATATTCATTGCTATCGGGATGTTAAGAGCATTCCATGGAATATAACAAAAAGTGTATCTCGAGCCGGTTTCTCAAACTTACCTACCCCACCTTTAAATGCACAATTTTAAATCATTATCCTTTCCGATCATGAACAAAGTAAAGCTCAACTCCTTTTCCCCTGACATGCTGAATTAACTTGCATTCTCCCAACATTGGATTGCGGTCTGATCTGAATGTGCGGAGAGGAATCCCACCTGACAGATTCTGCAAACACTAGCAAACATCTCGGATAAAGCACTAAAGCTGGGCAGATTAGCACATAAAGTATGCTGTCATTAGACCTGACCATTTCAATGACTTATCTTTACTGTGATGGCCATGGCTGCCCCAGTCTAGTCTTGGCTCTTTTATGTTAGGGGAGCATAAAGATCGTGGTTTGTTTTCAAGTATAAACCCTTAGCTGGCCCTCATTTATAATGTTCCTTATGTTGTTGCAGACTTTGCAAATATCTAAAAATAGATTACTTAGACACATGTTAATGATTACATTTAATGAGGATTAAATGTGTTTATTCTCTGTAATTACTCTCTAATTAGTTCACATGCACAACATCGAATGCAGAGGAACCATTGTAACCATCGCAGGCCACACAGCATCACAAATCCATCAATAAAATCATCCATTTATAATGAGTGACATACCATTTATCCGCTTCAGAGAAAATGTTTTTTATCGTATCACTGCCTGCAATTTATGCTACCCTCCATTTCCCTGGATTGCATGCACGTTTTAAAAGCCATTCATTTTCAACCAGCGACTTGTTATTTTAAATCTGCATTTGGATCTTCCTGGGATTTCTTCATTCTACTGATGTTCAGCAAGACAGATTTAATATGCTGTGCAATCCTTCAAGCTTTGCCCCTTCCCTCATTCCAGGGCATCTGATGCAGCATAATGAATCAGTGGCAGATACTCTTAGACGAAGCCTGTGTCAACGTCAATGCCATGGATCGTTTTAGAAATCATCCAAAACATGTCATGCATTTGTATATTTCTGCAGTGCTTTTTTATAAATGTCAGATGCATTTTCCAAGGTGTGAGATGACTAATTACTTAAAGTCAATTGCTGAGAGCAACTCAAATAAATGCCATGCAACATTTTCAAAAAATGATGGTTGTGTAAATCTATAGTCAGAATGTCAGAATAATAAACACAACATCAAATCAATGAGCTTCGGGGTGAGATTAGGTTTATCCCTTTTTCCTCATTCACACTTAATCATCGGCTCACAATTACCTTATTGTACTGTGTAAGTGTCTGTTTTATGTGAAAATACACTTAAATGACACTTAAAAGTTATGGTTTTGGATCTGCCATTGTTTAAATAAGCAACACCTTTTTATACAGCATTAAGGTTCTTTTCAAATAGAAAACAAAATACCAAACAAACCATGATAACCTGTTTATAATTTTCAATTATTATAAACTTTTGATTGATGTGAAATGACTATTTTTGCTGATATCAGTTTATCATATTGTTCATTCAAAGTGGCAGATCAATACAACAGATGTGAGAATTTGATGAGGCATGGTCTTTCTTTTGAAGGTCAGTCGTTATTAGTTGGCTTTAGTTTGAGTACAGCAAACTGTCCTTCCCATGGTATCATTTGCATTGGTTTTCACGAAAATACATTTGTCAAAGAATTTCCTCCATCATTTGTTCATCTAATTTAGTTATTAGGCTTTTGGTAATTGATCAAAATACACTGCAAAGGTGTGTTTCTCCTAGGGGGTAACATAGTAATTAATTACCAATACTCTGAACTAGTACAACTTTTTTTTAACAGTGACCCAAAACTTCAAAGCAGACTGATAATGATTTTCTACCACTTAAGTTTCATTCTTTTCCAAACGTCTAAAACCTGGCAACATAAATCACTGAGACAACCCAGGTGAACTTAAGGCAACGTTTGGCTGGTTACTTCAATTTTTTTATTCAGCACAGCAGACTGACATTCATCCAGACTGTGCCGTCACAAGAGCAGGACGGATCAATATAACCCAATTAGAAACACAGTATCTCTCGGATCAAAGGCCTACTCCAATCTTAGGGATGTGACTACTGGACAATATGTTAATATAGAAGCCAGTTGTTCTTGTGACAGCAGCATCCCATCCTTTGACACTCCTCCACTGCCACTGCCAGAATACCAACAGTCTTTCATTGTTATAGCCCTTATACAATCAATTTCAATCTAAGGCTAGTGGTCAATCACTCTCTAATGGTGGACACACTGAGCCTGCAAATAATAGTGCAAGGAAGATAGGCTCGACAAAGCTCCTGGAGTCCGAAGCCTCTCTGCTGTCTGTTGTGCCAGGCAGACTAGAGCACAGGGAGTTGTAAACAACACAGCTGGGACAAACAAACAAAAATCCTGACACTCCTTGGCTCTTCTCTGGTTTAATCCTTCGCTTGCTCTGTATCTGCCAGAAACCATAATGATTTGGACTGTTCTGGGCACCTGGAAGATGTTTTTAAAAAATAATGTTGCAAGTCAAATTACCTGTGGGAATCGGTCGGACACAATACACCTGATGGCTTATAAACACTGATAAGACAAGATGGATGGGAACCGAGGAGCTGCAGCGAGATCTAACTGTGCTGGTACTGAAATGCCCAAGAAAGCGCACTGATAGCATGCAACTCATTTGCGTTGGTGTGTGCACAGGCATGTTTATGTAAAGCAGAGGTAGTATGTGGGAAACGGTGTGAATGTTAATGCAGGAGGATGTGTGTTTGTGTGTGCTTCTTTTTTGGTACCAAGTTGATCCCAAAACAAAAATGACTTCACTCAAAATGCATGCATTTCACACAAAAGCAGACCAACAATCAGGGTCGGCAGGCAATCCTGCTGTTATTGGCATCAGTTACCCAAACTGACTTTAGCTGGGCACTTGAATCTGTTGCTTCTTTCTGAACAATCAATCCACAATTCAAGAGAATTCTAAACAAACACGTTTCAACGCTCCTTCTATTCACACAATTAAATCATCCTCTTCAGTATTGATATTAAGCTCCTAAGCTATTTACATTTCCAAAGCTCTCTCACCAAGGGATATCCTGCAGTGCATTGTCTCCGAAGATAGCATCTACATTTCCTTTCACAAGAAACGTCAGGAAGAAAATATCATTGTCTGCCTTTCTGTTCTTTAAGAAAGGTTACCACAAAAAGTTGATGGTGTGTTTCAAAGATGCAAATCATGTTATGTGTGTTGTTTTACTCCAGGCACTGCACCCAACTGTTTTGGCAGACTTCTAGATACAGTAAATACAAAACAAATCTGTTTCAATGACCAACACATATTGGAGATCATTAAATGTATTTATTGTTTCCAATTTATGCACCAAGAAACATTTGCTGTATTAATTCAATCCATTTGTTTTCATCAGAAGTCCAGTTTATAACCATTAACCTATATTTTACGTTTTTTCTTTAGTTTCACTTTTCCATCGTCATCTTGCAACATCAAAGTATTTGTACTTCACTTTTGCTCTTGTCATGTTTAAGTAAGTAAGTAAGTAAGTAAAACTTTATTTATATAGCACCCTTCTCAACACGGATGTACAAAGTGCTTTACAGTACAGTACACAGGACATCAAAGGTAACATAATGGCTTTCTAATAACCCTGCAGCAGGCTAGAACTGGTCAAACATTGCATGTGTTTTCTTATTGATGCCTTTCTTAGTTTCAGGTGAACATATTCTATCTGACACCCTGCAAACAAGTCAAAAAGCTGTGAACAGTTCCAGAGGGGATGTGAGTCTTCTTCGGATTAAAATGAATTTCCATCAAAGAAGTCACACACTCTGAGAATTCAACACTTTCAACACTGCCAGAATGCAAGGGTCCAGGCACCTCAGGGACCCCAAGTCTAATTTGCTTCAAACCTAAAAGGCAGATAATAATGCTGATCTGACAGCCAGCCAATTCCCAGCTCCCCTCATCAAGAATACATTCAATTTCAAACATCAAACTGCTTGCAACAAAAATGAAACCCTTTGAATGAATGAGTGGGATGTCAGGGGGGAAAACCTTGAGGAATCCTTGATAGACTTGACAAGTTTGAAACACTATTAGCCCCTGTGCTTATGTATGGTCCACCATTTTAATTAGAGGAGGTGTTATTGAAAGTCACAAACTTATTACAGCTTTAAGTCAAAACAAAAGGTTAATAACCACTTTCTTCATTTGAGTATTTATGTAAAAGCTGAAATTGACTAATTGGCTAAACCCAACCCTGCAGATCTTGCAAGTGTAAGTCTAGCAACGATACTGAGATGATGTGAAGCACGACATTTACATTAAAAAGTAAATGATATGCATCAATGTGCCCTACATTTTAGGAGAGCATATCATTTTCATATCACACATTTCATAGAACCAGTATCCCTGGAAACTTTCTTTCTCTATATTCACTGTGATGACAATAATAATAAAATCTTAAGGAATCCTTGATAAATAGACAAGTTTCAAATGCAAACCTTGCTTAGATAAATATTCTTTGGTGCTTGTCTTTTTTTTGTCACAGCTAGCTAGTGGCTGTGTTGTGTTTTTTTCCACTATACCACTTGATTAAGGTATGTTGTGCTTTAAAAACAAATATACATATCTGTATTAACTATGCATCACTCCTGTCATTGTAAATTATAAGTAACTAAACATAAATGGATGCTGGATCAGTCCATAAGAAAAAGCAATGCTGGTGCACTCACAAAACATGATGTCATTCAAGGGCAAGAAGTTGATGGAATTAAAAAATAAACGGTACATTATTGACACTTATCTGGAGCCAAGAAATTGTGTCAGCAATCGACAGGTTTCTGGCAGTTTACAGTGGCCTGTAATTAAAAGAAAACACAGTGATTAAAATAAAAATACCAACGGATAAGAGCAGAGATCTAAAGAGAAATCCATGTTCATAAATGGACATTTCTAATAATATCATATTTGGATGTTTTGAAAAGTGGGTTTTTACCTAGCAGAACCTCTTAAGGTCGTTTTGTGCCATGAGGCAGGAATAACCTTAGCTATACCAACCTGAGGCTGGGCAGGAATTTCGGGCTGGTTATAATAGTCTTCCGTGAATTAAGGTAATGGAGATGAGGATATGTGTTATTTTGCAGTATGTGATAGACCTGAAAGCTCTTCGCTCAGCCCTGCCTCTTCTTTCCTCCCTGTGGCCTTGGTAGCTCACCTACAAACAATCTGAGAATATAAAAGTCAGAGCCGATCGCCACATACTCAGGCAGTCGTGGTGTTTGTCAGACAGATACTGGCCACTGAGTTTATGTTAGGTCTTGTACATTTCTCCTTTTTGTTCGTTTTGTTCTATCTTAGCAAGTGATAAGCCATTTATACATGAGACACTATTTATGACAGGTCTCTAGGCGTTTAAAAATGTTCTGGCTTTTATTTTTATTTTATTGATGGTTTGAGAGCACCAAAGGCAGTCTGGCAGCAATAAGGGCCAATCTAACTTTACTGCAGTGAGGTAAAAAACAACAGGTCTTTTTTAAAACCTTCCATATGGACTGTTTGATCTCAAGTTAATGTTACCTCTTATTCAAATACCTTTTATTGTTATTATCCCTTTGTTTAATCTTTGTATTATATTCAAGGAATGTATAGTTTCAAACTGTTGGCACATTTTGTTGTGTTATATTGAATTGGTGTCAAAACTGTTGTGGTGTCCTAAAAATATTTCTCTCTCTTTCTCTTCCTCATATCGTTATTATCATGATGTGTATAACTTATTATGTTAATTAATATTATTTTATAATAATATTAATCTCATTATTTCAATATATAAACCTTATTTTTGTATTTACATTCTATACTTTGATCAAGTTGTGTACTGTTTATCCTTGCATTTTAACAATTGTTTAAAATATGTTTCACAGATTGCCCTTTTTTGGGGGAAATACATATGTTAATTGAATTAAATCAATACAAAAGGCTAATTGGTACATACACAGGGACAAATGTGTTAGTTATTGTAGTGTAATTGTAGGGTATCCTACTCAACCTTTTTTTTAAACCTAGAATTTTCATAAATAATTAAGTTTCTTGAGCCAATCATTGCAAGAAAATTGCAGATCCTATATAATACAATCCATATCAGTCTTCATTTACATCATACCCGTTTTCTCTGGGCTCTTTCACCCAGTTACAGTGAGATGATATGAACTTGCTCGGTGCACGCTCCATTACCGAGATGCCGCTGCCACATAGGTTACAGCTCATTAATTCAAAGCCTGTATGACTTGTACCAAGAAGATGGGGGTTAAGAGAGTGAAGAATAGTTATACCTCGAGTTTTGACAGCTGCCATTATTATGTACAATTCTTTTATGTGAATGTAAATTCAAATGATGCTCATCATTTTGATAGGCAGCTGTTGCTGTGGACAAAATCGCCTTAAATGTAATCATTTGGTTTCAAAAGAACAGTTACCCTGGAGCCAAACATTATAGATGCACTTTCTTTAGATGTGCCTGGATCACAATCCACCCACTTATTCATCAATAAGCTCCTCAAGCCTCCTGTTTGCATTCAAACCCACACATTTCTATAGTTGCAGTTCTTCTTTGATTCCTCTATTCTTTTACAGTGACATACCATAAGACTATATAAGTGGAGTCCACTGTATACAATGTGCAGTATATCTTCTGGTATGTTGTGGCAGGCCATGATAAACTATACTGTAGTTTTCATGATGTTTGCTCCAATGCGCTGTGATGGCTGTCTCTCTGGTGGTCACTTAATTCCTTTCAGAATTTAGTCTGGCAGCGTCGCCAAGTTTCTTGTCTAAACTGTCAACGAAAAGTAAATCTTGCTTAGTAAAGAGCGCTGTTTGGATCATATTAGACTGATTCTTACATAGGACAAAGGGCATGCTAGTATAGTTGTGTGTACTACAGAAGATCTCCCCAATCCACATTCAGAACTGCCTTGCAGCAATTATGAAATGTAGTGGAACAGAGAGCTAAGGCTAAAAGGAAATATGAGTTTATTTCTGACAAATGGTACATCTTTAGCAGCAGTCAGTGATGTGTGTCATCCAGAGTCAGCCCCAGCTGTCTCATTTGACATTGCCTGCAGGAGTACGAGTGTCAAGTGTGATGTTCAGACAAGTGGGGTCAAACCATCAATTCTCTGGACCCTAGATGGTGACAGATACTTTCCCGCAGCTTTGCTTTGTCAACTTTCAGAGGATGGGTCTGAAATATGAATTCAGACAGAGTAATTAGGCGACATAGTAATCTAATAACTCAAGGGGGAATCACTCTGTGATGACAAATGATATGAGTCATTAGCCACAGTGGAACTGTAAACACATCATTTCACTGTGAGTGAGGCAGGAGGAGGATTGTAAATACAAATGATCCCTGTCTTCAACAATATGCCTTTACATTCAGAAGCACAAGACAACTTTCGCTTATTTGAAGATGTTTGATACAGGTAAAACATCCACTTCGGATGAACCCATGTACATGTAGAAACAAACCATGTAACATATCGTGCTGAGATACATCATTTGGCAAATTCTGACCACCATGAATGCTGGAAATGGCCAAAGCAATGTCTCATCATAAAAACCTTTTTTAATTATAGCTGACATATGGAGACTTATTATATATACGCTGAGGTCTTCAACTGTTCACCCACAGTGCCCACAACAGCACAAGACACAGTGTTACAAAACCACTTCTTTTCCCCTGGAGAGGATTTATTCATTAATGAGAAGCTGCTAAGAGGCTTGTATCTTACTCCTCTCAGTCGGTTTCTTCAGAGAAAAAGCAATGTGTCGTTTGAGCTGTCAGTAAATATCTCTTGTCACAAGCTGTTATTTCCCAGAGACTTAAGTATCAAACATTTTATATAAGGACAAAGGGAAAATGTCAGACGATGAGATTACATCCCAACACTCATGCTCCTTAACATCACATAATGGTAAAAGCAATGTGTGTGCTGCTTTTGCTGCATCGTGTAAACCTGCTCACTCACAGGAGAAACCCAGGTTTACAATGCAATGAAGGCCGCGCCATTAGCCATCTTACCTCGGGTAACTTAGCTTCACAACTTTAAAGCAGATATAACCACTGAAAGAAACTACATGTTTTTCCAATATATGTAAATCAACAAACACATCAGTGGAGCATTCCTTTGGTTGATCTCTATGTCACTGGGAACCTTTTACAGATAGACTGTTGTCCATAAAGATTTAATACCAAAAGGAATTTTTCTACAAGCAGACGTCACCCCGTTTGTTTTCAGAGAGAATATACGCTCCTTGAGGGGAATTAAAATGAAAGCGTTGCCTTTCTTCTATTAAGCATAACTCAAGTGATGAAATACCTTAAGTGATATAATAAATGTGTAATGTTTCTTAAGCTATGTTCCATGTTGCCATTTTAAACATAGGAATGTGCTGAAAATATTTCTCTTGATACACATTTCTGTGTTCTTGTTGTTGGCCCTGACTTTTGGTGAAACTTGTGTAGTATGGGTGAGGATAGAATATGCATCAGCCTAGGTGTTATGAACAGTGTGAATAGCCATTCATCTGTAAACAGAAAAAGGGACAGAAATTGTGAAATATTGTGGTATGGATTAATAAAGCTGATGTTTTGCCAGTAGATTAAAATGAAACAGTAGTCGAGGGAGATGGTAGCCTTTCTCTCATCAAAGCAATAGTCGCTGTATCTACCACATGCCTTTCACAATCCCTCTGAAAGCTTTTCTGTGTTCTGGAAACAGTCTGATGCCAGTTGTGTTACACTGTTATCCACCAGATTACGGTTAAGTGAGGTGTGGCAGAATTTAGCAGAAAACGCTATGATCTGTGACGGTCTTCAAAACTTGAAATATCGCTGTTTGTTACTACCTTTCAAAACAACAGAAATTGATATTTTCAGACAGAGCAAAACAGATAATTTGTCAGTGCCTCGAAAACTGATAAAAAGTATTGTTACCAAAAAATAACTGCTAGAGCTTTTCTTGTATAAGCCACCACAATGCTTGGTCCCAGTTAGGAAAATAGAACATTATGTCATGTTTTAGGGGGGAAAAATGACTTTTTCATTGAGACTCATCACATGGCTTTGCTGTTTCTTCACCTCTATACGGATCTTTTATCCGTCTTTCAGCTGAATCATGTCTTGTTACTTTTACAGCTTTCAATTATACTGTTTTAATTTGGTTTTGAGTTTGAATAAACATATTGTACTTCACAGCGTGATACATACATGCCTACACATAATCAAAATGTTAATAAAAATGCCTGCGTTGTTTTTTTTTCAGACATAATTACTGACATAAAATTATGTATTTGACTGATAAAGATCATTGCACACCAGAAAAACACACACATGAGAGCAGCAGGTCGAGTGTTAGTGCTACTGTTTATGAAAAGCTCCAGAAGCCCAGATGGTACATTTTTGATAGACTGAACTATAAAATACTGATTGATGCACACAGATGTTTCACGGCCATTTGCCCTGTGTGGACTTTCGACAACCCAAACCCAAGAGATAGTAGCCAGTTTAATTTGTATCCCACTTCCATAAACCAACATTATGTTCTTCCATTCTATACAGAAAACACTAAGGAAAGAGAACTGCTACACTGCATGTAAGTCCTGAACAGCACCATTGAATGTGGTTTGAGAAAACTGCTTGGGAAGGACACAATTACAAATACCGTAAAACACTGGAGCTGTTGCTGTCCCCGCAGTAATAACCCTGAAATTGTCACAGGGCCAGAAAAGAGTAGAGCCTTTGTTGCTTCAACACCTGCAGTGATGCAATTTCTGCCAGTTCTGTCTTACTGTCTGGTGTACTGGAAATTAGTTGAGCTGATGAGAAAAAATAAGAGAGGTTTTCAAGGCAAAGGGATCTTGGCCTCCCGAAGGATAGGAATTGAGAGACAGTAAGGGTGAGTGAAAAATAGGACACAGACTGGTAGCTGTGAAATGGTGTGGTTAAAGACAGTTCATGTGAGCAGCCCATTTTGCTCAGTAACCCCAGCCGTGCTCTTTCTTGCACATGATATCTTTGAGGCCCTACTTAAGACTAGAATTTTTCACAACTATACCCAAACTGGCCTATATTTTACAAGGACGTTTTTTTCTAGATTTCAACACCAGTAATTATATTGTAATAGTATTTCTTGTAAAAAGGTTACATAGTAAAACATTCATTTTAATCACAGCAGGACGAAACAATAGTGTGTAAAACGCAACTTTGGTGAAAGGTTTTACTAAAATATTACACCATTAATTTTCATACGCTCATTCAAGGTCTTAAAGCAGTGTAGGCCTTGTGTCAAACTTGTGTATTGTAACTTGTGAAAGCTCCTTTATTTGTTAAGATGTGTCAGTCTGTATAAGTAGCATGACTTATCTAATTCGAATTATATAATTATTACTAACTCAAGCAAATCACTAGGGTTCATCTCGACATCACAACAAACCAGGAGTGTGTACAGTATACTAAGCAGGCAAGAGATTCTTTCCTAATCTCGTTTGGACATTCTTGGAATTCTGTCGGTGTCTTGCTTCACAAGCCACGGAGTCAGCAAGTGTTCTGGCACAAAAGATTGTGATTAAGCTCCTTGTGAAAACTCCTCATCAACTGGCTCAGGAAATTAATTGTTTTTCATTGCTAATTCAAAAGGGCATTAGCATAAATTGACAGCTGCGTTGTTCCATATGCATACGTAAAATTAGAGTTCATTCTCCGGTCGGGCACGATCCTGGAGATAGAGTCACGGTTAGCTCACAGAGGTCAGGTGAAGGAGCAGACCCCCGTCAGAGTGAATGCCAGCAGTGGATTGCAGCCTCAGCAGCATGGCTGACAAAGGCTTTTTTGTGTCTGTTAGCAGAATTAAACAATCCCCTGAGACATAACATCAACACACACAAGGTTCCTTCTGAATATTCAATTAGCCCTACAAGTAATAAAAGGAGCTAAACAGGTTTATGTACAATTAGTCACACACTGATAACCACACTTTTATGGAGCTCTCTAAGTTAAAGACTCTTCAAGCAAATAAACACATTTTTTGCTACATTGAGACTCTCATCGGTGCCACATGTAGTTATGGGCGGAAACAGTGGGAGCTGGGTAATTATTACCAGGATGAGAGTCTATGTTTAAGAACAACGTTGATTAGGTGTTTGAGTGTCTGTAGTGAATTGAGGGCTACTCAATTTCAGTGAAACCAACAACAGATAAACATGCTTGAAGAATGAATCAGACTTACATCCTATTTCTCCAAAACATTTGTCAAAGTCTCAGCAATAATTTCACCAGGGAATCCAACAAATGTGAGCACGCACCAACAGCCTCCCATCAGTCCAATCCTTAAGGAATCACTGCATATTGATTAAGTGTTACCTTGAGTTGATCCTCAGAGGAAAGGAGAGAACAATGCATCCTGAAAATGCACTCTTTAATTTAGGCGATGTATTCTATATCATCTCCTCTAATCCAGGGAGTGTTGGGGCAATAACTGTTCACAATAAAAGGTCAGTTTTGCATTAGACATAGGGGGAAAACACCATGCCAAGGGTTAAAGGGGATAAGAACATGTCTATCATTTCTAGCAAAGGACGCAGAGAGAGAGCGGCACAGAGAGCGAGGCTGAACTCTGAATACAGATTAGGGTCCACGAGAATAACACAATCAAGCAGAAAAGCAGAAAGCCCAACACTTCTAGCAAAGACTACTTTTGTGCTGAGAGGATTGTGTCTTAATTAGAATGTGCCTTTGAATGACTTCCGACAACTGGCAATTGCAAAGAGACAGACCTTCATTTCCCATGGCTACATCTAATAGCATTTGAACTAATATTCTTTCAACTGCTCATGGCAAATGTAATACTAAGACATGTCCCAAACAACATACAGAAATATTTAATAACCTGAGCGTGCCATCTTGGTATTATGATGATCTTTTCTATTCTATTGTAATATGGCTGTCAAGGGGAAAACAACGACAATCAAGGGCAATCCATTTTAACATTAAAGGTAGGGTAGGTAAGAATGGAGAAATCAGCTCGAGTGCGCTAGAATTTGAAAGTACGCAGCCGAAAAAGATCTGCCCCTTCCTTCAGAGTTCCTTACAGAGCCCCTCCTCCAACACACACGAACGCGCACATGACCAATGAGGGCACGAGATACATTTGTGCACGAGATGGAAGGCTGACAGGCAGGTAGGCCATCCAGTTATTTTAGCCGGGCGGCTAAAATAATTGGTCGTGCTTTTTACAGCGCCACGGCTTCCACAGATGAATTTGTTTTAATGTATTTATTGTCAAAGCACTTAATGTATTCATTGCTATCGGGATGTTAAGAACATTCCATGGAATATAGCAAAAAGTGTTTCTGAAGTGAATTACCTACCCCACCTTTAACTGTATAATTATTGAGAACAATAAAGTCACTTTTCACCTCCTTTTGGGTAAAATAACAAGATTGAAATACTGTGTTGAAGTCCGTTTTAAATTGGATACTTTTCACATTCATTTCAGACACATTATGTCCATACTTATTCAGTTTCACCCAACAGGGAACCTCTGGTGTTGAAAAATTAAGTTCCTCTAATGGCCACTTGAGGCTAAATCCAATCAATCCCCATAAATACCTGTTGTAAAATGCCAAACTGTACATCAGTACATCTTCTATTCTAATATAGAACAAATTACCAAAATATTGCATTTGACTTAGTAAGTCTGTGCTAATATTTCTTTATCTTTTCATTGTTTGTTCTGGTTTTAAAATAAATAGGCCTTGCCTTATTTGCACAGCAGTGCATTTAAATCCAGCTAAATGCTATGTCTATGCTAGCATGGTCACAATCGGTTCACGGCTTTATGTATACAGTATAATGTTTACAACAATCAGCATTTAACATGTGAGCTAACATTTACTACATGTATCCACTGGGCACCACCAATGTCGTAAACAAATGTTTGTTGAATGTTATCACAATGCATCAAGAAGTTGTTGATCTGTTGGATTAATTGATTAGGTTTCAGAACACTGAGCTTTCCTTCAAGTAGTATGTTTAAATATTCTGTAGCCTATTTGAAAGATGGAAGACTAACAAATCAGTTGATCTCTGACACAGTTTGCTCAAATTAAAACACCAAGTAACACCTGGCATTCCACAATCACCCAGAAATCCATGTCCCATAAAGGCATAGGATTTCTTTAGACATCAAAGTAAATAGAGGTTTGCCAGAGCAATCAGCATGGGCTGACAAGCAGGAATGCATCTTTTGAGTTCATGTCCTTTCTGGATGCTTCCCATTTATCTAAACTGTCAAAGAAAGAGGACATGATAATGAAAGGTGAACACTCCAGTGAATGGCTCTCTCTGCCAGCCTACCATGCAATGCAGAATAATGAAAACTCTGCTCATTGGCCTGGGGTTGGCTCAATGTGTGTGCATGCGTCATCTATTTTAATTATGTTGCACATTCCTTTAAATGGAATTTAGGGTAAAAAGAAACACAAACACCCTTCTAGTAATACAAAAACATAACATAGCTGTATACAAATGATTCATATTGTGCCGTTGTTTGTACAATAATGTATGTCTTATTGGGCAGTCAGATACCTCCCTCTGCTGGAAGAATAGGTAACTGCACATTCAATTTAAAGACACCATTTATAGTTTCTTCAAAGTAAGAAACTATAATTGTACAGTAGTTTCTTTAAATTAAATATATATGAACTCAATACACAATCGTAACTAAGCCTCTCTGACAGGCCTAAAAGTACCAGGAGTAAAACTCACCCAAAGCATAACTACTTTTTATTTTTTACATCATTGAGGCCACATGTAAAACCTTCAATTGTTTCAAGATATCAAGAATGCATTTTAACATTAGATGTTTCACAGATAATAGTTGACATGTGTTTAGGAAGATGTGTTATGAACTAAACAAATGTATTACTCGACATGTCAATTTAAATCCAAAATGTTTTTTTAAATCCTGATTTAGAGATTATCAATGTTACATTTCCATTTAATCGAAGCTCAAACAGTCATGCACCAAGTTTAAGGCATTTATAAGAAAGTTAAACTGTTGTGTAAATAAATGTTGTAGTAATTTAGGAGTAATAAATAACATGAACAAAAATTCCATGCAAGAGATCCATTTTCAAAAGCAAGGCATACATTTTTGTATTATAGATTTTAGGGGAAATGAACCAAACAAGGCTGAAATAAAAAATGAAATCCAATTTTACACAAGGATTCTAACAGATTGACCATGAAACGAAGACATTGTCCTTCATGTTTAAAAAAATAAAAAAAGGAACATACCCAGATTGTATGGATTTTTTTCTTCTCACAATTATAGGTTTTACAGTAAAGTAACATTTGTTCTTAAAATCAGTAGCCATTCGTCAAGATGATTAATATGTGGTATAAAAGCACCAAATCCGTAGTGAGCCAACTGAAATATTTTATTTTCAACATTGAATTGTCAAAAATACTGTACCGACATTGTTTAGTCACATTTAGAAAACAAACTTCTCCTTAGAGGTATAGATAAGAGTCAATTGTCAGATATAAAATGTTGCCTTAACTATGAATTAAGCCATATTTAGCAGTTTGATTAATACTACATAATCACAAATAAGAGAAGAGGTAAATGGTGAACGCAAGGATGGTAATGCAATAGAGCAGCACAAATATATCCTTAACGCATGTGGGCCATTTGGTAGTAGAACTTTGTGCAGAACAATTCCCCATGTCCTCAACAGGCCGGGACAAGTGCAATACCACACAAGTACAGAGCATTGCTTCCTCTCCCAACCTGCACAGAAAGGGATCACTTCTGATAGACTCATTTCAGTTCTATGATCAGTTTTGCATGGATTTGCACAGCAGTACAGTGATAAGCTGAAAGCAAACCAGCAAAACTAACCAGAGACCCATGTACATTAGCTACCACTGCCGTTTTCAAAGAAGAAACATACATCTAGGAGTACTGTAAGTGCTCACACTGCAGTAGAAATTCATACAACTACCTGCACTATAAGCACTTTAATACTACTGACACATTTCTGTACCCTTTTTAGAGAGCTGTAGTGGGAATCCTATTGACCAACCAAGTAAATTGGGAATTCAGATGAAAACACAGGCCACCATCAGTTTTGCATAGATTTGCACAACTCAATTCTTCTTGCAGTACAACTATGCAAAACTAATAGAGAACTGCCACATGAAAAGTGTGTATATTTATACACACAACAATTGATACATATCAGATGAGAGTTCCAGAATCTTATGCCAGAAGGAGCACTTAGGGCAGTAGGTGCTAGTCTACTTCACTATCTGCACTAGATGCACCTTAGCAAAGGACTGGTAAAAGCCACGCAAAACACCCATTCAAAAGGATTTCTCTCAACAGTACATATTGAGGGAAGCCTTCAAGACCAATTTCACATTATGTGGTCTGAAACGTACAGTTAATTCTGAATGGAAATACTTTGTTTTACTGATTTCATGCACGGTTTAACACTGAAATGTCGTTATTAACAGTGACAGAATGACTTCAAAATTAAGCATGTTTGATAAGAGGGGCCTCTTTCAGGAACAGCAGGGTACATCATAGCAAATCAGTGAAGAGGTGTGTATCTTTTTTTTTTATTTGGATTTAGTCTATCCTCTACAAGCATGAACCAGCCATGTCTGTAAAAACGCCTGCTCCTTTAGTTACCATTATCAGAATAGTGCTGAAAGTGCCTTCACTGCAGTAGATCTTATAAAACTACCTGCACTGTAAGCACTTTGACACTACAGTGACTCTTCATGGGAGCTTTTCAATCAAAGAATGATTCAGGATGCTTTAAAGTCCACAAGGAGCTTTCCAGAAGAGATAAAGGTGTAAACAGGAGTCTGAAAGGAGAAAGAAGAAAAAACAAGAATGTTAGCAACTTCAATTCATGGGTTAAATCCATAGGTTAAATCACATTAAATTCATTGATTAACAATTTATTAAGTTGTTTTACTTAAAGGTAGGGTAGGTAAGTTTGAGAAACCGGTTCGAGATCGCTAGAATTTGAAAATACACAACCGGAGAAAATCTGGCACTTCCTTATAGAGCCCCTCCTCCAACACACACAAACGCGCACATGACCAATGAGGGCACGAGATAAGTTTGTGCACAGATGGAAGGCTGACAGGCAGGTAGGCCATCCAGTTATTTTAGCCGGGCCAGCTAAAATGATTGGTCGTGCTGTTTACAGTACTACGGCTTCCACAGACGACATTTTTTTATGGATTTTTTGTCAAAGCACCTAAGATATTCATTGCTATCGGGATGTTGAGCATTCCATGGAATATAACAAAAAGTGTATCTCGAGCCGGTTTCTCAAACTTACCTACCCCACCTTTAATGTTAAGAAATTGTGAAACATGTTGTTTTCAAGTGGCAATTGACAGGCGATTGAGTCTATGAAAAACATACAATATTTAGAAAAAAAACAGGGAAAAACGGCATATCCTAGGATGTGTACATTGGAACCAGAGAATGTCAGGGATTGTTCTGATAAAAGTATTAATGATTGAAGATTACCAGTTACTTAAGCACTTATGTCAATTGTAACTTGAAATTGGGTGCATTTAACCTAGATTATGACCCTTGTTATGTTGCACTTGTTAAACTTCATATGCTATGCCGTTCTGTCATTTCGTTTGTAGCATATACAAAAAAAATCTTTTGTTGTAGATTGTGCCAGTGAGACAGTCAGTGAACATTTTGCGATGTCATTCTTGCGCAAGGCCTTGGTATCCACGGCGATATCTCCCCAACCCGCCTAATTGCCTAAAACCTATGTGTATTTGATGCAGGCAGCGTTCACAAGACAATCATGAAACTTTGTAATGGCAAACACAGGTGCATTCACGAAAAACACGCAAACGATTATCAACCACGTGTCGAAATGTCTTCAATAACAAAGTTCAATGGGAAATCCGAGTGTGCAGAAGGGCTGCCAGGAGATAGCAACACTTGCGCTCCAGTCACATTGCTGTACGGTACCCCTCCCCCACGCACTAACATGGCGCCTAAGAGTCCACATTTTGAGTGTTTTATAAACCTACTTCCACCGACTGGAAAACACAAAACGAGTGTAACTAAATTGGAGACGTTAAAATTACTATCTTTACGAAATCAGGTGCATGTTAAACGTGAGCTCATTGTGACTGAGCGCACCAAGCGTATGATACGAGCTACTGCAAACTTGAGCCAGAAATCCAGCACACAACAAGCTAGTAGTACCCGAGGGCTCATCAAAACAGTCCAATGTAAGCATGTGCTAGTCAAACATGCTAACGCGTGTAGCCTGTAAGCACGGCTGGTTTTCAGAAAGATTTTTGTTCATATGTATAAATGCTTCATATTGGTTAGTATTATACATGGCATTTGGGAAATTGGTTTAAAAGACGCGCTAAATGAACATGCTGTTGTTGGATAGCACCCTCAATCCACTTCACAGCATACTCTTATCTTAGCCAAATTAGCTGCTTTAGAATAGCTTACCCTTGCAGGCTAACATTAAATATCAGTGCATATTCCCGAGTGCTTGTCGACACTGGCATTCCCACTTATTACACAAACTGTGGTCAATAAAGCCAAGAAACATAATGCAACTCAACGTTATCTTTAATATGTTAGCCACAGTGGCTAGCTAACTCAGCAGCTCGCGGGATAGCAAGGCGCGCGGCCTGCTGCAACCCCATGTGCTGCTGCTTTGTTCTGCAGGCTGTTATAAGTGTACACCACGGCGCACAGATAAACTGAAAACTTAATGTTCAACCAACATGTGGCCGACAACCATAGCCCACGAGTCTACAACTTGCTGCAACAACCAAAGTGTGTAACGCACAATTTTCACGAGTGAGTATCACTTCCCCGAGGTACCGACTTGAGGTGCAGCAGCAACACATGCTTTTCAAATCTCCCTCATTCTCGAACCATGGAGGAGAGGTTGCCATGCGATGAGCCGCTTACAACATTGTTTTCAAACGCGGAAATTGAGATTAAAACGTTTTCATTTATGTAAAACGCAAAAGTGTGGCTCCGGTGTTGCACACAGAGCTGAACATTTTACTTTCCGGACATTAACCGCATCTCCCGAAAAGGCTAACAACAGGTTTCCTGCCAATAACATGCGCGTTATAAGACACTAAAAATCCACCATCTTCACTCACTTGTACAGACTTACCGTTTACTCAAACTGTTTCGGGCTTCTCTGCAAAACTGAGAAAAGAAAAAAAAGACTTGGTGAATTGAGTAACAGCTAGGACGAATAATCCATAAAGCACAACCATGTGCTACTATTATGATTTGCTAGGAGTTTGTGAATCGTAGTAAGATTGCGAAAGTGGCGCGAGTAGAGTCTAGGTTTAACCATGTGGTGAATGAAGGGCGGCTCCCAGCCAGCGTAGCTAAACCCCAACTCCTTCATTAGCATAAATCAACTACTTCCTCTCCAAGTGCCACTCTCAAGTTTCACCCCTTGATGTACCCTGTTGATCAACACCAAATACGCAATCGAAGTACTTATTTCTTATAAAAAATAAATTAAAAAACACATAACCACGAGCTTAATACAACAGTAAACAGGCGCCCACACATTTGTATAAACGATGTTGTTTCCCTTGGTTGTGATCTGAAAAACATGTATTTTGAAAACAAAATAGAAATAGGTATTTCCTTTCATTCTAACGAAAAAATTGCATTTTCTGAAATCAATACAATTATGGCACACATTATTCTCATTATCTGTAACAATAATCTGTATCCACTATTTCAATTGTTGTATTCTATAGTAAACGAAATTATATCCTTTAATTAATTACCAACACTTTTTAAGGTAAGAATTTAATAGATCACTCAGATAGGATCATATTTTTGTCTTGATAGGTATTAAATGTACAGTCATACCACTTTAAAGAAACCTCAAAATAAAAAAATGCATGTGTGTTTCAGTGTCTTATTTGTTCAAACAACATGCGGTAGAATTTCTGCCCAATTGATATCAAGGAAAATAATTGTTAATTCAATAAGAACACGTAAAAAAAAGTTAGTTTCCTTTGCTACTAAAGAAACAAAATGTAAAAGGTTTTTGGTACATGAAGCAAGATGAACTTAGTACATTTTAGGCTAAAGTGTTAAGAGGTATCATAAGAAAAAGCTATGTTTTGATACAAAGATTTTTAATGAATTGCTAAACATGAACTTTTTTTTCCTGCTCATATCTGTACTGTACAATGTCAAACATAGGCCTGTTTGAATAAAACTTGATTTATTAGTACACAAATAATTAGCTTAATCTCAAATACAGTTATTTATTTCTTATAATAGCTTACTATGATCTTTTAGTTTGCATAATCATTTCACAACAAAATCCAAATGAAATAGTAACAAAAAAACTACAAAACCAGTGCAAATTGAGTGTGGCCTGCGTTTGTATTACATTGAAACCACAAATTACTCTCAAACTTTAGGCCACATTGTGTTTTAATTTGTCCTTTTTTTCTGCTGGTCGGCATCAATGTAAAACTTTATTTAAGCCAAAGCTTCATGCACATGTTAGACATACTCATTTATTTCAGCCAAGGTTTAAATAAAAAACAATTCAAACCAACATGTAAAGTGTATGCTGCCCAAGCTCCACCTTCTAGGAGGGTTCTTCCTCCAAGCTGTAAAGCGGGGGTTGTCTTTCTTTTGACCACGGGTCAGTTGACCTTTCACCTCTAGGTTTAGTCATGCGTGAAATCACAGCCGGATTTGATGCATGGATGTTTAAAGAAAAACAGAAGCTGGCCTCCTGCTCACACAGATGTAAAAAAAACAAGGATGTTAAGTACTGCTGGATTTTAAATGTATAAACTATTATTTTGTGTTATGTTAAAATATGACAATAAAGTAACTGCACAATTAAAGAAACTGTTAAAAAATATTCCCGAAATCTACTCTGAATTAATTTATGTGACTTATTGTTCCCTTTAGTTTGATGAAGAAAACTATGTGATCTAGGAGGAGGCAAGGATGACCCCTACTTTGTTTTCGGATGCTGTTAAATGTTAAATGTTTCCCTCTGCATTGTTTGTAAGTCTCTCTAAGCTATAGCTTGAGGACATAATTGGTCCAAAATGAATGAATGAATGTCTGACCGGAGATAGGCTGTTTCCTAAAATACAATTCAAATATAAAATGGCTCATATCTGACAATATTGTTAAATGCCCACCTTTTTTCAGAACAATACAAGTTCAATTAAAAAAATCAAATGCAGAAGTTTGTTGTCTCTCACATGCGGTTTATCAATTACATAATTTTTTTATTCTTGGTTAGAGATTATTACACAGGCGCTGTTCGATGTGTTGTGCTTACATTGACAAAAATAAACACCAACACTAGGACCTTGAAAGATCCTAAACATTACTGAGCGTACAGAATTTTTTAATATCAAACTTTTTTTGGCAATATTTTTTTTATTGAAAGAATAAAACTATTTTACAAACATCTAAAATATTAGCTAAACATTGATTAAGTTAATGTGCAAAAGTGTTTGCACAAATATTAACTTCAAAATATATAGATGCACAAAAGGAAATAAAAAATGCCTTAGTGGAGGATTCTTAAATTAAAATGTCCCTATATAATAATAGTAGGCAATTTTTCGGCAAAATAAATACACAAGGGAACAATACTCAAAATGCAATAACAACAGCAACAAAGTAAAAACTGGGATTTAAATGTAATGTCTCCAGTAACAGAACAAATGACTATAACAATTATAGCGTAATTATTATGCTTGTGATTATATAAAAGTTTGCCACTGATTTGCCCCTACAACGGTATTCTAAAAGATTAAAACCTTTAAATCCCACATTTTAGAACTGTAAGTTATTTTAAAAAACCAAAACGTTATGTTGGACACATATAATGAACAAAATACACATATTTTATTCAAATATATATTTTGCCATATATCTTAACACTGTTGTTATCAGAAAAGTACATGTTACTCTTGGCACTATGCCAACCCTTCTTTTTAGGGTACTATTTTCTTTTTCAAAACCCGTTTCGTCTTCCTGCAATATGAACCTAATCGGCTGCCGTCGTAGGTCACGCTCTGTCATGGCTGCTTTCCGCGGAAGTCGTATCACCCTACCACAATAAAGTAATACAAAAATTCTAATACTAGTACTTTACTATCATTTATTAAAAAACCCAATTGTGACATTATGTTTTACCAAAAATCTCATACCCTGTACATCTGCTCGACTTCTTAAGTGTTTTCTCTACCATATTAATGTTTTCATCGTCATGATCGTATAGTTTATAATGACTTTGACTTTTATTTTGAAGGTACTTCGGTTAAAGTGTGATTCTAGCATGTTTCTAGTAAGGATCCTTTGACTTTGCTATCGTGGACGTAACTTCACTAGGTTCTTACACGTTTTCTTTATGATCAAAGGTGAGTTCAACTGTGTTGTTATAGGAAATATACACACGACTGCATGAATTGTACCGGATACCAGGAAGAAACTTAAGCCCATTTGGGCGCTCGCAACCCGAAGTCTGACATTACATTACCATTCTGCAATGTTTCCGTTCTCCTACTCAAACGACTTGCACAACACTTCATCATACAAAATATGAGGTAGCAGAGTCCTTCTAAGCGATGAAAACGTACCTGTTTTGATTGGATGTTGTAGTCAAACGTAATTTCGTTGTCCATGCAGAAAATATTCATTAAAATACATTACATTTCATTTATCTGACGCTTTTATCTACAGCGACCCAAAATAAGTGCAATAAGTGTTCTACATGTAGCCTTCATACAGTTATGCATACTAAACGTTTCATGTTTTTTACCATGGTTTTCATCAAGGGAAATTCACTTCTTTTGTACTGTTTCTATGTCAATACATTTAGGTTACCTTTAGTAAATGATGAACAAATGGCTTTGCAAAATAGCAAATGTAATCCTATCCAAAGTAACAATATACTTTGCAGTAAATTATTGATGTTCAGAAGGAATTGCATGTTGTTTTGACTGATTTTGGTGCTAGCTTTCTTTAAAGATTCTGTCTTTGTCTTTTTAGGCTGGCAGATTGATGGCTGCCTTTGTGCTGTGTCGACGGCTGCCGAGGCCACGATACCTCCTAGGCTCGAGAAAGGACCGGACCCAAGCTCAGCTCGTGTCTGTCGAACAAAAGGATGAGACTGATGATCACAAGGGAAATAAAGGAGCATTGCAAAAGCAGGAGGCCTCACCCCAAGAAGTATACAGGCTGTTTTACAACCCTTCCTCATATCATCGCTCTGTGTGGACCACTGCATCCTCCAGGAGCCAGACAGATAATGATGAGGATGAACAGTGTCTCTCCACACTCGCACCTTCCTTTTGGCAACAGAGAAATCACTACAGTGTGAGTTGCTCCCGGCACCTCTCCAGCTCAAAAAACACACTCCTTGACTTAGCATTCAAAGATCCTGAACCTGAGAGGCCTTCAGTTTCTTCCGTCAGAAAACCCACACCGCCAGATGTGAAAGTAAATGCACGTGCTTTCCTCAAATGTCGGCCTGAGTATGCCTCAATGACCATTGACCTCACCAAACGGCCTCGCCTGATTGAAATGGAAGAGGCCTTGCCACTGCTCCAAAAGGTGATTGTTTTGAAAGGCAGCATGAAACCATCTGATGTGTGTCAGTTTATTATGGAGCTCAGCCGCTTGCACCGTGACAAGATACCAATGGTGAGGAGTGACCAACGCTTCATCATGCTTCTCCGATATTCCGTGGAACACCTTAGCCTCTTCACTGAGCTGCAGCTTCTGGAGGTGCTCCAGGCGTTTGTGTTGCTGGACATGCCCTCCGGCCACACTATCCTCGGGCTTTATGAGGCAGAGCTGATCCGCCGGGCCAACCAGATGAGTTTACATCAGCTGCTGTTAGCTGCTGACTTGTGGCGTTGTATTGGGAGGCAGGTCCCCCAGTTCTTACAGCACCTCTATGATTCAGTCCGTATGTATTGGGAAGAGATGGGGGTCACTGAAGTGGTGCATCTGTTGTATATCATTGGAGAGGGTAGGCAGTGCCCAAAAGACTTAATGCATCCTGTAGAGCAGCAACTCATGCGTCACATACACAAACTTCTCCCTGAGGAGGTTGGTGCTGTATGCCTGGGGCTCTTTAAGTCCAAGTTCTCAGTATCTGAGGGTGCAGTGACTCGTATTGTTGATAAGGGGCACTCCCTTATAGAAGACATGAGCGACTTTGCCATTGTGAATGTGCTGAAATTACTGCGTTTCAGCCACCTGTCTCACAGGGGGTGGCTGCAAGCAATGTCTCAGGAAGTTCCTCGGCGGGCCCAAAAGATGGGTGTCCAGGGGCTGATGCATGTGGCGATTGCCTGCTCAGCGCTGCGTTACCATGATGATAACATCCTAATGGCAATTGCTGAGAGAGTTCCGTCACTGGTGGCACACTGTAGGATTAAAGACTTATGTAAACTGCTGTGGGCCTTCGGCACATTCAGGTTTCCCCCAGTCCAGAGCCCAAGCCTCTATCCGAGCCTTACAAATGCCCTGAGAGAGAGAAAAGCTGAATTCCAGAGTTACCCTGAGCATCTTCTTACGGCTCTTTTAGGCCTGGCCTTTGTCTCCCAGTTTCCAGAGGACCTTATTACAATAGCTTTGAGTCCTGACTTTGTCAAGTTAGCACTGAAGTTTACAAAGTTCGAACTGAAAAAAGACTTCCTCACTTTAGATGAGACCGTGGGTTTGGAGTTACCTCATTGGAGTGGCCCACGGCTGAGCTGTGAACTGAGAGAGGAAGTGGCAGAAATGCTGTGGAAGTTTGCTCAATCAGACTTGTGCCAGAAACCAGAGGTTCTGGAGGCAGAATCTGCTCTTCAGATTCTGCTCGGTGGAGAGAAGTTTGTTTGCAAGAGAATGATTCTCCCCCACACTCGCTCAATCGACCTGGAAGTGCATTTTGACTCCAGTGGACAGCCAATACCTGTGAACCCAGCATTGCACACAACGACCATACCTCCAGAGAACAATTCATCAACATCTATTTCTCATCAGGGTTGGGGAAGAGTGAATTTAGAAGCAACTATAACTGATGAACTGTTGACACAACTAACAAATAACAAAAACACCACCAAACCGTTAACCCCTTCTCCTACATCTGAGCGTACATCTCCTCACGGAGTAGAGCCTGATGATGGTAGGAGACGGTTTGACACAGGGCTGCACCTGACCAGTGAAATTATAGAACATCTTGCCCAGCCCTGTAGCCGAGACTCAGCACCCCAGGACTCTACAAACACCTTGAAACTTGCCATCCAAGTTTCCAGCAGAAACCATTATTGCTCCCAGTCACAGCATTTGCTGGGCCTTTATGCCATGAAGAGGAGACACTTGAAGTTGGCAGGATACAGGGTTGTAGAGATTAGCTCTCACGAGTGGTTTCCCATGCTGAGGAAAAGCAGGGCTGAGAAGCTCGCACACCTGCGCTGTAAAGTGTATAACAGTCTGCAATGATTCTCTGAACTGTAAGATCCCCAACAAATCCCAGCAGACTCAGACTTTAAACTATGTTGGCAATTTGGCTTATGGCCAGTCTAGGATTGTTATGAGTCTGCAGAGCACAGAAAACGGCCTTTTAAAAACAGGTTCATTGTTCATTTATCCACATCCATCATTTGCTTTTTCTGTTTGTGTTTAATTCAAAATATATTTCTGAAGAAGTTTGTCAAAATGCGACATTTCAAGACATTTTTGTGAAAATAATGCAATAAAAAAATCAAGTTTTCATTGTCCTTGTTAAGGTTGTGGTATTATATCATTACATATCATCATATTTTACCAGGATAGCCACATGTATACAGTTTACATTCCATTAAAACAGCTAAATACACATTTAAATCAAGGAGGCTTTATAATTCCACCATTTCTATCAAAAAATAAACAAGCTAGAGACATTCTTGAAATGTTTCCATCATATTTAATTACACAGACCTAATGCCTGATGGTCTTCAGAGACATAGACTGTGCATTTACTGTAAAGCTCAGAGGTCAGTTCAATTACAAATATAAATGTGTGTTTTATGTTGGACAAAATAACATCTTTCAGCACTGTCTAATACATCACTATCCCTAACTGCAACACCATAAGCAGTATTGTGCACCTCCCTGAAAGGCCCAAAATATATTAAATGTGAAAGGCTTTACACAAACTGAATGTATGACAGCATTTATGACATTAAGTACATTACACTGTCACTTTTTTGCGACAACCCTTGATGCAAACCATGGCATTTACATGGCGGATCATACACAACTGTAAACACCACCTCTGGGACTGTCTGAGCATATCAAGTGACAGACTGGTTGCAGCCCCACTGACTCTGGGAAATGAGTCCTTTCACACTGGGATACAATTGATGTTCCCAGGTTGACTCTCCCACGCCGTTTTAAAATGACTTTGCTCTTCAGGTCATCTGTCCGTCTCTCAAACCTGCAATGCAGCAGGGTCCGGATGTGTTCACAGATGTCACGGTTTGAATTGTTTTCCTTTGGTTCAGAGGTAATGAAAAACGTACATGTTCTTTGACCCATACCAAATTGTTCTATCACCTTTGTATAAACACGAAGTGGTGGAGGAATAGTAGAACAAAACAAACCGATCCATTTATATTGTAAAAAGCTGTCAGATTTTCCTATTGTAAGGTTGAAGTGTTTTATTTTTCTGACAATGTATCTTGAATGCAATTCAGTACGACAGCTCAAGGTCTGAGATGCCTCACATCAAAATCACCATAAAGCAGTGGTAGAAAAAGTCATCACTTCAGTCCTTTTCAGAAAAGCATGACAGCATTTATTTGCAGATTGTTTTATTATAAAGTCTTTGAAATACATGACAAGAAACACATTTAAAAAAAGGTATACAAAAGCTTTTGTTTATGTTTTGCTGACTGTCATATCCAGATTGGGGAACATCCGTAAGCAGGACATCCTTGTTACTCCCTGAAGAAAAAGCTGTGCTGATACCTACTGTAGGTGTTAGGACACGCTGCAGAGACTACAGGTGTCTTGTGTTCCCCTTAAAATATGTATCCTTTCTCTCCCTTCACCCTCCTTTTCTTTTGTTACCAAGAAACAAATGTCGAGGCTTCCATCTTGCCAGCTGTCCTTAGACTTTTAATAGACACAAAAACAGCTTCAAGGTCCTGACTAGTGAGACATTGAAGAAAAGGCAAGAATTTCCTGCAGGGAGATTTTTTTAAGAGCACACACTAAGGCCCAGACACAAAGGGAATCTTAAAATCTCAATATCCGATCTGATGATCTAAATGTGTCAATTGAGAGAAAAGAAAAGAAAAATAATTCTGCAGCAAAAAGGCTTAACTCATACAATTGTATTGAGTATAATCTTCCCCCATCTCTGTTGATTCAGTACAGTCGACAGTGGACAGAATAGACAGAATTTGCAGCACATGGTTGTATAATATTTCTTTAGACTGACAATTTAAGTTTGCATCCCTTAACTAAAGGATACAGAATCATCAAAGAACTTTCCTAAATTTCTTCACTTCTGTCTACTACACACACTTCCTTTAAGTCACTTGCTGATGGGAGAAAAGTGGTGTGAAAGGAGAAAAGGAAATGAGCAGTGGGAAAGAAAAATTCAATCATCACTACATCAGCCAGCATGCGTGGGAGCGCTTGATGACCCCCCCAGGAGGAGCTAGAGGAAGCTGCTGACTGCTCTGTTGCTCCCTGATCTGGAGAATGAATGAACAGAAACATGTTACAACTTGCCAGCAGAGGGCACTCTTAACTTAGGAAACAGTATGCAAACGATTAAATAGTTCCATGAATCCTTGATATCTCTGTGGAAATTGTTCATATAACTCAAATTAGTATAAATGCAAATTGTGCATCACTGTGTCAAGATAAGCTTCAACACGCTTAGAATAACATTTAAAAGGAACATTCATTTTCATTGTGTTAATATTACATAGTGTTTTTAGCTGCACAGTTATTTTGCAGACCCAACAAAAAAAGACAAAAATACGAGTACGTTTTAACAAGGTAGAGGAGAACGATAAATAGCTCTCCTGTTCTTCAGAGATCTGAAAAACTACAAAAAGGAATTCACATTCGGGCACTTTCAAGTCAGTGCCATCCCTGCAGCTATAAATTTCACACTGCTGGGTGTGCAGGAAGCATGCTTTTGAAGTTGAGATGATTCAGTTTCTAATTTAGCGCCATTCTCTCTGGATTCAAATGCAACTCATTGGATATCAAAATAAATCCCGTATCCACGTGGGGTTAGAACATTACCTCTCTCACTGATGTGTCAGCTCCATTGTGTTTTCAGGTTGATGCTAACAGTGGCAAACATGTTCAGGGATTTGGGACTGACTGCCACATTACACTATAGTTAGATCAGAGAGTGTGGAGTAATGGGACTGATTATCAGTTTAGATTGGATCATTATGCTGCTGTTAAAATGTGTTCTGAGTAATCTACAAAGCAAGTTGCTAAACGTTCTCTTATTCTTTCATGACTCTCTGACGACAAGGCATTTAGTGAGTTATTACCTTGCTCGAAACAAAAGTAACTAGAGAATAATTATTAAGCTTGGACACTCTCTTCAAACGTGACCAGTATTTCACCCGTTAATGGAGGAGGCTCGGCAGAGTGAATGCTCTCTCAGTAATCCCTGTTTTATTTGCATCTGAATTATTTTGCTTGCCTGGAAACTAATCCAGCGCCGTCTCAATGTAGCCTCACTTTGCATCATCATTTCTTAAGCTATCTCAACATAAAGATAATACTGTCTGTCTGCTATAATTCCTTAACTTAGTTTATTGTATGAGACAGACAAATCCTAGTGTCACATATTAATAAACACCACTACTTCTTGTCAAAGAAAAAATCCACTTGGTGGCTTAATCTAGTTTGAGTGCAAATTATTTTCTCTGGGGATTGACAACAAATGAAGACCATCACAATCTTGCTACTCCTAATTGTCTCTGTATCAACCTCTCTCAGTGCCACTTCCTTTCTGACCTCTTCAGCAGCATTCAATAATGTGTCTGGATCCTTGCCTTTAAGATTCCAAACACACACTCTCTGCTAAACCAACTGCCGCAGGGACGCCACTGATAGGGAGTGTTTGCATTCAGCCCTTGTCTTTGCTGCCATTGATAGATGTGTGTTAACTTAACCAAGTTCAAGATTTGCAGCTCGGTTCCTAGTTTATCTGGGGATAAACCTTTTCACCTCAAGGACACAGTGGATTTGGCTGGATTTAGATTATTAGTTTTTCGCCCCATAGTCATACACAATCACTCAAGCTATAGTCTCCCATAGAAATATAGGATGAAGCCGTCGCACAACCATTCTGTTAGAGCATTTACGCTGCTTTAGATTTCTATTTGTGTGTAAATGTTGCTTATCTTAATGGATTTAGTTAGTTAATGCTATACATAGAAACATTTGCCCCATGAAAGGATCCATCATCACCAGAAGGCATATTACAACCAGAAGGTTGAACACAAACAACAGTAGGCCTTATTATTATTATAATATGCAGCTTTGCTTCTCAGTTCAAAAGTTCATAAGAAATACACATTTGCATAGGAGAAATTCCGGTAATTAAAGCAGATGCTGCTGTAATTAAAAATCCCCTCCATCATACTGCAGGGACTATTTTCAGCCAGCTTGTTTAGGATGAAGGTATTGGGGGTGGGGGGTTGTTTTCAAACTAATTAACATTATGTGTCCTCCTCACTGTGTGCGATAAGATCATGATGACACAAGCAGCATTGTGTTGCATAACCACATTGCAGTCTTCCTACACTTTACATTTAGTCATACCAATCTTGATTGCTCAGAGCAGGATGGGTGTCATCCCAATAAAAACAGTGGAAGTGCATAGAAGAATCACTAATACAGGGTCATCATGCCAATAGGAAATTCCATAATCATGTAAATTCAGGAGTAGTCTACCATGCTGGATATTCAAATTTGCAACCCATGAATTAGGGCTTTACAGGAAACGATGCATGTAGGCCTACATTTGGACATCAAAGCTTGTACCTTCTAAACAATGAGCCTATATTTTGTGTGGGCGCGCTGCAGTTATGCAACTTCTCTTGCGTTTCTGACAGAGTAGCCTCTCAAGCTTTGTTTGCTGCCCCCAGGGTTTAAACATTGTGTAATTTCAAACAAAAAATGTGGTTAATATACCAATCAGCTGACGGATGCTAGCTTGTACTATAGCTAACATTAAAGCTGGCTTTTCTAATTTCTTTCAAACCTAGATTAAGCTACAGCCGCATCATTATCATATATGGATGCCATTTGGATGTTTTTTTGGCGAGGCCTACGGATCTGAGGTTGTAGATTCAGTTATTTATTAAATGTATTTTTCAATTGGGCTCAGGTTTTGTGTTTCATTAATTTGCGCTTTCTCTTTTACAAAAGCTCAGTCAGTATATTTCATTTTCAGTAAGACACATATGAGAATTCCGAATGCTTACTCCGCAGGATGGGTGAAGATGAGAATGAGAAAGATCAGGAGTGCAATTTTGGCATGGATCAATTACATCTTTTTTTTAGGCGCATTTAGCTCAGTGCACGAGCAGATAATATGTACAGAGCTATTGCAGAATCTTGAATTAAAAAGTATATTCAAGATACTTGAGTCACTACCAGAAAGATACCAATGGGAGGATGGCAGTGTGAGATCAATCAAGTTGTATACCCTGACAAGGATCTACAGCTTACTAAAAAAAAATTAAGAAAAAACTAAATTAAGGAACAAGTTTACAAATAAATGAATACATAATCTCATAAATTACTTCAAAATAAGAACCATCATATCTTTTTATGTTGTAACATTTGAGCTTTGTTGATATTTGAATGTTAAGCTATTCCAAAGATGATAGCACTTCAATATTACTTTGGTCTCCCTTCCTTATAATTTAAATTTAATGAGTTATTTCAAAATGCTACATGCATCTTTTACATGTAGATCAGTGTGCTGTGGTGAGACACTAAATGTACTTTTTCCCCAAATGCCCACCGCAACAATGTTTATGTTTTTCCAGCCTTCCACACTCCCACCTCATCAATTAAACAGACATGTATCTTTCTTGTTTATATGAATATGTCGCTATATATGCTGTTGGCAGTTAATTTGAGACTTTAAGACCTGATTTTCTTCAGTGTGACACATTTCTAGGTTTTATTTTGTTGGTAATTTTTTGTGTTTGTGCAGGAATTGCAACATCAGGAAGTGTTACAAACATCAAACCATAAAAGTTTAATCCAACATGCCTCTTACGTAAAACCTTTATGCATTAAGTGCAAGATAGAATTGCGAAATACTGCAACAGCATAATCAGAATTTGTCTCATGAAATGAAGACGGGGTTTTCCTTGATGCGGTTCCACGGAGTGATGCACAGGAAACCCATGAGTCTGTATTAAACCTATCCACTACATCTCTTGCTTTTAAGTGCACGGAAACCATCTTCTGCCTAATGGGAGTTCATATTTTAGTCAGCAATTAGACCCTTGTAACCCTGGTAGACAAATTCAAAGTGATGGGTTAACTATTGCGTAATGATTAATAACAGGTTCTTGAACATTGAGGGATCAGGTAAATACAGAGACAGATGCTAAAGCTGAACACTAACACACACACACACACACACACACACACACACACACACACACACACACACACACACACACACCACACACACACACACACACACACACACACACACACGCACACACACACACACACACACACACACACACACACACACACACACACACACACACACACACACACACACACACACACACACACACACACACACACATATATTCGTAAATGAATTATGTCCTTACTACATTATAGCATCAGGAGGCATGCTGGGGAAGACAGTTGATGAAATGGCTGGAGATATTTAAAATCTTTCCAATGTTCCAACTTCCTTTTAATGAATAATTGATGGATTTAACAGTACATTCACATTGCTTTGACATTGCAAAAACATTATGCTCTGCTGCACATTATTGTAGAACGTTCCCATTTCATGATTGTATGGTGGGGGGGTGAAGAAGATGGTGATCGTGACTATGTATTGTGCTCTTATTCCTCAACAGAGCAGACTCAGTTTAATCAAATAGGACTACTGCCTTTCTGAGTCATACCCACCTCATGACAAACACTGACTAACAGCCATTTTGACAGAAGCGGTAAGAAGCGACATTAACAACATTTCTTCCTGTGCCAGTAGGTTTCAAGGTGCTGCTATTTGACTGATTGGAACATTTTAAATTGGAGCTCAGCTTTCAAACAGCCAAAGTAGAAAGGGAAAGGACAAATGTCAGGGCACAGAAGAAAAACACAGCAAGGATGCTTCCTATTGAAACAGATTCATAAACAGTAGCTATTTCAAGTTACCCAGAAATGTCAAGTCTCTAAAGAAACTGCAGTTCCACAAGCGGTCTAGTATCAGACATATCCTTTTATATTTGCAGAAATAAACTCAAATCAATGACACTCAAATGAAGGACATTTCTGGTTGTCTTTCTCTCTCACTTCACAGCTTATACTCAGTTTTCAGCCAATGCAGGTTTCAGTGGTTGTCAAAACCACATTTTTAATGGATTTGACAGTATGGCAACCCTAAGTGGTTGACCTCATTCCTGAGGATTGACGCATTACGGGACCTTCTGATCAGACAGGGTTTTTTAATAATTTCTTCGTGGCTTATTGCTTATCAACGTATCCTGCTTCTGATTAGGCTCCATTCCTGCTTTAATCCGGACAACTTAATTATACAGGAGATGTCAGACTCCCAAGGACGCTCTTATTTCGAGTGTGGTAAATCCAAGAGTGAATATTTGATGTTGCCACCATCCTGTGCCATAGAAATGCGGTCTCCTGGGAATGGGAAAAATACACAAATATACATACATGCATGAAGAAATCACATGTTAAAATCTGAACGAAACCAGAGTCTTCAGAAAAATGAAAAAAAAAAAATCTAATGCACATTATATTGAGGTTTATTAGACTGTATGGAATATCTGTAAACCATAATAAACACAGCGAGCGTGTTGCTGTGTAAGAGCAAAGCTTGGGTTGATTAACATACTTAATATGCTTCTGTCCTAATAATCAAATTAGTGTGAGACCATACAAGCAGTGGTATAAATTGCTATAGCAACGGACCTTCAGGGATGCATGCATGCTTGACTGTTTTCCTGCGAGTGGATGTTGCTTTGATGTAGTAGCCAGTGGCTAGGTGAGGAGTTTAACTGTGTTGTAACCAGTGGGAGAGCCCCCCCCATGGATAAAAAAAAACCTCATCCAGATCACAATCAACACTCTGATTGAAGTGGGAGCGAAATTGTCGTAATCTGGTTGCATGAGTGTCACATCTTCCAGGAACGGATCTCTATCTTTGAACTATCTGGTGTGTCTCACTGCATGACATTTAGAAGGATACAGACAGAAAAGGACAAGCAGTTCTAGTTTTTATGGTTTTCTTTTCTGCAGGATTGCTTTGTTGGATTCATTCATTTTTTAATTAAAATATACTATAAATATGCATGTAAACCTCTACAGAAACCCAGGTATTTTCAAATATGCAGGATATGTGGTTAATTATTAACAGACATTGTGAAATCTAAAATAGTGTCTTTGAATAATTCATCTTACATTCTTGTGAGTTTCTTGTCGCAGAGCAGTTTGGGGATTGATTTGTTATCACACATTGTTAAAGAATTTCTTCTAATTTGAACATCACTTTAAATCTCTTACCTTTTTTTATATATATATATTTAGCTCAGAACAGCTCTGAGGAGGTTGCTCAGTGAGTTCAGCTGCAGCAGGTGGCTCTGCTGTTACGCAATATGCAAATATTATTGTTTATGCTTTCCAGAGGGGCGATCACTTAGTTCCCACCTGAGTGTGTTGCCACAAGAATGTGGTAAGATCACATTCTTCTGTGACAATACAGCAAACAAAACGTGCCTTTCAGTCCTTACAAAGAAATCTGTCAGTTTGCAGCTTGCTTTGTGTTTCATGAACATAAGAAACAACCTTTTTGATGTTTTAATCAAGGCCTTTAGAACTAGGATACACACAAAGGGGGTTTTCTCTTCTCTTCTCTTCTATGTCACTGCGGCTGCATGTTGTGTTGACTGACTGAGTGTGTGCAGTCACCTGAGCTGCTGTGCTGTGTGTGCAGATACAGCTGTGCTCAACATTCATCAGGGATTGGTCGCTCTCTCTTTGGATGTGTTATGAACAATTTAGTGCTAACCTCAGCTTTATGTCATTACATTTCTGCTGGGTAAGGGCACAGTACATTTGAGTTTTTTTCCTTCACTTAGATTTATGTCAGTATTTTATATCCTAACTTTTTTTAAAGATAAATAGGAATAAAATAAATGGTGTGCCTTGCTCCAGAATGACAATGACACATTTATTTTCGATAACACAGGTAACGATTTCATTTAGCATCATTTTGTTTAAAGAATGCATGGCAGAATCAGACTTAGCATACGAGTAGTTCATCAGTGTTTAATCTTAATAACGCTACAGTGTGGCAACACAATGATAATGGTAACATGCTGATGTTTAGCAAGTATAATACTTATCATCTACCACTGTTTTAGTTCAGTGTTTTATCATAGTAACATTAGCTAGTTTGCAGTGGATCACTGAAAAAATAACGTCTAGGTTAGGCACATGTTGTAGTTTATAGTTACAAAACCTAGTGTACTTAAAAGCATCACTTTGTTTTTGTTGTTTTTTAAACTTCATTATGGCACCTTTCAAATATTCAAAAGGCATAAGTCTTTGTTTGTAGCAAAGTGGAACAATCCTTGTCAAAACTGGTGAAGTTTATAAGTGGTTGGCTGGACAAATTTGACATGTCTTTTGGGAAATCTTGGCAGTCCACCAACAATAGCCTGTCAATTATCCAGTCAACAGTAAACAACTGAAGTAGTGTCTCGCATAAATTGTTATAAGCTTCATCAGCTTTACCAGAGCTGACACACAGACTTCTCAGTCTTTTGGCTTGTTAGGAATTGTGTAGTGTAACAATACTTAACATAAGGAGAAACTTGAAAGAAGTGTTTTGATGCACTTGCTTCTGCCTGCAGTAGCCTTCAGCAAATAATGTATCCCAGTGTAGTTAATGAGGAAAGATATGAATGGTCAAATGTAGCTGAGGCATTGAGTTACCCCTCTTTGAAGTGTTGCTTTTTGAATATTAATACAATTCATGACCTATTTGCTACTTAACGTTATGTAAATTCCCGATGGCCTTGTTGCCCTGATGCTTTCATAGAGGATAGAAAGATGCTTTTGGCACAACCATAATATAATTAAAAAGGGAGAGCATGTATAAACTTTGTAATGAGAACCAAGGATGTGGCTTCAACACTGTTTTTGCATTTTTTTGGATGTCTAAGCAATTTTAAAAATGAGCATCAAAGTCAGGATCTTATTATATTATAACAAAAAAACCTCTGGGTGAAGACATTTGTTTGACAGCAGTGCTCCCTGGGGTGTAGAAGATGGTTACCCAACACCCCCACCTTGCCATCTGTCTGGATCCATTGTAGCTTGTTGTAAATCCCACAAGGATACTTTCAGTGCACAGAGACAGAAACACAGAAAAGTGCTTTTAGGAAACACAGCAAACTCGCAGCCTGTCACGAGAGTCGAGTATGAAATGAGAGTCTTGCAATGCCTTGAACTATGTACTGCTTAAAAAGTTATATTCAAGTTTAAATATAATTGTGTCTGAGTTGCCACCAAGAAAACAGAGAGGAAAGTTTTTCTACTAGTGTTTGTAGACAATGCTGTGTACATAAATATTTATTCCTGGGTGTTCTGAGATGCATTAAATCTGAAATAGGTTTTTACACGGTTCTGTGAGACAGCTTTAAGAGAACAGTGATCGGAGTGGATATAGCCTGTGTCTGACATGTCAGGGTTTATGTTGCAGTTTTATAAACCTTGTCCTGTGCGGTGGTCAAGTTACCGAAGAAGATGCCAAAAGGATTTGCTGTGATGAGGGCATCTGGGTTGTCCTGTGTCCCCACATGTCTATTCTGCTTAGTCTCCTTGAGCAAGAAACCAAATCCTTATCTGCTCAGTAGGTGGCACATTATTTATCTGACACTGTTCCAAGGCAAAACATATTGCATTTCCAAAAAAACATTAACACGAAAATGGCTTTTACTCATATCGCCAAAGTGTAGTGAGTAATCAAGTTATATTAAGACACGACAAGACTCCATTTAGAAGCTATGGATTTCGTCCCCAATAGATTGATTTAAAGGGGGAATTGACCTAGGATAAAGTGAATTCTCTGTCAAACCATCTAACTTTTGAACACACATCTACAGTTAAATGTAAAGTACCTCTGCAGTATGCTCAATGATGGTATTTCAGGGCACATCACATCCAATCTTTTCCAATCTCTCCATGGGTACTTCAACAATGACAATTCACAAGCATATTGTTGCAGGAATCTATAATAATCTTGAAAATCGTGAAGTAATAATAAATGGCTAAGAAATCATCAAATTAAACATTTCCCTACATTTCCCGAAGATTATGCCCTTACACTTTTCTTACACCTTTTCCATGCCTAGCTGGCATCACTTTTACTCACATCATCAATCTGATATAACATTGCCCACAATAAGGAATAAACCACAACACATACAGTACACTTATGAATTGCATGTCGGCGTGTGGGGGGGAATGCAGGACTAAAGTAATATAACATGGCCATTTAGTACAGCATGTAATGTCTCTTTCTTTGTAATTATGGCCTTCAAAGAAATACTCAATAGGGAATATGTTAGGGGAATAATACTTAAGTCTCTTCCCCCATTTAAAGGTTTAATCAGCTGAACTGTACTTGTCAGAACAAACTGAACACTTGAACATTTTCAGGCGAGTGGTTAGTCTCCTTCTTAAAGCTGTTGGTTCAGTTGTGAGAGATGGTCAGGGAAGAGATGAAGGAAATGTGCAACAGTGCAGCTATAGCTGCATTTAAATTCAGGCTGACACAGTACATGGACAATCTGTAATAGTCCACTCGCACTTCATAGTACTTGATTCAAAAGCTTCACAGCCAAGTCAGATTTATGTGGAGTGTGCAATTATATCACTATCACTAAGAAAAGATTGTATAAAATAATACAAACTATAAATTGTTGTATGTCATTTTTGTTTTGGCGTTGATGCTTTTGATTTTGAGATTTGTGTCTCTCCCTCTCTCATTTGAATAAGGAAAAAAGAGCCCTTTCAGGTTCAATCGTTTTCAAACCAGGAGGAGACCCTGCCATAGAGGATCACCCTGGTGGTAAATAAACCCACCACGAGACAAGAAACATACTTTAGATGTGTAAAGACACATTTTACAACATATTCACAAATGTGGTAAGGTTGTCCATCGAGGCTTGTTTGTTGGCACTATAAATGACAGGCTAAAGCGTGCAAGTCCGGCGAGATACAGAGAAGGACATGCCCTTGATGTGCTGAAGAGCCATGAGGAAAACGAGATGATAAAAAGAGGGTGCGTATCAGGCATGGACTGGAGGTTAATGTGAGATGAGTGACTGCAGGCAGAATGTGAGCTTTATAGTGTGCCAGTGACTGAAAGAGGGACAAGATTGTATACAAAGTGGATCATTTTGAATTAGTGACTATTATTAGTTGTATGGGTACTGCCAGGAAAATCTCAGAGAATGAAATTATGCATACAGCCAACAGACTGATGTTGTAATACAGAGCACTCCAGCTATGAAAGCCTCTTATAAACATCAATTCACTGTATTCACAACACAGCATTTTATTTCACCTTTTGCCAAAGCTTTTCTTTTCTCTTGATGTGAAATATTATTCTCATGTTTAGTGTATATGGGAGGATGAAGAGGGATTTTATTACTTTTCTCAGGATGGCAGTCATAAGCCTGGATAAGCTTATTAGTGTGTCTCACACATACTGTTTCTAGTTGTTGCAAATATACTGGCAAAGTTTAGCACATCTCGGAACCAAATCCCCCTTTCTGGGTTAAGTAAATACCACGCTACCCCAACAGCAATACATTTCTCTTCATATCAATCTAAAATTATGGACCTTACCACGACATACAACATATTCAAGGACACTGGACACACATGAATGTCAGTTTATGTTCAAGATGTAATGCATCAATTATTACTGAAGCCTTTTACCTTGCCTGAAAGTTGTAGGAAGGAACAAAAACGTTGAAAGACGAAAGAAAAGGATAAAGGTATGCCACATTGGCTGGCTGAAGTCCTTGAGGCAGGCATGAATACACTCTGAGTCAATAATTTATTCACCCAGACACACACAGTCAAACACACACACATACACACACACACACACACACACACACACACACACACACACACACACACACACACACACACACACACACACACACACACACACACACACACACACACACACACATACAAAGGGCGACGGAGAGAGACAGAGAACTGCTGCAAAGGAAAACAGAAGACTCAAAAAAAAGCTTCAGGGACAGAAACACAGACTGAGACTAACAACTGGAAGACATACATATGTTGCCAGATGTGAGATTGTGCTCTTTGCTACGAAAGAAATATAGACATATCAAGGTTGTTTAAGTCAGTGGTATTTCTACAATGTTGTAAGCCTGATGTAAGCAAATAGTAAAGGTTTTTTCCCTTGGTGAATTCTTACAGTCATATGCCGTCTTCACACTGCCTGACACATCTCTTCAAGCTTACATAATGTAGATCTGCCCTAATTTCCCTCTTCCTAGCTGAATTGGGGTCTTCAAGCAGCTAAGCAACATAACATCATCAATCTGACAAACACATTGAGTCGAAGGTGATCCACTGTGCTTTGTTGTCTTATTAAAATTAGAATACAACAAGAAATTCACAAGTAAATATAATTCAGATGTATGCATTTCTTGCAACTCAGCTTGAGTCTTTCATAAACAATGTTTACAATTTAGGACGTGCAACAAACACACATGTTAGAGAGCTGAGTTACAAATGAGTTCACATTCAGCGTAGTATATTTTTGCTCCAGATTTTTTTTTCTGTGTCAGGTAATTGGATGTTTCCATGGATACTGCTATGTATGCAAGTGTCGGGTAGCATGTGCATAAAGATGTGTTCATATTGCACAGTTACAGTAAGGTCACATATCCTTACTCAAGCTTTAAACACACCAAGAATAACACTATAAAACATCCTTTGTTGCTTTGAGATGCTTGAGAACAAACATTTAGAATCTAAAGAGTACAAGATACTCATATTTTGAAAAGTACTTTTTGTAACACTGCCCTGGGCCTGCTCTGCTAATGTTATTTGCGCGTCTGTTTGAACGCTGTAGGCATCAGATAATCATTTCATTTATACATGAGAGAATTGATCGTTTGAGTTCTTAGTCAACATGGTGGTTCTGAGTGAAGCTAAGACACCACACAGTACTATCTATGCCACTTCAACGTTGATTATGCAACACACCCATTTTTGATATATCCCATTTGCCTATTTGAAACCATGACAATGGCTTGATCTGAACATTTGAGTTGTGTATTATAATTGTAGTAAAGGCCAATGTTTTTCTATGCAACATTTTCAAAGCTGTCCTCTCTGTGCACTATGACATTTACTTCACACACCATTTGTTTAGAGGGTGAAGGGAACACAGAAACCAGGGTATAACAAATGAATGCATATCTTTTATTCGTCAGCTAACAACTAAAGAAACAGCACAATGTAGATATATTTACCCCACATAATCCTAGTTGTACTGTGTTTTTTTTGCAGTAAGAGACCAGATTCTTGCTTTTCAGATCTAATTTAAGTTTGCATGGAAATGCTGATGAAGTGTTCTATATACAGATCTGAGGTTGACATAGAAAAGCAGTGTTTCATATGAAAAAAAATAAAAAAAATAAAATCAAACGTAAAAAGGTTGGGGTCAAATAAGACACTGTCTGGATCTCTTATTTTTTTGCAAATTAAACATTTGTTCACATACACAGGACAGTCACATTTCAATTCAACATATTTTTGGATTATCAGTATTTGCAGTCTCACATGTGACAGATATCGGCATTTGGTCATAGATAACAAAAAGCTGAAAGAGCAAAACATATATCAAATGTCTGTTATATACAGTAAATACTGTGTTCCATTACACAGCTGCCGTCTCAAGATTCATACAGATTGAAAGAAACAAAATGTTAAAGATATTGGATTTTCCTCCATCAACCCTGGAAAATTAAGTTATTAGTATTTGTGTTGTTCTATTTTGTCATCTGTTGAATTCCTTTTGTTGCACAAAATGTACCACACATTTATAAAAAAGCAATTATTTAAAGAAATAAAACAATTACCTAAATGTTGGACATCGCTCACAATACAAACATTGTGTGTGTAACTTTCTGTGCAGGTTTACAGTGTTTTCACCACTAACTTTACACCAATATATTGATTTAAATAAATCCTACATGTAGTACAAATCTGTGCAGGTTAACATCATGCTGCACTGTGTTGACTTCATTTTAATTCCAATAAATGTTCTCATAGCAGACACAGACCAAATTACGAAATAATCACAAAATGACTGTGGACTTGTAAAAGGCAACACACCGAGACTGTATACTTGATAAACAGCATGACTACTGCTGCAGTGTAATACATGGTGACATGCAGACACAGTCCAGATACACATGTCCTCTAATTAGCTGAGCAAAGATGACAGGTTTAGGGCATAATACTGCATATGAGGTGAATGTACACTGTGTATTAAACTGTTAGGGAAAGTCACATTTCTGTGCTTACACTATTGACCCAGAAATGTGTTTGACTGCATTAGGACTGGATGATGTGCTTTGACTTTCTTAGAGCATAGACCATTTTGTGCATAAAGCAGTCATTCGGTGTGCTTCTCAATCTATTAGCTCTTGAAGACCTTTATGCATTTGTTACACACACCATCAATCCCTTCTTAGTGAGACATAACGAGACTGCTAATTGCAGTCAAATTGCCAGATTTCATGCAACCAAGCACACAAATGAAACAATGCCAAATAAATGGTGTTTTTCATTGTGATGCAATACACACACATCCTCTCAGCATGTTGCTTTAAACACATTAAATTAAACATTAATGAAGTCTTAGAAAAAAACTATTATCCAAAATGTGAATATTCTGAGGAGTTTCTGAGTGTTCCTTTTTAAATAAAGATGTATGACATTTGATAAAATGCTTTAATATCATGTTCATGAGCAACTGAGAGGATGGGCTGTTTGCATTTTGTAAAGATTGTCTGAGTTAACTCCATAGCTATGCATAGTGCATAATGATTTAACATGTACTTTTACGTACACAGCTATCATACCTACTTCTATGGCTATACAGTACGCACATGTTACCATATTGTGCATTTTATAAAGTGACATCATTGTTAACCTGTAGAAGTCAATAGTGCAGTTTTTTAAAATACAATGAAATGAAGAAAATAAATATCCCTTTGTACAAAAATGTGCAATCATTTAAAATATGTTGAAACATTTTCAGTTGAATTTTCGACAGAAGCAGGAAGATACTCATATTGTATTGAAAATCTACTCAAATATGTTGCAACTGGAAGATAGCTTTTGTAAGTGTATTCAGACATAAAAAAAAAGGTTGTCAGTTTACAATAAAACACAGGAATTTAGTATTCTGAGTGTCAAACTTCGCATATGTTATGAGACGATTTTCTTTTGCTTTGGTTCTGGTACGAATAAATAAAGACACATTACATTCTCAACAAGTATGTTTTCAAGCTGTATGTTTGCAAGAGCATACATGTTTGTGACAAATGATATAGACCTTTAAAGCTCCCACTTCAGTTACAGTACATCTGAATACAACTTTGATTATAATCTTTTAGTTGCAACATTTCTGAGTAAAACAATGCATTGATATGTAACTCAATACAAGTGCAACACGTGTCCATAATCCACAATTGTAGTTGGTTTGGAGATGGGGAGGCTCTCATCACAGATTAGGTTTGTTCAGTGTATTTTTAGGAAATATTAATTAATCTCTTACAAATCTGCAACAAGAGAGCATTGACTGGTCTCATAATCTGTGATTTGAGATATTAAATTGTAATTACTTTTATGATCTCATGCACTAAATATTATCATCCCAGAGCTGTGCAAGTGGGAGGAAAAACTGCCTCCCTAATGTGTGACTACATTTTTTACTGGAGCACAATTTCAGGGTATAAAACAGATGCGTCTTTTGTTACACCTACACACGTAGGTCAAATGAATGTTTACAGATACATTTCCTGTTAAAATGAATTTGATTTGTTTGATTTTGTAGCCATGGGTATAACTGTTAAACAAATCTAGGTTATTTTGGGATATGAACATATCTGCACACTTCATTGACATCATAATGCAGCTAATTTGAGAGAAAAAAGCTCTGTCTCACATTATGCTCAATGAAACAGCTCTAGGATGTATTTTAGGTAGGGATAAGGTCATAAAACCCAATCATTTCTGGTTGATATTTACAAATGTTAATCAAACTGTTGAATTCCACAGGGGTTAAGGGTTACTTTAAACTGAGAAGTGTTCCACTTTGTTACTCAATCCTGTAACACACAATGTCCAGAAATGCATATAGTCACACTGCATTGTACTTATAAATGTCATGAAATAGTTCTGCCTGTTTTTCAAACAGGGTCTGATTCCTGATAAAAATAGAAACATTGCAACAATGCATCCAATCTGACCGCCCAGGTGTCAGGTCTCTCAAAACTGTGAAAATGTTGTTCGCTTCTCCAGAACTTCAAGGTAGTCTGGATCAATATGAAGCTTTGCTTTAAGTTCCCAGTACTCACTCCTGTTGGGCTCCACATACACAGTACTTGGTGCTGCACAATACAGTATTGTCTGTTGTATTCTGTCTGGCTGCACGTATTGATTCCTTGCATCAAAGTCTGAGGTATACAGACTTGAAGAGCGTGCCGCATGCCTGCATGGTAACGTATTGCTGTAGCGTGTGTGCTTGTCAGGTTCAAGTACATCTCTGTAGTAACACTCATGATCATCTCGGTGAGGGGTGGAGGGCTTGTTAAGAGGCTCTGGAGTGGTGGCACTGTATTCCAAGCTTATTACATTACTGGCTGCCTCTTCATCCGAGTTACCCAGAAAAGCACTGCTCAACTCGTCAAAGTCTCTAAATCCATCCACTGATTTGCTGTCCGTCGGGGTTTGGGCAGTAGTTCTGCATGTGGGTTCTGCGGGAGGTGGGATGAACTCATACACATGTCCTGCAGATGTTCTGACTTTGGGAATGGATCCCTTTTTGTAGAGGCCGTATTCAATGTTGAGAGAGCTAATGCAAGCATTCATGGAGTTATTATGCTCTATTTGACACTTTTGATGTCTCTTTTTCATTACCACGAACAATCCTGCAGCCACAAACACAGACACAATGAAGATGAGGAGAAGGGCTAGAATCATCACAGATAAAGGAATGGCGCTGTATTGTGTGTCATAGTCCAAGGATGTTTCTATGGTGATAGTGCTGCCAGGAAAAGATTCTTCCGAGGGTGGGATCATGGAGGCAAGTATATCAGAGTTATTAGGGCAGAAATTTGTTGTCTTAATGTATCTCATATCCTCCCCAGCTAGCTTCTTAGGCGATCCACAGATGACATTGTTTACAACCGTGCCTGTGCTAAGCTGCTCCAGCCACATCTTCAACTCCAGTATGCTACAAGAGCAATCCCAGGGATTCTCAAACAAATCTACCTGCACCAGTGCTGTAAGCTGATCTAGCACGCCGCTGACCGGCAGGTATCGGAGATGGTTGCTCCGAAAATTCAGTCTGGCCAATGTGAGGCCGTTTAATGTTCCGACTGGTAAAGTTTTCAAGAGGTTATTGTTCAGGAAAAGAAGCTGAAGTTTAGGAACATGCTGAAAGGTGTCAGAAGTCACCTCTTTAATGACGTTGTATTCTAAGTATAAGAACTGTAAAGTCTCCAGGCCATAAAACATGTTAGCTGTAAGATGGTCAATCACATTCCCGTTAAGGTATAGTCTTCTTAGATGTGTCAAATCGCCAAAAGCTCGGTCATGTATGCGAGATATTCGATTGTTACCCAGGTGAAGCAAATCTAATCCAGTCGCCTCAATAAAATCTGATCGACGCACCACAGGGATAAAATTCCCAGTTAGATACATCTTTTTGGGATTGTAAGGTTTGGGATTTAAGTCGGAGATGGACTCAATTTTTCGCTCTTGGCAGTTCACATTCAGGCCAAGGTCTGAAATTTGAAGGTTACATGTGCAGGCAGTTGGGCAATCTAAAGGCACAGGGGATTTGGTTTGATATGAAATAATTTGCCCATAATTTTGTGGTTTGTTTGATGAGATGCGAGCAGTGGGCCTTGATTTTAATTTTCTTGACTGGCGGGGTCCCTTAGTGGGTCTTGATGAGGACCGTGCAATTGCAGATGAGGTGAAGGAGGCTGGGAGTAGAGCTGGTGTGGTCCTATAGTATGCATCGGTGCTCAAATGTGGCAGCTGGGGCATCTCATATTCAGCAATGGCTCTCCTCGGGCACAACTCCTGTTTTGATACTTCATCGAGATCTCTTCCATGAAGCCGGAAAGGGAACTCACAAACAACGTCTCCAACTAAAGCTGAATATGATATGCTCTCGAGCCAGGTTTTAAGAGCAATGAGCTCACACGAACAGTTCCACGGATTCTCCTCCAGCTGTAACTCCACAACGCTGTTCATGTGCTCCAGCAGACCTGAGTAGGGGAGGACTTTAAGCTGATTCCCCCTTAAGTCTAAATGAGTCAAGGGTACATACTGGAAAATGTTCACAGGCAGAGAAGATATTAAGTTGTCATTTAGAATCAGGACCTCCAGATGTGGAAGTCTGCTCAAGGCATTAGGCGCCACGTGAGTGATATAATTATTATCAATTTGTAGATATTCCAGAGTTTCAAGGCCAAAGAAAATCTCTTCCTTCAAGGCATCTATTTTGTTATTGTTGAGATGCAATCGTTTTAATCCCTGAAGTCCATTAAAAGCTCCTGATTCCACTTCAGATATGTCATTATTTCCCAGATGTAATATTGTAAGTCCTTTGTAGTCAACAAAGTCATTAGCAAATAGCTTTTTCAAAAGGTTCCCTGTTAGCAGCAGATGATACTGGGAGAAGTACACTGGGCTTATGTCTGAGATACTTGAAACTCCTCTGTTTTCACAGCTCACTGTGAGAATGCCCTCTCTCTCCTCACAGGCACACAGTCGTTGACATATTTCTCCATAACTGCCAAACATCTCAACAATGCACACTGACATTGCACTTAGCAAAACATATGAAATCCAAAGATGCATCTTCGTGCACAATGATGGCCGAGCTCACAGTCCTGCTAAGGTATCCTCAATGTCATCTAGAAATAAAAGACATACATGGTGATGTAAAACAGTCAGACTGCAATAAAAGCAACTTCCACACAACATGCTGTAGCCTGCATAAGTCAAAGGTTAATTTTCTGTTATCCAACACAAGGGTCACTTCTGGCTGTGTGGCTGCTGATTCTATAATGGCTCAAACAAGGCAGCATAGAAAGCAACTCCTCAAGCTATGTAAACATCAAAAAAGCAAGGTCAAAGCTGTACATAAGCATGAAACAATGGACTTAATCCAATGTGAGGGGAAGCCACATCACGTTTGCTTGTTAAGAAATCAAAATCAAATCAGTTTAAATGAAATATTTGTAAAGTAAAGAAGGTTAGCTGAGGTTCTGCATGACAAAGCACGCCTTGTAAGACGTCAAACAGTCAGCTTAATTTCTGACCAAGTCCTGGTAGACATACATACCTCACGCACATTGATGCAGATGAACACTCGTTGGGTTGTAATTCAGCGCATCTTTTATTTTTAATCCGTCAAAACGAAGGAGGAAACACAAGCTTACGTTCGTCGTTTTTAATGCACCGGAGAGGATGAAAGAAACGCTGATAAATCATAACTGCCAAATGCTTCTGATTAACGACGCTGTGCCGGAGGAGACACAGCTATGCCTGGTAACAAAGTTGCTTATTCGCTCGCTCGCTCCCTCGCTCGCTCGCTCTCTCTCTCTCTCTCTCTCTCTCTCTCCTCTCTCTCTCTCTCTCTCTCTCTCTCTCTCTCCTCTCTCTCTCTCTCTCCTCTCTCTCTCTCTCTCTCTCTCTCTCTCTCTCTCTCCATGGACGCTGCATGGACTCCGTGCACGCACGCACGCACGCTCGCTCGGTGGTCGGGAGGATGTCAAGTCATTTCATGCACAAAGAATCAGCTCAGTGGAGCATCGAGATACATCCCCCCAAAAGATGTTGACCTACCTACAGAAAAGATGTCCCAAAAATATATCAATAAATCACCATGCCGAGCGCTCCTTCGTTCAAACGGTCTGTTAAACAGTTTATCATGTCATTCATTCTGAAAACAAAACCCACTGGATTTTCATAATCTGTCTATCCCGTGATGTTTATTGATGTAGCTGCTTTTTTTTCTACACATCCCACTTGAGAAAAGCAGTAGTTCACAGTACATAAGGTGCTGTGCAGGTGCCCATATCTCTATAACTACCTCAGTGGTCAGAGGTTTTTAAGTTTTAATGGTATAGGTTCAGTGAGAATATTTTGTAAAAATCCAGGTAACAGTCATCCCTTGAATGAACTGTAAAACGGAATCCATTACAGCCAGTGAAAAGCTGCACTAAAGTGCTTATATGGCCGTGCAAAAGAGCCATAATAATCATGTCATCCACTGCCTAATGCATCCACACACTAGGGCTTTTCCATGGTATATATATTGATCTACCCCCTGTGCTAGCAACAAGCTGCATATAACTAAAAGTAGTCTTGTAATGGTGTTATATTTGCCTGTTTATTTTGAAATAAAATGTAAAACTATGAGTCACAGAGTATGACTCATTGCCCTTATTGAGTTTGTTTTCACCTGATCTTAATGGGAAAAAACAAACAGTTTTGGCATGAGTTCTTGCGGCAGTATAATTAGACTGAATTATTCAACTCTCTCATTTTCATATATCAGATGGAGCATCTGGTGGGACATGTTGGTACGAAATGTCGTGTCAGTTTAGTGACAGAGCGGAAAAGGTAAGGAAGGAGACCTGTCATGCTCATCCCCACCTGATGCAGTTGCACTCGTGTGGAAACATGTCAAGCATGGCGTTGTATATCGCTGTGTCCTCGCAGAGCTATATCCATCATCCTCCCCACTTGGCTCTTGTTCACATGGGAGGAGAGGAAGCACATCAGGGACATTGCCTGTGGCTCATATTAGAGAGTATGAAGACTGTATTCATCCTGCATGCAATTCATTTGCTTCTGTTTTCTCTGCCTTCAGAGGTTTTTGCTGCATATTTGGCTAGGCCCTCAGAATTAGCTAAACCACATCATTACACCACTATTTTAGCATAAATTAGCATTTAGGTTTCTTGCAATATGATAATAAAGTTTTCAGCTGGGGCAAAATAGCAATCATCACCATCATCTGAATGAAAGGATTCAGGTTTGTTTTTTTTATATTAAGGAAATGCTATTTCAAATTTGACTATGTCAATTTTGCGTGGTCACATTCTTCTTACGTTCAAATATCTTTGCATCTCTCTGCAGTATGATAATGAATACTGTTCATCCATGGTCACAATGTGCAGAGGGAACATGAGGCATACACAGGCGATGCATGATACGAGCCTCATTTAATACCCCTCCAAGTCTTCCACGACACTGAACATAATCTTCACCAACTGGGAGCAGAAGACAGCAACCACACGTGCGTGCGTGCGCATACACACACACACACACACACACACACACACACACACACACACACACACACACACACACACACACACACACACACACACACACACACACACACACACACACACACACACAAAAGGAATCAGCATAACAAATGTGTGGAAAAACATGATGATGACTAACAATAATGTGCTCCAAGGTCAGTAATACACAAATGAAGTTGGAGCAGTGCCACAGAGGATGATGGGTATTGCTTCTGATGATGTCCCTTACAGATGGTGGGTTGCACTTTGTCATCTGTGTCCAACACTCTGCATCCCATGAACTTTTTCTGCTACTGTCTGACAGAAACATTACTCTGTGGGCTTCAGAAGTGGTGTTAAAAAAGCATACAACACAGTCCTTTTCACATTACTGTGTCAACACATTATGCAGGATTTTTTTCCCCACAGAGAACACGCTAAAGCTTTTGAACCCTTGAATAATTACTCAAGTGGTGGAAATATAATTTGATATAATCTGGAAAACGAAAGGAAAACTTCTAACTAACTAATTCCAGTATTTGCAATTAAAACTGTATTTGCAGGCCAGAAAAGGAGTCCTTGGAAACTAAAGAACCACACATGGAGTGAGGGGATGGTCAGACGAGGCGTTAAGAGACAGGACTGGGAAGAATGGGCCGCGAGGGGAGGACATGCAGTCTGCCTGACACACTGCATCATCTCTGAAAATACCGTCCGTTGGGGAGGTGCAGTGTTTTTCCAACAAGTCCCTTGTCTTCCCTGAAATGAAGCCGTTATTGAATGACAGAAAGAGGTCGCTTATGTCAGTGCCAAAGGTGGGTACAGAAAAAGCAGAATAGGAATATCAGGAATGGCGGAAACCGTTTCAGGAGGAAGGCTTAGGAGAAGGAGAGGAGAGGAGAGGGCAGCAAAAGAATGTGAGCAAGTTTGTAGGGGCATGAAAAACATCTTGGTTACAAGAAATCTAACAGCAGGCAGCCTGAGAACATGCCTCGCAGAGTATCTCTGGTCTCCCTAGAGGAGGATGAGGAGAAAAAGATGATGGCCATATTATCAGCCATCATGGACGACACTTCTTACCTCCCCATGGATCCCTAAGTGCCCAGAGCAGCTCCTTCTCTGGCAGGCAGCTCCATAAAAAAGCGGCTCCACGACATGTTTTTCATTTCCACTGCCACAAGGCCCTACAGTCTTTACTATTCTCATAAATAACGCTATTAACTATACTTACAAGTGTTTTTGAACTATTAATTATTAATATGGGTATATCTACTTTTTTTAAATCAGGCTGGTCAAACATACTATATGATGCTATTATTTAGTGTAAACATTGTTCTCATTCACTTATTTTCAGTACAATTATGCTTTCATTGAAGTTCTACTCATAGCATTATGTCTATTTACTTTATAATCAATGAACTCTTATTTTTTTATTTCCAGTGCAATCTCATACATTTTTTGTTATTTGTCACACACATTATGTAACACTCTGATCTAATTTGCATATGACACTGCATTTTTTGAAGTCAAATGTCATTTATTTTGTTCTTGAAAACAAGATGGCGGTTTTGAAGCGCATGCACATTGCGTCTTCATCTTTTAATCTACCCCTGTAGCCCACCAAACTGCACTCTCTTAACTCATCGGCCACACCACTTCATCCAGACCTGACCTCAGATATCCCTTAACACCGCCAACTGGCACCCTGGACTTTGTGAAGTATGGACATTGAAGTGGATTTCTGGGCTTATTCCATTTGACCTTTAAAGGACTGACCGTTGTGTTATAATTGACATTTTCCCCAACAACAGTTTCTTACACCCTCAGCCACCTGAGGGTGTGTGTGTGTGTCTCTCTTTGAATTAGTGCTCCTGTGCTCGCCTGTATTATTTTTCCAAAGTCCCATTTTCTTATGGTGTTACCTCCCATATAAAGGGCTGAGTTAGAAAGTGTTGCTGTATTTTCCGTTAAAGCCCATTGTAGCACAATAACAGATACACTTGACGACAAAGGAAAAGGCAACCTGATTCTATTTCTTGAACACCTTAGTGTTGGAGCAATATATTATTACATATTTTTTAACAATCATAAAATGTCTCTGCTTTTTTATTAGACTGCCCTTCTCCTGTCACATTTTAACGTTCCCTAGCGAGATCTATAACGTTTTTCCTATATCATAGTAGCCATAATTGTACATACTCATCATAACCTTTTAATATCAAGGGCTTGCCATTCGTTACTCATCCTGCTGCGGATGACTGATGTGCCTTAGAAGAAGTTTTGTGGTAAACTATCTATACTTTATGTGTTGAGTTGCACTACTGCTTTGAAGTATTTCATTATTTCCCGTCAATAATCTGAAGCTCTCCCACATTTTCTTTGAGATCTTGTGGAAATGTTTTTAAGTGCTGCTGGAGGTCTATGGACCTCAGTAGGGACACTGCTGCTCAGAACATGCAACTAAATCAGAGCTTTTGTTTTTATGCTAGATGCTTTGGCACCACCTGTTGGTCAATGTTAAGAAATATAATAGGGAGGGGTAGATACACAATGGAGGAATAGGAGATAAAAGGAAGGATTGCACCTGAGAGTAATTGGTGGTTAGTGATGCATTCAGATGTCTCCTTATGTATGAGTAGACATAGTTATTCTCATTATTCGATCTGTATAAAGAAAATGCAAATACTTGCAAGTACATTTTCTGCTTTATTTGTCCTTATCATAGTTAATCCGTAGGTGACAAGGACATGGTACTTTGTCATGAAAAGTCAGCCTTCACTGTTGCCGTATCCCTGCATAATTTGAAATAGAAGGATGAGAAGAAGGCAACATTTAAAGTTATTATCTTTCACCACAGGTCAGGTCAAATGAAATTACTTTTGGGTGATGAGAAATCGACAAAAGAAAAACTGGATTCCTTTTACTGGCTTAACCTTAACAGTTGAGTTTCGAGTTTGATTTAGAGAGAATACAAGAGTGCATTGAAGAGGTAAGTCAGTACATCTGAAGAATAGTGCCTTGAAGAAAAAACAGGAAACAATTATCACCAACAGCCATGGTCAGAATGTAATTTCGCATCCTTGGCCGTTTCATGTCTATACCATACAGTGAGAAATAACTGGAGTGAAATTGTATTGCAGCCATTTCTATTTGCTTCAGGTACAGTCAGGTTACTAAACTCTTACTGCTGGTAGCCACACGTGCACAAACTGTCTTTGATCTCGGACAAGAAAAGAGTACTTCACTCCAATATCTGCAAGTTTATAATGACTCAGGTGAAAATTGTAGCTAAACATATAATATATTTTAACAGAAAATAAATGTATGACATTTCTGCTCTTGTTTCTTTTGTGTTTTTAAAGTATTCATTTTCTTATTCTTGTATTTCATTTTTATTCGTATTAGTGCTACTGCTACTACAACTAGTTTTACTACTACTAATACTAATACTAATCATCATCATTGTTGTCACATCATACATCATTATTATTAATATGACTCTCACTATTACTGTTGTTGTTTGATTGATATCATTTGACAATTGTTTTTCAAAAGAACAAAGTCATTTTGTTAAATTATGTAATTTTACCTCAAACCTCAGGGTGTCACTGCTGACTCAGGAAAGAGTTTGGTTTGGATTACCTTTCTTTGTACTCCTTTCTTTGTTCCTTTCTATCAATAGGATATGGAGACATTTAACTATTCACAGCTGGAATACAAATATAATCATTTGCTACGAAAATGTCGAACCAAATCTCAAAAATCATTGTCGATGGACCAACTTCAAACATTGACCACATGGTTGTTTAATACTTTATGCAAATCGTGACTCTGATTTGCAGCTGGGTGACGGTTTTGTTTGGAGTTAATGACCTGATGGTTCAACAGAAGCTCATTACATTTTTGTGCATTTCCCCTTTAAATCTGTCTCTTTTTTTTTAGCTGCAATTCTTGGAAGTAAGACAGAAAACATTGAATTTGGCTGTGCAGGAAAAAAAAAAAAACATGACACTCATTAATTAGCGCTTAAGTATTTTATAAACTGACAGGAAGCATGAAAAATGTTGCCTCATTTGGCTGAAAAAAAAAATTCCAAACAGCCACCGCTTGACAATGCTCCATGTTCTGGATGTGGAAATCAGAGGGCTGTCTGAAAGAACAGCTATTTACTGTCTCCTGCTTAGAGCTGATGGGAGCAAGATAAAGTCTTGACATGTTCACTAAGGTCAATTGCTGTGTAGTGTCTGTACGTACCCAGATACCAGGGATGCTTCCTTCCCTCTTAATTAAATACTATTCCACCTTATCTCCGTTACTCATGCTGACAAGACTCTTCGGCAAACTAAAGACATCTTTTCTTTGGCTGACAGATCAAATGCTAATGAATAAACAAACAACAATCACCATGCAAGTCTAGAAATGAACAAGATGTGCCAAAGCTCTCTGAGGATTGCAAAAACCACACTGCTAATCTGATGCAGAAAGATCTCTGCAGGCTTTATCTTCGACTCCGATGACTCAAGAGTGGAGGTAATTACCTTGGTCAGAGAAATCGTTGTGGAACATAATGGAAAAGTAACTGTGTGGGGAGTTGAACTTAGTGACATTTAACCGTGGGAGCAAGGACACTGAATGTAATTTCTGGAGAAGAAAGAATATGTCAGCAGTGTTTAATCGCCGTATTTGTAAAGGAGTGAAGAGAGACACAGCTGTGTTGTGTTGTCGTTCAATTACGGTGACCTACATGTGTGACAATCAAAATGTGACAGTTTTGTCTTTGGAGTAATTGTTTAAAAATTAAATTCTGGCTAACACAAAGCTACTTTGATTGTCGAGTGTTGATACTTTGCCGACTTTCCCACACAGAAACAGGTTGTTACTGAATTCCCCACAGAGAAAAGACAAACAGTGGATTGCAAAAGTGTGGCAGCAGGGTACTTGAGCTTTATTTAGCTATGTGCTTTTAATTCACAGGGGGATTGGGTGCAACGTTGATTGTTCACAACCAGAGCATTAAAAAAATGGAGGCCTCTGTGATGTTGCCACGGTAACACACATTGTGCCTTTAGTGACAGCCTCTGCTCATCTTTTTGGTGATCATTTGCAGCCATGATAGTATCCTACTCACACTGCACTCTTTCTCTGTGCTGAATAAGTCATGGGATTGGTCATGTTTTACTCATTTTGTATGCATTTTATAATGAGGAAACATATTTTGTCATTTACTTGTTAACATGGTAATTAGCTTGCAGTGTATACATTTGCATTCATGTTGTGTCATGTTGTCTGACAGGGTGGTGCTGTGTGTTTAAGAGTGTGTGCATGTTTGCATGCATGTATCAACATGTTGTTTCGGTTGCTGGGTGTTATGTCCCTGTTCCGCACCAGCGATGATCATTCAGCTGACCATCACCTTTCTCCCTGCTCTCATGTGGATGTAGTTAGAAAGCAGGCAGGAGTACCAGCTGAGACGGCATAAACAGCATGAGTATTTTCATCACGTTTATCAGACCATCCACCATCCAAACAGTTATGGAGTTGCTTTCATTTTCAGCTCATATTTGTATAGCCTTAGGCAGTAACCCAGAGTAATGCCTAGTGGCAGGCAGGACTCAGATAGCTGTGCATCACTGACGTATTCATGTCTCAACTTAATTAAGGTGAAGGCTGGTGTTTGTAAAATGTTATTCCAAACAATAGCCCAGGTTTCTTTCTGCCATTCATAATCAATATTTCATCTGGATATGCATAGAAATCAGAGCATACGCCGGTACATTCATTTAGCCTGAATTCTCTGCAGAAGATGACAGTCTGTACTGCATACTTAATTGCAAATTCAGAGGATGAGGGGATAATAACGTGTGTGCATGTACATGTGTGAATATGTGAGAATCTGCAGCCGGCAATACATCTCAAGTTCGTCCTAAAATAGAGACACATTTTCATTTGAACACATTATTAACCTATTAAGCCATTTGGAAATTAGTAGTGAAAAGTCTGTTTAAAGTTCAGTCTGTTCATCTCAGTACCAAGCTCTATGGATTCTATTTATGCTTACCTTGAGGCGTCTGCGTGTTTGTGCGATCTCTTTAAATCCTCCTTCAGTAGGCAATGGTAGAGCTATGAGGATTCGAGAGGCCCATAACGCTATGGAGTTCACAGATAATCTTTGGAAATAGGGTTTTGGCCTCAGTACACCTTCTCAAAGAAAAGGTTTGTGTTTCGTTTAAGCTCCTGGAAATGACACGCCTCTGCTTTTTCTTCCTTAAAACAATGTTATTTTGGGTTTTATTTTTGACCTGTTGGAATTTCAAAGAGAATATTCCAGCTGTGGGCTACCTCTAGGACCTCAAATACTTAAAAGGGCCGTGAATTGGCATTGTTTTGGGGCCTTGGATTTCACGAAGACTTCAAAGAATAATGGGATAATTATTGCACTTACCACCAGAGGGAAAGAGAAATGGAGAGAGGGAGACACACACTGGGACAAACCGACATAGAGAGAGAGAGGGAGGGAGGGAGAAAGGGAGTAATGAGTGTTCAAAATAGACAATAAATCTAATAGCGTGCAAATTGAATGGAAACATGCTTTCACAGGAACATCAAATCTGTGATTAATTTGATCAACTGTGATGCTGTGATCTTATCTTTCGGGGGGGATTTATTTAATGAGAATTTCATATTGGTTTATTTATATATATATATATATATATTTATTTTTCTAGTACAGAGTGTTCAGGCCAGGTAACACACAAACAGCTGGTGCAAACATGGCCGAAAGCAGCATGCTCACACTGATTAAATTGCAATCGATTTCTGCAAAATGTCAGGAAACGCTGGGGTCTAGTGCCATTTAATGTGCATCAGATGAGGGCTGAAGGTAAGGGTCTGTGTTATCACTCATATGTCAAAGAATGTGGAGAATGACAGGTTGGTGCCAGGAGTTTAATTGGCGTTAACACTTGTGGTGTAGTGCGCCGGCTGAGTCTCCAAGGCAATGCAGAGTCAATGCGAGTCAAGAGAAGCACTCAACAGGCTTTGAAGGGAAGCACTTATATTTACTTACTGAGATGGATTTTGGGGGGAATTTTTATAAAAGCCCTACAATAGTCTGGAGAGTGATGGGAGGCATGGCGTTCAAAAGAAATAAAAACAGAAAACAATAACTTCAGTACACAGACATTAGGATCAGTCAACACTGGGGTTCTCCTGCGCAAGAAAAATCCTTTGCTGATAAAAACTGACTTGATTGACTAATAAAACAAAGCCTATGATCAATATGCCAGTAAATTGCTTTTGTTGGATAAGGAGCCACTAGAACTGTATAAATATAATCATGCAAAATAGCCTGTCTAGATCTATTGGTTACATGGGGGCATATATGTGATGTTGCTATTATTGCATCAGCAGACACAGACTCAAGAAACTATAAAATACCTCATGTACAAAAACAAATGCAAACACAAATGAGGTGCAACATCACAACGCAATTGACTTAAAACATCTTGGCTGACAAAAGCCATAAATACTAATTAGCCCAGTAATTGACCAGGAGGGGGCAGCCAGCCCTGGTCAACCTGCTCACTTAAAGGTATCAAAGACATGAGGAGATTATTCTTTTGGATTACCTAAATGGCTTTGCAGGGAAAGGCCCATTAATCAAAGGCACCCTCTGGTCAGGAAATAGCTCCATAGAAAATATCTACAACCTTCTCATTTCAGCACGGAGATTTCTGGCGAAGCTATAAAGCACAGTGTCATGAATGACTGGCCCCACTCCAAACTGACTAATGATGTGATGATTGAACTCTCATTCACAGAGTAACCCAAGACACTCAAAATGTCATATCAGGTTTGTCAGAAAAGGTTGTTCTGACAGACCAAGGTCACCCACTGTAGATGTCGATGTTTTGATGTGTCTTGTTTGAGAAACAATGGGTTGTAGACGCTTATAGTTTTGGGCAGTGATAGACAGCAGTTGGACTCCCTCCTCACAGACCTAGACCTTTAATCATTTCGACCACACATAATCATTTTCAGAGCACATCAAGTCATCCAGGAAACAAAGCCTGACTCATACTGTATGTTAGCCCATTAACTGCTGTCAAACTGAATACACGTGAAATATACATAAGAGCTGTATGGCGCACTGGAATCAAAACATTACACACCTCTTCCAGAGCGTCAACATGGGCACAATTAATCTATTCCCCTTGGGGATTTATCGTCATGAATTGAATGGTTATATGAATTTCCTGATCATAAGATACTCTGTCTGCCTCTGCCCATAATGCTTTGTTTCGTACATGTCAAACACTTTGTCTTCCCTTCAAATTGGCCGGGGGATATCCAAAATCTCCACCCCAAGCATGACAGATACAACTGAATTCATTTGGAAGTGGTTCTGATTATTAATTCTCCTTTTGTTTCCTTGTTTTTCTTCTTGCTTTCTTGTTTTTCTTCCTCAATTGTAGGAAACGCAAACATGTGTGAAGTGTGGGCTAATTCATCAAACAACAAAAAAGAATATCCGATGGAAATTATGCATATCGTGTGTATACTTAAGCATGGGAATTGTAAGCTGTTACTGCCTAGTATGTGTAGATAATTATGATGTGAACATGTTTTAGGACCTGTGAAACTGCAAGAGTAATAAGCAAGGTGGAGTGGGTGGATGAGAGGGTGAATTGGATGTGGGGGAAGGTGCTTTGTGTACTATTTAGCATTTTTTGTCAGTTGAGAGTTTGTGTGTAAATGCAATGAAAAAACGAAGACAAATCTGGCTACAAAAAAAGACATCATAATTTCCTTCTACTTATTCTGAGGCTGTAAACTTTATATTTTGTATCCAGTTGTGATGATAGTTTCCGATCTCAGATTCCTATTATTTTGTTTGTCTGAAGATGCAATATGATTATAATACTTTTCTTCCTCTGAAATGGCTTGCCAATTACCCTTCTGCACCGTGGTGCTGCTTCCTATCATTTCTTGGCCTGGGGACAGCGAGGAAAACCACAAGTTTCAGGATCAGTGTGCTATCAAGGCTTCATGGGACTAGTTGTTATTGAATACTGAAGAAATAATTGCTGTTTTATTTTTAGTGCCGGGAAGATCAAGTCTTATTTGCAAGATCAGTGAGTGCATTATCTTTGTCAAGTACAATTTTAAAGTTACTTGAATATTTCTATCTTATGCTACTAAATACTATTTCTTCACTTTATTTAGTAGGTAAATATTTCGCTTTTTACTTCACTACATATATATTAATACAAAATATGAATAAGTGATGATGCATTTTTATTGGTGCATCTAATCAACAGTATATACAGTAATTAGAAGTATCCATACCTTTACAGCTACAACATTTAAGTGATTAGAATGTTGTGCAGGATATTTTAATTCTAGGGAAGTATTTCTCTATTGTGGTATTGCTACCTTAATGCAAGAAAAATATCTGCTCATCCACAAATGAGCAATACTAATAATAGCTTAAAATATTGCACAGAGAGAAAAAAGAAAAGATTATCACGTTACAGCTTTTCAGAAAGTGTGAGAAAATGTGTTATGGAACTAAGGCCAGTAGAAGAAAGGCTAGCTTGGAAAAGGAGTGTGACTTCGGCGCTCCATGCAAAACTGCCTTAAGATAAAGTTCTTAAAGTGGCTGTCAGATGCTGCAGTCAATTGTTAAACTCCCATATAAGGTTTTTCGGTGCTCCCTTTCATTTCCTTCAGCCGGAGAAAAACAGCAGTGTCCTGAAAGGAAAGAGATATTGCAGTACCCACATGTCCTTTTTCCAGCAATGTTTTAAAGATGACACTCAAGGTGTCAGTTCCAACTATTGTCACTTTATGATTTGTTTAAAAACGTTTTCTTTTAGCTGCATTTGTCCAGCACTGGTCTGTTGCTTGTCTCTTCACAATTTACATGTCTATGCCACACTTGACCCCATGACATGTTTCCATCAAGGTCAGAGAGAAGTGGTTATGAAAAGAAAAAAAAATCACAGCATTTTATTCAGATCCGACTCTAATCTCCTTTTTCAAGATGACGGAGGAAAAGGATCACATATGACGGAAGAGTCTTATAATGGATTGGAAAAAAAATGATGAGAGCCCACGCAATCACTCCACCCTCTGGTGCAAGAACTAAATCCCCAAAGGAAACTCCTCATAAACATTCAATTTGTCCAAGGCTGCTCAAAATGTGTTCGGTTTCTCATTTATAGTACAGTTGGTGCATAGCGCTGTGGTTGCATGTCGACCTATCACATACCCTGGAAACTGGTTTTCTGCTTCCGTCATGACTGCCTGGCCTTCTGATTTAATTCAAGCGAATAAATACTGCATTGAATTAACTATATTATCACTGACATGATTTGTTTGTTTAGATCAGCAGGAAGCTTCATAGAGAGGCTGGATTTGGGGATTTAAACGTCACGCTGGATGCTTACGTTTTATGGGCCAGACTAAAGGGAAAAAAATAAGGGATCAAGGGAATGTAAATGCTCCCTCACCTCATCTAAACCAGAATGAAACTCCACTCTGGCTGCCATTTCCATCCATACATGTGGAGGTTTCAGGAAAGGGAATAGTCAAAAGAACACATTTGCCTTCATAAATTGCATGAAGTCCTGGCCAGGATTTAGCGATAAGAGTTCAGGGACACATACATTCTGTCAGTAAAGCCTTCGGTGGATGCCATTAAAGCCCTTTTTTTTTTAATCAGCCATAAAATAGTGACCTTGAGGAAGAAGTCTAATTACCAAGGGTATGATAATCAGAACGATTCAGACGAGTTAAAGTGGTTTTTTTTTTAAGGTTGTTTTTTTTCTTCTGGGTTAGATGCTGCGTCCTTGTTGCAGACAAGCCGTAATGAGAATTGAAATGAGAGTGGATTGGACAGGAGGTATTGCATCACTGTCTGATGTGGAGTCTTCAGTCGGTGCCAGTTAAATCAGGCAGGTTTGAAACGTGGATGTAGCTCGATTCAGTTGAGCTGCCTCTGCCTTTGGCTTCGTTCAGCCTTTGGATAAACAGTAAACAGACCTCACATGATTAGACTTCAGATGTTTGACAGCATAATCGTTTCACAAAAGGACTATTTGAAAAACTTAACTGAAGAATTTTTACATTTTACTGTAACAAATTCTGGGAGCAGCCAGATGGACAAGAAGCAGAGCTCTGACTTGAGTCACCGCGTTGGGGTCAATACTGCAAACATTGTTTTGAGTCCAACACAAACAATTTGATCCTAGTGCTCCCACTGATCCAAACATTTACTTATTCAGATTTACTCTCATGTATTGCCTGAAAAGACAAAGCAGGCCGTCGCCAAGCAGTGCGTGGCTGGTTTTAAAAGATTTGCTGGATGATTGATGACTTAGCATTTGACATGGTTCTCTGTCAAATATTTCTTTGATAATGTTTTTCCGCTTTCATACAGTTCGCCTACGGACTGAGTTTAAAATTCAGGTCAACGTTGTTTGAACCTCTAATCAGCATAGATGTAGCGCTGTGCAAGCGCTGAGGTTGCTGACTTTAATTATGGACTATTATTATCATTGTGCGCTGAAGACAGGGGTCACTGAATCTTTGAAAATTGACCCTTACAGTTTTGTTTTTGTTCTCAGCTCAGAATAATGTTCTTTGTGAGCTTTCAGTGGCATATCGAAGGAGGGAGAAGCAAAAAAAGGCAATGCACCTTTCACTCCCACATTTTAAGATTATTTTAAGAGAAATGAGCTCAATCTCATCGTGAAACTCTTGATGAATAGGCATTCATTGTCCCTTAATAGATACTTTAAAGGGCATGCAGGCTTTTACAGGAAGAACTCATCTGTCTTGATCATTTTGGTTTGGTTTTCAGAAGATGTAGTGATGATGAACAGGATTGAAAAGAGAGATGTAATACTATTGCATGCAATTAGATTCAGACCCATGCAAGAGCTAAAAATTGATGATTTCCCAGAGGGTTGTACTAATCCACTCAAGTGCCATGGCACCTTGTCATGCACTTCTTTAAACAAATCATATTTTTATCTTTGCATAAGGTCACACTGTTTACACATATTTCTTCAGCTGCCAAAATTATTAGTTGGCATTACTTCTTAAAATATAGGAGACTGTTATGAGTAGCAATTTGCTTTACCTGGGCATTGCTAATGAATCCAGTACACATCTATAAATGCACTTTGCTTGTGGATCAACAACACCACAGGACATCAATGTGAAATCTGGGTCTCAAAGTTGCATTGTAGTTGATGGATGCATTTAGCTATCCATCATCAAGCAGTTGCTGGTGACAACAAGAACACTGGCAACATTCATCAACTCATCAACACAGTTTGTTTTATCACTAAATAGGTTACATATTATCATGGACAATCCAATAATAATGAGATCCAGTATAATAACATTGGTACTTGTGCTAACCCCTGCTGCTCTGAGCTGGGTCAGGGAAAACAAGTTCTTCACTTTTATTGATGTCCCTTTCTTGTGTTAGATGTGTGGAGATGCTATATCCGGCCTGTAATAGTTCATATAGACAAATGCTCTCATTATGAGGTTAAGAGGCTTGGCTTGCTGTGATATTTACCCGACTTGCACAGTGTTATGGTTAACCTACTTTTGCTCATTGAGAGAGGGAGGGGGTAGCTGGCAGCTGCGTTTCATACTTTTATGCCAACGGACTGTGGGCGAAACACAGGATAGGTGGATAGGGATATTCTCTTAAATGCTTTATTTATGATGACAGTGCTTCTCATCTGAGGGAAGTATCAAAGTTGCATGAAAACAGCTTAACCTAGGTGCCCTAACCAGAGAATGGCTAATAGCAAGATTATCTATGGACAAAAAGCTGCCGGTGTGTAAGAGAAAATCTCTATGAATTGAACCATTTTCCAAGTTGTTGCAACCAGTGAACCTTAAACGAAAATTGCTAAATGAAATTGCTGGTTTGTTCCCAACATGTGACCCGGAAAACGTTATTTCAGTCACGGTGCGACGTTTAATGTGTTATTGACTGGGATGGCGTGGTGTTTTGATAAAGCTGTGGTTTACTCATCCTTGGCTACAAATACAAACATCCTTCCTCAAGCACTTACATGCCCCAAAACCTGAAGTACATCAGTAGAATAGAATAATCCATATGTAGCATTTTTAAACAGACTAACGTTAGAAAAATAAAAATAGCCAATTATTTCTTACAAAGCGCTACAGCAGAAAGCTGTAAGAGGGAAGAGTCTGAAAAGAGGAAGAAAAAGCAACTCAGGAATAATTTAGTTCATGTGCTAATTTAGGGTCGAGAACTTAATGATAAAACATTGAATACAATCAATACATTGTAAGTGTTTGTTTATTCTCCCATAAGCATCTATAATTTGCTTATATTTTACATTAACTATGATACTTGTTGAAGAGGGTTTATCTATTCAAGGGAACTCTAATTGTATGCTTGTATATCTGTTAGTATAAACGTAAATGGTGCATTCTGTGATGCTCAGACTCTGCAAAGATGTTTTCAGTTATTCTGGTGCATCAGACCTCTGCTGGATGTAAGGTTCCAAAACTCTGATGTACTAATAATCATAAAGGTGTAAATTGACTGACCCTAACAGGTGCAATAAAACAGGGGACCGAGGGATTTCAGCAGCACACTCGACTGTAGCCTGCACACCCACACAGTCCTTAGGCGAGGTTTAATCAGACAAATGAGCGAAAACACCTGGGCAGACCACTGGTACATAAAAGCTATAATGCATGTGGAACTGCTCCAAAATAGCAATCTTTGCGATACACAAGAAACTACTGTACATTATCCTCTTCACAACATGCATTTTTGCTTATTTTTGGTCTTGTAGCATTGATTTTCTGATAATAATTGTCACAAACGCAATGAGAGCCGACACTTAAATCAAGGATTTTAGAGTGTTTTTGAACAAACCAAAGAGAGGTCAGTACTGTTCCCACTTAAAACAATGGTAAGTAAAACAAATCAGTGCAGTGTGCCAATTTAGATAACCTGTCTTTAGATGTTTCAGCTCTCTGCAAGTTGGTTTGAAATATAAATTAAGACATACCACTAATAGTTGCCTGTTGGAAGTATAAATCCAAATACTTGTGAAGTTAATGTGCTTATGCATGCAAATGCAAACTGTAAAAAAAAATCCCTCAAAACGCCTCGAACCAAGGTGACTGCATTATTAACTGCAAAGTTAACTCACAGTAAATGCTAATGAGAAATCTCCTCTTTAGCGGCTAAAAAAGCTGTACAAAAAGCAAAGCTTCACATTCAATGGGCTCCGTGCAGAAACTACCTTCACCATTACCTTTGCAGTGTTTGAAAGTGGAATAGTGTGGAGCCCTGCTGTGTCTGAAACCCCCCAGGGATAGTGCTCTTATGCCTGCATGACACTTAATCGGGCAACCCTATTCAATATCTACCATTTTCGTCGAGAGACAGGTTTTGCACTACACCAAACTGCGTATTGATTCAATAAACTGTCTATTGATTCTTAAAGGCTGGGCATGTTCTATATTCTGTCTCTCTCTGCCTACTGCTCCCTTTTACTCTCTTTCTCTGTCTCACCTTAAATTCTCCATCTTATTTGTGATGGCAGACAAAGCACTTTAAAGGGTGAAGCTTTTTATATTCAGGACTTTTGAGCAGATGACAGAGCGCATTAGCTTTTCCACTGTATGCAGATATTGGCCCACTTTGTCACCAAAAAGGCGTGTAGAGGACTATTTTTGCCCAAATCAAAGTGAGGAAAGTATGTCATGACCCAGTAACACGTAGTGAAACCTGTGTGAAGTCCTGCCGGATCGCTTCCCTTATGTTATAGCTTTTAAACATTAATCATGATTGACAGATTGCCTTTCATTTGAACTCCTCCCAGAGGAGAATACCATTCGTTACACCTTTTTAACAAGCGCTCAAAAAGAAATGGCTGTGTGCAGTCTGGAATTTTCAGACGGTGTCAATAAAAGGGGCGTTGATTCCTGTGGGTCTGAATGAAAGAGAAATGTTTAAACAGTGTCATACTAGGGAGCAGAACAATGTTTAAAGGATCGTTTTTTGCAAATGTCTCGCAGATTGCTCTGTCAGGTCTGTCAAGAGTCACACAAGGAAGAAAGTGCAGTTGCTTCAACCCATGCATGTCTCCCAATGCAATAATAATAATATTGTTTGAATTCAAATTAAGGAAATCATTACTGAATTTTGAAATGTTGCTTTTACATGTATGTTGATGTCACTGTGGTCCATAGAAATTCAACAACATATTAATCAATCTGTTTAGCTTGTTGGCTTTTTCACAATATTCTCCTTTGACCCGTTCTTTTGACATTTGACTATTTTATCTTTGAGATTATACTTGTGCTTTTCTAAGTCTCCCCCAATGCAAAATAATATATGGAGCTACAACAAAGAGATGAAACATAGGCTATTCATACATATATAAATATAGATCACCAAGTATCACACTTTATATTTCTCTGGAATTGTTAAGGTAACCTACATATAGTGAGATATTGCATGGTTGAAATGCGGATCACATTCTCTTCACCTGGCGATTTGTTTTGTAAAACCTGCAACATGTGAGCTGTCAGTGGATCATTTCCTCCCTGTCTCTGTAATTTAAGAACCCCCCCCCCCAAAAGAAATCTGACTGTGCATTTTGGTATAAAGTTGGTTAAAAAGGTTTCAAATACAGTTTGATATTTTGGGAAATATGTACATTTTCTTTTATGATGAGAGTTCTATCTACACATACAAAATAAATGATATTTCGGTTTTTGTATTAATTAAACCAATGGGATATTATAGTAAGTGAGCTTTAGAGGCATTCAATGGCATTTTTTGTTACCTTCAGACAGAGCCAGGCTAGCATTTCCACCATGCTTCCAGCTTTTTTGCTCAGTAAAGCTAACCAGTTGCTGGCTTAAGCTTCATATTTGCAATTGAGAATTCCTGGCAATACAAAAAGCATGTTTTCCAAAATGTTGAATGATATTTTGATTCAGATTTAATCAAATGTAAATTTGAATAAGTAATAAAACATATTGGTGTCATCTTTTTAAACATGGCAAGGCATTTTATAACTAGGTGTGAACATGTTTGTAAAAAGCAGTATGACAAATGTTTACACCAATAAATGTCTCTAGCTGACTTTAAATTCTGCCATTAAAAATAAATGTATGCGTCAATCAATTACCAAATGACTGAGGAATGAATTAGCAGTTGCACAAAGTCATTCTCACACCTCTTTAACATTAAATTCAGAGGCGGCACATTTACATTATCTAATTGGGTACCGTTTTTGCTGTTTATGTGCAAGTTGGTTTTCAAAGCCTAAAACAAACATGCAAATGAACCTAGAAGCTGCTTTTTTATTATTTGTGCCCTGAAGGCATGCATGCTGTGCTCAATGACATCTTTCGGTGCAAATGAAAACTACACTCTCAATAATGCGTATGTGTTGTGTTCACTGTTGTTTCCCCACCAACAGTTCCCAGCCAAGTGGAACCATCTCCCATAGCATTTGGTGAAGGTGGAAGACAAGCTCTTAATCAGCTGTGTTATTGAATTATTGAATTAAAAGCTTAAGTACTCAGGGTGAGCATGTCAATTTTACACAACTGAATGGTACACTGCTCATTCCATTTTCATCTGAATAGATCATTTGTGTATGTAAAATGTAGAAGAATGGAGGTATTACACAGATCTGTTTCATTGTCTGTAATTCCCTTTCAGTGTGAATGTAATCATTCTGAGAGACAAGTCATATTCATTCCCCACTGCATGCGAGTCCTTAATCTGCATTCAGCTCTCCTCAACAACATAGCACTTTTTTGTAAAGCTTCAGTACTGCAGCACACACATCTCTAAATAAGAAAGGGTTTGGTTAAAGCTGATTTTGCATAATTAAGGCAGAAGTGGAAGTTTAACCTGTTTTAATTCCTTGTGATGTAAAACAGTTATATAGTGCTAAAAAATAAGTGTAGCAGAAAATGGTTCAACCCTTTTTCTACTTGACATTCTGCTCACCTGTCTTCATCCCCCGTGTTCAGATACCCTGGGACTGATACATATAAAAATGATGTGATGTTTCTGTCTGTATTTGGGATGAGTTGCTGTGACCCACGCAATCTCCTTCTCAAAGAGTATTTCAACTTATGCAGATGAGCTCATCAGAGCTGCATGCTGAGATGAGACATCTAGGTCTGGAATTGTGTCAATACCAGCACCAAAACAAATGCAAATCAAAATCCAAATTAATGTGTTTTCCCTGAGGAGAAACGGAGTCGTACTGATAGTCAGCTCTCAGTAGATGACAGGATTCTGTTATCCAGAGCGCATGAAAAACAAGGCATTCTCAAACCACTCACCGAGCTGGGGTACAGAAGTCAGTGTCTCCAGATGGAGAAACTAAACTAAGAAAAAAAGAATAAACAGACTTTTGTGGGATTGTTTTGCAGATGAAAGACAGAACAAATTATATTTCCAGGATTCCTGAGTTTAGTCATCTGCCTCGGTAAACATTGGCTACACTCATGTTTATTAATCACTCTATATAGACCAGGTTTTAAAAATAAAATTACTCTGGTCATAGCAACAGTTATGTCGCTCTCCTTTGCTTGAAATATTAAGAAGCAGCTATGTTTTGAAAAACAGGTCAATAGAAATGAGAAAATGGATGGATTGCAGTAGTTAAGCTGTTCGAATGTCTGCAGACCATGGCCTTCTGTCACTACACCCACCCTTTCTGCATTTGATTGCATACTAAATAGTGCAGAGTGCATACAGTATAAACATTTGCACATGTGCTCTTGTACATTTTATGGAAATGGAGCAAAGGATTGACAACTGGAAATCTCTTTTGCATATATGCAGTTTTTTTTATTTATTGTATAAATCCATTTTTTAAATGTACTTTTGATAAACTTTAATGTACTATTTGTTCAGTCCTTTGCTGTAGCGATGACCCACTTTCCCCCAAGGAGATCATTCAAATTTCATTTTATTCATCAAAGAATATATTGCAAAAAAGTATTTGCTTGTAACTGGTAATTGTACAGTAGCAAACTTTTTTTCCTTCTTAGATGTATTATTTGTCAGACAAAATCATAAATAAACTGATGACTTTGAGGGAACTTAAATGTGAGCAGGGTTTCCATCTCCACCTTGTGATGCATACGTATAATAAAAGCATTAGAGCAGATGAAGTCAAATCGTTTTTTCATTGGTGCACTAATACACAGTGCCTGTTTTTATTTGCGCTTTTGAATATAAATAGCTGTGTAAATTGTTAATTGGGATTTTTTGAAGTAAACTAAGCTCTAGACTACTGCTAGATAACATGTACTGGTATACTGTAAATAGGTAAAGATGGCCCGTTTGCAGAGGGCTTTTTGTCATGAACACGTATTAAGCACCTTGTAGACACAAATTCACTTTTCTTACATAAAAATAAACAACATGACAGCTTTGGAAGTTGTCACCAGTCAAAAATAATTGCCTTCCATGCACACAGTGTATACAAATTTAATAAAATACACAACACATACAGAAGCCCACATTCACGTGTAAGCTCAGCTTATTTTCACATAAACTGCAGAGGACAACAATAAAATTACAAATACATTCTTAGAAAACTGGTTTTATAGGAACCTCAAATGGTTTTATGAAAAGGGACATTCCCTGTTGCACCACCATTTACAGTTCATAAGACACTTCACTTCTGTATTTAACGTCACTGATATGTATTTCAGTTGTCTGTGATATTCAAAGAGATGTTCCTTATACACTAAATGGAGACAGGAAGCTTCACTGTACAAAAGCAGACAGGACTCAATAGCTTAACAGTAGCAATTTGTTCCACAGCCTCACAAAATTGAGCTTGAAATGTGTAAAATACAGACATCTAAATTGACAGGTACAGTACACCATGAAAACACTTGAAGTCAGCGAAGCACTGATTTCCCCCCAAAACCTTCACAGCAGTCAAAGACACATATTTCACCTAAACACGACAAGTCACAAACTAAAAAACAAACAGACAAAGCAGATGGTTTTTGGTTATACAATGCGTGTCTGAACACCTCTTGTGGGTCAAAATAAATCACCTCTTGATCATCAATCTGTGATATCATCATCACACCTCTGTTAGATGAGAGCGAGCTGGATCACCTGACTTGTCAGTTGCCAGAGTCCCTCGGGTCGAGCGCAAAATCTAACCCCCCACACTCCTGGCTGATGACGGAGCTGTGGATGAGGCTGCTGGACAGGGACTTAGGCCTGAGCTCGCAGGTCAGATAGGAGGGCTCCTCTAACTCGGTGTGCAGGGGGGAGCACTGGCCATCTGGAGGCCCATAGGCACTGCTGTCTGAGCCCCCCTCCCTTTCTTCTTTGGACTCTTGGTTGGCCAAGTCCAGGGGCAAACTACTCTTGGTGGGACTATTGGAGGCAGAGAGACTCTCCTGTAGCGGTGGGCTTAGTGCACGCTGCGATTTTAAGTAAGGTTTGACATTGGCCACGAGGATTGTACTGTCCCGCTGTTCCTTTCCAAACGTGCTGAGGGTTTTTCTGCTGCTGCAGCTGATGGTGCCATAAATCTCTGTCTCTACCATGGCATCCATTCCCACAGGGATGAAAAGGTTGGTACGATTATCGGCGCTGTCTGCTTGGCTTCCTACCCGTAACTTTGGCATCCAGCATCTGTCAGAATGTCCCAGTGCACGACATTCGTCTGTGCAGTGGACTGATTTGTCTTGCTCTGCAAAAACAGTTAAACAGTTGTTATTGGAACCTGCTGGGGTAAGAGTAAACAACCTAGAAGAAAATGTAGATGACATTTTGAAGGATGAGCGACAAAAACAAAACACTTCAACAAACACACATTTGTTCTATTCATACTATGTCTGAAACCCTTGTAAGAATAGTATCTTTCTATATATCATGTTCCTGTATTCATGTCATGACCATTTCTACTGATCATAATTCCATTGTTGAGGTCTAACATTGGTTTCTCATACAGCATCTCTGTATAGTATGTGTATTCACTCTCTGTCCTAAACGGCTTGTTGGAGCTCCTGCCCCCCCCCTCCCTATGAGCCCACTGTGCTCTGATTGGTCATCTCGCCCACTCTGTTCTGATGAGTCCACCACCGTTACAGCTGAACATCAGTGTTTATGTGTTACAATGGCGTTAGCAACCAGAAAATGACACCAGTAATGACAAACAGATGAGAATGCTGCATGGGGTCTGGGTGCCGTGTTTGCGGGACGTTGCTCATCGCTGCTCCGCCCTGTGGGGCTCGAGGAGTGGACAGTGTGAGCTGGATTACTGGTGTCGTTTCCTGGTTGCTGCGTGGGGACTGCGAGACAGCGAGACACAGCGGAGCTCAGCCTGAGCACACACACACACTCACAGCCTGAGCTCCGAATGTGTGTGTGTGTACGGAGCTCCACGCAGCACCGCGGCTGAGAAAAGATAAGGCTGAGTGAGTGTGTGTGTGTGCGGAGCTCCGCGCAGCACCGCGGCTGAGAAAAGATAAGGCTGAGTGAGTGTGTGTGTGTGCGGAGCTCCGCGGATTGGTCCATTTGGACTTCGTTACGTCAATATGCCCCGGAAGGAAAAAATGGAAAAAGAAAAATCTCCAACGAGGCGTTCTGGGGCAGCATGGACACGTCTTTTCGAGTTTTACCCGCTACAGGGAGTACTTTGAGGGTTTGTGACTTTGCAGACCGTTTACATGCAGAAAAAGCTACATAACACACAAGGGGACGGGTAATAACCTAAAAAGCATGACATGGGACCTTTAAATAAGAAGAAGCAGCCTGTTGCGGCAGCTATGGCAGAGTTCAAATTGAGCAATGTGGTTTTCTAAATCAGGCATTTCTGTTCCAGACATCATTCACAATTCAACCTTAAAATGTCAACATCATACAGACGTCATGCTGGTCAAGTAGCAAACTAGTCATTCACCCTTTTTAAAAACATTATTCTGCCTTCAACAACCTGTGTAGGTGTTTCCTGGAAAATATCATCTGGTGCAGAGGAAGTGATGTGAAGTTTATTTACATTTTCAGCAGCAGCAGTTTGTGTTGAATAGACAGAAAAACAACTGTGGAATTTGCATAAGCAGTGGCATTCACTGTTTCTGATCAGAAAGTGCTGAGAAATTCTGTTGTTTCGGTTGTTGGTGTTATGCTGTTAGTTATAATATTGTTAGGGCTCATTATTTTTGTTTCTTTCACTATTTATAAATAGGAATTTATAGGTGTGAATGTTGGGTAATCAAACATTGGATGAAACAACTATAATATTACAATTCAAGGTGAAATTGAATCTTAGAATCATAACTTGTAGCACAAACACTCATTAGTTTGACCCTTAGTCATTTTTCTAATTAATTTGAAGGACTCTGGTGCTTTGTGAGCAGCTCATTTGCATTTTTGCCCATTTTTCATTTCACTCCTTATTAATGAAGCTTAATTGTGACCTGTCCTTGCCACAAGAGGACCTTGTTGACTATAGATGTCAACAGTGTTGTCTTGAAATACTAACTAGTTTGTGTTGTGTGGAAACGGGTGTGCGGTGAAAATTGGAGGAAAAGGGAACATGAGCTTTAAATAAAGTCCACATTGAAAGAATCAGTGCCACTAGACTAACACTAGTTGAATTTCAAATTGAGGGGTTGTTATTTATGTCCCTTGATCCGAAGAACAAAACACTTTTTTTAAATTCTTGACAACTTTTGTCATTGATTAAAGTGGTTCCCTGTTTATTTCATGCCTGTAGTTAAGCTGCATTACTTGACACTGAACACCAAGCCAACAGCCGCAGGAGCATACAACATGTGCGAGAGACTGTGTATTAGTGTCAGTCGAAAAATGTGGTGCCAGGGGTAAGGCTCTATCTTGGTGCTGTAAATCAGTCTTTTACATTTCACACCACATGTAACCCTGGTAGACATGAAATAAGCACACAGAGAGCATCATAGAATGAGCCAATTTCCACGGTGTTATGATGAAGAAGGTGTCATTTTTTTTCCATTACACCACGGTATCAAAATTAATTTGACAATGATGCATGGAGATATTTAGCTTGTAGTGGCATCAGGCAAAATGTCAAACATGTCATAGTAAATTGCTAGTAAATGACACTTTACCTTCATTTGTTACACATGCAGGCATGTATTGTTTTGATGACTGATTTAACCTTCCTCTAATAAATGTGTTTTCTTTGCTATCATTGCCATGAGGCGGTAATGACATCCTTAACGCTAGAAATGAAAACAAAATGTAGAAAGCCTATGATCGCTGAATTAGTCAGAATTTGATTATTTATTTAGAATGTCTACAATGTTTTCTGTCAAACTACAACTATACAAAAATGATTGAATAAGCCGGTTAAACACACCACATCTAGAACATGTGCTACTTTATAAAGATATTATAATCTGCAGGAGCCGAATAGTCTTAACACAATTCTACCAAAAACACTAAACATGTTGAATAACCACATTGTTTCATCTCATCACAACATGGCTTGATAGACCACTGATCAGCTCTCGTAGCTTTGGTCTATAAATAAGGCTTTTTCTATCTTGCTCACATGCCATTCTGTGAAATCAAAGACTATGAGCAACTGACTAACTGTGAAAGAGGCACTTGATCTCATTTCTAAACCTAACCCTGATGAGGAGCAGAATATCAGCCTGGAACGAGTGAAGGCGCTACACGATAGGCTCTTCCTAGAAGAGGTGGGGAGCTCCTCTAGTACAAAGGCAGCAGTACCTTCCTCACACACCAGCATCGGCCAGTTCGCTGGAGGATGTTCTAACAAAAAAAGATAAATGAAAAAGACACCGTCCCTGCAACAGAGCCCCCAAGAGATGGGAAAACCAGCACCTAGTGCCACACATAACATAAGACAAGCTAACATGAAAAGTACCACTACTATCACATCTGCTGCTTAAGTTCCTACGCACACGCACACACACACGCGCACACACGCACACGCACACGCACACGCACACACACACACACACACACACACACACACACACACACACACACACACAACACACACACACACACACACACACACACACGCACGTGCACACATACTCCCACTAGCAGCCACAGGACAAAATGGAACAGTTAATTATTCGATGACGGGGCAGAGATTTAACATGCTAAATGGGGCTGTTAATTTTAAACCATAACTGTTTTACAGATTTAATAAAGAATGCTTACATTAAGGATGTTAAAAGAAATGGCATGTCTACATTTTCTGCCGCAAAAAATATGTATCACATCATGACTTTTATGAGCTACAGACATTTCTTTATGACATTATGTGTTTTTATGTGCGTAGTAAATTGTTTTGAGATTATGGGTGTCATTTTGTATCATGAGATCTAATGTAAGTGAAGGTACAGCTTTGTGTTCACATGGGTGTCTGCCGGAGAAAGTAATAGATGGCAAATGTCACAGTGCGGAGAACCTCGGCTTTCCTGTGCACGCTGCTTTTTGTTCTGCACCTGTACCCATGAATGTGCCCACTGTGCATCTTGTTTGGTTTTATACAAAGAATGTTCACATACAAATAAATGGTTTGCTCCTCAAGAAACTCCAACAGATTTGAAGAGCCTTCACATTTAAACTCTATTTGAGATAATATAATAATTCAGATACAATTATACCTCACACATCCTAACTGGATCGGAATACACTGTTTTATTGCAATTTAACTGGATATTATGTATACCTTGTGTATACTATTGCAGTGTGTGACGGTCTGCTTGGGCTGTATATTTATTGTTTTTACACATGTTTTAATGGTACCCTTATGGACCCTTATGGTTCAACATACACAGGGTATATTTTTATTAACTGGCTTAAATGACCCTAACAATCAACTCAGGGTTTTTCAATCTGTCTATAGGAGTTCACATTGATGGCGCAGTATTTGAAGTGTAATACCTTTCACAAATATGGACATGTTTACTGTCAGCTGAGTAGCATATGTTGCAGATGAAGAGTAGACTATTTAATTGTTATCAAATAAAATGTGCAAGTTATTACTGAAGATTTATATTTGATACACCCCTACTTATTACAGATGAGAGTAAGCCTACTGAACGCTTTATTGATTTTAAGGAGAAAGACCAACTGTATTTTACATTAATGTTGCTTTCTGGGTTGCAAGCTGTATTGTTTTCCTTTGTCCTGTTACATACTGTGGGAACTTTCATTGTTACATTCTTAGCATAGACCATTCTGGTGCTATCTCAGAACTGAGATGAAGAAAAAAATATGCACATTTGAGTTCAAAACGTATTTTACATCAAACGGGAGAACTAAATGATGGCTTTGATTTGGCAAAACTGCAACACAGATCCTGCATATTTCAACTGCTACGCTTTGAAGCAACTACAGCCCAGATTACAGCTCTGTGCACTGTGCATTTGTGTTTCCCGTCTTTTTTTCTAGTGCCATAGAGAAAAGTATTTTTTTTGTACAGGGATACACGAAGCCAGAACAATAAGCATAAGCGGGGAGAAGCAGGGAGATGCTGAATTCATTTCCATGGTACCTATCACCACTGCAGAGGGGTTGCAGATGATGCTGATGCAAAGGGAAGTATGTGCTTAGAAGGTTAAGGAAAAACCCAGTAAGGTATTTCTTTTTTTGTGTTATTTGTCTCGCAATATAACCAGGAGCAATTTAAGGATCATGCCTGCACATTTACATTCAATCCATAGTGTTTACAAGAGATACAGATTTGTATTATTTGTTCACACCTTTATAATCACTAGTTTTTTAGGATACAATGTATTAATTACGATAAAAAATATTAAAAAGATGTAACAAAGGACTGTGAGTCGCGCTATATTTTTTTTCTGTTTAAAAAACAAAAACAGAGATTAAAGGGGAAAGGGAAGTGAGGGTGCTTTCATCTATAATGGCATTGGCCTTTCCATTTCCATCTTATCACTGAATGCATGTGTTAAATAATGGCTCTACAATGACAGAGTTATACAATGGCTTTATATAGTCCACTGCATTTACATAGTCACGTAATAGAATCATGACAAAGTGACAAAATAGCTGTGATCTGATGGGCAACTGTGAGCAGAAAAATACCATGTTCTCAAAAAACAAAGAAACTGCCTGCCCATTATAAATAGAATCAGAGAAAGCCTAGCAACATACCCACTGTGCATCTGGTGTCTGTGAGAGTGAATAAATATTCAGAGTGCATGATAGTGGAGGCTGCACAGGTGCATATATTACCTGTATCAAAGCAGCCAGGAGACTAGAGGGATGGTAAAGGTAAAGACATAAAAGCAATACTACTTAACCCACAAGCTTTTATGTTGGTGCATTTAGAACAAAAATGATGTGGTGTCTCCATTTTGGATAATAGTGCTATCTTGTCGGAATCTGCAAAACAGTGGCTTTGTTGTTCAATACATGTACCTGCATGTGTGTATGTGTGTGTGTGAGAGTGAGGGTGAGAGACAGTAGGAGTGTGTGGGTTGAAGGGTGATGCTTTGTGTGATCAGGTCTAAGGAATTATGCGTAATGTAGATCTTCCATCTTGTACTCAGCAGTCACTGACACCATTCAACTGACCAACCCCCGAGAGAGAACGCCATTTAATCTAGCCATTAGTTGTTGTTTTTTTAAACTATTCCCCACATGCGTGTTGTTTTTTTAAACTATTCCCCACATGCGAACAGGAAATGCATTAGCAAAACCTATTAATATGAAAAGCAATGCCCTACTTTTCTGCATTTCTCTTATCTAACAAATGCAGGGCTATAAATTAACTGACATTCCTGTCAATCAGAAGTCAGCGCTGCACATGTAAATATTCTGTCTCGCATGTACAAAACATCTCTTGCAATGTCTGTCTATTTGATTGGCCTTAGAACTAGGACAGAATCAGATTCAGAAATGTGCTGCACAAAAATTGTGATTGAATTTACACCTCCCACGGAGTCAAGTTTGGTCTCCCATAATTCCTCATAGTGTGCACACAGACACACATGCACACACAAGTGAGAGAGACAGTGAGAGAGAGAGATGCATACTGGTAGCTGCAAGAGTGTTTCCATCCCTGCCCCCCTGAGCATGCCACAAACAAACAGTCCATAGCAATGTAAAGGTGTGGAAAGTACTGCACAGGGACCTGATGACCAGAGCCATTCCCTTGCAAGGCTCACAAAAGGAAATGAGAAACACCACCACTTCACTGAAGTTACCCATTATCTTTTATCTCACCAGTGAGAGGTGCTTTCATTTTTTCATTTTTTAACCACAATAGCTAAATATATCAGTCCCATATCAGGTCAGCCAGGTTGCAACAGATTGACAATCATCTGTGATTATACTCGCGGCAGTGCCGATTGTTTCATATTTGCAAAATACAAATGTTACATTTCTATTTTCAGTTGCAAAGCAAAGCTCCTTTTCAAGACTGTGTAACCACAGGAAAACTTATAATAACTGAGAAAATCTTTCCAAGCAAAAGGTGGAAACACGTTCTCTCACTGTCATGTTGCACCAGAAATACCTGTCATTTTGCACTGCAAGTGTCTATCATGCTTTCTTTCTCTGTCGTGTTATTCAAAACATTCATGCAGCGAATCTGTGTTCAAATAATGACATGATCAAAAGAGACACAGACGGTGGTTCACTTTGCCATGCATATGAGCTTGTTTGATGGCAAAATCTCACACAAGATGTTTGAACATTCTACCTTCAGCCAATGGACTCTTTTATCTTTTTAAACTACCATCTACCTTTCACTCCGCTGCCTTGATGTCATCCATGCAACTCACCTCAGGCTGTCTACAATGTACAAAGTAATAGCACCTGCATCTAATAACAGTGTGAATTTACATCTTCCATGTTACCATATGTCTGGTTTGACTGTACCCAGAGGCTGGTGGACTTCCACTTAAACACAAGTGAGCTGCATGTTCTCAGCGCATAAAGCATAGAAATGTGTGGTACAAGAGTCAGTAAGACATCTTCAAGATGTCAGGAAGAGAGTGCATCCACTCACCCTGCTCAAAAGGCTGGCCATTAACTGCTGTTGCTTTCATCTTGAGGGCCTCCCTAGCAGACGTGTCGCACTGTGAGCCTTTATTAGTATCCTGGTCACTATCAGCCTGGTCACTATCACCATGGCCACTGTCTCGGAGGCTTGCTTGTTCTGCATCCTTAAATGTTGAGCTGCAGCAGAATGGAAGGGAGAAAAAAAGAAACATAAGTTGCCATTACCTCTGCGTGAGCGCTCCCATTTGATAGCCACAGTCAGCTGGCTTGATACAAAGATGAAGAAGCTAAATGCACTGGTCAGAAAGCCTCGGAACAAGATCTTACCTTTGAACAAACGGCTGTCTGCTGCCAGCATAATTGGGCTCTGAGGGGAAATTTTCAGTCTAGAAATGAAAGGAAAATATTATTTTGCATTGGCCGTAGTAACATTTGCATGCAAGGTTAAACAATCCCCAGAGTAACATGACATTTAGACAGGAAAATAAACAATTGTTATATCTTCATCATGACACCTGAAAGCTGTCAATATCCCTATAAAGCACCTGCCAGTGATGACGGCATGATAAGAACAAATCTCCTTTTGACCATATGTGGGGACTTGGCACGGGAAAGAAGAAAAGCATTAGCCACTGTCATTAGCATCCTTTTCCCCTATCTTGAGAATAAAGTGTTTGTGTTGATCACACCCACGTACTATGTGACTGGTGACAGTGCCAGGCCTTGTCATCTGTGTTATCATCTCCAAGTCTGTGAGACTGTCCTAGATATTTACATCGTTTACAACAGATAATTCTGTTGTGCTAAACAGTAGTACAAGCCCATGCTGTCAAATTAGCATGTTAGCTGGGTACAACCCTGCCATCTCTGCAAGGCATGGATGGACCCTATTAATGGTGTTATCATGCCAACTTTGGATGCGGATGGGTGGATCTGGCCCATATTTGTGGGAGCGAAAAATGCGATTGTAAGGTTATGCTGTGTGCATCTAGCTGTCTGGTGCACATTGGTTCAGTAATGTGATCGGACAAGCTGCTCAAACACCTGTCCAATCCCACATTTCAGGCAGGGTTTTGTTTTCACTCTATAGCAGTGGATCTGGCAGGGTCACAGCAGCCTTGCTCAAGACTCACACTGTTTGCATGTCTAACTGAGAGGATTCTAATTATGCACGCCACCTGTACCATTTTGCAAGAGAGTACTTGGAAGAATTTCCAAAATGATTCTGATTCCTCAAATGCAGAAAGAAGAAAGTATCTTTAGTGAAATAACATTAAAAACACATGAATACATTATCACATCAGTTATCGCATCATGCAGAGAATATTTTAAAGTGTCATAACAGAGTGAGAAAAAGTGGAAATAAGGATGTCTCACAGTGACAGAGTTTCTTTTTTTCAGACGATTACTTTTCTTTTGTCAGATTTGTAAGGCAAAGCAGTGGGTGCAGATAAGCGGGAATAAAAGGGCAGATAAAGGAAACAGTGCAGCATCCTCCTTACCTGTATCACTGACATCCTATTTGCTGGAGTGTCTGTGCTAAGCCCGGCAAAGCTGGAGTGGCAACCTGCCCGGGGGACTGTCAGGCTGTTTGGAGTGGTTTTCAGGTACATGACCTCTGACCTGGGCAGTGTGAGTGGCAGAGGGCTCTGGTAGTCAAAACATATTGGGGAAGTGATGAGAGAAGGACTGCTCACCACATTCATCCGGCTCGCAGAATCTCTTTCCTCCATCTCACTCTGCACCAGCATGATGTCACTCTTGTTGATCCTTTTCTTTTTGCCTTTCCCCACTGGAGGATTGGAGTACTCAGCCATGCGGCAGTTATAATTCCCAGTCTCCTTATCTTGATGTTTGGACTTGACAGCGATGGCGGTCATGACTGCTAAGAGCATGACAGAGATAATGCAGAGGGTAACTATAAGGGGCAGGGATACATCCCAGTGCTGCTGTTCTCCGCTCGCGCTGGAACCCCCTCCTGCTGCCGTTTCTGTGTTCGCCTTAATGATCAGCTTAGCCACGGCAGATAAGGGGGGCTTGCCATGGTCAGTTACCTTCACCACCAGCTCAACCACTGGGGCGACCTCTTCCCAAAGAGCATGAGCAGTTCTGACCTCCCCTCCCACCGGATCCATCTCAAACAGGTGGTCATCATTTCCCTCTGTGATCTCATAGGTCAAATGTCCACTTTCTCCGTGGTCATGGTCCACTGCTTTCACTGTAGCCACTATGTATCCGATACCTACATTTCTAGGCACTGGGATTTCCGCTGTATCATTCTGCAGGAGTGGTAAAATAATAACTGGGAGATTGTCGTTTACGTCTAGGACATTGACCCTGACTATGGAGGTGCTCTCCATGTGAGGGGATCCTCCATCTTTAGCTTGAACTTTGAACTCAAAGGATTTAGTTTGCTCATAATTGAAAGAGCGTGAGGCATATATGGCTCCATTGGTGGGATTAACAGACACGTAGGTATACACTGAAACTTCTCCTATATGTGAAGGCAGAATGGAGTATGACACTGTTCCATTTCGACCTACATCTGGGTCGTGGGCCAGAACAGAGCCCAAATACTCCCCTGGGATGTTGTTCTCAGGCACCTGTAGCACGTACACTGTCTTTGTAAAGCGTGGTGCATTGTCATTCTCATCCAAGATTTTCACAGTAAACGACTTAGTGTAGTTCAAAGAAGGTATCCCATTGTCTCTCGCCACGATTGTTACATTGTATTCATCCTTCATTTCCCTGTCCAGGGGTCTGTCTGTGAGCAGAGTGTAAAAATTATCATTGTTTTCCTGCAGTCTGAAGGGTACATTACCCAGCACCCTGCATTGAAGTTGGCCATTTCGGCCAGAGTCTTTATCCGTCACTCTCACTAGCGCTATGACAGATTCTGGAGGTGCTGCCTCACTGATGGCTCCCTGCCGTACAGAGACAAAACTTATTATTGGCGAGTTGTCATTTTTGTCAAGCACTTTGACTGTAATTTTACAATGTCCTGGTATCGGGTTGGGCCCGAGATCCTTAGCCTGTACATCAAACTCTATGATTGGATTCTCTTCAAAGTCAATTTCTCCCTGGACCTTGATTACGCCAGTATTGGGGTCAATGGAAAACAAATCTTGGATTCTTTCAGATGCATATCCAGTGAAGGAATAGACCACCTGCCCGTTGCTTCCCTCATCTTGGTCAGTGGCGTTTAAATCTATAAGTATTTTTCCCGGCAGTGAATTCTCCAGAATCTCAATCACATAAGAGGATTTTTCAAAAACTGGGCTGTTGTCATTTGAATCAGTCACTCTGATGTTGATTTGCATGGAGCCTGATCTTGGATACTCCCCACCGTCAATTGCTGTGAGGAGGAGTGTGTGATGACTCTGATCCTCCCTATCCAGAGGTCTCTGAACCACCAGCTCTGGATATATAGTCCCATCGCCCCTCACTTTTAAATCCAAAGAAAATGTATTGTAATCATCTCTTGTGACCTGGTAGGTCTTTATCCCATTTTCCCCAGAATCAGAGTCATGTGCAATAGTCAGGGGGAAGCGTGTCCCAGCAGCAGCGTTTTCTGAAATATCTATATTAACATGATCTGAGGGAAAACTAGGCGAGTTGTCATTTATGTCCTGTATATCAATTTTGATCATGCATATTTCCTTGTCATTTGCAAACACCTCCATAGAGAGCTGGCACTTTGGATTGCGCCTGCATAATGTTTCCCTGTCAATCCTTTGTTTCGTGAAGATTAGTCCACTCTCTGGGTCAACATCCACCAGATGTGGAGCAGAATTCTCCAGTACTCTAAAGTTGGATTTTTTCCCCCTCTCCATGGTCCCATATCCGGCATCTTTTGCTATATTACCTATAACAGTGCCGGGTCCTTGCTCCTCCGGAACAGAATAATTGAGATTTTTCAATGTCAGGGCTTGAACCCACAGCAAAAAGAAAAAGGGTACAGAGAGACGCATCCCTTCAACTGGATATGCGGTAGTGGCAGACAGAAAAAAAATCCTCGTTGACTTTCAACCTGTTGATTACGCGAACCTAGAGGACTGAACCCAAACCAGGCATGTGGTTGACGCCGATCTCACATTAATTGGGTGCTAAATCGATGTGTGTATCCTTATCGCCTTTAATCTTTATTTTAACCTCTCTCACATGCCGTTCGGCTAAAATGAACTCTTTCTGTAAACAAAGATGACCGCCCTACGACACCCTATGCATGAATAAAAGATCAAATTCAACATAGTATACGAGAATGCTTTGTTTTTCCTCACGGGGGGGGGGGGGGGGGGGGGGGGGGGGGGGGGGGATTTAATGAATAATCGATGACTATAAAGTATTAATATTCCCTACTGCACCCAAGGTTAAAGCGTTTGAATCTCTGTGGTGAAGGTTAGACCGTAGCTTACAAAAGCGCATTGCCCTCATGCGACATCTACACCTAGGCTACAGCAAATACTGACATGCCCGTTCAAAATGCAGCATTGTCCGATGTTACCATTCACAATGCATTTACTTTTTCCCCTGTGCGGCACACTGTTGCATATGGGTTCTGCTCGTGTTGCATACAGTGTGCCCCTGCCACAAAGTAGAATAAAAGCGGGATATAGAGCTGTTTATCCTGTCCAACCTTTTGTGTTCCCGTCATTCAAGAGCATCTATAGCACGGCTGCGACTTTTGCCCGATGATTGTCCTTTAATCAGTCCAGTAATCCCATAATCCAGTCCAATTGGACCCAGTGCTGTTGCATCCTTCATTCGGACAATGCTCTTCTGCACTGTCCCTGTGATCGTTTGCCAGAAAAACGCGAAAAAAGAGCCACTGGAAGATTTCAGATAATCAAAATTAATCGCTTTTTCCTGCGCTCAGTTCTCTCCGCGTCAACTGTTGAAACCTGCTCCCTTCGCAGTGAGATCTGACCGGAATCCTCTCGACGCCTTTATAACAGACTCCAGTATATTTCTTGGTGCATTTAACATAGTTTCTGATCGTCTTCCAGCAAATGAGTGAACAGTGACAGATCTTGCCTTGGGGGGTTTCTCCAATAGGTCTGGCAAGATCGCATGAAGAAGGGCTGTTCTAGTGCTACGTGATTCATTTACTGATGTGCGCGCACAGAGGAGCAGCATCAGAAGAAAAAACGTGCTGGTGGATGTTGCTCCTAATACATGTGGATGAGAACTGGGGATTATGAATAGATCGCTGAAATGTGCCTGGATAGGATAGTAGCCTAGTATCAGTGAGGACTTAACAAGTGGTCATTCTGGGAGAATTGGATCAGATGTGCAACGAGGTGTGGAAAATGTCAAATTGAAGATGAAAAAATGATGATTATATGGGTTGATTTATAAAGATTAACTGTTATTTGAATTCATTCGTTCAGTATAATTGAAGCTTTGCATATTGTGAATTAAGGTTTATTACCAATAATTGAGAACAATATGTGATCCACCATGTTATCATACGTTTTGAGAAAATCCAGCCATAAGATAAAATAAGGACAGACTGTGGGTTTTTGAGGATAATCTCTGTAAAGGACATTAGAGATTTACTTATGCTTCTGAAAAAAACAAGGCTTATTTCAACGCTCAAATATCACAGCTGTTGGTATAACCTGCCTTCTGCAGCTATCACACTTGCGTTCAATGGCCTATCCACATCAATCTTATATCTCATATTGAAAAGATGGACTGACATTTAGTTCACTCAGTATTTCAACAATATGACATTTGCATTTTTATTCTCACTTGACCAGATCTCAGTGACGCATGGGGCTCCTTGGGGATGAGGGTGCACTATATGAGAGAGGAAGCTGTGTCAACATCAGGGCAAGCTCAGTGTGGTCTGTTTCCTCATTTATTTCCATGTTGCTCAGGATCTAAATCAACCTTGAGTTGTCCCTGAGTTCATTTCCATTGTCTGAACCATTGCTGCTTTCCTCCTGTGGGGAGCATCAACTTTGCCTGGCCAGGGTGCAGCCTGCATAAATTGGCCATTTCTGCAGGTAAGAGATAAGGACAACAAAGGGGAACTAATTATCATTCAGTCTATGTTAAAACCTCAGGAAAGGACTGCTATTGACAACTGTGTCTCTATTGTCACAGTCATACCATTTAATATGATCTGAACTCTGAATGAGAGGGTGGTTCATATCCATAATAAATAGGCCACATCCTTACGTGTGGCTTTGGCTGCCTTGTTTTATCACAAGCTGGCGACTTTGTCATTGATAACTTTCTCCTATGAGACCACTGCACCTGCCCTGGAATGAACTGCCATCTCCTCGGCTTTGTTGGCAGTAAAAAAGACACGGATGCATCATTTGTTTCATGACGAATTGATTTCGTACTTGAAAGCTCATTATTATGTTGGTGTAAATCCTACCTGTTGTAATTCCACAGAAGTTGGAATAACAAACAGTAGGTATGCTCATTTAGACAAATGTGCAATATCTTGGCATCACTTTCATGCGATTCACTTACCACTCCGCACAAGCATGATTAGAGGTGAGATTAAGTTGTTTATCATTCTGTTTTTGTGCCCGTTGCTGGTTGCACCACACCTCAAGCAGCAGACTGGAATACTGATGGTGCTGAGTGGGAATGATGATCAACACAAGTCACTGAATTTGCCGCAGAGCTAAAGCATGAGAGAACAAATTCTGGTGGAACACATTTCTCCATGACACATTGTATTAACATGTTGATTTCACACCAAAAAGAACATGGGCAGCAAGGCTTTTGTAAACAGATGCTGAGAAAATAGTCTTTGTCAGTCAAAGAGAAAAAAAGAGTGTCAAACAACAACATCATTTACCAAAGATTCTTAAAGTAAACACAAATTAAAGTTAGTTAATTGAATACTAAACCGAACACTCTGCTTCTACTATGATGCATCAATATCTTTATCCAGTTTCTCATAGCCCGGTATCATGCTTTTTAAATCCTGTAATAATGATCCATATCCCTGCATAATCCATGTGTCATGACTTCTCCGCAGAGTAGCCTACCAAATGTAAAAGGTCAGTTCACTCTTCTCATGCATAACAGTTTAGTTCCATGTGTCAAGATCCTGAGCTTCCCGAATACTCTGGATAGATCACAGAACATACTGTCCACACTTATAATGGGGTTCACTTCCTTAGCAGAAAGTAGTTGAGATCAAATCCGTCTGTCACAGAGGTCGGTCACTATATCCAACGGGACCGGGACATTGTTTCTAAAAAGCAGTTTTGCTGTTGCATGTCATTTTCCCAGCTTTGACCAAAACACAATTCAATTCCCTTCCATTCTGACAGGTTGGCGGAAGAATAGGACATCTTGAAACTGCATCAGATAAAACTGACACTGTATGCATTGCTCAGTATCACAAAGTGGGCAAATTATTATTATGTGGACTAACCAAAGTCCTCTTATCTGCTTTAAGGGGTGGACAGTTGAATAGTAATTTCTTCTTCTTTTTTTTTTACAATGTTTGACGTGACGGTGTTTATTTTTAATCAAAGATAGGTGTGGTGATTCTATATTTTTCTTATTGTCAACAAATCCCACAAGAGCACTACCAGCAACAAATATATCCTGCAAGTATGGCCTGTATCATCAAAGCGTTAAAGCTTATACTTCGGGACCAAAAACTACTAGAAACTTGTTGATTCACCACACTGTCAGCCCTGTCTCCAACTTTACATTTATATAGAACTATAGCCTTATAGTTAACAGAGCATAACTTGCAATTTTGTTTGAAACTTGCTTGAGTCCTTTGTTGCAAAATTCCCCATTTTGTCTACTGTCAACTATAAATGTAAACATGTCATGATTTTAAGACCAAAGATGTGTACAGGACAGAGATATTTTTAATGTTTTCTGTCGTTAGTTTTCTTTACACATCCTGACCAGACCTTGACCTTCCACTAGTGGCCATTATTCCAGCATTTCTGGTTGACACCTGTCCTGGGGGAAAAGAGGAAAACCTGAGTTTGGCTGCAACAAAGGTAGCCTCATACATTTCATGAGCCTTGTTATTATGATACATGTTGAATAAATAATTTTTTGTTACAGACAGCTGTGGATTTGCATGTAAATGCAAATCCTCAAGGGTCAATGTGCCAATTCTCCAACATTTCAATTCAGAACTCAGGAGTCGAGCCTTTCTCTGCAGTGCGTCTGGGGCCAGGAGTTGATGTTGTTGGATTAGAATTTTAGAGAAACTCTCAGGGGTTCCTATAGCTAAGTCAACCTTCTGCCAAATTCTCAAATCTGAAAGTCCGACTTGAAAGCATTCTGGATTCTCATTGCCTCCAGGGGAGTTTCTGTTGGTGGACTTTAAGATGGGTTTAATGAATTCTGAACCTAATCTGCATATGGTGGGATGGAGCTAAAACTGTGACTGTCTGTTGAGGATGTGCCTTTTAAAGGCTGAATACAAACATCTGCCCTAAACTGTCATTGACATGCTCATAAATCAGTTTGGACAACAAAACTAAATACTTTAGGATTAACATCAATTCACATTAAAACATGTTAAATAATCCCAAAGCTCCACTTTGTCAGGGTTGCTCATTTGGGTATATTGTTACAACACAAATTGTCAATTGTCAATAAACATAGATTTAATTCAAACTAATTAACACAATAAAATACAATCAATTACAGTCAAATTAGGTCTCTTGATACTTAGTTGGGTAAATAAAGGATGGTAACATCAACAAAACCCACATGCATTTTAAATATTTCAGCCAATCCATAGTATTTAACATTTAATCAAGTTCTGGATTTGTATCACAAATGAGTCTCGTAATTGTAAATTGCCTAAACTGCAAGACTACAGTATTGCAGTCATCAGGAAGAATCACCCTTGCAGAGATACATTGATTATTCATCTCAGTAATGACCTTATGTCCTAACTTGTTAGACTTCAGCACTCTACAACCTACCGCGTATCTTCAGAGGCTCCAAAATTGGATGCTCAGATTTCGAAACAAGCTTTAAACACATGTTCACAATTACTGAGAGTGTGTCTTTTTCTGAATTTAAAAATATCGTCTTATATTTTTGAGGCTGAACATTTTAGTCAGGCTTTCAACAATGGTTGGCAGCTCTATTCAAGGTAATTTTATGTCTGACAAGTCTATTGTCAGACATAAAATGTCAGAACACCCAGCCAAAGGGATCAGCACAAGGCATCAGCACTTACCACAAATCATTCAACACCTTAAGATCTGTGCTGGTCCTCCCTAAAGATAGAAACCCCCCTGGAGTGAAGAACTGGAGTGGTGCATGACACCCCATGTGACAGCCTTGGGGAGCTCTACTTTGATGAAATGGCAAGGAACCTGGACAACAGACTGAATGAAAACTAGATACAGACAACATCAGCTGTCTGCGATCACTGGGCAACATTTCAGCAACGCCTGGGAAAGGATCTAACGTTTTCAGAAAGATTTGAAGCCAGGGACCATCCACGAGCAGACAGAGGTTTTGATACGTTGAGGTTTCATACCTTGGTCAATTGAACAAAATCCATGATGAAGATCGATGCGGTTGGAAGCTTCGGAAAATAAGTGGATCTAGAGTTTTACAACTATTTAAAACTTTTAAGAGAAATAAAAATAAATTGAAAAAAATAAGTGCACTTCAACTTTAAGGAAGCAGAGAAGTGATGGGCCTATTTTAGCTCTGGCACAACATGCACATTTTATGAGTGTTCTTGCTCTCATTGTGCAAGACATAAAGGAATAGTTTGATGTTTTGACAAGAATGTTTAGTGACTTTCATTACAGGAGCAATAAAAAAAGGTTCTCTCATCTGAAGGGATTCATTTGGCAAAAAAGCTGGAAACAGGAAGAGCTATCTAGTTCGATGTTTGATAGTTTGATGTGCGTCGATTTCCACATCAATATACAACTTGGACATTTTGTTTTTGGTTGTGAATACTTTCACATAGAACATTTGCATTATGTTGCTAAAATGCAGAGAAGCTAAAAAGTGTTTTTTTCTCCCGAATGATATTGATTTTTCTACCCTTTCACACTGAAAGAACAGGCATCAATCAATTTTGTTGCAAATTTGCATCGTTACAGGTTTGAATAATTTGAATTATGAATAGTTCCAGGCCTTGCAATGTATGCATTTGGTGTTGATTATTCGTTGTGTAAAGGTCTTTACCTATACCGTGTATCTTCTTTTTAAATTTGGCCAAAAACAGTTACGTACAAATTTGAATATCTGGTTTTAGATGGGATTGTGACATTTCCTTATCTGTCCACTTAGCACTTTATGCTTAGTTATGCTAATTTACTCCTGGCTTCAGCCCCACATTTGAAGCACAAACATGAAAGGGGTATCAATATTCAAATATAACCAACAGAAAGAAAGCAAAGGGCATTTCCCTAGATGTTGAACAACTCCTTTTTTAGAATGTTATAAAGAAAAGAATAAAGCCTAGTATTTAAGAAATGGGACTCTGGGAGTACACAAGTTCAGAGTAAACATATCAAAGGCGTGTACATGTTTAAATCTATTCATATCCGTTTTCTAAAACTCTGTATCGAAGAGTGAGTCTGATTTGTGCCACAATATAGTCATACATTATCAAGATAAATATAATATGTGTGCCGGTTTATATTTGGGCTGCCTACATTTCACTGAGCTGAATCTAGCTCACTGTCTCGGGAAGGTTGTGCCAGATGCCTCATCTCACTCTTAGCTCAAGTGTCCCACATACAGTGTAGGAGAATTGCTGGGTACACTGCTCTTAGGACTGGCAGAGAAGCAGCAGGTTAGAAAAAACACCTCCCAGGAGAAATGATTCAAGGTATTGGAGAGCCAGAGAGGCGAGTAAAGTGAATGCAATTTCAAAGGGGAAATAATGGAGGTCATGGTGTTTGATGTTCCTATGCTGGCCACGAAAATGACTTGGTTGATGATGGAATCAATCACACATCCATGGCACTGAATTTTAATGAAGATATGTTTGGTTGTTTTTTGCATTTTTAATAACAGTGTTAACATCAAACCTAGCCATCCATTAATCCAGACAGAGTGAAGTGCAGTTATCTGCAGCCGAGCCGGGTGATATCAGCTGACTGAAGCAATAATATTTGAAATGTGACAGGTGTGTTTTTTTTTACTGGTTTTGTTTGTTTTTTGTAGCTGTTCTTCTCTTGTGTTTTTGTTGTGATGAGTGAACACAAGGTCAAAATGGAGTTTATCCTCTGATATCACCTGCCAGTCCAGACAAGAGCAATGCTCACTCAAGGTGACATTACTTTGGTGTCTGTACTCAGCATGCCACTACGTCTTTCATTTCCTGTGGGCTTAAATTTACAACTTATCCTTTGACAGGAGGAGTAAACATCTCTGATATGACCCAGGCGTGATCTCTCTGGGTAAACAAAAGAAAATCTGCCTCCTTCTCCACCATTCCTGACAATCCCAAAGAAAACAAAAAACAAAGCACCTTTTGTTTTTATGAGTGAGAAGCCCTTGAAAAAATTGCTTTTTAATTTTAGGGCTTTAAAGAAGTCTACGACAGGAACAGTATGATAAATTCATTTTAAAAGTGTTGATGTTGACAATGACTAGATTTCAGTAGTCTGGCTGGGGATTACTGGAACGAGCAGCGCTTACATAATTAGATGGAAAGAAATGGATAATAGACAGATACAATAGCAGTGTGATTTAGAAGAGCTCATGACATTTCCTTATTCTTTCTGCAGTGGCTCTTTATCTAAGGCCGGGAAAGTTATTTAGTATGCAATGGATCAATCGCCATCCTCAAAAAGTCATTTAAATTAACTTCTCGGACAGATATCTATCCAGCAAAGTGGCCGACAGAGACAAGGGACTATCAGAAAATTAAAAAAGGACGTAACATTTTTCTGTCTGGAATAGAAATGGAACGCAACTGAGCAAAGCATTGGATACGCAAACATTCCAAGATGGTCACAAACAGATTGCTTTCTTTTTTTTGTCTTTGGATGTTTTTCTTATCATAAGTTCAAACAATAAGCAGACTTTTTTCTCACATACCCGGCTCATCATCCTCATTCTCATAAGAATGTCAGTCTTTCTATTGTTCCTAGATTGTGTCTCGTAGCATGCCACTGATGTGGTGGTCATCAAAACCATGACAACTCAATTCATTTTTCAGAGAAACACTGTCCAACGTTGTACAACTTTGACAAATCTGAAGGCATAAAAAAACCCCTGCACCAAGTTTTTCCTTTAAATCAAAAGGAGTCCAAGTGAATGTTTGATTCTCGCTAAATAAAAATAATTCAATGGCCATGCAGTGCATGTCTAATTGCAAATGAAGCATCAAATTAAAATGTCAGAGACTAGTCGGGGTAGCAGTGGTTGCAGAGTTAGTGAATGAATTTATGTTTAAGATTATGCCATTTCCAAGGAAGGTGTAATTTGTGCAGTGGTATAACCGGAGCAACACCATGTTATTAGTTTAGACAATTCTCATTCATGTTAATGTCGGGAAGGAAGGAAGACAGCATGCCACCTAGTGGGATGTGAATAACCCATATATCTCTCCACCAATTAGTATTAGGCTGTACTGTAAAGTGACAGGAAACTAATTCACAAATACTGTAGCAACATGAAAGAGGAGGGAAGCCTTCCAGAGAAGAAAAATAAACTGTCACTCCCATACTGATAGGGAAACATCAACGGAGCCTTCCCAATTACTTCAAGGTTAACTGTGAGACACTAATAACTTCAGGGAACTGGAGAAACAAAACATTGTTAGCTAATTACATAAGCACATCATTTAGACTGATTGATGTAACATAGTATTCTGGGCTCACTCTTCTCTTCCTAATTTCTCTCTTCCTTATAGCAGAGAACCTTTGGCAGCTGTCTCTATGACGGCCCCGACCTGACACAATGAGACACTTTCGCGGCTCAGCAGTAAACCACAATCAACTGGTGAACAACTGGCAAAGATTTATCATCATCAGATCGGGACCATAGCCCGATGTGAGAGCTGACACACAGACAGAGAACTGCAGGCACTGCCATTTCTGCTTAAGACAGAGGTCAAGCAGTCTGTTGCTGGGGTGTGAAAGCGGCAGCCACTCCATGCGTACATTTATGCAGTAATAAAGTGAATTAATACTCCTCTGGCTGTCAGCCTGATGAGATGAAGCATTCTGTTTTTGAATCGGTTTATATGGACGCCATATAACAAAGAGGCTTAAAGGGACATCACTTATGTTTATTGGTATTTTTTGTTGCATCTTCTGTCACTGAGGTAACATTCAGAACACTCTGTTCACTCATGAACGCAATGATATTTGATATTCATAAAGACACATAATAACAGCTCATCCTGAATACAAGCTCAATTGGGATTTGAGCTTTTGTTGTAAGAATTGTAAATATGCTCAATAGGAATATGAATTAGTTATCTCTAGTTTGTCTATGGAATAATGAATAGGATTTTCAGTGAAAGCATAATCTAGAATATTAATTTGCTTCTATACTGTGTGTGGGCTTGGTTCTTGGTTCTGTTAAAGATACAAAATAAAAGCTGAACATGAGCACTCAGTGGTCTGATTATTGAAGCCCCTAAAAGGGTACTCATCGCTTGTTTGTTAACCAGACTTGAATTCAACATATGTAAACCCACAATATGATGCAACCCTGAAGTGATCAAATTATATCACTGGTTGGTCTTACTGGAATTATGTAAAAAGCAGCAACACTGCTGTTGTGTGAACTGAAAGCACCACAGTCATACAATAGAAAAAATACATCTTAAATAGCAACATGAATATTAAAGTATTGACATATTATTGCTACATTACATGATGTTACTGTTGAACACAGGCTTCCTGTTCCATACAATAGAACTCCATTAAAAGCTGACATTTGGTAATAGCATAGCAACCGCTCATGAATAACATCTCACTGCTTTAGCAGAGAATACCGAGTTACAATGAACTAGTGTAAATGTTTGTTAAATTATATTTTTTAACCGGTTATTGCCAGATTGCATGTATAAATCATACCTATAGATGATGTTTTGGGAACACTATAATGTTGGAGGTTATACAGCATGATGTTTCCCCCTAGTGGTATAACAACTAAAAGAAAACAGACAGACCTTGGTAAAGTTGCTCAGTGCTGCTTCAGCACAGAGTTTCTACTGATAATATATATTTATATGGTGAAGGACGTGTGTGAATGTTTGTCTCGTGGTTTGCACAATATTCACACAATACAACTTTCTTTTGTATCACCTGGGGAATTCAGGACTGTTTTGAACATTTATGCGTTGAATGATTGATGGGGCAGCTGAAATGGCTCGAGGACTTCTACATCATACATTCTGACAACATTTCCTTTAAGATGGGTTATTTTTATCATGATGAATTGATGATAATGTCTTTCTTCTTCTCTCTCTCTCTATGTCATTATCTATATCTCACTTTCGAGAAGAAACACATCATATTTAAGCAGTAAATATATCAAATCAATCAAATCAAATGACTAAACTCAAGCTCACACACGCACAGATGTCTAGACAGAAGTCACACATCCCCTCATTGTTTGTTTTAAAATGATTCATCACAATATTCACATCCTTTTGTGCTCAAAGGCACATTATGAGATTTAACCAATAAGATACAGAAATATTATTGCTTGTATTTTATGTCCTAGATTTTTATTAAAGCTAGAACTGCTTCTAGATTTTTAATTGAGTTCCATCTTCCAATTATCACGACCAAGTCACGCGGCACACTATAGTGTAATATTATCACATAATAGTGGCTTCACAACAAAACACTTCAGCTCTCCAGATTTTCATTTAAAACATTAGAGCTGAAATAAAATGCAGATAAAATTAGCAATTGATTTGGCCATACATGTTCTCAGTAGCCTGAAAAGTCTTTGAATACATGTAAACCGTCTTTCTTCAATTTGCTAAACCCTCCCTTGCATGGAATATAGGACTACACCAAATTAGTTTTTGCAAAAACTACAAATTAAACCTGGGATTTAAAGTCTACAAAATAATGTATAGCAGCATATCTTTAGCATACCATAATTCAAGTGTTACAAGCTACAATGCAGTTCAGAATTAAAAACATGCTCACAGACTCCAACTGTATTATTGCAGGCTTTTGGCAAAGAGAGAAAACAATGTTCTTATATTTGAAGATCCAAATATTTATCGAATGATTTGCAAGGAAACAGAGGAAATGATGTCTTTGATGGTCAATTTGAGGTTAAAGGAATAATTCCACATTTGGGGAATTAGCCTTATTTGCCTTCTTTCCGAGGGTTAGATGAAAAGATCAATACCACTCTCAGATATCTGTCCTTCAATGCAGTTGGAGCCAGGAGCCAGTTAGCTTAATTTAGCACAGAGATTGTAAACAGGGGGGAACAGCTAGCCTGGCTCTCTTTCAAACGTAACACCATTAGCCTACCAGCACCTCTAAAGCTCAATAGTGACACATATCCTGTCTGTTTAATCCAAAGAACAACCAAAGTGTCAACATAACAATTCACAAGTGTAGTGACTTTCTGGAGTTTCAGTTGGTTACCTGACAACCTCACAGAAATCCAGAGACAGGCTAAGCCCATCCTTCAATTGTTTATTGAAAGCTAAACTAACTAGCTGTTGGCTCAAGCACCATATTCAACAGACAGTTATAAAAGTGGTATGAAATCTCTTGTATAACTCCAAAAAGGAAATTAGCATATTGAGCTATTTCTTTAAATCACTTCTAGCAAACTATTCACATGGAGTGTCGTTCTTTACTTTTGAATACATTCATTTGTGGGGTACCATAAGACCAAAGTATTCTATAGATCACTCGAGGCCTTCAAAATGGATACTTTCTATCTACGACATGCTGTATGTAAACCTACAAATGGCCCAGTGATAACATCCCATAATTTAGTAGAAACTGCTGCTTTTGCCTGCCACCTGTTTTAATTATTTCAAGGTATCAGACATTGATGGGACTTTATTGTAAATGAAGCAGACAACATCTTAATGGTGAAATAAATCGAAACAACTTCTCCTTCGAGACAAACTGTCAAGTGGGAAACAAATGGTGTTATTTTTTCACTCACCAGCCACACAATTCAAAGCATCCAAAAGTCAATATCCACACTTGGCAGTTGAGACAAAGATGAAGATGAGGTGCGGGTAGTACAAAACATTGCATTGTGGGACGGGCCTGAAGCACCAAATTACATTGATTCAGAAAGGCTTCATCTTTGCACACTCGCCACACTGGGGACTTCAAGTTGAGATGCTAAGAGGCTATAACAACATAATCACAGTCCCACAGTTAGCCATTTGTCAAAAATAAACCAAACACCAGGTGCGAAGGCTTGAAGTGACATTGGCAGATCTAACTCATTTGTCAGTGGATTCCTGATAAGCTGAAAAACAGCTCTTAAAATGTCCATTTTCTTTTACCTAGGGAGATTATAAACTGTGTTGTTAGAGCTGCTGCACAACATTATTGTGGAGTCCATTTTGATATGAAAGAAAACAGTGTCTGCCAGCAGTGACTTTTCAAACAGACACAAATGTAATGCCAAACTGTGCAGATGAATATACTTTGTGGCACAAATTGTCAGGTCAATGCACAACTATTTGACCTACAAGGAGCACACAAAGCAGTGATGAAGGGAATCATATTGTATTGATTGATAAATGCATTTCCCCTCTCTGTGCAATTGGCTATCTGTCAGACCAGCGCACATCACTAGGGGCACACATATGACCTTCTTTCTTATTGCTTGCCTTTTGTACCAAATGGCCTTGAATCCTCAGTGGACTCTATGCCTAAAATAAAGTTAATAACTTTGCAATATCCAAATCTGTTGTGACATTGTAGACTAGGGGTATTGCATCTTTTAGAAGAGGTGATCAGAACCACTTAAATAGGAAAAGAAATGTTTGAACAATGTCCTATATTCATGAGCGAAATCGTGGTAATGTGTGAGAACTCTGTTTAGTGCTTTACAGTTATATCCACTCTATTCCAGTTTTTATCAAGGATATAAAAAAGCAGGTATTTATGCTTATGCAAATGAGCACTGCTCTTAGCCCATTTTCCTGCAGATGAACAGAAAACAAAAAAAAGTAATGGCTCTTTTCTCTCGTCAGTTTCCACTGATAGCACTTCCTTGGCAGCAGTTTTGGAAACTATTTATTTTATTTTCAGGACTGGCCCTTAGATAGCTATTATGTAATTTGTAACAACCCTTTACTCTTGTCTCAGTTGCTTTCATACATCAAAAGCTCATTTAAAGTGACCTTAAAACTAATGAGGACAAAATACTGTAACAAAATAGTCCATGGGAAGATATAAATCAGCAGGTATTTAATAGCATGTAAATGCATATTTTCAGTACCTTAACTCCAGAGTCTAAAATGTTGATGAAAAGCAATATTAAAGTGGGCCTGTACATGTTGGTGAAAACACATTCACCTCCCCATGGACATGGTCCCTTGATTGAGAGATATATTTAATAGATTTTTATCTTGCATAATTTAGTCAGACTTTCTGGTTTCTTGCATCTGTGTGTCCTGGATTTACAAAAATTATGTTGCTGCTCTATTTTGGGAGACGTACATAAGAAACTAATGCAAATGTTGTATAATTTGTATGCAACAGCTACATGTAAGCTCAGTCAACGACCACTAACCAGGATTCAGTGCGATGTTTGTCAGTGTTGGTTATGGTTTGTGCACACATCAATGTTTCATCAATAAATCATTCCGGACCAGAGACAGTTTGTACTTGCCCTACATACTCATGGTTTGTTTTGAATAAAAGTGACCCGTTCTGCAAATAGGACAGCAAAGCTAGACGGGATAGAGCCTTATCAATGTCAGAGTATTAAGAGAGAGTTTAATAAGAGGAAACTCTACATCATCCTGTGTATTGTTTGTCCCATTTGACAACAAAATCAATACAGAGCTCAGCATTTGCTTCTCACAGCAACAAATGAAAGTCAGAGATTTTTTAAGAAGTCTAATATGTACACTGTTGTTTAAGGTGATGTAAATTATTTAGAAGAATCGAAGCAGGCTTGACAGCACCCAGCATGATTTTGTAGCAATAATGGTTTATACTTCATTTTCCCCTTCGGTACCAGCTCTACTCTCTCATTTGCATGCAAGAAACTCAACGGAGCAACCTAAGACTCTTCAAAGCCAGTCTCCCAGGTAATGCAGCAGCTTGAGATTTTACATCTGATCATCACTGACTCGAGTCTTGATCATGTAGATTCAAACTAGAGGGGGTTTTACATGTTTACAAATTCAGAACGGAGTTTCAACTAGCAAGGGAGTGATATTTATTCTTCAAATGAAATATGTCTTAGATGAATTGATGTATCTTGTATTAGTAAAACAATTTGATAACATTTGTGGAATAAATAAAAAAAATGTATGATATAAATCAGACTTTTATTGGAAAAAGGGACATGAGTGTGCATCATAGAATACAGTATACTTAAATAGTGATCAATAATACATTTTACAATAATTCCTCAAGTACAAAAATATGTACACCTGTAGCAACAGCAATTTTTAAAAATATGTACAAAACGGGTTCAGGTCATTTAGTTTTTCAACACATTTTTTAAAAGATGGTTGCAACCTCGAGGGTCGTAGCCACGGTTACAAAATGTGGACTCTGGTTTTGGATTTCAGTTCCTCGAACACTTGCCTCACGATGCTGCTGAGGGAAATAACAAGGAAGGGTCCCGGTAGAGAAGGTCTGCATGCTGTTTCTGGATTTTGGGCGATTTGTTCCATAACCAGAGTCCTTCCAAAAGTTGGGATAGCCGTGAAGATTGTTGAACACTGGTGCTGGGGCGAAGCCTATTGTGTATGCATTATCTCCGGATCCTCTAAAGCTCTGTGGTGGTAATACACCGTACGTGCTCTGGCACTCCCCAGACAAGCTGTGAGCAGTGCTGGATGAACCTAAAATAAAAGGGGAAAATATTTTAAAAATAAAGATGAGACATTTTTGATGAAGCTATTAATAAAATGTATTATTTATGTCAGTCTGGGTAATATTTATGTTTAATTCAGTAGTGTTTAATTTAGTGGAAAACTCACTTTTTAGCTTTGGTTGGAAGGTACTGAAGTTCTTTTTCCCTCCGTCACCACTGATATCAGAGTCACTGTCGTTAAAGTCACTGTCCCCTTTGCCGCTGTCCTTCACGCTCTGCTGGTCGCTGTTGCCAATGCCACTGCAAATACAATCAACAGATACAGTATGAGCCACCATTGCACCACATTAGCTTGATTATTGATGTCTTTTTTTTCCACACACAAGGCCTGTTTTCATCCCACCCATCTAACCTTACTCCACTGCAATGCCAAAAGCAACATAGTGCATGCATGTTGCATGTTAAGTACCCTCTGTGTTCAGTGAGATTTCACTGTGAATAAAGCATATCATATCTGAGAAAATAAATCACATTTAGTTGTCTTACCTCACTTGCAAGCAGTATTTGTCACCTTGCCACACAGATGTTGGTTGGAAATGCTTGGAGGGCAGGAACATCTAAGACAACAAACAAAATGACAGCACAGAGCTTAGCTTCCATTTTTGGCACAGAGATCAAGGCAGCTCTGGGGAACATCATATGCATATGAAAATGAAATACTCTCTTAGTTGACTCACCTTTGTTTCAGAGTCCCCACTTCTCTCCTCATACAGGCAGGAATCATCCAGAGATGAAGAGGTTCTCTCGTGGAAGAAACCTCTTGGTCCGGTGTAAATGTTGGGTTCTGTTGAGCCGATCATGGGCATGGGCCTGCTGTCGAACATGCTGTGACACACTTCTCTCTTGGAGCCTCGATTTCTCCCCCCATCACTGAGTTTGCATGTCACAACAACAGCCACTATTGCAATCAGCAACAATGCACAACCACCGCTGAGCATAATGATGACAATTAGCGAGCCATCAAAGCCAGTGCCTTCTTCATCACTTGACCGCAACACAATGACAACTTGGTCTTCAGAGGGCTGTGTGTCTGAGACAATAAACCTAATGGTGGCACTGCTAGAGAGCGGGGACCTGCCATTGTCACTCACAGCGATTTTCATTTCCAGCACGTCTCCAATTTCAGACGTCAGCCATTGTTTCAAAGCAATTTCTCCAGTGTCTTTGTTCATTGTAAAAATATGTGGGTCACCTTGTACAATTTGGTAGTGGAGCTCGCCATTCACTCCCTCGTCCTCATCTTCAGCTGAGACGCGAAGGGCAAGGTAGCCAGCAGGTGCATTAAAAGGCAGAGGGATATCAGCAGAGTCGTTCATAAGGACGGGGAAGGTGAAGTAAGGACAATTGTCATTCAGATCCACAACTTTTATTCTGATTGTCGATGTGCTTGAAAGAGAGGGGGAACCTCTGTCTTCAGCTTGGATGACCAGCTCAATCTGCTGTAGAGTTTCAAAATCAAAAGACCTCAAAGTGTACAAAGACCCGGAGAGGGAATCCACAGAAACATAAGTGGACACTGGAGCTCCTCCTGGCACCTCTGAATCTATGAGTTTGTATGAGACTTTGGCATTCTTTCCCACATCAAGATCTCGAGCGACAACAGTTGTAACATATGAACCTGGGATGTTATTTTCCAGGACTGAAACTTCAAAAAGTGACTTACTGAACAGAGGGGGGTTGTCATTCTCATCTGTTACACGGATGGTGTACTGTCTGACAGTTTTGAAGGGTGGGCTTCCCAGATCCTCAGCAATCACAGTCAGGTTATACTCTGGGATCTTCTCTCTGTCTAAAGTAGTGCTGGTAATTATCATGAAAGAGTCCCCATATGCCTGCTGCAGGGTGAAATGCTCGTGCCCGATCAGGCTGATGTGCACGTACCCGTTGGAGCCAGAGTCTCTGTCCGAGGTGCTTATCAGAGCAACGAAGCTCTCTGCAGCTGCAGCCTCTGTAATGTAGGCGACTCCATCACTGCTGGAAGTCATCGGTTTGATGCTGATGTCAGGTGCGTTGTCATTCACGTCCACGATGTCAATCACAACTTTGCAGCTGGACGGGACAGAGTTTGCGCCCGAATCTGAGGCTTTGATATTCAGCTCGTATGACTTCCTTTTCTCATAATCAACCACCGCCTTCAAAGTCACGTCCCCGGAATAAGGGTCGACGTGGAAAAGGCGTCCAGTCTCAGGTGACAGCACGTCAGCAAACGCGTACGTCACCTCACCGTTAACACCGTGGTCGGGGTCAAAAGCGTGCACTTTGAGAACTCGGTGACCCACCGGGGAGTCTTCATACAACTCAACTTTCAGCGAGCTGTGTTCAAACGTGGGGCTGTTGTCGTTAAAGTCCAGCACCCTGATGTTTACAATCATAGACCCGGACTTTGAAGGCACCCCTCCGTCAGTTGCAGTCACTTCGATGGTGTAGAAGTCCTCCACCTCCCGGTCGAGCTCCCTCACCAGCACCAGCTCAGCAAACTTCACTCCATCATCCCCATCGCGCACTTCAATGGCGAAATGATTAGAAGCGGAAATGTTGTAGCTTTGGATGTAGTTTTCACCCACGTCCTGGTCGAGGGCAACCTGCAGTGGGAACCTTGAGTCCAGAGGCACATTCTCCACTATCTCCAGCTGTGTCTCGTTGCGCGTAAAATGAGGAGAGTGGTCGTTGATGTCTTTCACCTCGATTTCCACGTGGATGAGTTGAAACTTTTCTTTGGAGAAGGCCACAACGTCGAAGCTGATGAAGCAGCGCGGAGACCTCGGGCAGAGCTGCTCTCTGTCAATTATTTCTGCCACACTCAGAAGTCCGTCGATCTCCCTCATTTCAATCACAGAGGAGTTGTTTTCCTGCATGAAGCGGAACGATGTGTCGGAGTCTTCAGCTGGATCAATCTTTAAATCTTGGGATAGATTTCCTATATCCGTCCCGGGTGCATCCTCTTCATAGGTGAAATATCTTGTAGTTGTACACCGAACAGAGTATACAAATAAAGAAAGCACAATGCACACTCTAACTCCTGCAATCTTGCAAAATCCCATGTTGAAGGGTTACAGAGTGCTGCCAAAAAAAGTCACGAATTGTGCATCAAATCCACCACTTGTGCTGTGTTAGGTCGAAACACTGCTGTGGTAATCTGACTTCGCTGTGGGACTTTAAGCCCCGGTATATGCAAATAGGCTGCCCCATCGACCAATGGCCTTCCAGTGGTCCACCAACAGGGGCACGTTTGGCTCTGCAGCAAACTGTTGTACTTTTGTTAGAGCAAATGGTTTATTAGATAAACTGATTGTGGAACTTTAATCGTGCTGCTAATAGTGTTACTTAAAAAAAAAAATCTCCACATGGTAATTAATTAACTGATTCAATCACTTACATGCCTGTATTACATAGGACCACGTGCCAGTAGATGTATCTGAAGTACCTATTAAAAGAAGGATTGCTATGTTAGTCAGGCAGTTACAGGAAATTATGCGGAAGACAGGGTGGAAAGAAAAATAGCAGTAAGTAAAAGCCTTTATGTCAAATAAATTACAATTGCTGATCAAGTAAACAAGGGCTCATAATAACACCAGAAAGGATCATGATTTGCTGTAGGCTACTTCAACACCATATATGAATAGCAAAAGCAGTAAAGGCAGAAATTCATTTTTCTTTACATTGAAGTAGGCTACCACACTGTATAGAGGTCCAAAGGTAAAACATTTGTTTTAGGTAAAAGTACAATGATTATCCTCAAAATGTCAAATTAACGCATTCATATTGGTTTATCATTATTTCATGTAGAGTAGTCTACTGTATGTATACAACGGCAAATCTTAGAGATACAGCATTTTATTTGATAAATGTACTTATTTACTTTCCAACAAGTAAATGCATATGCAATGTGAAACTGGAAAAAACATCTATTAATTGAAGTTCCCAGAGCCTAATGACTCTTATTGTTATTCAAATACAATGAATTATAAGTATTATAATCAGACAGTCCGCTCAAAATCCTTACCCTGACATTTTGGCTTAATAAAAGCCAAGCTTTGAATCCATCAATATTTTACCTTTCTTTTATCTTTCTTTAGTTGTGTTTTTCTCAAAATCACATCTATCCAAGTGATTGCACATAACTCATTTACATTAAAAGCAAAAGTCATTATTTTTGTTGTGCAGCAGAGACACTGTCTCATCTGTTTAAATAGCAGGGGAAGAATTTAAGTATAATGCTGTGAAGGGAACTCACAAAGCCAGACAAGTGTCATTTGATTACTGTTGTGTTTTGGACACCCACAATGTTAATTACATGTAGAATATCAGAGTAGTGCCGCCTTAGAGGAAAAGCCTGCCTGTATAATCAAGACCATCTCTACTGTAATAAACACTCAAACGCAAGTAATTAACCCCTTTCAGCAATTCTTCCAAAACAAGATCCTGTGAAGTCAGAAGAACAAAGAAGTCAGGAGAATAAACTCCATTGAATGACTCTCCCTCCCACCTCAAACTCACACAGTAACACACACACACACACGCAACAGCTCCCATAGTGATAACAAAAGAGCATGAGTCAACCAGACCTTTGTCAACCATATGGGTGATTAGCTTCTGCTGATTAAAAGGCGTCTATGGCCCTTCAAAGGACTCTTGACACCTTACAAAAGTTTGAGTAAATCTGTCTGAGCCCCCAAGTGGGCACATACAGGGAGGTGTGAAAAGGCACACAGCAGTCACAGACCAGAGATCCACGTGATACTGTGTCAGCGGGAGGTGATAAGGCGCTCTGTGGTGCCATATGTGAAGAGTTTTACGAGCTAACTTATGTTTTATAAATAAATGTCCATCCATCTGCACACATGCTGTTGCTTTTTCAGTGTCAGCAGGCTAAGGAAGGTAGTCGACACATCCCTCTCCCTCAAAAAAGTGTTCCAGCTGCTCCTGAATACCCATGATGTACCAAAGCCAGAGGAGAACATCTCTTAAGTGTGGACTGGGTCTCCCACAGTTGGGCATGCCTGAAAAAATGTCCTAAGGGAAGCTTCCTGATCAGATCCCTAAACCACTTCAACTGGCTCCACTCCAAGCTCCCTTAGGATGCCTGAGCTCCTCACCCTATCCACCCATCCCCATCTACAGGGGAATTTCATTTTGGCTGCTTTTTGTCATCACACAAAGCTCATAACACTGGGTTAAAGCTGGAACTTAGATCAACTATTAAATCGAAAATCTTTGCTCTCCGGCTTAGCTCCTTCAACAAAATGCTCTCAATAATGCTGACAGTGCCAATCATCCACTCATCCTGTCTCTATCATGCCTTATTTTTACTCAAAGCTGCGGCCAGCTTTCCAGTACCTGTGTGCTGCTTCAGGAGACCCCCAGGCCATTAAAGCATCCTTCTTCAGCAAAACTGTCTCCCAAGCGTGTTCTCAGGTTGCCGCCATGACAGGCAGAGAAGACCTTTAGACCACAACTCTGAGCAGTTGCCTTTAAAATGGACGTTTTCAACATGGCCTGTGGCTCAGACTCCATGTCCCCTGCAAATCTTTGGCATTAGGTGTTTTTTCTAACAATCACACTTGTGAATCATCCTATGCTAGAAAATGGTGTTTGCTGAAGCTGATAATTGACAGGAAAAAAAAGTCAGATAAAAAAGAAAAAGCACCACCCATGTTGTCAGATTGGGACATATTTAGCATATACTAAATGTAAAGATGGATTTTCTTTTCCGATAATGCTGGCTGCTTTGTTCTTGGCAACAATAGGCAGCACAAACACGTTATAATAACAGACTGTCTGCAGAAAGCCAATTTATCATGTATGCCATTGAAAACGGCAGTGTTTATTCTGAATATTGAACTTGGAAAATGCCTCAGTTGCATCACATTACAGCAGAAGTGTTAAGCATTTGTTCTAAAATCCACAAGGCATAAGGCAAACAAGTGTTGATCCCCAATTGTTAAAGCTAGTATTACGCCACAAATCATTACAGCAACTGTTATTCAGGGCTATACACTAAGCAGGCCAATACAACTTAAATCGTTAATCTTGGAAGTGCAACAGCATTGCATCGTCGCTCATGGTTTTCAATATGGAGTGAGAAATCGTCTGATGTTGAGTTGAATGTAAACAGGAAATGTTGCATCTATCTCTCATTATGTTCTCCGTTCTTGTTTTTTTCCCTCTCTATCTATATTTTATTACAAACAAGATCAGGCTGCACATATGAACACTGAGGCAGAGGAGGATCAAACATAAGATACTTTTCTGCCACTACCAGACACACAAAGCCTTGAGCACAACAGTCCCATGCTGGCTCGGTGTTGAAATCCAGGATTTGGTGGCTATGAGGAGTCAGAAGGTAATGCAGAATTATTAGCCAAATTAGTTGTTTGCCACTAAGAGGATTACGCCTTAATCTTATCACGCACTTACCACTTTGTGTCGCAACGGTGTCAGGGTAACAGTTGAGCAGCTATAGATGAAAATATTTCAGTCTGAGATTAAAGCACACACTTTATGTTAAAAACAGCAGCTGCACATGTCTTGCTCATCTATGATCATGTGTACTCAGTTGTGTTAATACTGCATGAATACAAAACACTACCTACTCATGTACAAAGTATTTTTCTGATCAATACATCATTACAAGGTTAACAGAGGCCATGCACCAACAAAGCCTGGCTAACACACAGAAGTGATACTTGTTTGTCACTTAAGTCAGGGGATTAATGCAGATCACGGCTTGATTAAGACGTGTGTGGAGACAGTAGGAACATTACAGCAGATGAATGGGAATGGCCATCTGTTCTCTCACTGAGGTGATTTTAATTAATGGTTAGAATATTGTTAATCTTGTTTTGGCAGTCAACATTACGGTGATCACAATGATGGTCAGAAATAGTTCTGATCTCAGCCAGTCTTTGACATAATTTCACATGAAGGCAGTTTGAATATATTTCCCGTCAACCGACAACAGGTAGGAAGGCAGGAAAAGCATTTGGTGTCACTAGGAGCAGTAATCCTGGCATATGCCACTGGGAACAAATGTCTCAAAGGCCCACCTTTTGGATAACAGCCAGCATGTCACCCACTGCTAGAAAATTGTCAGCCAAGTTTTTTTTCTTTTCTACAGTTTCGAGCTTCCCCAGTTGTCAGCAAAATACTTTAAAAGATTGAAAGAACTTTATAAAAATTATGTTTGTGTCTATATTTCTTTTGTTGGATGTTTTCTTATTTAGCTGTCTCACTGAGTGAAACTGTTAGCCATGTCAACATCTACAGTTATAGAGGTCAACAGGTAAACTCGGAATATTGCAGTTTTCTGGATTAATTCAGCGATAAATCTATTCAAAAAGACAAGAAAAAGCAGAGTGACTTGTTCATACATGTATGACAGAATGTAAAAAATATCACAACCAAGCTGTTATGTATCGAACATGACGCAGAATACAAACACTGACTGGCTTTGTTTCCACAGTACTGGCTCGGGACAACAACAGATGCTTCTGTGTTACATGTAACACCATCTACTTTAATGACGGTTGTGGCATGGAAATGTTCTAACATCAGGTTTCCTCACAGATGCTGAATCTTTAAATAATAAAGAAATTCACTCAACAGGGTTATTTGCATGATACACAGGTTTTTACACCATGATGAAATCTGAAAATCATCCCAACATCATCCAAGACTTACTTCTCTCATGTCTATGCTGAGTTTCTGGTATTATTAAATAGCTGTAAATATTCCGGTACTTGACCCTTTAATAATTTAGCAAACATTGCTGCTCAATACCTAAATAAGCTCTTTTGATAACAATACAACCTTGAAAAGAGATTGACTTGTATTCCATACACAGCATTTATTACATTTAGATAGGTAAAGCCTTTTTCCTTTGAGACTGGAAAGCTATTTCAGGCCAGCACCTTATCAGTTTCCTCATCTCACTTTAACCTTAGGTGCTCCAATAAACTGGGGGTATACATGTCACTGCTCTAAGCGTGAGGGTCATGTGGAGGGTTTAATCTCAGCCATTTGGGCTGTCTGAAAGGCAGATAAAACAAGATTATCCTGTGCTTGGTATTCGCCTTTGGTGAAACGAGGGTGGAAGCATGTGAGCAGCAGCTGTGGAGGTGCCAAATGCGCAGACTGGCTAGTGGTCTCTGTTTCCTTTGGCACCTCCTGCGGCGCTTCAGGCAGATAACCCCCCAACCACAGCTCATCCCCACAGCCCTCCAACTGATTACAACTGGCCAAATGTTTAACATACTGTCCCTAATCACACCTCACATTCTGTCACAATATGCCTCTAAATAGCTTTAAAGGCCATAAAACACAAAGGTGCTTGTAGCCTTGATGTTATTAGGTCTAATTGTCTTTTTCTTTCTGTGAGTTTCCTTTTTTTGTTTTGCTCCAGCTCTGTAATTAATGCATTCGGATCATTTCAGGAGGGATGAAATCTCTTTTGCACATGTTACTGAATTTAGGACATGTGAGGAGCAACTTAAAAATATATATTTGTAAAACAAGGGACTATTATGGAAATAAATGCATAACACAAGAAAGTCATAAAAACGGCTTTCTATTTTATTATAAATTAATTAGTCTATTAGGGCCAAGCATGAATAATAAAGGGTTTCCCTGTAATAAGATCTCAGTGGACTCGACATGTTTTAAACAAATCCAGAACATTAATATGGATGCCGTGTAAACATGTTTAGGATTTTTTTCATGTTGGCCACAAAAGGCTGAGTCTATTAAGAAATTTGGAAAGACAGATTTTGTTGTTTAAATCTCCTAAAAGCCGAGGCAGATCAAAAGAGGCATTAGTATTCAGAGACAAATCATGTTTGGCTGAGGTTCCTCTACCCCCACTCAACTCCAACCATTCCCCACTGTGTAACTAGTGCTCGCTGCCTGAGAACGAATGGAACAACAGTTGCTAGCAGCTCTTCATTATGCATAAGCATTTTTAAACAAGCTTTGACCATATCACCACATCAGGTATGCTACTGTTGCACACACGCATTTCTGTGATAACAAATGATGCCTTGATTAAAAAACCCTAAATTCCTGTCAAACTGTACGAAAAATACCTGCTAAAGGATCATAATGACAAACAAAGCCAAATAGATGTTGGTGTTGAGACGAGTCATTTAAAAATAGGGAGTCGACCCTAAAGGGGTTGGATTAAAACCAGGGATGATAGTGCCATCTACAGGTTGAAATGTTGCCATGTTGACATGAGATGACTTGCAAGCAATAATAAATCCTGAAAGCATGCACATGTTTTTTTACAAACACAGACACACATCATTAAGGCTCTAGTTGTAGATGATAAATGCATGTTTTAACCACCTGTTTGATGGACAACCTCAAAGTCCTGACAGAGCATCTATCAGGATAATTAGAGCCGAGACTAGCAACCTCAAAATAGTGCACCAAAGAAAAGGATTCTTCAAAAAAAACAGCCCCCCTCCTGTTAGTGTGAAGTGTGGCCTTGGTGTGGGCTTTTATACTTTGTGTTGGTAAAGGATCCACTGCGGGTTTCAATCCAATTATGATGACTACTTCACATTTCATGCTTCATATTGAGTTTCACTGCCTAAAGCTACATGGATGAGGGCCCCAAAAGATCAGCGGGCCTGCACATTAACCTTCAGTGATATTCGGTGTGAGACGATTACAGGCACATATTTGACTTGACATATCCCTATCCAACTTTCACTTTGATTTTCATTTTCCACGTCACAGCTGAACTGGTCATTGTACTGCGCTGAAAATCTCCTTGTTTCAGTGCGTCTGCAGCGAGGATGTACACACTTGCAATCCATATTCCTGTGGCATGTTAGCTGTTCCAACATCAGGTAAATAAAAATGTGTTCGGTATACCAGGCTGTGAATACATTTGATTCTCTCTTGGACGGTTGTAGTATTCAAAGCAGGGAAGATTAAGTATAGCCTCCTTGCGTGTGTGTGTGTGTGTGTGTGTGTGTGTGTGTGTGTGTGTGTGTGTGTGTGTGTGTGTGTGTGTGTGTGTGTGTGTGTGTGTGTGTGTGTGTGTGTGTGTGTGTGTGTGTGTGTGTGTGTGTATGTGCATAAGTATATTTGTATTTGCCTCCAAGTGTGTGTGTTCGTGTGTGTCTGCAGGAGTTCATGTGTGAGTCAATGCTAATTTGTGGTCCAGGTCCCCTCTCCTCGCCTTTCTTGAATATTTCACATCTCCATATTGCCATGCCATCCTAGGATGTCGCCTCCTTGAAGCAATTTCCTCCCCGCCATTATCTGATGGGTGAGAACCGCTTCCTATTGGCAGGTGCAGATGACACTTGGGCTGAGCAGGAGCTGGCTGTTAAACGTGGGACTGGCTCCTAACCAAGCTCCAGTCTGCCTGGTCCTGACAGCCCCCACAGGGCTGGCCACTGGGGGCGGACTGTTGGGCCAACTGGCCACTGAGGGGTGTAATCACTCCCTATGACATATCTGGCACAAGCTATCCATTTGCTCCACAAAAAGCAAAGGCCTGCCTGTGTGAACGTCTTGCTTAATACTGTTAGGCCAGGAGATGGCAACATTGAGGTGAGAGATAAACATTTGAAACACATCCCCCCTGTGAAGGTTCAAATCACATGAGAGTCTGAAGACAGAAAGGAGGGATTGAAGTGTGATGACAGTTTAGGGAAAATCAGATAAAATAACCAACACAATAGTTTTCCTCTTAACGGTCCTCTATGTATTTCTTTGAATGTTATATTTTCACCTTTTAGAGGAAATTGTGTATTAACTGGAGAAAGAGAACAAAAACAACAGGTCATATAATAGTCAGTTCAACACAATAAACAACTAAATAAGACTCAGATGTTACAGCAGTAAGTAAATTGAGAGTTTATAGGCTTTACAAATAAAGTATAAAGCCTAATTTAGGACTATTACATGAACATTAGTGGTGCACACTGTACCGTTAGGTTTTACATTCATAGACAAAAGCTTCTTAGATGGGGATGGTTAAATATGCAGAACGCTCCCTTATTTTTCAGCCATTATTTCACAATTAGGAATGCAAAATTGCAACAAAGGCACTGAGAAGGAGCCTACGGTGTCTAATGTGTGCGTACATGTGCACAAGTGCATGAGTGGAGCAGAGAGATAGATTAATGTTGAGGGGCATCAGCTTAGAGGATGTTTTGTTTCCCCACTGTGTGCCGAGTGCAGAGGGGAGTTAAGGGATTCCAATCTGGTCGTCTAGTCCTGCGGTGCGAAGAATGTTTAGAGTGTGCTTGGTGATAGCGGACTCCATTACGGGGCTGAGTCTCAGGGTAGCCTGCCATTGTGCCGGCAAGCGAGGAGGTTAATCAGATCCCAGCGCCATTATGAATGCTTGCTATTTCTAAAGGGCTCTATGAATAGAATACTGTAAGCTCTCGTAAAAATGAATCTGGGCTCTGTGCTTTTAGAGAACAAGGCCTGATAAAGAATAGTGTTGGTGTACATTTGAAGAGATTTCACATTCTCTGGAGCAAAACCAAATGAGTGTTTTATGGGGGCCTAGTTATTAATTATCTGAGATTAGGGGAAAAAACTATTTCCAGCTTTGCAGCAATGTTCCCCATGTTAGCTTAGTTTTCTATAAGGGCAGATTATCTTAATTGATTTTTAAAAGTATTAAATTAATTTCATATTGTGAGTTAATGACATCTACTGGCACAAATTAGCTAGTATGTTATCAGTCTCTACGCATAAAACGGGGGAACACATAAATATACTTTTTAGGGATTTCTTTTGTTTTAGCTAATTAAAATTGTTTTAAATTACCCTGTCCTTTCAATGTATCTGTTATAGTAGCTCAATTAATTAGCTTTATTGAATGAATTTGCTTAATTGGCAGATCCTTACTTGTAAACCTCGACACGTATGGTAGGCAGTGTTATTATCGAACATGGTTGTGTCTTGCCAGATTGCACTCTTTGGTTCTCTTTAGAGCAGCTTTGAGCATAAAGCAACAAAGCATCAGTAAAGGCAAGCACCTACTTGATAACACTACTGACATGCCTCTACTCAAACACTCAGCTGTAAATCTTATAGATTAGGAGGCTGGTGAATGGTGCTATTTGTCTGATGGCCCTGCAGATTTATGACAGCTGATGTCCTGTATCTGAGGGTTTAAAACCTGACGATTGTCCTGGAGTCTGGACTGTGGTCAGGCTTCCTATTGTTTTATTGCTTTTTCCACTTTGTTTATTTGTTTTTGGTCATTTTTCCATGGTAGCTCTTGTCTTATTGTCTATTTCATTTATCTGGTAAATCACTTTAAAGTACAATTTGAAGAGTGCAATATAAATAAAAGGGCATTAGGAAGGATACAATTACATAATGGGCTTTTGGGACCGAAAATATTAACTATGAATCACAACCCACGACCTCACAATGTAGCATGTCTGAGTAGATGAGTGAATGAAGACGACAATAACATGACTTGGGGGAATAATACAAACAGGAGATTCAGCAGTCTGCCATCGAGCAACTCACACTAACTGTGATTTACAGAGCAATAAACGCATGCCTAATAGGACAGTTCGCATTTCACACTATTTGTAGAAAATCTAATTTCTTTGTGAAGGCAGAAGCTAAAATTCAACTAAGCTTTGCTGAACAACAGCAATCTTATATGGGAGGCAATGTGTTAACAGGCTAGACAGTCCTATTCTCAGCAAAGAGGTATTTAAGTACTGAAGATGAAGTGAGATGGAAAATCTCATTTCCATAACAGAACAGGGAAAACAGTCTGGCAGAAGGTGTTTTCTTTTTACTGTTGAATTGTCAGAGCAATCATGGTGGAGCCACAGCCAGGGCAGTAGACTAAAAAGGAATGGGGGTTGGGTCGGGGAGGGGATGGGAGGGGAGGGGAGGGGAGGGGGCTGAGCCCTCTTTCTCAAAACACATACAAATGAACTTGAACAATCTGAGGTTTGCACATGCACACGCACCATGCAAGCGTGCATGCACCCAAGCGTACACACACTCATACACGCACACACACACAAAAACACACACACACACACACCCTCACACAGCAGTAGAGGCACATAGATGCAGGGATGCACAAACAGTGCTTAGTCTCAGAGGAGCAGACAGTGAGCACATTATGCAAACAGAGGCTTTGTGTGTATGGCGCTGTACGTGCCTGTGTGTTGGAGAGAGAAATTAGACTGATTAAAAATCAGGGGAAAATCACAAACTGTTAGACGTATCTCCTAGGGGCTAATTAGTATGTTGAATCTCGAGCCAGAAACACAATGTTTTACAAATCTGGAAATGTAGATGTATTCATGATTTCTTTTCTCAACTCTATGTCACACGTTGGACATGTTTACATTTGAAATGTAAGCCTTGGCTGCATAAGAGCAATATAAATGAGCAATGCATTTCCACACCATCTCATTCCCCCCGCCCCTCCACACAATATTGCTGTTGCTGTGCCGAGGCTGAATATGTAATGCAATGCGTCCGTTTTCATTTGGGCTAAGAGTTATAGGAGTTACCAGTGAAGCATAGTATGGACAAAGAGCAGGACTCACTCAGAATGCAAGACCGAGATCAACTTTGATGAAACTCAGGTAACAGCGAGAGTACCTTATGGTGCTTCAGGAGCAGGAAATAAACTATTGTTAGCGTTTCCATTGTGAGTTATGTAATAGAACGACTAGAGGAGCCTGCAGGAGCAAAATTGAAATGACCCTTCTCACAAAACAGAATAAATATTTAATTGAAACCGAAGAATAGAATATCCCACAATGCTTTGTCCATAAGCTGAGGCCTGGAGATATTAGTTCAAGGGCGAGAGCAATAATCAGTGCACAAGCTGAATCGGTTCACCTTATAAAAGAGAAATCTGAATGGCTCCCTGCTCTTCTATCTATCATTTATAAACTTGAGCTTTTTAATTCACCTGCTATCAGCACAGTCAGCCAGCCCATATGAATATATTCAACAACACACAGAGACAGCTAACAGAGGGAGATCTGTTTTATGCTTTGAGTACCGCTGGTTTAATATTTAAACCTTTTCTACAGTCTGGAGCTTTCAGTATATTACTTTGGCTTGTCAATGCCTCCTTGTTCTCCTCATGTTAACAGAGCAATGGTATGGCAGGTTGAATAGTCACGACATGACAATCAATTGCATATCTAAAGCCTAGATGAGAAAAGCTATCATCTTCCATACATAATGCATTCAAATACTGTTTTTGAACAGTACAGTGTTTTAGACTAGACATATTGAGAATTAATAATACACACTCATTTGAGTTTTGCAGCAACATATACAGTTTCTCCTGTTAACCCTTGCTGTTAGTTCACAGGTCTCCAGCAGCATGCATGGCAGGATAAAAGAACACTGTATGTTGTAGAGCACTAATCATTCTCCAGTGTTGTGGTGGAAATGCAGTGAGTAATTTCATTGGCTGCCTCAGTCTTTGCTGGGAGCTGGTGTCTCTAGTTAAAGCTGTGTGGCCACCAGGGCACACAATGAGCCTCGAAAAGAGCCACGAGCAATCCAGCAGGTCAACGAAACACACCTGTGCGTAATTAACAGCACGTCTGTGTGTGTGAGTTGGAGTAAAAACAGATAGGACCAAACAAAGAACATACACCACTACACAAAGCTGCTACTACAACATGCTTAACCAAGCATGCGGATCATGTAGTTAAAAACAAATTAAGAGCAATGATGTAAACATTGGTAGCTTGGGCCTTGGCTTATACCCCTTAATATAAAGGATTGTTTCATAAATGGATACAAAATCAGATATTTAACTAAAGCGCTGTTCCAAGCTGTTTTATCGATTGAGCAGAGAGTCTGCAGGTACTGCAAGAAAAGAGAAGAGAGACACTGACAAGATGTGTACCACAGTGAATCAAAGCACTTATCCTACGTGAGACCAAATTTCCCACGTCACACCTCTCCTCAGTAAATGTCATGTGCCACGCCTAAATGGGAACTGTCCCCAGTGCCCCCGCCGTCTGCCACCAGGAAAAACCCAACAGAAGAAGCAGCCTTGAAAATATTAAAAAACCAACAGTGCTAAAAACAATCTTGCAGATAATAATCCACGGAATAAAAGACAGTGACAGTTCGACAGGAGTACAGCATAAAAGTAAATTATTTCACATGCCCTCTGGCTTGTACATACTGTCTGTTTGGCAGATATTCACCCTGCCCAGCCAGCCACAGGTCTGCATGTCCTCGAGGCACAGCAAAATGCTACACAAGTAACAAAACATTCAGCCAGCCCTCGTTCACATTTGCAACATATTAACTAATACTTCATGTCGTTTCTCCACAAAAGACGCTACCACCGAGATCTGTCTAGCTGTCACTGATTTGTAATTGTTGCTATATATATTCCTCTCAGTCTCCTTATAAATAATTATTATCCGTTTAAAATAGTTTTTTTCACCTGAGGCTTATTTAGGAAACGACTTGCCTGCCAAGGTTAACGCTCACTATGCACTATGAGTTTTTTGGACAGATGTATGAATTATGCATAGTAACTATAGGCACTGTCTCTGGGAAGAAACGTTTCTATGGAAATTTGATTGCACAAGTGAAAGTGGATGTTTCAAAACATGAAGCCGAATATGTCTGTATGTCTAGAATCACTGGATATTAAACAATAAGGCTGCTGTTTTGGAAGATTATTTGTTCCATTTTGTTGACCTGTTTACACAAATGTGTGTCTTTACTTGTTGCAGAGCGCCATAGACACAGTCGAGACACGGACTAACGCACTGATAGTTCTTGTATTTTCATTGGATTGTTGGCAAAAAATATCCTTTTTTTTGTTTGGTTTATAATTTTGATGATCCAAACTATGTAATCCTTTCAGTTCATGTGTGGCTACGGGTATACTTTGTACAAATACCCAAGGCAGATCTCTCCACGGTTGTTTCCTACCTGAGCACTGTCACAGCCTGTCGTCACAAAAATCAAGCAGAGAACACTCCTGTCAGCCTAAATCACTTCCTCTGATGCTCCCTCATGTTCAGCTTCTCTCTCGCTCCCATACAAACTGCTGTTCACAGCTAGACATCGTGGAATCTCTGCGGTTTTGCTTCGGCTTTGTGGACACACTGTCAGAAGTGTTGAATCAAACTGACAATTCAGAAATTCAAAAAAAACACCCCAAGATTTTGTGGATAAGGACTGATCATCAAATCCAACTGTGTAAGTGTGTATTAAGCAATCTAACCAGTAGGGGTGTTAGTCAAAAACTCACATTTGAGGGCCCTCCAGTTCCCCCCCCCCTCATAGCTGTTTGAAGAGCACGTAAATCTTCTCAACACCACAAGACATTTCAAATAAATTCTTCATTGACCTGTCAAAATGCTTTTCCTCTCCCTTCAACACCAGCAAGAGACTACCGTGATCTACTATGAAATGGCCTCATTGTGCAGGGCATCAACGATTTCTACGGCTCCATCTGCGGGTGTGCTCTGAACTGTGAATTTCAGATTCAGACAACCCAAGGCCCAAGGCCATGAGCCGCCAGCGCTGCTGAAGCACTCTGTTGCTTCACACATCTGAAATTGGCTGACATGTTTAAGTTTGCCGCACCTTTGCTCAATCTTCGTGTGATTACTCTCAGGAAACCAAGTGACTCAAGACCTACATGTGTCAGGGCAATGAAGTTCTCCCTTCTCTAATTTTAGTCTGCATTTCCAGAACTGCTATATACGCGCTTTTTTGATAAGACTTCTGGTACATACAGACACATCAGCATGTAACTTGGTAATCTGAGAGAGGATATTTGACAGATAGTTTTCCATTTGGTTTTAGTATCCTATGGTGCTTTAATCCCTTAATATCTTACCAATAACTATTAAGGATTTAATGTCACTCGTACTCTGTTGGGGTTTCATTTGATTTCCTGAGCCCGGGACACAGCTGAGACTGACTGAGCCCATGAAATCTTTAAAGTCTCCATTCATGGGTCACAGAATAAGCCTTGTAGGGACAAGATGTTCAGAGGCTGTATAACAGGATGTCAAGATGACAATTTCAACCTGAGTCAATACATCCATGTCAAGTTAGCCTCCTTTGAGCCTCCCTTCTGTTGAATAGAATAATAAGACATGGGGCATAATGACATTTTGACAAAGTAAATGAAAGAAAAGAATTACTTGATCTTGTCTTTTTTATTTTCACTTGTTTAAGTTGCTACTGAGTTAAACTATATCCTTCAAATTGTTTTTGTATTCTAGCTCAGACTGAATTCCCAGACAGTGTGAAAAAATGTAGATCACCCCAGCCGAGATGGATGGTGAAAAACATACTCCACATTTTAGGTCTCCTGAAAAACCTTGCAGTTAATTTTTCATGGCCGTACCTTTTAAGAGACTTGTCAGTTTGATTTAATGTTCGGCTGACAGTTATTGGTTTTCGGTGTTTACCTCTTATCACTTCAGAAAACTGGGGAGGCCAATTTATACTCTGGATGCACATAAAGCGGCATCAAAAATTAAGATCTTGACGCCCTGCAAACATTATAAAAGCTTTCTATATTTCTGCTCGGTGTGTAATTGTGTGATGCTCTTCTTGTGTTTGTGTTGTGTGTGTTTTAAGAGGATGGCAGCTGTTAGAAATGTTATCAGTATTTTCTCTTTTCTCGGTTTAGACTGACTTATCCCAATATACCGTAGAGACATTTCAAATGCTCGTTTTTTTCTCCACAAACGCATCATCTGCAGCTTCACTCACATACACACTCTACCATGGACAGTTTGCATCTGAGTGATGGTGTACTCAGATGCTGTATGTTATTTATTTTTTACTCCCATTACCAATTCCCTGAGTTTCCATTGTCAAGTTATGATTTTACACAATAAACAGCCGAGCAGCCATAAGTGTTCATTGACGCATATGCTGGTGCATTTGATAAAGAAAATCTTTTAAAGGGGGGCTTAGAAAATTGTCTCAAGAGGTTCAAAGGATTTGAAGTGGAAGAAGAGAGGATTGATGTTTGCGCTGCGAGCCCCTGAGTAGAACTGGCCCAAGGTCTAATCAGAGACCAACAACCCCCCCCCCCCCCCCTCCTCCTCCTCCCTTCACACAGCCATAGGATTTTCTCTCACTATTCAGAGGCTGATAGATGAGCCTCTCTTTGTATTTCAGCCATGCACTTTCTTAAATCTGAAAAGCCAATTCATCTTGAGCAAACGCAGGAGGAGGGGGGGAATAAACGAAAAAACTTCAAAAGTCATTTTTCCACTCCTTGCCCACACTCAAGTGTCATTCAGGAGCTCTCTAAGCACTTTGTCTTTCCTTCATTAATTGTCCCTGTGCTTTACCCATGTCACGTGCCCTGAATACAACCGAAGCTGAGGAGATCGCACTGTAACTTGGCTATTCCCCTCTTGTTCTCCAAGTTCACAAGACAAGGAACTGTTTGCCCCTACTCTTTCATTGGGGGCAAGATATCCCACAATAAGGAGGGAAATGTGTTTATGTTTCGTGATTAATCTTTGCTTTTCAGGTATGTGCTTTTCAGACAATCGGGCACGCTAGTTTATATACGCTTGCTGTCAAATATAATTCAAGCATTTAGAGGGCCAGACGAATAAGCGTTGTAATAAATCATGCTTTTTTGTGTAGCAGGGAGGCTGGTGAGCAGAGAGGCTTTTTGAAGTGTTGGCACTTTCATTACAAACATGTCAACAACATACACAGTTTAATGGTCCTGTAGTGAACTCTGGGGCAATATTTTTACACTTCAACCGGCAAAATGAAAGACAATTTTTCCAAGAAGATTATTTTTCAGCCAGCTATACAATATACATCACCAGAGTATATTTTTTTAAATCCCACAAATGTTTCACTGAGCCCATGTGTTGAGAGAAACGGTGTCATGTTTAATTAGCAAATTCTCACGGCGAATGTGGACACCTTGTTGACAGATCCATTCCACATGAGCTATTGCTGATTCCTTTGAATGCAATTTACATAATTATACCTCTTCCAGTCCTGTAGAGCACATGCCTCAAACACCGTGTTGCTTGCAGCATAACGGCACGAGGAGAAACTGCCATATTAACGCTTGTGGCATGAAAACACTAAATGTTGAAGCCGCCTCCTCCATCTGCATTGTATGAGGCATGATGGTCTCGCTGCATTACAGATATGACCCCCAACCCCCCATATGTGTACACACTTAACACCGCCTCCTCTTAAAACATACACACAAAAGGAGAAAATCTCACTGCCAGAGAAAGATGACCTACATTTCGACAATGCTTTTCACTTACTGTACATATTTAACTTGATCTGCAATATACAAAACCCATAGTGTATCACCTCATTCTGAAACATAAATGATAATTTACTTGCACAAGGTTGCAATACGTGGCTCACCACCAATGAGTCTATAAGCTCCATGGTAACATTCAAAGTCAAACAACACCCATCCTCCCCACAGAACAATGAAGCATGACAGTCTGAATTGTCTAAACGTGCTGTCAGAGGGCTCCTCTAAAGCTCTCAGCATTGAATTTCCCTCTAAATCTTGTCTTGCTCATCTAATAACTTTGTTTATGTCTGCTGCGGGACATGTCTGGAGAGACACCTTGAACACTGGGATACGGCACTCAGTCCAAACATAAAGAGAGAAATGAAATATTCACCCGCCTGATTGTCTCCAAACTCCAGCAGAAGAATCAATAAAACATAACATTGGCTTCTTTCTGAGTTTAAGGCTTCCGATGGGGTTTGAAACCCCCTTGTGACGTTCCGAGGCTTTACTCCCGCATATGAAAACACCAGAGTTTTATTTTGATGTTTGAATTAATCAGCTGAGAGCATCTTCAGAACAAAAAGATCTGATGTTGCCTGTGGGATCTTTGGCCATCTGAGATTTCACAGCCTGTATTTAAAAGCATGTTTTGAAGAATGCATTTCAACAGCCCATAATAAGCCAAGACGATCTATACTCCCTTTCATATCTGTTCTACAAAACTCAGCCAATCTTTGTACGTTGGCACGCCACAGATTTTTGATGTCCTGATTTATCGCTTTGGTGAGTAAAACTGATTTCAAAGACGTGAGTTGAAAATGAGTGTTGACTCGATAACCCCACTGCATATAATGTTAAAACACAACGTTCATGCCAAGGTGAAGCCCCTGTGAAGTGTGTCACTTGTGACAACACAATGGGGCAATGGGTCAACATATGTACCAATTGAACACAAAGGACACAAAAAAGGAGGGGACTGTGACCCCATTACCATGTTATTTCAGAGCTAAAATAAATCCTTTCAGATTAAGATGTATTTATTCTAGACTGAGGGTGTCACGATATAGGCGGCCGGTATTGAAGAAAACCCTGATATTTAAAAAGAAGGAAAAATTGATATCATGTTAATATTACACCTATGATAAGATCATGTACATAATAAATCACATCTTAAACCATTTCTGCTTTGTCTCCCATCCCCAACCAAGATGCAGACTCTCTTAAACTCACAGCATTGTTTTTGTAAAAACTGAGTACAAACATTGATCAAAACAGAATTACAAATAATTGGTAAACAACAAGAATAGATCCTTAGCACGATCTTAGCAATTTAAAGAGGCAGAACATTCATAAAAAAGCACCAACTGTATTTTAAGTATAACCATGGTTTGTCTTTCTGCAATTATAATGTAAATTGAAAAGTAGATTGGATGGTTTACAAAGTGTCTTGGCAAGTATTTCTCCTTTTTTCACCAATGTTTGTGTTTTTAATTAAAGCACAACATTATATTCATCCCCAAGGCATTGTCAATACATAAATTACCAACGTTACAAAACCTTTTATTCCTTTCCAGACCTTTTCATCTTCCTGTTATTTTAGGAATTCTGCTAATAGAGACCTTATGAGTACAAAAAGCTCAAGCATAATGCCTGCTTTCACGTAGATACCTTTACAACTAAAAAGTAATTTTTAAATTCATAATATCAGTCACAAGATAACTATGGAGCTCATAGTACCACATTAGCAGGTATGTATCTTTTAACCTCGACTCATCTGCTAGCTTAAGCCCTATCATATTATCACACCTTCTAACCAAAGATTTCACCACATTCATCTCAAATATACTGAACAGATGTCATCGATACTTATGTAAGAGTGAAATACAGATCTTATAATTAACTCCATAAATAACAGTTCCACAAAGAGAGACAACAGAGTAGAAAAAGACCTCTCTACTATCTGTACCCTGAATTTGAATGCCCCCGCATTTGAAACCACCAGCACAAACGTTCTTGTTTAAATACACCTAAATATTTCTGAAGACATTTAAGTGAAGAAATAGACAATGCAGTGAGAGAGCTTTGATTCATATTTGATCAGCGCTGCCTAGTTTAACAGCTTTATCTGAGTTCACTAGCAGAGTACGAGACCCCTCTGCTATGGATGTTGTTTTCTTATGGGGGCGGTGGAATCCATTAGAAGCAACAGGAGGAGGCAGATGAATGATTTATCAAAGACTATGAGTCTCACGCACTGCTGTCAGAATATAGTGAGAGTTTGAGAAAATATTATGATATAAATCTATTTTTATAAAAGTTAATGAATCTTTAATGTAGCTTATTACATGAACATAGTGTTGTTGTCTTACGTCTCAAATATGCTTTTAACTATTCCTTCTAAGCAGGGACTTGCTTATAACTATTGATGGTTCGTCAGAAGGCCCACTTAAACTCAATGTAACTCACATTTTATAAGCTGAACAACAAAGAGTTTGAGGGGCAGACGGAAAGAGGAGAGTGTCTCAGAGACGTGGAATATTAAGTTCTTTAAGGGAAGTGATCTCCCACTAGAGAAAAACCGAGTTGAGCTGAGCTCCACCACAGTAGCCTATCATTTGCCTCTGATTTCTAATCTTTATGAAAGAATGTGAGGCTAAGTGCCTTCCACAAATGTAGACTATCATGGCATTTCTTCAGGCACATTATGGACCAGAGTGATTAGAGAACTTAAAATGCAAAGGCACCCCTTGAAACTGAATGCATTTACAATCCCATTAAATATGGAATTGTGTCTGTGGGCCAACAGTAAATTTGAAATATATTTCCCTGCTACAGTCTTTTTTTCCTCTCGTTCATTTTCCGTGTGCCGCTTGCTTCCTTCGCTCTGTTGGTGAATCTGTTGGAGGCTGTGAATAATTTGCCAGTAACTTTCATGGAAATAGACACTCGACACAATTACAGTATATAAGATAAATCAGGAAAATGCTATCATGCTTTTCCATCAGCATCATGCAGACATTTTTCTGATGATTGTGATCATTGGTTGCTTTCACTCTGAATGCAAAAAAAGGTATAGAGATTGCCACAAAGAAATAAAATAAAATATGAATGTAAAATGAAGCTTGAATGCAGAGCCTTGGATGCAGTATTAAATCTTCCTGGGAAAGTGACCTTGAGCTCATGTATTAGAATATAATATTTTTTCAGAATAATATTCAGCTCTCTGTGTTGCTTTCCTTTTTAACTATGCAGCATTGCTTATCTTAAAGTCAGACATCCGTGCAGCTTGAATCTCTGAGTGGTCATAATGAGCAGAAAATCAATCCCTGCAAAAATAATTCTATATATTTTATGTTTCCAATTGTCTCCCAATACAGTTTTATGTTACAAGTAAATAAAAGCGCTATAGCCAACTGTGGAATTTGCACACCACAATAAAAAGACCATCTGCTAAATAACCTTCTCAACCATAAACAACCATTTACTTATCATAAATTCAAATAAACTCCTCCGCGTCCCAGTTCAAACTAATGCTGTATTGTAGTATAATAATCCACCTATCACCGAAGCCATTTGACCCTGTTTAATGTAATCCAAAGAGAGTCGCCCACGCTGAGTCTATGATCACCTCTATTCTCATTAAAGGGAAAATCAGCCTACATAACGCGTGGATCTAAATTGAGCTGAATAGGAAAAAAAGAAACAAGTGTTTAAACTATTTAACACTTATTTCCTTCCTGCGATAAATGTTCATAATGTTATTTTTTGCCACTTTGGCATTAAATCTATGACAACAGTTGTACACATTTCTCTGGGCGTACAAGACTGAGTGGAATATGATCACAGCTATGCAGATATTTCTCCCTTATCCATTATGTTGATGAAGATGATATGTAATCATGCTTTCCGCTATGATGAACTCCAAAGAGAGTTGTCTTTGGAAAATGTTTGTTCTTGCTGTTGCAACTAAATGTAAACACAACACTGACTAGACCTTACAAAGTTGCTATGGCTAACGTGTTGCCTACTTACACATCCAGCAGATATTGACCTTGACTTGGAGTCATGTACTTGTGTCCACCTGATGAATGTAAGATCAATATTCACTCTCCTTTAGGCTCTGTTTTGATCTTCACCAACTCCTTAAAAAAACATCTAGCTCTTTAGCAGCCAAACACTCCGCTGTGTTTACCAGTTTCTTGTCTGTCTGCTGTTTGGTGCTTTTTGCTCAAAATAGCTGCCTGCTGCAAATGGAAACGACACTGGTGAGAGCAAAAAAACAAAACACTCCAGGAGATAATTATCTGCCTTGTCACTGCCAGCGACACCTTGCATTGCACATGAACATTTGATAGATTCCACTTTAAAAATACTGCTAAGTAGAGCCTTAATTGTAACCAGTTTTCTCACAAAATCACCCCAAGTGTGCTGTTAACAACTCACATTTTTTCTCAATTTCACCCTCTTAATGAGACCACAAGTTCAATATAAGAGATCTCATCGGGACACGTGGGAATTTGGACCTTTACAGAACTGTTAACAGTAAAACCCAGTAAAAAAAATGACTATGTCTTACCTTTCACTGATTGATTGGGTATTACATTTGCTGCTTAAACCTATACTTAGTGTTGTTTCAGCATGGGAAGAAGTGCATCAAAGGATGAAACAAAAAAAGGATCTCACGCTCCTTTTTTAGCATATTTTCACCTCTGAACTCGAGCTATAGCTATCTGTATATATATGTGTATATACTGTACCTGATACAATATTTTGAAATCTGGAAATGGTAAGGGTTCATTTGAAAAGTTTTGTTTCACTAAGTTTGAATATAATTAAACTGCCTTATTTACAGCAATTGAAATATTACCCTATTCTCAAACATGATCAGAGTTTATTTGCAAATGTGATAAACGCTGCTGAAAGAAATAAAAACAAACTGTCACAGTTGTTCTCTCCATTAGCTGGAAGCTTATAATATAACATTGCCAACCTACCTGTGTTGTTTACTGCAGCCTTTTCCCTTTCCTTGTGTCTCTGTGGGCTTTTCACATCGTTTCAGATCATTATTGCTATATTGTTAGTATTTCAGATTATTGTAAGTGCTTAAACCACAGCACGCTGTGCACTGTAGCCTATGGCTGACTAACAAATTGTTATGAGCAAAATAAACACAAACTGCTTACAACTCTCCTCCACGCCCCATTAAGATATATGGTCGCCTAGATGGGGAAGTTAGAAGTAAATAGTCAGAGATAAATTGTAAGCAGAGGCCAATAACAAGAGACTATCCAGATGCTGGGTACAAGAACAATTATTCTCCGTGTTTATATCCTGTGTGGTCTCCACAGCAGAAGAACAAAGAAACTCAAACTAAACAAACAATTATGTTGGAATAAAAAATGACTCGAGCAAATCTAATAAACTCTGCCAGAGTTTGGAGAGCATATCTAAACAGGAGTGTTGCACATTGAGACACAAAAGAGAATTCCATGCGTGCATACGTTTACAATGAATTCCACTTCATTTCATTCTGGAAATACAGAAACACAGGCACCTCAATGCAACGTTGCTGCATAGGTTATTATTGGCTATGAATGATGCCTATGAACATTCCTAAACACTCTTAAACTCGCATTAAAGAAAAAATATCGAAATGTCTGCTTGCATTTTAATCCGCAACTGACAATACTCTGCATTGAACTGAAATCCAGAAAAGTATATGTTAAAGCAGTGGTTTGATTTAAATGCTATTAATGTTAATGGTGTTTACTGTGTCCCATGAAAAACAGTTTAATACAGAGCTTACTACATAAAAGTATGTGAACAACCTAGCATTAGATCAATTAGTGAACGCAATTCGAACACCCTGTTGAACTTTAATACAAAATAAATGTTTGCTTATTTTTAGCCACAAGAGCATTAGAGATGTCCGCTGCTGATTGGGCAATGAGACCTGCAGTGGTTTTGGACTGGGACTGTGATCAGGGCTCTATCACGTTCTTTAACACCAAACTCTGAAACACATCTCTTTGTTGACTTTCGCTTTGTGCACTGGGATTATGGTCATGTTGAAACAGTAAATCCCTGCCAGGAAGTTGGAAGCACACTATTGTTTTAAATATCACTGTGTGCCTTAGCATTCAGATTTTCCTCAACTGGAACCAAAGGGCTAAGCTCCAAACAGCCTCAAACCAAAAATGAAGAATCAAAGCCTAATCATCACAGGTCCACCTACTTTTGTTGATAATGTGTTTCTGTTCAATAATGTTCTGTTCATTGTAGACTACATGAACACATGCAAAGATCATGGTGTGCATAATGTCAATTTAAGGAGATTTAAACAGACATTTGGAGGTTCAGAGATGTTATAGTCAAAACCCAGGAGATAAACATATTGGCTTTGAAAAATAGAATAAACTAAAAAAAGGAGCCCAAATATGTTTCCTATAATCCAGGAAAGAAACAGGATATAATTGGAAAAACAAACCTCTTGATCTCATGAGAAAAGGTTCTTATAGAGACTAATGATTTGTTGTTTCAGATAAGGCTACAAGCAGATGGTGTCTAGTGACATTTTAATTTAGTAAAACCTCAACAAATGCAACTATTGCCATATTAACTGCTCGATCTAGCACCACAGCTCCTCCAGATGTTTTTACTCTTCGAGTTTCTTTTGTTAATTTAGTTTTCTAATGCGCTAAGCTTCACCCTGAACAAAACGTCGCTCAGTTTACTAAAAAACAAAACAATTGAGCTGGCCTTGTACACGCAAGCACGCACACATTAGCACACGCGCGCACCTACACACACATTGTCGCGCCGAGGCACGCTTAATAGACAATAAACTGAACATCAAAAGAAGAAGAAATAGGCTCTTGCTAAATAAAACCATCACCCGGTAATGGCTGTAAAAAGACGATAAACAGAGCATGGACTATCTTCAAGCAATGCCATATCTTTCTGCCCTTTTCTTCTATTTTGCAACTTCCTTCAGCGTATACGCTCTCAAAAACAGGCTTAGAGCTTTTTTTCACAAGGGGGTATTTTTAATTCTTAAGCAAGGGATTGGTCACACTTCGTCTCATTAGCATGAGGAGCTGTATAAACCCCGCCACTGCAGAATTTTGAGCTGTGTTGAAGGGGAGGCAACAAGCGTATCTGCTGGCTGCGCACAAGGAGCGAGCAACTTTCACTTTCAGCACTCTTCAGTTCAGAAAAGCGGGAGCTGTATGGAGAGCTCACACAGGAGGTGAACTGGTCTCATCTTTTCAGCTAACAATGAAGCTGCTTACCAAGGGAAAGATTACTACGGAGATGATACGAGGAAAATGTATAACTTATTGGCACCGGTGGATTTTTTTATTTTTAATCCATCAATTTTTATTTGCCTCACTGGCTCAGTCCGAGGGAAATACTATTCGTTACCAGAGCTATGAAGAGGACGCACCAGGTACTGTCATCGGAAACCTTGCCAAGGACATGTCCTTGAGTCTGTCTCATTCCTCCAAGATCAATTTCAGGATGATGAAACAATTCAATGATTCATTCATCAGGGTAAGAGAAAGCGACGGGGAACTCACTGTCGGGGAACGAATTGACAGGGAAAGAATCTGCAGGCACACTCCACAGTGTCTCATCACTTTTGACGTTGTACATTTCTCCAAAGAGCGCTACAGATTGATTCACGTTGAGGTAGAAATAAAGGATATCAATGACAACTCTCCGGAGTTTCCAAACAAGGAATCTGTTGTGGAGATCTCGGAGAATGCAGCAGTGGGGTCCCGTATCCCTTTAGACCCAGCCGCAGACGCTGATGTTGGGTCAAACTACATCCAAAGCTATCAAATTTCTGTCAACAGTCATTTCACCATTGATGTGCTCCTGAGAGCGGATGGGGTTAAATATGCGGAATTGGTGCTAATGAAAGAGCTAGACAGGGAGACTCAGTCATCATACACTGTGGAGCTGGTCGCCACAGACGGTGGAAACCCTTACAGATCGGGGTCAACAAAGATAACTATCAAAGTCACTGACTTTAATGATAATAGTCCCGTTTTTGACCAGAATAGTTTTTCAGTCAGTTTGCCAGAGGACGCACCGGTTGGCGCTGTTATACTGGACTTGAACGCAGTTGATGCAGATGAGGGTTTAAACGGAGAGGTCGCCTACGGGTTCGGGAAACAGGTTTCTCATGAGATACGAGAACTTTTTCAAGTGGATAATAAATCAGGTCGGCTGACGCTCCGGAGCCCTGTGGATTTTGAGGACAAAAGCACATATGAGCTAGACGTGCAGGCGACTGATCTGGGACCAAACCCGACCCCCTCCGTGTGTAAAATCATAATTCACGTCACAGACGTTAATGACAATGCCCCAGAAATCAGTATCACCCCAATGACCTCCATCTCGACTGGGATTGCATACATCAGTGAGTCTGCAGAGAAGGACAGTCTGGTGGCGCTGATCAGCACCCTGGATAGAGACTCGGGTGTTAACAGCCAGGTCCACTGCACGTTATACGGCCACGACCATTTCAAACTCCGACAGGCTTACGAGGACAGCTACATGATAGTTACAGCAGCAGCCCTAGACAGGGAGAGGATCAGTGAGTATAACTTGACGGTCATGGCTGAGGATTTTGGGTCACCCGCGCTGAGAAAGATCACTCAGTACACCATTAGGCTCACCGACGAGAATGACAACGCCCCTCACTTTACTAAAGCTGTCTATGAAGTTTCAGTGGTGGAAAACAACGCCCCGGGCGCATATATCACCACAGTGCAGGCCAGCGACGCGGATCTGGACAATAATGGGAAAATTACTTACAGACTTGTGGACAGTGTTATCATGGGGTCCCCAGTGAATACCTTTGTGTCTCTTAATTCAGTGTCTGGCTCCATATATGCACTGAGGAGTTTTAATTATGAGGTGATGAAACTGCTAGACATACATATCAAAGCAAGTGATGGGGGGTCACCACAGCTGCAGAGCACAGCTGTCATCCGACTAAAAATAGTTGATCAGAATGACAACCAACCATCTATCATAGAGCCCCCCCTTTACAAAGGATCTGCTGAGATTTTCCTGCCCAAAGATGCACCTGCAGGATATGTTGTAACCCAGATAAAGACTACGGATGCTGATGAGGGTATTAATGCACAGCTGTCCTATAAAATTACAGACGGGGGTCACCTGGGATTCTCTGTCAACAAAGACACAGGGAAAGTGCACGTGAGCAGACAGCTGACGTATGATCTCACAGACAATGTCAAAGTCACAGTGGCGGTCAGTGACAATGGATCCCCGGCACTCTCCTCCACAGCCATTATACACTTCAGCTTTATAGAAGGAACCGTACCCAGTATGCCTTCCTTGGCTCAAAATGGCAACGAGGAGCTTTTTGAATGGGACATGTCCATAGCCATAATCATTGTCCTGGCAGGGAGCTGCTCTCTCCTCCTGCTGGCTATCATTCTCATCACAACCATTTGCAGCCGCCGGAAAAAGGAGACAAGGGATGATGATAAAGAAGACATACCAAATGTGGAGAACGTGGAAAGTGGTCATGTTGATTCATTGATTGCCAACCACAATGGAAAAGAGTTTGATGCCCATCCATTTCCAGAGAACCCTCCATTGGCCAGCAGTAACACAACAGAGACAGGCTGTGAGGATGGCAGGCCAGCAGCAGGCATCTTTGAGTCAAACAGCAGGGTGATGGAGGGTAAATTAAAGGTCAGTCATTATTTTTCAGAGATATTTAAAGTTCCTCTCAAACTAACTTTGTCATCTTTTGAACCTTGACTCAAAATGTGTGTCGATGTGCTTGTGTCTTCATAGGGTTATTCTACGCTACCGGGCTATGGGAAAGAGACAGTCAGACCGATAACTATATGGAAGGGTAATTCATTCACAACAATCTCAGCAAGAGATCCCCACATCAGTGGCAAGGACAGTGGAAAAGGTGACAGTGACTTCAATGACAGTGATTCTGACATAAGTGGAGATGTGCACAAAAAAGAGTCACCGCCAACAAACAGTGAGTGGAACAAAGGCATAATAAAATATAATATTACAGTGCAGATTCAGATCAATTAGTCAAAAAAAACAAAACATGTAAAGGTGAAATCCATGCAGTGGTGTGCTTTTTTGCTTCTTATAGTGTGGTTCATATTTTAATCTAAGCCAGATGGTACCCTCTAAGGTACAGCAATGTATTTTCTAATACACTGGACATATTATGATTGATCTTACCTGGGCTCACTGGGGTCTTTCAACACCAAACGCCCTCCAGCAGGTGAACCAGAAAATGTATTCGTATAACACCTGACAGCCCTGCTGTTTTCCACAGGTCTCTGGGCATGTACAAGCGAGTGCAAAGTGTTGGGACACTCGGACCGGTGCTGGAGCCCTTCGGCTACAAGGCCCAACAAGAGCATGGCATGCGGACCGCATCTGTCAACTTTCAACAAGACTGCTTCACTTCCAAGGAACACCGGAAGGGAAAACTACTACCCAGCTCTCCTACCCAAAACCAACGCGCTGCAAAGTGTGTACGAAAAAGTCCAACACCAAGAATTTGACTATATTCTCGTTGGTCCACAGACACCAGCCAGAATACAAGAGACAGATGAGATGTCCATTCCAGAGTACACAAACTCTTAAAGATTAAAAAGTCATCAAAAGGGATCCCGTCTTTATACTGTACAGTACTTTTATCTTAATTGACTCTATGTTGAATTGTTGCAGTGTTTTGTAGTATGTCATGTGTCTTTTGGCTCATACAAGACTGTTCATTGTATCATGTGTAATATGCAAGATTTTGTACATTAATAATATATTTTTCATAATGATGCAATGTAAAGAAGAATTTTATTATGAATTTTCAAGAGCATGTGTTACTATTTAAGGGGCATGACCTATGGACTTTTAGGCTGATGGGGCCTTTCTGTTGTGGAAAACAATCAATATGAAAGATTACCATGTTTTTGGTAGATTTTGTCACATTGTTGCACAAATAAAGAGTGAAAACCGAAGATGTTTTGCTGTTGAACAAGAGTTAAAAAAAATGTTTTAAATACTTGTATCTTACATGAAGAGTACAACCTATGAACTTGAGAAATAGTCAGAAAAGCACAGACAATAACCCTAACTAGCCAACTGAATGCAGTTCATTTGCCTGAAAGGCTTATAAACCACAATAAATAAAATGTGGTGCTCAAATGCTCACAGTTAAATTGACAACAAGCATAATCCAATGTCATATTCTTTTCATGGTACACAATGTACTTACTGGGCTTTCTCAATATGCATGCAAATACTGCATTTCTGATCAAATGCTCTTATAATTACATATTTCTTCGAGGTCAAAAATTCGCTCACCTTTTCTGATTGCCTCCAAGCTTACCAAAAGATGTGGTTAAATCTGTTTCCAAGCAACAGCAGCACTGCACACTTGATTGTTTCTTTTACTATGTTTCTTCTTTTTAAGTAATGATAAAGACCAAATAACCATGACCACAAAACTACATTCCTCCCACTGTCAAATCACAAAATTAATAATGAAGCAAAGGTTGTGTCTGTGTGTTTGGCTTTGCAAGTCAGGGCTGTCTTCTACAATTTTGTAGGAATATAAAGACCTAAGAAGACACGCTTCTGCATATAAGTATTACCACAGGGAAAGCAATCTGTTCCGTTTCTCAACAATTGCCAGAGAAAAAATGGCAGTAAATCAGCAGCATTCATATCATATTTGACATCAAACTATTAAGACATGGATAATTAAATGAAAGGAACAAAGTACAAATGACTTGAATATAGCTGTTAATGTTTTATTCCCAATAATGACTGATAATTAGTTACAACCTTTCTTCCACCAATAACAATACTGACTGCATCATATGACACAAAGCAACCTGAGTTCAGAAATCTTTAAAAGTCTAATTTAGGTTTGGCCACATTGCTTTAGGGGACTCACAGGTAACATTTAGATGAAGAATTTAGCTCAAAGAATTTATATCAACTGTGCGTCATTCACACTCAAATGTCAAAAACCCTCCTGGTGGATAACCTGATTCTCCGAAGAGAAGCATCAGTATTAGTGGAGGAATAAAAGAGGACATCAGAAGAGGGACTATGGAAAAAATCCAATATACCACTCATGGATCTGGCTGTTTTGAGCACTGCATGCCTCCGGTAAGAAGGGCTTAAAACCTTTTTGATGATAAATATAATTGGCATCTGTGACATGTAAATAAAACTCTGGACTGGGAACGTTTTCGGGATTATTATGTGATGTGATTGTCCAGTTTCTAACTTTGAATCTTCTGGACCAAAGGAGCAAAGTGCACCAACCTCTGCCTCCGTCAGTCGCCTCCTGAGATTTGGGGCTGCTGCTCTTATTGTTGGTGCCGTGTTGATGCTGTGTGCATCCATGGCTGCTCTCTACCTGTGGAAAGTCAGTGATAAGAATGTAAGTCCTGACTGGGGATTATGTTGTATTACAGCGCTGCTTCAATAGCATATTTCTAGTGACTGCAAGAATGCTTTTTAGGATGTTTTTAGCTAGAAAAGAAGATCCTCTGATAATGAAAAAACATTTTTATAGGCATTATAGCAGAGATATGTATGTTAATACCAGAGAAAACGTATCAATATCAATTCAGAGTGTTTCATTATTTTACAAATTAAATACAAACTACATAAATTGTTCCCATTTTTCTACTCCATTTTCTATAAAAATTATGTATTGTTTAAATGTCGTATTGGGATCACCTGTAGGGCAATCTTCCCATTAAGGTTTGCAACAGCATATCCTGTGGAGCTTTGCTCAATTTTCACCATGCTTAAAATAAACACAGGATTTCTGTAAGAGGAGCAACAAAATGACTGTGCGTGGGGATTTCATGAGCACTATTAAGCTTGTTTTTCTGTATCTCATTTCAATTGTGTGCTACACTGTGATTTACATAACTTTAGAATCAGTCATTTTAACGTTTCACCTTGAATCCTGCCAGGTTTATAATGTTCGTTACAGTATGAACATCAATGGGAAGGCGAGGCAAGGCTCCGTGGAAATTGATTCAGACAACAACCTGGAGAGATTTAAAACTGGAAGTGGAGCTGAGGAAGCTGTGGAAATTCATGACTTTCAAATTGTGAGTGAGTTTGTCCTTGTTCTCTCCTCCTGAGGTAGTTTAGCTGGGAGTTTCTGTGTGCTTAGCAAAGTAGCAAAGCTGTGAGTGTAAACATGGCATCTCTGTGATTTGGTGCAGGGAATAACCGGAATCCGCTTCTTTGGAAGAGACAAGTGCTATATAAAATCTCAAATCAAAGCCAGCCTTCCACACATGGGAGCTCACAACAAAGAGTCGCTGATGTTTGACCTGGTATATGCACACCACTTAATACACAACATTAAGACAGCGTTAAAATCAAGCGCATCCTCTGCTCATACCTCTTTCATATTCAAGGTCAATGTCTTTTTCTTCTTGCCAGACAGATGAAGTCATCCCAGTGAGGTTTGATGAGGAGTATCTCATATGGGTTTCCGCTGAGCAGCCGCTGAAGGACACCAGCTTCCTGAGCAATACAATTCTGAATCTTTGCGGGGAACTCCCCATTTACTGGCTCCAATCTACCTATCCTAAAGGTTGCTCACTTTTTCATATTATGTATTGATTTACTCTATTCCAAAGAGTCTATAAAACTCGCCTGCCAACACAGGTTATGGTGTATTCCATTTAAATGTGTGTACATTCTTTCATACTGTAGTTTATTTAAAGCTTGGTTGTGATTGCCCTGCTTATCTGCTGACACACTTGTAAATGTAGAGCCTTGTCTAAGAAGTTGGTGAAACACTGGAACATCTTGAACATACTCCACATTTAGAGTACACCAAAAAAGGCTCCGGTCCTGTATTAAAAAAGAATGATCTTGAAATATGCACGACTGCTTGAAATCACTGCTGCTAATTTAATTATTCAGGGCATCTGAGACAGCTCCGGCAATGTAGGATTGAGCTCTGAGGACATGCATGGCGTCTTGTGGATGTTGACCCAATACTCTTGCCTCTCGTGGCTGCTGTAACAGATGGGGAGAGGAGGAAGAGAGACACACAGCGATCCAAACGGCAGTTTAACATGGAGGAGTTGGAGGCAGATGCTGAGGAGAGGAACCCGGTGAGTCACACAGAAGACGACACCTCCAGAGTGGTGGAGGAAGAGGAGGGGGCGCAGTCTGCTGGGGGGTCAGCATACAATCCCGAAAACCCCTACCATGTGAGTACCAACTGCATCAACAACACTGTTTATAATAAACAAAGCTCCAGAGCTGGTGAATGTTTTATTAACTATCAAGAGGCGCATAAGCCCTTAAGCAACCCTTAAAGTAACGTTGGAAAAGTTTCTCTGTTTTGTCAACACTTTTTTCAGATGACTTCATAATGCTTAAAATGCAAGTCTTGTTAAAAGTACTTGTGTGGAAATGTGCTAACCTCTGCCAGCTAATACACTGCTACAGCTGTTGAGTAGGTGTCTATTAGTGGCTATGATTGAAGGTAACTGGCAATAGCTGTCATTTCAAGTTGATGAACTTATGAACTGAAGTGAGAATTCCCATTGGTTTTTAAAAATGCATGTTTCCTTGAAAGTTTCTGAAAAATATTTGAATTGCAAATGAGTATGTGTGAACAATTAAATGAAAAGGTTGCTCTCAAAAAACAACATTGCTTTAAAACTACAGGGGGTCCAAGAGGAAGGCGCCATGACCTTTGACACCATGTTAGACCACCAAGGGATCTGCTGCTCAGAATGCCAGCGCGGCTACACTCACTGTCAGAGAATATGTGAGCCTCTGAGTGGCTACTGGCCCTGGCCTTACAACTACAGAGGATGCCAGGTAGCCTGCCGAGTCATTATGCCCTGTCGCTGGTGGGTGGCACGCATTTTAGGGATTGTGTAACACATCACGCAACACTCATGATAAAACATATGTTCTATTTTCTTGGGAAAGACCGGCAAGGTCTCTAAACTTTTATTTTGTGTTGTTATGCATGCAGATATTTATTTTCAGAGTTTGACTGTAAATACTGCCAGAAAGCTGTGCCTGTTAGCATGAAATGCTGATCATGATGTAAGAAAATCTATAGTGTAATAAACATAATTTGACAAGTTTTTATCCAGACAAAATATTTGACATATAAACAGGCGCTTTCTCTATGTATGCTGCTTCATTCTGTACAATACAAGTGGAACACATGAATGCCATATTCCTATTTGTGAGCACATTCATTTTTGCATCATGTAATACTAAAGCTTAGTGCGCTGTATGTTTAATGGAAGGTGTGGGACTGAATCCAGAGCAGATCATTTACCTTTTTGACCGAGCAGGCTTCAATAAATTCTAATTACAGTATATGCTGGCTTTGATGTAGATGTTTTTTGGTGTCACATCTTGTTTCCATGGTTCCACTGGGTGCTTTTTTTGATAAAACTGAAGTGACAGCAATGGTTGCCATAACTTCCATTCACAGCTCAGAATCCATTTGAGGGCAATGCAATTTGTGCACACTGACATCTGCATTGATGTGAACTAATGTGAGATGAGTGTCACGGCAATGATGGAAAATATTTCTTTAAAAGTGACATTTTTATTAAATAAATAAATCCATGTATTTTTCCTCTCCTACAAAAAACAGAGTAGTCTGGATAAGCTACAAAATAACGGGATCACAGAGACAGGGCTCTTTTGTACAGCTGTTATTGGGGATTGTGGTGTGACTATTCTGAATACCTCAAAATCAAAAGAAGTCAGATTAGATCTCTTAAGCCATATGCCAACTTTCTAAATAATTGAAAGGAGCCATGTTGCGATCAAGACGATTTCACAGAGGGTGATCCAGGCACATCAAATTACAACAGATGTGAAATTGCACCATATCTGCCACTAAAGCCGCATTGAAACTCTGAAGCAGTGTGAGGACACAACACAAAGAGATGCTTGTCTCTTTGCTTGGAGATCTTTCCTGGTTTTCATGGGGGTAGAGGTGCTTATCACATCTGCAGTGCTGATAAGACGGCCTCTGTGCTTCCGTAGGCTATATAATATTAATCCCTCTCCCACGTCTGCCGATGCACTTAAAGGAAGGTGACAAGCATGACATATCCAGGACCTCCTGATGGCTCGTGCTCTGGAGTGCAGCCGCTAAAAGAGCCCCAAGTACCCTCAAGTGATGTAAATTTGCAGGGGGAGTCCAATTTCCATCACAGCACTGTCACTGCCATGGTCGTTAAACTAAATCATCCCGCTGTGTGTCACACAGCTCCCATTTTAAAGTCCCCTCAATAATGGAGTTATACTTGGACTGCAGATTGCAGCACAACAGTGAATGTCTGACCTGACAGCAGCTGGAAGAGCACCCTGCACATTATTTCATCTTCAGAAATCACAGACAGACAGTGAGTATGGAGGTAAGAGATGCATTGAAATGGTTGATTAATCAAATGAAACCTTTTATATCTAGGCTGTGCTAGCTGGGGTTCAGTAGCTATATATATATATAAAATCTCTAAAGTTAGTAACTGCAGCTGAAATGCAAATATGATGTGTAATGTGCCTGTTGCTGCCGGCGGTTTCCTTGGGTTTCACTCAGAATATGTTGATACAGCAGCACAAGACAAAGAGCTCTGAGTCTAGAGAAAAGGAGATGAAAAGCACAAAGCAAAAAGAAAAAAAACATATCACCATAAGCAACAACTCAAAATGGCATTTAAACTAAGAAAAAACACATAGCTGAAAACAACAGCAGTTTTGTTATCCTGAGGCCCTGTTAAAAAAAAACATGTTTCCTTTTACCATTCCTCTCCTTAGAAGATACATGTAGCACCATTGAGAAGAAAAGACGAATGTGTTGGAGAGCAGCTTCAGTGTTGGAGACAGTGGTGCCTTTTTGTTTGTCTTCCCTCTGGAGCCAAGCTTACCCTGGGAGCCCTGCAGGCCAGGGAACAAACAGAGCTTTGTGAGCACTGACCCACTGTGCCCAGCAGCCAGACTGCAAACCTGCACTCCTGTGCTAATAGGAAACCACAGAAGAGTCCGCAGCAGCCGAGGGAGGGGAGCTTTCTCGCATCCACCTGCGCTTTCATCACTGCCCATCAAAACAAGCACAGTCAGGCAGGGGTCTGTGGTACTCTGGTGACCACTGAATCAAAAGCTTTCCCACCAACATCCTGTTGGCAACAACACTCAGCACAATACATTTGGGATATCTTAGCTGGTGATTTATCTTGTGGCATAGATTTGTGCTAATCAAGCCCATGCACTCAATAGAGCTGCATATAAATACGTCGATAGCCTTTCATAAATGTGCCTGTTGTTGCCCAAGAGGCTTTAGAAGTGTGAATAGGAGTGTGAAGTGAACCACTCTAGTAAATGTGTCCTACATTTGATTGCATGTTTTCCATTACATCCCGACATGAATGAAATAAGCAGTAGTGACAGTCCATTTTGCACCTTCACCAGAACACAGAAACCCTTTTAGACTGGCTAGCTCATTATGTTTTTCTGCAAGAAAGCACTGCAACATGTTTATAGATGCTGGCATCTTGAAGAACCTGTAACCTGCAGTTTCGCAACGGCAATAACAACCCAGGCACCAAGCATTTGTCTTTCATTTCTCCTGAATGGCTAGAAATAACATGGCTGAATGAGGGCTGGTACAAGGCTTAAATGCGTTTTAATCCCATGGTTGAGTGACCACTTGCAGCTCTGCCCAGTAGTCTGACTCGGTTTGCCATTTGCAGGTTTCTCTGAAGTTTCCTTGCCATTGGCTTGAGTATCCGATTGACTCTCTCTCTCTCTGTCTCTCTGTCTCCCTCACACACTCACCCTCCTCTTTAGTATGCAAGCCCATAATGGCCATTAATTAAATGCCTGCTGGTATTAATAGGGAGTGTGTCTTGTTTATTATCTGTAAATATGGTCAATATGTTGTTATTCAGGTAGGTCCGGCATTAAGTGAATAACACTCTCCGTCATGAAACATTATAGAAATTCTTCCCGGGTGACTCAATTACTCTGCACACACTGCAGGGATTTTTTTCCCTGTGTATTGCACTTGGTTGCATGATGTCCTTGTTACACTCAAATAGAAAACCTGTGGTGTGGAGTAGGTCTAAATTGGACACAGTCCTGGAATTTGCACCATTGTTTCCTTAGTAACGCGCTGTATGTGTGACAGTTAGTGTGGTGGAGGCATCCAACCTGCAGCGGATGTCAAGAGTTCCTCACAAGCGGTGGAAAGTTATCTTTACAACACAGCAGGCATGGTATTCTCTCAGAAGACACGGTACAGTATAACAACAACAATTTATGTCCACCACTGTATCGTAATTCTTTTTACCCTGACAATTAATGTTCATGTTGAAGAGTCACGGCATACCTCATGGGTACAATATTAAAAGATTCTCTGTCAAAATATGGAATTTGTCAAAACTTCAGTCACCGCAGGTTGTACCCAAGAATGTACACGTCGTCTGTTGGGGTGTGTAAAAAGAGCTACTGTATACAGAGCTCAAAGCAGAATCAAATCAAGACCTCACATCTACAAACTGTAAAAAGAAAAAAGGGGAAGAAAAACAGATCCTTCTCAAAGCAATGTCAGGAGGCGTGCCACATGAAAGCAGAAGTTGTCCAAAGAGTTGCGGAAAGTACTAACAAAGTTTAGGAGAAAAAAAAGTAAATGTGTTTTAATCCTCAGCTGCACGTGCAACAATGAAGGAGCCTGAGCCCTTAGATATGCCACACCGGGGGCAGGCGCTATACTTAAGGCTTACAACAGCCTCATTATCTCCCTCAACTCACATCAGATCCTAGCAGCAGTTTGTCACAGGCAGGCTCCTCTCTGCCAGTAGGCATCAGACCAATCCTCCTGCAACACTACTGTACATAATTGCCATATGGACAGCATTTTGAGCCAGACTGAAGACTAAAAAGCCCTCCAGGCAGATTCCCCAGATAACTAAATGAATATTTTATCTCATTTCCATCTAATTTGAACCACATTATTATACAGAACTGAATTTTTTTTAATTAATTGATAGAACAGATCAAACACAGGTTTACACTTTGATTTTCGGGAGCTGTTATTTTGATCATTTGCATGACTTTTTTCCCATGCCAAGCTTTTTAATCTCACTGAATTTCAGCATCTCTATATAGAAACACTATAATAACACATACAGCTAATTAATAACTGTCACCGCACATGAAATGCTTGTCTTGGTTGTGTGAGCAGTGGCAGTGAGAAGTCCTTATACCTGCCACCCCACTGATTAATTAATTTCACACTGTTTAATTAAATCCACAGTCTGGGGAGTCTGGGCAGCTCCGTGGGGAGCCCTATCCGAGCCTTGTGTGTACAGAGATTACTAAAGAAGGTCTAAGACACCTGCTTTCTCGCCCATGTTGGCACTGACGTCAACCTTCTGTGGATGTGGATGTGCATGATTGTGTCAGTGTCATTCGTCCAGTTGTGAAATGTACTGCTGCGGACATGATAGCACCACACCATTTGTTAGTTAGCTGCTGGCATGTACATCAACTAAGGAGAGGATGTGACTGAATTTGACTCAAATTAGTATCTGACAGAAGTGTGCCACTGCAGTTCAAGGTTCAAGGCTTTTATTAGTCATACGTACATAGCTACAGTGTAGTTATGACAATGAAAATCTTAGGTCACAAGCTCCATCAACAGTGCAACACAATAAAACTGAAAAACTGAAAAATAGTGCAAGTAAATACAACAAAAAAAAGTTTTTTAAAAGTACGTAAACTTTGGATTTCCATTTAGTCATATAACTGTACAAATACAAATGAAAGCCATCTAAATTAACATACACATTTGATATTACATTAAATGAGTCTAAAAATGACAAAATAAGAAGACCTAGTAAAAGAAAGCAGGACGGATTTCAAAAAGTGCAGAAATAAGACACAACAAATACATGGACCATGTTGTGCGAGATCAAAAACAGCACAATTTGGCTCCAGCACAAGTGAGCATATTGAACTCCCATATCCTGTCCAACAGAGTTGTATCCAACAGTCAAAGCCTGAGAGACACAGAGACACTGTCTCTCATGTCAGAACAGAGAGAGGTGCATATGTGTGTAGCGCAGCAGGAAATGTGACTGTGTGGGCTGGAAAGCAACTCTCTCTGTTCTCTTAAAACATATTTTTGGCTCTTAATCACAAACACATTTAGAGTCAGATGGCTCACATTTGTATTAACAGTACAACAGCTTGATTGTATGGATACATTTACAATTTTGAAGACAAAGCTTGTAAGCGATGCACTGAGATTTTAAATGATCACATTGATTATTGAAAAAAACTGTTGTTTAATTGATCTAGTGTTTGTGTGTGAAGGAAAGCAAGGATAGCCGATTAGGTACATACAGATGTTAGACTGCTGCTTTGATGAGATGTGATGTGCAACCAGCATTTCCTTGTCCTCTCTATTCAATATGCCAAGAGCTATTACAGCAACAAACACATTTTACAATTATGAAAAAGTCATGATATAAAACAAAGCTGGCATTTTTATGTGCATGGTATTATGAGAACCATTGATCAAAAAGTGTATGGCTTTATTTATCTAAGGTTTAAATAATGTATTTTTCATTCAGACATGTCTATAATACATGTGCTTACAATTTATGTGTATTACTATGATATAAAAGTTTAATTTGAGCAATAAAGAGTACTTTACTGGAAAGTTAGTTTGAGAAAACACCACAAGGTAATTTCAGTTTTACACGTCTCTTATTTATAAGCCTTACACACATCACAAGCTTTTATTCAAACAAACAACTGAGAGTATTCTCTTGACTTAGACAAGATAAACTTTTAATAGGCATTCCAGTGCACAGCATCAAGACAGTTTTGCAGACTGATACAGCGTTAGCGTGAAGAACAGCGCCCTATTTGTGCTTGCCTTGTCCTATGACAGGGAGACCTATCAGGTGCTCATCTCACCCCCCCACCCCCACCCCCACCCCTCCCGCTCTCCTCCTGACCTCATTCTGTCATCTTCGTTTTCCTTCTTCCCCACTCTCAGGTCTTTTATAAAGTGTCTCCATGCATTACACATTTAACAATGCATTAAAAATAGGCCACCATCAATCAGTCATTCAGTGTTGGAGACAGAATCTACTTTTGGCACCAATTTAATATGTTGCTCAAGGTTCAAGAACCGAAGGAACGCTATAAACTCTTTGTGTACGGGGAAACTTAACAGATCAAAACAGGCATTTATGTGCTAATAATACACCGTTCCACATGAAACCCACCGTAATAATCCTAAATTCCCATTTGCTTGATTTCGTACGGCAGAGTGTCTTACCAGAATCCATAAACAGAAACAGATTTAAAAGAAATACTGTATGCAGGCGGTAAGCCGTGACAAGATTTCTGTTGATGGGTGCCAGGTTAACATCGTGCCCAAAACAGTGATTTGAGGAGCTGTGATGCATGATACAGGATAGGTAGTACTGTAGGTAATATATGATGTAATGGTTGGGAGTGAGTCAAGCCCCGGGGGCAAATAGTCTGACTCCAGGTTGCTCATACTAAAGCAGATGTTCAACTGACGACAGCACTACAACAGACAGTGCTGCCTGTTATTCAAGTGGTGATTTATTTGATTAGGTTGGCATGTCAACCATTAGAGGTGTGTTGGTAACTTTGATTGCCAAATATGCACGTAATAAAGAAAAAAAAGAAGAACTCACAATACATTTTCTCAGAGTTTTGTCAACACGGTAAGGTGTTCTCCTGCTCAGGCAGAGGTGTGGACGTCTGCTTGTGAGCTTTGATGTTGCTGCTCTGCTCCGAGGCTTGATCCTGCATTCTGGACTTCAAAACAGACTGCGCATCGTCATGAGTGACAGCTCCAAGAGGACAGCAACCGCACAGACATGCCTGAGGGACGACAAACACGAAGATGTTTGGCCAGAGAACAACAAATATCAACTTCACATATAGAAAATGGCCTATAAAGAAGTGTATCTGTGTGTGGAGCCTTCACAGTATAATCAGAGTGCAATTTTTTGTCGTTGCTTGTCTTTGAATAATGACTCTTCTTTAAAAGCCTTGTTGCTGCAGACTTCAGAGAGGGTATAAGAGAAATCAATTCTGTTTAATGTCTGTGTAGAGACAATTGTTGAGAACAATCTCCAGTTGGATTGTCTTTTAATTAGAGGGAAAAGGATATATTGTAGGCGAAAACACACAATAATAAATAAATAAATGGGAAAACACCATTACTAGATGGGGAGAGTAGTTCTTCACGCACTGTGGTGTGCACACGCCAAAACAAATCAAAGTATGTTTTAGACATGTCCTTCTGAGCTCGAAATACAATAAAGGCTTTTAAAGACATTTTCTTTTGGAAATGGCCTTGAAGCTATGTTTTCTTCTCCCTCATAACACATCACTCTGATTCAGTGACAAACTGCCTGGTAGATTGCCAAGTGTTTTATTCTGACAATGTTTTTCCAGACCATTTTCACTTATTACTCCCTCGGGTCATTGCTTTCTCCAGACTGGCCGTTTTACAGACATGACTCCATACGGCCTTGATGACACATATGATAGCTCACCCGATGTGGATCACAATGCCTTCAGCATCACTAGACTTGTGTAAAAGTGAATTGTGCCATACATAGGAACAAGTACACAAATCGAACTCACCTTGAAACATCTTTTAAACCTATTGCTGACGATGTACAATGCAATAGGGTTGATGCACGAGTTGAGTGATGCCATATTAATGCCAAAGTAGTCCAGGGTAAGGAAGACGCTGAGAAAGAAGAATAAATAAAATATGAATTAGTTAAATGAGAGAGGACTATGTGACGAACAATGAGAAACACATTGTTAAATCTGTCATGCTCACCTCAGTAGCTGACACCTTTTAGGATCTTTCTGATCATACATGGTTGATTTCAAGATTCTGCTTAGGTACAGAGGCAACCAACAGAGTGCAAACACGATCACCAGGCAGAAGACTGTCTTTGCAACCTCTCTTCTCTTCAAAAGGAAAGATATAATCAATATTAGAGTTCTGTTTATTTAAAAAATATGAGAAAAATGCCCCAGAAATTGCCAAATGTACTTAAAAAGTAATAACCTGCTTGGTGTGGTCGCTTAATGTATTCTCCGTATGTTTCAGCATTTTCCTGGTCATGAGTGCATAGAAGACGGCCGTCCAAATCAGGGGCATGCAGAAGTAGAAGCCAAAGAGCCACCAGTCCTTCACTGATTTATAAAACTGTTGATTCAACACGACAGAAGCCCACAGTCAGTCGCTGCTGCAGATGACATGATGTCCGATGGTTGCTATGTTACAGCATGCATAAAACAATATCTGAGACACACACGTTTACAAGGGCATCTACGAGAATGTGTGGGCATCTGTTACATGAAGTTATGAGAAAATCATATTAGAGCTATTATTCCTTTCATTTCCTGTCAACGCTTATGAGTATTGCTGTAGGTTGGATGTGAAAAGACAAACACGTGTTGATCTGTTTGTTTTGTCCTGTTGCATTGTCTCGAGACGATTATATTACCTGCATGAACGGTGTGGTTTGCATGGGATGAAGCAGACATATTCTCAGATGCTTGTCTTTATAGTTCATTGTTATCAAATCAAAGCCGACAACTTCAGGCACAGCCAGCAGGATAGAAATAACCCAAATCAGAGTTATTTCGATTGCCGTCCACACTGGAACCCCGATGCCTTTGATTCGATTCCAGGATACTACAGCTCGGTATCTGCAAAATCAATGGGAAAATGTAATGGCTTGGGGGACTTCTTTCTCTGTAACTATAATACATTTTTCAAGAATATTTCAAGGACTCATGCTAAACAAATCTGTCTGCTTGATGAAATACAGTAAGTAGCCAGCGAGCACTATTTCCTTGTAGGGCCCGGGAGAGAGCTGCTTATCTCCGTACCTGTCGACACTCAGAGCACATAAGCTCAGCACAGTGATTCCAACAGTGCTCTTCTGTATGAAGGGGACGAGTTTGCACAGCACTAAGCCAAATGGCCAATCTTCTGCCATGATCTGAAGAAAAAAAGCAGAGAACATTTTCAATGAGAAAACACCCAAAATCAATTCAAGGTGAGATTGAAGTTTGAAAATGGATAAAAAAGAGCAGAGAACAGGACAAAGTGCAACATTGTTTTTCTCATTGTAATTGTAACACAGCGCTATGTGATTAACTCACCCTGTATGCGTTGATGGGAATGTCTATCACAATGTGGATTAGATCCCCCAAAGCAAGACTGGCAATGAGAATGTTTGGTCCGCTTCTCATGCTTTTGTTTACATATATGATTTTCAATAAGGCTGAATTTCCCACTATTCCAATGACAAATACCACAAGAGAAACCACAGTATGGATGTATTTGAAGGCGTCTCTGATTCCAGCTGACTCCAAGCACATAGGAGGGTGCGGTGCTTTTGGTCTGTCTACCTGAGGGGGATGAATTGAGCTGTTGGATTTCTGTTTTTCCAATATTAAAAGACCAGGGGATGCCGTTCCAGAGAGTTCATTTACAGGGAACGGTTCTGAATGCTGATCACTGGCCTCTGCTCCGCTGAGAATATTCCCCAAACAAAGAACGAGAGCAATGGTCCACATTGTTGATGATTTCCTCAAAAAGGCCCTGAAATGGTTTTTCCAGCACTGGAGTGAAATTGAAAATGAAAATAATTAGCACAGCATCTCAGCCTTAAGATTTGCATCAAAGCATTTAAAGGTGAGGCACATTATTTATTTAATTCACAGATCAAAAGGCAACAGTAAATAACAGCACTGAGACAATATGATAAACTGCCAGCTTACCTTTAGATGTACACATACAAACTCTGTATGAAATGAGTCTGTGTAATACCTACAAAATAGGCTGACTGTTCAATACAAAAGACGTCTATACTTCTGCTTCGTTGCAGCGCCTGCTATAAATGATAGAACCCAGCAGAGGGGAATCAGGGTTTTATAGACTAAGGTATTGTTGTCAGCCTTAGTCATCGATCTGTCAGTAGCGACTGTAATTACTTCCCCTGATGCATCATCCTCAATGAAAGGATAGCGTTGAAGTGTATTGTCTGTTATCACAGAGTGAGATCATTTTATTGGCTTCAGTAGGGATATTATGTTAGTGTTGTCTCAGACTCTACACTAAAAAGTTGGCCGTTATCTTGTTTGACATAAATCTTCCACACAAAATGTAAGTGTAGCAATATGTCTATTTTAGTAAAGAGCTTGAAGCCACAGAGTCTCTATCACTGAACTTGAAAGTCATTATAAGTAATGTAATGAGAACAGGAACGCTTGTCTCTGTGACTTTATGACATTTTGGATGTACTTGGGTTTGATGCAAAACTACTGCCGGGCAACTGCACTTGAACAATAACAGAAGTGATACAAATGGAACTGTGCAATATTCAGAGAGTCCTAGAGATGTTGCTTGAGTCGACATATCACGTTTTATAAGAGATGAGTCAGTCTCCAACCTACCAAAGGGATTCTGCCTCTGCATCTCCTGAGAGTCCTAAAGAAGGTGACTTCTCCCCTCGACAGATTTATGACAACCTGAAGAGCCTGGAGGAGCAAGAGACATGCGACAACCAGAGAGATCCCATTGTCAATATCATAACAGACAACTACTCCAGCTCTCTTTTGAACACTCAAATCTGCGCTCCACTAGCGGCAAATGACCTTGGGAAACTATGTGCTGGCACACTTCCACAAGAACAACTGAAGAAAAGTGAGTTGGATGTGAAAAAGTCTGATGACTGTTACCATTCAGGCTGTCTATTTATTTTATTATTGTAACTTCTTTTTTCCATAGGCCATTGGAGAGACCCAAGACGCTTCATTACATCGCCTATAAAGGAGAATCCGTAAGGAGCATTGCTCATTTACAGTAGCATGACGGAAAGTCCAATAAATATGACAGTAGCATTCATATAACATTCCCTTAAGAATTCACAGTGTTTTTTTCTGACTATACATTTGACCTGCATTGTAAAACTTTAATCTACTGGAGTTTTTTTTTTTTTTTTAATATGATATGCTGTGAAATTGATCTGTTACAGTTTGTGATGCTTGACTTTTTGTTTATGATGTTTTTTTATTGTCATATTATTGTTGGTGAAGCTGCTCAACGGGGTCAAACAAACTGAGCACTGTCACTGCTCTTTGATTTATATGTACGTAGTGCTCTCTAAACCACCATTACTGCAGGGGAATAGTCAAAGTGAATGCTATTTCTTTTGAAAACCGGGATGTTTGGGATTATAACGGTTGGCTATCGCCCACTATGATGGAAAAGGTATAGGCCTAGTCCCAAAACATGAGCATGAAGTTAGGTTATGACATTGGCTCAAGGACAACAGAAACCAAAACCGACAAACGATAATTTCCCTTCAGTGGTACTGAAGCCAGCATTTTATATCAGGGCTACAATGAGGCCTTAAAGCGTCACTAAATGTATCTTCCTCAACTGTAGTCTCTTATCTAGTTAGCATTGAAGCTCAGAAGGCAGCTGTTTTCACAAATTAGCTTTTATATGCTAGCAATCCCTGAATGGTTGACTGGTGAATGCAGTCAACACTATACAGTAGTAGACTGTATAAATAAATACTCAATACTAGTTTTTGAGGAGCGAAACAGAGTTAGAAGTTGACTTAAATTACTTCATGAGATGATATAATGACAGATGTGTCTTTTTGTTTCCTGCTGAGGACTTCCTATGCCCCCAAGAGGACAACAATCAATTACTGTAGCTTTAAGATGAGTAGAGTCATTATAGTAGAGCATTGCTGTAACTCTGTATTTGTTCATCTTTGCAGTCCAGGCTCACCAGAGTTCATGGAGGTTCTCTCACTGGATGGAAGATTCATCACGTTGGTGGGCGCTCAGACCCAGACAGATTGGGAGTGGGTGGAGCAGAGCCTCTTCTTCAGCTGTCAAGGTAAGCCATGTCATCAGTTTGGGTGTGAAGGGGTCACCTGTTCCTGCCCCATCTTGCCTCTCATGACTTAGACATCTGTCAAACTCCCAATTATTTCTTTTTTGTACAGTTCAAAAGGAAACTGAAAATCCCCCGTTGTTGCAGGCAGAGGTGGTGAACATGGACGCTGTTGCCGATTCTTCAGAGGTAACCTGCTCAAAGCAAAACATGTGTTTCAACTAAGCACAGTCAAGTTAGGTCAATCTTCTTCCTACAGCGCTAAGCCGTTCAAAATCAGTAGTAGTATTAGATTGAACTAAGTACTGTAGTTAAGTACAATTTTGAGGTACTTCATTCAGTATTTCTGTCTTGTTACCTTTTACTTGCAGATAAACAATGATTAATAGAAAATATAATCAAGAAATGAATGAAAATCAAAAGCAGTAAACACTAGCTACTTAAATTAGTTAAAATGATCCCCAACTTAATTAACACATAACTTGCATCAGCGGCAAGTGATGATTATAAATCTATGGATCAATAATGACAATCCAATAATATAATACACTGTATGTTATACTGAAACTGGCCATTCTGCATAAGAAGTGGTTTTATATTACTATAATATATTTCATGGTAATATTTGGTATATTAATTAGTAAATGTAAATGAGTAATGAGTAATAATTTCTAGAGAGTTTATTTTTTACATAAGGGTTGGAAAGAGTACTACAATATAAAACTCAAGTAAAACAACAGTTTTGTAAACTAAATGTACGTAAGTAAAATAGAGGACTGTTAAAATGTTGGAGTAAAAGTTACTGGGTTAAAAGGGGGTGGTTAATAAAGAGGTAATATGGTGATAGACCTTTAAGTTACAAATACATTGCATTAATAACAAAGTATATGTATTAATTATTCAACTGTCTTCCTCAGTGTAGACCAAATAATACAATTAAATAAAAATTACAATAAATAAAAAGACCTAATAACACCTCGGCGGGTGCAACAAGCAATAGGCTACAACAATTAAAACGCCAATTATAAATAGTCAATGCATATAAAATCAACAGCAGAATAAAACATCACCCAAGCAACACAGAGATGTATACAAAACTGCATTCACAAACACTCATATATAAGCAAAGGACAGACTGTTTTACACATTGTGTAACGCACACACAACGGTTGTGTCGGGGCAGTGTTGCTGACTTTGTCCACTCAGCCTCTCTGTCTCAATGCATTACTCAAAGCTCTCAAACACTTTGAGCTGAAAAAGAATGTGTAGTCAAAAACAGCAGAATGTCTTCACAAGAAAAAGTTCCTTAGTGACAGCACTGAAGGATCCATCAAAAATCATTTTAGCATTTTGGCTAGACCAGGGTTGCAGCTGTCGGTGACACAACATTGTGGCTGTGTTACAATAAGTGCATTAATGCTTGCCATTCCCGTAAGGTTGTGATGCTTACTCACAACCTACTGTGGTTGTGAGTCATTTTAAAGTAAATACTCTACTTTACTAACTATAAGCCATGCCCATATGCGCCAGTATCCCAGAATCTTCCTGCAGTCAAAAACACACCTGTTGACCCCTCTGCTTTAGCCAAGTAAGCTGCTGATTAAGCTAATTTCTTTTTTTATATCCACACAGGGTTTATCGCGACTTTTAAATTCAACTTAAAAATGGTACTATGCAACAGTTGCAAAAATACCCTACGGTGTACTTTTATAAATAGTCACTTTGTGATTTTTAAACATGAGAACATTCTGACCGTTTACAAATGTCCATGTAATTGTATTACTTCCAAAATATTTTAGCATTTTTGCCACCACCACCAAAATCAAAAATGTTGTCTCTACAAAGCCATTACAATATGTGCAACAAACAGATTGAGAAGCTTGTTAAGAAAATGTGCAAGGTTAATTTGATATAAAGCCGGTTGTATGTTACTTACAACAATCTGTAAGAGTATTGCTTTCTTGTATTCACATCAGGAGCCAGGAGATGAAAAGATGGCCGAGATTGAGCACAATATACCGAGTGCGGGTCTGCCTCGTCTCATCGCATACAAGCGAGAGCCAAAACAAACTCCTCATGTTGGAAAGGTATTGGCGATTTTGGCCTGTATCTCTATATTGCCGATAGTGCCTGGAAATGACAGTGATGGCCTTTTTCATTTTCCACAGTAATAGCAGCGAGTGGAGGCTGTAATATCAGAGGTGGAGAGGTGATTGTGAGTCTGTTTTCTTCTTTTTCCTCACCGTAGGTTCCACAGGTTGAATCTAAACAGAATGGGCTTCTTGCACAGTGTGACTATTGCCAGCAGCTCTGTCAGCCCTTCATACACGGTGAGATGTTGGAAAATGAAACGCACTTTAAGAGGGTGAGTGTAGCTTTTTTTACCTCCAACAAGAAATTGAAAATAAATGGAAACAGAGTAGAAATCAGGACTGTTCGGCTAACCTTGACAAAAGCATGTTGATTTGTGTTTTAAAAAAAGTGAGAAGCATTGCAAATAAAAAAGAATGTGTTTTGTTGTAAATGTTCCATTATTCAGCTCTTTTGTTGCAAACAAGCTAAACAAATGAGAGAGCTTATTATGGGAGAGAGAGAAACATTGGCACAGAAGGAGTCAGCTAGGAAGATTGATGTGAACCCGCATGATCCTGTCATGAGTGAGGAGGAGAGGGAAGCCGCTAAAAAGCAGGCTAAGGAGAGGTGAGTAACATGAATGCCCTGTTCCCTTTTGCATTTATTACATGTTATGGATCGAGTGGCAGGCTGCCAAGGACAAACATATATTGCATGCATGTTGATTTTGATTGTGGTATAGTGCATGCCATAAAAAAGCCATATTTCTTATTGTTACCAGTAGCATGAGAAATCAGGTGGCATATGAATTTAATTATCATACCCTTCAGGTTTTGGCATTGTTTTTGACATATTCCCACTCAAAACTAAATATCAATTTATATACAGGTCGAAGCTTTTGCGAGTCCGGAGAAAAACAGACAACTTGATTGTAGACTTTGGTAAGTATGCAACCTGGGGCCCTGAATTACACAAATAAGTATACATTCAAAAGATAAGTGTGCAGTCTTTCATGCTTCTCCTTGAAAAAAGATCAATAGATGGATATCCTCTTTGTTTCTGTATCTCTATATTGCCGATAGACAACAACAGTGAGCCTTCAATGTCTCAGACAAATAACAACACTACTGACTTGTTCTCAGTAAAAGAACAAACAGACGGTGAGCCAAAGGTATGTAAGAACGCACTGCATGTTTTAACAATACCTATATATACTCCTTAACAATACCTGTTCTATCTTCAATGTATTTAACAGAAATATAACTGACTATTTTGCATCACAGCTCAAGGAATTGATTAGGAAGTTCTACAAAAGTGGGAAGGGCTTTCTCACCCTATGTCCAGATGGAACCGGAAATGTTTTGTATCCTTTTAAGAAGTGCACAAAGTGGAAGATCAAGGAGTACATCCTTAATGAGAGGCTACACATTTGTTCCCTTTGATGAAAGGTTTGCACGGTGTTAATGATCCTTAATAGACACAAGTTACCCTTCTGGGAAAGCAGCCATTATAATATCCTCCTCAGAAGCTGCTGACTTCACTTACATCATCTTGGAGGACAATGATGTGTCGCCCAGCATCAAAGGCATTTTCACAAATAAAGGCCACGCCACATGCTATCATCGCACCGGAATGATGTGGTAATTGTTACTCTATTATAACTGCTATTATAATCATTTAGGCAAATGTCTTACTAAAATAAGGTCTAAAAGGAACAGCACCTCAATGTTCTCATCCAACAGTCTGCCAGAAAGCTTTTAACTCATACAGACAATTTCCAATCAAATACAAATATCAAAAACGAATCTATTGTACAAGACACAACATGGTTAAGACCTTTTATAAATGACTTTTTGACCGAAGACACTTTTTTGATTAACCTGCTGCCCCCACGCTCCAGCTGAGGATTTGTCTATTGCTAATCTCTGTGGTGTGTCTGAAGGTTGAATTTGACCCCTGGTGGAGGTCTCTGCTTCAGTGAGACAGGAGCTTTGAGGAGGCGTTGGAATTGGTTGTACGGTGACCCGCATGTACGTAACCTCCCCTTCAAGCCTCTGACCTTTGCCCTGGCCCCGCACATCAGTGTGCGTATACACTCACAGGAGCGCGTGAGCATCACCTTCGCACATAAGCAAAACAGAGTGCACTTCAATGTGGGGTCAAAGGTATGTGATATGAAATGCATGCAGTGATGTACTGTACGTGTTTTAGCACACCAAACTGTATGCAGCAGATAACAGCTATCACTACCACGACTTGTTATTTTTCTTTCAATGCAGCTCATTTCTCCAGAGAGCCATGACAAGCTGGGGCAAGACGTTCTGGAGAGATACATCCAAATGAAGAGCTCAGAGATTCACTCTCTGCTTGGCCAGATGCAGACCTTCATGTCCCACCACTCCGCGAGGCTGAGGAACATTAAGCCACATTACAGTTTCATCGCCCAGGCGCAGCGGCTTAGCCGACAAATGGAGAAGGAGGAGTCACCCGAAGAGATAAAGGCCCATGTAAATTAAGTGAGAAATACAAAATTGGCAAAAAGCTAAAACGGTTATGGCTGTGTTACAGTTTATTGCCTTATATTATTTCAAACGTCTTGAGTATCTGGTGCTTAGTCTTTCATGGTTATATTCTCAGTGTAAAGCTTGAGCTTGATAGAAAAAGATTTATGGACGATTGGGTCAATTGGTTTGGAGAAAATAAAAATCTCAGTGAAGAAGCACCGGTAGAATGTCTTTCTACCGTTTATCAAATATCACCACAAAATAATTCCTCAATTATCTTTCCTCTGCTGTGAATGGATAGTTTCTAATAAAAGAGAATATCTACACCACATAATTAAATGATGACCTTCAACATTTCAGGAAACCAAAGTATTATTTCCAACACCTGACTTAGTTATATGCTGTAACTTTTTTTCCAATCATATCTAATGACCTATTCCTTGAAATATATTTGAAATCCAGCTACTGAAAAACACCCGCCGTTAATCTGCCTGCATACATTTTATATTAGTCTATTTATTTTGCAACATAAATGATTGTTCAGTCAGACATACTTCCAAAACCAAACCTGATGTGTACCTATTGGATTTTGATTGTGTATATTATTTAAAATGTCATCAGGAGATACACATTGAACAATACTTTGTGGTGTATTAAAGCTTAACAATACTCCCAATGTAAGAGTTACAATTATTTCCATCTAGTTTAACTTGTTATCTAGTTGAAAGCACAATCAAAAGAAATATGATAAATGAATATCCTTTTGAAAAACCAAAATGTAGAGCCCTTCATGCTGCATTTAAGGCAGGGAGACAGGGAGCGATAACCACAGAATGTTTATGATAAATACACATTATTATCATCTCTTTTTAAAACTGAATGCATCATAGTAATAATACATGGGATTTTTAAAGCGTTGTTCCTAATGCTCAAAGAAGCTTATAGTGCACATCAAATAGGCTTTTAAAGCACCATACCGAAACACCTACAGTGCATCTAAATTGAAAAGAAGCACAACTAGTTTTAGAAAAAAATCAGTCAGATCTTTTTTTCAATGCATTTCTTTGACTTGGAGGTATCGGAAACAACTGCAATTATTCATTTCCATTATATAATTACTATATGCTCACTGTTGGGCGATTATTCCCAGATTTAAAATGATCGTGCTCATAGAAGTTGGATGTAGGCAGTTGGCTTATGTACACGTTTTTTACATCAATTACAGAAGCTGCAAACACATTAAAGTGAAATAAATAATATTCTCTTTCCATCATTTTCTCTTATATTTTCTAAAAGTCCGATTTCTATTTGCTTTAGCATGAACCCACGTATGTACAGTATTGACAGTATGCAAAAGAACAAGGTATGAATCATGATGGATTAGATGTTTAAAAAAATAAAGTACAGCACGTTGGTTCTACTGCCAAAAATATGATCGTAGTAAAACATGTGTTATTACCGCAGATGAATAACACCACTATGTCATTTCGCTTGAGACAGTATTACATTTTACGTTTAAGTACAACACTGGTAGTGGGTACTGTATGTATGTATAATTACCCTTATGACATGTCTTAGTTCCTTATGTTCATATTGTGCCTCATTGAGCTCCTTTAGTGAGACACTACAATATATATATTTTTTTGATACTCTAATTATTTACCTCTCGTTTTATCCGTACGGATTTCTGTCATTGTGCTGCGACACCGCCTGAATTTCCCCTCTGGAGATCAATCAAAGGCTTTTCTTATGTTATCTGAAGAACTGAATGTAATGGCAGTGGTAGGAACTATAGAAGAAAATAGATCAAATGAAAGAAGAGGCGTACTGTGAAATACCTCAGTACAGTTTCCCTCCCTTTCTCTTCTATTTCCATAATGATTCTGCCATAGAAACAGTTGCTTATTGTTATGTGGTTGCTATGGATCACTAGGGTGCAAAACATTCTGTACCAGATTTAAAATGTTTTTTTTATTAATTCTTTCATTTGTGGTTTCTCTCTGCTCACCTCTGTCTCACAATGAGTCAAGGACATGAAGTGGATGAAGAACCAACACTTGACTCACCAGACGGATCACCCGAGATGGATTCGGCAACAAAACATGGACTTGAAAACACACAGAGGTTTGGAAAGAAATGCCACAAATATAATTTAATAACTGCATCATGAACAGTAGATAAACTAAACACGGCAATCCAGAACAGAACACAGAAATATTGCAAACATGTAATGTCATTTAAGATGATGAAAAGAGAAAATGTAGTTATACATTTAAACATGTTTCCACTGTATGCCTTCTTGAAACATTAGGACTCCCATACAGTTATTGCAGGGCAGTTGTGTAGGGTTGTATCATATTCTGAAGGCACTTGAGTTATTGCTATGGCATCTTACCCCTGCATGTATTAGGCTTTCTTAAACTGATAATTAAGAACTGGTTCCAGCACGAGCTCACCTGAATATCTGACGATCCACGCATTTGACGGGAGAGTTGTCACCAGAATCAGCGCTGGCACACAGACTGACTGGAGACATGAGGAAGAGCAACATCCAGGTACAATTTCTTCACATTTCATGCTAATTATGAATATCTGACCTTGGTTGGGAATGTCTGAGATGTATATAAATATATTTTGCATTTGCAGACTATAAATACTCTAACGTAGGAACATCAAAAGCACCTCATAAGAATGTGGGGATCGCATCTGAGCAGGTAAGGTGCAGTAACCTCGAACATTGTTTAAGGTGACAAACTCGCAATGAGGTATTCTTGCTCGTAAAATCCCTTTTCTCTCAACTTTAGTGATGATGTCCTTGACAAAGTAAAAGCTTTATAGGACAGATAGTAGAATAACTTTATGTCATTTAACTAACATTTGAAGGAGACTTTACAGAGACACCTTAGACAAATGGAGAACGGATGTAATTAGCATATATGAAGTCTTTGTGTGTGTTTTAGAGAAATACTGAAGTTTTCATAGCTTTGTCTATACTTGTCACAGTGTGAGTTTGATCTTGTGAGAGATGATATGACATGGTATCGGGAGACATGGTTTTGATTTATTCATGAAGCACAAGTTAAAGACCTCAAAGAAGTTAATAAATTATGAAGTGTCTTTGTTTTTTCTCCTCAGAGCGTTCCTAAAAACATGAAGTCTGAGTTGGAGATATCCCCAGATAATGAAGTGTTGGATTCGTTCAGCGAGGAAACTCCCCGAGCTCCCGCAGCCTGCCAAGGAGAAACTGAGGAGTCTTTAACTAATCTGGACAAGGTATGGAGGAAAATGCCACTTTTAAACTGCTCCTTTTTCTCTTATCGCAGACATACGAATTCATTTATGGAACATGCAATTAGTCTGCGTTTGTCTCGAATCAAAAACGTTCCTGTCATCGCTGTAGCTTGTTTCAAAACATGCCAGACTATAACATGCTTTTTGAATACCTCATTAGCTGCAATATTTGGATGCTATGTATTTGTGACTGTGTTTTTTTAAAGAAAACTGAAAATGCCTGTCCAATGATTTCTTTCAGATCTCATCCTCAAGTGGATCAAACTCATCAGAGGAGAAGCGGCAGACTGTGCTGAACATTCGCTGTGAGCACTGCCAGCAGCCTGAGAAACCCCCAGTGACCAGCCATCAGGTCGCCAACAGTGTCGACACACAGGAGGTGAGAGAGAGCAGGCAGCTAACACTACTGTTCATATGGTGACACGCTGATGTTAAATACAAACTGACAGAACTGGCAAAAAACGTGCTACTTTGCTCATGTTGCTAAATGAGGAGTTGCATTTAGTGTCAATGTGTGCAGCTTGGACTTGTGATGATTATGGAAGCCATGCAAATGTGAATATTAATTGTAGCTTAGCATCTAAATGTGAAAGATAAACACATTGATGTTTTTGTTTTATGACTAATGAACGGCAATATGAATGTCATTCCCCTTAGCCTCAGCTATATGTTGTGCTTTGTGCTAATTATAAACTGTTGGCATGCCAACAAACTAAGTTGTTCAATCAGTAGTTTTAGTTCCAGATATTACATTTTTACTTCATGATAATTGTGGCGAAAATAATTCACACTAAATATATCATCTTTATATCTATAGAAAAATACATTTGAGTTTAGGAAGGTGGAAAGACAGTCTGCTACCAGAACTGTACAAAAGCATACAATACAATGTTAGGGTCTGAATTTCTCTACTTGAGCAACCTGATTAGTTGCCTTGATGTAGGAATTTGACTCGATAGGGTACTAACGGAACTAAACGCGAAAAGTACTGTGAAAAGTACTCCGGTGTGAACGCGGCTATTAAGGACCTTATTTAAATGAGTTTCTCTTTCTGTCTTTGTGGCAGGTTTTCTGCTGCGAGAAGGCACGGAATAGGGACCCGGCGATGCGGAAAGATCAAATGTCAGGTTCAAACGTCCATTATGGGCTTCCACCATGGGATGCTTTTCAAATATAATTTCTATGCCCTAAATCTCTGATGTTACATTTTCCTTGACACACCGCAGGTTAAAAGGTGTGGAATATGAAAGGAGCTCAGATCCTCAGACCCCTCAAGCAGGTAACACACACACACACACACTCACACACACACACCATCTACAGGCAGACATATCATGCTGGTTCTTGTTCTAACATTCCCTGATATCTTTTACTACATTACAGCAAACAAACAACAAATATGTACCCTCCAACACAATATACTCTCGGATGACGCTGTGACCGCCATGATGGAGGTGTTATTCCCTGAAATAGAATATATAGAAATCGAGGATTCTGGAAACACTTTCTCTTTCAATGGACAAAATGCTGGACGGCAGGTATAAATAATGATATCAATGTGGAACGCCTTATTAAGCACAGCATGATTATTAATGTTGAAATTGGTTCAACAGAGGACGTCACCCCTTGTGAAACACTACAGCAATGGTCAGATATTTATTGTGATTTTTCCTGATGGAACTGGGCATGTGTGGTATCCTTTAACCGGCAATTTACTGGCATGAGATCATAAATACTGAGTGTCTGAATGTTTTACCTTAATCATAATTGAAAGCTATCCATCAGGCAGGCTTGCTATTCTTGTATCTGCTGCCCAATCAGCTGACTGGTGCTGTGTGTTGGTCCTGGAGGACAAACATCCACAGCCTCGCATTCAGGCAGTTTTCACCACTGAAGGGCAGGCAACCTGTTATCACAACAATGGCTGTATTTGGTATGCTTGATTATTGAATCATTCTCATCATATATGTATATAGCCAACATAATTGTGTACAATCACCAGCTATCCATAGGAGCTCATTTAAGCTATTTGTATTTTTATCAATAGAATTGGCAGAAATGACAACCTGTGTGGGTGAGAGGATTAAACCCTCTGAAAGGCTTATTGCTCACAACCTGCTTCTCTTTCTTAGGGTGAATCTTTCTCCATGGGGAGGCACCTACTGCAGTGACACAGGTGGTTTGAAGAAACATTGGGACTGGCTGGACAAAGAGCAACATGTTCATGCTCCGCCCTACCGGACCCTCGCTCTGACACTGAGCCCTAACCTCAACATCCGCATCCAATCCCAGGAGCACATCTGCATCGCTTTCACCTCTGGGAAGCGGAGCGTACAGCTAAATGTAGGGGCAAAATTGAAGGTAAGTTACTGTGGTATTAATATTCATGGAGAAATACAAAAGCTGAGGAAAAAGACCCAATTATCTGACTTTTGGGCTTTACTTTATATTTCTGTCGCAGCTGAATCAAGGCAAAGGGCTAACGCAGCCGGGGCTCGACATGCTCCAGAGGTATCTGCAGCAGAAGAGTGCAGAGATCAACGCCCTGCTCCAGAACATCCAGTCCCTCATCCCCGATCAAAAGACTGTCAGTCCACGGAAGGTCAAGCCCCAGCCAAGCCTCATCTCACAGGCGGAAAGACGGCAGCTGCCAATGAAACAGCAACAGTCTGCCAAGAAGACGCCTAAAGCAGACGATGGTCATTTGTGTGAAGTGACTCAAACTGTACTATTCACATCATTTGATTTCAAGTGCTTCCAATAAAACCATAAAACATCATTAACCTTTTTCTTTTTTAATCAGAATATTCATAAATAGTTTAACTGTACACGTCATTTTACATGGGACACACCGAAGTAAATGTCACATTGTTAGAATATTTTTACTTTTGTTAACTCGTCGAAGACCACCATGAAACACAACCCATAAATCATACAGTACACAGTGCAAAACTGCAAAGGTCAACGCATTATTTTTGCAAAAATAAAAGCATATTAGTTGTAATCAACCTATGTATAAAAAGGAAAAAGTATAAAACATAAGATTTCATTGTATTTTTTTACATATTTGCAACAGAATAACAAAAACATTCAGGAGAGAAACGTGGAAGAGACTTTAAGAAAACGTCCGTAAAGATCAGCTGAGTGGACTCCGCTATGATCAGAGAGGAAACCTGTAGCGTCCTATATCAGACCAGCGAGTTCTACTGAATGATACAAAGGCTGTTGCATTTTAAAATAGAGGAATAAAATATTGTGCTGCATTTTTTTCTCGTTATCCTTCCAAACCTATTGAGGGAATCCAAGCATCTGAATGCAAGCCCCTTTACTGGCCCTTAGCTACCAGGCTGAAGAACAACCCTTTAGTGCCTCCTTTTGTACACTTAAAGTGTCCTTGTCTGAACACTCTCAACACAATTCACCCCCCCCCCCCACCCCTCACATAGTGTGCAAATTGGTTTTATCCAGAACAATTTGGTGTTGAGAGATACAACTGCGATCATGAATCCACCCTTGTCAAATAATGGATTTTTCCTACATGAAAACATCCCTAACCACAACACCAGATTTGATTTAAGTCGAGCAAAATCATCAGTACCCAAATAATACCCTCCACTTCCCAGTTATGGACTTCAAGAAGAATGCCTGAACCTCCACATACTTGTAGCTACTTGAGCCTCCGTCGAAGAATCTTTGGCCTTGTGCAGGTTTTTTTTTCTTTCAGTTCATCGCTCCCAGTCCAGGTTACAGTCTCTGTTCATGTTGATCGGCAGCGTCACATCTCCTGGTCATGGTTGGAGTTGCAACATCCCATAGCTACTGTATCCAGAGGGTGTTTCCAAACTTGGACATTACTTATTCACAGACAGCAGTAGGTTAATCTGAAAGACAGGCGTAAAAAAATGATGAGTGCTCACCGTGACTTAGCTGGGGATACGTTATCTACCGTTTCCCCACTTAAGTTGCTCTCAGCAGTTTTTGGAACTTGCAGCAGTATTATTAAAACTATGTGAGGTGCCCTTGGGCTGTGATAATCCCACAGTGCTGTACCTGCTCCATCGATGGACACGCGATGATTTGTAGGTCTTCTCCGCTGTATTCCTCCTGAAGCGAGGCATGCAGTCTTTGGAATACCTGCTGGATGTTATTCTGTGGAAAAAAGCTATCATATTACTGAGTGCTGGAGGGAAATGAATACTACATTTCCATCTGGCCTATGTCCCCTCACTATCTTGTTTCCATGTCAACGGCAGAATTGTGTTACCCTCTCATTCAGCTTCACCTGGCACCTTGATGAACAGTACACAGGCGGCACAAAGATTTCTCTATTAGAGTTCAATCCCACTGATCATTTATAGCTAAAGGCACAATCTCAAGTCAGGTTTAAACAAAAGGGTCGGTCCAAGAGTAACATCAAGCACCGGATTCTCATCTTTACCTTGAAATATAACTGATTGAAAGAGCTCTAACTACAGTTACTAGACCATGCTGAAATATAAATATTAGTCATGATGATTTCTGATGCTATGAGAGGTTTGTTTACATGTCTGCACAACAGACCTATACAATTCAGTTTAATTGGAATAGCCTCTAATTTACATATTTTCAGAAAATTACTTATTTGACCAGTGACTCAAGCACATGGTATTTCTGCTTTGAAACCACCACATGAAACCAAATTAATTACATATTTTGAGCTGTAACTTTCAAAGCAACATGCACATGCTACATCTTAGCGTTTCCGCCACCCACCCGGACAGGCTTGAAAAGGATGAACTCCGTGTCTCTATTGGATAAGTACAAGGACATGCTCTGTAAAGTGCTTGGCAGCTTGCTCTTCATCACCCGGTAGGTAGCCATCACTATATCGTTGATCTTTGCTGAAAAGAGGGAAGGAAAAAAAAAGGTATGAGGAAAAGCAGAAAAAACATTGACATGCCCTCTAGCATGCGCTATACACGTTTTGATGAATTACAGTATGGTGCCAGTGGCATTCCCTGAGACAAATCTTAACCTGGCTGTGCCCAAGGTTGCTGAGACAGACTGTACGTGGGACCACCTTGGATGGCCATCGTTTTCAGAGCTGCGACCTGAGTGCACACACAGCCAAAACATAACATTACAATTTGAAAAGAGTTCATTTGTACTGGTGCTGCTATAAGCTATACAAACAAGCACAACAAGTTGGGATTCCATTCTGGCAACTTCAATTCAGTTTCTAAGTTTGACAAAGAGCTGTATTTACTTAAATAATAATAGATAAGAGTGGGTGGAAGAAATAAAGCAACCAATAATTGCAGCACAAATACTGCATAGAAAGATTCCAGAGCACAATAAATTATTGAAAACACATGCATATTTACACACAGTAATAACTAGCATTATAATTAAATATCCTGGATCAAAAACAGCAATTTTGTCTCGAGTTTGCAAGAACGCTATGAGACCTTCAGTGAAGAGTAAATGTGAATTTTCCTTTTTTCAAAAAAATGTTTTTAAGGTGAAAACTAATGCATGAAGGTCAGGATGAGCTTTGGCTGCCTGAGGCTAAGTCTGCCTTCTAAGTGCTCCAACTGTTACCTTGGTAAGGAACTCCTCAAGGTTCCCCACAAAGATCTGAGTCTGCTGCTGGATGAACTGCTCACAGCTGAACTTCAGGTGTCGGTCCACATCCTTCTTGGAGTCAATGTAGTGCTCCTTTATCTCTGGCGTTCCCTGAAGGCCACACAGAAGGAGGCTTTAGCACTGTCAAGCGGAGAATCCCTAAGGCACGGTGCTATCAAAGTACATTAAGTTTATGGTAGGTTAAATCAAATGGAAGAAAAAAATAAAAACACTACCTCCAGCAGGAATTCAAGTATGGCGTTGTGACTGTTAAGCCTGAAGAATTTGGGAACAGCCTTAGGGTTGAGGATTTTGAAGGCAGCATCTTCACACAAAGCAAAGAGATTAAATCAGGGCTGGTGTAGCATTAGAGTGCCCTCTAGTGCTCCAAATCTAATATGACCTTGAGATGAGGGTGATACGAGGAGCGGATTTGCCCTGTGAGCTGTCGGTTAATGTGCATTATGGTGTTGGATTGCACTGTAATTTCCACATTAATTGTTGCCACTGGTGCATGTGATAGGCACAAGTTGCTTAATGAGCATGAGAATGTAATGACTAGCTTTATGGAGCTGAACACCAATGTTCCCGCCACCTTTAATTATCTTACCTCGCGTTTTCTTCAGGTCCAGTGAGATTTCCTTGATGGCAAAATCGGTGTGAAACGGGGCAATCTGTTCACGCACTATCAGCAGGTGCTTGATCAGGAAAAGTTGCCCATCTATTTGCGTCTACAGAAAGTGATAGCACAGTGTTAAATCCACACTGCAGGCTGCCAAGACAAAAGGGCATCTGCTGACTATCCAAGCTACACAGAAAAACAAAAAGCACCATCTCAGAGACGATAAGGGAATATGTCTAATGATAACTGCTGATTAACCATAGCTAGAAAGGGACATATCACTTTGATGGAAAAGGCAGCTGAATCATGAATTGGTCAGTTAAAACAATGGAGTAAGACATCATCAACATGGGGTAGGAAAACATCGTCTGAGATTGATGTTGCTGCTTTTAATTTGAAGTGTTAGGTTGAAACGGGCCAGTTAGCACAGAGAGACAGCAAATGTGAAGGTGAGAGAATTCCATAAATAAAGGATGGTCTGCTGAATACTCTGTAGAGCATAATAAAGCACCCATTAAAATAAACTTTAAATGACATCCCAGCTGCTTTAGTTAAGGAGTCTGCAGCCAGAAGGAATTTTAATAACAGAGCACATTTTATCTTAAGAGGGAACTGATCGTATTAATTTCTACGTCAAAAGAAAAGCACATTTCTAGCTATTTTTAGAATTATAACAATCTGAAAAGTTCAGTAAAAATGCAAAACCACACTGTACTTAAGAATGTGTGCCAACCTTGTTTTTAAGGATGATATCTGAAGCTTTAAGCAGCGACTGGATGCAGGCAGATAAGGCTTCTTGAGATAAACCCTGGAAGACTGCTCTCTGGAAAAAGACCAATCACAGACAGAAAAATATATACCAAAGATCCTGCCATATTGTAGGATAGAACACTATAAAATTCGCAACAAAAAAGAAAGATGACTCACATCTATACATCTGTAGAGCTTGGACAGACAGACCAGCGTTCGCCTGACAGTAGGGTACCACATGCCGTGCAGATCAGCAGGAGAGATAGATGACTGCAGGCGCGATGCTTCGACATTCCCTGCATTCATGGAACAAAAGGATGAAGTGCAGGCAACAATAACACCAATTGTTGTAGAATGTGTAAAAAGCGAGGGTCACAGTCTGAAAAAACGGACCAGCATTACTGTTTCTTCTGCCATCAGGACTCTCAAGCTGAACATCAGAAAACATGGCCTCTTGTGACATCTGCTTCATCTGCTCTTCCTTCAAGCTCTGAGCTATTCTCTATTGGGTGACAGAAAGGGAAAAACACGATTTAAAAAGATAAAAAGTGTTAGAGTCTATCAACAAGTTTTACAGACTAAGTTAACACAAAACAATTCTAGCAGCAAAAACAATGTTTGGAAGGACAGAAAGCCAGATAAACAACTGAAGAAGTATCATGGGAATCCTGGACGTTTCAAATAAGGAAAACTGTGCCGATGTAAGACATTTAAGAGATGTTAAATATGGGTCTGAAAGATATGAAATAACAAGTACAGATATTCACAAGACTAAAGACTTTTCAAGGCCCTTCATCTGCACAATGCATTATCATTTGGTAAAACATGTTGTTGTTGGTAAAGTTGTTTTTGTTCCTTTCTTGACATACATCGAGTAAAATAAAACGTTGCTATGACAACAATGACAGAAATATTTGCATATTTATTTATATGTGCAGACATTCCCAAGCCGGAAAGCCTTATAAAGCTTACATTTACAGTACATTCAACTTAAAACATTTAGCCAATAATAATAATAATAATAATAATACATTAAATGTATATAGCACTTTTCCTGGTGCTCAAAGCGCTTACAATGCAACAAGGGATACAAATTAAAATAATCTTAGGCTCTGGGAACTTTTCACAGGCATTATTCCCTGATTTTCGCATTTCATAAACAACACGATCAACCCAAAAATACTGCATATATTAACAACTAATTAAAATATTTAGAAGTCGCAGCCATAATTAAATCCATGCTGCGTTAAGCCTGTGGAGTATAAGCTAAACTGATTAAAATTAATGGAGGTTTTGTTCCTAAAGATTCTACAAAACAACATCCCTTCAAAGCGCAACAGACTCACCTCCATCATCTCCAGTTTGTCGGGGTAGGCCAGATCCCCCGGAGCCGGGTTGTAGCCGGTGATATCAGTTTGGATATAAATGTGAGTCCGGTACACCAGCCTCTCCTGGACATCCTCCAGCATCTGCTTCACTAATCCATCAAAGGATCCCAGCTGAGAGGCTACATAAAAGAGGTGACAGGTCACTTTACAGTTGAACCCACTTTAATATCACTACAAATGTGTCTTTTAGTCCTTTAACACATCAGATTAAAGTTATACGAGGGTCTTAAGTTGATTAATAGTGAAGTGATGGGAAATCAGAAAGCAAGGTACTGCCCCAGGAAGTCTTTGTTTTGAAAAAAAAGTAGAAGTGTTTACTTTCACTGGAGCTTGTGTTCGCTACGGCTCTGAAGTCTCTACATTAAATATTTAAGCACTGAAAGCAGCCGGCTAATTTAGCTTAGACCAAAGACTGGAAACTGAGGAAAAAGCTAACCTGGCACAATATCAGCCTATTAGGGCCTCTAAAGCTTACTTATTAAAAGTGTGTATCACAGGGACTCTGGTTACAGTGCTACTATACAGACGTAACCTCCCAGATTTGATTAGGACCCTGGGACATTTGTTGAGTCATAAACCTCCCTCTCTCTCTCCTTCATTTCTAAAAGTGAGTACTGTGTTCTGTCAAAAAAAGGAAAAAACGCCCAAGAAATTCATCTTATAAAAACGTGTTTAATCCATCAAGCACTTTAATGTTTGCACACATTTTACATAATGACGATTCCAGGGAAAAAAATCATTTTATTAAAAAGTTGAGATTGCCCAAACCTTTCTTCGCTAATATTTCAGTCCAGACTCCAGCCGAGCTCTATCTCTGTAACTCGGCAATTACCTCCCCTGTGTGACAAGTGAGATGCTTTGAGGAGAACAAAAGCTCTGACCTACCGTTGTTATGAACATGGTCTTCAAGCATCTCATTCTTGAGGATACTGCAGAGCTCAGACAGGGTTTCCAGGTGGATGATGTGGATGATGAGAGGCCGCAGGACATCATACAGGGACAGACATAACTTCTCCAGCAGCTCGCTGTCAGACATTAAACAACATTTAATTGCTTTGTACAGCTGAGAGGAGTCTAAAATTACACGTCCTGCTTATTTCATACTTAGACTTTCTCTTCAAGTTAAGGAATAAAGAAATAATTATGCAAACTGTTAAATCGTTTACACATAAATGGAAATACAGATCGTCTACCCATGCTGTGTTAAATTGTTATTCAAGCTGTTATCATATCAAGCCAAACTTGAAATGGCGTTCACGCATTTTGAATTGTCACGCCTTAAACAAACAAGTCCTGCCTGCATGCGTGATGCAAAACAATGGCTCCCTCTGTGTGTGTTCACTTATCATGGTACCAAAGAGGCGGGAGGTACTCACTCCAGTGCAGGTGTAGGTTTAGAGAAGAACTCGTTGAACAGTTGGTGTTCGTCCTGGCAGACGTGAACCATAAAGGCGCAGCCACTGCGAACCTGTACAAACACACAAAATGATCGCTTACTGCAGTGACTCCCGATACTGGGGCTCCACTTCAAACAAGCAAGCTAAATCTTATCACATAAATAATGCAGGCTCACATTACAGCAATGATTAACAAGATGCATAACCTTTCAAGTTTCATCAAAAGGAATATCCCGGACAGGTGCTGCCGCTATTATGACGTTCGTTGTATGAAATTCTGACCTTTAATTATAGCATCCCCATCAAGCCAATTAGTGAAAAGTTTGAAATGCCACAGCAGCGTCAAAATACATACGTCTGCTGCCAAAATGATCTTTGAAGTATGAGTTACAATTCAAATATTGAACCACAAACTACAGTAGTGTGCTAACTAGAGGTCAGTTACATGTTTGAAAAGTTAAGGAACTGTCACTGCTTTATAGATGAAGTATTACAGAGTATATAAACAACACTCTGCACATTAATTCAACAAATTAGGAGTAAGCTTTGGGTGCCTGCTGTTCACAATCTAATTTATCATGTGCACAGCTATATATACGCCACACAATCTAAGAAAATATTCATGAGGGAGCATAGTGTGCCTTTTTTTGCAAGCTCAAATGTTACCTTCATATATCATAAAGAGCAGTCGTGCTTTGAACCAGTCATGCCTTACCAGAGCACAGTGGTCTTTGCTGTTTTGCTTGGTCAGGTCAGTAATGGTGGATGTAATGCTGGGACTGAGGAGCAGGTCTCTCTGGTCCAGGTAGCACTGATGGATTTCATTTAGGAGCTGATGGTATCTGTCCACATCAATATAAGGAAAGATGGGTTAACTTAGCACCAAAAACAAATATACAACAGGAATGCTGCCAGTTTATTCTGGAGAGATGCTACCACTCACTCTGGGATCTTCTCTGCTCGTTGTTCTATCTGTTCAATCAGTGACTGAAAGAAGAAAAAAGCATCAATCAATGTTTTATTACAGAAAAAATGATATGTGTAAGTTCAGTGGATAAAACAACTTACCCTGACTTTTGGTGCAGCTGCTCTATACCTAACATAGTAAAGAGTAAAGGCACTGTCTGCGTTGGTCAAGCCCATTGAGTCCTGGGGGAGAGAAATATAATATCAAGTGTTGACATTAGACTATGCACTTATGGTATGAATGCCTCTACATATTATTTTTGACTTTGTAGGAGAAGGAAACTTACCCTTTTGGTTAACTGGCTTGTGAGATTCTGCATAGTGTTTACAATGTGGATCTTCATGAAGTGCATAGCTTTAGAAAGACATTGTTTAAACTTGGCCAAATAAACCGGATAGTCCTTGAAGTTGGGCTGCATGAACAGAGATAAACAACTGTTAGACGGCTTTTATTGTGATCACATACCGTAGATTGCGATGCATGAGTCATATAGTTATGCTAAGTAAACAATGTGTTGTCAGTGACTTGATTTAAATGTCCCACTTGTATAAATAATGCATTAATTACACAGAAGGCATTTGAAAAATAATTACTGCACTTTATTTAAGAACATATATTTAGTAGCTGATTATTACATTGCTGGTATTTAAATGAGATTTGTAAAATTAGAATAGGAATGTTGTCAAGCTACTTACATTTGAAGAAACATATTCAATGCAGTCATCCAATTTGGACAGCATTGGTATAAAGCCTTCACTATTTACAGACAATGTTGGTGAGTTCAGTTTCTGCAAAAAGACAAAGAAATATCAAGTTTTAAAGTAATTACAAACAGTTGCAATTATAAACTTCAAATACTATAATCAAAATGTGTTATTTAATGGGTTTTTAAGATCAAGCCAAAGTTTTTATAAAGTAATTAAAGGTAGGGTAGGTAAGTTTGAGAAACCGGCTCGAGATACACTTTTTGTTATATTCCATGGAATGCTCTTAACATCCCGATAGCAATGAATATCTCAAGTGCTTTGACAAAAAATCCATAAAAAAATGTCATCTGTGGAAGCTGTAGTACTGTAAAAAGTACGACCAATCATTTTAGCCGGCCCGGCAAAAATAACTGGATGGCCTACCTGCCTGTCAGCCTTCCATCTGTGCACAAACTTATCTCGTGCCCTCATTGGTCATGTGTGCGTTCGTGTGTGTTGGAGGAGGGGCTCTATAAGGAAGTGGCAGATTTTCTCCGGTTGTGTATTTTCAAATTCTAGCGATCTCGAGCCGGTTTCTCAAACTTACCTACCCTACCTTTAAACATTTTAGAAAAAATAACATAAGATATGTAGCTGACATCCAAAAAAATGTTTTTAATGTGGGGAAACAACTGCTGATCATTAATAATAATAATTTGGTTAGCATGTAATCATTACTTGTTATGTACATCATCTACAATGCATACATATTTTTACCAAATGTTACAAAATATCAAATAAAAACACAAAAACAGCATACCGTGTTTATGTTTTCCAACTCATTAAAGTATGAGAGTTTCTGCTGTATGCTTTCCGCCAGGTCGACAAGTTCTGACTGCAAAGAGAGAAAACAACAAACCACAGTTTACACAAAACCAAATTACAGTTTAATTTCAGCTCAGTTCAGTTCAAGCTCTTCCAGTGGTCCAATTTACATACATTTGTGAACATAAGCAGGTGTTTGCGGGAAGGAAAATAAACTGAATACTGCAGCTCCGATAAGGAATGAAATATGCCACAGAAAGAATGAGCAACTGAGGTTTTTGGAGCTGTAGAATGCTTGCCAGCTATCTTATATTCAGACAAGCTGTCTGAACCAGATAGTGTACTGTATTCCTGGGTCATCTCCAATGACTACTTTGAGTGTTATCATAGTCATTTTTACATGATTGCGAACAGCTCCATAGTCCAAATCATTGAGAAAGCTAATTCTGAAGTTTCTTGGTTTGGAGTGATTTTATGTTTTCAAATAATATGCTGCTATGATATGATGCTATGGACAATCTTGCACTAATGAACATTCCCAAAGATATTGAAGTGACTGTTATTTTGTATATATTGATTGTTGTGTTTTTATCTCAATGTGTGCATATGTATACATATTTCTGTTGATTGTGTATATATAGGATATACATATTTTAATATATATATTTGTATTTTTGTATTCCGGATTGTGGGAAACGGTATTTTGATCTCTCTGTCTGTACACACAAACTGAAAGATTGACAATAAAGTTGACTTTGACTTTGACTAAATATCCAGCATGTGCTGTATTTCAGGAAAAATACATTCATTGAAATTAGAATTTAAACATATTATAGCTTTTAGGAATCTGCTGAGTGGCTTTTAGAGAGCAGCGTGCAGCTTACCTGCTCTTTCAGGAGCTGTTCACAGGCTTCGTGCAGGGTGCCAGTCTTATTGGACACAAACAGATACTGTTTCTGAAGAGAGTCCAAGTGCTCCAGGGCGGCACTCACATCTTTCAGAATAGCATCGCATTGTTCCTGGTAGCAGTTTAGATCATCTCTTGTTTTCCTGAAGGTGAAGCAGAATTATTATTGTTGTGCTTACAAATAGAAAACAATGATGAAGTGAGGCATGCTTCTTGTTTGCAAAGCATTTAGATAAAAGTATTAACAGAAAAGTTGATGTACTGTTGTTGAAAGTGTTTCACTAGCTGTCAAAGGCAAAATACTGGCTTTGTTGTCAAAAATGTAGGTGTGGCCAGTAATGCAGAGTAGGAGTGTAACCAATAGGGCAGCATAGTAGCAGATTATTTAAGTATTTTGTTAATTTGATCGTAATCTGATGCCCTGAGATTTGACACACCTCATGCAACTTTCTTAAAACAAAATGAATATGTCTGTACATATTTTTGTCACTGAATTATGTCAAGCTAGCCTTCGCGGCATTCCAATGTTGAGCATTGAGTTTGCTTGACATGAAATACTTATATTAATAGTAAATAACACAGCAAGTGAGTTGGTTCTGAATAATCCTTTCAAGAAGTGTGTTGTTAAGACAGTCCTCCCCTAAACACATGTACAGTAAATACATTCAGAACTCTGTAGAAAGGGTAAAGCACTTTTATTCACCTGTATTTTGCGTTCTCATCCTGGTCCATGTTTGCCTGTAACTTGGCAAACCAAGAAAAAAACTGCAACACACAAATTGGCACTGTATTAACAACATGTATCTTACTGTGATAGTGTATGTCTGACTCTCTACAGTACTGCTTCCTGCTGGCAATGACAGTCACCTGTTGTGCAGTGTCTATCCTGTCATTCTCCATGTCCAGCATCTGGAAACCCTTGAGCAGGACGTCCTCTGTTGACTGGGGAATAGTCGCTGTGAAGGGGGACTGCAAGGACCGCGACGAGAGGCTGCACAAATCCTCGATGGGAAGCTGCAAAACAAAGCAAAGCTCTCTGTTTTTAAACCTACCCAAGCTGCCTCCTCATGAAGCTAGCTGGGTGGCTTGACGTGGCGGAGTAAGCATGCTAGTTAGCCCACAAGCTAACATCCCGTGATATATGAAGGGTAACATCATGTTTACATGGCACAGAGCTGAGCGAAATTCACAAAGAGGCAACTTCTGGTGTAATTTAACCTCACTGACTTTAAGAAAGTAAGTTAGCAACCTCTGTTAGCATGCTAGCTGGCTCGGGAGTCACACTTACCTCTGCCGGAACAGAGAGCGTTTCTGCGGCGGCTCGGATCTCCAGGACAGCGTCCATTTGTTTCTCCGTGAGGGGAGCCATGGCATCGGTCCGTCGATCCCATAATGACAGTTTCTCCCGGGTGTCTTTTTCTGTTAAGTCCAAGAGGGACTGATCTGTGGACGCCATCGTCACTTCGTACAGCAACAACGTCAGCAGTAGCGTAGCGAGTAGGTACTTCCTGTTCCGGGAAGGGGCGGGGCTTGGTAAGGTGCCCGATGTCATGCAGCTACTGGGAATTTAATATCATCTCAAAACTATAGATCGAGCTTGTATGATTCTTTTGAACAATTGTTTAGCTAAATATTGTATTCGTAAAAAGACATGGCTTAAAACACAACCCCCTTTAATAGATTTAACCCGTTTGGGACTCACTTTAACCCGTTTGGGACTCACTTTGAATATTAGGTATGATGTATGTATGTATTAGGTATGATGTATGTATGTGTATGTAGGCCTATCAAAAAAACTGGAATAAAAAAATCTACTAATATAGTATATAACAGGGCTTCTCAAACTCCGGACCAAGGTCCGGATCCGGACCGAACTGCAAATCAATCCGGACCGAACCCTGTGTCCCATTATAAAAAAAAAAAATAAAAAAAAAAAAAAAAGATTCAGATTCTGATAAATTAATGTACATCATTGTGTACGTGCGTCTTGTGTCTGACGCATTGTGAGAATGAACGTGCATATATATTTACTTGTGTGCGCGAGCGTGACACGCATTGCAGACAGCAAGTTAACCGTAGTTTACCTTGACTGTCTAATGCTTCTAATGCCTTTTTTGCCGAGGTTCAAGGCATTGGCTACAGACAAACAGTGCAGTTTCTCCCACTAGTTCAAGCCATCATACTGTATGTATGTATTGAATGTGTGTGTGTATATTACAGGGGCGCCGTTTGCCGACAGGCAAGGCAGGCAAGTGCTTGGACCAGAGCCGTATAATATATCTCTCTATATGGCGCTGGCTTGGACCAGAAGGGGGCCCCCAAAGAAGGTAGATTAAGAAGGTCCACAGCAACGACAACATGAAACACCCTGTAATTTACTGCAACGACATGTCGGGAAACCCCCTCAAGGGAGCCCCATGCAGAGAGCGCCGTAAGAAACATTTTGTTAATTTCAGTTTCGGACTTTACTGGCATTGATCCGGACCAGTGACCTTGTATAAAGTTCACAAGAGGACCTTTAATAAAAAAGTTTGAGTACCCCTGGTATATAATATACATTTTCCACTTTCAATATGTAACATATTTTAACAAACAAAAGTATTTCTCATAAATACAGAATATGTAGTCATTTTCCAAATGTGTACCCCTTGAATTCCATTTTGTTTACATACTGCCACTGTTGTTTTTTCTGGAGACATTTTCCAAAAATAATTGATTTATCTATTCATATTATTTTTATACTATAAAATGTATTTACCGCAACTTTTATCATGACTAACTCAAACATCTATGCTAAATGTAGTAATACTGTTAAATCCTCTCAAAAAACTTGAAAAAGTAGCCTACTGTGCCTTTCTTCACGTTTATGCATAAGCATAACGTGTTTGTTTTTAATGCTAGCATATACATATATATGTGTTTGTTTTATTGTATTTCATTTTGTCTTGATATTTGCATGTGTTTTGTTGTGTCTATTGTTTTCTTTTGTTCTGTAAGAATTGTAACTGTTGAAAGTGTGTTGTATTACAACATTCACATCAAATAAGTCACTTTATAATAAACCGTCCATAAATGAAATCATTTAGCAGGGTTATATTTTAATAAATTAATAAAAGATAGATAAACGATGAAAAATGTGTGTTGTAATATTATTTAATAATTATTTATTAAAACTCCATATAAGTATCTTAATAAGTGATTCACTTCACATTAGTCTTATTCCTGGCCAAGAAGCAATTTAATCTTCAGTTCCCTTGAGTGTATAATATGCCTCATATTATATCACTGGATGACATTAAATGTTGCATCATTCAATCTTGATGTTTTGCACCGAGGACCAAAGATACACAATCCAGTTCCTCTACTGTACTGCACTGTATCTATTGTATGTATTTATCTTATCTGAAGCCCACTATATCATGATTACAAAGCTAACACCACAAGACAAATAGACCAATGTGATAGATGGAATTTCTGGGTGGGAGAGATATGGCCTCTAGCCCAATAATTTATCAAAGAAATTACAAATCCAGCAGGTGGAGCCCTGTGGCTCATTTTTAATACTTAAAATCAGTTCTTTCTCATTACATCTGCAAATTGTCTTCTTTTCTTAAAGTACTAATTTAGTTTAAAGCACTTGATCAGACTTATCCTAAGTGTTGCAATCACACAAGCAAGGACACTTTGTCTTACCTCCGACATGCAGAGCCTTAGTTTAATGTCTGCCAACTCTTAAATGCCTGGTAGCCAACTCTTTGCTTAGGCATGTAGAAGGTAAAACAAAGAAGTCTCTTTGTGTAGATGTGTTCTTTACCACAAGGCTGTTTTTCTATGTCATAATGAAAAGCAGACACTGGAAACATGTTAGTATTTTTTGTTATTTCAATATAAAGTCATGACATGTTTGCAAATGCATTACAATCTATGCTGATTTTGAATTAGAATTTTAAATCTAAAACATGTTAATAATACAAAATAAAACAGCCATTTTGTTTTGCACTTTGATGCTGTGGTCTTAAGGCATTTGTAACAACCAAATGATTCTGTATCAACTTATTCACATCAACATTGTATGACAAATTATGTCTTTGGTCTTTAAATAATTGTTTCTTGTTTCAGACCAATTATTATCAAAACTATGCAGAGTTGAGAAAAATGACTTACAGTATCTATTTTTTACACTAGGTACACTCAGAATCCAACAAAAACCTGGTGGCATGACATGGAGGAGGGACTGTTCACATATTACAGATCTGTCTGCAGGCTGTCTCATGGGGAGGTCACCAAGAGTTCATTTTTTTCTTTTTGCTCTTGTCTACTTTAGTTGAAAGGGGATGCTACAGAATACAAGCCACGTTACTCCTGAACAAAAAGAGATGTCAAAGCAAATCTTGTCAAAAGGCGTATTTTGGCTCAGTGTGGTTCGGTGGGAGTCCTGTAAAGCAAGACTGACAGCGTTCTCTATGGTAGTGCTGTTGTTTTCTTTTCACTGTGGTGTTGTGAGAGCTTGTTAAAGCCATACTGAGAGATAAAAAAAAAGTTGTGTTAACAACGGGTGTACAATGTATTAAATTATCATCTTACTGAGACAGATTTGGAGCATGCTATACGAAAAGGACTACAAATCACACACGGAATGAAATTAAGTCACTTTTATTACATCTTGTCACAGAAAAACATAAAACGGGAAAATTGTGATGAGTTATACCATAATGCTGAGCAGATAATAAATATTTGAAAATTGCTGAATTTACTGATTAATGTTATTAATGACTGTTTTTGTTATCTGATCTAAGTGTTTTTAACATTCACATTATGACTTGCATTATTAGTGGCTTAGAAATTCATTTTATAGTGACAACTGCTCAAAGTGCTATGATTAAAAAAATCTTTCAATAGATGACATTTAAAATAGCAAACAAAACAACCTTCCAGAAATAAAAGAGTCCAAGAGTCCCTTAACACATGGATGGTAAAACAAACGTTGAATCTATTTGAATATGAATTTCAAACTGTAAGCAAACCCCTAAAACCATCCAGCAGTGTAATGTACATACATGTGCAAAGCAAAGAAATACATCTACAATGCTTGTAAATCATTTCTTCAATAATTCAGGTTAATTTCAACATAGGCTTGATTAGGAATGTACATCTGAGCTATTAATTGCATCAAGTTTGGTTACTGTTTTTATTTTATTAACAGTACGTGGGCATCACAGTCAATTAGGTGCAAGCAGTATGGTCTATTTTTGGGTACACAAGAAAAATCCAGCAGGAGAAGTCTCATCAATGGTTATAATCTTTCCCCTCTAAGTGATCTGGGATGGGCAGCCCGGTAAGGATCGTCAAACACCTGTTCCACACGTTGAACACGGGGCACACCGGCTGAGCAAAGGAGACATCAAATGTATACAAGTGCTGAGAGCCGACAGCGTCGTAGAAGGACAGAGATCCAGAGTCATAGTCCAACAGCACTCCGATACGACGCATGTGGGGTGAGGGCTCGATGGGCATCTCCTTACAGTTGTGACGCACCACCCACGAGTTGTTGCATCGAGACAGCACCCAGGAGGCGGAGTTTTTGCCGACCCATTCGTGTTTTGGTGCTGACTTATATGCAATGCCCACTGCAAACCTGTATGCCCAATGGAAAAACACTGTGAAACTTCATGCAAACATGTACATATAGTTGCAAAGCTAAACATTATCGATAAATTAATAAACAAGACTAGCATCATGCTATAGGCTTTGGGAGGTTTACTTATTCAAGCAGAGCTTGCAGATAAATGCTATTGTCAGCCTGTAAAATGCTCACAATGGCAATGTGTACATTCTGATGTTTAGCAGGTGTGCCATGTTCACCATTTTAGTTTAGCGTGTTAGCATAATAGCATCTGCCTATTAGCACAAACAAATATGAGGGTGAAGCTATGTCATCACAACCTTTCTACATAGATACTGTAGATTTTGTATGAATTAAAATTCACTATTTGGCCCTCTTAAGTTTCATAAAAAAACATCACATATTTGACATTCCTGAGTTAAATGTGGTCGCGCTAGAGCAAAAATCCCATGTAATCAAAGTAAAAAAGGATTCTTCCTCTTGAGACCACTTATAACTGTACAAATTAAATAGAGAAAATGTACGCCACTAGCATTGTCGAAAATGTGCAAATGTCTTTACCATGTGCTTCCTCCTATCAGAGCTTCCCAGTAATGGCGGCCGCTGTCAATGAAGACGTTTCCTGTGACACCGTAGCTGCTGTGGGTGGAGAATTTGTCCTGGCTGTGGCTCTTCTTGGAAGACGTCTCGTCCCTCTCCACCGTCAGGTTGTCATGGGACACCCTCAACTTCTTGTGAGCTGACTTTGCATCCAACTTGAATGGCTGACCTTAAAAGAAAAGTGAAAAAATGCTAGTTTGTAACATGCCTAACAATTCTCATGGAAAATGAATTATGGAATGAATTCTTCACATACTGTTTGTCTTGAGTTTCCCCGGTTCACTGCTGCGGGTTCCAGCCTGGTTTATGGCCTTCAGTACAAAAATGTACTTGATGCCACACTGGAGCCCGTGCACGGTGTAGTGATTCTGCTTGATGTTTGGTACAATCATCCAGCTGTCAGCAGAGTTACACAAACCTGGAGCGCAGACAGGCAGAAAATCACTGACAAGTAAAACTATTTATAATGAAAACTCAGAGCCTCATTCAATGGGACAATACAGTGTAGTTGTGAGCAGTCTTTAAATCTATACGTCATATTTTTGACTATCCAATAAAGTCAGATTACCACTCATTCAAGTGTGCTGGAGTACTGAGGCAGACCAGAATAAATTGCTTTATCGAACATGTTGTGACCTTGTTCAAGCAATCAATTCAATCAGTGTGCTGCTCATTTCAACCCCCAGATAATATTGAGCTTATGATGTTTATCTGGATGTAAACCCAGCAGTTGTTTTTCCCCACATCCCTTCCACACTGCAAAAATGTCAGTGTATTTTTGTAAACGTCATTACCCATAATCACCTGGACAGAGCTCTCCCTTCCCTCTGCTATAATTTACAATTATGGTTGGATATTGTAACATAGGCCCCAAACAATTTAAAGTCCTTGAGTGAAATCCCTTTAAAATCCCTCCATCATTGTCATGTTTCCACCACTAACAGTACAGAGCACTCCCAGCAGAGAGCTGCATATACTTACTGACAACATTTGATTGGCTGGTGAAGATGGCGTACTGGAGTTCATATGATACAACAGAGAATTCATCATCTGTTGTCCAGTGAACTGTGATCGTGTCGTATGAGGCTGTACATAATTCCTCACGGATTACTGGTGGATTTGGTGCTGCAATCAGAAAACAAAAGACAAATGTTTTTTTTATGAAGCAGTAAAAAAAGCTGATTGGATTCTATGCTGCACACGACAAAACAATAAAAACTCACTCACAATATGTAGCAGAGACCAGTGGTGGTAAATAGCACCTATCCATTTGTGTATTTTTATTCTGAAAAGTGTAATTAAACTAGGTTGCAGTTCCCCCAGCTATTACAGCCACGGCCCTCATGCAGAGTTAATTTCTGGCTGCACAACGGGCTCTTAGCATAAACAATCAAACACGTTTTATTCAGCCGAAAATAAGCTTAGTGTAGCCTAAAATGTGTACGCTTTTCAGTTTTTGTTACACATTTAATTTAAATATAAAGTCCCTTATTTTATCCATGCCAAAGTGTACATTTATAAATGAATGAAGATACTTTTTTAATGCACCGTTCGGATAAAAGGAACACAACAAATCAGTGAGTTTCAAGAAACAGAAACCTCATCTGGCAGTAAAACATGAGTGAGCAATTAATTAACAAATAGGCTTTGTGCCACAAAAAATCCTATTGTGTTCTTAACCTGCACACTCACCTGTGAGGTAATCTAAGCTTTCGAGCATTTTCTTCTCCCTCGTGAAGTCCAGGGCAAAACTGTCAAAGGTGTCATTCAGGTTCATTTCGGGTAACAGGATTTGAGAGGAGGCCGTTGCCATGGAAACTCTTTAATAGAGAAGTATATTATTAGATGGTGACAGATTTTTACACCACACGTAATGATTGTTGAAAGTGCTGACTGTCTTTGTTCCCTTACCTCTCACAGGTGCTTTTAGCCGTTAAGAGGAAGCGAGCGTGGTCCGTCTCCTTGAGGGTCTGGTCTGCCAGAGAGATGAGGGAGGACGACCTCTCGATGCACTGCTTGCAGCTGGCTATCTGCTGGGCTAGTTTCCTCATACGCACAGACTGTTAAAAGATTAAAAGCTTTGTTAATAAGCAACAAATGCACTACTTAATGCACAGGGCTCAAACCTTCCAGATGCTAGAGTAGATTTGACCTCTGTAATGAGGGAATTCTCCTGTGGAAAATATGATTCACACCGTGAACAATTCGATTTTACAGGTGTGTAAAACCCACAATACTGTGAGCTTCAACCTGTTATTAAAGCTGTACTGGCATACAAGGTGTGTTTATGAAACATCCCTCATAACACTGTCATGGACACTCAGAAGCTGACACAAGGCATGGGGTGAGGAAGGAAAGGGTCCTCCTCCACCTCCTCCAGAGGGCCATCACAGGAAGCAGGGCTGACCTTACTCTGACACTGAGCATGGCACAGCATGCCACTGCCTCTTTAATGGCATCTAACATGGGAAAGGAAAGGAAACGATTCAAGAGGCACGGCACAGGCACAGTAAATATATGGACAGTGTGCCAGCAGTACTCCAAAGCGAAGGGCTATACTTGAGATGAAAAACAGCAGTTAACAGGGTGGTAATTCAGTGCAGTTAGCTTCAAAAGACCATACAAAACCACATAGAAGAATTTATCTTAACAGATCTGAGGACATTATGCAACAGTCCGAAATAACTAATGTTGAAAGATGTCAGAAAGATTTATTTTCAATGCATTGTTTTTTCATTCCACCTAAGTTACATAGGGCATATCATTTAGGTCAAATTACAAAAAGCAGAAACAGCAGCACATTTCAACCTGTTAAGCCCCAAAGCCCCCGTCGGCGGGTCTTTTTTTTCACAAAAAAAAAAAAAAAAAAAAAAAATTTTTTTTTTTTTTTTATTAATTTTTTTTATTTTAATTTTTTTTCTTTGGATGGAATGAATACCTATGGTGATAATTCAATGTAATACATCATTTTTATAGTCTGGTACCTGAAAAAGGTCAAATGGCACTGATGGAACCAGATGTACCCAAATGTGCCGAAAGCTTATTCCGCCTGGAACTTGTTTTTGCTAAACCTCTCTAAAAAGGTAAAATGTAACTTGTTTTGCCTCAATCTTGATACAGGGTACTTATTATATGTTATAGTTTGGATTCCTAAAGCTTTTAGTCTACCATCCCATCATTCAAGGGTGATTTTCACTATAAGTAATGTTTTTTCTTTAGGCGGAGGTAAGAATTTACCTTTTTTTACAATGTTCCATCTGAATTTACTCTGACTGAGAAAAATCTATATTGATTCTGACACTTCTACATCCAACTCACAGATGTAACCTTGCTTTGATAAAAGAAATTATTCATATAACCCTTTTAGAAGTGAAGTTGTAGTCATTTGTTTTGGGCATGTCATTTTCGAGCCTGAAACCTGAAAAACAGGCTCGGGGCTTAACAGGTTAATTCAAAGATTTTTAAGGATACGTTTTGAGGAATATCTATTGCTTCTTAGCTCTGTAAATTGAAAGTATCTGCCAAAATATAGTTTACAGTAGCACAAGTACATTAATGAAATTATGGAAAGGAAATGTCAGTTACAATGTGTACATAAATGTGTGTGAATATTAGCCACCATAAACTATTGTTTATATCAGACCAAGTAAGGCTATAACAGCAAAACCTTTCATGTACTTAACGGAAGTTGCAGAATTTTATTTAATTTGGACTTAACCTTTTATTCCAAGGGAGATATGTGTTACTGATTATTTCAAAGCGACACCTTAAAAAGTATCATTTTGATTAGTTTTACCCGACAGCAGTGATTTGATACTGCAGTATTCCTATAGGACAACATGATCAGCTGTTGTTTAGGTGTATGCTAACTTGTCAGATGTGTGGGGAGGCAAGGTTATCATCATGCACAAGGTGATAAACAAACAAAGGTTATCAAAACACAAAAGGTGAATAACAGTACCTTCCCCTCCTTTATCTTGGTAGCTATGATTTGTCTGCGCTGCTGTACGATATTTATCAGAACATCACACTCCTCCAGCAGCTTGTTTTCTTGTCGCGACGCATTTACCTGGACAGAAGCACAGATAAGAGATATGTTGATATTCTTTAGCTTTGACACAATGTTTTTTGGCGCAACTCCATTTGATTAGATGCATGATAACAGCTATTGCAATGCACATGTTCACAATTTTAGATAGCTTGATTTGATATGCTTTTCAAAGACTCTCATAATATCTACTTCGTATATAAAACTCCTAGCATCCAAAGGGGGCCAACACTTGCTTTGAAAAGATTTGATTTAAAACTGCATGCAGATAACAAAATGTGTTGACCTACTGTATAGACACATGAGCACTTAGTCTTGTTGACATGAGTAAAAGCCTCTCTGAGAAACAGTAATTCATCACTGTGTTAAAACGTTTTTTTATTAATTTATTTTGTTGCTAACGATATGCCGCAGAAGCAAGGAGTTGCATCTGAAAGAGAACAGATAAACAAAGCTCACCTCCACATGCTGGCAGGTTTGGATGAGTTTGCTCATTATACTTTCCAACTCAGTGGTCCTTTTGATGAGACTGTTAAGGTTGGAATCCAAAGCATGCTGCAAAACAAAATTAATTTCATTAATTTTCATTACACCCTGCCCCCTGGACAAATAGAAAACTGCTGAACTGCTAGGAGGAGAGTTAGGTGAGTGGGAACATAAGGTCCCTATCTGGCTGGAGTGTAATGGGCACAGGAGAGGAGACTCAAGGCGGCCACTGGATATGAACAGCCACATTGGGCTCGGTGTAGCGCCCCCCCGCCCCCCGTCCTTCCCGTGCCAGAGACCCCATCGTACTGCCTGCTGAGGCCACAGAGCTTAGCGGAGCATCTGCCAGTAATTTGGACAACTAAACCCTGGCTGTGTTAATCACTGACTCAGATCAAAGGCTTACGTTTCAAGTTTAATCTCTAACTGTAATTGGGGAGCACAATGACTGTGTATTGTGGTTGTGCTAGACATCTTCTGATGTTAAGTTACATTTTTTCTAAATTAAAACATGAATACATACTGTATAAGGGTGCTATCCATGAGTTCAATGAAAACAAAAGTATAATCCCACCAAAAACAGAGGTTTGTAAAATGATATGATTGACAGGTATTTTAATACACACATTAAAACTAATCAATAACAAACTATAACAAAAAACCAATTCTGACACTGTAGGTGCTATCTGTAAATCAGATAAAACCAGACTATTTTTGGTTTTAATCTATTAATAAAAGTTTAAGATATGAATGAATTTTTGCCTGAGATGTTCACATTGTAAATGGTGTACAATCACAGATAGATTCAATATCCAATTCATCTCCATAGGTTGAAAGCTTAAACATTATAAAACACAGATTCCTAAAATATAATTGTAAGCACTGCGCCGGATTTCCCTGGATCAAAAATGACATTTCTCAGAATAGTCAAAAGAATAGACCAAACTGAAAGAGGCCTGTAAAGTTTCAACAGTGACTTCTCACATTGTAGTTTTATAAGGTGGGTGCGTCACTGTGTGCTAAAATAGCAAAGGTTTTATTTTACCGCTCTCATAAATGTAATTTATTTATATGAAAGAGAATGGGATGAAAGCCTTTTCAGATTGACGGCACAGATGAGGCGAGTTCGAAACTTTTAAAAAGGACAAATGAAACATAACATATTAATCAAATCGCTGTTGAATATAGCCACATGTATAGGGTTGTAACTCCCCTCCAGCAATTCTGATGTCTGAATATGACAAGTACATGTATGTAGCCAAACAGAGAGAGGGAGAGCAAATGGAAAAGGTGGAGAGACACAGTATTTCTGAAAGCGCCTAAAATACAGCTTCTCCTGCAACATTAATACTCTTTGTGTGTTTCAGCAGCTCACTCTAATGGAGGTCTCTTTCCTAGAGTCATTTACTGATGAGAGGAAAGAACAGCAGCTTCCTTTTGTATGTGACTGCTTCTGGTCCCACACCTTTGCTTTGGCCAGTCTCTCTTCCTTCCTCTCTCAGTCCTGACAGGTCACTGAAAGGACTTGGAGTTTTATCCTGTGTCAACATTAGAAATTGTATCCATTGTCAGAGTTTGTCCCTTCATCCTGTGAACACCATGGGCCCCGCTACACATCTGTGGTTTTCACTTTGTTGGAGGGCTGTTTAAGCTCTCATTGAACCAGCAAAACAAGTCATAGTATGGTTTTCTAGTGTACAAATATACACTTTTAATCTAGTTTCCACTTACTCAAGACTCCTGCTGCATATACTATACTGAAATGGTATTTTTACAACGTTTTATTCCAAACAAATGTCATAACTTAGATGACTTTACTGTGTATTCTCACGTGTTAGGCTATGTAAAGCAGAGGTGTAAATAATACAATGAACTCCATTCAGCTTGTTCACTGTTCATAAATAACCATAACAGGGTGTGTTTTATGATTTTGAAAACCTCTTTATCAAGGGAAATACACACTATTAAATATACTATGTATTATGTATAACAGACTGACAATCTGGCTTTTTTTTCCTAAACATGCAATGGCCAAAAGTGTATTCTCCTTTTCGTCAATGGTTTTTAGAAAAAGCTCAATCTACTCATCTGACGCTTCACAAAAATATATTCATATAAACTTAACGAAGGGCTTATAATACCAGATATAATACCAGACCAGGTTCAAGTCACATTATGCCAAACCAGACTGAAGAAATTACTGAATTATACATGCGTGCACACAAATACACGCACACTCACTTCAATGACACAACATCCCCTTCTGTGGGAGTTTTTGAGAAAAGTGAAGCACTGGGGCTGTAAACATGTGTTTGGAAAAACCAGAAACTATGAACAAGCTCAGCTGCAAACCACCTGGGTCCTGTCCTGCGTGCCGGGAGAAAACACAATTTCTCTCTAAGATGGGAATTGCTGTTTCCTGTGTCACTCGAGGCTTCTAACAATGCAGCTGAGTTCACATAATATGAGGTCAACAAGATACAAACATAAATAAAAACAACAACAAATGGTGGAACATATCCCATTGCAAAATAACATCTAGCGACGGCTGGATGTTATAGGGGAGAGAAAGAAGCAGATAAAGCGCTCTACTATCCCACACCCTGTTGTCTTTACCCACTCAGCTTCTGTGCTTATTGAAAGATAAAGAACAATAAATTAACTTTGACACTAAATGATTAAAATACAAATCAGTATGCTAAAATGGTCAGATGAATAACCACCCAGCTACACTACATTACACTATGTCACATTACTATGTGGCACAAGTTGCTATCGTGTTGTTTTTTAAAGGTTTATAAACCTTTGAAAAGCAACATTCAGGTTCAATTGTTTATTGAATCTGTCCCTGAATGTGGAATTAGAGAAATGATGATGATCACCTGGTCTGCCTCCTGGTGTGAAAGACCAGTCCCCGCCACATAGAGAAAGCGGCCAGGCGAGCTCTGCACAATGACAGCATGATCAAACAAAGGAGACAGGTTAAGACTGGTCCTCTGACCTATCGTGCCAGAAATGTTGCAAAGGTTAGCTTGCATCCCAGCTCCACTGTGACCAAGCATTGTGAAAGAGAGGAGCGGGTACACTAAAGGGTTTCGAGTGTTGTGATAGAGAAAACCCCCCCTTTTGTGAGTCATGCATGGACACTGGGAGAGTTTTCTGGAAACAAAGCAGAGCCTCATTTTTATTTCATGCAGCAGATGCCATGCAATTCTCAGCATACACTTTAGGCTAAAAAGCTCAATATTTGAAATAAAGCTAAAAAAGTAAATATTTGTATGTTTACCTTGCTTATACACTAAGTAACATACAGTGGGTCAACGCTGACTAGCTATATCCTTGTCAAAGGCTTCACTATGAAGCTGTGCTGATGTTAAACTATCCCCCGAGGTTGCTGGAGACATAATAGAGACCAACATTGTGTTGACAAAGCACTGACCCGCTAAGCTATATTCTCACTCCTATGATAGAAGCTGATTCATGTCTCTAATGGAAGAAATTCAGAGCCACCTTTTTACATGCTCCAGCTTAAGGCATCTTCTCATCCCTTATTGATGTCTGCCTTTCTGCAGAAAGTGAGCACTGCACTTAACCTAAAAACTGTGAAAGCATTCTCTTGCATTGGGTGAGAGAGACAGCCTCCAACTCACTTAAATTATACTATTTGTGGGTTATGACACATTTGGTCTTAAATAACAGGGCTGGCCTTATGGTATTTTATATTCGAAATAAATCCAATTTAAAGAGTATTTAAAACAATTAAAAAAAACTGGGCATTGTAGTTTTTAGCAAATGTTACTCAATAGAAAATAGTGTCTTTGGAAGTGTTTTCAGATGCAGATCTGTTTGTTTTCAAAGCAGAAGGAAGGATGGTCTGTGTGTGTGTTTTGTTGATTCAAAATACACTAAAGCGCCCATGTTCATCATAGTGATGGATGACGCCAAGCAGTTCAATAATGTGGCTATTTAATGGTTATGAATTCTATGGCATAGATGAATACGCTATATTGTTAGAAGTTGTTGTAAAATCGAATTGAGTGAGGTAATTGTGTAGCTTTCCTTATTTCGTATTGTTTATCATAAGAAGTTTACTGTAAACTAATCGCTTCACAATGACATTAATAAACACAGAGGCAGCTCCCTTGCCAAAACCTTTCACATTATCAACTTATTTGTACTTGCAAGAAACATAACATTGTGTTCAGCAAACTGCAGATAATTTCCATTTTATGCATATGCTCATGCTCTTCAGACACAGGACTTAATACATTCTTAACGGAATAATAATGTGTTTTATCGAATCTAACTCCAGTACAATTCAGTGGAACCATGGCCTGGATCCAAACTGGAACCCTTCCTATACAAATATTAGTTCTGCTAAGTTGCAGTGAAAAGTATCCAATTACCAATATTACAGTACAAGACGCTGAGTTACGACCAAAATCATAACCATTGCAACCTTTCCAAAATGTGCTGATGAACCAGTTTATCTCAAACTGCTCAAAAGGTCACTTTAAAGATTTTAAATTGACATATTTATTATAACAATCTTGTTATATTGGCATAGGCTACTGTGACACTGCATAAGATGTACAACGGTTTTGAGTAATACTAAAATCAGCTTTTAAATGTGTTGGTCCACAGTTAGTAGGAATATTTGTTTTCAGTGCATAATAACTCTCTAAGCATTCCTCAAACTACAGATCATTTCTTACCTTGAGTTTGTCAAATCGGTCACCGAGGGCTGCGACCTGGTGATCCCGGTGTCGGCCAACCAGCTTACACAATGAACAGATCAACTGCTCATCTGTCACACAGTACATGTTGACCTTCTCCTCCTCATGCTCCAGACACATCACCCCTCGCACATGGGAGTCCAGTAAGGGCTCGATCAGACGGTGGCCCGTGAAAGGCTTCTTGTTGGGGTGTGTGGCCTTCAGGCACTCGTCGCAGTATGACACCTCACAGGTGATGCAGGTCTTCACGGCCTCCTGCGGGGGGTCCTGCTCACAGAACTGACACTGCACTCGGTCACCGGGAGAAGTCATGGCTTTCCTTTCTGGCGCGGCTCGCTCACGCCGAGTCTCGTTAGGAGAATTAGGTCCGCTCAGAGAAGCTTTCTGGTATCGGTCTATGATGTTCTGTAATGTGACGTTGCGTTTTAGTCCCTCTAGGCCCCTCTGGTTCAGAGTGATGACATAGCGACAGGTTGGACACTGAAAGGCGCTGATGGACTGAATTGGCTCGCTGGGGGTGCAGTGTGACACTAGGATACGATGGGCACAGTTGAAACAAAGGCTGTGAGCGCAGGGCAAGAGCAGTGGGTCTTCGAAGAGCTCCAGACAAATTGGGCAGGTCAGTTCCGACTCCAGTGTTTCCATTTTCAGGCAAAACAAAGTGAGGTCGTCAGCAAAATCCAGGGAAGCTGATCAGCTATCTGTAAAGATGACACAGAAAGGGATTAAAAAAATTATTGCCTTTAATCTGCAAGTATTACATTGTAAGGTTATCTTTTAAGCAATAAAACAAAACAATCCTTTGCATCAGCATATCATTCGTGTGGATTTTCTGATTTACTTTGTTTTAGTTGATAGTCAATTGAATATCTTTGGATTTTGGATTGCTGTCAGACAAAACAAAATATTTAAAAACTTCACCTCTGGCTTCAGTAAATTGTAACGGCATGTTTTTTTAGATTTTATGAACCAAACGATAAATAAAAAATAACAACAATTGTGTAAATAACCCTTGTCCAAGTTTTGATGTGAAGAAAAAGCCATGCATATTCTGTCTCTATTTATGTGTATAAGTACTTATGATAATAAAACCAAAACTATTCCCCCATTTCCTGAGTTTCATTTGATTTCCATTGCAAACTAAACCTCAAATATAATGTATGTAAATATTTGTTTAAGATATTTCATTATGGAAATCAAGTAAATCTGAAAATAAACCAAGGAAGCAGGAGAATATTCAAACAATAACACGTGTCTGCATATTATACATATATCAGACTTCTGTACGTTATATTTATCTGAACTTACAACTTTGAGAATGCAGCAACGGCTCATTTTAATTTGGCACAGGGATAGTCTAGCCTACCCCAATGTGTTCTTTTCAATACCGTAGTCCGAAGGCCAGCAGGCCAGGGAGACTGACAGCTCAGCCAAGCAGAAGTGTATTGGCCTGCTTGCTGATGGCTGGGGCTCCACACTATCACAGACACTAAGCCTTTGTTCCCAGCCAGTCAGACACCCCAGCTGCGAGTGGACACACTGTGCTCACAGCGTCTCACTGTGAACCCTCTACCTCCACTCATTATGTGTGAAGAAGGCAAAAGCTCATTATCAGGACAGTGAGGCACAAGTAGCCTTTTGAAGTTTGGAGGATACAGCAATTACCTCTGAGTTACAGACCTGGGTTTGTTCTTCCCATTCTATTCAAATCTTCACAGACACGCAGCTAAAGCACTTGTCTCTAGTGAATGAGATACTTATGGTGGCCCTTTCTTTTGGTGCTATTTTGTTCTTTAAAGACAGAGTGTTCGATGCAGGTGTCTAGAAGTTATTACAGAGGATCAAATGCAACCATGAAAACTCTTCAGTCTTTAACAAAGTATGCTAAACATCAAGCCTTTTGGCACAGATATTGTTTGAAAGTTGGTATTTTTTCATTCATTACCTTTAATCAACATTTATTTATTATTTATATTACTTTTTACAATTTTAGAGCAGTGAGTCTTAATTAATTCATGCATGTATAAGTAGGTTAAAAACAAACCTATCTCTACAAAGTCACCAAACTGTGGCTCATGAACATACTATGTTACTCATCCATGTGCTTGACATGTTTTTACTTTACTTATCATACAAGATAACACCATGGCATTTTTAGCAAAGCTACCAGCTACAATATAACGGTTACTGTACTCGCACAGGTCCGGTTAAACAGGTTAAGTTGTTGCTTCAGCCAAGCTGTCCTCAATACAAAATGAATAAAGAGCTTTGTTAACGAACACAATGCAGGACGCTTATCCTCTGATGTCATCGCCTGTGCTATAAAATATCCTGAAGTTATAAAAGCTTGCAAAACAACACCGTGGCAAAGAGCCACCGTGAACTGCCTTACAGTCCCAAGTACACTACGCACTCCTGAAAGCTCTCCCATTCATACACAGTTTACTTTACCCACCGATGGACTTCGCCACACTTTGCAATGCCGAGACATTTCTGCTGAAGGAAAACTTCTGACCTAAAATCATGAAAACATATTTATGACAACAAAGGCACCAGCCATAAACCCCAGCAGGATGTAGATACGGGCATCCAGATGGCACAAGTCCTCACAGCCCCCTGTAATCCTGTAGTAGAGCTGTCATTAAGCAAGAGATTGAGCAAGAGGTAGAAAGCACAACAGGAAAAGTTGCCCGACAATTCCAGGAAAGCCAGCTCCACCTACAGCGGGAGCGCTGGCCAGTACTGGAAGTAGAGAGAGAGCAGACAACAGCCAAAGGGAGAGAGAGAGAGAGAGAGAGAGAGAGAGAGAGAGAGAGAGAGAGAGAGAGAGAGAGAGAGAGAGAGAGAGAGAGAGAGAGAGAGAGAGAGGGAAATCAGCAAAGCGGAGGCGCAGGATCCAGCAGAGCCCCAGCCCTCGCCCTCACAGGCAGGTTACTGTCCTCTCCGCCCTGCCCATTCAGAAATTCAAAGCGTCAGGATCTGTTTCAGGTTTCCTTGTGTGGCCATCCCTCTAGCTTCTAGTAGCACAATGCTGTGGATTGGAACTTTTCCTGGCTATGCCCCCAGGGACTTAAAAGAGAAAAGCCAAAGACACACACACATCAGCGAGGCAGCAGGACTCATCTGTAACATGGGACAGAGGTCTGTGACTCCCTACACAAAACAAGGTGACGTAGAATAAGTCCCCAGAGGCTTGTTTTATGTAATACCCCTCATGAGTTCCCGACTGAAAAAACACACAGCACCATGGACGTCAACAGTAAAGTAATACTATATTCATTCTATAAATCTCAATTCATCTTGACAGCAACAATTAAAGTAAATTAGCATACAAACATCCTTCCTGACAAATAAGACTTCAAATAAAGACAGAAACATCACCTGCTACGTACAACTCTGTCCCACTTGGCCCTCTTGTGGGAATCACCGATGTACCATCTGCTTACCATGTGGCTCTATTTCCAGACACACCCCCACTGTTCTCTATTTGAATTCTCCTGTCATTCAAAGGAGTCCCAGAGTGGCTATCTTCTCTGACAGACAGATACACACTGTAAATATTAAAGAGACGCTACAGTTCAGACAAAGTGGTGGGTGTGTGAGCTACATTGCTTGGGTGATGCACGGGAATGTGACAGGCATTCCTTGGGTTTCTTCTAAAAGGTCCCCAACTGGGATGGAGTTTAGTGTGATGAAATCAGCAAGAGGACCCTAAAACTTAGTGCACACAAACAGAAGTTTGTCTTTTAAAATATTAACTTCTTCTTCTTCCTCTCTCCTGATTGCTACCATATTTCGAATTTGAACACAATTTACTTTTTCATACTTGTACCAAAACATTGATCAAGGACCAAAACCTCTCGCCACCTGAACAGTTTCTTCCCCTCCGCTACCGGCCTCATCAATAAGGCCCGGCCCCCCACTGACACTTTACCTCAGCCACATCATAGACTCTATGCATTACATTAATGCACACAATGTACAACAATATCTGTTTTATTTTCTTATTACTGCCGATTTGTATTTGTATTCCATATTTTAATCCTTTTTATTCCATTCCATTGCAATGTAAATACTGTTATATTATATTTTGTATTATTTTTAATATTTTTTCTAGTTCTCTATCTGTGTTTTAATTGTTGTTTTACTTGTATGTATGCACCACGACACCAAGTCAAATTCCTCGTAAGTGTAAACCTACCTGGTAATAAACCTGTTTCTGATTCTGATTCTGATGTACTTGTATGTGACCATTGGATTAGTAAGGACACTTTGAGCATCCTTAAAGATAGCTTTTCAGAGGCAACAATCACATCAAAAACTGTAATGCAGCATTTAGGACAAGAGAATGCCAAAAGCTAGTAGGCCTATGCCATAATCCTATAAAATATAGTCCTAAAAGAAACCCAACAACCAATATGACATCCATATGTATTATTTTCACAGCCATGTTTGCTATGGATACATAGTCAGAGATAATCTGCATACTACAGAATTATGCTCCAAGAGTCTTAAATCCCGATACCAGCAGATATGACAGATGTGAGACATACGCTTTTAACTGTGTGGCGCTTTGTCAAATGATGAACTTGCGCAAAGACTTAACATTTTGAGTTTTATTTGATTAGGAAGTAATGGCTCATTTAGAGATGAAACAATTACATCCTCTCAGATAGGAAGACAATTTCCTGCTCAAGCACTTTCTAATCCTTTTGGTTATGGTCTTTTATCACCTTTAATGATGGCTCTGAACCACGTATTGGGCGACTGAGAGAGTGTGATTGCTCTTTGTCTTCTTTCCTGGGGCAGACACCTAACATATTTATCTGTAATCCTGTCTTCTCGGCGTGGCTGTGACCAATGTGTGGCCTGTTGCTGCTCCCTAAAGCAGCCAGCTCAGCAGCGGCCCACTCAGGCCTAATGTGATTTACAGCTGTGGCAGCACAAGCAGCTGATTAGACTGACAAATCTACCTGATCTGCAGATGCACACATTACTGAGATTAGCTGCATGAAGCCTGGTGTTGGCTGACATATAATAGGGTATTATTACAGATTTTTTGAAGTATTGTGGAGGCCAAAATAATTACAAAAGCATTTAAACTACTGTAAACATCTGTCAAACGTGATGAGAAGTGTGATTGTCATGTGTGCACTCATCTGGCAAACTCATGTCAACAGATATAAACTGGTATGAAAGTAACAAATACTCAATTTAACTTTCCATTAAGAGTCTCCTGCTTACTCCAATAATGGATGCAGGATGTTTTAATTACAAAGCTCCAGATGAGGAAATGGCAGTAAAATCTGTAATGCACATGAAGTTTGTAGTTAATGAGTTTCATACAGGCTGAGAAGTTGAGCTGATTAAGTTATTTTCCACTTGCTTCCATTTTTCAGTGCTCTTACTGTCTGTGCTGTAGCCTAAAGGTCATCCTGGTCAGGAACAAGAGTTGCACCAAACTCTAATTTCCTCTCCGCGGCTTGGCAGGTGGCATCGTCGGGAAAACACCGCATCCTTTCCACAACCACAGGAACTTTACAGAATGTGACTTTCCAAGCACGAGCCTGCTGCTCATTAGTCCTCATACAACCCAAAACTATCGCGGGGAAGAGGTTCGTTAACATCAAAACACACACAAGTTCTGAGCATATTTGTCTGTCTTTTCTGGTGTGTTGATCAGGGATTTGTACGTCATAGCCTCAAGTGCTATCAACGGAGAAGACACTCAAAGAGCGACATCGTGTGGCTGATTTATGAACTACATCAAACACGTTTTCTATACTTACTTTAGATTTCTCACCATAACAAATTCCAGAATTGCATCTTGATATTTTGCAGTTATATTACTCATAAGAAATTATTTAGTCTAATTATACAAATGTTATATTCATCCCAAATAAAAAAAACGAATTGCAATAAGAACAATAATCATAATAATATTATATATGACAATACAATCCTAACATAGCCCTAAATAAACACACATCTTACCATACCATACACTTTAAAGAAATGCAGGGTCCTCTATGAAAACCTCCACATGGGTTGCCATGGTGACAGCTTGATATCTATTTGTCACACTGGTGATCAAAGGCTGCACACACGGGTGGGAAGATGTCTAACATTCCTTCTCGCAGGAACAAGATAAGTCACTAATTAATAAGGGAAACTGGCACTGCAAACCCAACAGCAATGCCCCAGTTTTGTACATCATTAGCCTCATGTAGAATGAATCTACGGATGGAAATTATCTCAAAGTTAAAATCCCGCATATTTACATTTGAAGCATTATTTGATTAAAGTCGTGATTCATCGATGTGCATTTTCCCTGTTCAAATAAACAATTAAGTGAAAATGAAATCCTATATATGTATGTATGTCACAAACTGTGTCCTGATGTATTGCTAGAGCATGTATGGATGTAGCAGGGGAGAAAAGTCAGTATCTTTTATCTTATCAGCGGAGTGAATGGTTTTCTGTAGGTCATGAGGCCACCAGATTAAGGATGAAAGGCTGGATTTGTCTCCCTCGGCGCTGCATATCTTCCGGTTTGAGTAAAATGGTGATACAAAACTTTTATGACGAACCAGAAAATTGAAAGGAAATTCAGAAATAATATTAAAAGGAACACTCAAGTGATTGCTCATATATATTGATGATTATTTGTAGATAGAGTCTGGGAAGAGGCTGACAGAAATTATATGGGCTTGTGCTGAAGAGCTGCGTTGACAGAGGAAACTTGAACTACTCCCACTCTCTGTGAGGCTTTTAATCACAAAAAATCCCCTTGGCCTTCTCACTTAGTCATCTTAGTCCTCAAGTATTATTCTTTGTTCAAATAGAGGAATCTTTGAACACAACAAGGCCAAACAACCTTAGCACTTGCACAGAGAACTGCCTAGAGGCTTGGAAACATATGATGACTCAATGTTTTGGTTGCAAAACATTGAGACGCAGTAACAATATAATACAGACTGAGTTAAGAACAACTTTTTGACTTACCCGCCACATGATTACATCCAATAGAGAATACCACCTAATTTAAAGTCAGTCAGAGTTGATATTTGGGCTCTGTCAAAGCTGGTCCAGTGCAGCAGTGTGAACTACAGTGACTCGTCTCTCCTACTCTCATTTAGTTTCTGACCCTCTAACCCTTTTTCTCTAAGCACACTGAAAATCAGTAGGAGGATCGAAACTTTCCGCCCTCTCCTCTTCTTTCCCTGAGAACTGTACCTATCCCATCTACACACAGTGGGCTGCACAATTGTTGTACTGGCCAATCACATGGAAGGGGCAGGACTCCTGCTGTTTGGTCGATCACTGGAGGCCATCAGAGCAGGAGTGTTGCCATGACTCTCAACAAAGTTATTTTTTTTACATTACATGTTACTTGTTAGACACTTTTATCCAAAGCGACTTACATACTCAATACTGTGGGCAATCCCCACAGGAGCAATTTGGGGTGAAGTGTCTTGCCTAGGGACACAAAGACATGCTGACTGCAGTGGGGTTTGAACCTGTGACCCCCAGATCCCAACACCAAGGCTCTATCCACTGCGCCACACGCCTCCATCTTTTTCATCCATAACTAAACATCATCCTGAGCCAAAACATTACTCAGTGCATTGATCACACATTTTCTCAGATTTTTGCATAATTTGTACAATGACATTTACAAGTTATTTCAGCCGTGCTAGGGCAAATCTGAACTGCTAAAGCTGGAAAATGTGTTTATTGCTCAAGGCGAAATTCGATTTGGCCCAATGAAATAGTGCATATGTAAATCAGAAATCAATGATGGGAAAGGACAGTGGCACTTTGTATCCAGGTCAATGTTAACATGAGAAACATGAAGTATGAATTAACACACAGTGCACTCATTTTGCCACACAACGTGCATACTCTGTGTGCAGTTGTCATGCTCATTAGCACAGATGGTGCTATAGGAAGCAAGCCACATTTAGTTAGGAACCCACGTTCAGCAACCTTACTTCCTCAAAGCGAGCACACCCTTTTGTTTTTTCTTTTGAATACATTCACTGAAATGGAAACACACAGGAATGTATTGTGGTCACAACTTAGAGAGTGTTGAAAGTTTTCTCATTTTGTTGGCATCTGTTCGCCAGTCTCCTGCTACGTGAAAATGTTCCCAACACAAACATGTGCAGGCTGATTCAACTGGCATCCAAACAGCGTTTCTGATCACAGAAAGTTTGATCGGTTTCTCAGCTCTGGATTTGAGCCTGTTTCACTGTTTGAATATGAGGTTTGAGGTATTTAGTTCGAGACCATTACCTAAAATGACCCTATCAACAACGTTATGATACGGTACTGCGCTGTGTAAAGCAAATGTTTATGTTATGTGGTCAAACTTTAGCACATAAGACATAGATTGATTTGGACTAGTAACCTAATGCCCCTGCCAGGACTCCTTGTGTTTGAGCTTAGCCTGCAGTTTTCAACAAAGTAAGAACATTTGAAAATTGTGGGAAAAATGAAAACAACTTAGAAGTGACGGTATGTAAAAGAAGCAACTGTGTTGATAATGTCATCTCTGAAGACTGATTACGCCAGTATGTCAATAAGGTGCAATGAAGCCAAAAACACTTTAATTTATCATCAATGTTATTTTGTAATTATTGTGATTTGACATTTTTTGTAAATCCAATTATTATTTGCTACATTTTAAACATAAGCACACAAAAGCATGCCAAATACTGTATTTATTTTAACAAACCCAAACTTTCTAAAAGCCCAACTTAAGACTAAAAGACCTTAAGGTTTTTTTTACCTTAAAGTGCCACCCATGGGAAATACAGATGATCCCTTACCTCACAGTCTGTTACTCAGTCAACCAGACAGTCCATAGTACGGATGACAGATGAATGCAGAAATAAAGCCAAGGAAGAGATTTTTCTGAAAACACTGGCTTTCCTCAGAAGCCTCCCTTTAGCTCCTACTTTCTGCCTGGGCTCTGCTGCATCGACTGTCTCACCGCTATCTCTGAAATTCTCCTCACACAACCTCTTCTTCTCTAATCCTCTCTAAAGCAAGCCGAAACAGCTCCAAATGGTTCAACCAGGCGCCGACTTCTCAGGCTTTTCCCCTCTTTGTATTATTTTGTTGGCTGGGATCATTAACTTAGTCCCATGAGAACATAAGGAGGTAAATAACCCCCCTCTTTCCTGTGGGAGGCTGTCAATCACAACTGATGATGAGGTGGTGAGGGGGGCGCTTTTAATAGCCAAGGAGGCACTCCTGATTGGTCACCGGGGAACAGAGGTGCCCTGCATGACAAATGGGAGCACTGAGATGGATGGGCCTAGCAGAGATGCTCAGCTGAGGTTATATGCACATTTATATTAGACTTTTATGCGGCTCACCCATTTCCATTTTATTCAAAGCAAGATAAAGTTATATGGAAATGAGTAATCAAAGCAAATGTCTTTTAAAACAGCCACAATGGGATTTATGTTGTAAGAACTTAAGATTAGGGTAGACATGGAGATCTTTATATGACTATTTGGTACAGTCTGGACACTCAGTGGACTGGGAGGAGAGCATAAAGCTTCCGTTGCCATGGCTGCGTGGCCAGAGCAACGATGCATCTTGGCGCTTCAGCCAAATGCCACTCTAATCTTTTCATTGGCAAGCCTTCGGCCCTCTCTTCACAGCTTGTTTGTTTCTCAGTCAAGCCTACTGCTGTCTGTCACTCTGCTGTTCCTTCAGCATCCCATGCCAGTCTAAAGTCTGCTGCATTTTGTAAGGGAAAGAAATGGGGTAAGTGTTAGCGGGGAGACAATGAGACGGGTCACTCAGCTCCCAGGGACCACAACTAAACTCTTATGCTGACAAGTAGGGAACAACAATAGACAAATTAAGCATGACTTCCAATGTGACTCCTCTGCCTGGCTCTTACTCCCACTAATGGATCTGAAAACTGCACAGAACAAATCCATTTCCTATGTAAAACACACACACACACACACACACACACACACACACACACACACACACACACACACACACACACACACACACACACACACACACACACACACACACACACACACACACACGCACACACAGAATAATACATTATTCTCACTTCACTCCCCAGATGTATGCCAGTGCCAGTACAACAGAAAAGAAAATCTACAAGACAGTGTTATTGCTTCTGCCCAAGGACTCACATTGCCATAAATCCATAAATTGCCTGTGAAATAATGACTTTGCCTATTCACTCTTGCACACTAAAATTCATTTCAATGCAATAAAATGCCATAAAACCCATGACATGTACATGGATTGTAGAATAACAAATGGAGGCTAGTGCTTTGAAAGGTGAAAATGGTTTTGCCACTCCTGAGTTCAATTCAAAGCCCCGCCCCTTTTCTGAACTGCAATAAACACCAAGTGGAAAAATGTCTGTTTCTGTTTTATCCATTCCAGAATAGAAACACTTGTCTGGGCTGCGGTTTGAGCAACTGTTCCCACTTCACCCACTGGAAATCCAAGCTGATCCTTGGTCCGGGCTCACACACATAGTTTAAACATATTTAGTCTAACGGCACGGAAAATGGATGGAAAACATTTGTTTTTGTCTATTCCTTTGCCTCATCAGAAATTCAACTCAATATGATGAATTGTTTAAATTTGAATATGTGACAGCTACTTTGTCATAATGTATTAACTGTGACAACATTCACAATTGATCAAATAGGACCCAAAGCCACAATTGAATCTAGTCCAGAGGTTGGGAAACAAATATATTTCTGGTGTATTATTTTATTAGTGGCAAACAAGATGTCAACGTTCTAAGTGTTATGTCTAAATGTATTCCAGAAATATGTGTGGATTTTTACTGTACATGTATCCTCTTATCAATCAGTAGCAGCACTGTCGAAACGATTAATCAAAACAAATGAATATTCATCCCCATTAAATAAGGCCATTTGCTGCCTGAGGCAGTGCTCGTGCTAGCGGTTGTCACATCAAGCTGTATTAATTGGACAAAGACCTGCAAAGGGCCAGACAAGCCTTTCTGAAGAAGCAGATAAGAAGTTGGAAAGAAATAGGCTGTGAAATGTAATGTTACATAAACTTTGATGGGCTAGAGAGAAACCTAATTACTTGCAGGGAGGAGGAGCACAGATGTTTGAAAGATAGATGTTAAAAGGTTATGCTTCACCTTGAAAGCACAATCTAATTTTGCACTAAACAAAAAATCCAGAAATCTATAGATAATCTTCAAATGTCCAACTACACCTTGTACATTAAGAAAACATAAGAAAGAACGGACAAAGTCATATTTAATTAGTAGGATGATAGGGTTGATATGATCACCCCAGTGCTGACATGCAAATCATCACAACTTTCATTTCAATTCAGAAGCAAAAAAAAACAAATAGCTCAACTTACTTGCTATGGTCCAGCGTGATCCTCTCAAACGCAGCAAGAAGATGCAACTCTCATCAAAGGCTCAGCATTCTCATCAGTAGCACATGGATGAGAGACTAAACAAAACATAGAGTAGCATCCTGGCTAGTCTCTTTCAATACTCCCTCCCTCGTTTCTAGAGATCCCCACCCTGTCCCAGCCCCAGCCGCGTGTTCATGCGAGCGTAAAACATGCCCAGGAAGCGTCACTTCCACTGGGTCATTTCATGGATATTGTAGCCATTAATGCAGTCCATCAGCCCCCCTCCCCTTCCTCCCCAGGGTTGCGCTCTTGCCCCTGGCTCCCCACCCTCTCAGCCAAAAGACAAAGATGTAGCAAATGGGCAGACAAAGGGGGGTGCATTAACCTTGGGGAGCATTTTTTGATGAGTTTGTGACTACACGACCGGGGCCCCGAACAGATGGGATCAGTCTCCAGGGCTCTGCTGCATGGTTGCATCTAATACACAGCTCCACACATCCTCACAACAAATGTGCTATTCTGCTGCTCACTAAACGGCCCTCATCAGATCGCAGGCCACATAAAAGGCTGCCCAAAACAGAATATCTTTATCATGTTATGTTTGCTATTAAGCCCTTAGAAACTCCTGTAATTACAGCACGTGCCTAATTGAGTTAGCACATGCGTTGGCATCATGATTGCCTTTTTAAATGCTGATCTAAGCAGCAGTGATTGTTTTCCTAACTAGGACAAAACAAAACAGCCACTTTTTTTTTTCTTCCGGTAAACAATAAGATGAAAGCGTAGTCTGTGCTCACCATGGCAAAGGTTCAAGATTTATAATTGCTTTCATCCCCAAGGCATACTGCCCATAACTAAGCAACACACAATCAATCCAAACATCAAGCAAATGAATGAACACGTTACTACCAAGCCAATTAACACATATTGCAATATATCCTCAACACTGAAAGGAGGTGTTATGGTTTGTAATTCAACAGAAAGTTCCCCCCTTCAAATTGTTTAAACTATTTATCACACAGGCATGATGGCGTGTGTCTTTATTATCTGCTGTGTACATCCCTTCAGTCAATGTCTACATGCATGTGGTTTATGATTAGCCAGTAGAACATATAGGACTCTTGTGAGCATTGACCTGGAATTGATTCTCCTCCTCTGTATGCTGCAGTTTAATGGATGCTGTGTTCTTGGATTTGACAACAACAGAATCAATTGTTAACGTAATTCTCCTCTCTATTATGGAAAACAAGCACATAAAAGCTTACAGCTTAACTGGTTTGATTGAATTTAGTCTTAAGCTAAAGTAGCAAACTAATTTAGGTTAACATTTTTTACAAGGAGATGTATATTCATTGTTTAGAGGTGCCATAAATGAAAGAAAGCTTAGTCTTCTTTAAAATACATGCCTTAAAGTGGACCTATCATGCGATATTTGAATAATATAGTGTAGGACCATACCTATATAAGGCATATTTATACTTTTTTTTTTTCAAAATACCAAACAGATCATGCGTTTTAGCCATGCCTCATTTCGCTCAATTTGCACTATTTTACCCCTGTTTTTGCAAGGGTTGATTCTGTGAGAACAGCACCATCTACTGGCCTGGAATATGTACTACAGCGTCTCCAGCGCTTTCGAACGGCAATGGCCGTGGCTGTCTCCTTCTGATTGGTGGAGTTGGCCCAATAGCCGTAGCGCCACTGTCCTGACGTCAGGACAGTGTTCAAATCTGGATCAGTTTTTATCAGATCCGTTGCAGCCCCTTTTTTAGAGATTTGGGTATGGAGGAAAATAGAGAGGGTTGTGTTTTCTGACACTTGGTGAGTTCCCTGGAACACCGGGGACACATATTCATGTATACAAGACGTACAAGAGTGCATTTTGCATGATAGGTCCCCTTTAAAGAGACTTGGTTAACAATTACATGTATGTACCATGATACCGTACAGCTGATATGTATTATTGGTTCATTGTCTGTTTTCATGGAATGATTCAAATAAGCCACAATATAAAGATTTTGAAAATAATATGAAAAAAGGGAAGGCCAAGGTTAACATCATTCCCCTGGAAAACCAGTTGTACTTTGTGGCTAACAGCAACACAATAAAATACTGCTCTGTCTGGCATTACTCATTGGAATAAAACACTGAAGGAGTTTTTGGGAAAGTAAGGTCATATGTTGTGTTTAGTCCACACCACAGCCCCATTGCCTGAAAGTCTTGGCTTTTATTTTATCCTGAAAAAAATGAATCCTTGTGAAAGGGTGCGGTGAACGCCTGCTACATTCTTTGCTGCTCGGAGGAGTCTGTAATTGCTTCCAGCTTCTGAGGGATCTACTGAAGAAAAGTAGTGTCACGTCTTTATCAAGAATCTCCCATCTACAGCACTCAACTTATCTTATCAAAGACGGTGCAAGTGAAGCATTCAATCACTCTCACATCTGCTACAGTAACTCCGCCTTATACCCAACCCCCAAATCCCAAATAAAGTCTGTTTTTACAAGTAGCACTAGCAATTAAATGAACAACTAATCTTATGTGTGGGACGTATAAAGCTTTACATTAACACCTGTGCTGTTTCTCCATCCTGTAGTCAGAGAGTCACTGCACTCCTACAACAAGAACTGCTGGAGGAGGTCTGCACATCTGCTGTGGGGAACTGTGTTCATGTGTCCAAGGAGACAGTTGGAGCCAAAGGCAGAAGCCCAGCTGTTGATCTGGGTTAGTTGCATCGGGATGGAATAAGACACTTTTGAATATGTGGTCACTGTTGCAGTTACACTGATATCGGTCAGTGTTTAAAGCACATATCTCCAAGTAGCCCGTCTCTGCTGTGTACAGACTCTGTGTATGTCAAGAGGCAGGCAAACTGATCAGTTTTTCTGATTGCTGCGAGCCTTGGCTCAGTGTGGCCTTACTAAGTATGCTCACTCCATCTACTTGTCAACAAAGCATTCCTTCGAGACAGTCTAGGACACATTCCTCAACCTTGGCCTATGACGCACATTCTCTGGAGTTTGAAATGAATTCAACATTTACTTTTCCCGCAGAGGTATTGCTGATAAAAGGATATTCCTCAACTGCACAGTGTAGTGAGTCCACACACACACACTCATACACAAGTACCCCATTTCCATCCACACTCATTGGCTCTGACAATGAGACTGAACCAGCTCTGGCTCTCTCCCTGTCACAACAAGCGGGCTCAGAGAACTCACAGCTGCTGGTGGAGCTGGCACTTCAGACCTGATGGAAACTGTTTCTTTTGTCATTTCACATGAGGATTTGGAGAAACTGAGCTTTGTAATGAGAGGAAGAGTACTATTTGGAAAAATACTATAATAAAACATTCAAAATTCCCTGTTCAGTTTATGATATGAAAAAAAATAATTAAACGATAATAATTCAATACCAAAGACACAGAGGATTGATACCAAGAAAGAATGCTTTACTTATAAAACAGAGGGACGTTGATGTTTCCGAGCAATAGCAGAACCAGATGAGGGAAAGTATTGAAATTAATTCACCAGAGTTCCCTATCCACAGTTATTTGGCACAATTTCACATTCTGTTCTCTCTTAAACAACATGGTATCGCCTTAGCTCTCACCAAAACAAAGTGGGAGAAGAATAATGAGAATCTCATTGAAAATCATGAGCTTGCCCGTGGAAAGCTTGGGCAGCAAAGTCATGAAAATAAATGGTTCCCTGTGCATAGGAAATGTTGAATATATTTGCTAGTTTAATAATCTTCAGTTGTTTAATGAGGACACTGATTTGAGTCAGCAGATGTGATTCATGAGCAAACAAGAGTGAACTTGTTGTCAAGACAACATTTCCGGCTCACCTCTAAATTAAATATCACAAAGAGACACATAAAGTGTGGTGCTTCTCATAAAAACAAAGATGGTAATTGCTGTGCCTCCTATGCTTGTGTGTCTCTGATGTATTCCTGACTGTGCAGACTGCAGTATGCTGATTCACATGTACGAGAAATCAATATTAAAGTATTATAGATAACGTGCAGTCATTAGAGAGTATTTCTATAAAATAAGTTAAAACTATGTCAACTCTTACAGAAAACTTAACGTGTAAGTATTCAGGCCTTCAGCGTCACCTTTATATGACTGCTACCCATGTGTCCCACTGCTCAGTCTGAGACGATTAGCAATGCTAAGCAATTGAAACAAAATGTACTTACTTAACCCGATACCACTAAGTGCTTTATCAGATCTTACCTGCTTCCCCATGGCTGTGGTGGTATGTGTCTCTCCCTGGTGAATAAATACTAGTCTGCTACAGAGTATGACTTTTAGGCAGCTTGTACTTTCCCTGAGGTGAAACAGAGAGGAGACAGGAGGTTGTAGGTTTTCTGTCTGCACGTACACTCCCCTTCATCAGGGTGTGTAGACGCACATACCTCACTGACATACACTCTGCTTCTCATCTGCTCTACAGGTTCACACAGGAGCAATGAAAGCTCCAGAGATTACTTAACCCATGAACAGGCTGGCATTGAGTGGAATAATAAACTAAGGAAGACATTCATTATCTTCGTGCATTACCATTAAAATACTCCAAAAATTTGCATTTCTTTTTGAATCAGTAGAACTGGCAATGGTGGTGATAATAAGTGGTTATTGTAGGAGAGAGGAGAATGCAATGGGTGAAAATTAGTGTCTGGACCTGGTACTGATACAATGTAAAGTCACCGGCAGATAATAAGGATAAAAGGCTTTTCTTCGTCACCACAGGCGGCTCCATTGAGTTTCCAGGTGTTGAGAAATAAGGATCAAACTCAAGGATCCCCAGCAGCCAGCAGGCAGAGAGCAGCAATGAAAAAAATATATATAACAAAAGAGAATTGGTTTTCTCCACTCTAATGAGAATTCATCCTGTGAGATGGATGAGGCGGAGGGAAAACAATTCCACACTTGCAATAATGAGATCAAATTTGGGGAACAGGTGTACATCCCTCAAGTGAAAAAACAAACAAAGTTAAGGTTACCAAGAATTTCTCTTAAAGGGAGGAATTCTCTTTTTAAAACTCCTAATAAAATAACATTTTCTTGCAAAAAAGATGCTATCTAACAGTTAACCGCTTCAAATTGATGTGTTTACGGGGGCAGAAAGCTTATGAGGTCAGGCAATCGTCAGGACACACTCACTGAAAAATGGATTAGAAAAGGTTTTGAAATAAACAAAGCAACTTTATTAAAAAGAAAAGAGAGAATAGTGAAGGAGATAAACAATGAATTTGGGCGAACGATTTCTGAGAACTCCTTTGAAAGGATGACTCACCAAAAAACAAAAACAAAAATAAAACCGCTAGACATTCTCTATTGATTTTGTTACATGAAAGCAGGCGAGCAAACACCAAAGATAAACTACTGAACTGCCACACAATGTGGTCTCATATGTTTATTTTGTGATGTCCCTGACCATCACTTGAGTGAGAAATGCTGCTGAATGTGTGGAGGTAAGCCTATAGTCTAGCATTGTGAGGTCAAGTAACCTTTTCTCCCAAATACAAAGGTACTTCTTGGTGGGTTCTTCATGAAGTAAAAACCAGGTTCAGGCACCGATCACCTTTTTTGCCCCAGTCGCAGAACAGGAATCCTTCTTAATGTGGCCGATGTTTTGTTGTGTTTCTGCTGTGGCTGAAGGCTTGAAACATCGACCGCATGACAGAAAGTGGAGTGAACCATTCTGGTAGCAATTATGGCCAATGTCCCCACACTGGGCAGCTGAATCCTGCCCCAAGACAAACCAAACCACTGAATCGGGCAACAGTTTTGTTCAACATTAACCCAGCGTTGGGGGCATCCTGTGAGCTGAATGGTTAAAAAAGAGGAATAGTTTCGGCAAAAACTAAAAGGTACCATGGGGTCAGATTAGAATTTTCCAAAGGGGGGTTCTTTTAGCATGAAACACTTGAAATAACTGAAGGATAAGTTAAAAAATAAAGTAGAAAAAAGTGAGGTCATAGAAAACTATATCTGCTCTAAAGTTAGCAATGCAGATCTAAACATTTCAGATCTGTGCACACTGCACTGTAACTTTTATTCATGAACCTTTTGTTATTCATGCTTTGCTTTTAAATGAGTGTTTTTAAATGCCATTTTATAATGTGTTTCTTAATGCTCTTAATGTCTTTCTTTTTTGTAAAGCACTTTGAATTGCCTTGTGTTGAAAGGTGCTATATAAATGAACTTGCCTTGCCTTAACGTGTATATAACACAAACCTCCAATGTTCCCCCTTTCTCCCATTGTTTCATTCAACTAATTAAGGAGGAGTTTGAATGATATCTTGAACTTTCATAACAGATTAAATTATTCTAGGGAGAATAGCATCCAAAGGCAGTCTGCCTGTTGTTTTGTTGGACTTTGCCCCAGCTTTCAAGATGCCTGGCTCTGCAAGGAAAAACAAGTGGGGGGGTTAGAGGGACTTTTTACACACCTGTTATGGTTGAATGATTACACCTTTGCAGTGTGACTCATATGGAGTTTGATGACATCAGTACATTTCCAGCAAAGCTTACTCCCAACATCAACCTAAGCAGACGTCTGATCATTAGTCAGATGACTGAAAAGTTTAGGAGGAAATGATTAAGGCTCATCCAGACAGTATTGTGTAAGGTTTCCACATGACGGTATATAGAATTGAGGTTGTCGCTCTGAGATTGATGAAATAATGGAATATCTTCTTACCATTTGTTTTCAAGATCACAACGAATGTGCCGCTGCGGCTACAGAGACTGAATATTGTCAGCAGTGTGGCCTGCTGGGAACAAACTGAGACAAAAACAAAGCTTCAAAAAGATCCCAGAAGGCCATAGTCAATTATGTTACAACTAATTTCATGCTTTTTTGTGCCAGAAATCCTTTCAATTTCAAATAATGATGAAATCAATAAACCAAAACACTTTCTGATTCTTGTGTTAATCCCTCAAAGCTGTGTGCAGTGTGCACTCATATTATTCACCATTCTGCTCTCAGGTTTGACCTTCTCTGTGAATAGAGCGATATTAACAAGTTGCCTTCATACTTGAACTCTCCGTAATACTGAAAAGTCAGTCTTCTTTAACAGCCACTCAATAACAGCTCATACTTGATAAAGGAAAGACAGCCTTTAAATCATGTGCTCCTATAACCTTTAAATGAACTTCTAAAGAAAAGGATGGCTTCAATTAAAGGATTTCAGCAGCATTTGTGTTTGTTGTGTGGGCAGTGGGGTAGGACAACAAAACTACAGTAGGAGAAAAAAGAGACAGCACGTTATGGGAATCAGCCTGTTTCTGAAAGCATATCTGAATATAAAACCAAAGGGAATAAAGGCAACACCGAGATAGCTAGAAGGAAAACGCTGCCCGCAGGAAACTGGGGATACAGTGGGGAAAAGGTTCAAAGAGAACTTCTACTGCTGCTCGGGACAATAGTGTGAAATGGTACAGGTACTGATTAAAGCTTTTCTTCTCTCACGGGAACACGACCATATTGCCAAAGTATTTACGTGTTTGCATTTTAAGGCTTAGAACTGTTTCATTTTTGAAGTCACTCTTTGATAATTACCTAGGTCGAGCGTCTACTTAATTATTAACTACTGGCAATTTCTTTGAAGCACAGAAAACATGATTACATGTTTGAAGCTTGATTTAATGCTATAGGTGTCTACAGTGTCTAAGCTGCAGCTTCTATTGCTATCAGCATACATAGGGGAATTACATGGAATTTGAACAAAAGCAGCCTGCTGAGTTTCTCTCAAAGAACTGAACAACTTGAATATTTTCTCTCAATGTTAGCTTATATTATGCAAGTTCAGGTGTTTATTTTTGCATATTTGCTTAAAGATGCTTGTGTCTAACACAACAGAGAGTTGCACAGGAATTTATATTTGCATTATTAGCCCTCACACAATGGAACACACATATTTCACCGATATCTCAGAATGTATGCCAGGTGACAAAAACAACAAAAATAATATTATCAGATAGAATTGGTATGTGTTCATATCCGCCCCATTAAACAAGCTGGCTAACAACCAGAGTTGGAAGAAAACATCTGGATGCTGTAATTCCTGATGTTGCATGGGAGTGGTTTCTTCTCAGTTTGTTGCACAAGTTTGAATCCTGAACCAAACTGCCTGCAGAAAACTGCCTTTTGGTGGCTTTTCGGCCAACAACATTTGAACAGTGTATCATTCACTGCCCTGCCTGCCAAAAAACTGACATATTGAAGTTGACCCAACTTGATCCCCTGTCCCCCCCAGATACACAGCCTCCACCCCAACTGAGTTACTGCACTGTATCATGTGGACTCAAAGAGAGAAGGGGAAAACCAACAGGGTTGGGGAAACCACATGCACTCTAAAAGCTGGTGACAGCTCAACCATGCTGTGATTTATAGCTTATGTGTGCACTGATCATTTGAACACATACGGCAGAATTAACAATTCCAACATGTCTTGAAACCTTTTTTTGGGTACAATGAGAGCTTTGTTTCAAAATAGGAAACATTTATTAAATGCATCCCAGTTGGAGCATGAGGCAGAGCAGATGGGGTGAATAAAATGAGATGTTGCTGCATATTATAGACAGCTCTTGGGTTGCTTCAGTGAGATGGAAAACAAGAGAGCAAGAGAAGCAACTGTTTCTCAGTACACAGGCCTAAACAGATGAATACATCATTAAAAAAAAAATTGGGAAAGATTGGAATTACATTTAAATGAACAAATCCAAACTAAAAAATAACCTCTTCAAACACCCCATTTAAAGAAGAGAGTAAAGTGTTGCTCAGAATCCAAATCCAGTCGAAAATTGCACAAACTTGCTTAAACTTGTCTTATCAGTGCAACGCTTGGCATCTAAAAGTTCTCATTGTGTTCATGAAGTGTTTGGACTAAGCTGAGTCTTAATGCAATCACTGCTAATCCTTTAACCGTGAACATTTCTTATTCTTCATGACCATCCATGACTCCTATAAGCCACGGTTATTGACATTCGGGTCGTGTGTCACTCTTGCATTCATGAACAGTCTGCTGTCTATTGTATTGCATATTTTTCCATTACAGTGATGTTCGCATTGTGTTCACCAATTATTGACATATACTGTAATTGTCTTGTGCTGTTCCTCATTATAGGCTTTGGAATTGCCTTTCCAGATACAGTGGTGGACTCAGAACTAAAAAAATCGGCAGAAAATAACGTGTTTTAAAATTGTAAATGCAGCACACAGACATAACTCTTATGCAACGGTGATTGACAGCAATAATTGTATTTGATTCAAAGGCAAGCTATTGAAAACAGTCTGTATAGAGCAGCACATACGTATTTGAGATCGAAAATAACTGTGGCTTTATAGGAATTTCTTTCAGAGTGTTTTGTGCCAGAACACCCTGAATACAACTGTACATATTATTACATGCTTTCATTAATTTGGCACTCAATCCGTTTCTGATTACTTTATATCCCTGTTTTTGGTTTCTGTACTTGGTGTTTTTTTAAATTCCCAGAAAAGTATACCAAAGAATTGGGCTCCTTGGGGACCCCAGTCAAAAGCACCTAATTCCACCGGTGCAGTTTTTAATAGAAGAAAATATTTATCAAGTTAATGATGCCATGGGTCCTAATTAAAAATATCACACACTATCAGAGGGTGTGTAAATCATTGAGGAGGACACCGAAAAGATGCAGCAGAGATTTCCCTGTTTACTCTCTCTACACAATATGCAAATGAACTATAGCCCACCTAAAATAATAAAGCTATTGTTCATATATTAATTACATAACTTATAATGTTTTGATATGGTTATTTCTTGAGGCGATTTTCCTGTCCTTGTATCATAGATATGCTGGAGTGATGAGGGTTAATGAGCCCCACTGAGCTCTATTTTTCCTTTGTAGAGCTTTGTGTATCAGCCGACCTTGATCACCATGGGCAGGGCTCTCTTGTTTCTGGACATTCAGCCTCATTTTGGTTGTGACCTTCCTCCGTCCTCCCTGCAGCTGCTCCTGATGCCAATGAGCAGACTCAGACAGGAAGGACCCCCTGCCGGGAACAGTTGCAGCTCTCTGCCAAAGGATCAACTTACATCCATCAGTGCTGCAAAGATAAGATGTGAAATGAAAGACTTCATCTTGATTGTTAGCTTTGGGGAGGACAGTCACAAATACATTTAAACAAAAGCATCTCCGGGCGGTTTTCTTTTCCCTCTAATGCTTGGCCTGATGGTTAAGACATTTGCGGTGCAGATGCAAGAAGTGTATAGGCAATTCTGTGTAAAACACATCCAGACATCCTGTTCTGTTTCTTTGGTCTCAGAATGGGATTGTGTGGAGGCCAAATGCAGCTTGGATCACACAGCTGTGGAGACAGATATGGCAGAGAAAGTTTAACCACATCTTAGTGTTGAGGAAACCCCCAGGCTTCACTTAAGAAGGGAAGAGTTTATTATCAGTGCGATGATGTTTATTGTCCAAACATAACAGTATCATAAATGCACAAGGCAATCTATTAAATTACATAATTTCAGTAACCTCATTTCCATTATTTTAAGGCAACTAAAGGATGGTTACATTTTAAATACTATCTGGATTCTTTACAAGACCATGGTGGCGGCTTCCAGCATAATTGCACACTTATTGTGGTTACTTATAGCAATTTAAGTACTTTAAAGTTTATTTAGTTGTAAATGTTACTGTTATCTTCTCAGCTAAGATCACTTATTCACCAAAAGAAAAAATACTGTTGTTAAAATAATATGTTCCCTTCAATGGTGGCAATACTTAGCTAAAAGTGTAAACATCTCCACCATCCTTATAATGGTGGGTAAAGGTGTCTTACTAAACTAATAATGGTTCAATGTGTAATGAAGGAAACAGAAAACCATCTCCTGGTCTTCTACTGCCCCCCTGTGGCCTGTTAAGGTTTCTGGAGTTTAGAGATAATTAAGTTGGAGTTTAGACATCATTTAGTTGCCATTTAATTTTAACTTCATGCTAATTCCTAAATGAAATCGAAGGGGAAAGGAACACATTATATTGCTACATAGCACCAGAAAGCATGGCTCCTAATAAGAGCCTATCATGAACCCTGTTTTACATTCATTTTCCACTTTGCTTGCAATTATCTTCCTGTGTAAACTGTGGCCATTTTAAAAATAGAGTATTAATACAAATCCAAACAACAGACAACAACATGCTTAAAATTGGCTAAAGTTATAAGTAATGGCACAAACTAATCCTTTAGAATAAAATCTATGTACTGTTATTTACACAATGGCCCCCCTAAAGGTGCAAGGATAAATATGTATACAAAGGGTGAGATTAGATACATACATAGGAGGTAATATGGACATAGCCTGCAGCATTTCAACATGTCAGTAGATTATATTTGGAGCCTGTAACAAAACTGTTCAAGCAGTGGCTTCAGTACATATCAAAGTACTACAAATGTAAAGCATTATAACAACATCTCCATTTTTACATTCCACTTTAAAAACATTCATGACCTTAGCAATAATATAATTCAAGTCTAATGATGACATTCAAGTCTAAATAAAAGCTTTTGATGGTTATGTTGCAAATGATCTGTGTTAATGACTACAGCACATAAACGGCAAACAAATATATGTACAGAAAGGACAATTTATATCATATATACACATTAAAATGAATATGTATACAGCTAAACACTCCTGCAGAAAGACATCACATCTAAGAGAGTGTTTGGTGTAAAATTCCATCACTGTATTTGTGATCAAAACCATAACCTAATACTGCTTATACGAGCAGAGAGTGGGTTTTCAGCGACAGGAGAATGGCCCCTTTAATGTCAAGTTGTATTCACTATAATTCAACATAGTCAAGGGGGGCATTACACCAAGGTTTCAGGCAGTGCATCTTCATTTTCTTTTGACAGAATATGCCATATATGCCACCTCTCCGTCTGCCAGTTTGGTGTGCCAGGGCCATTTTCTAGTCCAGGCCCAGAGGCAGCTGCAGTGTCTACAGTCTGGGGGGCAGGGCTCTGCAGCATAGGGGTCTGGGGGTCAGGCTTATATGTGAAGAGGGAGGGTGTGGAGTAAGAAATATGCGTCTCCCTCAGCTTTCCAGAGTAGTGAGGCGGAGACAAACGATCCGTCCTGACCTTTAAAAATGAACATGCAGGGCGTCCTGTCCTTTCTGCTAAGTTGTCTGAGCTGAGGGCTCCTGATTGGCTGCTCAGTCCCTGATGTAATGGTGATTGAGGTTGTCTGTGTCCTCTCTGGTCATGAGGACCGCTGCTGCTGCGAGTCACCGGGAGGTGTGGCCTGATTTCCAGCACGCCCAATGAGGTTTGTGCTGGTCTGACAGGCAGCTTGTTGTTACCTTGGTGACTGCTCAGCCCCTCTGAAGATCCATACGACTCGCTATCCGAAACGTCTCCGAGGGAGCCTGTGAGAAAGCCTTCATTAACATCCAGCATTCATTGCATATCTGAAGACCATCTGCAGCATGTAAGCAGGACTTCATTACCAGTGGTTTGATGGCCAGTACACTTCTTGCTGAACAGTTCATGCCAGGTGTCCCAGAAATGATCAGATGAGGCCTCTAACAGGGACAAAAGTGTCAAGAGGATTATTTACTTTTGTTTAAATAGAACAAAAATAAATAATAAATGATACTCCATTTTTAGAGACAAGCTTCTGTTCCCCTTCCCTAGACAATGTAACCAGGTCTTATTATCTGTTTTGAATAGCCTAAACATGATACTAAGGTTTTTCCTCACCATATTACAAATATAAATGATTATCTACTACTCCAGTAAAAGTGCAATTTAAGAATATTGCCACCTTAATAAAAGATAAGGTACAATTTCTAAAAGGAAGTAGATAACATTATGAGAAAGGAATATTATTAGAAGCATTCATCAACTACATATCTCATCTGTCTCTCACAAAGGCAAGGTAAAAGCATGATGGGAACTAAATGTTTCAGAAGGCTTCATAAAAGGTCTTACATCATTCCACACACGAGAGGTAAAAAGTATTGTTATCTTTAAAACCATTATTTATTTATTATTGAGATGGATATGGTTCTTGACATGAATCTGGTATCAATCTCAGCAAAATATGTCAAAGTATTCCTTTTGATAATACTAAAATAGTCACCTTTATCAGTAGAAAGCGTAGGGGAGGTGGTGCCAGATCCCTCTTTAGAACAGCTGTAGCGTTTGTACTGCCCGGAGAGTCTGGGGATCCTCTCTGTGGGTGGACTGCTGCCTTCTGGGTATTTACACAGCAGTCGGTCTGACAGGACAGGGGAGTTGTTGTCATAGGGAGACACCTCTCCACTTGACGCTTTGATGGAGTCATTGGATAAGCACCTGTCAGTCAGAGAGAGAGACGCTCTAAGAAGACCTGGCTCGCTGAAACAAAGAACAACATGAAGGGTATAAGTACAATGCATACGACTAAAGGGAGCATACTCATTTTAATCATTTGGACGGCACACACACAATTAGGTGGAAACTCACGAGTACTGAGAGGCCTTCCTCCGCAGTAAGTAATCCACTACATCAGGATCAGTTTCTTGCACACTCCTCAGCACCTCGTTCTGCAGGTCAGCAGGAACCTGGGAGAATTAAAAGCCAGTTACACTGAAGCTCCACACAAAGAGATTCAGCAACAAAGTGCCTTCTATTATACATGAATTCCACTGTGCCTTAATAATTATTCACACTTCAAGTAAATCCAAACAACGACAGAGTTTATACTTCTCCAGAGGCGCTGTATACACTGAACAAATAACAGCATTACACCAACAATGTTATGATGCCTATATTTACATACTTTCCATGGTGCAATAGGCTACACGGTGTTTATATGGTACAAGGCAACAATAATTAACAGCAGTTTAGAAAAGCAGAACTAATGACACAGAGCTAATGTCTGATGAGCTTTGTTTTGCCCCCTGGCTTCCTTAACACATCATTTTACTTGAATTAATGCATTTTCATAAAAAGTAGAAAACATTATGCAGAGGAAGATCTTGCCCTTGCTCACAATTTTTTTTTTCTTCAAACAATACAGAGGCTGAAGTGACAGTGAGGCTTTCCTTTTTTTTGACATGAACACAAAATAGTATTCATTGATCTTAGATTTCACACAGCTCAGGGGAGAACAACTAATTGCATTATATTCTGTATTGCTGTGACACCGCTTTGTTCATTATGTTAGTACACTCTATTAAACCTAACAATCACCCCTACGAGGAGACCTAAGATATTGTGTGATTAAGCCCTGTTCTGTATTCAACAATTCAAATGAAAGTAAGGATAACTTACCATAAACAGTGTCTCATATGTATTGATCATCTTTTGGACCACACCGATGATGGCTGTGCTCTCTTCTGCGCGGGCAAAACTCTGGACAGCAAACTCTTTGTCTGAGTTTTTTTGCTTGTGGAGGAGATTGGGTCCGAAGATGGTTGCTAAATTGAGTGATGTCATCTTGTTTCCAGTCATCTAAAGAAAGGACAGATTTTATTTGTTGGGACATTATGACTTTATGTTTTAATTTAGTGGATGACACGACTACAGCCACAATAATGGAAGAATTCCAGTGCCTTTTCCACATGGTATAATTTAAGTATGTTAATTTTACCATATAAATTGAAGTAATGTATTACTTCAATTTTTATCTATAGGTTTAAGCAAAACAAATATTTTACAGCAGATTTGTTAGTAAACAAAGTCCCAGCAGAGGTATTATCTGCATTTAACTATATTTGACCCCTGCAGTTACAATACATGTTTTCTAAACTCTAAGTATTTATATAAAAGTCATAAATGGAGCTAAATTACCTTAAATGTTCTTTTAATCGACCCATGTGGATCAAGCACAGTAATGAAAACTCTCGCACGAGTAATTATGGCATTTTAAGAGTCTTTTGTTGTAGATATGCAAACTCTCCTTGGCACCCTGCACATGTTGGGAATGTGCCCCGAACACAGGCCTGCCACCATCAATAAGGCTGGCCTTCTATTGTTCAAATAAACCAGCAGACCTCTGCTTCACTGTTACAGTATGGATGCTCTAGGACCGAGGCCAAGAACAAGCTGCTGTATATCCCTGGGAAACAATTAATCTCCATTGTGACCATTAGAAAAGCAAGAATAATATGGAAAGATGATCATTACAAGAAAGAAAAGTAGGAAAAAATACTGTTCTGTTCTGTAGTTGTAAATATTTATGCTGAAATAACTGTTTCCCAATATGTTATGCTTTCCTTACACTTCTTGTTGTTTGCAAAACATGAACCGGGGGAATAAATTACGAGCGAACAGTATGATGTATGTAGAAACACTGTGTTAGCGAAGCGTGGTTAATGTTGGTTGTACATCATTTAATCCTGATACCCACAATGGATCATCATGCATAATGCGCTGCACTTTGGCACATCGCTTGATTCAAATTAGAGGCTGCAGGTGTAACAAGCATCTGCCTTACTGCCTTCAGATGGCTGATGGGATTCATCACAATAACATTAAACTTGTAAACCGTTTATTTATGTTTTCAGTGATAGCTGCTCATTTTCTCATAAGAGTTTTTTGTACATGCCGGTGGAATAAAAACAGTCAACATATGTGAAATACTGCCAATAGAGCTGCTCCAAGCTGTTCATCTCAATACAATGGCAACATATCAACACCTTGTCTTGTACCCACTTGCCTACATGTAAATCTCATCTCGTTAGGCCCGAAATAATCAGGTGTGTGCACTTGTTTTCATGCTGCCTTAAACCAGGGCGTGAACAGTTTCTTTACCTCCTGTCCGTCATTCTCACGGCGGTGTTCAGCATGTGCAGCCACAGTAGACAACAAGCAGAGGAGGCGCTGCAGCGTGTCGCTGTTACAGGGAGGCAGCAGAAAAATCAGCAGTTGGATGGCACTCTCTTGGTCTGAACAATCCAGCACTGCAGTAAAAAAAAGGCCACATCATTGTCATGAATAGTCCATTTTTTAAATAATATTTTACCAACCATTCGTTATTTTTTGCTTGAGCATACAGTATGTGCTACTCACAAATTGTGTTGATGAATGCTGTGTAGAGTTCCCGTGTTAGCAGTGGGTCAGGCATGTCTCTGAGGAACTCTTTCAGCAATGCAGCTACAACATGGACACTGTGCTCCTCGTCCAACCGTACCTCCCAACCCTGGTCAAAGTCCTTGCGAAGCTGCATTAAATATCGTGACAATTATTACAACAAATAATTTAGCTCATAGTCAGATCAATTTATTTAAGTGCAAATGTGCTGAAGCTAACCAGCTGGCATTGTACCTGTCGTACTCTCTTCTTTGAACTCCCGACACGGAAAATTCCCACCGTCTGTAGGCCTGTAAGAAAAGAGAAGGATGCTTTTACACTGCCAATTATGTGGTTAATATTCTGCATTCAAATGGTATGATTCACAGAGTAATGAGTTACTGACTCATACGTTTCAACAGGGATGAAGGTGACATTTCAAAAGCATATATGACACACTACAGTATTTGCATCATTCTTTAAAGAATTTGACTTTTCAGCTTGAAAATGTGTACCGTATTTCTCCAGATGCTGGCAGCAGAGATCCACCACCCTGGGCACCTGTCTGTAGATAGGGTTGAGGCTGAGCTTCTTGTCGTGGTGCTTTTTACTGTTGCCGCCTGCCTCCGCTGGCAGAGAGAGCTGAAGGGCCTCCAAGAGCCGAGACTGGTTATCATCTAGATCAGTGATGCAATCCACAGATACTCCGCCCTGTCAAGCAGATGGGAAACTATCATACAGTGACAGTTATGATAAATTGCCAGTCAAAAGATAACCATTGAGTGAATATCCAAAAAGGTCACATATTCCCAGAGAACTGTGCAAGTGTAATCAGACAGACTTCCTGAAGCGTGTTGGGTTTATCGACCTACCCTCCTGCGTGTCCGGGGGGCTGCGTCTGGCATGCTGAGCAGAGGTGATTCAATAGGGGTCTCAGAAGTAGAGCTGAGGGACGAATTGCTGCTGGAGATATCCCTGTTTCCCCTTTTTAGGCTGGAGTTGAGGTGGAGGAAAGATAGCATCAATTCAGTAGGGTCACTGTGCTCCTCCCGCGGGGCATCGTGCCGTCGCTTGTGTGATCGGTCGTTGGATATGACCTGAGACAACGGTATGCCAAATGCCTGGGGCGAATTCTCTGTGTGAGGGGGAAGGGGAAGACAGTTAAAGTTTGTCTTGTTAGCTCCAAGTCAACTGGAGGGTGTTGAATTAAATCATGCTGTGTCAGAGACAATACTATGTTAAACCTTGAAGCTTATATTTTCTGTACTAAGCACCTCGTGTTTGCGTATTCTTTATATTCAACATTGATCTTTGCTAAATGTCGTTTAAAACTAATATGACAACTGAAATGCCTGCAGTATTCTGTACTGAACACACAGTCAATATTCAGAGTGAGAGAGTACATACTTTCTGAAGGGCCTTTGTAAACAAAAGGGGAGAAGAGGAAAGAGGGGGCTGGCCCTGCTGGAGGATGGGCTGTAATGAATGAGCCACCACTTAAGATTGTTTTTGTTATTTCCCTGGACTGCCTGGCTGACACAGAACATCAGTTTGCTGCCAGATTGTTGCAGCGGGCGAGGCGGTGCGGTGGTGGAAGATCACAGTTCCCTCTGAGACTTTTTTCTACCGTACTGTAGATTCTAATCAGTCAGTGCTTCACGGGTATCAACAGCTGAACATGTCTGCTTCAGCGGGTCCTTACAGCTTCAGCCAAACGGATCAAAGAGTATCTTTCAAGTGTCAGAGGCTGACTAGATTAGAAACTAGAGGAGAATAAACTGAAAGGACTCACTGGCTCTCACACAGAGCTAAACAAAATAATTGTTTATCTGTGCTGGTTTGGAAAGTCTAACAAAAATACAACTGAGTTTGTTCGAAACTCATCTAAAGATACTTTGGAAAGTATAAGGAGTTTTCTCAGTCCATCCCACATTACCTTTGTCTCTGCTCTTTTCCTTAGATAGTGCATCCAACTTCAGCCTTAGTGACCTCTTGTGCTTGTGGCCATCTGAAAAGAGGGAGAGGTTTCACAGGTAAATAAAGAGCACAAGTAAACCAGATGATTACTCAGCACAAAAGAGCTGAATGCAAACTGACTGCTAAATAATTGTCCAGACAAAAACATGGTGTTTGAATGATAAACCCTAACACAGGTGTACAACATATTTTTGAAACATGTATTGCCTTTAACAATGCCATATTGTTCGAAAAGTAAGCAGTAACACACTGCTGATAGAACAGCAGTACGGTGATTACGAGAACGGTTAAGTGTGCGTGTATCATGTTTTATTACATTTAGGGATAGTGATGTGGCAGCCAAGGTCGCGATCCCGAAGCAGTCGCCTGAACGCCACGTCCTTTAGGCGAACCCTCTCCAACTCTGAGAGGCTTTGCAGAGGGACTGGCTTCAGGCCAACACTACATCCTGACACCCTGTTCCAGGTGAAATCACCCTGAGGACACACACACATCACATCATCAGATACAGTACATTTATCAATGCTGTCACCTTTTAAGTGCATGAGCAATCACACCCTCTCTGTTTGTATGAACCGACACCTCGGCTTCACTTGCCAGCTGAAAGCCATGACATCGTAAATCATCTTTTGTTTCATATGAGAAAGTGACACTGTAATAACTGTTTGTTTTCACATATGACTAGATCGTAGAACTTTCTCGATTAGCACATAGTATTTGTGCTATTTCACTTTGACTTTTTAACAGTAGTAACACTATCCAGCAGGATTTATGTTAGCACCAATTGGGCAGGTTGTCTAGAGAAAGCAGCAGGAAAACTGATTATGTAGATTATCCTATTTTACAAGTCGCAAAAATATGCTTATAAATAATGCAAACACACTTTACTCTTAAATGTACAAATACCTCATCTTAATTCTGCCCCTACTCGACTCAATAAAGTGCATGGCCTGAATATAATCAGGGAGCACACTCCACTGATTTCCGAATAATTTATCATCAATCTAGATAAAAAACAGTATATAAAACAAACTTTGTTGGTAAACATTGCTACAGATGAGCCATTCTGAAGATTTATTTCTGTGGTAATGAAAGGGCAAATACTCTGGTCTGAAATCCTCCACCTTTGAGCATCTCCATGCTGGAGATTAGAGAGCTTTGATCCAGGACGGTCAAGCCAATCATATGAGCCATGCTCCAAAGAGGCTTAGTAACTCATTATCAGGATAAGGCTTACACTAACGTGGCTAACTCTTATTAAATCAGAATAAGGGATTGTGCTAAAGTAGCATGCTATTACACACACAGTTTGACAAAGTGCAGTATAAGTGAGCAAAACAATTTGAAATGACAATTTTCTTTGGCCATTGGTTTACTATACAAAGTCAGTGGTCACAAAAAAGCAAAAGTAAGCATCATCTCCAGCCATTAATATGATTACGCAACAGTAACTGTGTTTACGGTTTGTCCCCATTTGTCTTGCAATTTTATTAAATTCCGGAACAAGTGCAATTGCAAAATACAGTCATGTTTACACATATATTTGTCAGACATTCCTCTAGTGTGACTATATGGGAGTGGACATGTCCTTCTCATCTGATGATGGGTGAGTCGTGTTTGTTACCACAGTTTCTCTCTGACAGTGAAGTCATTTCAAATGTAACTACGTCTTTTAAGTATTGCCAACTATTGTGGACATCATTGTAATGCAACAACCCTTTACAGTAGCTATTTCATAATCACAGTTTTGAGAATGTGTCATGTCAAGACATGATGTTTAGTGCACAATGACTTTGGTACAACTGTCAGAAAATGGATCAACAAATCAACACAGCTATATCCTTATATGCTTTACCTTCAATAAGTTATTTATACTTGTTACAGTGGTAAAAAAGACACACTAAAAACAGCTGATATCAGTTGGTACAAGAGCAGTCAAATGCTAGAAGTTACAATTTATTTTTGCACTGAGATCTTGATTACTACGGTCATTGATGAAGCAAGTACTTTTGAAACCTAAAAGAAAATATCAGATTTGTCCTAGCTGCCTTTCTACAACATAACATGCCATCTGAACAGAAAGAACTTAAAATTGCCTGTTTCTGAATTCCTAATGTTCCTTTGCTCTTTGTATTCATTATTTCCATACTGTTACAAAAATCCAGCAATGAAGTAACCATACCTACTGAAATGTTTTTTGGATGTTTATCCTTGGCCTCCCCTAATTTTAATGTAAGGCCTTGTTGAAACCCAACTCTTTTGTTAGAGCTCCCTGGAATACAATGAGAGGAAATGTGCAAAGTAGTTCATACAATAAAGCGAGATTGACAAATCAGATTACACTAATCAACCACACTTGAACTAAATCCATTGATGTGACAATATTCCTCAATGCTCAGAAAAGCCATTCAATGGAGACATAGTTGGAGAAGATTTCCACAAAAGCCCCTACACAACAGTAAGCTATGAATTCAAAGTTTGGAAATGTTTAAAATGCTTTCGATTGCAGACATTTTAATAGTCGTGCCTTTACAATGTTGGCAAAACCATATAACATTAGGGTGAAAGCTTGTAATGACGAATTAAACACCAAAACTCCAACAATAACATCCTCTAATCCTAAATAAATACTGCAATTGTGATCTAATGTACAATCAAGACTGTATAAAAATGTCTACTATATTGTCTTTGCTATCAGGGTCATAGTATAAAATGTTTTTGTAGGACTGGACTAATAACAACAACTACCAAAGTAGACTTATTAATAATGGCACAATGGTAAAGTGAGTGGAGAGGGGTGATCGAGTACTCTGCAGAAACACAGAATATTCATGAGCTGACTAGGAGGGAGTTTAAAGAGAAATAGACGGATTAGAAAGACATTAATTCATGTGTCCACACCTCTTTCCAAACACTATGTTGACAAGACATTATGTTTACGTCTACTCGTAACTATTTGCTCCACTTTTGTAAACTATTTGTGATACCCGGAAGCCTTAAGAGAGACACCAAATTATACATTTTAAAAACTGCCAAGTTACTGAAACACCCCGAAAACAGCAACTACTCACAAGTTTGGTGTTGCTTCGCTGGAGAATGGGATTCCCCATTACAGAGACTCAGGTCGCCACGGAGGAGAAGTGATCCCTAGACTTGCAGACCACCACTAAAACCAGACGTCATACATCAGCACTCATAGCCTGGAGCTCAGAAAGCGTGTAGTTAAAAGAGGAATGAGTTCAGCCACTGATTTACTTCACTGTGACAGACGCAGTCCGAAATGAATAACATTACCGCTGATTGATGGATTGGGTCAACGGGACGGGTCAGTAGCTACTCTTAATCAGGTCAAAAGATAACAAAAAAGCCCGTCTGAGGACGTTAACTGTAGAGGATATTTGTACCTGTAACTTAGGTAGGCAAGACATCCCGTTTACGTAGGGCTCAGTAATTCCAAAACTAATGTAGCCTACTGTATCGAAAGGAAGTAGCACATGGTGGTGATTTTGGTAGCAACATTATAGCGTCTGGCAGTTTAAACGTTCACTCAACAAAAGTTGAATGGAAACTAATTCTCCCGGTTTTATTATAAAAACTACAATACCCATGAGCCTCAGCCACCGTTGCCCTGGGGAACAAGCCAAATGCGCAAATTACATAACTGACTTTACCTAAAGTTTCAGCCTACTTCTACTCAACTAAACTTTGCAGATATAGTTCTGATAAACAATATGATCAGCACTTAAATACGACTTTAGTCTTGTGAATTAAATTCACATGCTACACAGCAGTAAAATAATTTATAAAAATGTGTTCCACCTTTAATAAACACATCAATAATTATAATCAAAACATATCATCTTGTGAAATGGGCCAATCTGCATAATTAGTACTTTTACTTTTGGTACTTTAAGTACATTTAGATCAGGGGTCTCAAACTCAAGGCCCGGGGGCCAAATCCGGCCCGCGACTTCATTTTATGTGGCCCCGCAAGAGCTTGCAAAGAATATAATACGTTTATTATACGGTTACATGCCACTTTACAGAAGCAGGTTGCCCATAAACTACATGTCCCACAATGCATCTCGTTTTGTGACATGCACACTGAAGAGACTTGCAATTATTTGCCCTGGACTTCTGCTTTCAGACGTAGTTAATTACTAAGTTATTATCCTATCCGATAATAATCCAATTCAGAGGCAATAATGTCATATAATACATTATTTTATATATATATTATATATTTATATAGTTACAACCGGCCCTTTGAGTGCAACCTTTATGCGAATGTGGCCCGCGATGAAATTGAGTTTGACATCCCTGATTTAGATGCTTTATTACTTTTACTTAAGTAGCATTTTACAGTATTTTTACTTGTAATAGAGTATTCCTACAAGATCTACTTTTACTTAAGTACAAGATCTGCGTCCTTCTTCCACCTCTACATCTCAGATAAATAATTTAAAACCCGTTAAATCATTACTTGCATCATTACTAGAAACCATTGGAGGTAAGTGAGAAAATATATTTTGTATTTTGTTTTGTGTGATTTTGGGAACTGACTCACAGCCTGATAATGTGTTATCACAAATATGTTGACAGCCAATTAATGACAACTAATATTAGCTTAATTAGACAGTTACAATTCAAATAGAATGCTTAACTATTTATGGATTGCAGTTTGAGACTGTTTGGTTTTCATTATAGTAAAGTAAGTAAGTCTTCCTGGAAGCACAATTAACAGAGCTAAAAATACATTTTGAGTGATGGTGCGATTCCATTTAGATGCTTTATTTGCTGTAACTTGACATGAGAAAGGTGTCAGGAAAGCACAGTCTACCACCAAAACAGTCCTGATAAGAGGTCTATAGGCAAAAATAGCTGAAAACAGATGTGCAAGGGGACCGATTAAAGATCTTTACAATGGCAGCAGACTATTTGACCTGTATCTCACACAGGGAAGCCATACTGGCAGTCACCCCCCAACAATGACATTCAAGTACCTCCCTCTGCTTGATGTTTTAAAACACCTGTACTTGAACAATATCAGATGACATTTCTTTAGAATTGTTTTTAATTATGTGTGAGGTAAGACTAAAGACAATTTTACAACTTTGTTTGGACATTTGTGTTCTTTTCACCTCTGGATTAGCTTTAAGTGGTGTATGCTTCCTGGAATGAGGTTGTTAATGCAATGCAGGGTGGTGATAAACAGGAAGAAGCATGTACAACAAAAACAAACTATTTTAAAAGGGATGCTAGGAATAGAAATAGTCAATGACTTCAGGGTTAACGGTGTGTTTGCTAATACATGAAAACAGTAAAGCTCCATAATGAAGTCTCTAATGGTTAGATAACTTATACCCTAACATAAGTACTGTATACATGTTAGACATTTGAACACAGATGAGAGCACATCAGTTCTCATGGTCTTAACACAAGGTAAATTAAAAAAGACAAATACATCAAAATGTTATTAATATAATTATAATACCATTAGTTTAAATCAATATCAGTTGCACATGAGAACACTTTGCACAGCAGCTGGGACAGGTGCAGCTTGGACTCTTAATATCATATTATCATACATCATAACATATATTGCAAGCAGACCAGCAGCTGCATCAGCCTGTAGAAAGGATGACATTTCCATCATGTTGACTACAATTAGATTTCTTCACAAGAAGTAGTCAAAACGGCAATCAAATTCTACATGTCCAATGTTTTTGGAAAATCACTTAGTCCTTTGAAATATATCCCTAGTTGCATTGGCATAGGTTTTGTTTAAAAATGTTAGAGAGCACACTGAAAGACAAAATACGTACACTTTGAGTCAGTATCTGTGTTTTTTAAACGTACTATTGATACTTACAAAGTCAAAGTCAAAGTCAGCTTTATTGTCAAAAATTCTACATGTGTTATACATCCAGAAATCTCGAAATATCGTTTCCCGCAGTCCTACAGTGTGACAACAAAACAAAAAGGGCCTAGATAACTGGGGTATACAGTTTAAAATGTCAATAATATATTTAAAGTGTTCAAAGTACAGTTTCAGTGCAGTAGCAGCGGAGATGGGCAGAAAAGTGACTGGTGCTGGATGAGGGAAGGTTGTGTGTGTGTACTGTGTCTGAGTCTCCGAATCTGACATTTTTGGAAAATATGCTGGATTTTAATTGATCTTTCCTTTATCATTTAACCCAGTTAATATGTTTTTGTGAGATTTAGGTGGCTTTGTAGAGTGTCCATTAAGCACATTCTCCTGCAGGCCATCTCTCCTGCATGGTGCGCTGGGGAATGCAGATGACATTCCTTCTAAACACTCCAACAGCACTTTACTCTCAAACTTTTCTTTCTCTGCATCATCAAATCATTTCAAGGAGCCATGGGACATATCCATGTGTTTTTTCAAATGTGTAATATAATAAAGCTAAAATGTCTATAGACATTTCAAAATACAAGTTTAATAGCATTCAAAATGTTAATGTACATTTAAAGCTGCATTGATCATCAATGTTATGGTATAACCATTCAGAATAAACAAACCCCAGTATAGTTAAGCGTACTTTGAATCCCAGCGAAAAACTGTGAAATGAAATGAAATGTTAAACACACGAGATTGTTGACGTGATATACTATATTCAATGTTAAAACTAAAGCTTATGGGACAGGATAGTAATGTACATTTTATAATACTCGCAATTGCTATAGTAAGAACTTAGTTCAATACAAAATGTTCTTGGGTGCTACCTGTTAAGCCCTAATCTTTGTCCCAGTGATTAATGTCCTAATTTGGTCTCATTACTGCAACAGTATGAATGGCTCCCTCTAAAGGCTTTAGACGTTGCTGCAATTAACTGGGTCCCCAAGAGAAACCTGAGCAAGTTGAGATATATTTATTTGCATATTTGATCTGGCTGTTAAGGCTGTTAAGCTTCAATAAAACATTTTCTAAAGAGTTGTGCATTTTATCAAATTAATTAATATAATATCACACACCCAACAAACAAAATGTAAAATAAAACGAGATTGAAACACTGTTAAAATGCTAGGTCTTGAGTGAGGGAGATAACAAAAATGCAATATTTTCCAAAAGCTCTTTATATCCAGCTTGTCTAATAAGAGCCCAAAATGAAATAAACATCAGCACAAATAAAGCCACATGTGACTGTAACCAATGCAGGGCACTTATGTGGATCAGAGAAAGGATCCACCAGTCATATTAAACAGTTAATGACTCTCTTATGGGCAGGTAGATGTAAACAGAAGATCACTACAGATCATTGGATAACAGGTAATGTTGCTTTTTGCCAGGAAAAGGCCTACATTAACCTTAAATACAGTATAAAGGTTGTTTGTCTGTTTCAATTATTTTCTTCAAACCAAAAAAAAAGTATGATCTGCTCTCCTAAAACTGCGTGGTGATCTACAGTATTTTCTCACCCAAAATTCAGCCTGTTGAATTGCCCAAAACAATGTTCTCTGGTGAACACATGTTTCTTATTGAATTACCAATTGCCCAACCCATTATTGTGTGTGACGGAACAGGAAACAAAGGGTAAAGACAAACATGTTCGCCAAATTAAAAATATTCCCAAGACTGTTCATACCATAATCTGTTTATATGATTCATACACTAGTGGTGTATACACTGGTGAAGGAAATGAACCGGGTCCCCCTGTTAAACATGAACAAAGCGCCTATACTGCACAGATTATCATGTGAACTGAGTGGATTTTTCAGTGGCAGCTATTGAGGCACTTATTACCCTTTGACTTACAAGAAGCTCTTTGATTAAATTGATATGAAACCACCACCTATTCCTACATCTAACCTACATTTTGTTTGCCCTCTCAACAGACCCTGGATGCTATGGCACTGCAGTCTAAAGCCAGCAGGTTTAGTTCCATGCCATGCAAACGGACAGTCTCCTGTTGGAAGAAATATGTGCCTGAGGGACAAGGATCAGGTCATGCTGCTCTACTGTGAGAAATAATGGTTGAGGCCTTCTTCACGTAAACCAGATGTCTCTGCTTTCAATCTCAGCTCAGACTACTGAGACCCCGGGTGAGTACGCTTATGCACACAGTGATATAAACCTATGGAAAATACAAAGGCACTTGTAACATAGATCAAAAATACCACTCTGACACTCCTTTCTAAACAAGGGGCAGTTTTAATGCCAGGATCCTGCCACAATAAGTAATGGGTTGGTGATCATTTGAATTAAATACAGTCTTATAACAGAACATTTCCTAGGCTAGAAAACAAATCTTTATTAGAATATACTATGACCAAACACATTGCAACAGTTGATTCATTGTGCACTCGTCTTTAGCACGCCCTGGCACCAGTTATGTCTTCTAAATAACCTGAAGTTGCTTTTGTGATATAGAGTGGCGAAGTCCCTCCCCTTCCGGTTGAGCTCCATGGGACCTTATTTCGGAAAAGTTATGCATTGAAGTCAATGGAGAGAGAAAGATTATCTTTCGATCCCGTTTGAATTGTGCCACGAATTACACATATGATGTTTGTCAATTTAAAAGATAATTTTACAAGTCAAAAAAATTAAAATGTGTCGTAAAACTGTGAAGTAACACTTTTTTTGTGTGAAACCGCTCAATGAACTACATCTCCCGTCTCGCACCACACACCAAGACGGCCGTGACGTTGGCACATTTCACTTCTTTCTTTCAGAATGAGGCGAAAAGTATTAAAAGAGGTGAAAATCACTACAAGTCTGGGCATGTTGAAAGCTGTACATACACAAAAGGGGAGTTAGTCGGTTCCGTAAGAGCCAGCATGCAGGACCGGGATTCTGGGATTTGTAGTCTTTCTAGTTGCGTATTTTTCAACAGTCTTATAACAGTTTTACGACAAACTGTGACTTTTTTGACATGGAAATTATTTGTTAAGATTGACAAACATCATATGTGTAATTTGTGGCACAATTCAAACGGGATCGAAAGATAATCTTTCTCTCCCCATTGACTCCAATACATATTTTTTCCGAAATAAGGTCCCATGGGTCGGAAGTATGGGCGTGACTTTGCCTCTCTATACTCTTTGCTAAGCACAATAAATATACCATACTGTACTCTGGATAGCATTCAAGAAACTAACTACAGTAACCTGTTCTTTTACAAGAGGCCTGGACAACCTGATTTACAAGACATCTAGTAGACTGTATCTCATAAAAGGAGAGTCTTGCAGACATGGGGCTGTTATGGGGCCGAGGTGCAGCAGTGTTTTCTGCAAAGGGGGAATAATTGTCAGACTGACTTCACTAATGTTGTTGCACGGTATCTTGGATACTATTGTCCCTCAATGAACTGCTGGCTAGATATTTGCACACCCAGAAAATGTGACTTTCATTACAGACTTGGAGTTTCACTACAGAAAGTCTCTTACTTTCTGTCAGTTTAAGCCGACAGCGTGGTCATGTGATATTTAAGGAAAGATATCACACCCCAGACCTCAGCTCAACTGGCTAGAGTTGTTCTCAATGGCATGTTGGTGCTTTAGAAATATTGTAGTAGAGCTGTACTATCTATAAATACCCCCTCAAGTTATTTGTGTCTTTGTCAATGTTTCTGAGGTTTTTATCCGCATTAGAGTTAACATTTTCCATTTTAACGCTTGGCAAAAACTTGGCTGTAGTGTAGCTCTCTCGGCATAAAGTGTAGGTAGCAAACAAGCACTCCCCAAAGTAATACATCATATTAAATGTTCTCTGTGACACTGAGCTGTCTACAATATTAATCAGCTTCTTTCAGATTTACTGTGATTACATTTTTAAGGGCTCTGGCTGTAGGATCTGGGTGTCTTGTTGATGATTGTAAGACAGACCAGATACCTGGTATTCATTACAAGCCTATTATAATGTCAAGTCGAATACATTTCCATTATACTAAACAAACAGTGTTACCATGAGGACCGACTACAGCACAGCTGTCTTACATTATGAACATGTGACACTGCAAGTACCATACATGTAAAACATATGTATCTTTATTAACAAAATAAGTGACACAAATGGCTATGGTAATATATTTAAAATATATGTTAATGCGTTTTCCGTCTTCAATGAGATTGAATACTGCACTATGGACATTACTATTCTTTAATGTGTCCAAGCCCTTATATGCAGCAACAGGTAATTTGTTTCCTTTGATAATATAGAAAGGCTGCTATACCAAAAACTGTGTAAACCACATTGACTCTGCTTTGTGGATGTCATACATTCATCTCTGAGGCTAAATAAATAAATACTTGAATAAATCTAGAAAGCTTTTGCTTTTCTTTTTATATGTGATAACCAAAAAAGCAAGTAAAAAATAGCCTAATTGTGCATAATTGTATCATATTGCTGTTTGCCACGTTTGTACTTTTGTCCAGCCAGAAGCTGTATTGCACAGGACAAAATAAATTCACACAGCTTCACACATTTCTCCAATACTCTACCTTAAGAAGTTCAAATTGGAGTTAAGCCTAACTGGCCGCTTGCCAAATGTGACAGACTTTTCCAAAAGCACCTCTTGTAACATTAACAAGTTGGCACAAGCAAAGGCTTGCTGACATTTGAAAGAAATTAGTTGAGTCACTTTAGTTGTTCAGTGATGCAGCTACAAAGCCATAGTACACTGGTCACGTATGAAGTGTATTTGTTTGTCATGAACTAGTCATGGACCTGGTTATGTTGCAATTGTGGGAAGGAAATTACCCACAATGAAGCTTTTCATTTATTTTAATAAAATAATAATAATTGCATGAAAAAAATGAACAGTCAAAATGTTTGAAAATGTGTTTAAGATTAAAGGGAAGTGCAGACAATCCTGCTTGGCTACATCATCCTTTAGGGAATTCTAGCCACTTCCGGAATCTGGATACAGCATTTCTACAAAGCTCAAGTTCTGCTCTACAATGTAACGAATGCAATACGAAAATAAGTTCAAAAGTGGGGACAAATCTACATCGAATTTGAGCAAAGTTTAGAGATTCTTTCTCTACTGTATGCATCTTTAAAACTGTATTGCATTCATTACAGCCCTAAGCATCGTCACGATATTTCAACACAAATAAAGTCTATCATCCCTGCCTGCGACCCGATGTTAAAGCATAAACAAGAGTACAACTTTTTTTGGTAACACTGGCTTTCTGGATGGTGCCTGACATTTAAGGCGATCAACAACAGTCCTCTCCGGTCACTGACCTTATGCGATGTCTCCTCAGCTTCGGTCCCATAATGTCTCATCAATGCCGGGTCCAAGCTCCTGGTCTGCCTCAGTCTCCGCTTCGAAATAGTTTTGGGGCTTAGCGAGCATGAGAAAACACTGCTTAACAATCCTTGGGCGGACATTGCTCCTTAAGCTTCTCGGTTTGTGATTAAAGAAGATAATTATACATCTGCTACAAGTCCAAAGTGATCGCAGGAGCAGCACCTTCTGTCAGCTGCGGCAGGTCCCCAGCGCGTCACCATGCTGAATTATGAAATCCGCGCGTCTGGAGTCCCTGCTCGCCCCCCTCCACCTCCACCTCTCCCCCCCCCCATCCACCTCCCACACACTCTGACTCAGAACTTCCTACTCTTCCTACTCCTGGTTTTTAATAAACACTAATTGAAAGTTAATTTCCCCAAACATCCACAAAAACAATGAAGCATACAACAGAGACCTTATATCAAAATTCCTTTATTTGTGCGTGGGTGTGTCTATTTAAGCAAGACCAGCTGTTCAATTAGAAATATGCATCACACATGTCAGTGTACATATAAGGTAATCAAGTTTTCAAAACAAATGCAAATGACCCACTATAAATAAATACATATTCAAGTACAGCTCTTGTATTTATGTGATTCTTGAAATCCAGCCAGTGTAAAAATCAATAACCCTTTCAAACAATACATTGCAAACTACAATTATGGATCTGAAAATTAGATTATTTACCATATTTACCATAATGTATACTATATCACAGTCATTGTTAGTGAGCAACCTTTAAACATTTAACGTAAGAGCTTGTATTGGGACAAAGAGGCATATTCTCTCAATAGCATCTGTGTATATAATGCTGCATCTTGTTATACACTGTATGACATTATCAGTTTGAAGCTAACCGGGTTGGTGTAGTTTAAACTTATTTTAACACTTCTTTAAAGCAGAAATGGCAACTTCAACTAAAACCATTAGCTCACTTTTGTTGAATCTTATTAGACCCTCATGACAGACACTTTTAACAGACCTTGCCTAAACTCACAGTCTCTTTTGACCACACTGCATTTTTTCCTCACCGTAGGCGGTTGAGATACTTGGCATGTAGTGCCTTGGGAGCATACCCTTCCTGTGGGAGCCCTGGGGAAGGGACCTGTGTGATAACATGACATGTGAACCAGCACTGTATGGCCACGATAAGGAATCATCAGATACCAGAGTCTACCAAACAGACAGGGGAAGTGGTGATAAGAGGGCGGCTTTGCGTTTGATCCACTTATTTGGTGATGGCGAAGTTTGGAGTAAGACTAGCAGATTCCCATCAGACTTCCCGTTGTGTCATTTCTCAGTGGCATAAGTTCAGCCTTGAGATTTTACATCCACTCACCATGAAGGATGTCAGAATAAATGTTTGACTCACACAGGGCATTTTTGTGAGCTTTTGGAAAACCTCCCAAAATAGTATTGTGTTTGGTTTTAGATACTTGCTTTTATACTTTTAATAGAACGTTAGAAAGTCGTGGACTCGTGGGACAATTAATGGATTTCTGATTTCGTTGAATGTAGTTCATATGAATTATAAACAATGATCTTGATCAGCTGAAAAGCTTTCCAAGAATCACTCTGTGCAGTGTAGAGTTTGAGAGTGAATATAATGAGCAGTATGTGCAGGGACGCTTGTGAGATTGCTGTCTCACTGGAACCATATGGGATTCTGCGGATGAATGTGGGAGGTAATCATTGCTTGTGATTTATTTGGTCAATACTCTACTTCTATTACATTCTGAGGGAAGTATTAGAAGAAAACAAGACAGGGTATTTTAGAGCGTTAAGAATAGATTTCTGCATGTGTGTTAAGACCTGTAATCTAAATATGCTAAACACAGTGCTTGTCCACAGTTGAAAATAGATGACATATTTTAATGATTTTCTAATGCTTAACACACTGGGCACTTGCCACATCCGGTTAAAATGTTTTACCCTAGGAGGAATTGGTTATTTCTGAAGGCAATTTAGTGCGAGGCACTGACTCTTTGTGGAGTTGACAGGCTGTGAATGACTGTATGTGTTAGCATGGCATAGATAAGCTCAGAGAAGATATCCTCATTTTTTGGAACAATCCACTAGATGGCAGTAGTACACAATCTGCTTCTTTAGCATCAACTGAGTCACGTTTCAACCAACTAAAGACTGATTTGGAGAATATACCTGTGTAGTGTTGATACCATGATTAAGCTGCATGGGGGTCCAGGAGGTAAATCGTGTTGCTGGACTCCTAATAACTTCCTGTTCAGCCCTTTCCCTGTGCACTGCAGTATATCTGTTAAACAATATTGCTTTTTGATAATTAAATTAAATTAGTTTCATCTTGTAAGTACATTTTTGTTAAATGTTTCAACAGGGCCTCAAAATCAGGTAGTATAGCAGGACACACATTAGGCCTTACGGTGGGATTCTTGTGCCAGTGAATATGAGCCCTATATTCCCTTTCCCGATGCCACACTCAAGACAATATTATACTGAAGGTAACCCTGCTGAATTTGCTTGTATAATGAACATCTATACAACATCCCTACAACTATGGTAACAAATGTAAAACAACAACATTGCATAATTAGCCTAACTGTAGGCTAGCTGGTCAAATGCAGTTCCTATTCTCTAACACTTGTCTGTGCTGATGCACTGTCACACATACACAAGCAGCCCATGGCATCATAGTGTTATGAACCTTTAATGATACACATTAAAGAGTGAATCTGTTCTAGTGGGCACCAACAAGGGAGCACCTTTAGACATTTTTGTAATTCTGTTTTTGACACCTATTTCTCATCCATTAATATGTATGTATAAAGAGAGATAACAACCCTAAAAGCTACAATAAATGCCTCAGTTCTGACTAAAAATGTTTTAAAACAACCATTATCTAGGCAAGATATCTTATTTGATTGAATCACTGCCATTTGTTATTTTTTAAGGTTTCTGATGAGTAAAAATCATAACACCATAGCAGTGGGTCAGTCAGTAGGGGCTTGGACTGTGAGCCGTAGGGTCGCCGGTTTAAGTCCCCGAATAGACCTAAATATGGAGTGTGGACTGCTACTTGGAGAGGTCCCAGTTCACCTCCTGCCCTGCCGTGGTGCCCTTGAGCAAGGCACCGGACACCCCCCACCCCCCTCACTCCCATTGCTCCCCGGGCGCTGTACAATAGCTGCCCACTGCTCCTAGTAGACTCCTGGTACTAAGATGTGTTAAACGCAGAGGCCACATTTCACTGTGTGTGCTGTGTGCTCTGCATGTGTGATCATTAAAGAGGGTTTCATCCCTCCCAATTCAATTCAATTCAATGAATAATGTTCACTCAGTGAGTCATCCCAAATAATCCCATTATTTTCAGGGAAATGTAAATTCCAAGAATCAAACATCTGTATGTCTCCCTGCTGTAGATGTGTTCTTTGCACAAGTGAAAAACAATCCATTTGTCTTTTGGAACCGGAGATGTTGAAGACAAAACAACAATTCCCAATCCCTTTGGTAGAGTGCACCTATATCAGATTAGTGACTGCGATTATTACTCCGATTACATCTTACATTTGATTGCACTTCTTCTCTACACTGAAGGGGAGAAATGGGAGTAATGGTGAGAAGGAAATGCTATCTAGATGTCAGACAAGCACTTGATTTACCACTCACAGAAACAGTCTCTGCGTCAGAGTAAGGCCATGGCTTCTCACATTTCCACTCAGCATGATCCTTCAAACATTACTGGCCACAAGGTATTGATTTTTCATTCTTCTCAATATCCCATTGCCGTTAATATAATTTACACCAGACTATCAAGGAGACCTCCCCTCCCTTTACAGTACAGCCAGTATCTTCTAACCCACAAAGTGAGCCACTCGACGCTTGCCCTCCATTAGCTGCAGTTCTGAGTTTCTACCTGAGAGAAAAGACAGGGAAATTGACAATACAAGCAAAAGGGAGATTTGTGTTAGCGGAAGTTTGGACAGAAAACAAGAGCAGCAGAGGTGAGTCTGAGGCATTTTTATGTCTTTATTTCCCACCATTTTAAACATTTTGGACATCGGAGCGTTTCAATCATAAGGGGTTTGCAATATGTTAGGTCCCACACCCATCTTTTATTACATTTTAAAGGAATGTGCATATCAAATTGAATCTATAACTGCAAATTTGAGTGTAAAATCAATGTAAGTGAAAGTTGAAAGAGGTTGTGTGACATTTGAAAAGAGAGTAGTTTGTTTAGGACTGAGGTATGAAAAAGGCAACTCTAACTATGTCTACAAAAAGCTGTAAAAATAAATAATCTAAGTTTCTTTTAGACAATTTTTCACACAGTCCTAAAATACACAAAATCATTCTGTGAAGTGATAGCTATGATAGTTTGCATCAGTGTTAATAGATGACGGAAATCTGCAATAATATGTCAGTCAACCGTGATAACATGCAAATAACAATTATCTTCCATATCGTTAGGCTAATAATTATCCTAATCCGTGGCATTACAAATGAAGCTTGTTCTCACTGATGCTGGCTGATAGGCTTGGAGCCCAGCCTGCAGCAACACAGTGTTTCTGATTCAAGTGACAACGTCTGCTTGGTGACCTTAGCAGCTTTCCATGGGCACATTGATTTTTGTCCCACATTACAGATAATTGCTGGATGCTGTGAAATCTATCCTCCCAGGCCAGCAGGGAGGAGCTACTGCAGTGTTGACACAAGAGTAGCTATCTGATTTGAGGAATGTGATATCCTGCAATCTTTTTGACTGCCATTGACTTCTGTGTACTTCCTGTCTATGGTATGACTATATTTAACAGCTTATCAGGAGACTTGTTTTCATCCCTGTTGGGGCTGTTAGTGTTCTATTTTCTTACAGCCAGACCAAGAAATTATAATGATAAACAATATGCTAAAAAAAGTGTCATTAAAGGGGACCTATCATGCAAAATGCACTTTTTGATGTCTTTTATACATAAATATGTGTCCCCGGTGTCGGGGAACTCACGCAGCGTCAGAAAATAAAACCCTTTCTCTTTTCCTCCGTACCCAAATCTTTTAAAAACTGGGGTACAACGAGCGGATACAGATTTGCTGCCGATCTGACGTCAAATCGGCGGCGGACCCACAGAAAGTTGCTATCAGAAACAATGCCTGACGTGTTTTGGACGTAATATCGTGTTTGTTTACATTAGCAAGCCTCGCTAACACTCAGAGCTAACCTGTACTGGAGAGCACATGTGTTTAAAAAGCAGGAAATAAAAAAAGGAACTCACCTTGTGATAAACCCGCAAGAGAAAAAGCATTTGAGCTCCATACTGTTTCAGAAATAATCCTTGATGTGGTTTAGAACAGGATGGCGTTTTATCACAGCAGAATTTAACTTTATCTCCGGTATAATTCTGATCAGGCATTAGCTCCGCCTCCTCTTTATTTATTTTTCAAGCTAAGGACCCAAAATCAGCGTTTCTCTAACAGGGCTGCAAAAGAGGGGTATGAGCTACAATGGGTGATCTGTTTGGTATTTGAAGAAAAATACTTCACAGACATGTTTTGTATAGGTATGGCCCTACAATATATTTTTCCAATATAGCATAATAGGTCCACTTTAAATAGTGCACTTTTATGTTAATTTTTTATTTAAACAGCAAGAACACCTTTAATGAGAGCAGTGACTGTGTCCAACTCCTTTTAATGGCTTTCCAACTTGCTTAATTAATTAAGATTAATGACGCATTGGCATATCTTCTGTGGCAAAAAAGATAATTACCATGATTGTCTCCAAATATTGTAAATCACATTATTGGAATGAATGCAGTCGGCAGCTTTTACAAATAAAACTGTAACCTTAAGGGAGGGCCAAGTTGTAGCTCATATTATATTGATATGACTTTTCCTGTTCTGCATGGAGCAACTCTCATCATTTTATGCAAATGACTGCATCTACTGTTTGTTTTGCTCCATAAAGTAATGAAAAAGTGGCGTCCTTCCTGTTGTTATGTGAGGCACATATTTGCTTTGATGGACTGAAAATGATCTCGTATCTTTAGCATGCGGAAGTAACTGCAGCGTTTCCTTTTGGTTGTTTGCTCAGCTTTTATTTAACATTTGTATTCATTATTTATTCGAGAGCTTTGGGAGGTTTTTGTTACATGTGCCCTTAAGTGTGTTTTACTAATTTATCACAAAATGCAGCACTGCATGTTGCGATCGTATAAGCTGTCAGAGCAAATTGTTAAGAAGCAGCAAAACATTATTCTGAGTGAAACAAATGAGCCATCCACCCATGCACAGTGAACACAGTCAATCAGATGAGTCTCAAAACACACACTATCATTAATCATCGCTGCTTTGACCCCAAGACAACATGCTAAATGTGTTTCTTATCCATGCACTGTGTAGGGCTATTGCACTGTGAGCATCCCCTGTGCCCACTCTAAGTGGTGCGACCTGTGTCACGGAAAGCAGGCCACTGATGCAGCGCTGTGGCCCAGGGGCGAATGTTAGACCACATGATTGGATGGCTCCATGTGCAGTATTTATCTCGCAGAAAGGTCTGCTTTAACCTCACACAGCACTCCATTGTGACCATATGGCCATGCTCATCTACAGTATTTGCATAAAGAGGAACTATGCAATTTACGTTTTACAAATTACTGTAACAATAGCATGTTACTGTTACTATAGGAAGAAGTGCTGTGATGAAAAACACTGTCTTTGTTGTTATATAGGAAGCTGAACTTTCAGTTGTCATAGGCTGCTGTGTGTACATGGCATGGGATGCGTTATGCAAGCAGTTCTTTTTGCTTGCAGAAGCAAAGACACGTGCCTCTGTTCATAACTAATGGAAGACTGTGTATGCCATTCACGCATCAGAGATTCTGCATGGTATAATCCAGCATGAACATCATAATGTTAAAATGCCATGGCTTTATGGAAATTAAAAAAACAAAAAAATGACTTGATAAAAATATTCAATTTACGGTATGTATTATGTCAAAAACGCATTGCATTATACGATAGATGTTTGCAAACTACATTAGGGAATAAATGTATACCTGATGGTGCTGTATACCATTTAGGTTAAGGTCTAATTATGTGGTTTATATAGGATTAAGGTTTGCTTCTGTTGGGGGACAGTTGGCAGACAGATAGTGATAGAGTTGGGATTATGGTTGAAGCTTAATATTTAAGCTCTCAAGGATGATAAAACACATGGCATTTCCAAATGCATCGAGCAGGGATCCGATTAATATTTCAGATACTATTTGGTTGTTTTGCAAATGTTGTAAATAATACCATCAAAATAAAACTGATGTTTTTCTCAGCTGTTGGAAAATGTGTTTTGTCTCTCCTGCCACGAAATATAACAACGTCACAGGTGAATTTCATCCAAACCGAATATATTTTCCATGGGAGGCTTGCGCATTGAGGCAGCTTTAACCAGTACAGCACCCCATTGCAGTCCAGCTGTTCAGCATTGATCCCTCTGTGTTTTCTGATGCACTGGCCCGGAATGTGATGTTATTTCATTACTGAGGCAGAGGCGACAAGCTCGGTCTCCTCCCCCAGGGCACCGGCCACTCACTTGGACAAGGGCACTGTATGTAATCATAACTGAACGGCTTAGTCAGACGAGCTCAGTTGCCTATGGGAAGTTCAAATTAAGCGGGGAGAAAGTTTAGAGTCAGGAGAAAAGTCGGGAACACACATCAGTGAAAGAGAATTGAAAGGCCTGGACAGGAAAAACAGAACCAAGCACTGAATTAAAGACCTGTCAGCAGCAATGGAGCCAGACGACAATGAACTCGGTGTCTTCACTGTCATTCAGTGAGTAGTAGCTGTGGATTGTTCTGTACTAACTTTATAATTCAGTCAGAGCTGATTAGTCACAACTGTTATTTCGCTGATGATAGTTGATGATAGTTATCATACTAAAAGTTGTGTTTGTTATGACGATAATAGAGGGTAACAAGACCAAGTTTTTCACTTCAGCCTAACATTGGTCATTTGAATGAGCATTGACTTAATCAAATAATGCTTATGAATAGATTTTGTGTTTGATGAGGAATGCTGACTGACAACCGTTAAGTTATTCTTTACCACTGCATCTGACTAATCATGTATTGTATGTTTTGTGGAATTTGCAAAGTTTTTCTGTGAGATTCGCAGCCTTCTTTAAAAAATCAGTGTTTAAGAACTTTCACAATCACTTTTTTTTGTATATCTCCATTCTTGAGTGACGGTAGCATAGTCTAACTACTGTATGGTTAAGTTATTTTCAGAGCCACATTTGTGACATGTTAAAGTTGGAAAGGCAAAATGCATTACCTTTGATGGCTACCTTCAATTTAGATGTGTAACTTTAAGAATCTTCATCTAGGATGTCACACACTGGCTCAACTTACTTAAATGTAAAAGGCAATTAATAACCATTTTAACACCTGTGTTTCTTTTGCTTTAAGAAGTCAAAAATGGTTTGCTGATAAAGACATATATCTCAAGTTTACATTTGGTCAGATTAGTAAACATATAGCAAGATATTAGGGTTAGATACGTATTACGTAGAGTCTAAGATAGGATTTTCCTGAATATATAACAGAAGCAATCCTGAGCAACTTTTACAAATCTCATTTTACTTCAACTTTGATGTAAGTTCTTTAGCTACAAACACTAATTTTTAAATTACTTTATAACTTTGTTATCCTCATTAAAACATACTGAATTGTAGAGGTGTTGGTAAGATCTGTAGAGGAATCCAAAGATGTTATTTTTGGGAAGATTTAGCCTGTATCAACTAATTAGCGCTTTGTCATCAAACCTAACACATCCTTGCTTCGTTGGAGTCGGCCATAACGGCCCGTCCACACAGCGGCGTTGGAAGCTTCTTCCAACGCTTCTGCCCATTCACTTTGAATGGGGTGACGTCACTTTTCGCCGAACTGCATTGTGGGAAGCAAAGCGGAGCTTTCCTGGCGTTGCAGGCTGCAAAAGTTGAGCAATGTTCAACTTTTGAAGTCTCGGCAGAAGCGTCAGCCAATCAAATCATATGCCAGTACAAGCTCTAGCCAATCAAACCGCTGCTTGTGTGTCAGGGGCGGAGATTCATGTGATTGGTCGTTGGTCGAGCTTCAGACACGCCCGCCAGCAAGCTTTTTCCAACGCCGCTGTGTGGACGGCCGTAACCCTCTCACTCAATAAGCTCCGCCTCTTTACATTTAGTTTGGCTAAAAGCAATACAAAAGCAGCTGTACAGATAAGATAAGTAATAGTTAGGACAGCACAGCAATTATTCTACACTTTTCCTATCTTAAGTTATGATAGGAACATAAACAAAGGAATAATTCATCTGTAATGGCTTTTTTCATAAATCCGGTCTTAACCACCTTGGTTACTAAAAAGTTAAGATCTGCAAGTTTAGAAATGTCTCTTTAAAGGTCACAGGAATAATGATAAAGGGAATTTGAATAAACAAAATGAGAACAGCTTTGATAGACTGGCTAATGTCCATGGTGGTCCGGCCTCCTGCCCAATGCATGCTGGGAGAAGCATCAGCCTGCAGCTACCCTGAGAAGGATAAGCGGATGTAGGAGTCAAATAGATAGAGGAATTTACCAAATGTGACCTGCCATTGACCCGCATGTTTGATAACGTGCATGTTCACCACAAACACAGCACATGTACATGTAGCATTTTGTCAGTAACTTTTTTTTCCACTCAACACAAAAAAAAAAGGTATTACTTTGAACTTTATCAGCAGGTTTAGTGAAACTGGCAAACCAAATCCATGGTCTTTTCAAAGCGTAGCATAACGGCTGGTAACAGTTCACTTCTTATCCCAATTAATCATACCACTGAATATTCATGGGAATCAGATCTTAAAATTCCCTACTAAAAGGTGTTTAATTCACCCAAAAACATTAGCCGCGCACAGGCACAATGGTCCTGCACTAACAGATCGAGAAAGATACTGAGTTGGCTCATATATGAGGCAGATGCATGTTTACAAATTCCCCAAATAAGACAAAATGCTGCTGATGACAATATTAAGTGTGGTTGCACTCTGAGGGCAGTTGGCTGCTGTGGACGCTGACACACATCTGGTTGAGGTCCAATGCCCACTAATGCTAAGTTGGGATCAGAGGGCAGTAATAGCTAAGTCACATTACCATACTGCAGAGTGTAGTATTAAATGCTGCTCAATCTGCAACACTAAACATGAAAAATCCCTGAAAAATCTACTGTTTTTATGATTCAAAGTATAGATGTCTGCCTTGCTACCCAGCACGCTAAGCAATTCATACACTGCTTATTTGAGTTTTAAAAGGCAACAAGCAATGAGATCCAAAGGCAGGACTTGCAGAATGTGAGCCCTGCTGGGTTTTAAGGGGCCAAGTGTGCCAGAATGACTGAAATCAGCTGTTTTAAAAGACTCAGAGAGAGTGGAGAGTTAGGGATGAGCAGGGCAGCTGGGTTTTATCGGTCAAAGCTTCAGCCATAGTCTCCTCAGATCACCATTCTGTCTGACCCTAATATTCTCTGCCACTAATGTTGGCCTCTGTGCCGCAAGCCCAAATGGACAAAAATAACAGACTGAAATACGCTGCGTTTCTCCATCCTCCCCCCACAGGACACCAAGGTTGTGTTTTAAGCAAATCGTCAGACATTTGCTCCTCGCTCATTTGTGCATTTTTTATCTCTTGGGTTTACTCCACCAAAAAAAGACTGCCTGACCCCTCCCAGGGATGTATCATCAGCTAAACTGTTTGGTTTGAGAATGGGATAACGTGATGATTCACTCCACTTTCTCTCTTTAAAAAAAATTGATACATTCTCTCAGGTTCACAGACTTTAAGTAAAACATTCAAATCTGTCAGAGACAATTGTGAGATTCACCGTTTCCCATCTAGTTGTATCTTTTCTATGGAAGCAAACAAATGTGAGCCTGAGTGGAAATGACAACATTCTTTATTGCATGTATCACTCTCAGCAAAGGCACATTGACTCACCCTGCAGAGGCTTATAAGTTGTGGCATTTTAATATAGCATGTTTGCTACTCGGCTGTGGAAGATGTAACAAATCGTAGCTTGAAATTCCTCAACTAGTATTTATATTCTATGTATTTATATTTATTTATCCATTACTACCTGCCACTTTTATTGATTGGAGTGTTTATTTATTGTTATGTTGAGGCCACAGCAGAGATTCACTTTGAATATAAATAGTTAGGGACATATCTCATTGTATCCCTTTTTAAGTTGTATTATTTTGACTATACTGTTTTATGAATGAACAAGAGCAATGTGTTTGTTTCCTCAGTGTATTGACATTTTGAGCATTATTTATTGATAGTAGTAAATATCTGTATTCTAACAGCTTTGTCTGTTTCCTGTAGGCGCATCACAGATCAGGATAACAGAGTAAATTGTCTGAATTCCCATTGTAGAAGATTCCTTTTATCAAAACTGTCTCAGCTACGTGAAGAAGTATGGAACCTCCTTGGATCAGAGACAAGGCTAATTGGGTCTTGGTGGATTTTGACAGTGGTGCCTCATCTGCGCTGTTTGATTTATGAAGGTAGATCCTTCCTCTTTGTGGATGGCAGACACGTGGTGATTCTTCATCTGGAGATGGGGCTGAAATGGGGAGTAACACTTAGCCGAATAATAATGTGGTTTAAATGTTCAGGACTCTGCTCATTCATCAGTTTACCGGCATTTGTAATCTTGGCATGCTAATAGGAACTCTCAAACACATTGAAATTGCCCTTCATCTTGAACTGGATGAAAAAACGTATATGAAAATTGATGGAGATTTATTTCTATTAAAAAATATCACAGAGGAAATTAGATGCTCGAAGCCTCTATTAGCAGGCAGCCGACTAGCGAACCTATGAATCACAACAGCCCTTGTCTTCGCCCGTCATTAATTAATCACACAAATCTTATTATCTATGATACATTTCCGTTTTTCTGCATACGGCAATCTCACAATCCTGATGTTCTGTTGACACCAGTGAAACAGCTCGGTGCTTGTTTGTTTTGGGTGGAATGCTAAAATGTTTGGAGGCCTCTCATGAATAGCCTCATTGAGAGAAAGCATTTAGCAGCTGAACTGTTTTTGAAAGGTCAAAACAAATGCAGTGTACAGTAGGGGCATCCTAATGTGCAGCTGTGAGGCAGAGAACCCAGCTGCGGAGGGGGGACACATTAGGACTTCCTGTCTCCCGAGCTGCTCATCTGTTGCTTTTTGCACTCTCTCTACGAGCACATCATGCAGTGTGTCTCCCGCATGTCATCTCTCATCATTTAACCTTTTCCTGCTTGCTGGAAACACACCGCATGTCTGACGATTGATGAGGCTTGCCTTTGGGGAATTCTTGAAAGCTGTCTGCATCCTTTAGTAGTAATCCTCATGGCCCTTGCTTCCATAAACACACTCACCATCCTCTCACATTCCTCATTTTCTCTCTCTTCCACTCTCATCTCCCACGACCATCGCCCCCCCTGTCCCTCCCTCCTTCTCTCTGCTCCTGACTCTCTCTGCCTCTCTCCAAAGCTGTTGTTACTGTGTGGCTCCCGCACATCATTCCACCGCGATGGAAATTAAATGAAGGTGGCTTAACGCAGCTAACAGAGGCATGCTTTGAAGGATGTAACCGGGGGAAGCTGCTCTGCCAGATCCTTTTGCATGAGCTGTGGATTTGCGCTGCTGAGGCGAGGACACAGCAATCACTCAGCCATGCAGAAGCCCAGACAACAGGACTAATCTCTCCACCTGACTTGTGGAAGCTCCACTTTTTTTTCCTGAATTATTTATTCCTCGCTGCCAAAGATAGTGTGGGACAATGGAGCCGGAGTGAAGTACATGGTTAATTTGTAGCTTTGACTGCAGTCTGCAGCGCACATGGATGTGTTCAGCTTTGTGAAGATGCCAAAGCTGTCAGGGTGAGTCCGACGGATGCTTCTGTTCGTTCTCTAGCAGGTGGTGTTTCGTGTCTTCGTATGGGCTTGATTTATAGATACGACACAAGAATCACATGTGGAACGAGGTGATTAAATATGCTGAGTTATTGATTGCTCAAGAGAGCAAGTTGTGCAGTCATGTATGATGTAGTGAAGTAGACAGGAGTGGGGTGGATGCAGAGGATGATGCAGTTCTTTTATGTAAACTGTGTGTATATAAGTTCGTAAATGTCTTGGACTGCGGAGAATAGTCATGGTTTGTTGCTTCATGTGGTGTCATCAAACCATACATGTTCTGAAACACTACGAGGATGATGTGTGGTTGTTTCAAATTGAAATCACTTCAGGCCAAAGATAATGATTACCAATTCATGTCATTCATAAGTAATTTTCAACCTTTTTTTGGTTTACAATGTACTGTTATCTGTTCCTGGTCTTTAGACTCATACTGTACATATGTGTGGTCATTTAATATGATTGGTCAAGTTCACATTCCATTGCCCAGAGCAGGAGGATGAACACTAAGAGATGACTGACAGTGGTTAAAGGCTTGCTGTTGCACAATGAAAACAATACATAGGAAAACAAACCCACCACATTTAGGTTTAGAGTCTTATTGTAACTCTTCAATGGGGAAATTGTTAGTTTCTTTTTTAACATGAATGTGATGGCAAATATGTGGCATGTTGAACTAAAAGTCTGGAGGAATGTATTCGTTGTCAGGGTGACAGCTCACCTCATGCACCCATGGGTCTGCTAGATTGAGTTGATGTGCCCCAGTGGACACTAATCCTCCTCTGGGATTTGGCTCCATCAGAAACACCACAGACCACTGGTGGGGGAACAGCTGATCATAAATGGGAATTATTCAATCAGATACTGTTTGTGTCACAAGAATGCTCGCTCAGTGCATTTCGCTTATGAGTCATCAACAGACTGCACTGGTATTTTTCTCATTAGTTTAAAAAAAAGAAAGAAAGACAAACAATAACAGCAACCCACTGCAGCGAGGAAGGATATAATGCTTGAGATGTTTTTTTCTGCGTAGAATGAACATTTCCTTTCTTTAACATTCCTAGAGGAAAGCAGGCATATAGAACGGATTTTCCTTCAGATTAAAGGGCCGTTGTTTTCCAGTTTTGTATCCCTCGGCGGCAGCATTTATGATGCTGCTCCCAGTGGACCACCATGGTCACTGCACCCTGTCACTGTTAATAAACCACACAATGCTATCCCTGATTATGAGTTACCACTGCTACACTGGCGTTTTCTTTTTGTTTTCTCTCTCTCAGCTGCCAGAAAGCATTTAGATCAGCATGACTCTATTTTGCTAAGGCTACAGAGAAACCCACTGTATGTATTTAGTGATGTACCAGTAAGGGAACATTTTCTTCATTCTCTCCTACTGCTGCCTCACAACGCCCCCAGACGTGACTGCCTCAGAAACAAAGGGATGCTCTTTCTTACATTTTCCTTCTTTGTTTTTCGTGTTTCAATCTAACACTTTCACATGGTTGATATTCTTTTGTTGGAGGAGTGATTGCTAGATTTCACCCCCAGTTTTTAAAAAGAAAGTTGGCAGCGTTTAACTAAAGTTTTGAAAAACTGCATCATTTGATCTTTACATGTTGAACATTGGCTTGATTTTACTTAAGTGTTGTTAAACTTTTAATATATATCCTGTGCTTGTTAGAAATGTTTTTTTGGCAACATTACTGTGAAGATTATGAGCCTTAACATTGCACATCTATGGACAAAGTTTTAATTATCACAGTGACTTCCTAACTCAACATTTGTGTGTAAGGAATTGTTTGCATTTCCGCATTGCATGGATAGAATATTTGTTATTGTGCAATAGTGCAAAGTCGTGTAAAAGATACATGTTTGCATGAAATGTGTGAGTGGAATTATTTTCTTCGTGCCATCAAGATTAATTATATGGAACATCAGTAAAAGATCATTTACTTGTTTTGCATGACTTCACTCATGGCTGGGTTTTTCTTAAAAAATCCATTATGTTCGACATGTTTTGACTGCAAACTTTTTGCACAGGAAATCACTGGTCTGGACACAAATTGATTAGCCTAATTGTTCATCAGAGTACACAACGAGCAACAGATCTGTCATTGTTAGCTGTTCTCGTCAGAAGCTCTCAGGGAAGAGTATCAGAAATGGCTTTGGGTCAGAGATGGGAGCCAGCTGGCTGGTGCACGAGGTCCCAGGCAACCATTTATTTAGTTCTCTCCTTTAAAGCTTTTAGCATAAAAGCAGTGAGTCGCACAATAAGGTGAATCCACGTCTAGTTCAGTGCCCACGGGCTAAATTCACCACTATGTTTGCTTGATGTTTTACATAACGCACTGTGAAGCAAAGGAGGCTTTGGGAAAATGCAGGGTATAAATGAAATAATAATGAAAAGACAGATGTCTATGCTTCATTCAAATGAGAAAATGTGTTGTGCGTGTGCAACCATGCACATTGAATTCTGCAAGTATAGGTGCTGCAGCAGGCTCTGTTGTGTATCCAGGTTTCAAGTATAGCTGTTTAGTAAGATAATAGTGTTTGCTGTTGAACAGGTATGCAGGGGGGCTGTGAGGTCTTACTCACTGTAACAGAGCAGGAGGATCATAGCGTGTGGCCTGTTTCCCAGATGCTGTTTTATTCCCACCCAGAGGAGATTAACCAAAAACCTTTTCTATATGGAGGCACCACGGAGCTGCTCAGGATAGTGCAGTTGCCCATGGCAACAATATCAGGGCTTCCAAAGACAAACACAGAAATACAATATTCAGTGGGTTTAATGGTGGGGGGATATAGACTCATATTCTCAAGTCTGTGTTAGAAATTCCCTCATGTGATCTGATTTAGTTGGGAAAGTGGTTTCGTGTAAATGAGGAATATATAAAAAAACACTGTTTGATTCTCTGATGTCAAATAAAAACAATAAGTAGACAAAAACAATGAGGTAAAATCACAGAATGGGCAAGAATAGTACGATGACATTAAACAATGTTGTGGTGCTCTTGTCGGCAATATCTTTGAATACTCGAACCGCCAATTTAGAAAAATGGCATGTTCTTTTGCCGTATTCACCACAAGATTAGAATGAAGCAGAGGGCCGATGTTGCTGAAACAAAAAGCAGTGCGTTTGTCTCCTCGACAGTATGGAGGTAGTCTGAAAAGGAGAAGTGGAATAAGGCCTATAATCAGAGCGGTTCCTCTCTGTCTGAACCACTTCTCTGCTCTGCCCCCCCGTCCTCCTCCCAGGAGATGGTCATCTCATCTGCTGTCTCTTCACAGATTTCATATCCAAACAGAATCACATTAGCAGTCTGTCTCTGCATAAATGTCTCTGTTTAGCACCGAGAAGCAGCGTCACAGACTCCCTAATGTGTTTCTTCCCTCACTGTCACAAAAAGAGACCATCAAAATATGGATTTATTTATTTTCCATTTAAAAAAGTTGGGTTTGTGTGCAATGTTAAATGTAGACAGGCATTACAATTGTAATACAAATTCCCGATCCAAAGAAATCAAATTCTATCTATTAGTTTAAGTCTATTGGGAATACATTTGTGATGGTGTGTTTGCATTCAGTATTTAGTTATTTTCGATTTTTAAAAAGTTGGGTATGTGTGATCAGTGATAATAACAATTGTCTTGGATTCCTGATCCAAAGAAATCCAATTATATCTATTAGTTTAAGTCCTTTAAAACTACTGGTAATGCATTACAGATGGTGTGTTTGCATTCAGTGTTTACCTGTGTGTGGATTTATGAAGCTGCAACTGTTCTGAATGTTGCTCTGACATAATGAAATAGTTTGTTAATAATACATAAGATCCTATTAGACAGGATCCTTATAAATCACATACTGCTGTACTGTAAGAGAAGTACGTGCTGTTTACTGTAAGTAATGGTGATGTAGCTAAGTAATATTGATATTAATGTGGCCCTCTAAACTCTTCCGGAATAATTCCCTGACTCCCCCCAAGTGCATGCTGGGAAAGCTCTAAGAACCAATAAGTAAATGCAGAGATTTGCCCTTTGGCGATGAGCACATTCATGTCAGTTAACAAGTTGCAAATGGGGACTTTGACACAAACTCTACTCAGAGAAAATACCTCTCTGAATTCCTGTTTGAAAATGAACAAATCTTTATATCCAATATGTTTAATGGCCGGCATGTGGCAACAGAGTGTGGTTTCCTATAGCCAAGCCTCATGGAGATTATCCATGTCAATTATTTAACTAACTTGAGTGTCTCTGTTGGAATGTGCTCTTCTTAGCTGCGGCTTGTCTATAATGCATAGTAACTCCCTACATTAACAGGATTTCAACCTTCATAACACACCATAACACTCCTCGGTAAGGTGACTGGCTTATTTAGAATAATGAAAGGGAAAGTGAACTACTGTGATAAAGCAAGGATCACATTATTCATGCAGTTTTTATGAAGGACTAAAAACTGATCTTTTCCATCTCAGAGGCAGTACAATTAAACTCATAATGTTGAAAAGTATAGTGGCTCATGAATTACATATTCTTGCCACATTCATCTGAACAAAGATATTAAGATAGATGATCAAAATGAAGCATTTCAATACAATGGTATGGTACAACCTTGATGCTAGTTGCTGTGGTAACAAAGGCTTAGACCTTCATGTGTTTGCAATGTATTGATTTGATGAACTATGAGTCATTTTTCATTTTCCTCTTTTTGTTAATGACGGTTAAAGATTATGCTTTGGTTGCTCCTGGGATGTTAACTTTGCACAATTACAACAAGAATGAGTCACTATGTATTTTTGCAGTTTCTGTGCAATTTGTCTTAAAATAATATACATTTGTTTGCAACCTCTTGTTGCCATTGTCCTCCCTTTGACTCTTGGGTAACTATTCATGAATTGTGCAGCATGGCTTGCCCACTTGGCGCTCAATTACTTAGTCCGATGTGAGCGTGCAGCCATCATTTATTTATGCTATAGCCGAGGAAGATCAGTTTCACTGTCCACCAGTTGGTGAACCTTTTCAGCCTCTCTGTAAACTGGAGTGCTGCGACTCAATGGCATAATGCACCTCCCGCCTGGAGACGAAAGAAATCAAAGATCACAGCGTCTATGACTGTGTCGTTAATACAGACAACTTGTGGCTGAGGGACAGAAAATGGATTATGGTGTACAATTTTTAAGTTCAGAAACATATTTTAAAGGCACAGCGTCTAAAACTGTAAGTACATTGTGCTTTATTACGTAGTAGACCTTTGGAAAATGTCATTGCCAAAGGTGTAATCCTTCAGAAATACCATCGTCAAAGAATAATATTCTTATGCTGCAATTTTTTGACCTTTTATACGTTACATCTCTTGACCTAAATGTGTACATTTGCGACATTGAACACTGCTAGTGTTAGCGTGGCTGTTAGCTTTGTCCCGGAGGCTGAAATGGATGGTATAAGTAGGACTCATCAATGAGGTGAACTTGGCTCCAAAAGTGTCACACAGCATCTAGTTTGTCCACACACATCCTACGTGCCGCAGGAAATGTGTTCTAAATATACACCATCGAGGCCTGCTCCCAGCTAATTTACTGCGGGTCAAATAAATCCATATCCATGTGGAAACGCTATTATCACCCAAGAAAGAAAGATTGTTTCCTGTATTCAGAGCCCGACTTTAAATCTAACGCACTCAAAAACAGCATTTTCAGCACACGTCCTTTTATGAATTAGTTATTATGTAATGCATTCAGTTGCACTTAGGTGTGTTTGTTGATTTTGTTAGAATAACTCCAAAACACTTTGGCATAGGCTGCATTATTTTTGAAGTGGCTAACTTTTGCTCTGAACAGCTTTAGAATATGTTGTACCTTTTTCTCCCAGCTTATATGTTGTGTTGATGAGTTGGCAATGTTTAATTCATACCTCATGAAGTGGGCACGTGCGCCCACACAAACAGACGTGTGTTAGCGGGCACACCCACACAAACACACACTCTCATGCAGATACAAGCACCCTGCACACACTTTATTATCATCGGTACAGTAACTGGGGAAACATTTAGAGGGGAAGAAAGAGGAGCTTTGAATAATGAATGCGAAGAGCCCGGTTACACGGCAGACATGCCTTTGAAGTGACATAACTTACTGCCACTGCTTTCATAGCATCACCAGTGTGCAGACGCAAAGACAGAGATAAAGGGAAGGCACGGAGGGGGTGCGGACAAAAACACATTCTAACCAATTCTGCTGAAAACCTGTACCCTGCCAACTTGTGGCACAGGGGAAAGGCTACAAGGAATTGTGTTATGATGGTAGAGTCAGAAAATCTTATTTCATCTCCATCTTAGAACGGGGTAGTATTTCATAGATGGCAATAATTGTTTTGTGAATGGCTGGTTCTTTTCTTTGATAAACTTTATCAAATTGTCTTGGCATTGAGCAAATCAAAGACATTCCTCTGAGCTCCTTTTATAAATGATGTGCTGACATCTAGTAATATAAGCAATTTCATGCCTCTCAAAGCACAAGAGTGAAGCATGACAACTCCGCCTGTGTGTCTAGCTTACGTAATTAATTAGATTTGTATTCACTGAGTGAACTGCGGCTATGGAACATTGTTTATCACGCTGGAATCATCTCTTATCACTTGGGTCGAAGCGCTTCATGTCAGCCCCCCGATTATAATTGAACAAACTCTATTACAATTATTATTTAAAAATGATTTCGGATATAAACTGACTCTATCGTATAAGCCTGGAGCTTGAAATGGCATGTTATGCAAGTTTAATGAAAACGCACATTATGATATGAATTTCTGCTTCATTTCTCATCTTTTTCTTCTTCTGCAGCCACAGGACCAAATCCTCAGGCTGGCCGCCCCCTTCAGGGACCTGGAGTCATTCCCAGGGACCCCCCAATGGATGGGACATGGGCACCAATAGAGAGGGGCGTGACTGCTACATCAAGTAAGTGCCCTGTGTTTAAAGAAACAGTGTGTGGGGGTGTTCTTTGTCCCAGATGTTTCTTACGCTTTGCCAACCTGTGATTATTCTCCGGGCCACGTCACTGCCTCCACACTGTCTCCATCTGTGCGTTCAGACTCCTGATTCTCTGTTCCCTCTGCGCACACTCTGCCCCTGCCCACTCTCATTCTCTCTCACACACCCACAACACTCCTCATGCAGTCTCCCAAATGCAGAAGAGGGCTTTTGAGAGTGTGTGTGTGTGTGCACTGCCGCTGAGGAGGAAATTCACCTGTGCAGGGACTTGTTTTGATCTGAGAGTCTGAGTGTTCCCCCGAGGATGCTGGGTTACAGTGGCATCGGCGTAATTGATCCTTCCTAATTGGCACTTCTGGAGATCTGTACAGGCAGGTAAAAAGAAACTGCACAGTTTTTGTCATGCTTGTGTACACATTTTAAAATGTAACTCATTAGTTTTCGCTTGTTTCATTACTAAGGCAGAGACATATCCTCAAATTTGCAAAATGCATTCATACTAGATACTAGATTCTGACTGTTTTAGCTAAATATTTGCTCCTTTTCTTTCATCACGAGACTGTTACTTCTGCTCATTTAACAATTATTATAATATTATAATGCATCCACATGCACATCATTTTTTTGTCCTAGATTAATCTCTGTAATGTGAATAAAATCTGTGTATTTGCATGCTATAGTGAATAGGAGGTGAGCACTTGTCACACTCGGGTTAAAGCACGAGCAGCGTGATGTCAGAGGAGTTATATAAGAAGTAAGGAGCAGGGAAAGTGCTGGCTGCAGAGAGGCAGATCATGGAGGCTGTTCTAGCTCCAGCTTTCTAAATTTGAGGCAGACTCATGAATTATCAAATGTCCCTTTCTGTGACTGTCTGTAGTCATCGGGGTTTGTCAAGGCTCCAGGGTGTTTGTAATAAATTGTTGTTTTTCTCAGTGGAACACATGTCTGATCTGCGTGACAAGAGCACATGAATAAAGCAGTATCTGTTTAATATTTACACTGTGACATAGGGTATTTAATGTAGCTGTAATAGAAGTTAGAGACAGCTGTGACAATAGTCGGGAGGATTGCTAAAAAGAGTAAATAAATATAATTGGGAATATGACAGAGTTTACAGAGAATTGTTCTTTGTTTAGACTCAGCTTGAGATGGCAGGATGGCAATTTCACAAAGACACCAAAGTAAAATGAACAGTGTTTCCGTCAGTACTTAAATTGACTTGAATAAGCTACATTTTATTGACAATTTCCTCTTGGGAGGTCACATTAGCCAGTCCCTCTAAAGGAGGAGTGACACAGCAAAAAAAAAAATGCCAATACAAACTGGCTATGATTGCATAATTTAAGAGAAAGAAAAAAAAGGTTGTGTTCCCGGCAGGACAAATATAACCGCCTCAGCAACAACAAGTCGTGAGTCGTGTCTAAACAGTCTTTCAGAACAAGAGTTTGGATATTGCTTTTGGTAATGAGCTAACTCCACTTTGTCCACGACGTGCTTTAAGAAAACAAGAGTAAAAACAGTCTTTATACGCCGTCAGCCAGCATTTCTTGCCCTTTCAGTTCATCTTGTTAACTGTGTAGCTCACGGTGTAGAGTGTTGTGGAGCTACGCTAGCAGCTAATGAGTATGATTAGGAACCATTTAGATGCATGGCTGTCTGCACAATGGGAATGCAGCCATGTTTAGCAGGTGGCAGTGCAGGGGAGGAGACAGCACTCTTCCTGAATGCACAGGTCCATATGGTTTTGATTTGTGCGCAATCTCTTGATTTTGTAATTTCAGACATAAAAACGGCATATTAAATCCAGGTAATTTGTCTAATGAGCACCTTCAGAAATGTAAAGGGATTGAGTTCACTGTGAGGTAATTATTGTTATGACTTGTCATGTAATGACTGGCAAAAGGCTGAGGATAAATGTGTTATTTTGATAGGCATTATAATCAACTGTGGGCTATGCTTTTTAAAGAAATTAATTGGAAACAGAGAGAAGATGAACACTTTCTGTCTCTTCTGTATGTATAGTGGCTTGGGTGTTCTCCTGAAATGCTTATGGAATATTTAATGTTAATCAGATATTTACCTGACACACTTAGAAAACACATTAGTTCAAATCGATGTTGCATTCAAATGATGCAATGAAAAGCTATTTGTAAAAGTATTTACTACACCAAATAATAATCCATTTGTAATTCTGGCCTTGCACTTGAACGCCACACTGCTGTGTGTTGTCATGTTCATGCTACCACCAGCAGGGTGTGTAAATGCTGATGGGGTGTGTCATGAATTTGTGCCCACTCACCACCAATATTATCTTGAAAGCCTTGGGATCCCTTTCACTGACATGGTTTGAGAGAAATATCAAATAGGCGGGTCAAATTAATCAGGGCCTGAAATAATGAAGTATTTGTAATTAGTCTTAACATCTAAATGGTGATTTCCTTATGCTATTCTGTTCACAAATACAACACATCCCCTGCTGCTTTCATGCCAGTTATAACATATTTCAGGACCTATTGTTAAACGCATTGAAAAAAACAAATTAATTAAAAAGCTGCAAACTTTTTTGAACTTATTTGACACATTCTCTTTATTTTAGGATAACAGAATGAGGGTTTTTCTCCTTCGACGACCTCAGGGCCAACCCACTCAGCTCATTATTTTCAATTAGTCTTGGTGCCGCAGGCTTTGCACCGCCGCTGCCTCTCTCTGCCTGACCGTCCTGCTGCACAACACCGCCGTGAAACCACAGGCTTCGGTGTTAATTTCAACAATTAGTCCGTTCATTTTCAAATGGATGTGCAAAATAGTTTTTTAAACGGCTTTGGAGTTTAACTTTTTGTTACTCCAGACCATTTTATTGATATGCCTCGCTTTTTACATACCTAATCGTTTCTACTCTGTATTGTCAATACATCTGGGGGTGTTGCTCTGCAATAGATTTTCAACCCTCATTTTGAGTGAGGCACAATGGGTAATGTACATGTATTTAAATCAGTCAAACTGGTGTGTGAGGTCATGTGATAGGGTAAGTCAATGGGTCAAATTTCCTACATTTTGCGTATTATAGATGAAGGGATTCAAACATTTGAAAGACTACAGTATAACTACAAGGTTAATGTGTGTGCAAAGGAGTCACAACTGCATTATGTAACAGGTTGAACAATGTCAATTTACTACATTTCTTTGTGGGATTAATACTTTTTTTTTCATTTGTTTGTTGTTTTTTTATTCTTAACCACTTTATTTCTTGAAAAGAAAATGTGGTTCTTAAAAAAGGTTCTTAAAAAATAGTTTTATAAACAGTATAGAGTCCAATATATCTACGAAAAAAGACAGCCTTAACCACCCAACAACATGTGTGTGCATGACAGAGACTTTTAATTACACCTTAATGCAGATGTGTTAGAAACCCACCAATGGATAACTTCAGGCTGTGTCATTTTTAATTGAATCAAACAGGATTATATCTTAATTGCAAATACATGTAATGTGGCCTCTGCATAATACTGATGCAGTTCATATTGAATTAGCTTGCATGTATTATCGTTTAAATGGAATCAGTAGCATTACCTTTGAGGCATTTGTTTAATTAACATAAAAACAAGATCCATGTGCCGGCGGGTCGGTGATTACACAATACCTGCTGGATTCTTTTATAACACATGGACACATTTACTGCATAGCTTTATCGTGAATATTTTAATTGTATTTTTAAGTAATAAACAACCCTAAGTGTTCTCTTTTGTCTTCGTTCTGCTTTTTCCTTGGGTAGATCAAGGGACGGAAATATAGTCCTTGTGACGAGAAAGCAGAAGGACTTATGCAATATGTCTTACATTTAAGAAACCTTCAAGGAGGCTGTGCAATAAAAGCTCCTGAAATTAAGAAAAATTGCAGCACTCAAACTATTGTTGTCTTCAGCTGGAGGAGATGGCAAATCACGTTGTTTAATATCCTATAAATTATTGCAGCTCAGTTTATCAAACATCTTGTTCAGCTTCAATAGAAAGAGGAGACAATTTGTTAATTTAAGATAATTATTTACAGTTCCACATACATTTAAAGTATTTCCCCCACTGTAGCTATGTGCTGCATTTTCATAGAATTGGCTATTAAAGTCAATGTTAACAAACTGTTTGTACTATTTATCTTATTTCGTGTTCATATTATCTTTCTTTTGGATAAGGGTAACTTAAGGGTTTTTTTTTTTTAACATTAAAAGTCTATTTCATTTGAAGTCTTAGCTCTCTAAGTCTGAAAGGTTAAAGAGCATCACAGTCCTCAGGTTCACTTCAAGTTCAGGACTGATATTACCACAAGCAAATAGAAGTTGAAAACCTTGTGTCAGCATTCCTTCCTCTTCCTGTCTTTTTGTGTTATCTTTAGCTGCATTCTACTTCAAATAACAGATCACACATTCACCATTTTAACATGTATAGCTCTGGGAGATAATGGTTGAATTATCCTCTAAAATGTCAGTTGATAGTCACTTAGCTTTGAACATCTTGCTGAACATGTTTTTTGTTGGAATCAGGATGGCGATTGACAGATCTTTCTGTGGCTTTGTGCTTCGAAAGATTAATTGTTAGTATTTAGTGGTGAGCAGTACATGTGTCAGGAATAACTGTGAATTACACACTGTCTGCCCACGGCTTTAATTAACCAAGATTGTTGGCACCATACGGAGCTGCTGCTGCTTCTTCTTCTGCAGCCAAGAGAAAGTGAAGAAACACTGTAAGAACTCTGAGAATATGTGAAAGCTACAACCAGTCTTTGCTTTAAAGCTCGAGAAGAGAATAACCCGATAGCAAGGGGCAAATACAAATGCATAGTGAAGGAAATGGTTAAATACATTCAGGACAGTCTTGTTTGCAAGTTCTTATTGGCAGGATTCTCCTCCACCATCATATCAGTCAGTAATGAGGTTTCAACATCATGACACTCCACATCATGCCTGCATCTTAATCAGTGTGGCAAAGTGAAAGGCCTAACAAATAACAGCGTGAGTACTACAGAGAACTCTGACGGCTCCTTGGTAAAGCACAGAGTGGATCTCTGCAATGGGAGAACACAAACATTGGAGCTGATTACCATCGCCCACATGTTCTATTTCTGCAGCATCGGACCACTTTCTTATTTCCCGAAAAATATATTTTCTGTCTTTAAAAATGTGGGGATGAAGAGACAAGGTAAAAAAATCATTTTCTGTACAATAAGCAGTTAGATTACATTTTTAACATCTTTCTCTGTTCTGACTTTTGATTGTTTCTCTGTAGGGAATTCTCTTAAGTGTATAGGTTCAGCAATCATATCTTTAAATTAGACCTTTAACTACATTAGTTTTAAGTGATTTGCCCATTATTCTCTGGGATGGTTAAACCTGATGTTGCCTTGCATATTAAACAAGGATCACACTAACTTCCACAGTCAGGCATTTACTTGATTAATTAAAAACCCTGGCATCGGTAATGAAACTGATGAAGTCAGACCGGTGTGTCCTTAGTTTGTCCAAACAACAGTCCCAAACCACTTAGAAACAATATGTTATAAAGCTAAATCCTTGCAGCAAAAAAGCTTTTACCAGAGAATGATTGGAGTTTTAAATGAAGTTTTCTGTCAATCGATTAATCAACTAATTACGACAACCAACCTTTGTGCCGATATAAGGCCCTAAACACTTAAAACCCAAATCCAGTTGTTCCTTGTGTATCCCAAACATGTTAACTTATTATTATCAATATCCAAAATCAAATCGCTTTAGTTGTGTAATGGCCAAAAACATTTAAATACAGAAAACATGAAGATCATCCATTTGCATTCCTGCATTGAGGACGTCTTCAGTGTTACAGCAGCAACAAGGATAGTGTCAAGAAGATTGTTTAAATATTAGCAATGGCATTTTTGAATTCTTATATTATACACATTTATGAAAAGAGTACAATTTCTGTTGTTCTTTCATATACTAGCATTGGCTTCACAACACTGCATACACAAGCAGTGCTTTACAAAGTGTACAACCCGTAGTGATGACTAATAATAAAGCTTCATAGGGTAGGGTATTTTCATTATATGTACAGCCCTTTGGCTGACCAAAAATCGTTTAAAAATGTGCTATATAAATAAAACTTGATTTGATTTGATTTATTTATATAGCACTTTTCATACGACAGAGTGCAGCTCCAAGTGCTTTACAAAATGACACATCACAAGTTAAGAACTTTACAGGTACATGCAGCAAAATATAACATTTAATCAGGTTAATAGACACAAGGAGATAAAATGTATGATAATAAAAATAAAAATAAAATAAATAATGGTTTCTCTCTGACAGATAAGACACAAGACAACTGAGTCGATGCAACAATATAAAATATAAAACCCCATAAAATAGGAAATATCCTTTGCCTTCTGTCCGCAGCCACCTCTCCCAGAGCTGCTCCCTGGATGAGGTCCGTCTGGACGGGGACCGGTTTGTGCCGCCAGCGCCCCGGAAGGTGGAGATGAGACGGGACCCAGTGCTGGGCTTTGGATTTGTGGCAGGCAGTGAGAAACCTGTGGTGGTCCGCTCAGTCACACCAGGTAAAGAGCCCCGACAGTCTAGTACAGCAATGACTCATCCTATCCATGGATAATATCAACACAATCCCCAAAGCAGATGAAATCCTGAAACCACAAAGTAGAGAGGAAAACCCACTCAGTCTGTAGTTCACATGGATGATTCATTGATTTGAACAGCACTCGATGAATAAGCATTCATTAGACCCCTAAGCCACGAGACAGGAAACAAAGAAAAATGGCATGACTGTGCACTTTGTACCACTTAACCGTTGTGTGGTGTGTGTTGGCAGGGGGTCCATCAGAAGGCAGGCTGGTCCCAGGAGACGAGATCATCATGATCAACGATGAGCCGGTCAGCTCAGCGCCCAGGGAGAGGGTTATTGATCTTGTCAGGTATGACCACACACTGAGGTGAGATGTCATTTCACCTGTTGATGATTATACAGTATACTACCTATAAAAATGTGTCACTTTACTTGGAAGTTTTTAGGTTTCATTGTATTACAACGGAAAATCAAAGTATATACAGTAATGACTCAATGAAAAAGTAATATATATACAAAGTGATCATGATTAATAACTTGTAAAATACATGTTTGCATTAGTATTTATACCTGTACGGACACACCTACATCAGTAATGGTGCAGTCATTTAGTTTGGGCTGGGGGATAGATACAATATTTGGGGTTACATTAAATCCCTAATGAAAAAACATTAAAACTTAAAAACTTCCAAGGCACTGTTGTTCACTTTTTTTCAACTTTAGAAACAACCAAACTACTTTTAACAGTTTACCCTTTATGGACACCTAACCCTATTGCCACAGATTTTCAAAAGTAGCCCAACTTTCTATACGACTTTTTGTAATGTAATGAAACCAAATATTTCAGCTGGACAGATATGGCACATCATGAACCACCTGCTCTTCTCACCATGATTTAGCCTTTTGCTGGTGTCAATGCTTGTTCGTGCGTCTCATTAAATTAATATCACTGACACAGCTGAGTGGCTGGCTGTGAGCGTTGGTCCTCGTACGACCTGTGCAGCGGTCTGTAAACAGAACATTAGTCCAGGGAGAAGTGCCCAAGTGGCCAATCCTTCACTGCTCCTGTGGCCTTGAATGGACTCTGCAGTAAAACTGTGAATGCAGGACATGCTGCAGGACCATCACTGGGACACAGTGTTCCTTGTGATACCATCCGCCATGATGTCCAAAAAATAACAGTAACAAAAAATGAAATATTTCCAGATTTCCTTACATTTGTTTTATTTTAACCTTTATCAAAATGTATTCTCTTTTTTGTGTGTCTTGCAGGAGCTGCAAGGAGTCCATATTGTTGAGCGTTATTCAGCCGTACCCAGTAAGTTTCTCCATCCTCTCTGAATGAAATGGAGTAGATTCCAATAAGCTGATTTAGCGCTTAAAGGTCCCCTATTATACTGTTTTTCATCAATATATTATAGCTCTCAGATATATACAAACATGTCTCTGAAGTGTTTGGCTCCAAATACCAAACAGATCATGCATTGTAGCATCCCATAAACCCCTCTGTTTCAGCCCTGTTTCAAAAGTGCTGATTCTGTGTCTGTTACTTTAGATGAAAATAAGGAGCCACTCCCCACGCCCCTCTGAGAGATATTTGGTTAAAAAGAACACAATGGTGGTCTAGGAGGAGATTCAGGTGATAAGGTGGGGGGGGGGTTACCTTGGTTGGTTATTGGCTAATGGTAACACAAGCCAGAAAATCGTTATGACATCATAAAGTGGCCAAAATCTGATCAGCTCATGACAGGTTTTTATATAAACAAAATGTGGGCGAATCTTTTTTCCTGACACTTTCAGAATCTCTTTACACAGAGGGGACACATGTTTATGTATGAAAGACATGAACATGTGGATTTTGCATAATAGGTGACCTTTAAAGCTGATGATTTAGTTGAATCAATAAAACGCAATCCATTAATCATGCCATATGTCTGTTCTGGCACTACTAAGGCTGCGTGTAACAGTCCCACTTACTCAAAGGAGTCCAATTGCAGCAGCGTTTCCAAGTCTTCTCCTGTTGTAGTGTCAGATCCTTGAAAGACCTCGACTGAACCTGCCACTTTAACATTTACCCCAGTCATGAGGCACCAGATGGTTGTGAACACAGTGCCAGAAGCGTATAGTTGACCTTTATTTATTCTGCACATAATAAGTCAGTGGAAATGTACATTATGCTTGAATGACCTCAACAAATAGACCAAATCATGTGTGAGTGCTCACTGCTCACAGAAAAGACATGGTGTTTCTAGAGTGGTGCCATCTTTTAATTCCCTGTACACTGTAACTGGTGTTTTATGATGTAAAACCTTTCCCCTTAACTTGAAAATGTAATATCTACATACATACATGCATTCTGAATGTGTGTGTTTCAGAGGCTTATCATGATGAGTGTAGAGTCATCGCAAAACAGCCACTTAACAACCTGAAAAGGATTTGATTTTGCAAAGAAAACATGGATGTAGTATTCCAGAATACTCAGAGGAGCAAGCAGCTCTTATAATACACCCTGTAATTGCATCTGTTTACCAGCCGTTTCTTTGCAGCCTCAATGACACACCAGCAGACAGCGAGGGGACCCTCCCTCTTGTGTCCTACACACAGCCTCCCTAATTGCATCAGCATCAGAGTGGAGACATGGGATGTTGTCATGTTTCCAGAAGCAAACATGTCCTTGAATTTTGTGGAGCTGAAAAAAGTAAATGACTAATCCTTTAAAAAGGAACTAATTGTCCTTTCAATCTGTTTTTTCTTCTTCCCCTTCAAAAGTCACCCAAATCGGCATTCATCAGCGCAGCCAAAAAGGCCAAGTTAAAGACTAATCCTGTTAAAGTCCGCTTCGCTGAGGAGGTCATCATCAATGGCCAGGTCCCCGTAAGTCACACTGGACATGATTCACTCTGTACACATGGAGGATCTGAGCAGGAGGCGACAGCGGGCAGAGTTTCACTGTGAAAGCAGGCAGAGAGGAGAGGGAAAATATCAAAATCACTAATGGTAAAATACAGACCCGCATGAGAAAGGCACCTGCTCTTCATCGCTGGAATGAAATAGAGAGCATGTGGTAATGATTGGCAGAAATAGGAAGGCACTCTCACAGAGAGCCTCCCTGATTTTTCAGAATTGTCCGACACAATGCAGACATTTCTTAGAGAGTAACGACAAAGTAAGAAGACCTACCTAAACAACAAATACCTATTAGTGAGCAGCATCATTCATAAAACCAGAAAGAATTTAGGAACTACAATGCGTTAGTGTGTAACAAGTACTACTCTCACTACAAAACGAGTGTAAATTGTAAAACATACATGTTTTCTTCTGGATGATAAAATCGATATCACTCTCATACAGTAGGCTTATATGTATCTGTTGAATATGAAGTTACAGTCGGGAGAGTAAACCTGCAATCATCTGCCTAGCAACACCTTTTATAGCTCACTAACATGTTATATATTAGATGTTTAATCCATACAAATATGTGTTAAAAGGACACCTTGTGGTATAACAGGTTTTAACCCTGACTATTTCTTGGATGGGCTCCTGTAATAATAACTATTAAAGTATGGGAGTGTATCAACTCTCTCATTATAGCAAGAAAGCACATTAGTCGATATATTTTTTTCATTTTCCCTTAATCCTTCAAATCACTTACCCATTAAGTTCTTGAATGTGCAATCATTTTCTCACAGGGGGCTTTCAATAACACAATTCTCCTCATGCACTTTCACTAAAGTATATCATCTTCTTTCATTTAGAGATTTGTTGAACAAATGATTATTTTTCCATCTTTAGGAAACGATGAAGGACAACTCCCTTCTCTTTATGCCAAATGTTCTGAAGGTGTACCTGGAGAACGGGCAGACTAAATCGTTTAAATTTGACAGCAGCACATCCATCAAGGTAGGTGCAGGAAAGAACCTGGCTTTACTGTGAAATGCAGTTGCATAATCTTAATTGATGTTCCGTCTAAATGCTGAATGTTATTCTGAGTTGCTCTGCACAATATAAAGTGCAATCTCCTCTCTTCACTTTGGCCTTCAGAACTTTATCTGAACGGAAATTATAGTTGAAACAAAAATAACTTTTGAACCCAATTAAATGTGCGGCAGCCTGGAGATCTTGGTCAGCAATTAGCATTTCCATCATTTTTCCTTTTGTAAAAGGCTCAAAGTATGTTCAGTTGTTTTTGTGTGAGCTCAGCCATAAACTAAATTATGGTGTTGGCAATGGGCTGAGCATGCTGCTGCATCTGCACACTTCGTATATTGTATTAACGATGACTTTGTGTGTGTGAAAGGACGTCATCTTGACCCTGCAAGAGAAGCTTTCCATTAGGAGCATCGAGCACTTCTCTCTGATGCTGGAGCAGAGAGCCGAGGGCTCTGCCAGCAAACTGATGCTCCTGCATGAGCAGGAGATGCTAACTCAGGTGAGACAGCTCTCTGTGGTGCTGCTAAACAGGAGAGACACAGTTAAATAATAGACAACCACCCTTGACTTTAGTATGCAGTCAGGTGTTTGCGTATTCAGGCTGTAGAAAAACAGGAGCAAACCTGCAGACTATCTCAGTCTGACTGCTTATATTTGAAAGATGTTAAAAGCAAAGGTTTGACATTTTGGGAAATATGCTAAATCACTCGTCTGTCAGAGAAGCTGCACAAAATATTTCCTCATGAACACCACTACTTCTTATTTTGACATTTGAATGGATCCAATAAAAGAGAAAATAAACATTGATGTGATTTTTTTAACCTTTTGGACAAAGTTAGTCTTGCTGTTTCCATCTGTTTCTATTTTATAAGCTAAGCGTAGCTAAGCTAACCATTTCCTGACCATGAGAGAGCTACAAGTCTTCCCACCTAACGTTTGCCAAGAAAGCAAACCAGCTTATTTCCAAAAGTGTTAAACCATTCCTTGAATCAATGTCAAAATGGTATATTAATCCTGACGGACTACATGAATTTAGTTAAGATCTACTGTTGCCTAATGGGACCATCTTTATCTTTCGACTCGTGCCATAGGTGACACAGAGGCCAGGGTCGCACAAGATGAAATGCTTTTTCCGCATCACTTTTGTCCCGAAGGATCCCGTGGACCTGCTCAGGAGAGATGCGGTAGCATTTGAGTACCTCTATGTTCAGGTGAATATCAGCAGATGTGGATATCACATACAGGTACAGCGTATTTAATGGCGACGTTTAAGGACTCACAGTATGCTATTCGGACTCCTCGAATTTAGTGGAGAATTGAGTGTTTGCTAACGGCATTAGCTAACATGTGGGTGCTGTAGGTGTGTTGTCTTCTTGCATTTCATGATAATGAAGGTAATTGAAGTGTAACCTCCCCCTGTCCTCTCCCTCTCCGCCTCCTCCAGAGCTGTAATGATGTGGTATTGGAGAGATTTGGGTCAGAGCTGAAATACGACACGGCCCTCCATCTGGCTGCACTGCAAATGTATATTCTAACCATCAACGCCAAGCAGTCCCAGAAAGTTTCCCTCAAGTACATTGAGTAAGTAGATGTCACACTGCAACATGTAACCATTGAGTATTGTGTTGTTTGCCTGCCAAGTCTAGAAGGCTTTCTTACAACAAAACAATGATCTCACTGTCACCATCCTTCTGTAATGCATGATGATACATCACTGCTGGTTAGGTAATGATTCTGATTGCACCCTGTCAGATAATCAATGCACCACCTCGGAGGAAGTAGATCGATCAGCAGTCAAGAATAATGACATGCCTATTTGACATTGTGATTGAGTGACCTTCTCTAATCTTTATGAATTGTGCGTCCACAGGAAAGAGTGGGGTCTGGCATTGTTCCTGCCGCCTGCAGTGCTGTCGAGCATGAAAGAGAAGAACATCAAAAAAGCCCTCACCCACATCCTCAAAACCAACCAGAACCTGGTGCCGCCTGGTAAAAAGGTAGGGTACCTCTTCCCCTTTTCTCTATTCCTCCCTCTTTATCTGCAAGTCTCCCCATCTCTGTCTTTGGAAAGACTCTTTACTACCATCTGGTGGGGGGCTTCATTAAAAGAATTAGTGCTGCGTGGTTGCTTGAATGGATATTGTTGCACCTTTTTTTTTTTGTGTGTTACCCATTCCAGCTTTTAACCCAACCTATATGTCTTGTGTCCTTCCCCATTCCAGCTGACTGCCTTGCAAGCAAAGGTGCATTATCTGAAGTATCTCAGCGATTTGAGGCTGTACGGAGGACGGGTTTTTAAATCCACACTAGTTGTGAGTGAGGCCATTTTATCACATTGTGTGCAGCCACACAGTGTGTCACACGCTGTTCATTTGCATGCAGAAAGTGATACTGAATCTCTCATCCCTTTCACAGCAAGGCGAGAAGCACACAGAAGTGACATTGCTGGTGGGGCCCAAATATGGCATCAGCCATGTGATCAACACCAAAACAAACCTGGTGGCTCTTCTGGCCGATTTCAGTCATGTGAACCGCATTGAGATGTATACAGAGGACGAGAACAGGGTCAGAGTGGATCTACATGTTCTGGACGTAAAGGTTAATAAATTCTCTTTTCAAAATATAGAAATGTGTGCGCTGTCTGGTTGTGTGAATATTTTCTAGGGCTTTGATCTTAACAACACCAAGTCATTATAATTATTCCCATTTATTTTGTGCTTATCATCATCTGCTTATCTGTCTCTTTCACAGCCCATCACTCTCATAATGGAGTCTGTTGATGCGATGAATCTGGCCTGTTTGACTGCTGGCTACTACAGATTACTGGTGGACTCTCGGCGCTCCATCTTCAATGTGGCCAAAAACACAGAAACAAGTATGTCTGCAATGCCCACAGCATGACTCATCAGAACGTTTTGTTTTTTTAAATAGACCTGTTTTCATGCCCTGGTTCCTCTTTGCAGGCCAAGCAGCGAGAGTAAAGCAGACCTACCAGGCCATCGAGTGTACATACAGCACGCCCCATCAAGGATTTGAGGACAGAAACAACCAGAGATGCAACCAAGATTATTCTGAGCAGGATAGTGAATACCTGGATCACGGGAGATTTGAAGGCCAGCCAGTGTACATAACGGAGATCCACCAGGCCCAGCACCCGGGGCACACTGTAGAGAGAGCCGAGTGCTGCAGAATCCCATGCTCCCAAACTTACCTCAACATCCCCAGGCCCAAACCCCAAGACTCCACCAGGAGTGCAAAGGTCTCCTTCATATTTGGAGATACTCCCTTAGAAAGTGTTAACCCCCAAAATTTGGGCTACCAGAGACTGATGGACGAGGGCCCAGAGATTCTAGACAATCACAGCCACATGTACCGGCGTCTCGAGGAGGACTATAAGATGATGGATGCCATAGAGGACGGGTATCAGTACTCCACCAAAATCTTCGGTCCCACTGAATGCATCGAGGAGCCGCTGCTGCACGATATCTGCTACGCGGAGACGACCGATGACGCAGAGGACGAGGACGACATCAGTTGTGAGGAGGACATGGTGATGAGTGACATAGACAAACCCATGTTGCTCTCGCTCTCGGGGTCCAGCGATGACATCATTGACTTGACCTCCCTCCCTCCTCCTCCGGAGGGTAATGACGAGGAGGACAGTGACGTTCTGCTGCACTCGCTCAACCTGGCCATCGCTGCTCCTCCCCCCGGCTTCAGGGACAGCTCTGACGAGGAGGAGCAGCAGCAGGGGGCCGGGACTCGTTCCCATGGGGCCCGCAACGATATCCCAGTGTCTCTCATAGATTCAGTGCCCACCCTCGGAGCAGAGGGCCACGGGGAGCCTCTGAACGATGCAGTGGTTTCCACCTTACAGGCACTGGAGGCCCTCGCCGCGTCTGAGGAACAGAGTCCGGCTCAGTCCGAGAGTAGCACAGGTTCTCCTTACACTATTGTAACGTTCATCCATTAACATCACACGTTTTCCAGCCATTCACTTCTGATTTGTCATTGTTGATTTTTTTCAATAAAGCCCATTTTGTTCTATGTTTCCCTTTGTGTGAGCATTTTTTCATTCATTTCAGCATTTGTATTAATTTCAGTATCATTTTCTCAACATTTTATTATTTCATGAACCATTTTATAATTTGTACATACTGCACGATAGCATGCTAATATTCAAAGCCTGTGACTCTTTTTAAATAGATCTGTATTTTGATTGTATCTTAAAGTAGTTATTCTTTATTGATGCACTATTTTCTGTGTTATTCCAAGGTTATCATTAACTCCTTTTCTCCCTTACATGTTGAATCACATTGTCATCACCATTCATTATTTTTTGACTCGTTCCCCTTATCTGTGATATTTGTCGAGTGCCTCAGATGAATTCATTAATGAAGTGTTTGTCTTTCTGTGATACACAGGTGTAGAAATATCACGGGCATTTAGTCCCGACTCCTCCGATTCTGGCAACGAGACAAATTCCTCCGAGATGACAGAGAGCTCAGAGCTGGCCACTGCTCAAAGACACTCAGAGAACCACCTGAGGATGCACATGGCCATGGCAGAAGGATACCCAGCCGTGAACGAGGAGAAGGCAGAGTCCGCCTTAGCCAGCGTTGGTGGAGCGGGAGCTTTGCAGTACAACCCACAGGAGCATCAGGATGAGGAGGCGAAATCATCTGCTGTCGCCTCCTCCCAGATTTTTCACTCAGATGGCGGTGAGATGGAGCCAGAGACAATGGAAATCAAATCAGTCAGTGAATACTTCACTAAGCTGCACATGGGCTCAGTAATGAGCAGGCAGAGAGGAAAACAGAGGGAGGCAGAGAGCAGAGTCCAAGGAGAAACCTGCGAATCCTCGGACAGAGGTCACATGACCTCTCACGACTCGGCTAGAGACGAGCCCGCTCATCTTGTTGGGAAGTACAACGCTTTCACTGTGAGAGATGCCTACTACATGAATCAACTGGATCTGGGGCGAACACACTTTAAAGACAGAAATCAAAAATGGCAGCCCGGAAACAAGATGGCCGAAAATCTTTCTCCAGAAAGTGTGAATGACTCACAGGCTTCCCACGCAGACAGGTTGACAGTAAAGGGAGACAAACGGGACTTAGATGAAAGAAGCCAACAGTCAAATGTCCACTCACCCTCGAAAGGACCCGGTCTTGCAGAAGGAGAAGCAGCCTCACAGGACAATGAGCAGCCGCACGCTTTTACACGCGAATACCACATGAACAAGCGCATGTCCTCCATTCAGAGTGAAGGCGTCCATTCTCTGCAGAGCTCCCAGTGTTCCTCTATAGACGCTGGCTGTAGCACAGGCAGCAGCAGCTGTGTCACTCCCATGGATTCTCCTCTCTGTGCCACAGACAATATGCATGTACTGTCAGAGTCCTCGCTGAAGGGGCTGGGTTACACACCTGGTGAGGAAAAAGCTTACGGGCCCCCAGGTCAGGGGAGGGCCGGCCATCCCATAGACCCCACCCTGCTGAGGAAGATCCACGCAGCGACCAGTGCGGAGCCGGGATTCGGGATCACACGGGAAGGCAGCCACCGAATGCCCAAGATAAAAGAAACCACAGGTACAACTACACAGGAGGGTGCTCTCTCTTATCTAGCTAAATAAAAAGACTGAAAAACTGTTAGCAGCTCTCTGATGCTGTACAGAAGTGCTTTAAACTTAATGCCATTGCAAGCATGTGAAAATACTCCAGGTGATTTCTATTTTATTTGAGCATCTATTTTAGCATTATAATTCTGTTGCGCACAAGTCTCCTCCTTTGAATTTTCTCTTATCTTAAACATTTCAAAATACCTTCTCCACTTTAAGCCTCTCGAATAGTTTTGAATTAAAATAATCTGTGTTTCAAGTAAGGCATTTAAAATGTTTTTCTACCTATATTTAGGTATCTGTTTGAACCTTAATTAGTTATGATATCATTTTAACAAGTATGCAAATTATCATATTTTCCTGAAGTTTGAAAATAGTTTATTACAGATGAATGTGTGCGGTCAGGGAGATGCTTAACAGTGCTTTTTGTTTCCCTTGTACCCCTAGTGTAGCTTGCACACAGCTGAAGAAGGTTGGGGAAGAGTCATCTTTAGCTCTCTGTATTGAGAGCAGTACCACCACCACAACCACGTCACCTTCATCTTTAAGAAGTAGCACAGAGCTCGGCGGGCTACCACAGGCCAGCCCCGAGCCCGACCCACAAGCCCTGGCTTTCCCTTCAAGCGGACCTTCATGTGACACTCAAACAAGCAGCCTCAGGAAGCCACACAGGGATCGGATGCTCAGGAGGAGCTGGAGCGCCATAATGCCAGCTTCCAGTAGCCTAGAAGCGCTGCTCGAGAAGACAAGAGCCACACTTACAAGGAAGGGTGGCAGTCAGAACTTCCAGTCTCAAGATCCCCCAAAAGTAAAGAGGATATTCTCTGCCAAAACGTTGCCCAAGAGCTGGTCCCTGGGTTCAGTCGCCTGTAATCCATCTGGTAGAAGGCAGATGTGTTCAGAGTCCACAGCTCAGAGGCTGGGCACGGGGACGTGGAGGTGCCGTGGGCCGTTCAGTCACTGCTTCCTGCGGAGAAAGAAAAACAGTGATGACGAAGACAAAAAGATGCCTCTGTTCTCCGTCAGCTCTCTTTCTTTCAATCGCGAGGAAAACGCTGTCTTGAAAGCTGACTCTAAAGCTATGAAAGACATGAGCCTTGAAGCCAGGCTGGCTCGTGTCAATTCAATGAAGGGAAAAACATACAGCCTTCACACAGGGTTCGCACTCGCACGTGAGGATGCCTTAGTGATGGTCGGCGTGTTGCGTTCCAGCGTCGGCCGCTCGTCCAGACGTGGGAACCGCGAGGTCAGCGAGGCCGACACGGATACGTCCTCAGAGCTGCTCCTCACGCAGGCCAAAGTGCTGAGCAGCGCCTGCAGTCAGATGGCTGTGGAGTACAGCAGCCCGGAGGAGTTGCTGCTCACGCTGACTCACAGCTTCCACACACTCTGCTGTCTGACGCAGGCCTGCATGTCACTGGTGGACGAGCTGAGCGAGAGCGAGCGGCGGGAGGTGGTGGCGAAGGTGGAGGAGGTGGTCATGAACTACGTGCGTCTGTTGAAATCTGCCGAGGCAGCGTCGGGAAGATCCCCCGGTGACCAAAGTGTGAATGCATTGACACATCACTCTGCCACCATGTCTGTTATTCTAAACGCACTAAGTCACTCACTGAAAACACTGCTCAACAAATAAACTGTTGTTATTCCGTCCTGATTATTGATTTTAAAAGCCATACATGAGAGAAATGGGTTTGACAACCAATGTGAACTGCTGTGATGAAAAAAACTTGCCTTGTGTATACGATATTTTATTATCTAAAATAAATTATATAAATCATTAAAGTTTTAAATAGATTATATTAAGGCCTCTATGAAGAAGAATATGACGCTCCTCTCAAGTATATTATCAGATATTATATGATAGGGATTCTTTTTATGATTTATTGGTTACAGTAGGGTTTTACCATGTAGATTATTTCAACCTTATAAAAGTACCTTGTTTATAAATTGTAAGAATATATATTATGTTAAAGAAATGCATACACTATATATAAAGCTATAGACAAATCATTGCACAGGACAAGACGTGAACAATCATTTAAATGCATATTACTTTTTCATTTGCTGGAGTCACCTTAATTTATTGAGCAGTTTACACGTTGGAAACTGAGTACTTATCTGTTATTATTTGTCAACATCATTAAAAAGATGAAAACTTTTAAAGTCTTTTAAAATTATTTTTGTCTGTTTTTATTCTAATAATAAACATAAGTGCGGTTTTGTTTATGACCAATTGTGTTATTTATTTTTTAAGTGCTTCTTAATTTGCATTATTAATAAATAAAGGAAGCTTGACCCATGTTTAGTTTTTACTATGTTTAAAAATTCATGATTTCACCATATTCTCAATACTGAGTGGTGGTAATGCTTTTTGCATTAATCATGATGATGGCCCCTTTCACTCACCCTTTTAGTTCAGCTTGTTAGCATGCTAACCTTTGCTAATCAGCACAAAACACACAGTACAGATGAGGCTGATGGAACTCTCATTAGTTCTGCAGGTAATTTTTCGCTAACAAAAGTATTGGACACATTTATATATTGACTCGATTGACTTGATGAAAATGTTGCCGGTCACAAAGTTATAATTAATTCTTCCTCTGGGGACCATGGATGTTTGTACACATTTTTTTCAGTGCAGTCAATTGTATGGCTGCTATAAAATTCAGTCTGGACTAAAGAGGTAGATCAATAGCAGCTAGCATGGCTAAAAAGCCACCTTGGCATCAACTCTTTTAACTGGTCAGGTGGATGTTTTTTCTAAAATTGCAGTATCTATTTCTGCATTGGGTTTTGGGACAGACACATACTGTCTGGATGAATCACGTTACTAAGCCATAGAACCACTAAGTAAAAGGAAAACTATTCTGCTTTGTGCTAGAATAGCATGTTTACCATGTAAGTGGTCAACCTTAACATGTGCACAGGTTTCACTTTCCCCTGCAAGCTAACCTGAAATGAAACAACTCTTTCCCCTCTCACTGAATTACCCACAAATCCTCCAGCTGTTATACTGTCATATAAGAGCAAGACACAGTCAACCTTGATCTCTTTTTTTTTAAGAAACCCCTTCATAGTAATATTTGCATGAAGCCAGTATACACCATTACATAACAGACACAATCAGTCAACTGTCTTCAAACACATTGTAAACGATGGACTTGCATGTGTGCGGTTTATGACAAAAGGGAAGTGATGCTGGTTAATAATACACACAATGGGTTAACCCAGCCACCTGTTACTTTCATCCCTTCACCTTCGAGCTCATCCTCATGTCACACTTTGTTCGTACTCCATCCAACCTGACAACAGCACTCGTAGAAGGACCTCTTTAAAAATCTCTCATGTGAGCAATGTTCTTCCACCTGGTGAGTACCAGTAATATTTGTTCATATACTGTATTGATTTATAATTGTATGCATTAGTGAAATGACAGGTTGTGTTGATAAGAAGGGCTGTAAATAATATAGAGAGGGAAATGAAACTCTACTGTAGCTTGTGCCGGTTCCTAGTTGTATTTTAAAATGGCATCTAGATACCTTACTCAACGGGTTGATTTGTATGTGCATTACATGTGTTTCATTTAATGATGTGACTGTATTATCAGCTTTCCACCTACACGCTTTCCTCAGTGAACACATGTGTTTTTTGTACAGATAAGTGTGGCACTGCTGAGCCTGTGGTGCTGCCCCATCATACTGAAAGCTAGCGTTTCTTACCCAAAGACTCTGCCATGTGATGTGAGCAAGGCGAGCGACGGGAGCGTGGTGACGGTTGACTGCACTGAGAGGAACCTCAAAGATATCCCCCCGGGCATCCCCAGAGACACGACCAATCTGACGCTCACCATCAACCATATTCCTAAATTAAACTCCACCTCCTTTCACGGTCTGGAGAACCTGACTGAGATTGACATGAGGTGCAACTGTGTGCCCATCAAGATCGGGCCCAAGGACCGCATGTGCAACAAGAGTGTGATGATCGAGGAAAACACCTTTACCGACCTGAAGAACCTGCGAGCCCTGTATCTGGATGGGAATCAGCTCGACAGTATACCTAAAGGCCTCCCTGCAAACCTGATCCTCCTGAGTTTGGAAGTGAATCATATTTTTTATATTTCTAAAGCCAACCTCTCTGAGATTCGAAACATTGAGATTCTCTACCTCAGTCAAAACTGTTATTACCGTAACCCATGTAACGTTTCCTATGGCATAGAGGAAGGGGCATTTTCACAGCTTAACAATTTAACATTGTTGAGTCTTAAGTCAAACAACTTATCCTTTATTCCAAATCTACTGCCCACGAGTCTGAAGGAGTTGTACCTCTACAACAACAATATTCAAAAAGTCACTGAGGAAGATTTTAAAAACTTAACTAACCTTGAGATTCTAGATATTAGCGGAAACTGTCCTCGCTGTTACAACGCTCCTTTCCCATGCGACCCCTGCCCAGGTAACTCAGCCCTCAATATCAGCGAGACGGCTTTTAAAATGTTGACAAAGCTGAAGACACTGCGTCTGCACAGTAACTCTCTGAAATATGTGTCATCGGAGTGGTTTGCCAGCACAACAGAGCTGAGAGTGCTTGATCTCTCATCAAACTTTTTAGCAAGAGAGATAGGAGTCACGCACTTCCCTCATCACCTTGGGAAACTAGAAGAACTGGACCTCTCCTTTAACTACGAGCTTCTGAGGTACCCTGAAACACTGACGCTGAGCTGCAGTTTCTCTTCCCTCAAATCCCTCCGGATCCTCAGACTGAAGGGCTTTGTGTTCCAGCAGCTCAAGTCAGAGAGCATTGCTCCTTTAAAACATCTCACAAACTTGGAGGTTATAGATTTGAGTACAAACTTTATTAAAATCACAAACCTTAGTATTCTGATGGAATTAAAAAGCTTTAAAATAATCAGTCTGTCTGACAATAAAATATCTTCCCCCTCTGACGGCCAAGATTCTGTGGGGTTCTCCGGGGGGGAGCCCCAGTACTGGACCCCCATGTCCCCTGCAGCTCAGTACAAAAGTAAGGAAGTGAGAGAGATTCATTACTTCAGATATGATGAATATGCACGCAGCTGCAAATACAAAGATAAAGAACTCGGCACGGTTAGATCCTTTGTCAACACGAATTGCAGTCAGTTCGGCAAAACCCTAGATGTGAGCAGAAACAACATTTTTTTCTTGCATCCCAGATTTCTAAATCTCAGAGAGCTGAGATGCCTCAATCTGTCAGGGAATGCAATGAGCCAAAGTCTTAATGGCACTGAATTTAGCAATTTGATTAATTTACAATATTTAGACTTCTCCTCAAATCGCCTCGACCTGCTCTACCCCACTGCCTTTCAGGAGCTGAAGAATCTGGTCATCTTGGATATAAGTCGCAACAACTATTACTTTGAGTCCGAGGGCTTGACTCACATGCTTAATTTTACCAAACATTTGAAAAATCTCAAGGTATTGCTCATGAACCACAACAAGATCTCTACTTCTACTAACACAGAGCTGGAGAGTCAATCTCTAGAGAGGTTAGAGTTCATAGATAACCGGTTAGACATGTTGTGGAGGGACGGGGACAACCGGTATTTTAATTATTTTAAGAAACTACCTAATCTGATTGTTCTCGACATCTCGCATAACAACCTCCCCTTCATTCCACAAGAAGTCTTCAGTGGTTTTCCGGACAAACTGTCCGAGCTCTACATCAGAAATAACAGACTAAAAGACAAATCTTTTTATTGGGAGAAACTAAACCTTCTACACTCTCTTCACGTCTTAGATCTCAGTGGAAACAGCTTCACCACTGTTCCAGCCATGTTGTCACTATGTACCAAATCTCTAAAGAAGCTCCTTTTACATAAAAACCAAATCCTGAAACTCACGCCAGATTTCCTCAAGGACGCCCACAACTTAAAATATCTGGACCTAAGCTTTAATCACCTGCAGCACATTGAGAAATCCAGCTTCCCAGATGATGTCGTTAATAACATGAACATGCTGCTTCTGCACAAAAACAGATTTCTATGCAGCTGCAACGCCACTTGGTTCATCACGTGGCTCAACACGACCACGGTGAAGATCCCCAGGCTGGCCACGGAAGTTACGTGCGCCAACCCGGGGGCTCAAAGAGGTCACCCTGTGATCTCAGTGGACCTGCTAGCCTGCCAGCACAACTACCTGTCAATCATGCTGTACACCCTCATGACTTCCCTTGTCCTCAGCTTCCTCACGCTGTCAATCTCCAGCCACCTCTTCCTGTGGGACGTCTGGTACATGTACCACTTCTGCCGGGCAAAGCTCAAAGGTTACGGCCGCCTGTACTCCCAGAGCTCTGCCTATGATGCCTTTGTAATATATGACAAGGAGGATGTGGCCGTGACGGAGTGGGTGCTGAAGGAAATGTGCGCTCATCTGGAGGAACACGGGGACCGCCGCCTGGCGCTGTGTCTGGAGGAGAGGGACTGGATGCCCGGGTGTCCTCTGATTGACAACCTCTCACAGAGCATCCACAACAGCAAGAGGACCGTGTTCGTACTCACCAACAAATACATCAAAAGTGGCAACTTCAAGACAGCGTTCTACATGGCCCACCAGAGGCTAATGGATGAAAAGAATGACGTTATCGTACTGATCCTCTTGGAGAAAGTACCGTGCAATTCAAAGTACCTGAGGCTGAGGAAGAGGCTCTTTAAGCGCTCGGTGCTGGAGTGGCCCACTAACCCTCAGGCCCAGTTGTACTTCTGGTTCAGCCTAAGAAGTGTGTTAGCCACTGAAAGTCACAAACAATACAACAACCTCTTTAAGGAGACACTGTAAGACAATGAACTTTCATTCTTAGTTCCTCCTTTCATTTCATAATTGTATTTCTGTATATAAATAATGACTTTTGAATGCTAAGCAACCCCGTATTTAAATGCATTTTTGTTATATGAATGACCATTTGTGTGCAGTCCCTTAATAGAGAACTTGCTGCTTGTTTTACTTTGTCTGGGACACGAACAAAACTTCCACCATAACAAGAAAAGAGGAAGTGAAAGAGAAGCACTTCTTCAAATGAAATGGTACTTCTGTCCCAGAACCAGAGTTTAGTTTTACTTCAGCAACCGGTGAATTTTATGTCTGCTGTATATATATTCTTGATTAACATTAAAAAGATTAACTCATAGTGACTTCAGGCAAGGTCACGTGTTTTTTAAGGCTGTATTTCAAGAAACATAAAGGATCAATACGCTGCATACACGATGGTGAGTTTATTTGATACACATTTCTCTGTATATTCTTAAGATTTGCTCTATATATAGATGTATCTACTGAACTGTAGCTTACAACTTTATTCATCGGCGTGTGTTATGGATTTAGATTGAATTCTTCTTTAATGTAATCTATTTTGATTTTGTGTTTCTGCAATTATCTTTACGGCACTATATATTACTGTGTATACATTTACTTGACTCATTGAAAACTGTTATTTTATAATGTGTTGTTCTACATTTCATATGGAACATTAAAGTTTACTCACAACTGTGTTGAAAAAAACAATTCCTGTCACCTTATTCAATCAGTATCGATCTCAATTATTAGAGTAACAGTAAACCCATTACCAAGCAGTGATCGGTGGACTAGAGATTACAAACATTATTCATTCATATTTATTATCATCAATATTTCACTAACTCAATACTTTTATTTAGAGTTTGAACAGGTTGATAAAGAATACAATGTGATACTGTCTCTGTCAAAGTCTCTCTACAACCTTAGGCAACCTACTGTTTAAGAAACTTAAAAAGGTTTGTCAAAGAGAGAATGTGTAGCTTTTAGAGGAAGTGCTAAAATAATAATACGGTAGAAATCATATATAATAATACACCCTATTACATAGTTCAGTGACCTCAGGAGTTTTGCTGCTAAAGCTTGGTGTGACTGGTATAGCCTGGTATGACTCATATCTTATGGGGACTAATGTTGGTTAAAAATAGTTTATCTGACATTTCTGAGTCAATAAACTTACTTTTTGGCCTTTTTTCTACACTTGTTTTGGTACTAAATAGCCATTGTTAAGTAAAAGGTTAATTATTTATAGCTGTAAGGCAAACTCTTTTTCATTGAGGGCCATATAGAAAAACATACGAAGGTCTGGGCCACTCGCTAGAGGTGAGGTATATTGCATCATAAGTTATAAGTTAGCAAAATCAATCAAATGTAGGTAAATTATGCTTGCTACTAAGAAAAAAAAACAGCCTACATCACAGCTTTCCATAGGGTTTCATTTATTTTGTTGGCAGCCTCAAAACAGAAGCCTCAGATTGCTTTTAATACGGGGAAATATGAAGGGTATATTTCAAGCTTGTTATGTAGATAAGTTATTGGGCTTTTTTATTAACTAAGATTTGTTAGGAAATGCTTTCAACCATAATTGCCTGTATTTTTTGGAAAAGTGGGCTTATTAACACATGAATACTGTATAATATATTTGTACATATATATTTAAGAAGTACAATATAAGACAAGCATAAGTTTCAGGTGTGGGCCATATTTCATTATACTTTTAGAATCTGCTGAGGGCCGATTAAAAATGGACCACGGGCGCATTTGGCCCCCGGGCCTCAGTTTGGACAAGGTGTTAATATAATTAATTATTCAAAATAGTGAGAGTGCTGCCACCTGCAGGATACAAATGGTGCCATTCATAAATACCATTTGTCAAATATGACCTGAAGTCAGGTCCCCATATTGATATTGAAACAGGTTTGCTTGATGAATAAACAATTTTTCATAATGTAGAATGTACTTGATGATATACAATCTGTTTATACATGTTTGTGGATAACTGACTATACTTCGCTGCATTCCACTAATTCTGTTGTTCATCTACAGACGGTCGCAGTTTGGATGCACTTGCTGCTGTCCTATCTGTGTTGCCAATATAAGATGCAGCCCGCTGAAAGCAAACCTGAGTGGATGACACTGCAGTTCTCTTGTGATGTCACAGCCCACAATAACTCTAATGTCCTATTTGACTGTGAAGGCCGTCGACTGACAGAAGTACCTGATGGGATAACCAACAATGCAACTTATCTCAACTTATCAGACAATTTCATTCGGCAGATTTCGAATGACTCATTATCCAACTTGCTGAATCTGACCCAACTTGATCTCAGCAGAGCAAACAATGACAAAACGGTGAACATCAATGTGAATGCTTTCAAAAATCTGACAAAACTGCGTGAACTGAAACTGAGTGGCACTGGTCTGAAGGAAATTCCTGCTAATCTTCCTCCCAGTTTGGAAATCATTGAGCTCAACAGTAACAACATTATGTTGTTGAACGGGAGCTTTGATTGCTTAGCAAATATTAAAAAGTTAGTGTTAGCCAAAAACTGCTACTACAGCAATCCTTGTAAGACATCTGTTAACATGGAAAACCGTTTGGAAGTAATGAGCAAACTGAAGCATTTGGACTTGTCCCATAACAACTTAACTGAAGTTCCCAAAGGTTTCCCACCATCATTAGGCGTGTTGAAGCTGGATAATAACAGAATAAATCACATCCCTGATGGTTTTCTTATGCTTCCAAATTTAACACGCCTGACATTAGAAGGGAACTGTCCAAGATGTGAAACCTATCCACATCCCTGTGTCACCTGTCCAAAAAAGTATCTTGATATTGATCCTAATGCATTTCAATATCTAACCCAGCTGGAGATACTGAATATGGGAGGAAACTCACTGGACCACCTGGATCCTTCCTGGTTTAAGAGTCTGAACAAACTTAAACAATTGTTCCTGATATTTAACCTCTTATTTAAGGCAATTACTGAGGAGGCAACATTTCTGAGACATCTTCCTAAGCTAGAGAGACTTGATATGTCTTTCAACTATGGTATCAAGTTATACCCTACACAATTAAATCTCTCAGAAGAGTTTTCACATCTTAAGTCCCTTAAAGTTTTTCATTTGCAGGGATTGGTCTTCCAGAGTATTGGACCGGAGACGCTTAGACCTCTGTACCAACTCAAAAATCTCTCTATCATGAACTTAGGGACAAACTTTATTATCCACTCCGAATCTGTATTTCACAAATTCCAGAACCTGAAAGTGATGTACCTCGCAGAAAACAAGCTTTTTCCCACTCCAGATAGAAATCTGCTTGATTCATGTGGTGGTTACAATCAGAGGTCCGAACTTTCTATTCATCCGCTCACAATTCCCCATCCGAGTGATTTTGTTTATGAGCATGTGAAGAGCCTTGTCAAGGAAGAGTGTTTTAACTCTGGACGAGTGCTATCTCTCAGCTCAAATAATATGTTCTTCATTTCTCCAAAGCAGTTTGTTGGCTATGAAGACATTGCATGTCTTAACCTCTCGAAAAATGGATTTTCAGCAGCACCTAATGGTACAGAGTTTTCACCACTGCAGAATCTAACATACCTGGACCTGTCATTCAATAGGATTGATTTGGCCTATAGCGGAGCCTTCAGTGAACTAAAGAAACTACAAGTGCTAGACCTTAGTCACAATGAACACTACTTTAAAGCGTACGGGGTAACACTTAATTTGAATTTCACACAAAATCTTCCTGCTCTGAGGGTGCTGAATATGAGTTATAACTCCATTTCCATTTTAACCACCAAACAGATGTACAGCCGTTCATTAACAGAACTTCAGTTTACAGATAATCTTCTGGGGACCCTTTGGAAAGAAACAGATCTCTTATATGAGAGCATTTTTACTAATCTTATTAATTTGACAATTTTAGACATATCCAGCAACCACATTTCAACGCTTCCAGACTATGTTTATGAATATTTGCCGCGTAACCTCACAATACTACGCATAAGTCACAACTTGCTTACTGATTTTAAATGGGACAGACTCAAGTTTTTCCATCAACTTCAGATTTTGGACCTGAGCTTCAATTCTCTACCTAATGTGACAGTTATAAACTCAAACGTAACCCGCACTTTGACTTTCCTTGACCTGAGTCATAATTACATTTTCCACTTGGACAGTGGATTTGTAAATGGTGCAAAACAGCTTACAGCTCTTAGCCTAAGCTACAACAAACTGACTATTATCAATCAATCCACCTTCCCATCGAGATCTGAATATCAGTTTCACACTTTGTTCTTGCAAGGCAACCCGTTCCAATGTACCTGCGATGCACTTGATTTCATTATTTGGATGGAAAACAGTAATGTAAAGATTCCTAGACTAATCACTGATGTGACATGTGACACACCAGCAGATAAAAAAGATAACGTTCTGATCAAATTTGACATTAGGGAGTGTATAGATGACAGTCAGGCGTTCTTGATTTACATCCTCACAAGTTCATTAATTATTGTTTTTATGTTTGTGGCAACAGTTTCCCACTTATTTTACTGGGATGCTTCCTACGTGATGCACTATATGAAAGCTAAGATAAAAGGATACAGAGCCTTTAACTCACCAGGCGCCATTTATGATGTCTTTGTGACTTACGACACCACAGATCCACATGTCACTGAATGGGTGATGAGGAATCTGCGAGTGAAACTGGAAGAGGAAGGAGAGAAGCATCTTCCTCTGTGTCTTGAGGAGAGAGATTGGACCCCCGGCGCCCCCCTGGTAAATAACCTCACTCAGAGCATCCAGTACAGTCGCAAGACCCTGTTCGTCTTGACGGAGGGCTACGTTAAGACCGGGGTTTTCAAACTGGCAATGTATCTGGCCCACCAAAGACTGCTTGATGAGAACCTGGATGTAATTGTGCTGCTGATGCTGGAGCCCGTGCTGCAGCACTCTCACTTTCTGCGCCTGAGGAGGAGGCTGTGTGAGAAAAGTGTTGTGGAGTGGCCGAGAACAGCTGCTGCTGAGCCCTGGTTTTGGCAAAACCTGAGGAATGTGGTCAGAGTGGACAACAAGTTGATGTACAACAAGAAATATTCAAAATACTTCACCAGCAAGTGAGCCAATGACTGGGACAGATCTGTATAAATGTGGACAATTATATTGGGAATATGTTCAACTGTTGCTCTGATAACATGGTCCTTCACAACTGTTACCACTCTCCTTGGGCCTTAAATGAAGACAAATAAATACCTTTGATATTTTTAATCTGTATTTAAAATGATAGGCTACTTCATGTCTTGCTATTACCCTGTGTAAATACATATTTGTGCCTGTCTGTTATCTGGTCTCTATCTAACTTAAACAAATATGTCTAAGATCAACCATAAAAAAGGGCAAAAATGTACCGCATTATCCTCAGAAACTCAAAACAAAAATTGTTGAAATGTGTTTAACCAAAACTCTCAGCAATTGTATGAATTGTAAATTCACATTGGACGTTTGTCTGACACCGTTATACTATGGATGCATATTGATTTATTTAAAGGGCCCATGTCATGGCCATTTCCACTGATCATAATTACATTGTTGAGGTATACTAAAATAGATTTATACTGTGCAATTTTCCAAACTCACATTGGTTTCGCATACAGCATCTCTGTCAAGCATGTGTATTCAGCAGTATTCACTTTCTCCACTAAACGACTCGTTGGAGCTCTTGCCCCCCCCTCCCTGTGAGCCTAGTGTGCTCCGATTGGTCAGCTCGGCCACTCGTTCTGATTAGTCAACCACCAGAGAGGCTGCACCCATGTCAGTGCTTTTCCCGGCTGCTCTCAGCGTAACATCAGTCTTATCATGGCGTCGGTACAGCGGTATATTTTATATACATATATATTTGTAACTGTTGTTATAGAAGAGTGTGACGGCCCCAGGGCCTTTGTCTTACGATGGGGTGGAGCTGAAGCGGCTAATCAGCACGATCACGGACACCTCCGGACACTACGGCCCCAGTCTCTCTCCAAAGCGGCTGCAGGAAGACTAACTCTGCGATCCTCTCAACCACCTGTCTCTGCATTTACCACAATAAATGTGCCGTGGTTTTGTAAACTCGTGTATGTCTCCTTGTCTTTCCGTTGTGGCCTACGAGCTACTCTCATAACAAAGAGTAAGTTATTTTTACCCGTTATAAACTACTACTGTTTGATGAGAAATCAAATCATGGTTTGCTATATATGAATTCAGGGAAGAAAGGATAGGCCTACTAAGTATTTCCATTAAACTTTATTTTTAGAAATGTACAAAATGAACATAAATATACATATATACACGGTATATCATCCATTCCTCCTCCTCTTGCCTGCGCACAGCCGGTGCGGTGCGGTGCCTTTTAGCACGAGGCCTCAGTAGTAGTAGAATCCCTTCCCCGTCATGGATTGTCCGCCAGGATCTGGCTGGACGAAATCAAATGCAAATCACAAAATATTAGAGAAACTTAGTTGTTTTAGATTCGTTAGTAGTAGTTGTGTAATGAACAGCTTGCCTGCTAATATGCTAACCTAGCTTTGTTTACCTTGGTAGCTAACACGATATGAACGTTAGCTTGGAGGAAAGGCAACTATAATGCAGTGTAATAAAACTACTATGAACAAAAGCTAGTGGTTCATATTAGGCTAGCAATAACGTGTTTATAATTGCAATCGTATACGGGTATTCTGCTACCATACAATGTAACTTGCATGAATACATTGTTTTGCGCTAGCATACAGCTAGCCTCGTTAGCTACATGCAGTATATGTACGGTCACAATGTACGGTAAACCGGAGTATACTGTATGAGTATTCCGTGTGTGTGACTGCAGACATTCTCCTGCCATGACAAACATGTAAGGCCATCTGCTGACATTGTAGTTGATATATTTAAATGCTAGCAACGTAGCATCACAAAAATGTTTTTCTGACCAAAACTAGTGCTCCGTGTGTTAGATCGCTACGCCAGCTATAATGTAATTACGTTTCGCGACTGACCGGCAAATCACCCGCAGTATACTGTCAATAGGTATTTTGTGTGTGAATGCAGACATTCTCCTGCTATGAGATACATGTATGCAAGGCCATCTGCTGATATTAGAGTTGATATATGGAAACTCTAGCAACTTAGTTAGCACAGTTAGCACTGTGTCAATGGCTTAGCAGTCCAACACAGTTTACACATTTAAACAGTCTTGTTTGATAAATACACAAATAACAATGCAAACTTACAGGTTGTATACCCAGATCTTCCCCTGCTCCAAACGGTCCAAACAAGCTGTGCATATCCGGCCTCAAACTGGGCAATGTTTTGGAAGCTTTCGTCTGTGAAATGCCGGTTCTTCGAACCTCTGGAGGAGGAACACGCCGCTGCTGGTGTGGCCATAGCTCTTCGGGATTGGTCCATTTCGTTCCGGGTACCGCATGACATCATGCGGTACCCGGAAGAATCAAATGGGCAGTGACGTATCTCCAACGAGGTGTTTTGGGGAGGTATTTTCTGTGTTAGAGTTTTACTCGCTACAGGGTGTACTTTGAGGGTTTTGACTCTGCACACCGTTTACATGCATAAAAACCTTCATAACACACAAGGGGACGGGTAATAACCGAAAAAGCATGACATGGGAGCTTTAAACAATATGTAAATATAGCAGATACACATACCTGCAGGTCCTCATCTACACTTCCTGGTTTTCACTTTGTTTGTCCGCAAGGTGTCGCCGCTTGATAACTTCTCTGTATGCATGTAAGGCTGTAATAGTGCGCTTTATGCAAGTTAAACCTAAACGAGTAAACCCATTGTCTCATTCATCACTTTTTTAACTACATTTTATTCGCTTTGTGGCAGAAATGAACACCTGCTGTATGCTATAACGCCTTCTTTAATGACAGGAGAAAACCGATGGGTGATTTCATTCACCTAATCTGATGCAGGTGGTCGCAGTGTTTCCTCAAATACATTCACGCACGTCACTGATTTAAAATACAGTTTCAGCCTATGGATAGGTTTGGTACTTTTGTTTGTTAAAGAAAAATCATATTATTAAAAAGCAGGCTTAAGAGACAGTGGACGTGACGTCAGAAGATGATTTGCATACTGCGCAGTATTTATAGTGGGATTGACGCTACAGCCATACGCTCCTGCGCCACCCAGACGAGTATCTAACTGTCTCTCAGACTAAAACTAAGGTGAGTGTTCATATTCTTATATTCACGTTTTCTTTAAAGCCTCTTTCTCTTTTAGCCTGTCTATTGAATAATTTGGTCACCGTTGTTTTGATTGTATTACGTTTCCTTCTCCCACAATGTCCTATCTCATTATCAGACAACATTATACTCGCGTATGTGTTCAAAGCTCCTGGAAATAATCAGAACATTCAAAACTCTTTCCCGTTTTCCACAAAAACGGCACAAAATGACATGTAATCAAGTCTATGGATCCAATCAAATGCTACATGCTTTGTTTCAGTAACCTATGATCTGATTGGCTTACCACTTTTCACCTGAGATTCAGTGCATGCTCAGCCTTCTTGAGTGAGTTATATTGTTCACTGGGGTCTGCTATAGTTGATGCAGTCTGCTCCTCTAGATTGCATTAAAGGGCGGGGTCCCATCAGCTGCCCGCGTGCACTAACTGACACAAAGCCTGTCTCAAGTCTGGCGCTGATAAAACAGCACAAAATAACTGGATGGTCTGCATCAGCCCTAGATGTTACTTATAGTTAAGTCATTTAAATTACCCTACACGTTGTTAATTGTGACCTTAATCATCTGTTCACATGCCCAGGTGCGTTCTGATTAAACTATATTGAAGCAAAGCTGATCTAAGGTTTCTTATCTATTTTAGAGCCTCTGCAGATATGGCTGACAAAGCGGATGTCTCAGGAGTAACAACCTTCGACAAGTCCAAGCTGAAGAAGACGGAGACCGCTGAGAAAAACACCCTGCCAACCAAAGAAAGTATGTGCAGTACCTTAAAGGTGGGGTAGGTAAGTTTGAGAAACCGGCTCGAGATACACATTTTGTTATATTCCATGGAATGCTCTTAACATCCCGATAGCAATGAATATCTTAAGTGCTTTGACAAAAAATCCATAAAAAAATGTCATCTGTGGAAGCCGTAGTACTGTAAAAAGCACGACCAATCATTTTAGCCGGCCCGGCTAAAATAACTGGATGGCCTACCTGCCTGTCAGCCTTCCATCTGTGCACAAACTTATCTCGTGCCCTCATTGGTCATGTGCGCGTTTGTGTGTGTTGGAGGAGGGGCTCTGTAAGGAAGTGGCAGATTTTTTCCGGCTGTGTATTTTCAAATTCTAGCAATCTCGAGCTGGTTTCTCCAAAATTACCTACCCCACCTTTAAGATCTACATCCACAACATGAATTGCTATGGTCAAAAACCCTTTGTACTAATCACACAAACTCTATTTGTATCCCTCTTGCAGCCATCGATCAGGAGAAGTCAACATAATGAAGTAGTCCTCCTGTACATTTCACAAGCCTTGCCTTTTTTCGGTTAAAAAAATGGGTAGATGTCCCTCTGTACAGCAAGGAAGCGTGGCCTGGCGTCGGCATGGGTTCCTGATATAAATAATGACTTTTGAATGCTAAGCAACCCAGTTTTTAAATGCATTTTTGTTATATGAATGACCATTTGTGTGCAGTCCCTTAATAGAGAACTTGCTGCTTGTTTTACTTTGTCTGGGACACGAACAAAACTTCCACCATAACAAGAAAAGAGGAAGTGAAAGAGAAGCACTTCTTCAAATGAAATGGTACTTCTGTCCCAGAACCAGAGTTTAGTTTTACTTCAGCAACCGGTGGATTTTATGTCTGCTGTATATATATTCTTGATTAACATTAAAAAGATTAACTCATAGTGACTTCAGGCAAGGTCACGTGTTTTTTAAGGCTGTATTTAAAGGAACATAAAGGATCAATACGCGGCATACACGATGGTGAGTTTATTTGATACACATTTCTCGGTATATTCTTAAGATTTGCTCTATATATAGATGTATCTACTGAACTGTAGCTTACAACTTTATTCATCGGCGTGTGTTATGGATTTAGATTGAATTCTTCTTTAATGTAATGTGTTTTGATTTTGTGTTTCTGCAATTATCTTTACGGCACTATATATTACTGTGTATACATTTACTTGACTCATTGAAAACTGTTATTTTATAATGTGTTGTTCTACATTTCATATGGAACATTACAGTTTACTCACAACTGTGTTGAAAAAAACAATTCCTGTCACCTTATTCAATCAGTATCGATCTCAATTATTAGAGTAACAGTAAACCCATTACCAAGCAGTGATCGGTGGACTAGAGATTACAAACATTATTCATTCATATTTATTATTATCAATATTTCACTAACTCAATACTTTTATTTAGAGTTGGAACAGGTTGATAAAGAATACAATGTGATACTGTCTCTGTTAAAGTTTCTCTACAACCTTAGGCAACCTACAGTACTGTTCAAGGAACTAAACTTAAAAAGGTTTGTCAAAGAGAGAATGTGTAGCTTTTAGAGGAAGTGCTAAAAATAATAATACGGTAAATCATATGCAATAATACACCCGATTACATAGTTCAGTGACCTCAGGAGTTTTGCTGCTAAAGCTTGGTGTGACTGGTATAGCCTGGTACGACTCATATCTTATGGGGACTAATGTTGGTTAAAAATAGTTTATCTGACATTTCTGAGTCAATAAACTTACTTTTTGGCCTTTTTTCTACACTTGTTTTGGTACTAAATAGCCATTGTTGAGCAAAAGGTTAATTATTTATAGCTGCAAGGCAAACTCTTTTTCATTGAGGGACACATACAGAAAAACATACGAAGTTCTGGGCCACTCGCTAGAGGTGAGGTATATTGCCTCATAAGTTAAGTTATAAGTTAGCAAAATAAATGTAGGTCAATTATGCTTGATACTAAGAAAAAAAAACAGCCTACATCACAGCTTTCCATAGGGTTTCATTTATTTTGTTGGCAGCCTCAAAACAAGCCTCAGATTGCTTTTAATACGGGGAAATATGAAGGGTATATTTCAAGCTTGTTATGTAGATAAGTTATTGGGCTTTTTTATTAACTAAGATTTGTTAGGAAATGCTTTCAACCATAATTGCCTGCATTTTTTGGAAAAGAGGGCTTATTAACACATGAATACTGTATAATATATTTGTACATATATTAGACCCTCCAGAAAAACGCGGGCTAAAATCCTTGATTATGCGGGCTAAAATCCTTGATTATGCGGGCTAAAATCCTTGATTATGCGATAAACATGCGGGGTTTTTATGTGATTTTATGCGGTGAAGTTGCGAAATATGCGGAAATATGCTAAATATGCGAAAAGTTGCGAAATATGCGGGAGGCGGAAAAAAGGTGATTCTTCTCCCACACCCTGTTACTAGGCTACTACTGAATGAAAGTGAGCCCTTTTAAAGAGTTCCTATGATAAACAAGCATACTAGAAGCAAGCTACATCACAAAGTGTTATTTATGTATTTATATATGGGCTATTTTAATCACTCTCTCTCTCACACACACACACACACACACACACACACACACACACACACACACACACACACACACACCACACACACCACACACACACACACACACACACACACACAACACACACCACACACACACACACACACACACACACACACACACACACACACACACACACACACACACACACACACACACACACACACACACACACACACACACACACACACACACACACACACACACACACTTCTCCGCCCTCATTCTGTTTTCATTTACTCGTTCGTTATCTGACCAGCTTCAATCTTGTAGGCTACTCACCTCGTTTATTGTAGGTTGATGCCTCGGTGAACGTGAGTTGTTTGACTTTCTTGTCCGCAGCAGCAGAAAGCATTTTAGAATGTTTGAATGAATCAAAGTGGGTCGTCACCGTCGATTTTCTCTTATGCTCCAACACACAGTTGCACGGGGTGCAGAATAGTTTCCCCCCACTTTCGTGCAAGACATCGGGGTACTGCTTTGCCCGGTCTTTAGCAGAAATGTTCGTAGGCAAATGAGATGGATTCGATTTTTTCATCTTGGTCAGAGCCGTATAATAGTATTTAGTATATAATAATAATAGTATAATAGTATATAATAATCTATATGGCGCTGATCTTGTTGTTTTCTCTCTCGTGTGAGTTCCACACATTCACTCTACGGTGTTGTTTACCTGCGCGAGCTGATGACATCACTACTTCACGTTAACTTTTTTTTTCCTCAACTTTGTGTGGAAAAATGCGGGGATTATGCGACCTTTTAATAAATATGCGCCCTTTTAAAAATCTGCGCCATTTTGCTGATTATGCGATCGCATAATCGCGTTTTTCTGGAGGGTCTAATATATATTTAAGAAGTACAATATAAGACAAGCATAAGTTTCAGGTGTGGGCCATATTTCATTATACTTTTAGAATCTGCTGAGGGCCGATTAAAATGGACCACGGGCCGCATTTGGCCCCCGGGCCTCAGTTTGGACAAGGTGTTAATTATTCAAAATAGTGAGAGTGCTGCCACCTGCTGGATACAAATGGTGCCATTCATAAATACCATTTGTCAAATATGACCTGAAGTCAGGTCCCCATATTGATATTGAAACAGGTTTGCTTGATGAATAAACCATTTTTCATAATGTATAATGTACTTCATGATATACAATCTGTTTATACATGTTTGTGGATAACTGACTATACCTCGCTGCATTCCACTAATGCTGTTGTTCATCTACAGACGGTCGCATGTTGGATGCACTTGCTGCTGTCCTATCTGTGTTGCCAATATAAGATCCAGCCCGCTGAAAGCAAACCTGAGTGGATGACACTGCAGTTCTCTTGTGATGTCACAGCCGACAATAACTCTAATGTCCTATTTGACTGTGGAGGCCGTGGACTGACAGAAGTACCTGATGGGATAACCAACAATGCAACTCATCTCATCTTATCAGACAATTCCATTCTGGATATTTGGAATGACTCATTATCCAACTTGCTGAATCTGACCCAACTTGATCTCAGCAGAGCAAACATTGACAAACCGGTGATCATCAATGTGAATGCTTTCAAAAATCTGACAAAACTGCGTGAACTGAAACTGAGTGGCACTGGTCTGAAGGAAATTCCTGCTAATCTTCCTCCCAGTTTGGAAATCATTGAGCTGAACAGTAACAACATTATGTTGTTGAATGGGAAATTTGATTGCTTAGCTAATATTAAACAGTTAGTGTTAGCCAAAAACTGCTACTACAGCAATCCTTGTAAGACATCTGTTAACATGGAAAACCGTTTGGAAGTAATGAGCAAACTGAAGCATTTGGACTTGTCTCATAACAACTTAACTGAAGTTCCCAAAGGTTTCCCACCGTCATTAGGCGTGTTGAAGCTGGATAATAACAGAATAAATCACATCCCTGGTTTTCTTATGCTTCCAAATGTAACAGTCCTGAAATTAGAAGGGAACTGTCCAAGATGTGAAAACGCTCCACATCCCTGTGTCACCTGTCCAAACAAGTCTCTTGATATTGATCCTAATGCATTTCAATATCTAACCCAGCTGAAGATACTGAATATGGGAGGAAACTCACTGACACACCTGGATCCTTCCTGGTTTAAGAGTCTGAACAAACTTAAACAATTGTTCCTGTCTTTTAACTTCTTATTTAAGGCAATTACTGAGGAGGCAACATTTCTGAGACATCTTCCTAAGCTAGAGAGACTTGATATCTCTTTCAACTATGGTATCAAGTTATACCCTACACAATTAAATCTCTCAGAAGAGTTTTCACATCTTAAGTCCCTTAAAGTTTTTCATTTGCAGGGATTGGTCTTCCAGAGTATTGGACCGGAGACGCTCAGACCTCTGTACCAACTCAAAAATCTCTCTACCATGAACTTAGGGACAAACTTTATTATCCACTCCGATTCCACTGTATTTCACAAATTCCACAACCTGAAAGTGATGTACCTCGCAGAAAACAAGCTTTTTCCCACTCCAGATAGAAATCGGCTTGATTCATCATACGGTGGTTACAATCAGAGGTCCGAACTTTCTATTCCTCCGCTCACAATTCCTCTTCCGGATGATTATGTTTATGAGCATGTGAAGAGCCTTGTCAAGGAAGACTGTTTTAACTCTGGACGAGTGCTATCTCTCAGCTCAAATAATATGTTCTTCATTTCTCCAAAGCAGTTTGTTGGCTATGAAGACATTGCATGTCTTAACCTCTCAAAAAATGGATTTTCAGCAGCACCTAATGGTACAGAGTTTTCACCACTGCAGAATCTAACATACCTGGACCTGTCATTCAATAGGATTGATTTGGCCTATAGCGGAGCCTTCAGTGAACTAAAGAAACTACAAGTGCTAGACCTTAGTCACAATGAACACTACTTTGAAGCGTACGGGGTAACACTTAATTTAAATTTCACACAAAATCTTCCTGCTCTGAGGGTGCTGAATATGAGTTATAACTCCATTTCCATTTTAACCACCAAACAGATGTACAGCCGTTCATTAACAGAACTTCAGTTTACAGATAATCTTCTGGGGACCCTTTGGAAAGAAACAGATCTCTCATATAAGAGCATTTTTACTAATCTTATTAATTTGACAATTTTAGACATATCCAGCAACCACATTTCAACGATTCCAGACTATGTTTATGAATATTTGCCGCGTAACCTCACAATACTACGCATAAGTCACAACTTGCTTACTGATTTTAAATGGGACAGACTCAAGTTTTTCCATCAACTTCAGATTTTGGACCTGAGCTTCAATTCTCTACCTAATGTGACACTTATAAACTCAAACGTAACCCGCACTTTGACTTTCCTTGACCTGAGTCATAATTACATTTTCCACTTGGACAGTGGATTTGTAAATGGTGTAAAACAGCTTACAGCTCTTAGCCTAAGCTACAACAAACTGACTATTATCAATCAATCCACCTTCCCATCGAGATCTGAATCTCAGCTTCACACTTTGTTCTTGCAAGGCAACCCGTTCCAATGTACCTGCGATGCACTTGATTTCATTATTTGGATGGAAAACAGTAATGTAAAGATTCCTAGACTAATCACTGATGTGACATGTGACACACCAGCAGATCAAAAAGATAACGTTCTGATCAAATTTGACATTAGGGAGTGTATAGATGACAGTCAGGCGTTCTTGATTTACATCCTCACAAGTTCATTAATTATTGTTTTTATGTTTGTGGCAACAGTTTCCCACTTTTTTTACTGGGATGCTTCCTACGTGATGCACTATATGAAAGCTAAGATAAAAGGATACAGAGCCTTTAACTCACCAGGCGCCATTTATGATGTCTTTGTGACTTACGACACCACAGATCCACATGTCACTGAATGGGTGATGAGGAATCTGCGAGTGAAACTGGAAGAGGAAGGAGAGAAGCATCTTCCTCTGTGTCTTGAGGAGAGAGATTGGACCCCCGGCGCCCCCCTGGTAAATAACCTCACTCACAGCATCCAGTACAGTCGCAAGACCCTGTTCGTCTTGACGGAGGGCTACGTTAAGACCGGGGTTTTCAAACTGGCAATGTATCTGGCCCACCAAAGACTGCTTGATGAGAACCTGGATGTGATTGTGCTGCTGATGCTGGAGCCCGTCCTGCAGCACTCTCACTTTCTGCGCCTGAGGAGGAGGCTGTGTGAGAAAAGTGTTGTGGAGTGGCCGAGAACAGCTGCTGCTGAGCCCTGGTTTTGGCAAAACCTGAGGAATGTGGTCAGAGTGGACAACAAGTTGATGTACAACAAGAAATATTCAAAATACTTCACCAGCAAGTGAGCCAATGACTGGGACAGATCTGTATAAATGTGGACAATTATATTGGGAATATGTTCAACTGTTGCTCTGATAACATGGTCCTTCACAACTGTTACCACTCTCCTTGGGCCTTAAATGAAGACAAATAAATACCTTTGATATTTTTTATCTGTATTTAAAATGATAGGCTACTTCATGTCTTGCTATTACCCTGTGTAAATACATATGTGTGCCTGTCTGTTATCTGGTCTCTATCTAACTTAAACAAATATGTCAAAGATCAACCATAAAAAAGGGCAAAAATGTACCGCATTATCCTCTTTTTAAGTTATTGGTCATTGGTCTAGCCTCCAGAGAAAAAAACCTCAGAAACTCAAAACAAAAATTGTTGAAATGTGCTTAACCAAAACTCTCAGCAATTGTATGAATTGTAAATTCACATTGGACGTTTGTCTGACACCGTTATACTATGGATGCATATTGATTTATTTAAACAATATGTAAATATAGCAGATACACATACCTGCAGGTCCTCATCTACACTTCCTGGTTTTCACTTTGTTTGTCCGCAAGGTGTCGCCGCTTGATAACTTCTCTGTATGCATGTAAGGCTGTAATAGTGCGCTTTATGCAAGTTAAACCTAAACGAGTAAACCCATTGTCTCATTCATCACTTTTTTAACTACATTTTATTCGCTTTGTGGCAGAAATGAACACCTGCTGTATGCTATAACGCCTTCTTTAATGACAGGAGAAAACCGATGGGTGATTTCATTCACCTAATCTGATGCAGGTGGTCGCAGTGTTTCCTCAAATACATTCACGCACGTCACTGATTTAAAATACAGTTTCAGCCTATGGATAGGTTTGGTACTTTTGTTTGTTAAAGAAAAATCATATTATTAAAAAGCAGGCTTAAGAGACAGTGGACGTGACGTCAGAAGATGATTTGCATACTGCGCAGTATTTATAGTGGGATTGACGCTACAGCCATCATTACGCTCCTGCGCCACCCAGACGAGTATCTAACTGTCTCTCAGACTAAAACTAAGGTGAGTGTTCATATTCTTATATTCACGTTTTCTTTAAAGCCTCTTTCTCTTTTAGCCTGTCTATTGAATGATTTGGTCACCGTTGTTTTGATTGTATTACGTTTCCTTCTCCCACAATGTCCTATCTCATTATCAGACAGCGTTATACTCGCGTATGTGTTCAAACCTCCCGGAAATAATCAGAACATTCAAAAACTCTTTCCCGTTTTCCACAAAAACGGCACAAAATGACATGTAATCAAGTCTATGGATCCAATCAAATGCTACATGCTTTGTTTCAGTAACCTATGATCTGATTGGCTTACCACTTTTCACCTGAGATTCAGTGCATGCTCAGCCTTCTTGAGTGAGTTATATTGTTCACTGGGGTCTGCTATAGTTGATGCAGTCTGCTCCTCTAGATTGCATTAAAGGGCGGGGTCCCATCAGCTGCCCGCGTGCACTTACTGACACAAAGCCTGTCTCAAGTCTGGCGCTGATAAAACAGCACATGCAGTGTCTGCATCAGCCCTAGATGTTACTTATAGTTAAGTCATTTAAATTACCCTACACGTTGTTAATTGTGACCTTAATCATCTATTCACATGCCCAGCTGCGTTCTGATTAAACTATATTGAAGCAAAGCTGATCTAAGGTTTCGTATCTGTTTTAGAGCCTCTGCAGATATGGCTGACAAAGCGGATCTCTCAGGAGTAACAACCTTCGACAAGACCAAGCTGAAGAAGACGGACACCGCTGAGAAAAACACCCTGCCAACCAAAGAAAGTATGTGCAGTACCTTAAGATCTACATCCACAACATTAATTGCTATAGTCAAAAACCCTTTGTACTAATCACACAAACTCTATTTGTATCCCTCTTGCAGCCATCGATCAGGAGAAGTCAACATAATGAAGACTAGTCCTCCTGTACATTTCACAAGCCTTGCCTTTTTTTCGGTTCAAAAAATGGGTAGATGTCTCTCTGTACAGCAAGGAAGCGTGGCCTGGCGTCGGCATGGGTTCCTGATCATCTGTTGTGGATAAGTGCAGAAGTGTCATGAAACAACTGAGGGACAGACACTTTCTGATTTGTATCCCTTTTCTGCCCACTTTTAAATGCTCTTGTAGCAAGCTGTGTGTTCTTTGGTAACAAAATCTGGATGCACATGTTTGTTAAATATGCAAAATAAAACATGTTAACTGACTTTACTGTGTCCTTGTGGTTTTGATTGTGTTTTTAGTACCACCCACCCTTAGCCATAAATGCCACTTTAGAGCAACACTTTGGTCACAAACGCAACACAAAATCAATATGGCTTTTTCCGCTTAACAGCATTGGAGTAAATTGAAGGTGTTGCTTCTGTCTTTAAAGCAAGCAGAGTCACGTTATGAACTGACAAAAAAAAAGCGTGTAGCTGCTAGCATAACTGGCATGCTCCATTTTCAAATCATGCTTTCAAAGCAAAGAATGTCTGAGTTAAAAGTGACACTTATCTGGGCTCTGCTGCTTTTGCATGATATTGAGGAAAAACCCTGATTTGCTATACATGAAAGGAACCGGATTCAGAATGCAAGATGTCCAACTTGTAAAGTGTACAGTTCATCCCAATGGAACTTTTTCACAATACAGTAACCTCTTTGGCTCACATCCTGTAATGACTGGTTGAAAAAATCTTACAATGTACTACTTTGAAACTTCAACACCTAAATTCCACTCTAGAGGAAAACCCATCCTTTGTTTATGAATTCCAAACTAACTTTAAATGGGAACAGCCTAGGAGTACTAATTATTTTACCTTAGGATACACCAACATTCCTGCCTTGCAGTTGCAGCTGTTCCAACCTGAGCAGGACCACACCCTTGTTCTGTTATCACATGACAGGTAACTTTAAGGCTGTGTTGCAAGATGCCCTGAGGTCATGAGTGCTTGAAAAGACAGGAGTGCTATTATAGGGTGAGCCAATGAATTTATTGAGTGCATGATGTACATTTAGCCTCATAATAAAATACAGAAACCCAAACTATTAAATGTAAAACGAGGTACATTCTTTGACTAGATGGCAACACATTTCCCCAACTAGGACTGTGATCAATTCGTACTTTAGCAGAATGAGTTGATGTAACAAAACCCCTGGTGACTGCACTGTTTAGAGGATGTGACCAAGAAAAAACCTGAATGTACATTCTATTTAAAGAAGAAAAGAGGAAGACAACCTGTTCTACCTCATTCTGCTGCACAGAGACAACAGTTGTACCTCATGTGGGGGGGAGAGAGATTACGTAACGCATGTCTATGGACCAGCTGTGCTGAAACAATAACAATAGGCTCTGCGGAGGGATTGGCACAAGTTCAAATTCATCCTCTTTCCCATGAGGCTGCATTTAATCTATGGTCATTTTTAGTATGGGAAAAAGGGACAGTTTATTTGTCTATTATTCCTTTTTAGAAGCAATAAAAGGTCAAATATATACTCTTACATATATCTTATGCCAGCCCTCCTCCTCTAAATCTTCTCCCATCCTAATATGAAGTCTTGCCACCCAACAGCTCCCCAGTGTCCTATAACAATGTGTGCCTTGGAGCAAACAGTAGCCCATATTACACATGAAAATACATTGCTTTCTCCTCCACACATTGTTAAACTGATAAATGGTATATGTGTGTAGCCTCAGACAGATTTACTATGTCAACGCATCTCAAGGCTTTGGCGTCATGCTCAGAGATACTTTGAGGGGAAGAGATGTTGAAACGATCAAACATATTTTCTGTTCTATGTGGGGTTGCCCTGTTTTTACTGATGCTGGTTATGTGGGTCTGCCTGGTCAAGACCTGATAACTTTCCATGAAAAAGGAATGCAAATGTCAGTGAAAGGACACTAAGGGCTTATTGTGGTGAACTTGGCATTAGGCCACCAAGAGGCCATCTGGCAGTGTTGTGACGGGCACCCTCTGGACCGTCTGTGGCGCTGACTGACTGCAGCCCACTCCTGAGACTGCCTCTGGCTACATACGTAATGTGCTTTGAGAATAAAACCACAGTAAGAATCTTTAAGGCTTGTACTCTATAGCAACAACCACGTTGTATAGTTATTTTAACCTCAAATTAACCTCATTTATCTATGATGAGTCAAGCTGGATGTTACAGCATTAACATTTACCATTTACTCACAAAATGACCATTTGTGTATCAATAACTCACCCCGTGTTTAGTATTCTGTAGGACAAAGGTTTTTTTTTGCATGTCTTTATGTTCAACGAAAAACTTTAAAACAAGATTGTTCTTGCTTAAGAGTTGAAAAATGGTAAGGTTTAAGCTAACATTCTAATTTGGGAATTAGTGAGCAAACGCCTAAGTGATGAGCCTTGGCTCTGCTGTTTTGTGAGAGTCTTTTCTCCTTCTTTGGACACCTCACTGTGGAGGCGAGAAAAACAAAGCTTTCTTCGAGAATTCAAGGTAACACAAGATGAGTCATTGTTAAACAAATGGTCATTTTGTGGGCGAAATATTCCCTGAATGCAAATATAGTGTATACCAACCTGTGTCTCATTTTCTAAACCAAAACAATTCACATAAAAAAATATATTATAAAGCATCCCTTGATAATTCCCTGACATTGTCTTCATTTAACAGGAAAGGCTACAGGGGACAAAACAATGCTCGTCCCTACAGGTTATTGTTTTCACATGCAGAGGATGTGGCAGCTGCTGTAGTACGGTGAGAGCACGGTGAGACGCATCTCTGTGTCTCTGCTCCTTCCTCATGCTTCTTGTGCCCTGTTACCATGGCAGCAGACAGGAGATTTTAGCTTTCCACACGTTTTCCCATGATCAAAGAGACTGCAGTGTTGTTAAGAGCTGTAAATCGATTCAAATAAGCAAGCAATCACTCCCTAGGAATCACATTATCAGAGTAAGTAGAAGGGATTTCAGAAATTCCAATTTGTTACGACTTCCTCCAAAGCAATAGATTCTGTTTTTCAAATTCTTTACACTTTTTTACTCTTTATTTCTCTTTAAATTCTATTTGATTTGTTTAATATGTTATAATTGTTCCTAATTATGTGCAATGCCTTGTTTTGTTATGCTGCTGTAACAAAAAATCCCAATTTGGGATCAATAAAGTATATATCTTATCTTATCTTACACAAATATTCCTACTTAAATTAAACCCGCCAGTTATAATGGTTTTATCTAGTTGTGCTATCATTCAAAATGTAATGTTGCTGTGGGAAACATATTGTATGTTCAACTTAGAAAAATATGTAAGCTATGCTGTTAGAAATAGTCAAATTCAACTCCCCAGTGAACCTCTTTTTCGGCTGGTTTGGTCAGGTTTGTGCCGAGAAGAATGCTTGGCACTCTTTGGGTAAATGTTAAACATGTCTACCCGCCCAAGCATGTCCATCCTGATTAGGCACATCAGTTTGTTGTAAACAAATCAGAGCTCCAGCATATTCTTTACAGCCAGTCAGACGTGTATTGTTGCGTAAGCCCCAAGGTAAAATGGCCAAACAATTCCTGAATTATTTAAGTCATTCTTTAAGTCTTACATTAAACAATAATAAGTTATTGTTATTTTTGATTTAATTGCTGCTGTTTTTGTTACATTTCCGTGCAGAGGGACAGAAGACATAGTGCTAATAATTAAAAGGCTTATTTAAGATTCCATTTTAAATAATCCTAATGGTACCAATGGGTGTGGCTGTCATGGAATAACAGAACTGAATAGCAGCAGAAAAACAAAAAAATCACAAATCATCATACTGTAGATACATTAGCGATTAGAACATTATAAGTAAACTATAACATGTTTAACTGTCAAACTAAAATGAAATAATAATATGGTACAGGTGTAGATTGATTTATATAAGAAAAGATTACTCTATCTTTACTCTAACCATAGGTGTGATAAAAAGCTGGAGCTGGGACAGAAATGGTCATTCATCTGTGTAAGGAGGTTCAGCGTCTTCTTAATTCAGACCAAACCAAGCAAAGGACAATTCATCTTTGTCTTCATTATCCTACCCACGGTGGGAAAAAGCAGTGCTGCTATTGTGTGATAGGTAGACACAAAAGCTGAGGGTGTGAGCTGGCCAATCCAGTGACACACCATAATGGTTGCTATGTGTGACAAAGAAACTTCCAGAAACGTGCCTTGCCCTATGCTTCAGATTTGTTGTGGCAGAGGGGGGATAATCCACCTATCTGGATGACAAACTGATCGTTTAGCAGAGACACGCACATATTCTTTTCTGTGTGCAGAATCTCTAAAACTAAGTAGCTTACAGCAATTTGAAACCGCATTAGAGTAAATACAAAAGCAAAGAGTAATTAAAGTTGCCTGACAAGTTTCTTATTCTCTGACGGCAGTAAACCTATATGTAGAGTAATGAACAGCAAACCACAAATTAGTAGAGAATGCTGTCGTTTCTGGTGTCAGTCTTACCGAATTACAGCAAGGGTGGCGGCCAAAAGGGCTTAGGGTCATTATGTGAAGAAAAAATAAGACTCCCTAACCGGATAGAAGTTTATAAAGCAAAAGTTGGATGCATAAAAAATGGGAATGGGAAATGTGAAAACCCCAGTTCAAACATTAAAAGGCAGCAGGAAGATGGAGTCCTAATCGAACATGATATAAAAAGAACAGAATCAGAAATGGCAAAAACAAAATAATGTTAATTATCCACAAAAAATTATTAAAACTAAGAGGTATCTCCATCACATTACAGACAATCAGCTTCTCCCAGATATGTAATGGTTAAAATTACTGACTTACTAACAGTCTTGAAAACCATGAAAATGTATGTAAAGGACCAACAAAGAGCACTAAAAAAGAGGAAGGCCTTGAAATGTACACTAAGCTACAGGCAAGTAAGTAGCCTGGATTTAGAGAGAAAACACAACTCTTTCTTACTCATAAATGAAAAGCCATAAGCCATATAAAGCGTTCACTACACTGTCACCTATGTGACTCCTGAAATAAATGGAAAACATGGCTCAATTATTACATAATAACTTCTAATTTTAAACATGTCAAGAGAAGAGCTACCTCAACAACACAGCTGTGAAGTGGAATACAGTACAGTCAATCAAGGATGTGACAAGTGTTACACGGTCAGATTCCCCTGAGGAACCTAATTAGAGGAAGAAAGACTACTTTGGCTTGCTGGACATTTAAAAAAAAAATCTGACTAGCTAGGCAGATGTGTCCCGAGTGCACTGACGGAGACGCAGTGTAGTGTGATTCAATGTGACATGTGCATGCAACCTTTCAGCTGCAAGAGTCACCCTGGTGAGCTCAGTAGCTCCCCAGCTGTGAGCCTGGCAACCTAAATGCCCCCTTTCAGCAACAATGTCCTCATGTACACGCAGTTTATGTGCAGGGAGAATTCACGTGTTACAAGTGATAGCTTCAGTAAAAACAACCGACAAGAGAAAGGCGAGGGTTTAGGCTAGCATGAAAACTAAGAACATGTGTGACAAAAAAAGATAGGAAGTGAGAGGCATAAGTGAATGCTTAATCTGTACAAAAAGTGGGAGGAATTGTAGAGCTCGGTAAAACTGTCTTAAGGACGATATATTTGATTGATCAGTTGTTTAAAAAAATGTGTCCTTCCGGATGAGATGCTGAGTAAGTGGTCCTTTCATTGGCTATCTGGGCCGCACAGCTCAAAATAGCTTTTTCGAAAATAGTGCCTCTATCTGTCCAGGGTCAAAACTAATAAATAAATAAATACAACTTTATTTCTATTCAGTTTTGTTTTATTTTTATGTAATCACGTCAAACATTCCTGTGACTAATAGGAAAGATATATCATTGTTGTGATTGTTGTTATTGGACACAAAGAACCAAAAGCTTTACTAATAGCCGCTTTCACACCAAGTACTTTGCCGTACTTAGTCCCGCGGAACTCTTTAGTCCCGGAACTGTCCTAGTAAATCGCGTTCACACCGGAATAAGTCCCTGAGGGAGGATTACGCAAATAAAGCCGCTGACGTCACTTCTTCTTCTTCTGCTTTGGGTTTACTGGCACAATAAATAAATACGCACAAAAATATTCCGATTTATAAAACACTGCGCACGCACGTCCTACGCCGGTTTTCCTTTATAAATCACAATCAACTCGAAATGCGGCGCAGCTTTTGCGGGCTTCACGTAACGCCCATATTTGCCAAAGAAACGCCCCGTAATAATATTCATTTTGACTGACTGCATGAAGAAGATCGCAGGAAATGACGACAGAACAGCTAAAAGCTAGTGGAGCCGCATTTGCGGCTCATTTGAGGCTACCTCCGCAAGGTGAGGCCCCACGCAGTCTGCGTGATCGGCCTGTAGGGAGGGACGGCCCTGCCCCCATGACCTTCCCAAATATTTTTGTCACTGCATCCTGGTAAAATTAAAATATAATCTTTGTGTCTTTGACATTAGCGCTGCTATGCAGCCACCAGTGCCCTGTACCAGGGCCGTCCCTCCCTACAGGCAGATCACGCAGACTGTGTGGGGCCTCACCCATGGATGCAGGGGCGTAATTTCCACTGGGGACAGGGGGGACATGTCCCCCCCACTTTTCAAAATCCCGTTTGTGTCCCCCCCACTTTTCAAATGTGTTTATTATTATTTTTGTACGCAAGCGGTCATCGTCACGGAGGAGCGTCTGTGTGTGTGTGGCACGAGCGCATTTTGTGAGAGAGAGAGAGTGAGAGAGAGAGACAGAGAGAGAGAGAGACACAGAGAGAGACAGAGAGAGTTACTGGGGTTGTTGTTAGCATCTGGTGCTAGCTCGGAGCTAACGGAGATTAGAAGCTGTTTCAACAATAAGGAGAGGGTGAGTCCTCTCCTGTCGGACTGAGAGGCTGAGATAACGTCAGTTTAGGTGAGGTAAAGGACTCGCTGAGCGATTAGATAGTAAACTTTAGTCTAAGTTATCTCAGTGGGTCTCAAACGGTTTGGTCATCTATGTAAACAAATATTTCCATCTATTTAATATAGTTGTTCAAAATAAGTTACAAAATAATTCCAATGTCAGTAAAAAAATTAAAAAACACAGTTCAAAAGGGGAGTGATTAGTAAAATATGCATAAATAAAAAGAAAGAATGCAGACTAGGTAAGATAAAGATAGGAGAGAGGAGTTTATCAATTATTTGTTATTGGTTGTGAGCATATTCTAATGGTTTTTGGAGTATTGAAATATATACAGTTCTGTTTCATATGAGTGTTGAGAGCTGTATCCATAAATCTCTTAATTTGTGCACCAGATTGATGCATTTAACTTCCCGGGGGTGCATGCCCCCGGATCCCCCTAGGATGTGAGGTCATCACAAATAAAACGGGTTCAAATGGATAGGATACTAGATAGTTTGCGCACTCATTATATACACTACACATCTTTCTTGGATTTTTTAACACCATAGTCCCTAATATATTTGTAGAAAGGCAGGAAATGGAATTAAATCGAGAACAATGTTTCATTGCGGAGGACCCCCTGTTTTGTGTCCCCCCCACTTCTCAAACAAAAGTACACCCTTGCATGGATGTATAATAAGAACTGGATACAGCGTGGGAGGCGGGGCCTCGTTCATATGAGAGTTGCTCATTGGCACGATATAATCATATAATCCGTTTTTTATTGTGCATCCATGGGATTGGGTAAAGGTAAAACTCATGTAGTACTGAACACGTCACATGAACGTGCCGGGCGGCTTGGCCTCACCTCGCGGAGGGGGCCTCATCTTGCGGAGGGAGCATAGACTGTATATATAAACGGGAGGGAGCCTCAACTGAGCCGCAAATGCGGTGCACCTATGCGCTTATATGCGGCGCAATTAGTGTGGCGCGGCACGGTTTCGCCGCTGCGAGGCTCCACTAACACCCCCAGTTTCGTCAACTTAATGTGTTGCTTAAAATAATACTTCTGCCAACAGTATGTGACACTGTGTTGCACGGCCAGATACGGCTCGAGAAGATGACTCAGATAAGGAAATATATGATATATTATATGATCGATGATGTGATTGATGTGATATGAATGATAAGTGTGCGACACGTCGGCGTCTTCCCTGCTTACGGCAGTTTAAACTGTATTTGCTTTATCCTGTAATATGGTAATATGACTTATCTATAGACGGCGCCGGAGGCGTCTCTCCCGTTTTTGTGCGTACCGCGTACGGATGGGTCAGAGTGTGCGTGGAGGACCGCACATTTTCCCGTCAAGTTTGTTTTTTATAAATCGCAAAGATTGCTTAGAATCGGGCGTACGCCATCTTTTGAGCGTACGCAACGTTTATAAATGAGGCCCCAGATCTTTTTGGTGTGAAAGCAAAATCCCAAGAACTATCGGAACTATTCCTGGGAAAAGTACTCCGGAATGAAAGCGCCTAATGATGTTGCCCTCCACTTAAGTTATTTTAGGCTTATATACACCTTACACACATCTGCTGAGCTATACAATGTGTCAACTTCTCCTCCCATTAACTTATGCATGTCCCAATAGCAATAATGTGTCTATAACTAACAGTATAACTTTCCTGGCTGATATTACAGTCTCTGCACAGGATTAGCATTTATATGAGATGATTTTAAGCACCATAATGTGCCATTTCTAATTTACAAACCTTGTGTTGGTATTTACTGCTTGTACTAAAATATCACTTTAGAAAGCAAAGATATTCTGATAAATATAACTCTTTCAAACAACGTTTTTTACAAGAAAGGGTTCAATGCAATGACTGATAAATCTTCTTATGCTATCACGGAGTCGCTGTATGTTACAGGAGCTTGTTTGTGAATTTTTCTGAAGCAGGCTTCAAAGGTGTGTAACAGGATGTGGTTAAAGGGCTGCAGCACCATACCGTAAAAGCACAACTCCACTTAACAGTGTTGGTGGATTTACAGCATATATAGACTATCATAGTGTTGAAATAACCTCCAGATTTCTCTGAGCATTGCTGAATTTGTAAATCAAAAAAAGCAAGTCAGTCAAAAAAGAGGAACTTATTTTTTCCTTATTCACAACATGAAAAACAAGTATGCAAGTTTCACATGTGCTCAACAGGGTTGCAACACTTCTGCATTGTGTTGATAGAAGGCGTGGGTAAATAAGGAGGTGTCTGTGAGACTTATATTTACAGAATGTCATCACCATGTTAATGTCTGTGCGAATACTTTACACATCTTATCCTGAGGAACATTTTTGTAAGAGCACAATGTAAAGAACAGCATGATGCTTTAATGATTTGTTAAATAGTATACCAACAACTGCAAACGTAATTCTCTAGATATGAAATTAAAACTGGGGATGCTAATATTTTTTTTTAGTATAAGTTACAGTGAGTCAAGCAAGTGTTTAGTTTTCAAGAGTTGAATTGTACAAACATGTACAGTGCTTGCAGAAATGCGTTCAATGTTTGTTTGCTCTAGATCTTTTACAGATATTCATCACAGTCGAGAGTATGTTTACCTGCAAGAAAATAGTCTTTTGAAAGAAGACAGCTTGTTGAGAACTGTCTGAGGAATGTGCTCCAATACCCCTGGTTAGATACATGTCTCAACAAGATGTGCAGTATATTGGCCAAAAGCAGGCATTTACAAGTTCATTCCATGTTAGAGATTTCAGCTAGATTTACGTTTGTGATAGTATTATATAAGCGGACAAGCCTTTAATTTATCTAATGTTCTCTGCAGCCACGTTTGCAGTTTAAACACATGTAGTGAAGCAAGGCAACTCAAGCTGTGGCATTCAGAGTCTTAAAACGATCTCATCTCCACATAATAAAAGTGTGTGTGTGTGTGTGTGTGTGTGTGTGTGTGTGTGTGTGTGTGTGTGTGTGTGTGTGTGTGTGTGTGTGTGTGTGTGTGTGTGTGTGTGTGTGTGTGTGTGTGTGTGTGTGTGTGTGTGTGTGTGTGTGTGTGTACAGCTTTAAGTGGGTATGTGGTTGCCGTCAAGACAAGGATTGAGTCAAAGTTTTAAAACTGTCACTTCCGACTTCTGCTATTTGACATTTTCTCTGTTCCTTCTAGACAGGCTGTTTCCACTTCACTACTGAGAAACCTGTAGGTTTGCTGTGTCTGGGCCTTTAACAAAGCCTTATTCCAGTCTGCACAGGTCAACATTATGCAGATATAACAAATGTACAGTCCTCTTGTATATTTAATACAGTTTAATCATATATTCATACAACCCCACACAGTTCATTACAGAAGGCTAACATGCCATGCCAGCAGAGCTGTGTTTTATCTCTGTATTTATGTGTCCCTGCAGCAATAGACTTAAAGTTCATTTTCACTAGAAACAGGAAATGAAATCTGGATGTTTTCATATGGCTGATACGCCAAACAAATCTGTTATAACAGCAGAGCCATGTTAAATGTAATATCAGGAGCCTATAATCCTTTCCCTAGAACAAGCACATTACAACTCTTGTGCACACATTTTTGGAGTTAGAAGTGATACAGCAGCATGTCTTATCCTGTTAGGCATGCAGTTTAAATGCTGAGGTGGATTCTCTTCTTCTGGGCATAGTTATGTAATTATACCCAGCATGAACCTCCCAAGTGAAGAAGAATAAAGGGCAGCTTTAAACTCTGACCTTTAGGGGTCTTGCCACTTTAAAAGGTTAAATGTCATGTTTAGCCCCTGCTGACATCAAAGCACAATTCAACTTGTAGCCACAGTATAAATCTCTATCACTGTGACAAGAGGATTCCTTATCACAGGAACATGTTCCTTGAATTGTAGCTTTGATAATAGCATCATGAAAAAGAATGTTTAGCATTACACCTACAGTAGAAAACATACACATGCTGACAATGTTCCCAGAACTAATTGAGCAAATCCTGGCTTGAACTAAAAAAGTAGCATACAGCCAACATAACAGGTAAAGCTAAAACGGGGCATTAGTGCCAAATAATGGGTGAACATATTGTAAAAGGTGGTAAGGGGAGTGTGTCAATTGTTTCAGTAACATTTTGAAGATCACCTTCATCTGAAAAGGAGGTTCATAAAAGAGGCTGTGTGAAAGAGACGTGGGTTTAGGTATAGTCATATGACAGGAAGTGCACACGGGAAGTCCCCAATTAGCTAACCACAGATTTGAAGAAATGGAAGTTAAAAATAAAACCACTGCTGCATCTGTAGATCTACTGTGTTCAACAGTGTGTGAGGTGATCCATCAAAGAGGATTAATTATAAGAAAAGATTGTGTTTAATTAAAAATCAACGTTAATCGAGCAGACAAAATCTAGTATCCTTCAGGGTTCATTTTGCGAGGTTATATCATCAGCTCTGCAGCAGAGTGGCCACTAAGAGCTGAGACTGTGACAGATTTAATAGGCCACTGTAATGTGTCTGACCAGGCAAGCACATTAATAAATAATAGTGAGCCACACATCAAGCCTCTTGAGATGTCTGGTTCCTCCCCATCAAGACACGCTCACAGCATGGTACAGCTACTGCATTTTTAATGAGAAGAGAATGGGAGGCGTCCAGCTGAGGCCGAAGCCCGCGTTTAGCCCGTCAAACCCGCCAAACCCGTCATGTGGAGGGACTAAAGTGTGTGTGTGATCTCGCAGACTGCCTGAATCCCCTAAGGTCCGTCTCTCTGGTCGCACTGGGTTCAACTTCACTTAGCAGCAGCCTGTCATTGTGTAATCTGAGGGCAACCAGATGTTCCAGAAAGAGCACCTAGACGTATATGACTGCTACTTTTTGGGAATGACAGGAGGCTTCTGGGTCGCGTAAAGGACAAAGCTATACAATCGCAAATAAAACGTGTATCTGTATCTGAGGTTCATTTGGAAACTAAAACATTCCTTATATGAAGGTCTTAGTTATATCCAACTGAAACACATGATGAGATGTTCTTACACGCAAGCACTTGCACAAAACACATTTTGTCCTTGATGTTCTGCCCTCAAAAACGCAATAGAGTGAAAGGCATGAAGGATACTCCAATCAGAGTTGTACACACCCATGTGAAAGATTTATCGAAAGGACATCTATTACTGCAGGGGGAAATCATGGACTCCTCCCTGCACTGCTGCTGCACAGATCTTTCCGGAGTAGTGCAAAATGATCAGGTTATAGCATTTTTAGCAGGACAACACTGCCATGTTGCATGAGAGGTCCTATGTTCGAGACTGGCACTATAAATAAAGATTACCAATGTTTTGTTAGTTAACAACTTTTACATGAAACAGAACCGATGATTCTTGCATGTGGCCTTTTAAATTGGACTATGATATACACTTAAGTCAGCATTTACTTTAACATATTACCTCAAATAGTGTATCACAATATATTTGATCAGCAGTCAACAGCAGTCAGTATTTTCTGCAGAGCTTTCATTGCTCATTGCATCTCCCACTCAGCGCAGGATGTGGTTGTGTACACACATCACTTTCAAAATAACTACTCAACAGCCTTGTCTCTCCTTTTATAGTTAAGGTTTTGCTCATTGTACCAGGGGCCACAGTGAAGGACTCTGGATATGTGTAGGTGTTGTTAAAGAAGGGCCACTAATATTCCATAAAAACATAAACATGCATTGTTGGATAAATGGGGTTATTGGAGTCTGCCTATCCCAGTTTCAGAAGCATTAATGAAACTATAACTTTATCGACTCGTGTCTGCAAGCTTGGAGTCCATTTACACGAGTGAAGAGAATAGGCCTGAGTGAATTCCAGGAAGTAAGTAAGCACACTTCCTGTAGGTTAGGATAGGCAATGTCTCAACAAAGTGCTGCACCACAACATTAGGACACAAAGAAATAAGAGCACCTAGATTTAAAGTCAATATATGAAAAACACCAAGTGTGCAGCTATTTCTAACATGTAACCCCAAAAATAATTAACTAATTACTTACACAGAACTCTGGTGTTAAAAGCTACAGGAAACCACTGACCCATGAATAACCACCTCTCTTTATAATGGGCCACCTGCACTCTCTTTCAGGAAATGATGCAGCTTCAGTCAACAAAAACTATATGCAGACAGACAGGGGCCTCCGGTGTCAGAGAAGAGAATAGACCCAAAACAAATCAACACATCTGGTACATTTCCACTCACAAACAGCTGAGATTTCTGATCAGATCTATTCAGTGAACATTACATTTAAAAAACAATCAAGTGGTGTGTATTAACAGTAAATAATCATCATTATCTTTCTTACAATTTAAACACATCCACAACCAAGGTGACATAATAGTGGGTTAGTGAAGAAACAAATAAGTATTTAGCTGCATGGCCTTTTGTCTGACTCATTGTGCTGTCAAGTGCTGAACTTTGTCTCCCCCTACTGGAAGGAAATGTAGTTCAACAAAAGATAAGAAAAGACATGGGCATGTCTCAGGTCCATTGGAGAATGTGTCCACAAAGCAGATTCATCTAAATGTCTACTAGAAAATTGCATATGTCAAACTATACATACTTCCGATGTTTGAAAGGATAAACTTGCTAATTGAGTAGCCATTAAGCTGTACAGAAATACTGTTTGATGAAAGTTGGAGCCAGGGCTTTCTCCTGGACAGAAGATGGTGCTGTTGTTGTGAGCATGACTGCTTCATCAGGTTCACCAGACACCAAACACAGAGCCCTCACTGCTGACATAAAGAACCAATGAAACAGCTCTAATGTATAGTAAGCATGACCCACATGCCTGAGATATCAGTCATAAAGAGTCATGATGCAGACAAATCAGAGATTGTGTTTGTTATGCAGCATAGGAGCTCTTCCTTTAATGTCAAGCAGTGGAAAGACTGAGGCATTAAATACAAAAAGGACTTAAAGTACTACATATGATGCTAAAAAACTGTTGCTGTTGCCGTAATGCAGTGGTTCTCAAACTTTTTCTGTCTTTGGAGGGAAAAAAAAGTCGGGTCCCCCCAACACAAATAGTCAGGCTCAGTGGCGGCGCCAGAGATTTATTTTGGGGGTGCTGTGGGGTAGCTTGACGTTTCATAGAGGGTGCTCAAACATTTAGGGTTTCCCATTAATGTACCGGTCGCTACAGTGGAATTTTCTACTGCAACACTCCCCACGCATATACACAGTGTACCCGCGACTGTTACAATGAAGGCTCGATAATCAGCTCACGGCATATAGGTGTAAGCAGGGGTAAAGTGCTATTTCTACAGGTGGTGTGTGGACGTCACATAGGGGGACAAGCTCCCCCGGGAAGATTTATTTTTAAATATTGAAGTTAAATACATCAATCTGGTGCACTTTGAGAGCAAAATGAAGAGATCTATGGATACATCTCTCAACACCCATATGAAACAGAACTGTAAGCAGATTTACTTTTTCTTTATGGATATTTTACAAATCACCCTTTTAAACTGCATTCTTGTTTTACTGTCATATAGTATTTCATACCTGTTTTTCATTTATTCTCTTATTTTTTTATAACTATAATGATCATATAAACGTGTGCCTCGGAAAAAATTGTTTACATTAATGGTGTACTTAACCCACTGAGATAACACTGAGAGAGTCCTTTAGCTCACTGAGTCTCTCAGTCTGACAGAAGAGGACTCTCCTCCACTTTGTTGTTGAAAAAACTCCTTATATCCGTTAGCGTAGCTCGCTAGCACCAGAAGCTAACAACAACGATCTCAGGTACCGGTGCGCTCTCTCTCTCTCTCTCTCTCTCTCTCTCTCTCTCTCTCTCTCTCTCTCTCTCTCTCTCTCTCTCTCTCTCTCTCTCTCGCTCGTGCACACAAAATGGCTCATTCCACACACACACATGAAACACAGAGACCCAGACGTAATAGTACTGTATCATATTATTTTCGAATCAATAATTTTTCAAATTATGATTTCTTTTTTTTTTTAATAACCATTTTTCCTCCTGGTCTCTCGCGCCCCCCCTGGCGCGCCCCCCACTTTGAGAACCACTGCCTTAATGCCATGCATCGTACAGTATGCAAACAAATGTATTATTGTTTAATGCAATGATGCAGACTAGAGTCTGACACTACACAAACAATACAAAAAGCCATTGTTTTGTTAGAAACGTCTCTTATTTCATTCCTGATCAAACACATATTTGTGACGGAAGCATTCCCAGTATTCTACATCATTACCTTAAAGTGGACCTATCATGCTATATTTGAATAATATATTGTAGGGCCATACCTATATAAAACATGTCTGTGAAGTTTTTTTTTCAAAATACCAAACAAATCATGCATTTTAGCCATGCCTCATTTGCTCTTTTCCAGCCCTGTTTTTGCAAGGGCTGATTCTGTGAGAAGTGTTCTTCGCTGCTTTTGTGGCAGACTACAGCGCCACTTACAGGCCTGGCATATGTACTACAGCGTCTCCAGCGCTTTCGAGCGGTCTCTCATTCCCCTGATATATGTGGAGAGTTGCCCATATAGGCGGAGCACCCCTTTTCTGACGTCAGAAAAATTCAAATAATTATCAGATCCGTTGCAGCCCCGTTTTTAGAGATTTGGGTATGGAGGAAAAGAGAGAGGGTTAAGTTTTCTGACACTTGGTGAGTTCCCTGACACACCGGGGACACATATTCATGTATAAAAGACGTACAAAAGTGCATTTTGCATGATAGGTCCCCTTTAAAAAAAAGTTGCCATGTAGAATACGTTTTTTTGTTGTCTCCAACTAGTGCTCTTGTGAAAACGTTGTGACCAACTACACTCACCAAAGGTAGTTTGGTCTGCCCCAAGGATGTAAAACTACCACTAAACTGTAAAGTTAAGCTATAGAGAACTAAATATATCTCATTCTGTTAAGGTTAGAACATTTCATAGTAAATGTTACCCCATGGGGTTTGTCCAAAAATGTGCTCCCCTCTTAACAGATATTACTTCTGACGCCACAGTCCTGCATATTTGCAGAAATCACTGCCTGCTTCCAAGCAACCACACTTCCTCCATCTCTCAAACGTCCTCCTGGATTATCATTTAAGAATTGCTGCATGTGGAATCTGCAAAACGAGTTCATGTTCATCTCCTTGAGGCTGGAGTTATGTCTATTTACTCCACACTGGAGCAACACATGAGTGGAGCTGCACAAACTCAAAAGTGTATTATTTTTACAGTAAATGGGAGTGTCCAAACGTTTTAGTTTTGACCTTGCGCTGTCTAACTAACATTTAACAAGCTAAAACATTTCTGCTTCATGACATGAGTACCGAATGTCTGGCAAAATAATCACAGCCTAGTATTGTTGAGCTCAACTACAGTGTTTAACTGCAGGCCTCCTTCTCATCTACAAAACTACTTTCAATGCAACTTTCAAATCGCCATTTTGGACAATTTGGTACTGGGTGGACATGCACTGTGTAAACAAACTCCGAAAATCTCCTCTGTCATAGAAATCATGGGAGTAAGTACTTCATTTATAAATATAAACAAACACAGGAACACCACCTGTCATTTTGTAAGGGTACAGAGGATCAGGAACAGATGTTGGAGCAGACTTTGAAAGAGTGAAAACTCATTAAACATTTTCATGGCTAAACTTGGAAATTAGCATGTGTCAGGGAGAAGCGCTTTATGTGCTACCTGTGAGTAAGACATCAAAGAGCGCTGCAGCTGCTAATGACAGGCCTATGCATGCCTGAGTTCCACAATTAGCCGATACAGCTAATTATCCCCAAAAAGTTAAATAAAACACAGGCACACGGGCATCAGGCAACACATGCTTTATCCCCAAAAAATTAAATAAGACCAATATGTTGCGTTTGATTTGCTATTTGCAGAACAGCATGCTTTTTCCTACTGGTGCTCCACAGGAAGAGTTCCATGTGTGTCTTGTAGCCTATAGGGTTTCAGTGAAGAGAGGAGCACCCCTAAACATAATCCCCACCCCCCTTACAAACCCACTCCTACCTCCAAAGTCACTCACAGTGCAGTGTCATTTCACAGAGTGTCAACCCACCTCTGGAATTTCAGAGAGGAAGAAAAGGGAGCAAATTATGGGACATAGAGTTTAGCTGCAGCGTTATAAAGAGTAAGAGATTTTTTCCCCCCTGGAGGAGACCTCAACCTTAGGCTCTGGAAATACATGAAATCCAGCGTGCCTTGTGTAAAGGCTCAACTAAGACCTGTTCCTGTCTAAGCATTTTAATGAGCGTAAGCCCTCAGGAGGAATAGTCAGAACTCACAGAAACCAAAGTCAGCCCCGTGGGAAACAAAGCTCTCCGGCTGCTCACCGTACAGACATGCAGCCGTTCACTTTGGTCGGTGCTCTGGTCCTTCTGCTTCACATCTCCTCAGGCAATGCGGATGCACAGAGGTAAGTCAATACTAGAGCAACAGAGCGTTTGATGATGTTGGTGTTTCTACCCTGAGACAGGTGTAAACTTTACTTGGATATATACTCATTCAAGAATTAAAAAAGACTTTCCAGGATAATGGAAATGCACTGGCACCAAAAATAAACCAAAAGTGCCACCAACAGTTTTAAGATAAGATAAGATGAATTGATCCCAAATTGGGAAATGTTGGGATTCATTTAACCCACTTCCGGTATCCAAAAAAGGAATTACTGCTATTTTAACTGCCAGCTCCTGCACGTGCTTTTACTTAAAGTGGAGTGAGGGAGTAACCTGATATGTGCTTTAAAGATTTCCCTGGAAAACCGTTGTTTTGATGGTATGTCCACACTGCTGCCATGCGAGCAGAGGACTACGACAACGTTGACAGTGTGTCGGCTAAATGTGGCACAGCAACTGTTAATAACTGAAGAGCACCTGTCACTCTAAAGAGCCCCTCTCCTGTGGGTTATTCTGGTTGATTTCTATCAAGTCTCAGATTCCCCCCAGTCCCACTGGAGCCCAGGCTGCTTTTAGGATGCTAACCCTTTGAAACATAAACATCTGGACATTTAGAGTCTGGCACTGAGGTCAAAAGTAGAGATTTTGATGATGAAAGCTGTGAGGTTAGATTTGGATGTGTGATTCTGACATGAGTATACTTATGAACTAAGTCAAATGGAATCTTAACATCCTAATATAATTAACAGGTTAAAAATACACACATGGAATATAATCTATATGAACTGTAGGTTATTTGTGAATGCAATGCTGACTCCATAACCGCAACTGAGAATAGCTTTAATGTAGATTCTGGAGTCAGGTGAAGAGGAACGTTCAGTGAATGAAGAGGACATATGGTTGTTAATAGGGTATCAATGTACACCGCAGGAAGTGTCTGATTAGTGTGTTTTTCTCCATCTGTAGCCTACATCCTGTCAGCTGGCTGTTGCTCCACAGGGAGCCCCCTTTTATCACTAAGCAAGCATGTGAGGGTACACTTTATTTAGGTTAACTACCATTGGGACCAAAATTAGAAGAAGAGCTTACATACACACATGAGCTAGAGACTATGGTTTTGTTTGGATCCTTGTTTTCATTCTAATATATTTGTAATCATATATCTTGAGCGTTTCATTGTTGTTGTTGTTGTTGTGATAAGATTTGATTAAAGACCAACTTTCCTATCTGATGTTCAATGCATTAACCAAGGTGGGTTTTACATTTTGCTGACACTAGGAAATTACATACCTCACCTTCCGGTTCTCTCTTGTTCTACAAAGGCACTACCGACAAGTCCTTACTGGAAGCCAACCAGGTGTTTGTCGCTACGGCAGGAGGCTGGAGTGTTGCTATGGCTGGAAGAAAAACAGTAAAGGACAGTGTGAGGGTAAGAGCAGTCCAGATTACAATATAAATATATGCTATAATAATCAATTGTATCTTAAAAATCAGTCAAATGGTTAGACATATTTTTTGAATGGACAAAATATATTGAACTTAACTTAGTGCCTCAATAAAAGCTATCCTAACAACCGTTGTTCTATTCATAAAATATATTTTCCTGTACCAAAAGAAGTGGAGGATATGAGATTCAGTCCTTTCCTGCATAACAGAAATGTGTGGTTTGACTGTAATCCACAATTCTTAAACCACTGATATTTCTAGTGGTATTCTTTTCATTTTAAATGCTTTACCAGCTCAATGTGACCACGGCTGCAAGCATGGAGAGTGTGTTGGCCCCAACAAATGCAAGTGTTTCCCAGGATACAACGGAAAGACATGTAACCAAGGTGAGTAGTTTGGGTCTGGAAAGCCTGGGTCATTCTGGGTTTAGGGTAATCTAATTTCCAGCATATTTTAATTTAACAAACTCAATTTATGTATGTTTTACTTTACGCAAATCATTTTCTCTTGTGTTTAATGTAAAGGATGTTCTGCTAAATGTACATGTTTATAAGGTTTTATAAAAGAAGGTGTTTCAGGTGTAGAAATAAAGTTGACTTTTGTTTATAGATCTGAATGAGTGTGGCCTGAAGCCTCGTCCCTGTCAGCATCGCTGCATGAACACCTTTGGAAGTTACAAGTGCTACTGCCTCAATGGTTACACAGTAATGTCTGACGGATCTTGTGCAAGTGAGTATGAGTGCTAATATACATAGAAACACACAAAAAAATCAAAGCTGCTCAGCTTTAATATTAACAAATGTTTGTTTTTGTGTTTTTGTGAATGCATGTAGATTCCAACACATGCTCTATTGCTCACTGTCAGTATGGCTGTGAGGAAGTTCAGGGGGAGATTCGCTGCCTCTGCCCGTCTGCAGGGCTGCAGCTGGGGCAAGATGGGAGGACATGTGTAGGTGAGCAACCACATGCACACTGAAAAACAATCATTGAATGTTATAAAGCATATACTATCATGTCATATGTGAAATATGATTGACAGTCGAGCCTAGACTATACATAAGGAAAGGGAAATTCAGATGGAGCAATAGCCCTCGTCTAAATAAGGAAACAGAAAAAACTAAAATTGACTTTGGCTTGTTTCCAGTCTCATGGATTGGGAGTTTTTGCATAGAGAAACAATTCTGTAGACATTCTATTATGTGGTTTTTGCGTGTTTGGCTTACAAAGCAAATGGATGCTATCAAGTTATATTTCCATAAAAATGCTTGAGCTCTGACAGAGCAAGTCTGGCATAACGATCACACAGGGGAAGTAATATAATAGTTCTGGAGCATTAAACTTCAGGATAAGTCTACATTCAACAGACTTATCAAAGTTACAAAAAAAGTAAATTGTTCCCAAATGTACCATAACAAATACATAATCGACCCTTATGAAATAAACACATATCCGTTCAAGTGCAAATTCATACCCGAGCAAAACATAGAGGATTCTTTCAATTCGTACTTAACACGATAAACACCTTAATGGCTGCAGGGCATGTTATTAAGTTGCAGATTATACATTAAAACATGCAGACTGATAAATACAGATAACAAGGACTTAATGATATGACTGAATGATCAACAAAACAAAAGTCATATAATGTCATAGGCCTTTTATTTTTTCCGTCTTTTGTTTCCCTTCAGATGTAGATGAATGTGTAACTGGGAAGAACCTCTGCCCATACAACAGACAATGTGTGAACACCTTCGGGAGCTACCTGTGCAAGTGCCAGGGCGGCTACGACCTGAAATATGTTGACGCCAAATATGACTGTGTAGGTAAGGTATACATGTTTATTATGGGAAAACCTTCGAGATCATTTCTGCTCCTAAAGGTACAAATAGGCTTTTTCCATTTTCAGACATTGATGAGTGTGCAGCCGGCACCCACAAGTGCAGCCAGCACGCTTTCTGTGTGAACTCTCAAGGATCCTTCAAGTGCAGGTGCCAGCCTGGCTACAGAGGCAATGGCTTTGAATGCTCTGGTGAGACTCAAGAACAGCCACACAGCATTATGAATCAAGTAGTTTTAGGGATGCCTTTTGATCTTAAACAAACTATCCAAGTAAGGCCTTTCACCGTAGATTTAAAAAAACTAATGTGTCAGGCCTTTCCCAAGTTAGAGTAGTCAGTCAGATAGGTCAGGAGCACTTTTACAGACACATATTTCATTTAAACTCTTCAAACATCAGCAAACATCAGTCGTGCCAAGGCTAGTTTCCTGTTTTCAGACCTCACTACCCTATATAGATGTCAGCAAGAGAGAGCCACAGATTGAAAACACACCTGTGTAAATAGGACATTTGTACGGTAGCCAGTCATCTGGAGAAGAAGGGGAAACACAGATTGAGCTGTGTGCTCTTTAAACCAGATCCAGATTATAACAGGTGAAGCCTCATGTAGCCAACTGACAAAGAGAATAGGCAAGGGTTTTCAGCGTGAATCAAAGATGCATTTATTTTTTGTAGTTAAGCCGTTTTATCAGCGGTCGTGGGATGGAGACAAAGGCAGTGCAGATGATTTCCTAAATGGTGAGATTGTGTGAAATCCAAAACTCTGCTTCTGCTGATCACTCCCTGCTCGCAACCCCATGCACTCCCTCCTCTTGCCTCCTTACTCTTCAGAGCACATTTTGCAACTGCTCATGGCTGGAAATGTTGTATGGCCTCTGCAAACAGCTTGATATGAGACCTGGAATCCTCAGCATGACCCTTGAGCACCTTTTGGATAAAATGCTTGTGCACTTGAAGCACTTATCTAAGCTGTGTGCAATGAATGCTGCTGAAGTGCTTCATCTGCATGGAGAAGGACAAGAACAGCAGCTGCAAAATACATGACGACAAACGCATCTTGAGTCCTGGTAAAATACTGTCTTTCCCACTCATGATTGAGGTTCCACATGTCTCATCTGTTTCCTCTTCCTCCCCGCAGCCATCCCAGACTCCCAAGTGAGGCCTGAGCTTCTGGGAGGAACATTTGACAACCAGGACATCAGAAATCTTATCCCGGAACCAGTGGCAACGCTGCCTCCAAGGATCCGCGAGCAGCCTTTCGACTATGATGGAGAGGTCTACGTTGGCCCTGAGCAGGAACAGGTGAATGTATTTCCTTTGGCAGAAGAAGAGGAGCAGGAGGAAAACGAGGAGGCTGAAGACAACCGTCTTAATCAAAGAGGAGACGTTTTCAGTAAGTGTCCTTTCGTTTGGCTGTCTTACAGTCATTTTGGGTGGTCCATAATGTATTAACCATACATAGAGTGTCTACACAGCATTTGAACACTATTAACGATTATTCAGTATGTGGCTGAATGAAGTATAAAATAAGAGGTCAGTCCAAACACCTTGAGCAGAGAAGAAAGGAGCTCCTCAGACACATCTTTGGAAGGTTCGATGTTACTAAAAATTGAGAAATGTGTTGAATTATTTGACTATTTCCAGAGAAGAACCAGACACACTGAATCTGATTCAAAGATATCATAATATCAAAGCTTTGGCTAAAACAAATACAAAATATAACAATCACAATAAAAACCTAGAGGCTAAATGTAAGAAATGATGTGACTATATATCTAATTGAATAGATCATTTATGAGACTTAAATAAATCATATTCTCCGGCACTTTCATCAAATAATAAGAAAAGAGTGCACAGTGTAGTTCTGCAGTGGTATGCACCTCAAAGAAAAACCCCACACATGAGGTTACCTTTCAACACTTCTCTTGATCTTTATGGAAACACCCGAGACTGTGTAAGAACTCAGATAGCAAGAGGAGACAGGCCCCGAGACATCCATCACCTCCAGGGAGGAATTTTACTCTGTCAGCATGTGAGAGCCCAGGGACACAACTCGTCCTGCTTCCCATCTCCTGGGAGGAGGGTAAAGAAGGGGGGAGGTTACTTAGCCTCCAAGCCTTTTATTATGTTTTTCCCAAAACAGCTGTTGTGCAAACAGACTTGACTCCTAGTTGGAAAGTCTGTCATCAGCACTCTAGACCTCTCTAGCACCAGCCCACTCTGGCTGCACAGGTTCAATCACCCCAGCTGTCACTCGTCTGAGGCCGCTAGCCATGGGGGTGGTTTTCTGTGAGAGCTTTAAAACACTTGAGAGGCTGTATCCTAAAGTTGTAGCTTCATCTCAAGACATGAGTGACAGCAGGGCAGGTCTACACCTGTTGGTAAAAAAAAACCTTTCATTGCTGCATCATTTTGGAATGCTTTTTCTAAGATAATATGTTTTAAGAGGAATGTATGAACCATAAGTGATTTGTCATTTTTATGAGGCAAAGTTTTTGCATGAGATTTCTGCTTTTGCTTTTTAGTTGATTATCACTTTGAGCTGAAACATTATACATAAGTTGAGAATTCATTATGTACACCTTGCTAAAAATAACACGGTCTTATAATTAAGTTTCCGTTGAAACACTATAGGTTTAATACGAGAAGGATTTAATGCATGACTGTTTGTATTAGACAGTTTAAGCCAGGTGTGCTTAATAACCTGGCTGAAAATGTATGAATTCATATTGATTGTTTTCCCCTTTAATTTCTCAATACAGTTGCAGAGGACTTTGAATCCGTGTTTGGACCAGCGACAGAAGTCAAAGAAATGTTAATAGCACCAGTTCAGGAAGGTAATGAAATACCTGTTAAGATGCCATTATTATATAAGGACAGTTTATGTGACTAATTTGCTTTTGTGCTCCTAATGTTTCCACCTCCAGAGTTCATTATGGATTGCAACTTTGATCAGGGAGCATGTGAGTGGATCCAAGACAAGACTGATGACATGGACTGGAGCGTATCCTACCATAATGGTAACAGTATGATTAGTATGTTTTTTTTTTATGTCAGATTAATGTATACTTTAAGTGCATTTAGATGGAATCATTTACAGAATATGTGCTACGAACTCTTTCAGATGCTGAGTACTACATGGCCATGAGTGGGCTCCTAGGAGAGCCGGAGGATATAGCCAAGCTGAAGCTGCTCCTCAGTGACCGGGCCCAGCAGGGCAGCTTCTGCCTCACCTTCGACTTCCGTGTGGTGGGCCAGAATGTGGGAAGTCTCAAGGTGCTGCTGGATAACAACGCTTACCCTGTATGGGAGCAGAGCCGAAGCAGAAACCAGGCATGGCAGACAGAGATCCTCACTGTGACCTGGAAAGAGGAGGCACCAACATCGGTGAGTGATTTATCATTTTACAACATAATTATCAATAGATGGTTGTCAAAGCTTTGCTGTAACTGCTAACAACAATAATACCAGCCAAAGGAGGTTCAACAGCACATAAGTTATCATAATGCTATGAATGTCTTTCAGATTTTCTTTGAAGCTCAGCATGGGAAGGAGGTTGCAGGAGAGATTGGGCTGGACAATGTTGTGCTGACCTCAGGGCCCTGTCAAGAGGATGTCAGCCCATTTGTCTAGGAGTATCCACCCCGGATTTACAATGTTAAAATCTGCCTTAACTGACACACATAGGATTCCTGTTTCCTGCCTGTAATATGATCTGGAGTTTCTCATGTTTTTTGCTAGCCACAAGACATCCACATAAAGATACAGAACTTAGTCTCTAGGGAAGAATATGTATTATCAGTGCATGCATGTTCACAATATCAGCATGCTGCTAGATGAACACATCTGGCTCCATTGTGATTGTTATACATAACTCCGATCTCAGGAATAGATGGACATGTCTATTAAGTTAGATGTCACAGTATTGTGCTTAGTCTTTTTTGTGTATGTGATTGCTGAAGTTAACATTCAATAATCTATGACATGTAATGTGAACTCTTAAGTGAGGTATATCTTAGATAAATACATTTCTTGAAGGCTAGTTAGTTTAAATGATCAAATGCATCAATGAAAGACTGCTGTACATTTTGCTTTCAATTTATAGTGTACTATTACATTAAATCTGTTTTTTTTTTCTAAATCTGCCTTCCATTCCTTCCCCCCTCAGACACATTTATGATGGTTCACGTACATCTAAATTTGATCATGTCAGTTACGTACAGCAGGTTCATGCAAACAGAAATCTATCACCTGGAGTTGTTCTGGTAATGAAAGCAAATGTATCATAAGCCAGTGTTACAGTCTGGACAAAATCCACACTAATATGACAAAGAATGTGGGTAATTTATGAAATGCCACCACAAATGGACTTGACATGTATGGATGCCAGCCAAGCTTATATTTTATTACTGAAAATTGATGTGGTAGTCAACTGACACCAAGTAAGAAAAGTATGCTTTTGTGAACACAATATTGGAAAGGGAAAAATGCAATTGTTTGCTCTGACAACCAACAATTACACAGCTAGAGATGATGATGTAAGTAATATTGTAAGTAAAGTGTTTATACTAATTTATTTCATCTTCCATAATGATATCCACAGAAATAGCACAACTTAACTTAAATATACATAAAGAAAACAAATAATGTAGCCTACAGTACATAGTCAATGTAGAGTAGACATGTATCAAATACATTTTCGAACGAATATACAAGTAGGCAAGCAAGAAAGGTACAGGACAGTTAACTACAAATGTATGTTAGGAAACACTAACTTTCTCTAGTTGCATATACTTTTGGTTGTGCTTGCATAAAGTAATCATGCTTTAGAAATCGCCTCTGTTGTGGATATAATGATGTCCATGACTTTGGTATATGTTTACATTGTGTTAGCTATGTGTTGTAAAAGGTATTTGGACATTAATACAACAACAACATGTACGTTAGCTTGCCATGTGGTAACCATTGATGTATAAAGGTGGTAAAGTTTGCAAACTGTCAAATTACTTTTTTTTAGGTGTGGCGTGGATGTTCTCCAGTGTGCAGCTGGGAGCTAACTAAGCTAAATGTCGCTCTCTGGTGGTAAAGCATGAATCATACAGAGGTACAATATTGTACCTGCTGTTAGCTGTTAGGAACAATTTGGTCACATTGTTTGACAAACGACACGAAAGATGCTCTATAAAATTTCCTTATTTCTTACAGCTATATGATTCATTTCAATTTGAATAGGAACGGATGTGTTGTGAGGACCTGGAGGTGACCTCAGTGCTTGTTGGTTGTTTCTGTCTGACAAGATCACATGATCCGAGGCTGCCCATGTATCGTTAGCTTGTTAGCTTGTTAGCATCTAGCCGCGTTAGCAGCAAGCCTTTGGGGTTCACCAGGAAACGGTGCGACGTGACGTTACCGCGAGCCACGCCAAGGCGAGGAGCTGTCAGAGGAATGCATTAATATCATTTCTGTTATTTCCTGTTTTGTTTTTCGTTGACTCAGCAGCTGTCTGACACGAACTGTACGGTAGGTTATATCAATTTTGCCCGGAACTAAACCTAAGCTGGCGAATGCGGTCTATTTCATTAGCCTAACTCCAGCTGTGTCCCCTTGTTTTCCGTTTCTATGTTAGCTTAGCTTAGCTATAGCGTAGCTAGCTGATAAACACAGTCTTTGCTAGCTCTATGAGTGTGCTAGCATGTTACAGCTATTAGGTTCATTTTGAGTATGTTTTATGTCAGAGGCTACATATTTGTAGTTGTTGGAGAGCTTACAAACTGTGTATTGATCGTTTGCTAGCAGATAATGCTTTATTGCAATGGGGCTTCCCAGCTCTAACTGCTGTCATGGGCCATCTGTTAACCAGGAAACTGCTGTGTTACAGCTGGTTGAACGCTACCTACATGGCTGCTCACATCAACATTAATCAAATGAGCCTGTGACCAAGGACCAGGGTCTACAACACATGATCTTGACAAGTGGAGACCAGAAGTCAATCAGTGGTGAGTCAAAAATAATTTTAGCATAGAATTGTGTTAAAAAAAAAACAGTAATTGTGTTTCTTCAGTTTAATGTAAGGTGGTTATTGGCATTTTATTTTAAACCTATTGTTTAGCGTTGTACAGATAATACAAATATATTGTGCACCTCTCCAATAGGTAAACTATTTCAAAGTGATAGATCGGGAGTGAATAGCCATGACGACAAAAACATCACTGCTGAAAGTCATTCTTCTTGGTGATGGAGGTGTTGGGAAGAGCTCCATCATGAACCGCTACGTTACCAACAAGTTTGATGCACACCTTTTCCACACCATTGGCGTGGAGTTCCTCAACAAGGAACTAGAGGTAGATGGCCACCAGGTTACTCTACAGATCTGGGACACTGCTGGCCAGGAGCGCTTCCGCAGCCTGAGGACTCCTTTCTACCGTGGCTCTGACTGCTGCCTGCTCACCTTCAGTGTAGATGACAGCCAGAGTTTTCTCAACTTAGGCAACTGGAAGAAGGAGTTCATCTACTATGCAGATGTTAAGGAGCCAGAGAAGTTCCCATTCGTTGTCTTGGGCAACAAAGTGGACGTGACAGAAAGGCAGGTGTCTACTGAGGAGGCTCAACAATGGTGCCAGGAGAATGGAAACTTCCCCTATTATGAGACCAGTGCCAAGGACGCCACCAATGTAGCGGTCGCCTTTGACGAGGCGGTGCGCAGAGTGTTGGCATTGGAAGAAAGAACGGACCACCTCATCCCCACAGACACAGTCAAGCTTCACAGAAAGCCTCGCTCTGCTACATCCTGCTGTTCATAACATCCAGGAGTTATCACTAACATTTGCTGTTATGCCTTTTATGTGATGAGGCTGTAGGTTTACAATGCTGTTGTAACATCTTATTTAAACAAATTATGCTACTGGCTTTATGATTTGTTGTACTGTTGAAGGTTTGGTAATGCTATTTGGGACTTCTGCTTGAAGAGAAATAGAAGAAACACTAAACTCATCCCAGTCTGATTACAAATAAACATAAAATCTCCGATCATTCATTCAGCACCTTTCAAAGACTTTGGAGGCAGAAAAATACACTTTATTTTTTGTCGGAAACTCTCAAGCTGTCGTGAAGGAACGGAGGCAATGTCTTTGATTTTTCACTTCCTTCTCAAATGTTTAAATGTTCTATTCTGTCACATTGTAAAATGATGCAACCCTTAAATCTGTACTACCTTGGGAGTACCATCATTATAGGTTTCCATAACTTCACTCTTAAATGTTATAAAACAGTTATGACCTATATATTTATATTCAGAACATAATTTATACAGCCTAATGACCTTATTTCTGAGAATTATGAAGTAGCTGTGGGAATATGTGTAACTAACAAATTGAGGCTTGTTGTGATTTTTGCACCTTTAGGTCTTTTTGTATGCACATTCTGCTTAGTGAATAGTGATGATAGGCTGTGTGCTGCAAGCACTTAACAACAAAAGATCAATATTAAAGCAACATTAACATGCATGGCATCAGGTGTATTTCATTTCCTGGAAACTTCTATTCTGCAAAATGTTACCTTTTAAGAAGTACTTACTATTGCCTTGAGGAAAGTGTAATGAAAATGATTTAATTAACAGTTTTCCTCATTGTTGGGTCCATTGTTTTCATTTAGTTTTTATCTTTAAAGCACTCTATTAACATTTGTATACTTACAGTTCAGTGTTTTTCTGCACAGATTAATAGTGATTACTGGTATGCTAAGTGACCAATAAACTCAGAGAATTGTCCCTTAAAGCATGGTTTGTTTCCTTAAAACTGTTTGTCTGTTTATTATCCCAATGTTTGAATTGTGCTTTATAACCACTGCAATGATTTAATGCATACACTGGTAGATAACACAAGTACTTAACTATGTCACGGCTCAACATTGTGTTTATACATATTTTTTTCATGTGTTGAGCAGTCTTTAAGTAAAAGATTGTATGCCTTTAAGTATATTGTTAATAATCAACACACAGCAACCAAACTCACAGCTTGTCCCATGCAAGAGAAGAAAAAAGGATCAACAAATATTACCATAGATTTTAGACAACTTTTTATAGAAAATATGTATTTAATACATTGTACAATTGTTAAACAGGAAAAGAAAGACAGACATCAAACGTGTGGTAGCTATATACACACAACCAATAACCAAGATGCATTATGGTCCTCGTTCATGTGAAGTGATTAACTCAAGAGATGTTTCTTTCCAAGAAACTGTACTTTCCTCTCAAAGGCTGTTGAGCGGATTGGTGCATTGATTTCGTAGAATGGATTCATTGCAAACTGGAAGACAAAACAAATAAAAACACTGAAGTAAAAAAATAGACCAAATGTAACCTCGTGCCAAGTTATTCTCATATGGACAACTTACCTTAATGTATAAATCATATACATCATTAAAAAAGTTTTTGATTCCATCTTCTTGTCGTGCGTCATGCAGCATGATGAATCTTATATGTACGGCAAACAATTAAAGAAAATAAAGCCATTGTAATGAAAGCCTTGAATTTGACTAAAGAATGACAACAATACGGGGACTTCTGATAATGTGATCACATTATACTGCAAATTAACAAGTTAATAATTGTTCCTATCAACCCTATAAAATGGCAGTAAAACGATAAATGCCCTTTAGAGTCCAATGTTTGCATTATGAGTATCACCAATAAAAAAAGGATATGTCCTGCAGTGACGAAGGCAGAAACAAACCACTCGTTGAACTTGTCCACAGTTTTCAAGTACATATTGTTGGAGAGCCACATGTTTTCATCCACTAAATCCAGGGCAGCGTGTGCGATGAACTGGTTCAGGTGACGATGGTCATCCTGTGGTCAATGGCACAAAAATGAAACAAGATGATAAAGGAACATATATGTTTTAACATATCAAACATTAACATATCCAGTTATGCTGAGGTCTATGGCTTCTATGCTAATAAATCAAACAATTATTATTTCGTGACCACTGTTTTTGTAATATGTACAGGAATAAATGTTGGTGTTATTATTAATCCATGACGTTACCTTTGATTCAGCTTTCCCCGATGGCAAGAACTCCAACTCAAAGACAGGGTTGTCCTGGTGGCCAACCATGACGAAATAAAAGCTTCCAGACATCGTGTTCCCCTCTTGTTAGCAAAGTCAAACTGTCCTGAAAAAAATCAAACCAAACACAACATGTAAAAGAAATGTAATATTTCCAAATATCAGTGTCAACATCACCTGATCGACGGACAGCCCTTTAACTAGCAAGCTAACGTTAGCTGCAGTGCTAAAAAGACGGTTGGCGTCGTTTAAGACGTTCAGTAATGCTTGCATAACTAATTTAAACCTATTACATTTAAGAGAGTATGATAACTAACATAAGCACAAAAGGAAAGGCGTATAAATGTCATACAACCGATTTGTGTTTACCTGTCAATTTTGCTTCCTGGAGAGAAACAAGTGAAGTCGCACAAAAATGACAACATGGTAAAGCAGAAAGAATAACAACTATCTCCGGTAAAACGGTTCAGCGACAAATATTTTAACCTAGCTTCCTATTAATAATGGTTGCATTAAATGTATAATACATTTTCGAATAATAATAAAATAAATATAAAATACAATTGCAGATTCTCTTCTGTACGTCATAGCTGTGCGCCCGGAACCAACGTATCCGTTGACGGATTTAAATTAGTGGTACACGCCTCCTTGAAAGGACGCCGAGATGCTTTCTGGTTGTTAGGCTGGTAAGTAGAAACATAATTGTATCTTTAGAGACGCTTATTGTATTTGGGGGTTTAGGGGACACATTTTGAACAGTCTAACATCGGGTAGGCATACATTAAAAGCTGTTGAAAACTGTTATTTTTCTTGTTTAGCTCACCATGTCAGCTTTACCGTGCTGTTGTTTCTCTTCTGTCAGGACCTACAAAACAACGACAGTGTAGTTATGTCTTCGGCCAAGGAAGACACGTTATCCCCAGACGAGCTGAGGAAAAGACTCTATCAAACGTTTAAAAGTAAAGGACTCCTTGATACACTGAAAGTAAGTCGTGCTATAAATGTTATTGTTTGCTCTGCAGCGGTTATTGTAATTTGCTAACTGACGCGTTAGAAATAGTTTAATGTTCTTCTCTCTTTTTCTTTTTCATTTGTCTGATCTGATTCAGACACAGCTGCGGAATCAGCTCATCCAGGAGTTAAAACACCCACATTTGACTGGAGGAGAACCAGTCCCACGAACAATTCCTGGGAGATCTGAACCCCTTTTGGTGTCAGCATGCAACAGCATAGTGTATGATCACCTCTGCTCCTCAGGATATGAGTACACCCTCTCTGTATTCTGCCCTGAAAGCGGCCTATATAAAGACAAGGTTAGCAATGAGTTTGTTGTCTAATTTATTGTACTGCTTGTAAAAGACATCTTTGCATATGAATATTCTAGTCTCTGATCTATTTTGGCAGGTTTTAACAACCGGAGACCTTCTTCAGCTTCTTAAAATCAGTCCTGAATCAGCACTTTACAGATCTCTGGTAATTCATAATTTGATAGGAATATTTTATTTAAATGATACCTCATTCCCGTTAGTAATAATGGTGTTAATGTTTTTTTTTACAGTCTTCAAACAAAGAAAACAATGATAAAGGTATGTACATTAAGCATTATTTGTTATAAAACTGCTCCTGCCCCTAAGGCTTGTCATTAATATATCTTATTTTTGTCAAGCAGGGTTCCTGATCAGCCTTCTAGCACAGCTTACACACCATTATACACACAGCATTGGTCACGATGCCGACACTCAGACCACCAGCAAAGCAAGTTATGGAGACTCTCTGGGTATGATGAGATAAAGTGTCACATTGTACTCAACACACCTGCCTTTGAATGCAGAGTTTTTAATGATTATTTTCTTCCATACACAGTTGAGAAGATGAAAATGATTGATAAGGAGTACGAGAGCTTAAATTACAGTGGGGAGAAATGGTTTACACTGGAATCAAAACTGTCTGCCCATAGAAAAGAAATTGAAGCACAGCTGCAAGCAGAAATGAAGACAAAAGTACGTATATTCGTTACAAATATCACAAGAATAAATGCTATACAGTGTAACTTTATTGTATAAATGCATCATGTTTTATGACGGTCTAATATTTGATGTGCAGTTTTTCTTCTGGTCTCAACATTGTGTCTTTTATTTCTTAAGATGCAACATTTTAAAGATGTTGAAATTGCCACGGTGAGGATGGAAGAAAAAGCAAAGTTTCATAAAGAATTTGATAAGCTGAAGCAAGATCTGGAGAGGACTTATGAGATGAAGGCAAAGGCGTTGATGGAACGAGAGAAAAACGCCATTGATAGATTACAAAAACAACAAGAGGTAGAAACCTAAGCAAATCATTATTTCTTAAAACTGACATTAGGCAGGCTCTCAACTTTCCATTAACCATTTGCATGAACTGCTTCAATCTAAGATGGTGTAATGCATGTTGTTATTTGTGTTTCTCTTTTCTTTAGATTGAAGAAAGAAATATGTACATGCAGAGACAGTCGGCCCTGAAAGAAATCGATACAGTGCGAAACAGAGAGAATGAGCTGAGGATGAGAATGGAGGCTTTTGAAAAGTAAGGGCTTTCTTTTCTTTTCTTTTTTTACCATTCGTGGTGATAAATGGATGCTATGCTCTTTCATTGTGACCACTGGTTGATTGACTTTGTTTGTATGGTGATAGGACTTGTCAAATGCATGAGGAGAAAGTCAAGACCACTGAAGATCTGCTGAGGAGGAGAGAACTGGCTGTGAAGACCATGGAGGACACATACGACCACAGACTGAAAAATGAACTTTCCAGGTATTTGATGGTGTTATTTTGGGCTCACATTGTCAGAAGCAGTTTAACCAACATCATTTTGGTTTCACTATGCAGTCTTGTTTAATAAGTTCTCTTAACTCTATTCACTTTATCTCTCAAAATAAGGGTATGTATGCTTGTTAGGCATATTGTCATTATGTGACCAGAGGATGTCACTGTTTTTACAGATTATGCTTTTTCTTTTTGAATGTTTTTGTTTATTTGCTTACTATTTGTTATAGGGCTGTGCGATTATGGCAAAAATCATAATCACGATTATTTGGGTCAATAATTGATATCACGATTATTAAATACGATTATTCATTGACTTTGAAAAAATCCATTTATTGAACTTTAAAACAAATACAAATAATAATTTGTACAGTATCTGTACAAATTATTACAAACTGTTGATTACCCTGAACGTATAATTCAACTGAAAAACCAATACAAAAATAAATGATACATTTAAATAAATAATATCAAAATAATAAATACCAATAAACAAGATCAACAAATATTTTGGAGCGCACTTCCCCAAGCTACTAAACATATATAAATATGATAAATACAAATAAATGAGACCAAAATTAATTCGATCAAATATGTTGCAGTGCACTGTCACAACCTAGCAAAGCAAAATAATTGTTTTTTTCGATTATGTTGTTTTCGTAATTGTGGCAGGCCAAAATCGTAATTGCGATTAAAATACGATTCATTGCACAGCCCTAATTTGTTATTACCTCAAACGATGATGACTGTAATTACAGACTGCATTTGGTTGGCCATCACAGTGGAGTAATGTACAATAACAGGACCGGATTATTTACTAAATAGCTGCTGCTTTGGTCCATTACTCTGTATCCTTCTACCTTGTAATAGGAAAAGTCCACTATGTTTTCAAAGCCGTTTTTTTGTTCATGTTGTTGAGTTTTAAAACTATTTGTGATTGTTGTTCTTATGCATTTATAAAATGTAGGTACCAGCTTGAACTCAAAGATGAATTCATCAAGAGAACAGAACATTTAACCGAGAATGAGAACAGAAACAAAGGTCAGTATTTCAATCAATGCAATGTCACTAACCAGCTTTCTTTTGCCCATGTTTTTATTTGACTTTTGTGTTTACATGACTTTTATTTCTTAGTGGAAACGGTTCGCATCCAAAAGGAGTCTGCTGAAATTAATGGAAAATTACAGGAGCACAGCAGAGCATGTTCTGAGCTGAGACGGCTGCAGGTAAGCAACACAACTCCATTGGTCTACAATTGGCAATAGACACTTCACTAAATAATTAAACACAATTCAATCATTCAGTGTGATGTGATAATAATAATTCAATATATTATTGAGTCTACAGTGTTTTTGACTGCTCTTTCCATGTCTCTTCTGTTGTGTTTCAGGATGAGTTAGACACAGCACAGCAGCAGATTTCTCTGTTGACTCAACAGAAGGAGATTTTCAGGCAGAGACTGGAGACCATGAGTGACTACCCCAGCATGAAGAGAGAGAACGCAGAGCTGCAGGGCGAGCTGAGGCTGCTGAAGAAACAGCTGGAGGAGACCCAGGAGGAGAACCGGCTGCTCCATGCAGGTGAGGAACAGCTTGGATTAGAACAAGGCTTTCTGTCTGCATTAATGTACAACTGAGTCCTTTGTGACTGGTTACTTTAATGTTTGAGTTATCGCTGATGTAAAAATCAGTATCTCTGAATGTTTCAAAAGAGAGATAAATCCAGTTCCTTATGTAGCATTCACAGTGCTTCAGTGTGGGCTTATTGTGAGCTGTGGGAGATGCAGCGTACTGTGAAGCATTCAAGTTAGTCTGTCCCACTGCTTCTGGCTCAGCTGAGTCTTTCTGAATGTGTCTTGCCTGCCAATGTGGGGCCTCTGTGCTGTGAGTGCAGCTCTGTAGACCACTCTCTTAGAAAGAACCACTAAAGGAAAAAGGGATGAGAAGTGGAGTGAAGGAGAGATGTGACACAGGGCTCCCTTTACCCACGGCCGAGGATCAATAATGAGGATACAGTCTTCCTTTCCTTCTTTGATGGTAGAGAAGTAGGCCTTTCTCCTCATCACTTACAAAAGGCAGATATGGTGTGAAGCCCCATGTGCTATACTCTCATGCTGCACAGATCTTTATAAAACATGACATGACTCCCTTAATCAGCAGACACTGGACTAGCAAACAAGATGCATTTTCAAATGATGTACTGACTTTTCTCACAGATTTGGGCAAGCCATCCAGAGAGCAGCTGACTTTGCAGACGGACCTACGGAGGCTGCAGAGCACTCACAGACTGGACGAGGAAGAGTTTGACAACCAGAAACAGGTGCTGCAGGCACAGCTCCAGAGTGAGGTCAGTCCCATCACAGCCTCTCGCAGAGTGTGGGAAACTATGTGGTCAGCCTTTTCTTTTCTTTTTTTCATGCATCACCTTGGGGAATGTGTTGTGTAATCGGTGTTTCAGTCGACTTCTACTTATTCAATTGCTTTGCACAGACTTTATACTTTGTGAAAAGCTCTCGTGTTATATCCTGTTTTCTGTTGTTCTCTGCAGGTGGAGAGATGCGCTCAGCTTAAGGCTCAGTTGATTCAGAGTGAGGAGCGATCCCATTGGATGACTAACCACATCGAGGAAATTAAGATGCAGCTTCGCCAAACTCAACAAGGTATCACATGACTGGGCGTGCCTGTCTGCCACGTCGTGGGCCGTCCACACCAATAAGTATAAAGATAACTATAAATATATATATTTTGTAATCGTTCTAACTCAAGTGGATGGCGGAGTATACACCCCAGCTACAATGGTCGGGGCCATTGCTATTGTTGGTATCACTTTCAAAGGGATGGGATGTATGATAGAAACATTTTCAGCGAATTAAAATCTCTTTTCCCCTCTGGTTGTGCAGCACATCAGAGGCTACTTTTTAACAGTTTTAACTTTATTAATATTCGTCATTCTTGGTGTGGATGGTCCTTTAATATCATTAGTCACTGTGAACCATGTAGGTTTGTGTATGCAGTTATGTATGTTCAAATCAGTATTACATAACTTGTTTTATCAATTTTACTAATACTTTTTCGTAAACTGGCTTCCTTTCTTGGATCATGTTATTCTGTTCACATTAACATAATATAAAAGGGAAAATATTTGGGAAATGGTAAAGAACTCAAACATTCTCCCTACTTTCAATTACTTAAAAAGTAAAGGAAGCCAAGTTAACAGTAGTCGCCAGATCCTGCTGTAGTTGTAATTGCATGTATAGAGTTCTCCAAGTTAGTTGTAGCATCTTTTTTGGTGGTTGGTCTTCTGTATTAGTGTTCAACTCTCCCCGTTTGCTCTTCCTTTTCTTCCCCTTCCTTGATTGTGTCCATGCGTTGACGGCAGCTCTTGAAAATGAAGTGCTGCGTAACCCCAAGCCCTCTCTTGTTGATCGCTCAGTTCTGGATCTCAGCGCTGACACGCTGGTTCCCCCTGACATCTACATGGACAGAGCTCTGCTGAGGGCCAGGGTGGGTTATGATGATGTTTGTGAAGCAGGTGGGCCCTTCAGAGGACACAAGTCGCCCTGGAGTGACGCTCCAGACTCCGACATGGAGCTGGTGGCTGAGGCCAAGGCTCGGATCCAGGAGCTGCAGAAGGAAGCCGAGACCTTGGAGGAAGCTTACAGGAACTACCAGCAGAGGGCGGTGCGCTCCACCATCTCACACATGCTTCCCCCAAGACCTCTTTCCCCTCAACGAGCACATCCTTCACATCGTCCTGACAGCCCTCTAAGAAAACAAGTCTCTCACACACACTCTGCCCACAAATCACACAGACCAGTGTCTTCACAAACTACCAGAACCCGCTCCTCGGCCCCCTATGAAACCAGAAACACCGTACCAGCCGCACAACCAAGAGTCACCTTCACAGCAGAAAAGAACCCACCCCAGTCCACAGTTTTCACTGACCACAGTCTCCATTCATTGACTGAATCTCAGTTTCTAAGAGATGGTCAGCCGCAGAATGGAAGCAGCTCTCCATCCAGACGTCTGTCCTCCACACCGCACTCTTCCTCCAGGAAACCGCTTCAAAGAGAGATTGCACAAGGTAACTTCAGAAAATGCTTGCCTCTGTTAAACACACTTCAAACATAAATAAACCACTATTAACTGTCAACAAATAAAGGATAAAATAGTTGCAGGCATTCAGCGCCCATATATTTTAGACACTTAAATATGTCATTAATGTGCCAGAACATGACCACAGTTAAATCATTCTGAACAGTCAGTCACACCTTTCCATGTCAGTTTGTGGCTTATAATCTATCCCCCATTAAGGTGTTGCCTAACATGAAGTCTTTGCATTTTATAGAAAGAGTCGTGTCTCCGCTGCCGTTCCCGGATTTGTCTTTTGACAGACAGTTCCCTCGCCCCCCGCACGACGAGGTGGCGACCTCAGGTGACTTTCCCTCTGAGCTCAGTCCACCTCGCAGCCCCCAGCTCAGGAGCACAGCACGAGACCAGGCCAGGTACCATCTGCCATCCTTTTGTAAAGGACATTACAGCCCTTTAACACACAATGAATACTAATGTCCTCCTTGTTCCCCTCAGCCCACCAAATCTGCAGCCTGTGTTCTCCAGCTCGGAGTCTTCCCCTCAGCCCGAGAGATTGAGCCTAGAAGATCTCACAGGGATTTTGTCAGGTACCAGTGTTGTTGATTTATTTTCATTATCATGTTAACTCTGCTACTGCATAACTCAGTTGTGTTTTGTTCATTTTATTATTGCACTGCAGCCTTCTTCTGGTGATACCTAATTTAAATGTGTTCCAGTTTTCAAATAGAACATTGAATTGTGATTTATACTGGGAAGGCTTTGGTGCTTAAACACAATGACAACGCCACATTTATTTAAAAATTCAATACTGTTTTTTTCCTGTTGAACATTTCACTGTATCTTCAGAAGAACGGTCAAATAGTCTTTTATTTTTTTCAATCTCATTATCATTAATTTAAACGAAATCCCATGAAACAAAATGGAGTATATCCGGTGTGGAGGCTGAGGATTTGGGAATGGCTGTTTTTTAATGAGTGTGTGACTGGCTTCCAAAGTGTCCTCTCAGTGGCCCCTCACAATGGTGAAGATGAAGGGCATCTGATTATGTATTCTGTGCCAGTCCTCTGGCCCTTTTTGCATTATGGTGGGGAATAAAAGATCTCTTTGTGCATGTCTCCCTCCAGAGCCCGGCCACATTCCAGAGCTTCTCCTGGACACTGCCGTCCCTCTCTCTGAGGAGGCCCCTGACAGCCCCGCTGGCCCCCGCCCACAGGACCTCCCAGAAGACCCGATAGACATGCAGGGCCAGGCGGGTGAGTCGTTAGTCCCTCCCTGTTACTGTCCTGTAATCTTGGTTGACCCAAAATGAGAAGAATGGCTACCTTCTACTGTACACCATCAGTATGAGTACATGTTATTATGGCCCTTCATTGTATCATAAACCGAAGTAACGTGATGACTGACAATCAAATTGACTCGTACGCCATGTATATGTTTTTATAGAAGTCCTGCAGGCCTCAGGTCAGTCTGCTATGGAAGAAGATGATGAAGAGGACGAGGAGCAGAGGTGGGAAAGAGAGCGAAAAGAAAGACTAGAACAAAGGCAAATGGAGCAAGAGGAGGCCAGAGAGCGGGAGCTGCAAGAACTGGAAAGACTGGAGAAACAGACGGTAAGGATTGTCTACAACATAATAAAAAAATATAACATAATGAAATGAGTGTTGACAGTATATATGTCGAATTAGCTTTTGCAGGAGCTGGAGCAACAAGGACAGGAAGAAGAAGAAGAAGAAACTGGGGCTACAAAAGGAGATGAAGAGCTGAAGCAAGAGGCAACCAATGACAGGGAGGAGTCTAAAGGTGAAAATCCCTTGGAGAAATACATGAAGATGGTCCTGGAAGCCAGAGGGAATCAGCAGGCACAGGTAACACACTCGTGGAAAACGTTGCTCTTGTTGCATGACTTTTAGCTGCTGTCCAGTGTGTTTAACTGAGTGTGTGTGGGGGGGGGTTTCAGAGCCCGGGAAGAGAAGAAGCCGGACACACGAGCCCAGGGGCCAAGACTTTGTCTGAAGGGAAAGATGACAGGTAACTAAAAACAGTTGCCTAGACTTATGACTTTTCCTAAGAATACAACGACTAATGTTTTCTAATTTTAAAAGCTTTGCTGTGACTGTTGGAAGGTTTAATAAATATACAAGCCTACATAATCCTCTTACAAAAACATTTCATTTTGTTTTTTCATCTTGCTCTGGAAGTATGTTGTCTTAAGGATACATTCATTGAGAAATACAATTGTTGCTTTTTGTTTTCTGTCCCTCGAGGCTAACGCCAATTAACTTGAAATTGCTTTCCCAGCGTTGCAGCATATTCACACAAGGATGAAGAGGATGATTTCTGGTGAGCTGGTGCCATCATAAACTGAGGAATTATACAAATGTAATGTTTTGTTTTTAAGATGTTGCCTTTCTATGTATATACTTGTATATAAGTGTGTATATTTGATGTTATAGTCACTCCATATGTTTTAATAAAATCACATTTCATCACACTTCATTTCTTTTTGATTGACTAAAACACCACACAAGATATTTTTATCACACAAAAGAAAAGAATCACCACACCAAAGTTTGTTTCATTTTTAATTTTTCATAAAAACAGTCAACAGGCATTTGAGTAATGTCATTAAAGGGTTTCTTTCCAGTCAGACAGGATGCTGGATTGTTGTCTTCCTGGTGGGTAGCCTTCATTTTGTTTTTTGGTTCATTCAACAGGTGCAAAGATCAGATGAGGTGTACACAAGCTTCATGTACTTCTGTCACCTTTCTCCTTAGTCACTGTACACCTGTGGCAGCTCTATAGAGCACTACGCAGGATTGATTCTCTAATAGCTCACAGATACTGTGTAGAACACTGGGCAGAGAGTCACAATAGCTTTCATACTTTGGCTAGATTTACCATTTAGATTGCTGTACATGTCTTAATGACAGCTGTCCTCATCAATTGTTATCTGAAAGTTGAATTAAAAGTTAAGCATCTGTAATTCACGAGGAAGCCCTTGACATTTATAGAAAATACAGGTATCAGGCAACACACTTATACAATACTTATATACTTCTAACTATAAGAAAATAACCTAAAAAACTAATCGGCTACATAAAAAGGATTAATTTGTAAGCATTGAAAATACAAATGAAACAGGCAAACACTGCCTACTACCGATGTCAGTAAACATGACTGTACATCACGTGTCACTGCAGAAACAGTTGTCTTCATGCAACAAAGAAACTTATCCCTGTAAATCAACTAATAGAAACAAGATTACATGAGTAATTATATCAGCATTAGGACAATTGCACATCAAAAACTGGTGCAATAATAACAAATTAAGAACAAAATTAAGTGGTTGTATCTTCAAAAAAAACACTAAAGATCCTGACTTGTAACAAGTTTACATTTTTCACACCCTAACTTCTGTATGCTTTTTCATAGTAACAATCGACAAGGGACTTGGGTACTTGTTTAATAAGAGTTTTCAAACTCAAGTAAAGTTTGATCGTAAATTGCAATATATGATCCAATATTACAGTGGAGCATCTGAGGAATCAGAGAGCTTTTTTTTCATTAGTGTAAATGAAAACACATGGACTAAACTTGTATATATTGAATACATTGAATATCCTGTCTAACAATTGGCAGCAGTTCACATTTAGAAAGCAAGATATTCTTATGGCATTATTCATAAAGTTTGAATGCTAAAATACTGCGATGTGGAGGTGCTCCCGGTGTGATTACAATTATAGTTATATTTTGAAACCATGGTTTTTCTAGGGAGAAATGTTTGTTAAATTGTTTCTTAAGCTCTAGTGCACACCTGAGGTAGGGTTAATGGAGGCCATGAATGCTCCGAGTGACTTGAGTAGCTTTACAATAAAATCTAGAACCAATTATTATCACTATGATTACGATGCGGTTAAATATTTGAACTTTTACCACCACTTTTACTGAAAAAACTGCATCCACATTATATATTTGTATCTCTCTTTGCTGTAATATCAAAACATGTTGTGACATGCCAGTCTTTTGTCAGTGCATTGTAATGTGATGGTTCTTCCAACATGCCAGCTAGAAGCCACACACTAGCTCTGAATGTAAGGCCTTTTATGTTGTGTATAACAATCTGCATGTGTGATTGAAAAGAATAAGCAAGAAAATATAATGTCACATTCCCTTGTTAAAAACTGGCCCCCACAGCTCAAAAGAAAGACAGAGCAAGACTGTAAAACAAACAAGTCATCATTATGCGTTGTATAAGAATAGTGCAATGTCTCAAGCTTGGCCAGCGAAACACTGGCTATAAAAAGGGCCAGAGAAAATTAGACTACATACATTCAAAATTGCTTTGTTCCTTCAAAAAATACAAAATAAAAACAGCATAAATGAAATTATAAGTAGCAGTTTTGATCCACTTTGTTGGTGAGTTAGTGCAGAAAGCAACACTGATGCATTAGTGTGTTATGAGCCGGGTTAGTACTGCAGTGTCACAGCAGTTATTACAGCTGAGCATTGTCTTGGTCCAAAGGGGCCACAGTGTGTTTATGTGTCTGTACATGTGTGTGTGTGTGTGTGTGAATGTGCAATATCCTTATGTGTAGGAATTGAGGCATTCCTTTGAGCGAGAGGTGATGTCCTGCAGCTCCCGCTCTTCCTTCATTTTGATGTCTTGGTAGGCATGCATTTGACTGGCATCCTTAAGGTAGGCCCAGTTTGCTGAGAGAATCATGAGGAAGTGGATCTGGAAGAGAAGGGTGAGGTGGATGGCCGGTGAGCATGTCAAAGATGCAAAGCAAGCTACAGGAGTCAGAGCTAAAGTATGTTCATCACAGACACACATAAAGTTAAGCTTTTAAAAGACTTCAACAAGGGTGACAGAAGACATTAGGACTCATTGTAACATCACTGTTACAATCATTGCTAAGTTATGTTACTACCCTGCAAAGAAAAACACTACAGAAATGACACTTTTTACGGGTGGGAATGAGTGGAAAAAGAAAGAGAGCAAAGGTTAGGCATGCGAGTTGTATGCAGCTGAAAAAGCTTAATGTTAGTGCGAAGCATGGGATTTAGTGAATCTGACCCTGTTCCATATGCAGTTCAGTTTTATACGGCTGACGGTTTGAAAAGAAATAGACCAAGTGAGGATACTTTTGTAAACAAAGATTGTTTATTTTATATAGAAAGTAAAAGCTACAGTTTTCAAAAACTTAGGAGAAAATTAAATATATGAAATGTGGAATATAAGTAACTATAAAACAGATCAAAGAATCTGAAAAATGTAAGCATGCAGGCTCAGTGTTAGGATAAAAACAAATGGCTCTTTAATGGCACTTTGAGAGAAGGAAAATGTAGTAAACAATATATCAACGTCATAGCTGAGGCAATACCAGCACCAGCACTCATAGAAAAAAACATTTGCTCTACTCTAAAATAGGAGAATTTATTTTTTATTTATAAAATACATGAAACTAGAGTGAGGCTTAGGGCCTCAGGCAGAAGTATTCCTCTGGTACTGGCCTAACCCGTCACAGTGTGATGTGCTATTATGTGCAGTTACTTTTCTACAATAAACACAACCATAATACTCATCAGCATTTTAGTTCAGTTTAGACTTGTGGCAAAATAATTAATACTGAATATTTTCTGTGTAACACTTTATGGTTTTATGGGTTGCTAAGGAAATATAAGGCAATGAAAGGCAATGTAGCTTTTCCTTTTGCAGATGTATCACTTTAGAATTCATCTTCATTAAAACTGCGAATCTGGCAAAAACTAAAAAGCCTGAGAACACCTTTAATTTCACACCAGATGTATTTGTGGACTAAATTCAGAGCTGTATACTGTACATATAGCCTAGATGATCTCCTTTCCAACCTACATTTTTACAATTGTATGTTGCTCAACAATCTTAAATGTATGTGTCTCAGGAGTTTCTGCACAAATGTGCATTTCAGCTCTGACTGCAGTCAACTGATGCTCGTCCTGTTATGCAAGGTGAGGTACTGCAAGTAAAATACTGTTGTTTTTTTTCTTAAATCAGCTTCACGTATTTATAAATAACACTGTTGTGGATTTCTAGCTGTGCGCATTTCTATAAAATCTGAGGGTGGCAATTTTCTATAAGTGAGTGCCAAGAAAAGCAGAACAAACCAGCCAACTAAACACCCCCCCCACTCTGAAGACAACTTTCATCAGGTGTCCTCAGAGAAGCTACATCCCTGGCCACCAAATGCTAAAGGAAGCATACAGTCAGCTATTTACACTTCATGTGAATACTAATGGAGAGATGTTGATTTTTCTATTCTTTTTTTAGTTCATTTTTTGTCAGTTGCAACTTTCTTCTACTCAGTACAGCCTCAAATGCTGTGCCGTGCTCTTAAAACAGTTTAAAACTTAGTGCAGCAGTCTTCTCGACTCTTAAACTTCAAAACAGCAAAGTTATAAGTGGTAGCCATCATGTAGATCAGCTGGTGGAAGAGAACAGAAAAGGTTGTAAGAGAACATGCCGGGGACCTCCTCGTCACTTTTACTCTGACAAGTTAGGAAAGTTACCAATTTTCCAGCAGTAAAAGTTAAGGAAAAAAATGAAAGCATCATTTTACAAATTCTACTTGATTGTGATTTCTAGAAATTACAGTCTTGTAAGGCACAAACAGCAAAGCCCAAACTGCACTCTCTGTCATTCCTCTTGAATTAAAATCAAAGCTGTGTATCTAAGCAGATGGTAAACAGCAAATGGCATTGGAGCTGAGGAAAAGACTACATGTATCTTTCTTAATGTGGTTACATAAACCATATGGGTATGAGGAGAGGAGCACTTGACACATGATCTGCCGATACAAACCGTGCAAAGATGGACTAAAGGGAGAGGATGGAGAGACTGGAGGGAATCTTACCAGAGCGATCACAGTGGCTCCTGCCCCGGCGCACGCCACAATATACAGGTGATAGGACAGGTAGAACTGGAAATAGACAAAAGTAGTGTTATTCTACAGTTCAGAAATGTGATGCCAAGCTCCTCTGCTAATGTAAGTATGTGGAAAAAGAATAAACTTGTACCTCGCTGGTGCTGCAGATGTCACCTAGCGTAGATCCACAGGCTTTTCCTGGTGTGGCATTCCATGGGATAATTCCTGCAGTCAAAACATTCAAAGGCTTTAGACACTCAAATTCATTGCACCATGAATCATCAAAACTGTCCAGTACGATGAATCAAACAAAGATCAGACCATTAGTTATTCTTTTTTGGGGGGAAATGTCTTATTAAATAACAAAAAAGGGACATTACAACAGTTTTAGACATGCAGATCACTTAATCCTGATGTGTATTATGCAATAGGTGATAAGGGCTCAGTAGTTGACATTGTTTGGTTTTGAGTGGTCCTATAATGCTTTAATACAGACTAATAAAGTAAGATTGTGTCTGGCAATGGTCTATTCTCTTACCGTACTGACGAACATCCACACAGATGGAGTCGATCTCGGTGAGATTGGCCATGGGAGCTATGGTGGCACAGGTGGACCACATGTTGTAGAAGAGGAAGACTGGCACAGCGGAGAAGCCAAACACACCCAGCCAGGCAATGCCCAGGATGTATGTGAGGAACACAAACTGAGGACACAGAGATGGAATAATGTTATAAGCAACATCAGATAACAATTACAAGGCATTTTAAAATGACTTCAAAGCACTGTGTGTTTATAAAGCAGGTTGAACACAGCAGTGTGGTTGTACAAACATACCATTCCACTGATGCAGCGTCCACAGATGGTGGTCTTGAACTCGCTGTGCAGCTCCTTGACTGCACTTGTTGTGTAGAAGCCCTCAGCCAGCAGAATGATTCCATACAGGAAGAAAAATGAAGCAATGCCATAGATGACATACTGCATCAGCTGTATTCTGTTAAAGAGCAATGTCATACATACGCTTAGTTGTGCCTGTTAAGCTGGAAAAGGTTAAACATGTAGTAAGCACAATTCCAGCACTTTTAGCCTCACAAGAAACACCTGGAGAGACCCACTAAAACTGTGAGGTAACCTAATAGCATCATGTCCCACTGTCTGGTGCGGAGAATAGCTGCTTACACTCATCGACAGATGGTTGTGATTAAGATAGTGATCTAAAGACGAGCTGAGAGACGCAAAGCCCAAATGTGAAGATAACAGGTGATGCATGTCTCTGGGAATAATCCGACTACATCTGTACACATCTTAAATTAAACAGTGCACTCCAAATGTCTACAAGATAAAACACATGTGCAGTCCTGTCTCTTGTCCCTCATTTATTGGACTAATGGATGCACTGGAGTCCATATTAGGACTTTTCTCCAGGATAAGGTAAACGTGGGAGACACCATCAGCTAAAAATAGCCTTAATGAAGTTGACCTCAGTTTGAGTTAGATTACTTTTAGGCCTCTCCTTTTTAACAAGCAGCTAGTAGCACAAAGAGTATTATTTCACTTACATATCAGTCAGCATGGCATGATCACTGGTGACCTTGGAGAAGTGGGTTTCCAGGATGGCCACGGTGCCGGTGAGAGCCACATGGCCACATCCACAGAACAGGGCCACGCCGGAGAAGCAGAGGATCGTAGCGACCAGCGACGCATACGGCACCCCGCCTAAACATTTGATGCAGCACTCAAAGCAACCTGGAGAGAAAAAGAAAAAGATTGGGTCAACGACAAGTATCATTGATATCTTGAAACATTGTACCAAATCGTTTTACTTCTAAAAAGGAAATAAAGGAAATGAACCAACTCCCAAGTCCATATAAGGGATTGTGTTTTACTTGTAGGACAGGAAGTGATCTAAGGGGGACGAAGTATGAGATGAATATTCATACGAGTCATCCATTCATCAGATATCCAGTCTAACCCAGTGCCAAATGAATCATTTTGCAGCCAATAACACCAAATAGCATTCATCTTCCATCAGGACACGTAAAAAAAAAATTACATTTAGATATCTAATGAACAAAGGAACTGAAACAGACAGAGCAGAACAGTCCGTTTAAAATGTGTTTTTGGTCACACTTAATGCGGCGTGCTTCCTTTTGAGACTCCTGCAATGTGAGGAACAGAAACTTGTATTGCTGTGTTTGGCCAATGTTTAACCAGTCCACACTGCCTTTAATGTTTCATCTGACCGTTCATCACAACACCTAAAGGGCACTAATGGCCACCCAGCAGGTCAGAGAAATGGTGTCAGCCAAGCTGTATCGGAAATCAATGGTAATTCTCAATGAGGGAATGAAGTGACCCGGATGGATCGGCCTCACCCAGTTCTTATGCCTTGTGAAACAGAGCTAGTCACCACAATGTGCCGTCTGTGGACGCACGCAAACAAACCACAGTGTGCTTCCAATGGGATCCACATGTGTCTGACAGGATGTTGTGGAGGTCAATGGCTGTTTATGCTTTAAAGCTCTCACATTATGCATGATGTCACACAGCAACTAAAGTATTTAAAGATGTTATAATCAGTATTTTTACATTAACAATGGATCAAATGACTGTCTGTTTGTGGTCACTCTGAGATGTTTCAACACATCTACAGTTTATTCAGTGCTATGGATGAATTTGGGCGTCTTTCGGCTCATTTTCAAAAGTTCATGAGTTTTAAGCGAACAAAAACAGTTATTTTAAACCTTGGTATCTACTCATGTTGGCAACTAGCTGGTGCACTGCGTATAAAAGAAACAATACAACACAAAAAGAAAACATTATACGACTATAGTGTCTATAAAATGTATGCACATTCTGTTTAATATCAAAAGTATAAGATACCAGTTTATGCAGATGAATACTTTGTGATGTTAAGCTGTTCTGTAAATCCTGTTATGTCTTTATAATAAGGTGAGTACAGGCTAACAGGTTATATACTGAATTGAAGTTTCTTCTTGAATGATCTGATTCACCATTTTACTTATCTCTGCCCTTTCCCGATGTAGTGTAAAATATATGGGATGTCGTAGAACTCTATGAGGCAAATGTGTGTTTTTCTTGATAAAAGGCAGACCTTGAAAATGTTTGACTATCTTGAGTGTTGAATCTCGAAAGTTCATCTTTGTTTGTGCTCTTTGCCGTGACAAAAGGAAATTAGAAGAGAAATACTGCTGCTGGTCCAATACTTTTGCAGCCAGACGCTTCATCCTGACTGTTTGTGTAGTACAGGGAGATTAAAAAAAAAAAAAGTGTCCCGTGGTGGGTGAAAAGAAGTTGCCATGGCAGCATGTTAACCACAACTCAATGAGTGTGCCCACAGCGGAGTCGCTAACTCCTACCGCAGCCCACATTTCTCTGATGAACATGTGAGGGGGAGGGCGAGTGGGCTGCTGGGAGTCACATCTCTAAGCTCCACAGGATATTGAGCCCAGCTGCAAAGTAAATACAATTCATTTAAATGAAACACTGCTCTTGTAGTGAATGTCAATGTCAGGTAGTTCTGATCCAGTAGCGGACTGAATCTCTGCTATAAATCCTCTCGTTCTCACATTTCAACCTCCTGAAGAGAAGATATGTTTCAAAGTGAAAGTTTGCCTCCATTACCAAATCTCTCTTATAAAGACGCACTGGTTTATTGTATATTCATTTGATCGCAATGCACTGTGACGTGTCATGGATGAAAATTGGCTCGCCTGCCTAACTCATTAAGCATCTGTTAGTCTTCAAACCCTGTCTTGAAATTAGTCCCTATTCCCATTAGATCAACTGTCTAAACGTTGATGGCATGGAGCTAGAAGCCAGGATATCATCATGACAGTCATGTCTGACTCAATATCCTGCATTTTACTGGATCTGAAAATGAGAAAAGAACACAGACGGGGATGTCTAAAGCTCAGAGAAACAGAAGTGTCTTCCAGGCAATATACAAAATGCTTTAAAAGGTCAAGCTGTCTCTCCACTGAAGCCTGAAATGGACAAGGTCAGGCTGACATGTGTGCATCTACCAATTCTGCCATGCTTGTCTAACTTGGAGCACTTAGAGAGCGCAAATGTACATTTTGTTTGAAGCCACCAATCTGATCGATAAGTCATCTGTGTTCATTATACCGGAGTGGTTTGCTTTTGAAGCTTCCATCCATCCAGACTGGGAATATTGTCTAGACATATCCCTCTCAAAGGAGAAACATTGTGTCACTTACAGGTTGTTATCCTTAATAACACAATAAATCCAAGGTGGTATTTTCACAGCTGGTCTGAACGTGTTGCAGGTTAGCATGAGTCTGGAAAAACAGCAGCACGAGGACAGACCCACTGATGGGGTTCAACGGTTAGCCTCAGGAATAGCACTCTGTTCACAAAGGGTCTCTGTGAAAGCTTAAATCTTGGTATTAGACATCAGAGGAGACAGAAATCACATCAAAGCCCAACTCCACTTTAAGCAGCACCATGAGGGCAACAGTCTGCACCAAAGTAAAAATCAGTCTCATTCAGTTAATGGATTAATACCAGAGGTGGGATCAGTTCTTGACACCAGAGTTTTTTTATTCTTTAACTGTTGGGTTAAAGGATTACTTTGACTTTATTCAATGTAGGCATCTGCTTTCTTGTTGAAATGTATCTACAACTCTTATATATTTTAGTTAAATACAGCACTATAGCTGGCCGGCTAGCTTAGCTTTGCATCAATACTGTAAGCTGATGGAAACATCTGGCCCGGGTACAGTGACTTATTTGAGAGTCCAGGAGATTCCCACTGAACTCATACGGAAAATGATCTAACTCTTTGCAACACATCAATACAAATATATCTCAAATTAAGCTACCGTCTTAATTTACAGTAGATAAATTGTATGTTTATCCATCTCAATAAAAGTAAAAAAACATTCCTTACAGTGCAATGGATTCTGCAATTAGATCGACCGTGGGAGTAAATTGAACAAAATACGTTGTGAAGTGTATTTCAGAGTTATAACATCTACCACACAGCAGAGTACAGACTGTTTTCTCTTTAGTGTGCTGTGTGGGATTTCATAGTGTACAGGATATTGCGGGTCAGATTTGAGCTGAAATCACCCACCTCCACAGGGGATAACAGTAGGAGCCGGTGACTCTCCTTTAACAACAAGCTTGTACTAAACGGATCCTGCTGGCTTGTTCTGAGTTTAGCATACACATAAATGAGAATCACATTGGGCCCTTCTCCCGTTGATGACTTTCACATGCTCCCAGTCTCTGAGTAATACACCAGGTTAAGGTCCGACCACTTCAAGACTCTCCACCTCATCGCTAAAGAACATGAATGAGGAGAGGACAAGTTAGCGACTGTGTGTGATGACAATATCAGGCCGCACAGCAGAGGCTACATTTGCCGGCATCGAGATCACGAGGAGAGAGGGGAAAAAAAACGGTTGTAAAGTGTGTGTGTAAGACATTGTGTGAAAGAGACAGAAAAACTTGAGACAGAGAGAGAGTCCAAGAAGCCCTGATACAAAGAGCCAGTGTCGGAGCCCCAGACGGTCCATCACACTGGACTCTCAGGGGCCTTTCAGAATGGCAGTGAACCACGGCCTCGCTCTTCCGGCCCACAGGCTCGAGGCCCAGGACAAGCCCACCGCTGGGCTCCATCCGGTGTGCCCCTCCAGCACAGAGCTCAGCCACAATGGGCCGCAGCAGCCCCTTCACACTCCAGGAGGATCCTGTTTGTCAAAGCAGCTCAAATCTTCCAGTGTTTGAGTGAGATGGCTCATTAAGACCGACCTAACCCTACCCAGAAAGTAAGAAAAACAAGGGTGCATCTAACCACATAAGTTTATTCATTTATCATCCAAAGTTCCCGCAGTTCATATTCGGTGCTAAGGTGCACTTGGTTACTTTCAAATTTGTTTGGATTTTAAATCAATAGAAGGACAATATCAACTGGCTTGAAAATGAATGCATTTATGCTCTTTTTTGTTTAATTTTTTGTCAATTTTACTCCCGTAATGCCTTATTCTTAAATAAGCTGTATTCACCAAATAACTCACCACACATAGTATTTTAGGATTTTATCGAAGCTGCATCAATTGCTTTTTTAATCAGTTAATTGCTTAGTTTACGGACTACATTAAACTATTTTGATAATCAATTCATTTAAAAAGCACTGTGTCAAGCAAAAATGAATTAGCGGGTTCACTGGGACCGTTTTTTCTGTGCAAAATATTAAGACTCGCCATCTATAATGTTCTGAGCACTTTGCCTGACAGTTACAGGGGGCAACAGAGGCCCCAACAATAACACATGTTTGTCTCCAAACAGGTTAATCCATCCATGCACGCATCACCACTGTTTGCTTGAGCGCAATCTCATCACACGGACCTGCAGCTGGCTCTGCTTCATCACCTCCCTCAACCCTTCAACAACAGACATTACATGAACACTGCCTGTTAACACCATGAAGCTGAAATCTTCCAACAGCTGGGACCCTCCGTGGAAAGCGGAAACATTTCTAAATTCTCCCCGGATTACGTAGAGAAATACCAACTGCATATGATAGAGTAAGCAGCAGACATTCTGAAAGCATTGTTTAATATGATCACTGACACACCTACTCACACAGCCAATCACATGCAAGGCAAACACATAGAAGCACCGAATAATCCAATGTGCACAGTTAAAGTATGATTATCAAATACATATAGATCCCATTCACATGAATAAACACACTTGGGCCAACAGAGTTTAGGATAAAGGCCCATTTTGTCTTCCATCTTATCACTGAGCCCTGAAAAACATATCAGCTTCCAGCCCTGGCAAAAACACCATCCATTTTCAATCTAGCATCGAGCTTCATTACTTACAGATGTGTCTGTTTACAGCTGATGTTATGTATTGTTGTTTGTTGCTTTATTGGGGCAAGCTGCCAAAACACCATTTATGAGGAACAGTCTCATTGTACACACTCTCCACTTTGAGAGGAGACTTAACAATGCCATAATGGCTATAATGGCCATTCTCAAGAGACGGGAGAGATCTGAGTGTGCCAATTTGACCAAAAGTGGTCTCTTGTTTACTTATCTAACAAAGGAAACGTATAGTCTGTCAGCTAATAGCTGTTGACTGCAGCTCACCATGGCTGGGTGTGAAAGGAGCCGAGGGAGATGTGTAGGTGCACTCAGTGACAGTAAAAAGCCAATGATGGCCGGAATGGCCCGTAAATGGTGTGTTTGGGTAGAGTAGTAGAATTGTGGACATAAGCTGTGTGGAAGTAAATGAGGGGACAGTAAAGGCATGACATCTCTTTTTATAGGCCAATATCACATAAAGTGTCTCAATGGGCTTTACAGACCCACAGGTTCCCAACCCAGCCTCAGCTTTAAGAAACAGCTCGGAGCCCAAACCTTCGTCCGCAATGTCCCTGGCAAAGGATCTTTGTTGGAGGTCATTCCTCATCTCTCTGTACCCTTTTGTCCTGTAATGTCTCTACTTTTCAGGACGTCAAGACATAAAAGAGAGTGGGTATATATACTCAAATTGTATCCCTCATAACCAATGTGGTGAGTCAATGCAGAGAGCCCTCGATAAGTCACTGCAACTGACTGTGACTTTCAACATGTTGCAAAGATGTAATGATTTGCTATCATTTCAGTATATTAAAGCTCATAGTTACTGGGCGGCTTTTAATTTTTACGTTTAAAAGAGTTTTCAAAGAGGTTTCAAAGTCGCATACTTCCCTTGCTTGGGAAAAATGCTTTTCTGAATGTACAATATTTTACCTGGAATAGTAAAAGTCACTAAAGAGCAATAAAAGAAACAGCCAATCCTTGATCCCTTCAAGAAGGGGGTTAGCAAGTTAATGACTTTCTCTCTCCTTAGTGTACACACGGCTCAGAGCTGTCTATGTTTGAGACTGGAAATGTCTGGTTCATTGATCTTTGCCCCTGCCTGCACCTCATCTAGCTCATTTATCATCAACTCACCCTCCCCTCCCCCCTTGAAAGGAGCCTCTCGAACGCACCCTGAGGTTTGATTGATCTGCAGTTGATTCAACAGGCTCATTGTCCTTCAAAGTGACACTAGCGATGATGATGACCAGCGGCAACACATCATCCCTCCTGCTGCAGTCTGCTAGAAACACCACACTGACTTTAACATCATAAAACAAACTAAATAAAGGAGAAAAAACATGCACCAGAAGCATGACTGAGATAACAAAAGCAGTGATGCAAATGTAACAACTAGAATATCAACTTACAGACACTATGACAAGGATGCTGTACTGACATTCAGGAGTCCCTGCTGAGCCGAATCTACCAACTATTGTGCAGAGTGAAACCGAGCAGGCTGGAGTAGGTTGAAGCCGCCGTAAACAGAGCAGTGAAAAGAACTGAACCGGCTCTTTGTGAGTGCTCATTGGTACCTCTTTTGTCCTGCCTCTGGTTTTGGTTTTCTTCTGATGAAGTTTCCATGGTTGTTTTTCTCCCATCCAACAAAAATGCTTCCTTTCAGCAAATTCTCGCTTCCCTTCTCCCTCTTTACTCTCTCCTCTATCGCTCCCTCTTTCACTCCCTCTCCTACTGCACGTTTCTCTCTCTCTCCAGCTCTCTCCTCCGCATTTGGCTTCTCCTCTGCCTTATTTTCCTATTCCTCTTTCCTCTGCTCCATTGTACATCACAGTTCCTTTCCAAGATGCAGAGGTTTTGTCAGAAGGGATTTGGTCGAGCTTAGTGCGTGCTCCAGTCAATATGTCACTTATATGGAGTTTCTCCTGTTTGTACTAACTGTTTAGGGATTCAGTTTAACATTTATTTTCCTTCTAATGACACACAAATCTTCATCCATGCCCTGAACTCTCTCCCTTCTGTCCGATGTGCCTCTCAGGAACTGAAGCAGAGCCCTGAATGGTTATTGTAGTTGTTATAGCAAAGACAGTGAGTAGGTAACCATGCTTTACAGAACTTGTAAAACCCTTTGTTGTATAGACTGGGGCAGTATGCATATATGCACACAATATCCCTCTATTTCACATCCGACCACAGTTCAAGAAAGGGGGATTGTGCATGCGTGTGGGTGGTGGGGTTAGCCCTTCATCTTCTGATCGGCAACATATGCCCTCTGCTCTTGCTGCATACATTAGCAAACCTCTGACCGCTGTCTTCCCTCCATCTGGTGGCCTCTAACTCAAATAAAGAAGGACACAGGAAGAAAGGCAAATCTACACTTCCTAAACAAGGACACAGAGCGTCCTCTGGGCTGACACAAACACCAGAGGAAACAGCATGGAGATCCAGAATATCATAGGGGCAGAAACATAAAGAATTCAGCTCATAAAAGGAAGGAGAAATGAGAAAATGCTTTGAGGGTGATATAATAAAAAACAACTTGTTAAAAATAAGCATGAGATGACCAGAGAAACAGACAGCGAGGAAGAAGGGGAAGATTTTGGCTGTGTTTGTTTGGCAACAGCAGGCCGAGGAGGCCCAAGGGCATGCTAATGAGAGAGGCCTTTCAGTGGGGGGGGGGGGGGGGGGGGAGAGCCCCACTGGAGCGGAGCTGCTGGAGTAGGGTCTTCTCACGGATACCAGACTCAGAGAGGAGGGGGATCAGCAGGGGAGGGGAGCCTCAGGGGTCAGGGAAGTGAACTTAGCGGGGATCCCACAACAACAAATGCCCCGCTAATCTAGCTTTTTCACCATCAGCCCTGTTAAACACCAGGAGACTCGACATCCTTGTGATGTGGGGAAGGGAGTCTCCAGGCCATTAGTAGCAGTGATGTCCAGGGTAGTTGTGCTTGTGATTCACCCATTAATTGTAGCGAGGAGATCAAGTGATGATTCAAAAGATAAGTGGTTGATACACAAGACTAAATGTGTCATACATAAGCTCACTGAGTCACATCAAAGCTTGTGATCTGTGTGCAGGAAGTGAAGGACAACAAAAAGGTTGGAGTTTATTGCACACATGGTGATGGGAATTGAAAACATGTGATCAGGCCTGGTCAAGCTGTGGTTTCAGACTAACTGTAATGCATTATATTCTGGTATAAACAAACATGTGCTTTTGATTGGAAATAATTATAAATGTTATCCTGTAATCAAAAGAAGGAGATAAAGCTGGGAAAAAAGTTATAACATGCTAGACGACGTCATAAATATGTTGCTTTTGAGTGCATGAAACAGCATCAGAGATTCACTTTAAGAGAGTAAAAGTATAAAAGAATCGACAGATGTCCAAACTATTGTAAACAGTTGTTGCAAAACTTTGAATGGCAAATGATTAAGTCACTGTGATTATGAATAATATTCATATTTTCCATCTTGGCATTAACCCCTGCTTTAGCCAGAGACACGTTCATGAAAATCAGAAAATGGTGCTCGTGTATATGTATCAGCTGAGTATTCGTGAAGAGTCAGTCAGGTTATGAATGATGTCCATGCTCCATGGTGCAACTGCGTCAATGTAACATAACTACTCCGCTGTTAGCCGAGCAGCTGGTGAATCAATCAGCTAATGCAAGCCTTAATGTACAGATCCAATATTATGTTTTTTATGTATGCTTTCTTTAGTTTTCAGGGGCTTGAAAGTTCTATATTTCTGAGATTTCAAACATAGCTTTATCAGTGGTAAATACATGTAATCATGCTATACCAATTAGCAAATATACTGTATATCTTGTGCAGTAAAATATACCGTTAGAATCTTTGGTAGCCTTTCTCTTAAACATTGGATTGGATTTAGCTGTATATGTTCAGCAAAAGGATGTTTGAGCAGAATCAAATCCAACATTAGAAGTTGATTGAACGTTTTTTACAACTCTACGTGGGTTCATGTCTGTGAGCAACCCCTTTCACATTTCATGCAGTCATAGGATTGATCTAAATCTTACATAAGTGGTTCCAAATGAATGACGCAAGAATGGTATTGTTAAGCACATTAAGAGCAACAGATTGATCAGAGCTTTACTAAAAAATACTGTGACAGGCTGAGTGGCTGTGGGAATCATCGTGTAAATGTAGGAGGCGAAGCTCCAGCGTCGAGACAGCGCCACTCCCCTACTTGAGGACACAATCTGAATGGTGATGAAGCCCATACAAATGGAGGAGGCTTCATTGTGGGTCAACCTTTCACGCTGTGAGACTGGGGGCCCTGAAAGCTCCTCAGTGTTCGGTCGCCCGTGAAGACCTGCACCCTGCTTGGCTCACACCGGGGAAGGAGTTCTCAGGGATGAAGGCCTGAGCCCAGAACCAAGCACCACTTACAACGGCCTGAGAAAGCAGGAGCGATCAAGCCATATTTAGTTTGACTTTATTGTGAAGGCCAAGTTCCAAAAGCAGAAGGAAGCCAAAACGAAAGAGCAAAATGGTCATCAAATATCCATGAATATTTTTGCTGCTTTCATGGAAAAAGCTCTACCTTTCAGTGATAGTACAACATATACATATTGTAGACTGACAGACATGGTTTGGCCATTTGTTGAACTCAGTGAATCTGCATTCCTATGTTCTGTGGTGGCATTGCTGTCCTAGATTTAAATGCAGGCCATCTTCATAGGTCAATCTGCTCTGTATGTGTGCCTCCATGTTTGGCAAGCTGAATCTAAGTCATTGATTAGTTTACAAAGGCAGTGCACTACAAACCCATTATACAGACCCATCCACTTGTTTTTCTGACCCATTTTCTCTACAGAACAGGCATTGCAAATTCTGAATGACTTCTGCCTAATGATTCTGGGTATGGTTTGCTCTGAATATGACAGCCAATACATCAAAATGCATGCATGCTTCAAACTTGGAGCAGCTCATTCTTCCATGTAAATCGAACCAACATGAGTCACTAAGTACGCTGTATTCATTTTCCAAAGAAAATAAATCTGCCGCAATGGAAAAAATGAATATGTTAACTGTCCTTATCCATTATAGCAAACGTGTTGCCTGTTAGAGGGGAAAACCACAGTGGACTGACTTAAGTGACTGGAAACATGGAGAAGTGAAACTTATACTGAACAATGAGTGCTGAAGGATTACACATCAAACACTTGCAGCATTCTAGCGCAATTCCAACATAGGCATATTTTATGTTTTGCCATTTCTTCCATTTTACAATTTGCATATCAAATATTTCTCCCCAGAGTAATTACCAGTGTTTGACCAAACACTGCCAAGGGTATCTGACTCAGCAGCTCTCTAATTGCATGTTTGTGATAGTATATCGTGTAAGGTCTGGAAATAAAAACACTCACGCAGGGATGCCTGGCAGCCATGTTGGTCTTCTACAATTCAGAACCCTGACTCTCTGGCACCTCCACAGCCACTGTGGTTTTGGCCTAAGTGTGGTGCAATGAGAGCAAGAGACACAAATGCTTCATATTATCCAGGCTTCCCAGCTATAGCTAACTGCCACCATGGCTTGGCCGGACAGGAAACCAATGCCATGTCAAAACCTAAAGAATAAGAATTTTATCATTTCAGTCTGGAGTCAAAAGAGCAAATCGATGCCATGAAACAGAAACATGGATCTGAAAAAGAGTGAAGAGAGGAGGTGTTTAAAGTGGTTGTAACCTACCATCTCGCATGCAGGCCATGAAATTTGCTATTGTAGAAAAGATTTGTTTTTCTTTCAGTGTTCACTAAATACTTTAATAATGCCTCTGGTCTGGAAAGAGCTTTGCTGTCTTTGTGGTTTGCATCGATTACATTATGGAGCCAAGGAGACAGCCAAATGCAGTGCAAGCGAACACCTCTTGATTATCCAGTTAGAATAATGCTACATAACAACCTCTTTTCCTTTCTTTCCATTTCGTGATAATTGGCCAGGAAAAGTATGGTAATGATAATACCCAGCTACCCTTGAATGTTTAGAAGACGAATAGGTGGTTTGAAAACACACTGACTTTTATTTCCCAACACACATATAATTCTGCTTCTCCAGCATAGACGAGCCTCAGGAGAGGTTTTTTGTGGGTAAACATTTGTAGCATGAGCGCCTATTAACCCAGTTCATTTGGTCAAATGCTACCGGTAATGCTAACTCTATATCTAGCAGATAAGGTCTCTATTGGGTCTCCACAAACTTTTAAGAGAAACACCTGACTGTGTGGTTACATAACGTTTTAAAAACAAGAGCGATACGCTGAGAGATGCTATAAAAATAAACTCAGAGTCAGTTGATAATTTTCCGTAGTCATGCTATCCATTGTTAATATAAAAAAGTTAATTAAAGCTGCTTTAAAGCTCCTTTGTGTTATGAAATCATAATTAATCTGTCTACTCTCTTTATATCAATTTTCTCTGCAAAATTAACTGCAACTACACTGCAGTTACTGTGACACTGAGCACCTCCCAAAGCCATTTAAAATGTACAACGGTCTATCAAACTGCACTGAGAGTACAAATAAATCCCACAGGGACATCCCTTAGTTAGTGGTGGTAATCCTTTAAATACAATACCTATCACCGCAAGCATTTTTATATTTAGCTCAGGATTGGTTTAATCTTGTACTGCAGATTGGCCCATAATGTTATTGAGATATCCACGCTGTCCGTTTCTGCTGTAAACGGATCATGAAGGCATCGCATTCTACAAGTGTTGAAAAATGCTGAAGCACATCGAATGTATTTATTATGGTTATTGACATATCAACTATTCTTACACTTCAGTTTCTGTGATGTCAAATAACACAGTCTTCCAACTTGTTGCACTGGGCAGCAGCATGAGAACACACACACAAAATGAAGACATAATAAAGCTCAGAGACGTGGGGACATCAGACAAGACTCTCCAGCTAATCTCGGGGGTTGCTTCCCATGAGAAATCCCCCCCCCCCCCCCTCCATTGTGTCTACCCAGCTCCTGGGATTTCTTTCCCTGCGCCGCTCCCGCCAGTTCTATTGTCCTCCGCCTCATGCTGCCAACCTCTCACCCCTGACCCGAGACTTTACCCTTTTCAAACTCCACGTCGTCTCGGTTTCCCCATCCCTCATAAGAAGGAGTAGAAACCTCCTCCTTTCAGCCTTAGCCGGAGAGACAGTCCAGCCAGTTGGACCCTGCCGTGTCAGGATTCATCGTCAGCGCTATGACAACAGAGCAAATGACACGGAGATCACTTTAATGCCATTGTTCCACAAGGCTCTCCTCCCGTGTCTCTGAGCCCTGCGTCCTGCGGGTGGATCCTGGAGGGACGGAGATTTTTCTTACCCTGAACCTGACACCTCCACCCCTGCAGAGCCGTGTTTGTCCTCAGACTCATGATGGAAGTTGTTTTAACATGGACTAAGTGCTTAACAATAAGTGGCAAATACAGCTCATCACGAGAGAAAGATGGAAGCTAATCTCTCCAGCGGTTAGTACACTCTCCCTGGCTGACCTCTGCGAGAGTGGGTCAATCCATTACTTTATTGCTTTAAGCACTGATAGGCAGTTTTCCAACAGCACAGACTGCAATGACCTTTTGTCCATCATACCGGACATTTGAAAGCATCTCCTGTGCAAACTAGAACACATTAATGGCGCCATCTGACAGGATGCACTCACTCCATTATTTTCAGTGTCCAAATATTCTCATCTATTCTGTGCACACACCATCATTTACACAATGTGGGTGTCAGTGTAGATGAAAATACACGGTAACACTGATTGGATAATATATTAAAAGATGTCGTGTTTCACACACACACCAGCTTGAGCCCTACATTCCAGAGGCTCAATTACTACACACATTACTTTCCATTCTTCAGCTGTGGATGCTATTGTTACAGTATTGTTTTCCCATAGTGTCGAGGTCAGAAGCTAAGATTGCTTATGAGACCTCTCAGTGGTAGCTGTAACATTCATACTGCTAACACATCTCTCCTCTGGCCTGCGTGTGGTTTGCGGGGTCAAGCTGTTTTTCAGACAAAAACATCTGGGATTTCCTCTCCCCTGAAGCTGCTGTTAGTTGGCATGTTTCTCTTTTGGTAAGTGCATTTACAGTAAGAAAAAAAAAAACTTAATTTTCTCGAAATTGAAGTGTTTCAACAATTGAAGCAAATTTAAATCCATCTCCTCAAACCCCCAAACAGTGTATTTGAAGCAAACAGCCTCCCCAAACACTCTCCCTCAGCTATTGGGTTTCTTGCAGCTGTCGCTTTAGAAAAGCTCAGCTATTGCATATTTTCATCTGCTTGGCAGAAGTGCCTCCTCCTGCCTATCAAGCCTTTCTCCAGAGGATAATAAGCCAACAATGAAAACTCTCACTTGGAAACCTTTTTTTTCTTTGACAGGAAAGTGATTCCTGGCAGGAGACAGTGTGTCCAGTGGTGTCTAACTTAGTTTTTTACTGTGTCACAGGCAGCACCACATCATGACGGCATGAGCAACAAGGAGTCATGTGATTTTCCTGCAACAGATTAGATAAACAAAAAGCTGTGAAGAAATATCTCAACAAAACGTCTGACATTTGAATATCTTGTGTAAGGTTGTACACATAATCCTGACTATTAAGGCAAAGAAGAAGTCATAAGAGGTTATTCATTTAAATTCCTGCTTAATTCATCCCAAGCGTAGCATTTGGCTGCATCCAAATGCTCTCAGGCTGTCTGGCAGGGCTCTTCATATGGTGAACATTTCTCATTGGTGTGCTAGGGTACCCCAGATGCTTTTGTCTTACGGTTGTTTAGCAGCTGCGTAAAAGCGCCGAGGACAAAGACCTATCTGTGGAGGGTTGAATACACTCAGTGGGCACACAGCCAACAGCTCAATCCTACAGGATCCCACCGCTGAAGAGCGGACAAATGCATTCTGCTCTCACTTCTCACAGATGATCTTAGGAGGAAATTAGCTGGAGGCCCTACTTTTTCTTCTCATTTCACCTAACTGCTTTCACATCTGAACTGCGGTCACATCAAGCTCCTAAATAATTATCTACATAGACGTTTTGGAAACTTGGAAACAATACTTGCACTTATGCATTTTCTCCCATGGGAAGAATGAATACATTGTGTTTAAAGGACCAACCATCTTAGCCCCCCCCCCCCCCCCCATCTCTGCTTAACGACAGAAAAAAAAAAGATATGGCGTCTATGGAAACTCCAATTTAGGACTGAAGGGAGATTCTGAAGCCTAGATTTGGGTTTAATACTTGCAATTTAAACAAGCCAAAGATTTAAAATTGGATGTGGAAGTCTCACAACAAGCACTACTTGACTTTTGATGACTCACACAAGTAAAGCTGTTTCAAGGCTTGTTTGTGCCCCTCATTATTGTTTTAAGACGGACTTTAAAACTCACGAACCTATCCGGGTGTCTGACAAAATCTGATGGCAAAATTGTTTATTGCTCTTAAGAAAGTCCACACATTAGGTGCGGCAAAAAGTAGTTCGATGCAAACATTTATGAAAAGTGGATTCAATGGCTCGCACTTTTAGGCAGTCTTTCCTATAAAGTGTTCATTGTGTTGCACTCGTTTGTACATGACAGAAATCGGTTTTTTGTTGATGATTTGAAACCCTTAAAACACACACCGCCAATTGCTGTATGAAGTTGACGTGCTTGTTGGATTTTCTGTTGACAAAATTGCATCCAACTGTTTTTTCTAAGTAGGGCGTGGCTTTTATACACTGTTTGGCCATCAATAAACTGCAATGAAATTTGAAATGCATTTCAGGAAGTATAGCTACACCAATGAGAAATGTTCAGCTTGAAGAGGAGATCAGTGATTTTGAAAATAGCCTGCTACTTATGCATCAGACTTTAGCCTTTAAGACTGGTGGTCCACCAATGGCTAAATGTTCTGGCCCAGATCCAGAGTATATGTTGTGTGTGTTGTGTAGCATAGCGCTATATACCACAGGCATCATTTTGTGTGGAGTAATCACACTTTTTAGTCTCTTTTCACACATTACAATCTATTTACTAGCTTAAAAGACTGTCGAAGACTGTCAAACGAAAATAGGTCATTCTGTGAAAACATTATTGACTGTGTAATCAATGTCCCCTGCTCATGGGAATCAAAACACATGAAGTGTTTTGGGTGCTGTAGCCAATGTGGTCAAACAGAGCTGTAATAATGTGGTTCACTGTAGATGGCAGAAAATCCTGCAGTGGGGCTGAATGCCTGTTGAATGAGTGAGTGAATGTCCATCAGCCGCAGGGGCTGTTGGCTTTTCCCAACCTATTATTTACCTTCTGGAACAATCATCTGACTGTGAACAAAACACTGACAGATTGCAGCTCCACTAGCAAATATCACATCTGCGCTCTGTGTGCACTCAATGATGCCAACATATTGTAAAACTAAAGCAAAAGTAAAAAAAAAAAAAAAAAGACCTTATTATGCATGTATTTGGCGCTTTAACCTTGAAAATCGTGGGTGTTTTCCTGCAGTCGTAAATAAAGGCCAGATTGTATCTTTGGCATATTTTATACACCAACAGGGCTCAGCTGCATTCTCATGTCTGAACCATCTGTGAACTTATGCATATAGGAACTATTTTCAGATATACCATCCTGTTTCTACCATGTAGCAGTTTGACCCTGACATATCTTTAACAAGGACGAACTCACACACACACAAACACACACCCACTCACACACACTCGCATCACTTCTTTTCAACTGTGAAAGGGCTTTCAGTGAAAGTGACGGGCAATGCACATGCTTCATCAAGCATCCCTACTCAGGAACTTCTATTCCTATCATTTCATGTCACAATACTCAATGGCCCCCTTTGTTGTCGGAGGAGTTATTAAGCTCAACAAATGATCATGACTGCTCTGGCAGACCTGCAGGGCTACAGAGAAACAACTAAATATATAAAGACAGAGAGAGGCGGTGAAGTGGAGAGCGGAAAGGATACCTCCAGAGAGAGAGAAAGTGAGAGGAGGGAGATTTCAGAGGAAACTAGGTGGAGCAGGAAAGGAAGCAGAAGATGAATGAAGTCTTGATTGAACTATAGGATTCTTTTTTTTAGAGCTGCACAGTTTCAAAAGTACTGCATGGGCCTCATCTGCTGTGTAATTACCAAAGATGCTCGATCGTATCCGATGCCAAATGGAAAGAAGCCCAGAAATCATGTAACTATGACAGCAACTACCTCATTAATGATTGCAAAACCAAATGCAATTTAGGACATTTGCGATGGTGACATAGAAATGTGGGGATCAGTCGTAAAACAGTGACTCAGAAGGGGGGATTCATTGAAGCCATCTTTTTGAGGTTAACAAGAGAAGGCCTTGATTCAAACAAACAAACCGATAAGAGCACAGTTGAATTTTCTCTCAACACCCTGACCCTCTCTGCAGTGACTCATTCTGGCAGCCCTGTGGTTATTTTTTCCTGTAGACCTGTACCACATGCCTCTGAGGACCATATCGCCATGAGTCAACTAAAAGCAGGGGGGAATTATCCGACTCTGTTATTGCTCTGCCATCAGATGACAAGTTGTTGATTCCGAGAGTGAAAAAAACATCTCTTTGAGCAGCGTTAAGCAGTCATGGGTCTTTCCTCTCCTCAGATCAGGATGCAGGGTCACAGAACATGTGTCAGTGATCACCGCTGATGTGTTAACTAAATAATCAGACACTTTCCAGACATCCCAGTTCAGATAGAGGAGGAATACACATCACACAGCCCCCACCACACAGACCCTTCACAGACACACATGTACAAATCATTATGAAGGACACTGTCCAGCTCCTGTGTTTGTGAATCAATAAAGAACAGAGAATTCTTCACCAAAACCAAAACATTTGAAACATTAGATCAGGTTTAGGCATACAGTTTTTAAAAAAAACACGTGTCAGTAACAATTGAGCCGTTGAACTACAGCAAGATGTTTAATTAAAGACACGTTCAAAACTGTCAGCTGTGATTTATTGTCTTTTTCTTGACATTCTCAAAAATATCGACAACACATGACATAATCTATGGAGCTGTTTGAATCCAGCCTTCACGACCTTTTTCCACAAGACCACCAGACTGAATACAAAACACTCGGACTAGAGGATCCATGAGTTTCCATAAGGAAAAACAATCTTCTTCCAGAATCTGGCTCCAGGAAGAACATACCCAGTGTTTATAGTCGTGTCTATAACTTGCTGTATTTGATTAGTTGAAACTCCTGTCATAAGACAGCTTTAAATGTTAAGCACATAATCAAATTGTGTCTGTAAAAGCCATACATTGTAAAGATGGTGAATCTTTCACATTAAATACAAGCTTCCAATCTTCTTTCCAAAGAGAACAATAAAATGTGCTTATGTGGGGCTACAATCTGCAGCAAGGAAAGATTATAAATCTTTCACTGCAGTGTCATGTCATGCTTTTCTTGGTAAAGTGATGATCTTCAAATGAAAGACATTTTTATTTTAAGGACAACACTTTCTCTTCAGATGTTTTGGAGCTGAGACCACATTTTTCCAAATGTTTGGTTATAAAGTAACTCTTGGCAACTAAACACTGTTGGGTGAGTAGTTGTCAAAGGACAAACACCAAGAACCTGACAAGTTATTTGTGGAAAATGGCTTGCTGTTTCTCTCTGAATCAAGTAAAGCAGACTGAAGCCAACTTATCCTCCCACATCCTTCACACAGGCCAATGCACTGTTAAATCGTTTACCCCGAGGACAGAGGAGAATCTCTAAAAAAAAACATGTGGCCCTTCTGCGAGGTGAAGGTCACTGTAAAATAAAATCAGACATAAGTTATATAACCTCTGAAATACATCTTCACTTCACCGCTCAGCACACAATCGCCTTCAAGACATCCTGTTTATTTTGGGCTGAACGATTTCATGCACAACAGTTAATCCATGTTCTGTTTTCAAAGCTATTTCTCATGAAACAGAAAAGAGAGGAAAAGCCAAGCAGATTTATATATTTGACACAAGACAAATGCAACTTTTCTGCAGATAGCTAGTCTCCAAATCAGTCTACTCATGCCCACAACAACATGCTGTACTCCTGAAAGGGCCATGGAGAATACAAAATGGGAGCTTTAGTGGACAATGCACAACGGCTGATTGCCATGCAGAGTAATATCCTCTATGAGACAGTGAAAGAGGGTCTGTGGGGATGTAGTTCACAGGGTATCCGCTCTGAAACTTGCTTTTCTGTGAACTTCAGTGAACATTAAGAGCCACTGAAGTTGCACAAAGGAGCAGCTCCAAATTAGAAACACAAAGACGCCTCTGTGAGAGCTTCAGAGCGAATTAATGAGCATTGATACACATTCGCACACAGTGTTCCTCCCGGGCTTCAGCTGTGCTCTGACAAACAACACAAGTCAATAAATGCTCCCCCAAAAAAAAAAAAAAAGAGTTACCATTTTTTTTATTTATTCTGTGTCATTTTTACAGTCTGATTTCTAACAAAGACTGTTGCTGAATGAGAACAATTGGGAGTGTTTTTATGTCAATTCCCCATTTAAAAAAAATAGTTTTTCACTGTTTCAAAGTCAGCAAGAAGTTATTAAACATCTATGGCATGACATCTCACTCCTCCCACACATCCCCCAGGCTTGGAGCACAGATGGCCAACACTTGGGACTGATTTTAAAAAGGGGACAGTCTCAGCTCAGTTCTTCAGATAGCTAATACAAGTGATGGCACAACACAATAACATCTGACTAATATCAAAATTGTGCCGGTTCCTCTTTCAGTAACTTATTCTAGCAAAATGTATGGTGTATTTAAAGTAAATAAATTCCTTTCAATGACAATCATTATCAAATGCAAAAGGATCAATGCTCATAATCAATAAAGACAAGACAGGTTTGGATGAAATGGCTCACCCCAACAGCTGAGCACTGAGGCTCTATAGAAAGCAGTGGAGGCAGAGAGTTGATCTGGATTAAACACCTCCGCAGAGTTGACTGCAGGAATCCTGATAGACTTAATCTCTCTAATCGCTTTCTTCCAGTTCCTTCAGCATGCTGCTCTAATGCCGATTGGAACCAGGTCAGGTAAACAGGCTACTTCTGCAGCACTAGAAGTCTACGTTAAAACAATCGGCGCGCCCCGAAAGTTTGAGCGACGACAACAAAGTGTGAAGCGTGCTGTCATTTCGAATAAAACGGCTACATTTGAAGTCGTCATTGGGTTTTAAAGGAGGATTTGTTGGTAGAAACTTACCCATGGTTGTAAGTTTCCAAAGCGTCCGACGTGAAGCGATCAGCTAAGCGTTGAGCCCCGGCTACACTGATGTTGCGTCCTGGGATGCACACTGGCCGCCTGGCTGCTCCAACACTCAACGCTGCGTCCCTTTGGAGACAGCCTGTGTGACGTCACCGCGGAGGGGATTACTGATGAGAGGACACCCCCCCCCCTCCACCCCTCACCTCCTTCTCAGCCCTCATTATGGAGTTTCACTGGTCACTCAACTCATCATGAGCGCTTTTTTATCTGTAAGCATTCCTGTGCTCAAAGTCTTTATAGATATGAGGGAGATAATGTTGGTATTATCATAAACATTGGAATTAAAGTGATTTATAAACTGATTTCACTCAAGCTAATACAAAACAGCTCACCAGGACTCTTCTGTGCTATTGTTCACTGCAAACACCTAGCAAGTCAATGTTGAAGATACAGTGTTGTGATAGCTTTGTCAAACACACAGATTGGGTGTTATTGCAGGTCAGAGCCACCATTCAAACTGCAGTCAGGAATTTATCTGACACTTGTTTGTGCCTCTCAAGAATTCAAAAGAGTTGAGAATTTGTTTGATTTTCAGAACAATTAGCTCATGAATGTATGTACCAAATTCTGATAAATGCATTCAAAAATAACTGTGCAACAGATTATATATTATTCATCTGGATGGTAATGAGAGTCTTCAGGATTGGTTGTTCATACAGAATCTGTCCTCTCATGAGTCAAAAAGGCCAAATGAAAAAAGTTTGAATTGGATTTACTTGTGACTGTATTGAATAATACTGTTAACACAAATGCAGATATCTGTTAACATTTATCCTACCCCATCACCAACCCCAAACATCCCGTCCCAATGTCCATTGAACTACATACTGTATATGTATGTTAGCATGCATGGTTCACCAGATTTACATTTTAAGTGGAAAGACAAAAGAAAAGTTACTTTCTTTTCTTATGATATTACATGCACCACATATACATGGGTGCATACTACTTTTGAAAGATATCTGTCATGTTTGACATTACTTTGTGGGCTGGGATAAAATGCAGTCTTTCACAAAGTTGAGGCCTTTTCAGAAACAATGCCAATCATCAATCCAGTGTGCTGGTATCCGGTATCCAAGGAGTTCTGAGCACCCCCTAATCCCAGCCAGTCTTTTCACTGGTGGCCAAGTTGCAACCCTCAATGGGTTTTTTCATGGCCAAACAGGGCATCTGCCCAACATGGCAAACACAAAAGCCTCAGAAAGGCAAATATTTAACTGGTCAACTTCAGAGTTACAAAGACAATATCAAAAATGTTCATGAATATATTGATTATATGTATCTGCTTTTGGTCTGTGATATGGAGTAGGTGTCAGCAGGGTTTTTTTCTTCAATATTTTCATTTTGTGTATGGATGGCCAATAATACATATCTGCACTTACTGCAAATATATGCATTCATATATTTTAAGGCAACCAAGCCCTACATTTGATCACTTATATTTGATATATTTTTATCGGTCATCTTTCAAATCCATTTGAACATTTAATGCCAGTACTGCACGAGTCCAATATATTTTAATATTTTCGATATTTGAAATAAAGCACATTGGTCTAACGTACAGAATATGTTTGGCTTATATAGTATGAGAATGGTATTAGCAGTGTGTTTCTCCACTAACGTAGCGCTGTGTGTGAACAGAGGACCTGCATGGGAACATTCCAGCACTGCACTAGCTGTTACAGCAGCTGGCAGACAGCAGGCATGCAACTGTTATTAGGGTGGACCATGGCAAAACAAAATACATCAGACAAAGCCTTTTAGCCAACATTACGCAGTTCATGTGGCTGTGTCACTTTCTGTAGACCAATACGCCCATGGCATGGCGTTTTAATTCTTAGTAGGATGCTGGATTATCAAGAAAAACTTTACTGTTTCTTTGGAAGTTCTTTTTTTAATTTTTTTATTGTGTGTCACACTTACCTGTTTATGTGTTTCCTACAGTAAAGATATAATGGCAATGTCTAGTTTTGAGCAGTTACTTAAAAAACACATTGTAAAACCATTCCCTCACCACTCCCATCATTTGTTGGCTGGCAGCAGTGTTTGGGCAGTGAAAACTTTACAGACAATATGTCATCCAGCAGATGAAAGTTGTGTTTTAGGCACCATTTTATATTTGGTTTGAAACTGATGAATATGGGTGTGTTTGCGTTGGAAAATAATCCTTTGGTTTGATTGTTAGCGTAACTGAACTGGCAACAGTCTTGACTCTGTGACATTGTACATTTAAAACAGGCAGAGTTAACACAAGTGTGATTGATCATTCTATCAATTACATGTATTATTATTCTAATATGTCACAGCCATTTCAGGAAGCCAGCACGCACAAATCCAGTGCCCTGGCCTACATGATATAATATAAATAGTATTCAGGCTTGAAGAAGTCCAAACTCAATTATATTTGTTTGTCTAATTGGTCTTACAGAGTCGGTGAGAGGGCCATAATTAATGTTTCCTAAATCCTGTGTTCACCCTGCAAAGAGCTGTCAAAATGTGTAAAGAGCATGTTACATTGTGGAAAAACTTTACAGTTCCAGCCCTGCTGAGCTGTCAGCCCACATATTATCATGTGTTTTATTGGTACACTAATATCTCAAATATCTCATATGGACGAAGTATCAGATAAATGGGGTTATAGGTAGGTACAGCTGAAGACCAGGTGTATCTTGAAGCAATTTCGTAACTCGTGATATGTTTCTCATTAAGAATAAGCACAAAGAAACAGGGATCATGGCAGTCAGTGGAGGCAAATTGAGGTAATCCTGCAGCGTCTAATTGCAAATAAAGAAAAGCTGTTGAAGCACCAGAGACAACAGCCTCCACCATGGTTACAAACCAGGGAGAAAATGGCAGGCTCCAATGAGAGGCGGTCTAAAGTGTACTCAGAGTGAAGCTGGCATCAGATTGAGTGAAACACGAGTTGTTTAGACAACTATGGTCTGCAAAGTGCTCCTTAATGTGTCACTTCATATCGTGCATACCAGATTTCGAATAGCAAAGTTCTCTCTGATCGTACTGGTGATGAAAAACATGAAGGATGTTTTAAAGAAAACAAGGCATGACTAAATATCCGGGAAATATGCAATCCATTATTGAATGTGTGCTAAGAATAGTCCGATAGATGACCTCAGTCTTTCCAGATAACTTTTCTAACGGTAAACAGATGTTAAGAAATAAGTAATCGAACCAATCCAGTTAATGCACACGTTAGCTGAGAAACTCAATGGGGTTGGTGCAAACTCCTTTTAGATAAAAATGTTGTGTTGCTGAATGTGTGTGTGCTTTTTTATGGAGACACATTTGACTTACTTCCCAGAAAAGCCACAATTCTACCGATACAGAAAAAAACCTTCTATAAACACAATACACTCTACTTTTTATGTCTTTGGTCTTATATACAGAGGCATTGTGTCGTTCTATTGCTTTTTGGTGAATACTGTCTGCAACTGATAATGAAATCATCCATTAAAGAATCAGTTCAGTTTGATGTTTTCACGGTTGCTGAATAAAACTATTCCTGAGACTTTGACCTTGTGGTGAAGTGAACAACAGATGAGGTTTAGTGTGTAACTAACATCTGGTTTAGAAGTGGAACATAATGTTATTGCCATATCAGGGAAAAACTGTGGAAATATAATGTTTACTACCACCCACAAAAGGCTATCAAAAGAGTTGAATTCATTAAACTTGCCTATAAAATGAAATCCTAGTTGAAACCATATGCCATTTAGAGACAACGCATTTTTGTGCTTGAATCGTTTGTCCAAAGTTCTGCATTAATCCAAAACATGACTGGGGAATTCTGATTGTGTCAACCTTAATTGAATTAAATTGGTTCTTCTTGGAGTTTAACTAAATAAATGGCATGTCTCTAAAGGGTTGTGTAGGCCTGCTGGAGGTTCTACAAACACATCAGCCGTGAGTAAGAGTAAAAAAAACTGTGGAGTGTTTGTGGACGAGGGGAATGATGAACGTGTAAGCGGTGCTGAGCTAATGTAATTTATTGCCCCCGAGGCCCCAGGCAGAGGGCAGTCACAAAACAGCTCCATGCACAGCTGGGCAGGAAGTTACATCCAACTATCTCCTCAAGCCCTGGACATGCAGAGTTAATAAAAAATACTTGTGTTGCTTTTGGATCCCTGTAAAATCACACAAAAAAACGTGTTGGATCCCTGTGGATAGACATGCTAAAAGTGTGAAATGAGTCCAGCTGTGGTGTAAGTGTGCTACAAATGTGGTTTTATCTGCTGCCCCTTAGTTTATGGTCGTGTACAAAGTGAAAAAGAGTTGGGAGTGGCCAGATTTTGGAGACTGGGAATGGAAAAAGAAACTATGCACACCCTCGTGACTCTGCCTCTAGAGATAATTGGGTCACATCTCTGTTACCCTCCACCGTATACAGGATACAAACAATGCTTGGTGTGTTGAGTTTTCAGAGATGCAACAATGCTGCACAACAAGGGGATGACAGAAATATGGACCGTGGATCAGAGTGAGGTCCTCTTGACTGGATACTCTGTCAAGCAAATATTGCCATAATACTGATGTCAACCATTCCCTCACCACTCCCATCATGTTGGCTGGCAGCAGCGGTTGGGCAGTGAACACATTACAGTAAATATGTCATCTATCAGATCAAAGTTGTGTTTCAAGCCACATTTTACATTTGGTTTGAAACTCATGGATGTGGGTTCATTTGTGTTGGAAAGTAACCCTTTGGTTTGATTGAGAGGAACTGGCAACAGTCTTCACACTATTCTATACCATGCTGCCATCTAGTGGATTATTGTATGGTGGCCTTGAGGTGCAAAGTACAACAAAACACATTTTATTTTAATTGTTCAGACGCTCTTTTGCCTGTGTTCTAAAGACAGAAAGAAAACATAATACAAACTTCAAAAGTATTCACTTATAATTTGATGATTCACACATGAAAGCACAGTTGGTCTAAGATGTGATGTCCCTCAAGTGCAAAGATAAGAAATCTCGTTCAAATACGTTTTTTAAAAACTCAAAAAGAAATTTCAGGCACAAAACAATTTTCTTTATCTTTTTGTTACCTACAATGTTAGTGTTTTTTTCATCAGTTTTCATTACTGCACCTTTTGTCCTAAAATTGCATCCAACATGAGGTTTTCTCGAAGGATTGGTTTGTTGTTTTTTGTCATTTTGAATTTCCCATTGGGATTATAAAAGAACTCAATCCATTTAGCGCAAAGTGAATTTAATTGTGTGTTTTTAAATGTTTTGGTTTGACATGTATTACCATTCATCTAGAGAGAATTCATGTATTCCCTCAAAATGCAGTACAGAGCCAAAGTGTTGATAACAGTCAAACATCTGTGGAACGGGGAAAAAAAGCTTGACTGAAAACGATTTTTGGGAGATTTATTCAAATATTACACAATGTTTTTTTAGACAGACATCCATCATCTGTGTTCAACTCTTACCCGACTATTCACAAAGCAGTGTCACTCATCAGTCGGCCTGTATCGAAGTAGAAGTCGGCATGTAATGATGGCACATACTGTCTGTTTGTTAGCAGATTAGTAGGTATTTTCAATTAACAACTGCCATACTGTGAGTTTTCTTCCTATCAGTTCTGTTGAAAGTCATGTCAGCCTAAAGAGACTCCTGCTATGTTACTTGACAGATTAAGAAAGTAGTGTGCCTGAGTTTACCTGAGGGAAATTATCAACTCATGGGTTGACAGGCGACTTATGTTATTTAAATGATATCACCTCGAAGCAGCTGCTCTCCTGTTGACTCTCTCCAGTCTGAAATCAAAGCGTGTAGACTCGTGTGTGCATGTGTGTCTGAGTGGGCTTAAGATCTCAATTTGAAGTCTAAAGATGAACATTTCTTCAAATAAAAATCCAAAGAACAAGGAGTCAATTAATGAAATGGGAAAACCATTCTGGGTTTTCTAAAATGCTCTGTTGGTTGTGTTACTAATATATTGTCAAATATTTACCTGCAAAATTTTGTTTAGATTACTATTGCTATTCTTATATTAATCTGGATATTTCTAAACAGCTTTTTGAGACATTCCATTTATAATTTATAAAGATATAGATATTTACTTCTTCATTTTGACCTAATTTTTGCCAGATTTGTATTAATATTTCTAGCACATGTTAAAGACTTTAACATTAATGAAATACAAGTTAAACATTTAAAAACGTATTAGAAAAATATCAGTACAAAATTAATAAAAAGTAGTAACAAAAGATAATAATAACTATGCCACACATTTAACTCAAAGCATTGCTGTGCCTAAATACATGACAGTAGGCTAACACGTGGCTCTTATTTATTAACTATTGTTTATTCACAAGTGATTGATACAATAACGTGTTCATAGCAGTAAGCAAATTGCAAATAAAAAGAGATTCAAGCCTTTATAAGTATGACAAAATCAGCATTAATTATCACCGATTATACAGTGAAGGAAGTGATAGTTTTAGCAAGATGTACATGCTTGAATTAAAGTGTTAATACTGCGATTGATAAAAGCAAGAAACCAATCTGCTGCTGAACTGATCTGGATTGTTATGCCCTGAGGTGTGATTCCTGTAACACTCTTACCCCTGCAGATGTTCTCCTGTTACAATAGTGCACTGTAAGTCAAACAGCAAAAATGGGCCACCCTGATTTATTCAAAGAAATTAAAAGATATGATCATACTGCCTACAGATATACAGTAGGCTACATAGTCTCAAAATGTAATGAGTTATGCATATGAATAAAAGTTGTTCTGTGTTACCATTACTAAGATGCAATCATATCAAATTGAATAGTAGCATCATTCATGTTTTATATTGAAATAATACATCATAGTATCCATTTAAAGGCTGATTAGTTTCACCAACCTTGAATTTACGTGTCTCCTACCCTGACAGAATATCAATACTAATTAGAGAAACATTTATCTTCTCATATTTAATTCATTTACAGATTTGCTGACCTCTAAATGGTGATGTTTCAATGTGGTTGTGTACTTACTTTAACAAACAAGACATGAGTTCTCGGAGAAGCCATTAGTGCTGTGAGTCTTATAATAATACACTGTACACTGTGAGCTCTTTGCATTGTTTCGAGTGGATACTAATTTACCAAACAGATTTTATCTATACTGTACGCTCTCCGTGGTGTTTCTGTTCTTGGCTTGGAGCGAGCAAATGAGCTGAACTGTATGTGGTTTGCCACATTTATTTCAGTGACATAGAAAAAAACCTATTACATTAATAAACACTTATTCCATAGGATCACAAAATGTGCCACCTTAACATGATACATGCTCTGCAATTTGTATATAATGTTCTATTTGTGTTAACTGTCCCTCATCTTTATTAGGGAAATTGGGCTTTTCCTTGTGAACATGATGGTGAGTACGTTTTTGCTATAGCAGACGTTTACTATCATTTTCAATTATGTTCACCAATGGCTCCCTGAAGCTGATGTCTGGCACATTGGAGCATTTCGACCCAACTTTCTTTGCTTTAGACAGCGTAGGGACTCTCAAGAGCAAATCTTCCAATTGTATCCTCACATGCTCAGCCCATTTCTTTCATTCAGGTTTGAATAATACTGGTTTATTTTCTACTCATAGCATCCACTGTACAAAGATAGAGGAACATGGCCGGGCTTTTGATTGAGGACTGTAGAGTGTCCTTTATTTCTCTGGAGGCCCTGTTTCATTCGAAATAGACCATCAGACTGCCAGCGGGGAACGAGTTTATCACTGAGCCTCTCCCTCATTGCTCCACACAACAAAATGACAAATAGAAACTTCATAGGGGTTTAATCAAGGCAGACAAAACAAGTTGTGTGGTAAGTAAAAATGGTGCTGACATACATCACCTTAATGCTTAATATCACTACAATAACTAACACTGGGCAGCTAAGGGGTTTTGGCGTGTTTTTAAACCATTTGTTTCACCAGTTCTCTTTACACCCAGCTATATGTCCTCTCAGCTAAATGTGTGGGGAAACGTCTTTCTTTTTGGGTCAGCGCTCTCTTAATGTCAGTGCAGCGCTTTAGACCACAAAAGCCTCAGAGGGGAGATGTGCTGCTCTCAGGCAAAGCATCTCTCACGACACCATCAGTGGCTCTGTGATCAACCTCCGTGTGTCCTGCAGCTGAGACACAATGTAATAAAGGCTCCTGGTTTATTCTTAGTGAACACAAACTCCCCCCACGAGAACTAGAATATTACCTGGTTTAATGATTTTGAGTCTGACATGATATGAAATCATAATAATGCAACAAAATACTCATCTCCTCTGCTCTTTGGCCTGTCATTGAACATGCATCGTTGTGCACATCTCAAAACATTCTCTTGCGCTATTGTATCACTACTTTCTATTTTGTATTTTTGTATTTTATTATATATGTTGGATTTTTGGGGGAGTTCAGGTCATAATATTTTCATTGCCATTTCTACACTGTATAGCTAAATGACAATAAAGCCTTGAATTGAAAAAACAGAGAACATCTAAATGAAGTAACATAGGCACAACACATTTTGAGTACCGTATCAAGATCAAAATACTGTACGCCTGGTTCTGTGGAGTATCCTCAAAGTGAGTGACACATTATCTATGCTAACATTTGTATTTTTTACTGTTATTTTAAAAACATACAGTATCTGACCTTTCTGTGTCTTCTTCTTCACCTTCTTAGAACTATTGACTGATGCTAAATTAAACTGTGCCTGATTGTTTCTCTCCAGTTGATGAGAGCAGCTGCACCAAATCAATATATCCATTTGTAAAGTAACATCTAATTGGAAATTGTTGTCCATTTGCGACTGCACTCACACGGCACACCCGCTGGCGTGCTGTCAGGCAAAGCCTGTGCTTTTGGTGAAACTAGATAAGAGTCATTTGTTATCAGTATCTGTTTTTTCATAATGAGAAATCAAACAGTTGCCTTTGCTTATGTGGATCCCTCCCGAATTTATTGGCAGCGTTTAATTGTGTTCGCCAGCTGAAACCCTCTCCAGCTTTGGAGGTTTCATTCGTCATCAGAGAAATACAGCTGCTCCAATCCGCTTATCAATGTGTGTCTCGGCAATGTTTCCATGGAAACTGTGTTTACTGCCCCACAGTGTTCTAAAAATGGTTCCAAAGTGATAACGGTGCCAGACTAGAGAAAGCCAAGATGTGACGGACAATGACAATGATTGACATTGTAGGTGAAATGTTAGTTTCAGTTCACACAAACCATTGCATATGATTTGTATACAATGTCAAAATACATAATTAACCCTTAAATGGTTTCTGTATTTTGGGTATACATTTATTTGGTTGTGCCCATGTGTAAAATGGGTGTAATAACAGTGTAACATAAGGGTAATATAGGTGTACATGGGTCTAATGACAGTGTTATATAGGTGTCAATAGGTGTAATACCAGTGAAACATGGGTGTAACATGTGTGTAATACGGGTGTATTAATGTTGTAATATGGGTGTGATAGGGTTTTATTACGATTTTAATAAGGGAGTAGTAACAGTGAAATGATGGTGTAATATGGGTGTAATATTGCTGATACATGGGTGTAATATTGGTCTAATAACAGTGTTACATGGGTGTAAAATGGATAGAATAACGGTAAATTGGGCTATAAGTTAGAAGATAGCATTAAATATATATTTACTTTCCAAAATATTGAATGCCCTTTTAAGGGTTAATAAATATGACAATTTAAAGCATTTGCAAAAACTGTGAATTCAAAAAAATCCACCCTTTCTATCCTTTTTCTTTGTTTACCCTTCTCTTTCAAACCACTCTTCATAATTCTTGCTGGCTGCTCCGGAGAAGTGCTGAATATATTGAGCTGAAGAGCACAATTTAGATAGAGCCAAATTAGAAATTGAAGTTGACCTTGTGGCAATCTATTCTGAGTCCAAACAGTGGAATTAAAAAGGCTTACTCATGTCATTATTTCTCTTTCTTCTCTTAATAATATGGCTTTTTGTTGGCACATTACCTGAACACCTTGGGATATGTCCTTTTGTGCCATGAGAAGATCTTTGTGTGAGTCTGATTACGTTTCCACAGCGGCGAAATAGCCCTCATTTCAACCTCCTTATTCTCCATCAGTGCTTTCATTTGAAGGTGAAGGACAGGATTAAAAAATTCAAGCAAATTTGTTTTTTCAAAGATAAAAAATGGAATCACTCATATACGAGTTAGCTAGTCATAATATGAGGTATCTCAATACTTAATTATCAAACTAGGGGTTTTTTTCTCACACTGTGAATTCTTTAAGATGTCTTTTGAAGAAGACAATTATCAGCCGTCTTAGATGGAGGAGACAGTTACCCCTCTGTTCCCATGGCAATCAGATAGGAGGAAATAACTTTGCATTCATCAAGTTTAAAGTGGGATTCATCTGTCACTGGGGAGAAGTTGGGTTCAGGAAAGCTCTGAAATCTTGTTTAATCATGTGAATGTGATCAGTGCTGGGAAACTTTTTGTGATTCAACTTCTAATAATCTGATTCTTTCATCTTGATATCTTTTGTTTCCTTTTAAGATTAATGAGCTTAATGAGTGTACTCTGTGACTAATCAAACGTCTGCTGAATACTTGAATCTGTGATCCGTGCTTATAATGAATAGATTGTACAGAATTGACATTATTTCACTGAGCAAGTTAAATAGGAGTTAATTCAAGAATAGTGTTCTGGTTTATTTGAAACTGTATGGTTAATAAATGTCTCCAAGGTAATGAGCTTCATGGTTGTGAATGAATGAAAGAGAGGGCTCCAGTGGTTCTTTAATAAATGATTTATGAGTTCAGACCACTAACTGGTCAGAGGGTGAATTCAGTCATCCTTTGGCTTAATGAAAGCGGCACTGTTCCAAAGACACATTAAGTCCTGGTAGCTGTCAGGTGTGTTATCTGGGCGATCTGGCAGCTCCACATGGTGTCCGCCACCCAAGTAGAACCAAAGAAATGTTATTCCTAAATTAGTTCTGCACTATTTTACTGTAAAATATGAAGTGGGTGCATCACAATTCCCTCTCTCTTGAGAATCCCAAACTAGAATTGTAACTAGTTACGTAGGATCATCATAAACAATTACACAAATGTCCAACTTGAGTTAAGGATGAGCAGATTTAGTTTAGAGGGTCAAAGGTCAAGATCACTGTCCCGGGGGAATATCATGATCTTTTACTTTTCCTTACATTTTTGGTGCAAATACACAATCAGTTTGAGGATTTCATTGTGGCACATTCATGAAACCCAAAACAAGAAACAACACAAAATGTGAATGCTAATCACATTATAACCGCTATCCCCAAGTAACCTTTAAATTGCTTATGAGAACTGCTTGAGCTGAACTGTGAAAAACACACATGTCATTAGCCGAAAGATGCGTAGAGTAGAAGATGAAGATGACCACAATTAGTTTATTAGAGGGACAGCTCAGTTTAAAGATGATAATGCTTTAAAGAATACATTTAAATAAAAGATAAAAAACTAAAAATGGTTGTGTCTCGGCTCACTGAAGACATTTCATTAGACTTTTCAACTATGTCTCACTGTATTCCAATATGCCAAATCTGTTCTGGAGTCGAATGCACATTTTAAACACAAACCCTTTAAAAGGTGTTTATAGGTGGTCATCAATGGTCAATAAGTCACTTCCCTTTTATCCCATTACACATTTATATGAAATTGTCACAATTAGCGCGAGATGTCTGCTTAGTGTTAAGGGAGGTGTTTTATTTTTAAAACAATGGGCATGCAAGTCTGATCCATGATTAAAAAAATATTCGTCTGTGAAAGACAATTTCAAAGCACATAGAGTTGTGGCACAGCTGTGAATGTAGTATACCTTCAATGCTTGCTGACAGTTTAAAGCAAGACAAACATGATGGCAAGGAGAAGAGACGCGGCGAGTGTCCATTCAAGAAGACACTGATGCCTGATAATAGAGAACAGTGGCAGACAGCAATCCTTTTCTTCTTCACTTCAGGAGGACTCAAAGCAGATCTGCCACAAGATACAAATGTAATGCTTTACCTTGAAGTTGTGTTTTAGTTTGAAATGCACTACTGGGACAGAAAACAACACACAGTATAGTACAGTGTGATGCTCACCTCTATAGAACTGGGTTCATTTTGAGTGACAGTCAGTCATCTTTAATGTGTTCTCCATTTGACAGGTTGCATGCTAATCACTTTTATAAAGCCATGTTAGCACGAGCATACCACGTCTTGTACTCTCACAGTGAGCATTTAACCCTTTACCTTCACATACTCCTATATGACAACAATTAAAACGTTTCCTGTTTCTTCTGACAGACCTGGTGAGATGTTGCAACCGGCTACACTTGACAGTATTTCCTTCCACAGGAATATACCAGCCAAAGAAAATGATGTCACATTCGGTTGGAATACCAACACACATTAATATTCAACCCAAGACTCTGCATATACTGTAGGAGATTAGTTTCCCCATAACATCTAAAAAAGCCCGGGAACTAGCACTGTGTCCCTCTCCTTAGTAATTGCTCCCATAAGATACATTCAAGATCGCTGAAAGGAAAAAACTGATATAAACCAGTTAAGCAAATGAAATTTCCTTCAATCTTCAATCTATTCTTGCATCACTTTGACAGCTGCACAACTCCAGCGACAGTGAGACAAGCCTGCGAGCTGGAAATAGATAAATAGTGAGCCAGTGTCAACATGGAGCAGACATTGGCAAGGGAAAAGTATGTGTATGTGTGCTGTTTAGAGTTTGGGTGAGTGCACAGAAAGTGGAACTCAGGGGAGACATCCTGACATGCAGATCTGAGAGAAAACATGATGGATTCGCCCCCGCTTGAAAAGTAATTGCTTATCAAACGGAACACGTTTTTAAGCGTTGGGTATGACGTACACATGCTGTAAAAACGATGGTGCTTTTTTATTTAGCTGTTGGGATGTGCAGAGACAGAGTGACTGTCGAGCGTGGATGGGGGTCTAGACTGGGGATCAGCGGGTTTTCAGTGCTCAGTGATGGAGAAAGGCTCTGTGGCTGTCAGGTTGCTCCCACTGATGAAGGGAAGCTGTGATTGACAGATGAAACCAGCACTGCCTGCACATGACCTGAGGGATGGCAGGACCTAAAGAGCGAAATCCTTGTGGGGCATTTATGCTGCTCATGTACGCAAGGTGCACTCCTATACTATATCCACAGATGAACATGTTTGTATCATTTCTCCGTCTGTGTTTCAGCCAGGATGTGTGTACAATGTAACCACATGTATCACTCTCTCGTGTGCCTCAAAATAGCATTTAGCTACGACAGAGATTATGATAAGTGTGTCGAGTGTTGTTGTGGCACGAGAGGAATCGCAAATCCTTCCTTCTCTTGAAGAAATCCACTCATTAAACCCTTTTGCATTCGTCCTCCGGCATGTTGCCTCGTCTCATCAAAATAGCTCCCACCACAAGTTACTTCCCTGTATCCCTGCTAGGCCCTGGGATCAGCTCCATGAGTTGAATTATAGAGCGAAAAAGTCATTAAGTGGGATAAAGATACAAGGAATCGATAGAGCAATAGATACTCTGCCGCTCTCAATTGTCTCCAGTCCAGTGCACTCGAGCATCGAGGTGGTAAAGCCCGCCGGTTGTTTCCAGGTGAACTCTCCCCCAGCCAGTCCACAACTCTTCAGTCGTTGAGGGGGATCAATGGTCTACAGTACATGGAGCACCCGGCTGGTTACTGCAACCTAATTTGTCCTAAATATACGTATAAATATACCGGAAGTATTACAGCAGGCTAACCTGATATGTGTTTTATTTTGGGTTGCAATATCATGACAGAAAGATTACAAAAGATTTCATTTCGAAGCTATAAATTGTCCTGCAAATCCTTTTAGACAACACAATAAAGCAGATGATGTAAATCCCTAATTCCCCACAGAATAACAGGCGGTAGCGACCAATCTTTGTTGTGTGTGGGCAGCTTTAAAATAGTGCCTGTCTTGAGCCTGTAATTTTAATGGCTGTGAGGAAACTGCTGGATAAATTAGACACACAGACAGTTCTAGTCTAAAGAATTGTTCTGTCTTACTCGCTCCTTTCAGAGAGTGAGAGGTGCACTACATCTTTCTCCCCTTTAATGACACCCACATTTGACTTGTTCTCCTCTAATTATGTGACCCACCTGACCCCGGAGTTCTCCCTTATGGAAACTAATGGCCAATGGAAGCTCGGGTTGGTTGTCATTATAAAGACAATCCTGCAGCTGTCCCAGAGATGGGAAATAAAGGACTTGAGTACAAAGACAGCATTTTGGCCCTTAACCTGCAGAGAATGTATTCATTAAAGCCACTTCACAATGTGTTTGATTTGATAGATGTTATTTTTGCCTCCGGTCAGGATCCATCCACGTAGATCATCATGACACATATCATCATAACACACATCATCATAACACCGGTGAGACAAAGTTTGTATGCAGTATGTGTGCCTGTTGGTAAATCATTCATACATGCATTCAGTATTTATGGGGTCCAACATGCTTCAGAACACGACTTTTATAAGACCTCTGATGACATACTGACGTTGAATCCCCAGACCAGAGCAAGCCATACATCCTCAACCATGAGATACAACATGACACTTGTAATTTGGGCGTTAGCATTCAAATACGATGACTCCTCCTCAGGATTAGATAGGCCAAGGAGATCTGGAAACTGGTCAGTAACCAAGTGTCAGACTCAAGTGTAATATGGCCCTGATGTCACAGCAATGAGGCGTGTGATGTGCTGAGCGTCATCTCACAATAAGATGTCTGTGGTTGGCTTGATGTGAATGAAATACCTTTTTTTTCTCACTAAGTTAAGCTGTTTCTTCCACAGCACATGCCGTTGTGTTCATGTGGAATGAGTCATTCATGCCTGTGGTCCATGAAGCCTCACATCCCACTCACATCCTCACGCTGCCAGGTTTCCCATGCAGCCTCTGCATCAATGCCAAGATTGTATATACATATATATTGAATAATTATTACTAAATCTGTGTGACAGCCTACTAAATCCTTCCACCCTTGGGCTCCATCCAACCTGTAGTATATTTCTGCCATCTTCGTCTGTGTCTGTGTCTGTCAGTCAACTCTCTTCAGTCTCGCTCTGGGAGGCCAACCTTTCAGCATTTCCAATGATGTGCCTCGGAAATCTGTTTCCAGGGCAACCAGGGTACCAAATACTCTCCCAGTGGCTTGTGGCTTGTGCGTCCTTTGTTTACACTTTTCATATCTGTGTGAGGATGTAGGTTGCTCTAAAGAGACAAGAATGGGAACAAAAACGGCACATTGTGTAAAAAATTAAACCAAAGATGATGTCAGAGTAACCCAGGCAATCCTATGTTGTACACCCACAGTATGAGTGTGTTGTTTCCTGTTATGCTTATGATTCGGTATTTGTCAAAGGTATATTTTTAATAAAGGATGTAATGTGACATTGGACTCCCACATGTTCCGTCTAATTTCCTCTAAACTGCTTAAATACACCAGTGGGAAACATGGATCTTACTTATCTTGAGGCCAATTGATCCATGATGCGCAGCTGGCGCGATTCCCCTGATAGTAAAGCTGTGACATTACAAACGGAAACCTTTCGTTACGTAACAACACTGAAGACAATGATTGAATGTGTTTCTAATGATTACCCCCCTCGTTTATTGCACTTATTAAAAACCAACTCACGTCTATCACTTTTAAGCCTTGCGCTTGCGCGTAATGGAGCCGGGAGCTGTCCAAGCGCTGAAATGAGAAAAGGCGTTTCACTCCCATTCCTCAACAGAGGACCTGCGAAAGATTTCACTTCATAACTACCAACAGGGGCCGGCGGGGCTGTCTTCACAGAGCCAGCTCTCAGATCTGAGCCAAAAGATTTTCGAGCGTTTTTGGAGTTTCACCCTCTCGGCGTTTGACCACAGGACTGATGTTTCTTCACACCTCTGCTTCGGAGATCTGTTTTTGGGAGTTTTATGAAACTAAACTATGATCTGTGGCCGCCTCGAGGAATGTCTCATGTATTTTTGTGTGACACAAGAACATCCAAACGCCCACGACTTGGTCAGGAAGAAAGCGGTACCCCTATTTGGATTATGTGTTTGACCAATGTAAACATATGGAAGAAATGAAAAAGTGAGCACATGGGGAAACCTCCAGGAATGAATCGCTTTTTCACGAGGGTTTTGGCAGCTTTATTTACATATCTCATGGCGACAAACAACTTCAGGTAAGTCAATTAATTTACCAATATGAATTTACAGATATGAAAACACATTAGTTATCCCTTCTTTAGTTTGGTAAATACGATATATTACTAATTGTAGGCGCCGTTAAACAAGCAAGATATAAGTATTGACTTTCTCTCTGCACAGCCTAAGTTGGTAATTGCTTGAGTTTGATTAGGGCTAACTGAAGTTACTCTCTATTTCCAACAGTTTAAATGGTATTTCTAAGCACCATTTCGTCCTTAACATGTGCGCAAACTGTCCAATACCTCAGTGTTATATTTTGAACGTATACTCAAAAGACTAAATGGTGAGATTTACGCATGTCATTTTATTATTATTCAATCTCTTGTGTCATCATACCAATATATCTACGATGTTTAATATGGAACTACATCACGCTGTGAAATCTGTCCGGTAATCTTGCATGATGTGACAGAATTGTAGCTCTTTCTGATAAAAAACGAAATGCCTACGACGTCGAAATCCCAGATTTGTCCGATACGTGTGTGTTCTTAAACGCATTTTCTAGTTTCTCTGTGCTTGCCCATCACTCCCTGGCAGCTGCTAGGCGACAGATAAGGTTTAACTCCTGGGTTTCAGCCGTGACTTCAGTTTTATAAAGTGATTTTTTTGTTATCTCACTATGTGTGTTGCAGAGTTGTGGATGCCAAGGAGTACGATTCCAGATCATCCACCAACATGTCTCCATCAGACTTTCTGGACTCACTCATGGGTCGCACGTCCGGGTATGATGCACGAATAAGACCGAATTTTAAAGGTTTGTTTTTCACTGTATTTTGGACATCTTCACACATGTCAATTCAAACTTAGTTTTACCATTGCAACACAACCACAGAAACACCTTTTTTTCAAGTGGTGTACATGGAGAATTTCTGCACGCAAAAAAACAGTATCCACCCCCTCCCCACCCCCCCATTCCCTTTGACATTATTACCTATCTGGAAATCCATTGGCTTTTATCTGATGCTAAGACACTGAGCTGCCAGGCCTTAGACAAGCACAATCAATCACTTCAGTTGACAGTAACATGGTTGTCCTGGCTTGAATTAAATCACCAACTAACCCCTCATTGCACGTTTGTTTTAATGTGGTCAAATCAAACGCATGCACACACACACAAACAGTCATTTAGAGCTGCAACTATAAGCCTTATAATCAAATAGTTGATCGACAGAAAAATGAATCTGCATCAAATTTGACAGTGTACTACAAAATGCCAAATAAATGACTGGTTACAGCCTCATATAAAATGGGAATATTTTCTTAATCTACTATGATATTACAAAAAAAACACTTAAACACTTAAATAGTTTTTTTGTACTATTTTGTACTATTCTTAGTTCAAGCTTTTCTTTTACAATTTTCTAACAAGAATGATAGAATCTGTATCTCCATTAAGTAATATTTTAGAAACCAAACTAACCAAAAGAATCAGGGACAGGGTTGCCCCCATGACAGGCCAAATGAGGGTTGGTACCCCGTAGGCAAGCCTGCAGGCTACTGACTCCCTCTGTTGTTGATGCTGTTATAGAGGGGACACACACAGCATCTGTCACTGGAACAGAGCTGAGTGAGGAAAGGCTGCTGGGGCTCAGGCCCGCTCTGGGTGGGTCAGGTGGGCTGCGATTTGTTGTGGGGGGATTGGGGTTTCCAGTTGTTGAAGCAGCCAAGAAAGTGTAGTATGGGGACTGATCAACAGGACTCAGACGCACATGGCTCAGATCTTTTCTCTCCATCTGGTGGAAAAGGAAAGAATATGGACATGAGATGGGATGAGAACAGCCTGTGTAACACCGGCTGGTATTTTCAGGGGGGATAGGAAGTGAAAGCAACTGTTTCTAATGAAGAGAAGCCGAGCACACGTGGATTAAGATGCAATGAGAAGGATTGTAATGGTGCTGGGTTATATTTGTATTCTCTGCAGATACAGCTTCTTGTCTTATACACATTTTATAATAATCTCATAGCTAGAAAACAAACACTTTTGCATGAACCCACTGCGATGTAAACGGATGATTTCAGTTGCGATCCTCCAAGTCATACTTTGAAGAGAGCGGTGAACTGTATTTCTGAAGGCTGACCTAGATTTCCTTGCTGACTTTGTTGTGTGCAGGTACTGCTTTTTTTGCTTCTGCTGTTAAATGTAGCTACCTGACGACAAACTGAGGTAAATATTAATACCTAGTGCCATGCAATATTGATGAGAAAAGCACAGAGGAAGGGCACTACCAAGGGCTTAAAACTTCACTTATCAGATTCGGGAAACACATTTGCTGTGACTGAAATGGCATAGCCTCGCAACGAGATTTCTGTTTAGGTCATGAAAAGGACACTATTCGTTATAGCATGCATGGTACTTTTTACCTTAAGTGTTTTGATACTAACAAATGACTAGGGCTGCAACTGATGAAAATCTAAAATATGGGTGCATTTCTCTCTTGAATAATTGATTCTTGTTAGAAAATAGTACAACAAAAACTTGAAATATTTAAGTGTCTTATTTTTGTATAACCAACAATCATAATTGTTGTAGTTTCATGGAAGATGTAGAACATATTCCCATTTTATATAGGCTGTAACCAGTCATTTATTTGGCATTTTGTAGTAAACTGTCAAATTTGATGCAGATACATTTGATTATTAGGCTTATAGTTGCAGATCTAAATGACTGTTTGTGTGTGCATGTGTTTGTCGTTGTGTGCATGTAGTGTGTGCTGAATTCTTAAACACAGAATACAGAAAAATAAATTTCAAAGCGTGTTAACCAAAAAAGATCACCACATCACTTCACAATCATCAATATTCTAACAAGGTGAAACAGTTTGACGTTGTTAACAATTAATATATTTAGTTGGAGTATACATTTTCACACCATTTACCGCAATTGTTTTAGATCTTTTGTGTCTGGTTATACACAGCATGCAGCATGTCGCCATCCACTCTGGAGTTCCTTAAAGAAAATGTAATAAATAAATAGTGCTTGTTGGTAATGCATGTTGACACACTCAGTAGAACAGCAGCTTGTGAACCAACATCCCAAATAATCCGATGAAATAACTTCATCCAAACCCATTGGCCCTGATCATATGGTTGAAGGCTTTCTCCTGTCATGTGGTTGTCATTCCATTTCACAGGTCCCTCCGTAAACGTTACATGCAATATTTGTATCAACAGTTTCGGCTCTGTCACAGAGACAACCATGGTGAGTTCCTCTGGCACTTTGGCTGATTTCTGCACAATGTGTTATCTATCCCTCAACCTGCAGGTCCACCAGTTAATGTTACCTGCAACATATTTATCAACAGCTTTGGTTCTATAGCAGAAACTACAATGGTGAGTTGAGCGCTTTTTTTTACCTTATCTACCTTTTTTTCAAAAAACATTTATCATTGCTATGTGTACCTGTTCACAAAAATACTTTGTTTTTGCCATCAGAGAGTCTATTGGCGGTTGATAAGACACAGAAATCTGTTATACGTTTATGCAAATAAGTATTGGTTTCTTCTCCCTTGACAGGCCTTATACACAAGCTGGTTTAATAATTAATACAAGACATTTCAACCGGCAAGTCCCTTTAAGTGCAGCCAATAACTCTAGGGAAGGGGGGGCTTTCATACCAGCTGATCTATAATACGATGTGAAACATTGACATGCCTAAGGGGTAACAAATATTAAACCTGTAAGGCTGCATCTCAACTCATCACGATTAAAGGATTCATAATGAGTGATAATGAGTACTTAAATCGTGAATGAAGGTTGTTAATTTGCGCGTGAGCAGGGGCTCATAAGATTGCCAGGAAATTACACAGTTTTAGACACGCATGCACATATTTTTGAACCGCCAATATTCTGATGAAATGTCAAACAACATAAGGGCCTCTCATCATCATGACATATCAATTACTCTGAGAAACTGAGCTTTGTGAAACTCAGTTTACTTACTGCACTTTCAGAGTTTTCCTCATCAGCCACTTCATCTTATAAATCCACCATTAGCTTCTATAATGGCGGTGAAAAAAAAGATGGTAAATAAGAAAAACTATTATAAGGTCAGTAGTTTGCTAATTCAACTTGCAACAATGGACAATCATCAAACTGGTCATGTGAACATCATGTATAATGTAACATTATATAGGCACCTAGATGACGGTTGATGGTGTTGCAAGATATAGATTTTGCCAAATCTGCCTTAAAATAAATGTCTTGTTTCTCATCCATTTTATTATTTCTCATGTGTTGTTATTATTATTATTATTACACGACTGTTTTTGAGTGAAATGTGATACTTAAAGTAAAAGTAAACAACTACTAGCAACAAAGTGTACTTTAGTAATCAAAAGTACTCATTATGCAGAATGGTTCCTTCAGAGCATTCTTGTTTTACATAATTGTATATACATATTTGATTGTATATAATTAAATAATAAGTAGTATAACATGGAAATACCTCAGCATTGTAATTGAGTAATTTGAGTGCCTGCTTGCTTTCCATTTATCAGATTCATTTTTTTTGTATTTAAATAATAATGGAGACAGAAGGTTACTAATGTTAATGTGTTCTTTACCTCATCAGAAAGATAACTAATATTTAAAACCAATACAGATGACTGCTTTCTCATAACCCCAATCGCTGGACTACAAAATATGCAAAGCCGCTTGTCATCTGTGCAGGATTACAGAGTGAACATCTTCCTGCGTCAGAAGTGGAATGACCCTCGGCTGGCGTATAGTAAATATCCAGATTCCTCCCTGGACCTGGACCCATCCATGTTGGACTCCATATGGAAGCCCGATCTCTTCTTTGCCAACGAGAAAGGGGCCAACTTCCACGATGTGACCACAGACAACAAGCTGCTGCGGATCTTCAAAAATGGGACTGTTCTCTACAGTATCAGGTGAAGATAAACACAAGTTCAAACAAGTCAAGAAGGAGGTTAACATAAGAGTGATGAGACAAGAGATTTAAGGCAAATTCATCATTTAAAAATAACTGTTAGACATAGTTTACCCTGGGGGATTTTGTAGGAATCTGTGCTGAGTGAAAAATGAATCTGCAAAGAACCAAAAGCTCTGATGCATAGATCACCCAAGGACATGTTCACTTATTGCTTTTCTTACATTTCCTCTCAAACATCAAAGACTGTCAATCTAAAAGATACAGTTTTAAATGGATTTGATCACATTATGATCACGCCTTTGAAATGGCATAATTCAATGAAGTCCAGTACATTCCCATATGCAATGTCGATTTTTTTATAAAAGAACACTGATTGGAAGAGGGCCAGCTAATCTCAGGGGCATTGTGGGGAATCCGAAGCAAAGATAAAAGTGGGAATCGGTCTTCATGTTGGACTGTTGAACTCCTGAGTTCTGTGAAGAAACATTACATATTTGTGTAGTACACACACCCTATTATTCCATATTCCCATCATACAGTGTTTTATTCTTCTGTACAGCATTTCATCTTAGATTATTTTCTGCCTTCTATTTTATATGTATAAACCTGCATTTCAACTACACCATTACGTCACTATTTCATTACTTTTTTTTATGTGTTAAAGTGTACTGTATGTTATATCTTTGGAGCCTGAGACTTACAGTTTTTCATTGGCAACAACTGCCCTGTATCTATTGTGCGTATGAAAATAATGCAGAAGATTTGTAATCCATAAAACCATTGCTAAAGACTCTGAAACAAGCAGACAGGATGGATGACATTTTGAAACCCCATCGGCTGAAAATCTGAACAAAACTCAGTACAAGATATGAAAATATGTTTCATTTTATTTCAATACAACTTCAATCACACGCAGCATTCAATTTTCTCCGCAATGATGCGATGTGAAGATCAATTTTGAGTCCATTTAGAGAAGCTCAGGTGTGGAGGCGGAGCGGGTCAACGGGAGAGATGAAAGGTGGTTAGTCGCTCCCTCCGCTCATGAGAGAAACGACAGAGTGGGCAGACAATGCATCACAGAGACAATACGTTGGAGTAATGAAAGTGTGATAGGAACCTGCTGAAGGGAATCCTACATGATATTTCAGACACTATCACACAGGAGAAAGAGGCGCACGGATTACCACCAAAAAGCACCAACTGTCGCAAGCAAATTATTTTCTATTCATGTGTCGACTGAAGTTTAATAAATATATTGCTTTCTGAATCAAAAATATTCATTGGTGTTTTCTGTTCACTGCATCTTGCTCACAGGTTAACTCTCATTCTGTCCTGCCCAATGGACCTGAAGAACTTTCCGATGGATGTACAAACGTGTACAATGCAGCTGGAAAGTTGTAAGCATTGACTTTGTCTCAGTTTTGATCTAGATTTACATTTACATATCTAGACACTGATTTGTCTATTCTGTTATTTCTCTAGTCGGGTACACCATGAATGACTTGGTGTTCGAGTGGCTGGAGAACGGGGCGGTGCAGGTGTCAGATGGACTCACACTGCCTCAGTTCATTATGAGGGAAGAGAAGGAGCTGGGTTACTGTACAAAACACTACAACACAGGTGAGAGGACACACACACACACACGCACACACACCAAATATGCCTTTGCATTTCTATGGTTCATGTTTTGGTAGCTGAACTGCATTTGTGTGTCTTGCTGTTTCAGGTAAATTCACCTGCATAGATGTGAACTTTCATCTGGAGCGACAGATGGGGTACTACCTGATCCAGATGTACATTCCGTCCCTCCTCATCGTCATCCTCTCATGGGTGTCTTTTTGGATCAATATGGACGCTGCTCCTGCCAGAGTGGCACTGGGTATCACCACCGTGCTCACCATGACCACCCAAAGCTCCGGCTCCAGGGCTTCTCTTCCAAAGGTGAGCCCTTGTTTGGTTGCTATTCAAAAAAACATAAATCATAAAAACACATCAAAAATCTCTAACGGTGAAACATATAAAAGAGACAGATATGAAGGCATGCACCAATTATTATGATTATTATAAATACAAACATTGCTGATTGTGGTGCCTTCTTCTTGTAAGGATTTGATAATTAAATAATTATAAATAAATATTTGAATAACATGTCTAAATATACACATGTATTGTTGAAACACATGGCTCAGTGTTTCTTCTCCACAATACCTCTTTTAAATCAGCACAGCTCTCCACTTTAAATACAGTATCTAGTATTTGTAATAGGTAAATATGTAACATTTTTATTTTATTTTGTTTTGCTACGTATTCTTCTTTCTGTGTCTTTGTATGCACCACATATACCAAAGCAAATTCCTCGTTTGTGTAAACCTACTTGGTATAGAAACCGATTCTGATTCTGATTCTGATTATATAATTACAATTTAAAGGTATGGGATAAAGAGACCTAAAGACCCACATTTATTTTAAATGTAAGATTACTAAATACATCAATTAGTTTTCAATTCGTTTTACACAGCCCGTCCTTGGAGCTTAAATGTAGGTTGTTTACTTCTCTACTGTAACTGGCAACAATCACTGCTGACAGTTTCTTTGAGAGTGACACAGTTCAGCTCATGTGGTCCTGGTCAGTGCAATTCACAGCATTCAACATGTTTGTAACAGCTGTGAAGATGTTGCTATCTAAAGCATGTACATAGCCTACAGCAGTGGTTTTGTGTTATAGCATATTTTCAATCAGAGTGAATTACCATGCACATGTTGTGAAGGGTACTACAAGCACTGAGTCAGATCTTGATGATCAATCACTCTCCATGCATCAGGCCGCACCTGAGCACCGAAGACCGCAGCTGCGTAAGAGATTCTCACATAAAAGACTTGCATACTGTTAAATATTTAAAGAGAAGCCTTTGAGAGCCTCAATTCCAGAAAACAACACCTTAATATGCCTTAACTGCCCCTTAAAACGCTGAGTTGTTTTCTTCAGATGTTAATCAGCTGTCATGGAGTGAGGAGTTCACTCTGATCAACGTTGAAGGCTTTCAACTTTTTCAAAAAAACAGGAAGGGAACTCATCTCTTCCTAATGGTAATGAAGGCAGCTATTATTTCCCTTTATTTATGGCCATGAATTCACTGACATTACTGGCAGCTCTGATACACTTGTTAGCAAACATTACCTATAATTACAGTCATTTAGAAGTCTATTTAACTGCCACAATGAGCAAGGTTAGGTGAGAAAAAAGAATGGAAATTGTCCACAGCTGCAATGGGAGAATTTATCTAGGGCTTAGAAATAAATACGGAAACATTCAAATCTAGCAAAAGTCAGCCTGAACTTTTAGCTAATACCAGTATGATAGCTGTCACCTTCAAGGATCTAACAAAATATATCTGTTTTTTACTTCCAGGTCTCTTATGTGAAAGCCATTGATATCTGGATGGCTGTGTGTCTGCTCTTTGTATTTGCTGCATTGCTAGAATATGCCGGGGTTAATTTTGTCTCCAGGCAACAGAAAGAGTTTCTTCGTCTGAGGCGAAGGCAAAGGAAGAATAACAAGGTAGGCTTACAAAGTTATTTGGATATCAAACTTAGCCACATTAGTGGTGTGCGGAAGGCACATGTGTTGTCCAAACTGAAAGATATAAAAACATTCATGGTACCCAGAAGATGAATCATAACAACTCTGGTGAAGCTCTAACTTTTCCTGTAGTGCCACCAACTGGTCAATTGGCCCAATATTTAGGACAGCTATTCATGATATACATCGGGGATTACCACCAGGTCACTATGACATAATGATAATAATAAAAATACAATGTGCAAAATCAGGATGAGAGATGATTCTCTGAGTTTTTATCTGACACCGTCATCAGGTCTTAATTCTGGTTAAGTGGCCAAATACCTACAAACATATACTGAAATTCAGCCGCAGTTGTATGCTTCGTTGTGTTTAGTGTTTAAGTGCAATTATTAGCACATTAACAGTTTAATTTAAAATGTGAGCATGGTAATATAATAATTCTGCTATATCTGCCAAACATCGCCATGTGGCATTGTCATTGTGAGCATGCTAGCATTCTAGCATTAGCTTGAACCACTGTGGCTAACTTCCACTTTACATGGCACGAGACTCATGTTGAGATATTGAAGTAGCACAAACAGTGAATTAATATTCATCCCCTAGGCTTGCACTGAGAGATGTATCAATAAACTGCATCAGGTCATCTTTTTATAATTTAAAAGCGTAATCTTATGATTACTGTTCATGTAAGTTCACAATGCTAACAGCAACACTATAGCACTTTCAGTGCGGTAAGAGTAGGGCCTACATTAATCCTGTCCATATGTGAATGTGTTTTTTTTTCAGGATGAGGATATGCGTGATGGCCGCTTTAATTTAGCTGGCTACAATACAAGTCAATGTCTGCCAACAAAGGATGGCTCAGCTGTTAAGAACGCTGCTCCAGCTCTGAACTCTCAACAATCAGCCGCCAAGGACTTAGAGATCATGAAGAAGAAGTTTGTGGACAGAGCCAAGAGGATAGACACTATCTCCAGGGCCGGCTTTCCTCTGGCGTTCCTCATTTTCAACGTCTTCTACTGGGTCACCTACAAGATCATCAGGTACGAGAACATCCACGTAAAGACTTAACCCTTGACAAGAAACCTTTATTTTTGTTGTCATTTCTCAGATTGAGAAATGCTTGGAAAGCACAGTGAGATGAGATGGGAGGCTGCGTATTGGATGGTACCATGGTGGTGATGATGGTGGAGTTCTTTCAGGGATAATGTATAATGTTCATGCATCATACAGTAATGCTCATGCTCTGAGACACAGATGTTTTTGTTGTTGTTGTACTGCTGCATAATGTTTCCTGCCAAATCTGGGGGAAAATGGTTTCAACTCAATGCTTAGTAATATGCTGGAGAATAGGGACCAATATTGTTTTTGTTTTTAAATAAATTCTGCCTTGCAATCTGTACAAGGAACAAAGAAACATTCCATGGATTTGTAACAGTAACATAGCCAGACCCTCAAAGACTTTTTGTGATTGCAAAAAGGTTATTTCTTAAGGATGTTTAGGACTGTTTTATATTTTAATACTCTCATGGTACATCCACTCTGTTTATACAAAACCACGCAGCAAACTTAATATAATTCAAAGTATATAGGCAGAAAACACATACAGTACTAAGGATCCTTCAGACAAAAGGAGAGGGACACATATCAGGCATGAAAGAGAACAAAGCAGATTAAAATATGGAATTGAGAATTGGATACTGCATTTTTATGAAATACCTGAGGCCTTAGATATCAAAGATTTGGAGAGATGAAGTGCTGTGCTTCTCTATTTTTTCAAGCCTCACCTCTTTCTAATGGTCCATCAGAGTTGAATGCAGTGTTTGATCTTTTCTACCTGTGGCCAGAGTACATCCAAAGGTACTTCTTGTTGTTTCTTTTCTCTCTCAGTGTATTATAGATCATATTTCTGTACAACTGATGTCACTTAAAATCTGTGTAAGTTTATTCAGATTGCTATAAAAGTCACACATTTTTGTTTTTATTCTAAAATAATTTATTATACAAAACGTCATATATTTCACAGGCTAAGTTCATAAAAGTATAATGACCAAGTTTAAAACTGGGCCTCCAAACTGTGAACATGCACTGCATTACTCAATGTTGTCATATGCCCATATGCACATACATTTATTTATATTCCAGGTTAATAAAAAACCCTGGTACCTAAGGTATGGTTTTAGAGTTCGAGACTATGTTTTTTGTAGATTTAGTCTGATTAAATATTTATTGTAATGGAAGAAAAGGTTATGTTCTTAAGAAAAAAAGCTTTCTGTATACTTCTTCAACCTCCGCTGTGGCCTGTTTCCCTTCACTTCGCTTGTTTGTTTGACATATGTTGCGATTCCACAGTGAAGGAAGTTCTGCATTAAAGTCAAGGTACAGAGCAGCTAATGGCCCTCACATTCCTGATATACTGTAGTGAAGAACTCTTTTCTTGAATGCTAAACCTGAAGAAAAGATATGTACTGGTCTGTACATCAATAAAGTTGACTGCACCACTTTATTTCCACATCTCCTGTCTTGTTTAAGGCTTTGTTGTGTATTCTCTTGTTTTGATGCAACCATATTGCTTCCTTCACATGTAATAAATAAATACATGGAGGCCTTTGCAGGAAAATGAATACTGACAAAATAAGACACAAACACATGGAAATGCTTTTTGTGATCGGGTTGAAGATCAGATCAGAGAAAACGACAAACACAGTCCCCTCACCGAGCCCATAAGTCAGGGTGATGACACACGCCATGGATCGTTGGGTGGCCCGGGGTGACACAGATATGATCTGACAGCGGGTTTCCATTAATGCATGATAATGGACTTCACACTGTAGAGTTGTGATTCCATCAGCTCGGGTTTACTTACCAGTTGAATGGAAAATACTGGCATTATGTACACAGACAGGAGAGGACCAATACATTAGATATTAATACAGTAAATAAAGATGTTTCTTAAAGGTCCCCTATTATACTATTTTTCATCAATATATTATAGGTCTCAGATATATACAAACATGTCTCTGAAGTGTTTGGCTCGAAATACCAAACAGATCATGCATTGTAGCATCCCATAATCCCCTCTGTTTCAGCCCTGTTTCAAAAGTGCTGATTCTCTGTCTGTTACTTTAGATGAAAATAAGGGGCCACTCCCAACGCCCCTCTGTGAGATATTTGGTTAAAAAGAACACAATGGTGCTCTTGGAGGAGATTCAGGTGATAAGGTGGGGGGGGTTACCTTGGTTGGTTATTGGCTAATGGTTACACAAGCCAGAAAATCGTTATGACATCATAAAGTGGCCAAAATCTGATCAGCTCATTTTCAGACAGGTTTTTATATCAGGACAAAAAGAGAGAAACATTTTTTTTCTGAAACTTCCAGAATCTCTTTACACAGAGGGGACACATGTTTATGTATAAAATACATGAAAAAGTGGATTTTGCATAATAGGTGACCTTTAAACTGTTCATACAAAAGACATGTATAACCCAAATATATCATCCTTAAAGAGACAGGAGTGGCTCCTTTTTATCCTGGTGTTACACTAATGATGCTTTTTCTTTATCATTGTATGGGTAATACCAAGATCCATCAATCTAACATTTATTTTAAAGATTAATAATACATGGACTGTGGCAGGTTTATTAAGAAGGCCACATGAATTATCAAAGTACTATTTTAATGCACACACAGGGATTATAAACTAATCAATAATACTAATCCTAGCCTGGAAATACCATCCATTTCACAGACACAGCCTTACATCACCCCCCAGTGTTATTGCTGTTTGATTATGCAGGGATGCAATAGCCTTTATGCAATCAAGTTCAGTATGACGGCTTATGAAGGGAAAATAATTTGCAGCTTATAATTGTGTTTAAGAGGGAAAACAACTTTCCATCATTCATTAAGGTTTAGGGAGGCTGCTTTGTGCGGTCTGAGAGGCAAGAAATGAGGGTTACCATAGCAACAACACAGCAATTGAGAAGGCCAGTGCGAGAGAAAAGTGGAAAATTAATGGAGTTGAGAACACTGGAGCAGGATTCTGCCGAAAATGCGTCTCTTACGCCTGAGCATTCTTTTTAATTAAACATTCATTTATACTGAATTCAAGTATGAATAAAATCTGCAACAAATTCTGCTGTTTCCTGTTCATTCAGAGGAATATGCTTCCTTGTATATCTGTCAGAATATAAAGGTATTGACAATAACCTGCAATATATTAGAAATAAAATATAAATATAATGTTAAAGGTCGGGTAGGTAAGTTTGAGAAACCGGCTCGAGATACACTTTTTGTTATATTCCATGGAATGCTCTTAACATCCCGATAGCAATGAATATCTTAAGTGCTTTGACAAAAAATCCATAAAAAAAATGTCATCTGTGGAAGCCGTAGCGCTGTAAAAAGCACGACCAATCATTTTAGCCGGCCCGGCTTAAATAACTGGATGGCCTACCTGCCTGTCAGCCTTCCATCTGTGCACAAACTTATCTCGTGCCCTCATTGGTCATGTGCGCGTTCGTGTGTGTTGGAGGAGGGGCTCTGTAAGGAAGTCGCAGATTTCTTCCGGCTGTGTATTTTCAAATTCTAGCGATCTCGAGCTGGTTTCTCCAAAATGACCTACCCTACCTTTAATAATACACATAATGTTGTGTCTAATGTAATGCTTTTGTACAGTTATGGTTACAGAATCTTTTTCTAACTACTTGAAATATGATTGTACTTCATGTATCAAATACTTAAAATATTTACCAAGATAAACATGCAATAAATAAAGTTGAGATGATATTGACTGATTTTCTTTTTTTATTCAGACTTTTCAAAGCTATGGCGATGTTGATTTTTTGGGACAGGATATCAGATTGTGCTTGAATCTGATATTCTACCAGCACTGTGTGTGAGGGACAGGCACGTTACATGGTCTATAAATGCTGCACCAGAAGTGTTTCACTTGGCACTCCAGCAACACAAATATTTCTCATTGATCATCTGCAGGCCGTTTCTATTGATCTTATAGCTCCTGGTAGTTTCTTTAATCATGTGTCCCCAGAAGCCATTTTCAAATGTATCAGCATCTGAAAACAGCAACTTTAATGCAACTAAACCATCTTCAACTTAGCAACCGTCTCTGCTGAGGAAGGCCATGAGATGTATTTGAGAGAAGTAGACCTTGTGTGAGAGTTTCTCAGCCTGAATATTCAAGGTGAAAAAATTATAATAAGAAGAAGCCTGGCACATTAAATAGGTTTGATTCACATTTTGTGTACCCTTTTAATGTCTAGAGTATTAGGCCTAAGGGCTTATATATTTGGTGAGATGTCCTAAAACAATTGAGCTTCTAGGTTAAATAATTAAAATATGGAAACATTAAGATTAAAGTTTGCTTACTCGTGAGTATTTTCTATTTTTTAACTGGCGTGTTAACTCACATTTTGAGCCCCCTCAGAATAGACTATAGTGTGGATGTGGCGTTAATCAATGGAGTCCCTTTTTGTTTGGTTGACCCTCTGAGTTTCAGAGTCACGAGGACTGACTCTGATCAATAACAGTCAACAGCAGGAAGACACCAGACCAGCTCCCTCATCACACATCATCACTTTAACATGACTCAGCAGCACCATTCATCATCATCATCATCATCATCACAGATGTTTCAACATAATGATTACGCACTATCTGAGAATGATATGCAGACAAGAGGGTCAAACCCCCAGGAAACAATGAAATAGACCATTTAAACCTCATGTCCATCACAAACAAAATAATATGACAAAATATATAAACGTACCTTATTATATTGAATAAATCAAGAATAGGTTTTTAGATATTTTATTAATAGAAGAATTAAATACAAAAGCATGGCAGAACGTTTCCGCCATATGCACCACACCACCGCATTTCGAATACAAATATAACAGTATGACATTTTTATTCATAGTGTTGATATGAAGTCACATTTTTTTTTTTTTAACTCAAGAAAATGCCTAAAGCTTAAGTGACGGTTGATGCATCGACAAAGGTGTCAGATGCAGAGATGTATCTATGTTCAATTTGTCTGCATCAATAAGTCAGATGTGATTTAGATGTTGGTTTACACATGCAAAAACAGCAACATTGTTCATCTACCACGTTTTCATTTTACATTAAAGTGAGAGGACTTCAGCGGAGGCTAGAAACCCTGCAGCCCTCTTCCACCACTCACAGTTAATACAAGTTAACAGACAATAATGGGATGACAAACCATATATTTTACTCTGCGTGGCAGTCAGGGCTGTTTTAGGGAGCACCAATACAATTTCATTTTCGTTTTCACGTGTGATCCAAGTATTTCTCCCTGGTGTTATTTACTGTACAGAATTCACAATTCATTTTCTGTGCTCGAAGTGACAGAAGTGTTTGTGTCGCAGCCACAGAAAGGTGTGTGTGTGTGAGGAGGGTGAGAAGCCGGAAAAAAGTGTTAATGTGTGAGGTGAACTAGCTTCGTGTGGAAAGTCAAGTCGTATCAATAAAAGAGCAAAAGCTAACTGAGCTGCTTTCTTTCCATTCTAACAAGACAAATATATATGTAGTACTTCTGTTACATAAACTGCATTACCATCATAAAGTGACACATTAGGAATCACTCAATTAGAAGTAATTATGACTCAGCTGTGTGCAGACGAGTCCTGTGGCAGCTGCCAGTGGAAGTGTTACTTGCAATGAAGCAGACATATTAAAGGTGTAAAAAAATGGAGGGTTCCTCTCTCCTCAGACGGAGTACTTCACACCCACGGAGTAGCTACCAGACCAAACTAAATGCACATTCATGTTTTCCAGCCTCCACAGGGGGGAACAAAAACCCTTCCCTGCCATTTCAGCAGACAGTATGGCGCAGTCCTCATATAAGAAACTCAGTCTTTTCAAGTATATGAGGTTTGGATGAACAACATTTGAACTCACACTGCTGACAGCCTAGAAGAAACAGGATGAAGGACTAGAAGGAACAACAAACATGGTTTCGAAAGGGAAATAAATGAACCGTAAGGGGAAAACACCACTAAAAGCTTTCAGTAAACTCCAGTCACTGTGCAGATGTGTAACCCCTTTGCTCTGCCATCATCTGTTGCCTTTATTAATAACACAAACGGTTGCTCACTACAGGATGAGAGTGGTCTGTCTCTTACAGAAAAGCACACAGCAACAACAACAGCAGACATTAAAGAGTGTTTTTTAAACATGACAAGAAGCAGGAGCAGAGAGCAGCATCCCATCAGTATCAGATTAAGGCTGTGGAACTGAAGTAGAAATAGGCTGAAGCTCTTCACAGCAGCAGAGACTATTAGATACTGTATAAACCCCAAGAGAGACTGACGCACACAGGGTACACCAGAGACGCAAACAAGCCAGCAAAGAGGGCCTCTTTCAGTACAGCTGACCTTCAAAAAGCATGATGAACCCTCTTGATTTTCAACAACAACTACGTCAACAGCATATCAGCTGAGCAAAGTCCTCTGAGTTTCTAACAGAGCTGCCAAATCCCCATAGAGCTGGACTTCGGACATGCTTTGTGTTAGCCTACGATAACTCTGCACCTCCACCAGGGGGCTCAACCTCCTCCTACTCCTCTCCACGTCCAGCTGAAACAAGTCCCTACACCTCTGGAGCCCCTTCACAGATCCTGGTTTAGGGGTCTCCTCGTGTCCCAGGCTATCCCTCCCCTCCTCTTTATCAGTAAGCAGCGATGACACACAGTCTCTGAGCGACACCACCTCTCTCTCCAGTGCCAGAGACAACATTTGAGCAGCGTCCTGTCCTCTTGTACCTTTGACAGGCTGGATGGAGCAGGACGCAGGGAGGAACGCCAGAAGAGAGTTCAGGAACTGGAGGGTCTGTAACTGGCTGCAAAGGAACAACAGAGACACAATTTGCACGTTATAATATTATGTTGCAATAGATAGAAACATGTCTGAGTTTCTTTATGTCTATTTATAATTCATCATTCATCAGCTGCTTCATACTCGCATACCTGTTCAGAATTTATTTGCAGAATTTGTAATTTTAAGTGCTGTGCTGGGCAGAGAATCACTTTGATATTCAGTGGAATATCACACGGACACGCTTCCCAGTCAACTTCAAAGCCTTGACAACTTTGAATCCATTAATATAAATTGAGCGGCAGTGCCCACCTCTACTACCTTCCTTAGTTCTTTTAAATAAAATTGAATAATTCAGTACGAGTCCCTCGTAGTAGTGTTTGAACCAGAGCAGTAATATCATTTGCAAATTATTAGGAAATATCTATAATGGACAAGATAGTCTATGTTTTTTACTTTATCACACTGTTAACGTAATGGCATAACCAGTAGGATAACCAAAGAAAGTTGAACCTAATAGAAAAATGTAAAGTGCATCAGTGCTTCTCCATTTAATGTGTTCTTGTGCACAAGGGCGCACATGAACGTGAGTGACGCAAAACAAAATCCTGCCAAAGGTCAGGTGCCACACGATTGCACGGATGGCAGGTGGCTATAATGCACCAATAGGAGAAGACTGCTAGTAAATAGAGCAAAGATAATCAAATGATTGATTCTGACATTTTAACAATCAAATGATAACCCAAATCCTCTAAAAAAAATGTAATAGGAGATTAATCTATATAGCTGTTAATTGAGGCGTTACTAGTAAGTAAATATGGATGTAACGAATGCAGGTTTCTAAATATTCCAAAAATCAGCTTTGCAAACACTTTATGAGAGGAAATGGATAAACCATTTGTTGGACCTTAAGCAAGCCACACTATTTCACATTCATTTCACTTAACTGACATGATTATGGCCAATCTCTTCATTCTACCAACACGTACAACTCTGAGGCAGTACTGACAACTTAGAGCTTCTTTTAAAAGAGAGTTATTTACCTGGAGTGGACTGACAGTTCCCCCTGGAATGGGGTTATCTGATGCCAGTGCAGCAGCATGAGAGGAGACGGTCCTGAAGAATTTAACAGAAGATACTGAGGGCTCACTGCCAACCTCTTACAGCCCTCTCTTCTCTGAATCCAGCCGTCCACATCACCTAAGCTGTGATCTGGAGAGTCTATGAGGAAGACCAAACGATCCAGCACCGCCATCAAACTCAGCAAGTCTTCTTCAACCTCATCTGGGCACAAACAAAGAAGAAAACAATGAACAAACACAAGCCAATTGTTTAATCTCAAATTGTGTGAATCTTTGGTATTACAGTACCTGTTTTGAGTTCAGGGTTTTTTAACAGTCTGGTTTGGAAATCACTGTGGATGTCTAAAGCAACTTGACCACAATGCAGGACCACCGGTTTTGGGTTGCACACAGGGGCAAAAGCATCTTGTCTCTGGACGTAATGGAGCACGACACGGCACTTGACAAAGCCAGAGGTCAACAGAGGTGTCAGCCTGGACACAGCAGTCACAGCAAGTCTGCATGGGTTGAGATCATTGGCTCTGCCTGCATTGTGCTGCTTGCTTCTTTTGGCTGCAGGCTCTGAATATGTGGAGGCAGATGAGGAGGATGATGATGATGATGAGGAGCGGGGCGCAGGGAGCCAGAACACTTGGCTTTGGGTCTGGATGACTGCAGGCGTTGAGCTCTGACCCGCCTCTGTCAGGATGGATAAGCTCACACTGGCCGCTGGTCTAGAGCAAAAATAACACATCATAAAACATATCAGATATCACATGGACAGTAGGGTATCATAGTGAAAATCAGATTTAATACAAAAATGTGTGCCTGACAGCTTGAGAACTGATTAAAAACACCAACATCTCCAGGTGGCAACATGCCATCAGCTGGACAAGGGCAATCCAAACAGCATTATAAGGGCCCTCGAGGCAATTATGCCAGAAGTAGCTTTCCTCCACATGTTCACAGATAAAAACAGGAACAGGTGGAGGGAGGAATCTGATAAGTTTCACAAAAGGAAATTGGAGAGTAATTAAATAACATGTTGCCTTGATGACCAGTTTACCACCCTGCATTTGCCTTAGATAAATATACATTTGGCGGCAATCAAAGAAGCAATAATGGGTCAGAGCTGTTGTTAACTGAGATTAACAGACTAAGATTGAATTAATCATGTAAAAAACAACAACTATGAAGACAGGTAGAAATTGTACCTCACAAATGTGATTAATTTGATATAATTTGTCCACCTGCACAATTTTTTTTTATTTCTGACAAATTTGATCAGGAAGTATTGATATGGTCTGACAGCTAGACATAAGCACTTCTCACTAGACTTAAAAGTGGAGTGCCATTTATTTTTGCCTGTATCTTTATCATAATAAATCAACTAAACCAGTTGGACTCCTTCTTCCCAAGACATTATCACAAGTCTTTTAGAAGAACTGCCGATAAGTGTTTAGATAATGTCATATTCAAGGAATATTTAGGAAGGCTGATGCCTCGGTGGATAAAGCTCACACATTCTTCGCACAGACAAACATATTGCATTTCAATTAAAAAACAAATTATGTTTACATTGAGCTGTCAGTAGTTAGTATCACTCCCACAACCATTCGCTCCTCGGCGATGCGATGCCACAACTTGTCAACTTGAGGTTTTGAAGGCCCTGCTGGCAGCATGTCTTGTGTCTCGTCAGCCATGGCCTCATCCTTTGAGTCATCACAGTCCCACAGAGCAATAAGGCCTTCCTGAACAGAAGGTGCAAATACTATAATCAGCGATGACAGTGTGTGACAGCATTGACAGCAATAGCAGTTTATGTCAAATATTTCAATTTGCCCAGGTACATATTTAGTGGACTTTCACAATACTATTCAAAAACAAAGAGTGTGCCAGTGATACTCTGTCAAATACAGTATAATTATTCCCGGCATATTTATTTTATTCCTTCAGGCCACATTCATCATTTGATCTGTGTGGCAAGTCTTGTGACCACAGCAAAAGGAAATTAAAGCAACAATAACAAAAACATTTCAAATAAAAAACATTAAATGACATCAAGCCGTTTGCATTTATTGCCTGTATTTGTTTCCTCAATGCCTCAGGCAGGATTAGGAGCACTTACTACATCAGCCTCATGTGAGATGCCATTTCAAATATGAAAATGTATTAACATGAGTGACAAATGCTGGAGTAAAAAGAACTGAGGGGGGGGAGGAGGGCGGGACTAACAGTAATACAAATCTCACCATTGATCTTTTTGTGTGTTCTTAAATTCCCCCAAAAATGTATTTTTTACATTGTCTCGCATTGAGGTTGCTAAATGAATTAGAATGCATGTCAGTGTTACAGATATATTATTATCATAGATGCAACTGAAAACACACCAGCTAATACCATGTGATAAGACTTTATGTTATCTAGTCTTAGTGCTAGAGAGGGCACCTTTCTGGTATAGAGACACATTTACTTACAGTACAGCAGTGCGATCAAATCAGACCAGCCGTACCTTGCTGCATGTTGTCCACACTCTATCCCCCTTTTACGTCTATCTTCAACTGCACTAATAAAAGGAGAAAAGCCCAATATTCTGTACCTGCTCAGGCTGTGTGAGAATCGTCTCTCTTTCTGAGACCACGTCGGTAAGGGCTTGGACGGACTGCTGTAGAACTCTGTCCTTCACTCTCAGCTCCCTTTGAAGATCCTGGAGCACGCTCAATCCACTCTGCAAACAGATCACAGTTGAGAGTCTATATTAGATCTATATTATAGATGAAACACACATTGGGGGTCTACGAGATGAAAGTTTTCCCCCAGATTTTGTTTTTTTAAAGTTGAATTTCAAAATGTCTCATAAAAATAACCATCCATAAATGTACTATAAGCATAATATGGTGTTATGGGTTAACTTCAATATTTGTTAGAGTATTAATACAATACTTTTCTGACATCTTCAGTATATACACATCATTTATATTTCAAATGTATGTCGACCTACATGTGAATTATGGCCAACAATATCTATGTGTTCTAGAGATGCAATAAACTAGGGCCTGGAATAATTTGAATGAAACTATTGATAAGATGTTCCAAACAACCATGCAGTGATGTACCTAGGGAATAAAGATCTAAAAAGAACAGACATCAGAATTCTGCTTATTGACAGCAAAGGAGCTCTATGAAGCTGAGCCTCCAGGGAAAGAACAATGGTCTTAGATTGTCCAGGCTATCTTTTTAATGAAAAGCTGACATAACAGTTTAAATGAATGACAAGAATGAGAAAGTTTGCATGTCTTGACTGCCCTCAACAAATGATTTTAAATTGTATTTGTTCTAGTTTATTTTGTGATGTGTTGTATGAATGCTCATAATGTTCTGTCCAAAAAAAAAAGAACTATATATAATAAAGCCAGATGTATTTTCAGTAATATGAACAAGAGTTCACATCTTTACATCATTTGTGCTTTTGCATCATTTGTAAAAACCATATTATGATGTAATAATGTCATTAGGATATATGATTGACTATGCTAAAAGGATTGTTTTCCTTTCCAAAAGACTAGTGCTGTCAGTCCAGTAATAGATTAGGAATGCTTACCTGTAGTCTGGACTCTAAAGCTCTAAGGGTGAGAAGATCATTCTCTGGTGGAGGAGGCGGAGTCTTTGGTGCACCACCGTCCTGACCACGCTGAAATGTGTAATTAAAATCAGTTAGCAGACCACCAACCAATGTTTTCTCTAATAATGGAAATATCCACATGACGAGTAAATGTTATGCCTTACAGAATATGAAATGCCACAAAGGTCAGTGAGGAGATATTTTTCTATAGGCTGTCCTGTTGTGCCTTGATTCTTAAAAACCAACAGCATCTGGTCTGTTCCACATCCCAGGAAGTCATCCACATGAACAGAACTGACACTTGACCAGTGGGAGGCTATCTGGGGGAGAGAGTTTACAAAATAGGCTTAGAGAACGAGAGTCAAGCAGAACATAGAATTAAAATAAAGATATTTAACATTGGTTTACCTGAAATGTTTCCTTGCGAATAGCACATACATGCCCCTGGTAAAAAGATACGACAAAGAGGCAGCCATTTCTCCCTGTGTTGACCATCTGAATGTTTTCAGCTTGTTCAAAGGGGAGCTGACACACATCTTTCACAATGCCATTCTCAAAATATACAAGTTGCTGATTAGAAGTTGCTACAACCAAAGCGGATTTCAGCACATCATCCACTTGTTCAGCTGACAGCACCAAGATGCACCGTGTGATGCAAACATAGGGATGAGGCAAGACCATAGAGCCATCAAACACATGTCCACTTTCAACAAAATAACCCAGGGTTTGTCCTGTGGACTGAGTATTTGAGCATTGGTCTGAAAGTTTTTTTAGTCCAAGAACAAATACCTGTTCTTTGTGGAGGGGAAGTTCTCCAATAACACTATGGGACAACTCAATGGGTATCTGTTTCACCTCTCCTGCCTGCAGAGATGCAAAGAAGACATTCCCAGCATGGCTCCACAACACTGTGGGGCCCTGGAGGATAGACACATTCTCCTTCATTTGATAAGGGAGTTTAAACTCAATGCAGGGCTCCAGTCTGTTAGAGCTGCTCAGTGTGAGAAGACTATAGTGGAAACTTCCCCCCCTCTCGCTTTTCTTTGTCACTAAAATGCACGGCATGGCGACTCTCTTCTGAACGTTTATGGCACATTTACATTTTACAATATCCACACGCGCTGATCTCTTCCTGCTGATGACAGCTGCTCCATCAGCTGCCTTCAGGAACGCGTTGTCTTCCCGTTCAAATGAAAGACTGTAGAATATTAACTCACTTCTTTCGCTGTCATGTGTGGCTGAAGCTCGTGTACAGTTAAATAAGATTATCTTTCCAAAGAGGGAAAGACAATGGGGATTTAGATACACATCTTCCGAGGGTAATAACTCCATTATGCAAGAGGGAAGCTTCGGATGCCGACCTGGTTCGATCTTTCCTTATTGACAAGCTGAGTTAACGGTATTGCTAACCTTGGAGCTGTCACTCTCATGACAGAAGCCTCAACAATATGTACATATGGACGACTAGTTGCTAAATGTACTTGTGAGAAAGAAACTAAGCCGTATTGAACGTTGCATAGCGACTGTTGCACACTCGAAGTGGCGCGCCAACTCAAATCGAACGCTTCCTGTCAGTCCAAGTGCATTGTGGGTAAGACTGATAAACAACAGTGAGTTGACGATATTACGATAAACAGTTATCCGCGCTAGTCATAATTAAACAAATCGACTGCATGAATGATTAGATATAAACCCTTTTGCTGAGTACAGTTGAACACTCCCTCTGCCCTTTTACTTTAAACAAACAACACAGCGGAGAGGTGTGGCCAATGCTGGAGCCAAAATGGCTACGACAGGACGGTAGTTTCTCAGTTTGCACTGATTCTCCTGAACTAAACGTTAGCTGAGTAGCTAGCTTAACAAGGAACCAGCTCAGAGACGGAAACCCGGTGACAGGGGAACATGGCCGAACTTGAGCAACACGAAGGAGAGCAGGTAACGTTAACTACCGTTAGTAATGCGTTAGTTAATCTATCTAATCAAAAGACGTGTCTCTGTAACATAAAACTACTCTGTTTTGACAGGACATTGAGAAGAAAATTGTGGAGACGAGACAGAAATTTAAGAATGAGTTCCTGCAAGGTAACTCACTTATTATGTCATTTGACATGCACTTGCTCCCTGACCAGCCACTTGCAAATGCAATAATGTGGCGGTAATGTTATCTTCAAATATAATGTTAACTGTTACTAAAAGTGAACTATCTGTTGCTTCACTTTCATAATGAACATCATGACCTAAATGCTCAGAGCCTAGATAAGCTCCAACATACAACTAACCTAGCTAACTCTTTATTACCACATGCAGCTAGTTGTTTTGACTAATACAGCCTATGTATATAATCGTTATGACCTCTAGGTGAACTTTATATGAGTTGACAGCACAATGTGGTCATGTATGGCTTCAGCAGCATTTTAAAGTATGAAACACTCAATATGTTTGGAAGTGAAACCTTGTGTTTGACCTTTTTGTATGCCGAGTGTCATGTGACTAAGCACTTACAGGGTTGTGTTTACAGAATCGACGGATAAATATGACTCCAGAGATGTGGAAAGGCTTGACAAAGATGATGCCCTAGTGGAGGGCTACCTTCAATGGAGACTTTGTGTTGTCGAAGATGCCTTGAAATTAATTGACGAAAGTCTTCAGTGGAGAAAGGAATTTGGTGTAAATGGTAAGAACTTTGAAGTCATGCTTAAAAGTTTGTCATATGATATGAAAATGGTTACCTAAAAGTGGGGCTAGGCAATCTTATTTAAACTAGTTCCAATCTTGAGTACAATATTTTGGAATTTTTGACCAAATTAAATCGTTCAAAAACAGTTTGTAGTTTTTCAAAATCATGATAGATAGATTTTCACTGAAGCAGAAGTGTGTTTAGACTTTATAATACAATACTTTAAAAAGTGGAAAAGAGAATTAACAATTAAAAATAAAAGGAAAAATATGATATGAAATATAAAGAAAACAATATAAAATATTCTGGATAATTAAAATAAAAAGTCAAAAATACAACGGGATCCAAAATGATCTACATGACCTAGATACCAAGATAATGAATCAGACCAATCCTTAAATGATATATTTTGGATACTGTAACATTTCCTTATCTAGTGCGACATGCATAGCTTTATCAGTATCAAGTTTAACCGGTCCGTTCTAAGAGTATAAATGTTGACATGCAATGTTTATTTGTTGTTGGTTGAAGGTTTCGACAGACATCAGCGGTTGTCTTTGTGCTGCTCTAGAATGAATCCGGACAGAGTTCCATTGTGTGTTAAACACCCATATCGCCTTGCAAAGGCTATTACCCCCGAGAACAAGTCCCACTCTCTCTGTTTCCTGAGGAATTTCAGAGTTGTTGTTTGTTAGTCTTTAATCCAGCAAATTCAATATGTCAAGTAGTTGTTTTAGTATAACTTGATATAATTAAGTCATGTTGTTAGTTTGTTTATTGATCTATTGAAAGGGATTGAAGCACTTTAGGTTATAGGGAAGCTGGGATCCTCAAAAAATTGTTTTTTTTAAGTATTAAATAATAACTGCGAAACACCTCTTGCTCTAAAATGGAAAAGTGCATCTGTCCAGTCCTGGTTCACCTACATGAATGTTACAAACCAATTTGAGTAATATTTATATTATAAATTCCGATGACTTATCTTTGGGAATAATGCAGATTCTTATCAACCCGGATCCTCAATTGATTAACTGCTTACAGAAAGTATTGATGATCATTAAAATCATTATTTTCTACAAAATAAGCTAGTTATTGCTAGTGATGGACAGCAAATTGTTGTCAGTTATTGTTGTGTGATATTTTGAAAAATCTCACAATACAGTTTTTTGTTAAAATTATTTGGAATTGGGAAGTTTCTGAGAAATGAAAAGGCAACTATTCAAAGCCTAACAATTCTATGAATGTAGTAACAAGCATCATTTTTTTTTTTTTATATATATAAGTACAGTATATCATCTCCATATTCTTATACACAATAGGGCTGTGCGATTATGGCAAAAATCATAATCACGATTATTTGGGTCAATAATTGATATCACGATTATTCATTGACTTTGAAAAAATCCATTTATTGAACTTTAAAACAAATACAAATAATAATTTGAACAGTATCTTTTTAACTGTTGATTACCCTGAACGTATAATTCAACTGAAAAACCAATACTAAAATAAATGATACATTTAAATAAATAATATTAAATACCAATAAACAAGATCAACAAATATTTTGGAGCGCACTTCCCCAAGCTACTAAACATATATAAATATGATAAATACAAATAAATGAGACTAAAATTAATTAGATCAAATATGTTGCAGTGCACTGTCACAACCTAGCAAAGCAAAATAATTGTTTTTTTCGATTATGTTGTTTTCGTAATTGTGGCAGGCCAAAATCGTAATTGCGATTAAAATACGATTAATTGCACAGCCCTAATACACAATTTACTCTGCTTTTATGCAATAATTTGCCTTTATTAACACGCAGCGGACTGGAGTAGATCCGGAAGTTAGCACCCATATGCACCGAATTGCACTGAAAACTAAATTGTGAGATGCCAAAAGATTCACACCCTTCCAGACATGATAACAATTATTAAATTACGAAAAACTTAAAGAGTTCTTCTTTAAATATGATGTGCCTTTTCAAGTTAGATAAGTAGTTAAATTCAGGAGCCAATAGTCTTGAAGAAAACGATTTCAAGCAACTTCAGCCCTCTGCCTACAATCCATGTTCTGTACAGCTAATATTTAAAGTATGACAAACACCAGTTAATAGTGTTGTGTTTCTGCCTGTGTGTTTCAGATCTCACTGAGAGCGCCATCCCCAGATGGATGTTCGAGACTGGCGCTGTCTATCTCCACGGCTATGACAAAGAGGGCAACAAACTCTGTATGTACATGTTCTATTACAGCCCCTCCTTACAGTACACTCTTAAACATGTACAACTTAGCGTTTCTTTACAAGTTATCTGTTGCATTAAGATTGTCCATTAATCTCTTCACAAATATACAACTTTTATCTTTTCATCTTGCAATATACTTATTTATATAAATCGTTATCCAAGCAATAAACCGTATTTAATTTTGTCTTAATTTACATTATTTAATTTAATATTCTGTTCTTGTACATATGATATTCTATTTATATATATATATATATATATACAGACTTTTTGCACTACTTTTTATTTTTATTTTGTATTTTATTATATCTGTTGGATTGTTGGAGGAGCTCAGGTCATAAGACTTTCATTGCCATTTCTACACTGTAGCTTTGTGCCTATGACAATACAACCTTAATGAACTTTGAATCTCTGTTTACTATGTTTAGTCTGGTTCAAGGTAAAGCTTCACGTCAAGGATACTAAAACTATCGTGGACAAGAAGAAGTACGTGGCCTTCTGGCTGGAGCGGTATGCGAAGAAGGAACCTGGGATGCCGCTCACTGTTATCTTTGATATGGCAGAGTCTGGCCTCAGCAATATAGTAAGTCCATCATATGTTTTAATTTTGTTTTTTGTCATCGTATCACTTCTTCTTATTTCTCTGTCATGTTCTTTCATTTCTTGTAATAATATCCAAGTCTCCAAGACAAAGCTTATATTGCATTTTGCTCTCCCTCTATTAAATAAGCTTTACTTTCATGTTATAAAAAACTATTTCCTTCCAGTGAGTCTCCTTGAAATGCTGTTGAGTATCCTCTTCCTTCTTGCTGTTTGAGCGGTGGTCTTGCAGGGACTGATGCTCTTTAATGGTTTTACTCTTCGTAGATTAAAGTAACCTTTAAATCCCGTTGGTCAATTCGAGTGGACTGTCTAATCCGCAGACTCGCTGTGTCGCACAGCGTTAGCTCCTTGATTGAGCTCTCTGTCAGAGAGTGCATTTCCTTGGCTAGGCTCTCTCAGAGAGAAATGTCTCAGTTAAATACAAATAAACCAGCACAAACACTGCAAAACGAATAAATAGCTATGCAACCCAAATATGAAATGTGTAGATTAGAAAATCAGTTTGCCGCCTTGTTGAACCACAGTAAAGCTAGAGCTAAGGCTAGCCAGTATGATCTCATTAAAGCTCTGGAGAGAGTCTCCTGCATAGCAATGAGGCTCCGAGCCAATTATGGAGCCCAGCCAGGATCTAGACGCTGTTTCTATTGACATACCGCCGGTTTGGTTTGATGATTAACATTAAAAAGTAAGATGATCATTCATCATATTCACATACAAACTGCTTTAAAGTGTTTCACCTGGATAGTTGGTTCCAGGTGAGATTTATAAAATCTATTTCATCTGTTGATTTTCTTTCACTAACTAAAGCGTTGATAGATAATCTGTTTTAATCAGAAGCCCTTTATCATTTAGTTCCATTTAAGTCAAAGAGCCATATAGTGTGAACTTCATTTTTTTTCTTGTTTTCTGGGAACACAGTCTCCTTAAAAATGTGTCAAATCTTTGTAATACGATCAAATGGTGTAATATAATTCTCTTTTTTGCAAATGGTTAATAACTATAATAAGTAATATGGTCAGTATTTGTGAGTGGATCATTTAATACATTTTCTTTCTATTGAAGTACTTCAGATCTAGAGGTGTTTAAAATTGAACATACATTCTCCTTATTTAAAATAATGCCTGTTTTATTTCTGTATTCGGTTTAACTTTTTTAAATCCCTGTCATTTTCCACTTTGTGTTTCAGGACATGGAGTTTGTGAAGTACATCATTAATTGCTTCAAAGTATATTATCCAAAGTTTTTATGTAAGTAACAAAAAGCTCTCATAAAAGCAGAAAACATATTCACATATTAATTATGATTTACAACCAAACCTGGGTATTTTAAGAACAATTCTAATGGACAAGCTTTGTACTTTTCTTGATCATTTCAGCCAAAATGATCATCGTGGATATGCCTTGGATCATGAATGGTGAGAAAGCGTCCTCCGAGCCCGTCCTAGAAACATGTTTATTTCTCTGCCAATCACAATGTGATTCTGACTTCTGGAGCATGACATGTCTCTTTTTCAGCTGCGTGGAAAATTGTGAAGTCATGGTTGGGTCCCGAGGCAGTCAGCAAGCTCAAGTTTGCTTCCAGATCTGAAGTCCATGGATTCATAGACCCCGAGTACCTGCCAGCCCATATGGGGGGAACGGTATGTTACAATGTGTTTCGCTACGTGTTATATTAAATATCTCAAATATAGCATTAGTGCGTTAGCTCATGCCTATAGGACAGATTTAAACGATGCAGTAGTAACTAGGACTCGCCTGAATGTTTATCATCACTCAGTAATGTTTAATGATGATTTGATGAAGAATTCAGTTGTGTAACCTTTATTCATACTGAACAAATTCAGAATCCAAGGTAACACAAATATTTCTGTCCCACACTGAAATCTTGAATATTGTTTAACTGGCAGATTAAAACATTTTATGGTTGGAGAATCTCTCCATACTCGGAAATTATGATTTCAGCTCACCACTGTCTAACTGACGGAAATCACTTTGTTTATTTAACCAGCATAAGCCATATCATTATGTTCATTCATATTCAAGTCATGGGACTTTCTCTGCTTAACAAGAACAGTCAGTATGATGACCTTCATTGAAATTGACAATGTACACGCTATTAAAAACCATGCATGTTTTGATATATTTTTTTATGGCTACATTCCAGGACCCCTTCAAGTACAGCTACCCTCCTCTCCCTGATGACGACTTCCAAACACCCATCTGTGAAAACGGGCCGATAGTCAGTGAGGACGAGCTGGAGAGCAAAGAGGGGGACATGGAGAGCAAAGACGTCCTGGAGTCCAGCTTCAGCTCTGAGGTAGCAGTAAAGCCCAAAAAGGTACATTTTCTGTTTTCTGTTATCATTAGTTTCAGAATGTAGTCGGCTTTAAAAAAGTCCTTAAATGTAATTAAGACAAAACTCTTCACGCTTTCATTTAGCCACAATGTAAGGTAGGAGGGCTCCTTCTGTGTTGTCAGTCTCCACTCTGGCATGACTCGGTTTCAGTCAGCGAACTTCTGAATATGGAGTGAATGTTGTATTTATGAATAAAATGTGTGAAACTAATATAGTTAGCAAGACTTGTGGTGACGTTGTTATCAGTGTAGCTGCTCTCGTGTGTAATTGAGTCATGATTAATTCTCTTATAGCTGTGGCATTCTGCTACTAATCAAACTGAGCGGCCTATAGTCGTTTCTTCTTTCACTCACATTCTATAAGTTGAGCGTGAGATTACAGCATGTAATCACCGCAGTGAATGAATTGGGAAGTAATGTCCCGATTTGGAAGATGGTAAGCTCTTGCTCATTGTCTATGTGAAGGTGACTCCTAATGTCTACGGCTGCAATTAAATCCTGCCAACAAAGCCAGTGCCTCGCAGCCGGCGCTCTGTTCTCTCCTCCTCTCCTCCTCTCCTCTCCTCCTCTCCTCTTCTCCGCCCTCATACGGTCCACAGAGGTTGTCAAGTCAGCTACTTAAGCTCTTCCCTGCTGTCGCTGGATTCCTCTTCCTCGCCAAACAACAGCAAGCAGCCCAACAACATAACTGAGACGCCCCGCAGGCTTTATCTTAACTACGTCTGCAGATACTTGTCAACCTCCCTCTCTCTCTGGTGTCACCCGATTCCTCCCACATGCAGTAAGGCTGCAGCTTATGTCACATATCCTACTCTCCTACAGGACGATCCAGTTTCATAATCTATTTAGCTACTTTCCCGCGCAGCGTCATGCAGAGAAAGCCTGCATGGAAATAGATGGAGGGCTCAGGATATCAAGGTTCAAGGTTCAAGGTTCTTTATTGTCAATCTGACATAGCTACAGAGTAATTATGTAGTTGAAAATCTTATGTCACAGGCATGCTCGACTTCTAGAAAGTTGTACATTTACAATATGTTGGTGCAGGTTGTTTTCAAGCATGGTTTATTTATTTTTGCTGCAGCCGCTATTAACTAAAGCATGGGTCAAGCAAGAACTTATTAAATGTTAAAGCACAGCCGAATCATCAAAGTCAACTTTAATGTAAATCTTCCAGTTTGTGTGTACAGACAGAGAGATCGAAATACTGTTTCCCACAATCCCGAATATGAAAACAATGTATATAGAATATAAAATATAAAAATATGTGTGCAAATATGTATGTATATACACAGTCAAAGACACATTTGTACATGTGCACACATTAAGACCTAAATAAAAACACAACAATCAATATATACAAAATAAAAGTCAGATGGAATCGGCCTTGGGGAGGTTTGTGCCCTTCTGAATAACAGATATGTTGCTGTTAAAGCCAAAGAGCAGCAGATGTGGGGTTGACCTGCATTCGATGTGAGTCGTGATATAACTGTGTTGTGATTTATAGCCGCTCTCATGAGTTTTTGTCGCCTGTTGCCTATAGGACACACCCTGTGTCTGCTGTAGAGCTGCTGCTGTGTCACCCACAGCTTCTCCCATGAGCCTCCTAAGACCCACTAAACAAACTCTGCTCTTATTGTTAATAAATACCACATTGGTCATGCACAACAGATTCAGATTTACAAAGCAAAGATATGCAAATCACTCAAATGTTAGCCCAAGCAATAACTTACAGGAACAATTTTTAAGTTTGTCAATGTTTGTTAATGTTGTTGGTGTAAGCGTCACGAACAAGCCCCACTATGAAAAGAGAAAAGGTACACATTTCCATATTTAAGCATTTTTAACTTCATATTTGACATTCAAAACATTGTCTGTGGGAAAGGGAAAGATATTTTTCATGTTAGCCTGAAGAGCTAGTGACTCAACCACTCTGCAGTGACGCTGCACAGAAAGTGAGTGGTATGATTGATGTTGAAATATGCCTGACAGCAATCACAATGTCTCAAGTAGTTGATGAATATTCAGGCTCAGAGGATAGTAGCTCAACAGTTTGTCTTTGAATGTTGAATTGTATAACGATTGAAAATGAATGGTAATTCATGTGACTTTAAATATCGCCACTGGTTGAAGTTAACATTCTAATTATAAATTCATTCTGGAAACCTTACAAGCCCAACTTTCTTTTTTGAAATGTATTAATTCAAGGCTTGGTTGATGGTTAATAATACCTCCTGCACAGGTACTTCCTTTAAAGCCCATAGTTTTGTACAGAAGTAAGTATATGTTCGGTGTTGTCCAACTATCAAGAGTATCAAAACAATCACAATATGAACAGAAAGGCATGGTTTACTATTTTAAACAAGATGAAAGGAGAGTGAGATGATGTCTCTCGGTAATTTTTCAAACCAGCTTCACTTCTGTTGCACAGAGTGGAGTAGTTTCATCGGGCATAATGAATTCCTGGATGCCTGTGCTGTGACTAAACCTGCTGCTCTGTAATATCCCGTCCTGCCGGCTCCTCAGCACATTGAGGTCTGAGCACATTCCATCTTGTCTAAACAAACCATCGACTCTTCCCCTCCTCTTCCGCCGCCGTCCCTCCTCAATTGCGCTGATTACTTGATGGCTTAAGGGAGCTAATTGCCTTTCTCTCTGTTTTGGAACAAGGGCTGGCTGTGGTAGGGCAGGTTAGGATCAAACCCACACTCCACACTGGAGCTCAGAGTCCAGACGCTTTCTCCCGGCTGGAAAGGCAGGTGTGCTCACGTGACTGAATGACTGAGTGCACCTGCCTCAGTCACCTGCTGTCATCTCATCCCTGGACATGTTCATCTGTCCTGGACCTTACATTTCAAATTGAGAAACTAATCGCACAGTCCCTGCCCGCCAGGAACACATTTACATTACCTGTATGTTCTAACCTCAGGTAAAAACTACTGAGATAATTACTGCTATGTTGCAGTAAAACAAGTTATTAACACATTTTTTAACTTCTTTGCTTTTATGCATATCTTAACTAACACCATGAGTGCCTTGTTTTTTAACACTATTTTGACCAGGTCTGTGACACTGGGGAGTGATATCAAGTATCATGTGTAAAGCCTACTAATATGTACTGTACAACCAGTAGACACTCCTCTTATGAGCATTTCACTAATATTTTACTAATTATATTGTCTTTGCATTTCAAATCTTACACGATGTGTAGAAAACGTGAAGATATCAAATGTAGTATTAATTATGTTAAAGTCAATCTTAATTCTTTGTATTTGCTTAGTGTTTTTTGAATTGAAAGAAATTGCCTAATATTTTGTTCTTTGTTAATCTACAATGGAATTGTGTTTCCATGAGCCTTACAAAAAGGATAAAAACTCTTAAAAACAGTGTTATTTGAATTATGATTTGAATATGACACAGCCTGCTATTTCATGTTTCATTTTTAATTAAAAATGTGAGTATGTTTCACTTCTTCGACTCACATTTTGACCTCATTGTGTTGAGCTTGCTCTCTGAAATGATGAATAAATGAAGCCTTTCATCAGCAGCTGATCATCTCTTGATGTCTTCATTGTGGCAGTTGCATGACAGTCAGCCATTGAATTAAGATGACATGTTGTGTTGCTTATCACAGCAAATTACACACTTACCCCTCCGAGTCACAAATGTTCCCATCACATGCAGAGCCCGCTCACCTTTGCCACCCTCACCCCCCCCCCCTCCCCCCCATGATGTGCTCACTCTCCCATCTGTTTTACACAATATGTGTTGCCAGCATCACTGTGAAGGCATCCTCCTCCCAACCCACCGACTTTATCCGTAGTGCTTAGGCTGACGTTTCGCAATTCCTATCCCGTCAGCTGTTTCCTTATCTTGTGATCTGTCCGAGGATGATTTGGGTCAAAGTGTACGGATGTTTTGCTGAAGTGAAAGTATCCTTGTAGGAGTCTTAATTCTGACTCCTGGACTCACTGAACTATTACATAGTTCAGTGAGTCCAGGAGTCAGAATTAAGACACAAACAAATGACAAGACGCTTGAACATACATTTTATGTTCAAGCGTCTTGTCATTTGTTTGCGAGACTACCAGGAACACGGGTGAGGAGTCATCATGGAGGTTTCTCGGTAGTAAAAACATGTTTTCAACACTTCACAATTATTTCACAAGAGCCATTCATTAGTCATTGCAAATAACTGTCAAGCGCTTCATTAACTGATAGCTTTCCTCACGTAAAGGCCAAAGTTCAAACATTTTATTTTCAGGGAAGGAACCAGATAAAGGTCACACGGTTGCATTATCAATTCTCTGAGTCTCTTTTCTAATTAGCTGCTCTTTGTTGTTTCAGGTGAATTTCCTGGAAGACAGTTTGAGAGCAGAGGACAATGATAAAGGAGACGCTAGCTCCAGGACCAAAGGGGCCAGAAAGCCACTGACTACCTTCAAAGGCGCTCTGCTAGATGTTAGGTAGGCCATCCTGCTCACAATCTCCTTTCTTACCATTATTCTACACATTCATTTCCTCAAGTTGCAGTTATATTGGAAAAGAAGACATTATCTACTTAGATGACGAAGCTCTAAAAACTACATGTAAACTTCCTACTTGGAAGTGTTCCTATCCTGCCTTTTCAAGTGTTCTTGGTCCAGTTGTTTGGTCCACATTGACAGCTTCTACACGAACCTAAATGAACCCAGAAAATGTCAGAGGCTCTTTTTAAAACCAACAGATTAGCTGTACACTCAATTTGTTGTTGACTTGACCCAACTGGTGTTGTTTATGCACACATGTTCAGCATCTCTGCACTGCAACTACAACTCATTTGTGTTTGGGAAACATGAGGTAAGGTAGCCAGAAAGGTTGACTGGACACCTAAGGATTGTTAGTTTGCTGAGAAGAACTGGTAGTAGATGTATCTAGATTATCCTCCTTTGCCCAGCTTTCTACCAATCTCCACTCCAAAGCTGGTTTCAGTGAGTCAATGTACAGATACAGCTCTGGAAACAATGAAGAGACCACTGCAGCATTATCAGTTTCTCAGGTTTGACTATTTATAGGTATGTGTTTGAGTAAAATAATAGTTTTATATTTCATTCTATAAACCACTGACAACATTTCTCTCTGTTGGAATTCAACAGACCCCGGAATGGAATGGCTGCCATACGTGTAGAGATTGAGATTTAAGAATCATTTGGAGTGGTCTCTTAATTTTTTTCAAGAGCTGTAGCTAAAACTAAACATTATAACGTCCTTGGAGGTAAGATGTTACATGATACTGCGTTAATACATTGGTAACTGAGCATAAGCCCGTTAAGAAGCCATTAGCAAAAATATATAACTTTAATTGCCTTGTATATATTGACGAAAATGTCCCCTTCATGTATCGGCTCAAAGCCATGAGTCATTATTGATGTTTGCGCCTTTTATGGCCTGATTGATCCGCTCACATGGGGCAGGAATTAAGGATGCTAGCGATCGTTTGTTCAATGGGAGACACTGGCCAATGATCAATTAACCTTTTAAGAGAGGAGCGCTCGTCACCGCTGAACATGTCGTCACACACATCATACGTTTTAATTCAGCATTCAATGAATTGAAAAAAGAGGGGTTGACTTCAAGAGCGGTGTATTGCAAAGAAGAAAAGCAATCACACAAGTATGTGTTTGGCTATTGGGTAAATAATTAGCGGTGCATTCTCACACTGAATGATATTACTTCTCATTTTCATGAATAGTTGTCCGTTGAGTTCTGTTTTAACCGAGGAATGGCTTTGATGTGAGGATTCTGAGAGCTCTGGGCTGTGAGTTATAGTGATAAACAGATTTAAATTAGCCTTAAATGCAATTATGTTTCTGAGCTGTGTTAGCCTTAATTCGAGGCTGGGGGGGGGGGGCTTTAGTGGGGAGTAGGGGGCTTTGATCTCATGTTTGCAAAAGGTTTTCAGAGCCCGAAAACTCACTTTGAGGGAAAGAGCCTCTATGTCTGTAGAACCGGGGGAAATAACACAGAGACAACGTAAGACAAATATACGTTTTGTTCTTAGCCGTGTCAGTCCATGAGACATCAAGGAGAAGCTTGATATGAGGCAGATATTCAAATCTTTTTTCTAATTTCTTCTTGGCAAAACTCCCAATAAAAAAGGGTTTAATCTGTCTGCATTCATCGAATAACATGCTATTTATAGCCAAGTTAGACTGTTGCAAACTTGCTTAGAGGAAACAGCGAGAGCCGGCAACAACCACCACTGATCACAAACTGCGAGAGAAAGCGACTCATCCCAAGTTTTTGGGTCACAGATTTGTTTTTGTTCAACATTTCACATCAGATGTGATGCCTGATCAGCGCTCCATACAGTTTAAAGTCCAACTGAAAATAAGTTGCTCGAGTATTCACATGAGTTCTCCATTTTGATAGATGGACATCTTGTTTCCATACAACCAATCGGATCGCTTCATTTGGAACCATATTTGCGTTGAGCAGTAACAAAAGCATTTAATCATGTGCAGACATTCACGCTGGCTAAAAGCCACACACATCCTGCTACACAGCACACAAAGTATCCTTTTTATCTGACTAACCAACATGAACACCTTGTCCTGCACTTTGACATGTTGTACCAGCCACCAAACAAACATTCAGCGGAGGAAAGAGCATGGCAAACATTGGTTTTCATGATAAATAGTTCATTAGCTATCTGCTCTGTTGCGGCACTACAAATATTATGTTATCTATCTTACCTGCAAATGTCTTGTACGATACACCAAAAAATGTTGATGACATAAAGGACTACTAAGTGGTTTCAGTTTAAATCAAAGCAGTAACTCCTCCTATAGCCTGTGAAGGCACCTAGACCCTGTTTACATCGAGTATTCATGTGTCTTAGGGGGTCGGATTACAAGACCACAGCTCTGAATGCAACAACCACAAAGACTCATGATTTGATCACGGTAACCAGTTGCCATGGTGGTTTGTCCACATATGACCACCATATTTATAGTGTAAATGCTGAGGCCTCCTGATGTGTCCCCAACTAGGATGTAACGGGAAAATACGTCAATGCTTGCAGCTGTCAACAGAAATGATGAACGTGTTTTTAAGTGAGATCCAATCACAAGTAGTCACTTGGGACGCATGTATAGATGCACTTGTTGTGGTCAACAGGAGCCTACAACTCAATTCTGTCCCCCAGGGGCCCCATAGTGCGGTGATTCAGCCTCGGACTTTGACATGGTTTATTGATTTCTGACCACATCTAGATTAATGTAAAAACAGATATCCTGTATTTGAAAGTATAATTTTTTTTTTTTTTTTTGCTGCAAATCTTTATATGACATCCTTCAGGAAAAACGATGGTTATAGCAGATATTTAGAGGGGTGTGTAGCAGGAAAAGCTACAAGTCCCAGGATAATCATAGCACACAGACAGCAAAGCACATGAAGTATCCGCCCAATCTGTATTCATACGAGAGAGAAAGAGCAAAGGGAACTCCAGTCTGCATGTAGAGCAGTTGTACAAGTGCACGAACAGGCGCTTCCTTCCTACCACGACAGCTTGCCAACGTATCTCCTGTCTCACATTGTGGGTTTTCTCTCCCTCCAGCCCCGCAGAGGAGCTCAGCTTTGGTTCTGCAGAGACGGAGAAAAGATGCCTCATTATCCTGAGCAATGTGACCAAAAATAAAGTGGCCTTCAAGGTGAGACTGAGGAGCGTTTGTGTCTAAGTAACATTTTCTGTTATTTGATCAACAGTCAAATTAAATGTTGTCAAGTCATTTGTTTAGCACAATAGCAGTTCACTGGTTTCATCTTTTCCAATGTGAAGTTGTTCTGCTTTTTTTGCAACTTTATATCAATGTTCATGGAATTTCTATGTTTGGACCATTTTCTGATCTTCATAGACAAACTACTTTCTGAAAAAGAAATATGTTTTATTTAGAGTGCCCTTGGTGTCTTTCCAGGTACGGACCACAGCACCTGAGAAGTACAGAGTGAAGCCCAGCAGCAGCTTCTGTGAACCAGGAGCGTCGGTAGATATAGTCGTGTCTTTACATGGAGGTACTGCACTCTAGCTAACAATAGATCCTTCCTAAAGCTGCACTTCAGAATCATCAAAAAGTCTCGTCTTCTACCTTCAGAGTGCTAGCAGCCACTCTTCTTTGCCCAGCAGACATATTTTAAAAGTGATAAAAGAAGAATCTGCCCAAAACAACTGAGGTTAAACATGTTAGGGCCTTCAAATCGTGTATAGACTACACTCTATTGCAAATACCTTGGAAGAGTCAGTGCTACCTATTTCAGGGTTGCTTTAATGCTTTTTCACAATGTCATGCCAAGCAATGCATTTTCTCATTCCTGCTGAAGATTTCCTCAACAAATCAAATCCTTTCCATTATTTATGTTGACTTGCCGTGTGTTTTGTTGCCCTGTATGTTTCCGGCAGGTTCCCAAGCATCTCCACAGGACAGATTCTTGGTCATGGCTGCCGAGATGGACAATTCTTTATCACAAGAACTCGCACAGTTCTGGAAAGAAGTGCAGAAAGCCAAGATCATGGAACACAGGTACGACCGTCTGTGCTCCATGATACAGCCATGAGAGTAAATCTGTAAAAAATAATGAGTACTATTGTCCCGTTGCCCCAGTGTCCTCATTACAGTCGTGACCGTGAGCTTGTCGGCTGCGTATCGCCCTGATGGCCTCCGCTCATTAGGTTGTGAATTTCCCACAGATTGCGCTGTCACGTTGTGGAGAGCCTGAAACAAACAGTGAGTCCTCTCAGAGACAGCCCTGTGGAGACGGGCTCCGGCGGGCTGCAGGAATTTCACACAGCGGTGAGTTCTGCTGGAGAGGAGCCTCTTCTCGTCAGTACTCATTATCTTTGACTCACAATACATTTGTTCATGGAGATCCTTTTGATCACCAATTTAGATGTTATACTCTGCCATCCCTAACACATTGTAGTTCTATGATGAAGACTCACCCTTACAGCTGTCATTAACATGTCTTTGTATTTGCATTGCATACTCCAAAAACATCCCACACCCAGGCACTGGATGATAACATACATTTCACATCAGTAAGTATTATGTAGGTTGAGTGTAGATTCATTAGGTCGTAGCATTATAAATGTCTTGTTGGTCGTCTATTTGTTACATGTTTAACGGTATGGTAACATTTCGGGAACTGTTCTTGCTTTTCTTACTTTCTTTAGACGAGAAACTCAACTCTCATGTCTGTGTGTTACAGCTGGAAAAGAGGGGCAACTAGCCTAGCTTAGCATACAAATTGGAAATTGTTAGCCTAGCTCTGTATAATAATGTCAAAGTCCTCTTCCCAGCCTCTCTAGAGTTCCCTAATTAGTACTCTTTCTCTTCAATAGAACTGATATGTCTGTGTGTAGCCTCTCTGCTTATTTCCTCACCACTTCACAGTTATGATCTAGGAAGTCACTGCAATCAACCACTTCTCACCAGGAAGTTGACACACAGTAGCACCTAACTCCCACTGAAACCACAAATTGTCGTTTTGAATTTCAGGTTGATACGTTCTTAGAGACACGGTTATAGTTTAGCAAAAGCCAGGCTATTTGTATCTCTTACCTCCAGTCTTCCCATATCACACATGAGAGTAGAATCCATCATCTAACTCTAGAAAAAGAATAGGCGTATTTCACACTTTTTCCCCAAATTAACCGAACATCTATAGCCTGGTTTGCTGCCATGACTTCTTTCATTGTAACAGTGTTAGATTAAACCAGTTTTAAACCAGTTTTTATCTCACCAGCTCATGCGAGTGATAACCTGCAACGCCCGGCTGGAGCAGAAGCTGAACTCGTGTCTGTGGGTGCAGAAGGTTCTGATCGGGCTGGTGCTGATCCTGGTCCTGCTGAACCTGCTGTGTCTGCGCCTGCTGACCAGCTCCCAGCAGCCATCCTGACCTGCCCCCGCCCGCTCCACCGCAGACACACACACACACACACTTCCTGCGGGGCCACAGTCCCCTGAGCGCTTCTCTCCCCCCCCTCCCCCCGCGGGCTGCTGCCATGGAGGAGAGCAGGGCCCACTTTAGGGAGTCGTTGTGGAGTCTCCATTTGAAGAGACTGTGTTCGTCTCTTTTCAGGCACTTGAGAGGGACTCTTTTAACAATGTGACATCAAAGCATTAATGTATTTTTTAAGATGCATCAAAAGATAAATGTGTATTTATTACTAAAAACAAAACATGGAGGAACAATTACTAATTCTGTGATCATAATGTACAATTTTTTACATATTATATACATCTAGAGAATATAAAATAAACACTTTTTGTCAACTTATCTGTTGTTGTTTTTTCTCCTTGTCTCTCCACATCTGCCTTCATCCAGACATGTGAATGTTGTGGTTACTTCCTAATAAACCCTCATTAGTACAGAGGTGTTTAATTGAAAACATTGCCGTGTGCGACCCCATTAAACCTCTCCCACACTCAGCCCGAGGAGCCACAGGAGATCTCTGTTCCCACTATCTCCTCTATTTGTTTTAATTACCCCGACACTGGCAAACTAAAAATACCAAAGCAATTACTGGCGAGTACAAGGACACAGCGCAACCCACTTGTAGCTTAGTGGAAAGCGCCGATATCTATAACAAGATCCAGCTCTGAGCAATCAGGATGCGCGTCGTCGCAATAGGAATGATCACAATTGGGTTATTAGATGTGTGCGCATAAGGGTTGTCGGGCGCAAACACTCGCTGCTTGTTCGCAGTAGGTGGTAGCCGTGGAGATGATTGGAAGGACTTGTGCATTAACGGGTAAACTAATCCTACGCTGATTATAAACACTGGGCTGTTTTGGGGAGCCGCAAAGTGTTTATCCCTGAAGATTGCATTGCGTCGCTTGTTCTGCATTCTATTTCAGTGCCAACCCTTCATATGGTTCTTATAAAATCTCTCCATTAATATCTATTCGTCAAAGGAATTGTTTTTTAAGTGAGCGTGTTCTCTGGATGTAAAACTTGCATTTTGTGTTCCACTAAAAGATGCATTTGGCGCTATTTGTGAGTGCATATGTACTAAAAGAAAGCATGGTGGTAAATGGAGTGTTTGCCTCTAGAGGATAACAGTAAAAGCCTTGGTATCACACATAGGTGGGCTGACTTTAAGTGCATCCGAGTGGCACACAGTACCTGACTGAACCCAGGAAGTCAATCGGATACACTGCACTGCACAGGGCCAAACACAACACTGCTATCAGTGATGCCACAATGACTGAAGTGGAAAGTTATTTGAGCGGTCATGTGACACTGATTCCCAGACGGACTCATCTCACCTGATTGCCTATTTGTCAGTAATTACTTACAGTGGTTGTCATACGTCTTCCTCCGCAGCTTCACCAGGCAGAGGCTCCTCCACAGTATTGATTCAACATTAAACACCACTTAAATCGAAACCCAGGTCAATGTGCGGCTGGCCCCAGGCACTCATGCGAGGTTTAAGGGGGGGAAATGATTAAGTTCAAGTAGCAAATTGGGACATGGGGGGGGAGTTGATGGAAAGTCAATGAGTGCTACATTTAACAAGGATGGGATGGGTGTCGAGCATATTGTGCTTTTCCTCCCCATGGATAGGATGTTGGTGCGCCACATGTTGCCCTTTTCATCATCTCTGTAAATGAACTCATTGAAATCAATGCCTATACAGTGGTGGTCCATATTACTAATCTCCCCTAACTATGTAGTAAAATGTATTTATGGGCTGTAACCAGAAATAGGATGCCATATTAAAAAAGTTTATTCTCCATCTTTACTATTTTCCTTGCCATTTCCCTCTGTCTTAATCCTGTTTTATGCTTTCCCTCCTGGGCTGCATCAGCCTTACTGATTGGCTGCATGGACAGACACACACAGGTCAGAGGTCAGTGAGCCCTTGAAGGATATGTGTTGACAGCTATCACGCTGCTTGACACTTTGGAAAACATCACCAATGATGCCTCGCTTCCACTCAATATTTATGCAACTTGTGAGCCCAAAAGTATTGAGATAATCAAGATGGATCCACTTTTCAGAGAGTGTTCCCGCTTCAGGCTGAGGATAAGCAAAATGATTAGCATGAAATCATGCTGGCACATCTTAAATACTAGATCTGGGCCATGGAAAGGAGTAGTGACCTAAATAAAACATTGTATTCTTTGGTTTATACCATCTGAATTAATTGGAATAGGGAATTGTATAGATCAAAGATGTATCTGTTGCCGTGCCCTCTATCTCGGGTTATTGTAATACGCAACAGGCCAAGGAAATAAGAAGCCTCTCATAAATACTCTTCCTTGTCTGAGACATGAAGATTTGCAGATGTTTATTATTCCGATGTAGGACTGTATATGCGTGGCTGTGCTAAACAAAACGGAACTTTTGGGAAAATAGTAATAACTGGGTTATAATCAGAGATTGCAAAAGTACACACATCCTTTACTCAAGTAGAAGTACAGATACTCGTGTTTAAAAATATTCTGGTAAAAGTAGAAGTACTGACTAAACTTCTTTACTCAAGTAAAAGTAAAGAAGTTTGGGCTTCGAAATGTACTTAAGTAAAAAGTAACTATCAGCTGTTTGAAAGAGTAACTGACCTCCCTTTATATTAATAGAACAAAAATGTCATTGTTAGCTAATGAATGTTTCGATGCTGAACAACGGCAAAATGACAAAGTTTTCATTGGTCGCTCTTCTTTACAGAAGACCAGGAAATGAAGGATACACGGATTGTTTTAAAATCACGCAATGACTCTAAATAATAATGATCACGACACCAAACAGATTAAAACTAAAGTAACCAGTCTGTTTTGAAAATGTAAGAAGTAGAAAGTACAGGTATTTGTGTTAAAAATGTAAGAACTAAAAGTAAAAAGTTGTCAGAAAAATAAGTAGTGGAGTACTGATACCAGAAACATTTGCTTAAGTACAGTAACGAAGTATTTGTACTCCACTACTTCCCACCTCTGGTTATAATAACATGTGTTGTCTTTGTTCTACCTGTATACATCCAGTGTTCACATCATGTTTGGGTTTTTATTGTTTGCTTGATTCTTGTGATCGTTTTTTATTCAAAAATAAACTCTTTAGACTCTGGGGAAAAGCAGTTATTTCACAGGAGAATTTGCATAATTTCTCAACACTTCCTGTGCTCAACAACAAAGCCCTTACATCAGAAGCTGTTGCTGAATGAACAATGCATGTTTATTCACTCTCCATCTGGAGATCCATTTATTTATTTGTGTTTCTTTTTAAATCTGTAGGAACATTATAAAATACACTTTACAATCCAAAATAACAGAAATCCTTAGAATAAAATAAGGTGCAAGAGGTCATTTGAAGATAAAGGGTTTTTAGTGCTTCAAACCTCTAGTGGTTTGTGCTCCTAATCTGCTGACTCATAGTTTCTGGTTATGTAGACTCATTCCTCAGAAGAGCATGACCAAGCTTAAAACATCTGGTTTAGCATAGAAGCCACATAGGACATATAAAACACTGAAATCTCCCCCAGCCGGAGAGAGACTGCAGATATATCTGATTTATTTTTGATTTAAAATAGGAAAGAGACAATCTGCCACGATTGAATTATTTAGTCATGACAATCGCAGTACAAGAATGTGGTTGTGGAATTGATCAAGTCCTATCTCTCTATTGATGAGTCCAGATTTGAAGATGTTTTCACTTGCAGAGATTTGCCTTTGAAATCACTTATCTACTGTATGATGTCTTTAAATCGACTGAGATGCTTTTTTTTAAAGTTGCTCTTGAAACATGTTCCTACATGCCCTATAAGGACGATATACAATACACCATTTACAGGATTTCGTTTGAAAGTAAGTTTAGTTTTCTGTATGTCTAAAGAAAACCAAAACCAAAACAGCAGCATCAAAAACAGGATCTTCAGTTTCAAATAACAACAAAAAAGCATATAAGCTGAATGTAGAGGGTTGTCTAATTAAAATAATATTGTTTCGGTTTGTGAAACCTTTATTTAACATTAATAATGCAACATCTATTAGACTTTATGAGCCCATATTCTCATTTTAAATATGTATGATCTTATGGTTATGAATAGTTAATGATAAAAACTTCAAGTTCTCAGATAAAAGTCCAGATTGATCTTGAGAGTCGATTTGTTTACAGAGGTCTGTCACACTGGAGACTAGAGTTAATTACTAACAAAACCACAACGCCTCACTACAAGATTATGCAACTGCACCCCCTACTGACCTAGAAGTTAAATGCTGCGAGTCCGACACAGAGTCTGATTTATTCACTGCAATAGATCTCCCCCTGGGTCTGATTTGTAGAGAAGATACTGTTTCACTTCTGTGGGAAGCTGAAGGTCGAGAATCCTACCCAGTCTCTGCTTGCCCATAGTGTTCCTGATGTTCTGCCGGCACAGCTGCATGAGAGGAGAGGCTCCTGGGCGGCGGGGGGGGGGGGGGGGGGGGGGGGGGAGAGAGGAGCCATGACAGAGAGATGTTTTGATTATTAGCTACGGCTTAGGGCGCCAGCCTAATGTAAAGGCCGTGCAAATCGCCACTACTTGTTTAGTTTGGATTGAATACCTCCTGCCTGTCTCAGCAGCCTCTCCACCAGGCTGCTGGGGGGGGCAAGGTCCACCGGCTGTTTGCCCTCAGAGTTCCGGAGGGATACATCCCCCCCGTGGTCCAGCAGGACAGACACCAGCTCAGGGCTGGAGAGGCGGGCGGCGATGTGCAGCGGAGACTCTCCGGACACGCTGCTGTTCACTCTGGCACCTGAACACAGCAGAGTGATGAGGTATGATCCTGCTCTCATTACATAACTGGGGGAGAGGGTCTCCTACAGCACCACTTATTTAATGTATTGCTCACATGAAATACTGGGCCATTTCCTAGCTGGACTGTATTTACTCTCAGGTTATGTATATTCAAATTAGAAAGCCCAAATGAGTGGATGTTTTAGATATGATACAGCAGGCGTGTTATATAATGTGTGAATCAGCCAGCAGTGTAAACATAACAGTGTGTGTTTACACAAGCACTGCATTTAGGTTTACTGTTGAGTAACACATTAAGGCAGGGGTGTCAAACTCAAATACACAGTGGGCCAAAATAAAACAATGGGTACTAGTCGAGGGCCGGACTGGTTCAATGTTTATTGCAAAACCTATTGAAATGAACTTATTGCACATATTAAACCTGGAACTAACAAAGCTTAAATTATTGCCTATAAAAACAACATTAAACATTAAATAATCAGTTGCATTCATTTCTTATGGCTCTATCTGCAGCTTTTCCAGAGCCATTTCTTATGATTACATTTTTCCACAGGCCAACAACAGCTTCAAAAAAACTATTTCCCTCAAAGAAAAAACCAAACATGCCCTGTTGTCGTGAGAGAAAAAGTGCAGAAGGAAACTTTGAAACTCAGTTTGCTGCTCTGTGATGCTAGTTCAAGCCAGATACTTGGCATCTCATCTTGGGTGCAAGTTCATCAATGTTTGGAGTCAGGCTCTGAGCTGAGGAAATCCTCAGGGTTGAGTGAAGGTGTGCGTGCAATATACCGGCGGGCCAGATCGAATAGTAATTCAAAATTATCCTGCGGGCCGAAATTAAATCCACCAAGGGCCTGATTTGGCCCCCGGGCCTTGAGTTTGACACATGTGCATCAAGGCATGCACATTTAACATACATCTGAAGATACAACACTGTATGTTTAAAGGCAGACCCTCACTGAATATGGTATACATATAATCGAGGCTATATGAGGTTTATTTATATACAAAACTTTTTTGACTCTAAAATGTCCCTTTAATGTCACTTTATACAATTAATACACTACACTTACCTGGCCAGTGTTTTTTTTATTTAAACACACGTAACTTTACAAGAAAGAGTCATCTTTAAAATAAAAAATACTACATAAAAAAGGGCCCTTAAGTGTGTGAGAATGATTAGCGTACTTAAAGTATTCCAAGTAAAAGTACACAGGAAATATTGGTGAGTATTTTTTCCAGAGTAATTACTATTTTGCTCTGAAATAGTGATATTTAATCATTTTGGAGTGTATTTATTACTCATAGCTTCTAGAGTGCGATCAAAAATGCAGAGTCAATTCTATTGCATTGTTGGAGAAGCCTGTGACATAAGATTTTCAACTGCATAATTACTCTGTAGCTATGTCAGATTGACAATAAAGAACCTTGAACCTTGAACCTTGAACCTTGATTGGAGTTAAACCATGACCACGCTGTAATGGAGGTGATCTCTGGGGCCATAGATCTCGGTCTCCGTTACGGATTATATAGCTTCATTATTGGCGAAGTATATTCATTTGTTCCACGCTAAAACATTGCACAGGAAGCATGTGATTATATGTCATTTATGCATATATTTGTCACAATCTGTCTATGTTTTAGTTTGTCTGTCTCTGTTTCCTGTTTTAGTTTGAAAAGTGTTCCCCCTCCCGTCTTGTCTGTTGCTGGTGATTGCGTTCACCTGGTGCCCTGTGTTTTCTCCTCCCTCCTCACCTGTGTCTTGTTGGTTTGATTAGTCCTGTGTGTATTTAGGTTCTGTTTTCCTGTTAGTGTGTGGGTGTGAGGTCCTGGTGGCTGGTGACTGTGTTCACGTGAGACAGTCATATTGAGGCTGTGTATCTTGTACCACAAAGAGGAATAAATGCCCACACCGGGTTGTATTTGAACTCTCTGCCTCGGCCTCCTTGCTTGGTCGGGCCGCTCAATGGTCAGCTTCACACACGCCCACTCATGTTCCTTAAGCACTTTGGTTTATTGACCTTTTTTATTGTAAAGATCATTATGGTTCATTTATTCTATTCTGAGTAAAATTACCTTCTATTGGGAGTAAAATCACCTTCTAGTTGGAGTGAAATGACGTTCGATTGGGAGTAAAATCACCTTCTATTATTAGTAAAATGGCAGTAGAGTTGTTTTTAATATACAATACATAGATTAAATAACCATTAAGCAGAGTCAAATCTAAGCACATAATAGAGTAAAATGAACTCTAAAAATACAACTCTGAACAAAGAGTACATTTTACTCTATATAGGTTGGGACCAAATGTTATATTTTTAGAGTAAAATTTTCTTCAATTTGAGTCAATTTTACTCAGAGAAATGTACTGTGTACTAGTAGACTTGGCTCCTTTGAGTGTAATGATCATTAATTATATTACAAGATTATTATTATTACTGGTACTTTAGTATGTAAGTAGCATTTAAATGTTGTAGTGAATTGATTGAATTATTATATACAGGTTGGTTCTTTAAACTGTATAACATTGCATCATAATCCTTCCATCCTTCTATCCTTCGTTCCAAACCATTGAAAGTGTTAGTCTAAATAACCTAAATACGTTCTTTAGAGGTTAAAAGTTGAAGCTGAAGACATTCTTACCAAGTTGAAGCAGTTTCCTCACATAACTCAGATGCTGATTGGAGCAGGCAACGTGGAGAGGGAACCCTGATTGGTCGATAAACTGATCCACATCTGCACCGTGCTGAACAAGAGGCTCGATGCACTCTATGTGACCTAGACAGAGTTACCAGAATCATCACAATGAGAAGTGATGTACAGACAGGGATGTGCTTTGAAATGTGCCTTCGCTTGGTATCAAGGGAAAGATATGCTGTTGTTTTACTTTGTAGCCTAAAACAACACATATTTTCTGTTTTGATGAGTTATACATATTTTCTGATGTGTTGCCACCCTTTGTGCATTATGTAGTGACTGATTAAGCTGGTTCAGATTATCCGTTCATATGCAGTGGAACTTGACCTCTGACCTTTGGCCGCAGCCCTGTGGATTGGAGAGCTGGTCAGGCTGGTCCCCAGAGGACTGGCTCCGTGCTGAAGGAGCAGGGTTACGCAGGTCACATGACCCCGAGCGCAGGCTTCTGATAGGGGAGTCTGTCCATCCACTGTTGAACCATTAACCTGACAGGGGGGAGGATAGTTTTGAGACGATTTACCAAAATTCAAGACCAAAAGGTTGTTTAGCAAGTGTAAAGATTTACGTTTTTAAGTTATAAACCTTATATAGCCTCGATTATATGTATACCATATTCACTGAGGGTCTGCCTTTAAACATACAGTGTTGTATCTTCAGATTTATGTTAAACGTGCATGCCTTAATGTGTCTGCATGTTTTGTCTCTGTTTGGTTAATCTCTAACTAAAATGCACCAAAACAAAGTTAAACCTAGTAATAATTGATGGGCTGCTTCCTTACTAGACTAGGGGAGGATTCTGGTAAATAAGCACACAAAACATTTTGTCTTCCTTTGAGCTCATCTTAAATGTATTCATATTTATAAAAGAAAAGACATATCCAGACAATGGAGCCTTACTGACATTTGCCCCATTTTCCATCAAAAGCTTGGCGCACGCTGTGTGGCCTTGCAAACATGCTCCATGGAGGGGGGAGACCTGGTCCAGAGTGTTCAGATTCACACACACACCCTGTGAACACACACAGCAAATGTAACATTGTAGATGCATATTAGTACGTTTAGTGTTACTACAAGATCTCAATATAAGCAATGTGATGAGTTTCAGACTTGTTCTCAATAAATACATAGATACATTTCATTTTATAATGCAGTTTAATGTAACATGCAAAGTCCAGTTAAACTTTACCTGTGCAATGAGTCTCTGCAGAGCGAGGACACGTCCATTAAAGGCAGCATCGTGAATTGGAGACCAATCTGATTCAGTATCTAGGTATAGGCATTAGAAAAAATGGTCACACACAACCCAGTGTTTCCCCTACCATTATCTTGGAGGGGCGCTGCGCCCCGCCAACGGAGCCCCGCGCCCCCCCCCCCTGAAATTCAAGGTGTTAATAAAAAGAAAAAAATTATAATCTTTTTTTTTTGTAATACTTTTTTTTTTGTATATATATATAGCACCAAATTGCAACTAATCTATATCTACTGTCACTTTTCACATTGAACATGTGAACGCTTTCATTTTAAGTTGTGAGTTTAGTGTTTTTGACCCTAAGAAACACTGATGCATTAATCAATAACAATAATCCACAGCTCCTCGCTCTGCTCCAGAGGATTTAAAAAAAGATATATCCCCCTCCGCTCAGACAGCACCCCTCCAAAGCAGTAAACCTAAGGGATACACTGCAACCTTTTACATAACATAAATGTGCATTACAATGAAAAGCAGAAACATTCTGTCCAGAGCAGTAAACAAACTGCAGTGTCAGCATATGCTGCCCGCAGATGCTCACCACTCATCAAAGGGTTGGAGAAAAAAACAGGAGTTCTGTTTTGACATGCAGTGTCTGGCGGAGTCTCTCTGTGTCCAGCAGACATACTTCTCACTGCCGTTCTAAAAGCTGTTTTAAGGCCGGATCGTTTTGCTTCATAGGTTTTTGCAACAGAGGCTGAACTGTATGCTGCTCGAAGTCAAAATACATCTGAGAGGCGTTTGCTACTCATCTGTTTTCACTGTTTTGGTGGCAGGTCTGGTTGCTGTGATGTCATTTCCTCTTTGACAAAGTATTTGCCTGCAGGAAACAGGCTGGTACAATGAAGCTACTGGTTCTCAACCAATGAAGGTGCAGAGGGAGTGGGAGAGGGGCCTGTTGAGCAGGTCTGTAATTTCAGTGTAATTTGACACTGTACAGTCACACCCATCCTCTCCAGTAGGAGATGGGCGGCGTTCAGTTGTTTGAGTAAAACTAAGGATAAACTGGACGGAAGTGAATCAATGTATATACATAATGATCTGTTGACATTATGTATTGTTGGTAGTCACCCTGTAGTAAGCTGTAATGTGTTTTTACTTTTAAAGATGTATCATATGCCTGTATTTCTTCATATTGTGCCTGTTATAACAGAATAACACAGTACCTGTTGCACTGATAGAAATCCTTTAATCCGTTGCTTTACTTTAAATTGTTGGATAAAAGCATTACTAAACTAATCTAAAGTGCCTCTGGAATTATTGTGCTACTATTGCAGAGGTGCACATCTTTAAACATGTTTTAAGATGTGTCACTGTGAATGATGTTTGTGCAGAGTTTGATTCCAGACGGCCGTGTATTTTGACTCATACCCTAAAATCTGAATTGATTTTGATGATTTTTTTTTTATTCAGTACTAATACTTTTAAAATTCTTCTTCGCTTGTTTTCTTCTCTGTCATTTAATTCTAAATCAACATAGTTGTTCAATTCTTTTTTTGTCATTTTTGTAATGGTAATGACATGTTGCGGAGATAACAGCAGAATTGTCTTTTTAAATATCCCAAAAAACCCATTTTGCCTAATTACTTTTGGTCACAAGTGATCTTAACAAAGATAATCTCATGGCTTGCTTTGTAGAAACCAGGAAATCCACTTCAGACTTAACAGACTGCGGATGGGTGGCATGATAATTAGACAGACTCTCTTTAAAGTAAAGGAAGGGATCAGTACCACCGGCAATAAACTTACACAACCTCTGACTTCCCTAAAAAAGCTCAATCAGGTTCCCACACAAAGTCTGTGTCTTGAAATTGCTGTGTTATGGCGTAGTATACACCAGATTTATACACCCTTGTAAGTATTGATTTAGGCTGCTTCTAGTGCTTCATGTAGGCTATAAATATAGTACAATAATGTGTAATAGTAGCTATATCTTTCCACAAACAGATATTCCCAAAAGCAGCAATATCTGTTGTTTCTTGAGCTCCATTGTTTGCACACCAGCAGAGGGCAGCAACAGATGTTTAAACAGCAAATCGATGCTAACCATATTCTTCAGGGAGTTGTTAATCCCTGGCAGCAGGCTACAAACTTGCCATACAATTGACTTTGTGCCTGGTCGGAGAAGGTGCATATAGATTAGAAAGCCATTGGACAAACTCAATGAATGCCCTCTCTGTAGTACTGAATAATGGACGCCCTTGATGCTTTGTTTCCCAAATAAATCTGCTTGAAATGTCCACCCGTTTCCTCAGATCTCTGTCCAAGCAGGCAGATCCAGCCGCTGCCATGACCTCTCCAGTATTTGGACGTGGTCAATGTCTCATGCATACATACTGGGAGGGAAATAATATCAAGGCAAGGTCTTGGTGCAAGTGTCAGCTCACATAAGCACCAAATGTCATCCTTGTTATGAGACTGAGGACAGGAGAGGTTTTTTTTCTTAGGCTGACCATTTCTGTTTATGATCAAAACAAATGTGCTTTTAACTCTTTGTTCCTGAGCTCTGACCTTTCCACTACAGCCACAACAAAGAGAAAAGAGGACATTGCTTACTCTACTACGGACAACCATTGTTTTTTTTCTTTATCAAAATCAGATTTTGTGTTCATGTTCAAACCAATAATTGTATTAGGCTAGACCAACATAAATGTAATTCCTTTCGGATTAAAACTCAAATTCAGTCTGGCTATGTGAGACCAGTCCTAAAGTCGCTCTGACATTCAGGAAAATGTCTGTTATCACAAAAGCGTGCCCCATAAATGGCAGGTTGGTAAAGTGGTTGCTGCAAAGTCAAGTAGTATTCACTGGTCACCAATTTCACAAATGTAACATGGTTAGGTCTGTTATATATCAGTACGCCACAAGGGTTATCAGTGGGTCAGACTGTTGATGAGTTACAGAGTTTGGCTCACATCACCTCCAGCAGGCTCCACATACATCCCTGTTACAGCATCCCAGAATATACCACACTAATGGGATGGATGGGCCGCCTTAAACTAGCCACATGCTAAATATGGTATGCTTTTTATTGATAACTTGACCTAATTGTTCATTGTTAAACATGATTTGTTGTACTCATAAAATGTGTTTATGTGCTTGTGTTTCATATGGTGTTAATAGGCGTTAGCTCAACAATTACGTTTTTGATTATGAAGCCTATGAATTTAGTAAATGGTGGTGTTGTTATAATTAAAAAGTACACAATCTATGTTTACAGTAGATATATAATGTCGTTGCATTCACTTACATTATGCATTGTACTTTCTTTGTAATAAATCAGCAGTGTTTTATGAGCCTATACACAATTTAGCCTCAGTGTTGCAATAAAGTATATGAAATCAAAAATGTCGTCATATATTTTTATGTTGCTGTATTTTCTTCAGGGATATACTGCAGCAAAATACTGTTCATGATTTCACTAAAATATTAGATATTCAGTAGCTTGCTGAACTCACCTAATTTGAGATCACACACAGGCCTTTGTCGGTTTCTTGCATTGTGGCACAGTTAAGCTACAACTGCAGGGATTAAATAGAAGCACATGATGATTCAACCCCGTGATTTCTCACTGAGTCGGCTGATGCACCCAATCATTTCCTCTACTTTCCTTGTCTTTTCTGCTTTCTCCTGACAGCGGGGCCCACTTCTCTGTTCCTCTCTCCCCGGAGCGCCATGGCCTCCCCTCGGCTGGAGACGTTCTGCTGTACGAACCGGGACGCGGTCACAGACTTCGTGGTCTCCTTCCAGCCCGATTTGTTCGCTGCTCTGGGTCTGGCCAGCGCGACCCTCAGTCTCTTGTTTGCCGTTTTACAAATTCTGCCCAAACGCAAAGGATACAGAAGACTCGGGCAGTATCCGCTGCCGAGACCCGCATCCTCCTCCCGGATAGTGTTCATCATCAGTATATGTGACATACTGGGATGCATAGGTAAAGAACAGTCCTGCTTTCACTCAGAAAACTGTTTCACAACGTGGGTTTCTGGATTTAATTACACTCGCAAATATGTTGTTTTTAACCTTTTTGTTGCACTGCATCAGTTTATCTGACATGTGAAACAGAGAATAACATAAAACATAACTTTTAAAAATTGCCCACTCTTGGTCAACTTAAAACTTGATAACAAACTTTGAATACGCAAATCTAAACTCAAAGTGAGTACATGATAGCTTTATTTGAGATGTTTGGTTCTAAAGCAACTTATTACGAAACAAAAGAATGAATCATTATCCTCTCATGTGAGTCATGAATGACTCCTAACCACTGCAAACCATTTTTTCCTGTTGATCTGAATGCAGCATTGTTCTTATAGCAACCAATATCTACATGTTATTAACACTGAAAAACAGTGGTGTAAAGTAACTAAGTAGATTTACTCAATTACAGTACTTAAGTACACTTTTGATATACTTTACTTGAGTATTTCATTTTTTTGCTACTTTGTACTTCAACTCCAGTACAATTCAGAGGTAAATCATGTACTTCTACTCTACACTTATTTAATACCTTTAGTTACTCTGCAGTTATGGATTAATGATGTGAATATAATCAACACTTGCTGCAGCTTTACCTGCTTTGATAACACTTTAATGCATCAATCATTTATAATAAAAACATATAACATATATAATTCTAAAATGGGCCAATCTGCATAATGAGTATACTTTTACTTTTGGTACTTTTGGTACTTTTGGTACTTTTGGTACTTTTGGTACTTTTGGTACTTTTTCACTTTTACTTGAGTAACGTTTTAATTGCAGGACTTTTACTTGTAACAGAGTATTCCTACACTCTGGTGGTACTTCTTATTTTACTTAAGTACACGATCTGAGTACTTTTCCCACCTCTGCTGAAAAAGGCTTTAGAGTATTTTCAATCACCACCCTGCCTGTGCTCCTGGTGAGAGAGGAGGCAGATGAAGTCATGTATTACTGTGTGCTTAGTGCCCGGCGAGATCCATCCACAACTGCGGAATAACAGCTTGAAGCACACCCATGACACCGTTTAAAGAGAAATATACAACAGCATGTAGTCTGCATCACATTAACATTCTGGGAGAGCTCCCTGTTTTTCCATCCACAGTGAAGAGTCCTGTGTAGGAAATGGAAACACCCTTATAAAACACACCTGGAGGTAGTTCATATTTCCATGACATAAATCTGCTGTTAAAAGGACTCCCATGACTGAATGTACTTAATTAACACACTTAATAATACAGAATGAAATGATGCTTTAAATGTTAATCAAATCCAGATCCCTGTTTTGTTTTGTATTATTTCCTCTTCCAGCAGCCTTGTCTGATTCTCTCAACAGGTTACAAATATGAGATCATGTGTTGTTTTCCTCCTCCAGGTATCATTGTGCGGTCATCTGTCTGGCTGGGCCTGCCGAACATCATTGAGCGTATCTCAGTGGCCAACAGCACCGAGGTCTGGCCAGAGGTCTTCTGTGTCGGCAGCGCAGTATGTATGATGCATTTTTACAAATCTTCCCCTTTTTAAACAGTCAAACAGTACAGTTAAGTTAAGTACATTTACCATACAGGTTGTTTAAGTTCAGCTTCATGCCTGACAGATGACAGAAAGGCGCTATAGCGGACACAAACTCATAATTCTGTTTATTCGAAATCATGCGTGATCCTGGGAAATCCGGATTTCACTCATGCTCAGCAAGCATGTAGGCAAGGCTGACTGTAAAATATCTGTTAGCCCACGGCTTTTCAACTGTAAAGTCACACATAACATATTTACCTCAGTTACTCATGCTTCTTATTATGACGAATGATCAACATTATGACCTGTAAAGTAAGGGTCTTCTGTCTCATTTATGCGTTACAGATGTGGATCCAGTTGTTTTTTAGCGCTTCTTTCTGGTGGACCTTTTGTTATGCTGTCGATGTCTTCCTGGTGGTGAAAACTTCTGCAGGAATCAGGTATCTGAGCATCACCTTCCATATTTCATTATCACCTTCACATCTTCTCCTTTAATCACAAGATGAAGCGCAAAGCCTTAAACTGAGCTGAGAATGTGTGAAACATCCTTCTCTCACTTATTCCTCCTTTGTTCTATTCATGTGTTGCTTCTTCTCGCATGACTTACCCTAAACCTAGTTTGCAATTTGTTGTAGAGAGAGCATTTCCTAAAGGTGTACAGATGGATCAGTCATACTGTTTTAACGTTCTTCCTGTGTTTCAATGGGCTAACAATACATTTCAAACCTCAGTCCGTGTTGTACATTTATTTTCTCCATTGAAAAGAAAATGTATCCTCAAGATAAAAGAGCAGCATGTGGACAGTCTCATGACTTGTTTCTCTTCCCATCAGCACCATTATCCTCTACCACATGATTACATGGGGTCTGGCCGTGCTGCTGTGTGTGGAAGGAGTGGCCATGCTCTACTATCCATCCATCTCTGAGTAAGTCCCTTTGTTGTTCCTTAGATGCACGGTCTAGCACCTTCCAGCATTTTGTCACTGTCTTTTGTCTTTCAAGAGCCTGAGGCTATCAGTAAAACTGTGGATGAATAAGTCAGTGTGTATGTCCATAGAAAAAAGATTTTGAAACTGGGTTAAGAACTTATCTCCCAGTGATGTAGTTGTGATTACCAATGCTAACTTTAATGTTCTCTTGCATTGTGTGCAGTTGTGAGCAAGGCCTCCAGCATGCTATCCCTCACTATGTCACCACATACGCACCAATGCTGCTGGTCCTCGTGGCCAATCCTATCTTCTTTAATCGGACCATATCTGCCGGTAATTCCTATACTTTTATGTTATATACTTTCTTACACATGTACATGGGTTTTCAATATCTACTTATTTTGTTCTTCCAATCTAGTGACATCTTTGCTAAAAGGACGACAAGGAATCTACACAGAAAATGAGAGACGGCTGGCCAATGAGATAAAGATACGCTTCTTTAAAATTATGCTGGTGTTCTTCATCTGGTATGTTAACATTGTTTATCAAAGGGATACACTCAAAGAAATAGTCTGACATTTTCAGCAGCACGTTTCTTGCTGAGGTTTAAGGGAGAAGATTGTAACTTATATATTGAATATACAGACAGGAGAGTGGTATTAGGCAGCAGCCAGTTAGCTTAGCACAACGAGCTAGCCTGGCACTCCAAAGCAATACAATCTACCACACAGCACCTCTAAAGCTAAATAAATACCATGGTATACCTCGTTTAATTTGACAATGTGTAAAAACAATGTGATCTTAGTTTGCTGGTTTCCTGGCAACCTTATAATGACAACAAGACTCAAGGAAGTAATTTTGTTTTTACACTTTTTTTCTTATAAGAATATTTTATTATGTTTATTCAAAGGACCATATAATTATGTTTTATATTCTCAACTCTAAACCATGCATTTCTATATTTTATTGCATGTAATGAATGTATGACGTAACAGTGAATCAATATTCCTTAGCTAATCACAATTCACAACACAACCTCTGATGCACCCTGCATTAACTCGTGCATTACCTCACCATGAGTCATGCATTAGTCAAGCATTACTTAGGTTATAACATGTATCACAGATAAGATAATATATAATTGAGCCATCTTGCTGTAGTGTAACACTTGCAATAATGTGACCAATTCATGCAAATCCATGCATTATTGTCGTTATAGGAGGTCATGATAACCATGGTCCACAGCAAAATAAGAGCTGGATATCAGCTGTATATTTACTTAAAGTGGACCTATCATGCTATATTTGAATAATATAGTGTAGGACCATACCTATATAAGGCATATTTATACTTTATTTTTTTCAAAATACCAAACAGATCATGCATTTTAGCCATGCCTCATTTTGCTCAATTTGCACTTTTTTTAGCTCTGTTTTTGCAAGGGCTGATTCTGTGAGAACAGCACCACCTACAGGCCTGGCATATGTACTACAGCGTCTCCAGCGCTTTCGAACGGCAATGGCTGTGGCTGTCTCCTCCTGATTGGTGGAGTTGGCCCAATAGCCGTAGCGCCACTGTCCTGACGTCAGGACAGTGTTCAAATCTGGATCAGTTTTTATCAGATCCGTTGCAGCCCCTTTTTTAGAGATTTGGGTATGGAGGAAAATAGAGAGGGTTGTGTTTTCTGACACTTGGTGAGTTCCCTGGAACACCGGGGACACATATTCATGTATAAAAGACGTACAAGAGTACATTTTGCATGATAGGTCCCCTTTAATGAAAATAATAATGTCATTTAAAGCTGTTGGTTTGAAGAGAGGTTCATTTACAGATTTGTTAAATGCTAATGAGACATATTGATGTTTCAGCTGGGTTCCCAACATCATCAACGAGAGCCTCCTCTTCTACCTGGAGATGCAGACAGACATCAATGACAACGGCTTCAGGAATATCAGAAACGCAGCCCTCATCACATGGTTTATAATGGTAGGTCAAAAAACATGAACACAAAGAATGAAGCATAGTTTTATCAATATCTAAAACCAGAGGTGGGAACTAGTTGAGTACACATACTTCGTTACTGTACTTAAGTACATTTTTCTGGTATCAGTGCTTTACTCCACAACTTTTTACTTTTACTTCTTACATTTTTAACACAAATACCTGTACTTTGTACTTCTTACATTTTCAAAACAGGCTGGTTACTTTAGTTTGAATCTGTTTGCTGTTGTGATCATTATTATTTAGAGTCATTGCGTGCCTATTGATTTTAACACGATCCGTGTATCCATCATTTCCTGGTCTTCTCTAAAGAAGAGGGACCAATGAGAACTGTCATGTTGCCGTTGTTCAGCATCAAAACATTCATTAGCTAACAATGACATTATTGTTCTATTAATATAAAGTGAGGTCAGTTACTCTTTCAAACAGCTGGTAGTTACTTTTTACTTAAGTACATTTCGAAGCCCATACTTCTTTACTTTTACATGAGTAAAGAAGTTTAGCCAGTACTTCTACTTTTACCAGAGTATTTTTAAACACGAGTATCTGTACTTCTACTTGAGTAAAGGATGTGTGTACTTTTGCCATCTCTGTCTAAAACCTTCAACTTTTTGCCTTTGACCTTTTCAGGGTATCCTAAACCCTATGCAAGCGTTCCTCAACACCCTGGCCTTTCACGGCTGGACGGGCTTCGATGTTGACTTCAGACTGCAGCAGAGGAGGAAGCTGGCCTGGGACTCCGCTTCTACTTCAGTGCCGAACACAGCGGCGCACAATCCCACGGTGGGCACCACTCTGCTCTACCAGAGCCATGTCCAGGAAGCCAAGAAGAACATGATGAGCAACGGACAGCACTCTGACGCCATCAGCGTGCTCTCAGAAGGTAATTGGGCTAGTGCCAGTAACAGCTCACCTGTGTATCAGGGCTGGTGACGCTCTAAAGCTTCCTGTGGGCTGCATGCAGAGATGGCAACAGTACACACATCCTTTACTCAAGTAGAAGTACAGATACTCGTGTTTAAAAATACTCTGGTAAAAAGAGAAGTACTGACATGAACTTCTTTTCTCAAGTAAAAGTAAAGAAATATGGGCTTCGAAATGTAAAAAGTACCCATAACTACAAGCTGTTTTAAAGAGTACCTGACCTCACTTTATATTAATAGAACAATAATGTCATTGTTAGCTAATGAATGTTTCCATGCTGAACGGCAAAATGACCAAGTTTTCATTGGTCCCTCTTCTTTAGAGAAGACCAGGAAATTATGGATACACGGATCGTGTTCAAATTAACAGGGACGCAATGACTCTAAATAATAATGATCACGCCACCAAACACAGATTAAAACTAAAGTAACGAGCCTGTTTGGAAAATGTAAGAAGCAGAAAGTACAGGTATTTGTGATCAAAATGTAAGAAGTAAAAGTAAAAAGTTGTCACTACTTCCCACCTCTGGCTGCATGATGTCTGCTGAACTGGTTTCTTATATGAAGCATGTGATTTCTTTTAGGGAATCATTATACTGTGATATTATCTACTGAGAGATGTGTTTATAATGAAGAAAGCTTTTGAATTGTTTTACAATGGTGATTGGTGACATGGTGACATTGACCAGCTTGAACTTGAAGCTCTCTGTGATTAGTTTTTAATAGTCAAGAAAACTCCTTCTGGATGCAGTAATGAGGCATTCAGGGTCATGAACCCCCTGCAGGATTTTCTGTTCTATCCACGCCGACTGAATACAGTAGCATGAAATTGTTACGGGTTTTTTGTTCATAATGATCGGGTATTTTCATAATTCAGCATGTGTTTCACCGTGTCAGGGCGTACTTTTTCACATAATGTGTGCACATCCTGACCTTCTGTTAAGGGTGCTGCAACTGTGGCTCCTTCACATAGAGCTGTATGTGTCATTATTGAAATGCATCTAATGACATGCAGAGAACAATGGCACAGCTGTAGATTATTAGGATAAACATGTGAAATACACTCAGTTGCATGTGTACATGGTAGCCATAACTAGAACTAGTCCAGTTTAATACAACAGTCTTATAATTAATCTTTAGGAATGGGAAGAAATGCCCGTTAAGTGAAACTATGTAAAACTTGATAGTGTAGTTTTTTGTACTGTTCAATTATATTTGTATTGTACTAAGAGACATGTTTACCCTCATTAATATGTATGAAGGGAGCCGCTAATAGTATAAACTTGCAACTAAGATTAAAACCAAGACAGTTGTATTAAATCACTTTAGTTTTAGCTAGGTTTACCAAATAATCGTACTACTGAGTGTATACTGAACATCGATTTGGTGTTTTTTACTGGGACACATTTACTTTTGTTACTTTGAAATTTCTTCTGTGCTGTTTCTATATTACTAAATGTATTTTGGGATGATTTGGTAAAGCATTTTATACAGTATTGTTTGTGCACAATGTAGTACATGTACGAAGTCTATTCAATGTTTTGTGTCAACATTCAGTGTCTCTGAAATTACAAGTCATTAGAAATAAAGTAAAGATTTTTTAAAGGATTTATGTTTTTCATTCATTCATATAGATTTGACTCAGTTTTCCACTCAAATTCAGGTATAGACATGAACATCATTACAGACTGCATTTACAGGATATGTTAACATTCCCAAAATACATTTATTAATAAAAGCACATTTGTGCTGAGGGATGTATAAATCAAAGATCAGCATCTCAATAGATAAGTAAATTGATGAGCTGTGAAGGTGTCTGTGCAGTAACACCCAGTATTCTGCCTTATTTTGTCTCGATAGGTTCAGAGTCTAGTACAGTTGAATTCCACATTTCCAGCGAGCTACGAGAGTATGACGATGTAGACGCTGACGGAGAATCCTTGGAGAACTCTGTGAGGCACTAGCTGAACAACCCGCCTCCCTCCACTACTCCTGTGGGACATGTTTATTTAAGTTACTGTTGTTTTAGGATTTATTCTCTTAGCCTATTTTCTCCCATTGAGATTTCCTCCAGATATTAACTGGTCATGAGATTTCATTAGTTGGTAAAACAGAAAAAGTCTAATTCTTGATTCTAAGCCTTTCATTCCTTCCTAAGCTTTTTTCAATCTGTTTGTACAGTGTAGTACTGTAGCTGAACAGTACAAATACAATATGTCACTGTCTCTTTAGCAGCCAGTCAATGGAACAAACACGACATTTAAATATTACAAGCCAACAGGCTGACCTTTCAAAGTGCCTTCAGAAAATAATTATCCTGGGTGATTTACTACATTAATGTTTGTCAATTATTGTCATTAACCTCTCAAAGCATGACAGAATGTAATAAGCTAACTAGTGTGTTTTTTAAACAATTACTGTATTTACAGTTGTCTATCTTGTATTTTTGCACACATCGATTTTGTACTATATTACATTTCCAAAATATTTGAAAAAATGTTGTTGATGACACTTTTTGTATGTCTTGAGTAGTTGCAGACCAACACAAATACTTCTGTGCGAATTAAAAACGCAATTAAACACACAGGCTCCATGGTTTCTGATATCAAAATAGAGTGATTTATTTGAGACACTGAATGAATTCAACGTTTTGTCTTTGAAACGGGTGACTGCACCCCGGACCAGGGTGAGAGAGATAGAAGCCGTCACAGCACTTATTCCAAACCGGGCTCCTCAGCATGCCAACAACGGCCACCATCCCACAGCTCGATTCTCAGTCTGACACAGACAATAATGGCTCTCAGCAAATGAAAAAGTACAGAAAACAATGAACCACCCATTAACATCCAATTTTGACATTAAAAAAAGAGAAAAATAAAACATTGGCCCTTCAACTTTCAGCTAAATCTGAACATTTGCAGTATTCACCATTACAAAAAGTGCACTTGACATTGCTCTAGCAGACATTGACTGAAAGGGAAAGGGTCCAGGAAAAGGCAAATCAAAGTGGTGGCAGGTTGGTTTGAAGTTACTATATTTTCCATGAGATCCCTGTAAGCAACACTTACTGCACATTGGTGAAGCTCGGCCCACAACACCAGCATTTCAAATCTGACCAGCCAGCGGTATTTGGCGGGACTTAACATAAGCTTTTTTTGTTTCTTAACGTTAGCAGGACTTTTGCTTGACTTCCACCTTCTGGTCAAAATGTGCTCTGATTTTCAGTAGATTGTTCAGAGGGAAGTGCCAAAGAGAAACCATGGCAATGCTAAATGTAGCTGTACTTGTTTCCTCCTTAGGTCTGCATTATACGATTAGCATTTTTCTTATGATGTCCTGTTCCACGTATAACACAAAGTCAGGAGACTGATTACTCTTCTCTCATATTGCTGAGCAGATAATTGCCTGAATGCTGGTAATGATGGCTTTCAGGGATCAATAGTGGAAAGCAAAGCTGCTTAACACATCTGTGTCAACGCTGTTTGTGACTCACCGAAAAACAAAAAAACATGATGCATTGGATATGATTGAAAAAGACTGTATTAAAAGAAGCTGATGACACATGCACTTCATTTAAAAAGAGGTCTTGCCAAGCATTATCAGCAAGGTGTGACAGCTAATGAGCCCCTACAGGATGGCAATAAAGTGTACTGTATATAAACATATATACACAGTATATAAGTGTGTATTAATCTAATTTACATATCTTTACATTCTTTAATTTACATCCAAAAAGGGAGAAAATTCTCTTTGTAAACCACACTTGTCCAGAAAATGACTTTTTCTAATCTCATGTCACTTTAGGAGGTTAGGACTTTTTCTCGGCAGGTTTTCCTTTTGTTGACCCGCACATTCAACTTTGACTTTCAAAAGTCCATCTGTGGGGGAAAAAGCAAGAAGTACTCTTGAAACAAACTATTCTCCACTGAGAAGAAGTAAAGCACACTGTCCACAACACCAGTGCCTCAGTTTGATGTCACTTTGATCATGTCCACAGTTTGTTTGTTTGGACACGAGGTAACATTTGCTCAGAGGAAATCTCAAACCACAACCTTTCTTTCCTAATTTGTTGCCAAACACATGTCGCATTAACACTTTTTCTCTTTATATAAAACTCATCTTTGCGTTTCCACCCTACACCCCGATAACAGCTGGACACGAGGCCCGGAGGGACGGCAGCACGTTCTCATTAGAAACCTGTTAAAACACGGATGCACCCAGGGAGTTGGAATCCATCCTGTCTTCGGGATCTCTTAACCTTCCTCCATTATGTTTCCAATGGGCATATCATAAAAACACACATCAACAAACTTTAAGGTGCGCTGAAGTCAGTTGGTGTCGTTTCCTCAGAGGCTTCTGCAGTCATATGGTTTTACTCCTACGAGGGGCTTCTCTCCACCTCACAGCTCTAACTGAGCACAGAGGGTTTGTTGCTGACGTCAGGAGAAGGCAATTCGCTGCACATTCCAGGATTCATCAACAGAGTCTCAAGACGGCTATTTTCGGAGATCAAGAACACATACCTAGAGGGCAAAGATTAGGTAGCATTAATAACACGTTTGACCATTCCTTTTTTATAACTTTTAGTACTATTAATGTGTGTTTTCAGACAATTTAATTTGCAGGCACCAAACCAAGTTAAACAATACCAAAGTACATTAAGTAAAGAAAAGAAAAACATTTTGAGGATGTGAAAAAAAAGAAAAAAGTCAGATTTCTGAGATTAAAGTCAGAATTCTTTTTTTTTAAATTTTTTCATGTGGCCCTTATCCTCTTCCGTATACATTTAAGAAAAAACAGCTAATAGTAGGGCTGCTCGATTATGGCAAAAATCATAATCTCGATTATTTGGGTCAATAATTGATATCACGATTATTACAAACGATTATCCATTTACTTTGAAAACATCAATTTATTGGAGAAAAAAAATGTGAACAGTATGTTTTTAACAGTTGATTACCCTGAACTTTAAGTATAATTCAACTGAAAAACCAAAAAAAAAAAAAAAGTTATTTGAAAAAAAATAATAATAATAATAATAATAAAGAAATAATCGTTTTATTTCGATTACGTTGTTTTCGTAATCGTTGCGAGCCATAATCGTAATCGCGATTAAAACACGATTAATTGAGCAGCCTTAGCTAATAGTAGTGAATCACATAATCATCGTCCCAGTGGGCGGGGCTTACCGAGCCGTCTGACGCGCTGCCACCAACTTTGTCCCCGGTGCTGTTCCAACACACCTCGAAAATACCTCCAGTCCCCCTGTAGCTGTGCACCAAGGCGCCAGACTGAAACAAGAGGGCAAACGTATTAATGACCGTTCCTTAAAGATGAATCCTCACAATAAATCCCCCCCCCCTCTGCTGTTTGAGACCCTTACCATGGTGTTCCAGATGTGGACACACTTATCGAAGGAGCCGCTGGCCAGGTGCTGGCCGTCGGGGCTGAAGGCCACGCTGTACACGGGCTCCTGGTGCTTGGTGAGCGTGTGAATACAAACCCCCCGCTCCACATCCCATAGTCGCACTGTCGAGTCGAAAGAGGCACTGTGGGCGTGGAAAATGACTGATTTAGAAAACAATATTTGCCAGTCATAAAAATGAAGTTCAAAGGAATTTGTTTCTTTAGTGACTGCACAAGGACTTTAAAATAGCATTCAATATTTTAATAGATTTTTGATGCGGTGAATGAAACCAAAAAGCTCATAAATAAATACAAAAGGGGCAGTTATTTAGTTAGTAAGACGCTACAAATTGTCATCATTTGTGTTTTCGTTAGCATCAGTTTTGTGCTCAGTGATTTCAAAAAGGCCAACAAGTGAAACGGCAACAGAAAACATCTTGGAAACAATTAATAAATGCTCCTTTAAGGGAAAAACTACACACAAAAGATTGTGTGAATAAGACTGAGACACTGTTAAACAAAATGATGATAATATAAGGAGGATTTCAATTAACACATCTTCTTCACCCAGGTATAAATAGACAGGGCTAATCTCCTATGGGAGCCTTTGGCAACACATGAAAGGGGAATCAGAAAGATATTATGGTGGGAGCAAAAGTGAAGTCAATTAAAAATGTATTGCACACGTACTGTTCAACGTTGCCATTTACTTAAGATTATCAGGCTCCTTCCGAGCGGGGGCAACAATGGCAGTTTTATGACAGAGCGGATTACAGGCAGGTATGCGGGGTTGTCAGTAAGGGCTGTAAATTCCTGTGGTATTTGAACTGGAACATTTACACATGCATGCACATCTGGGTCATGGTGTTGAGCTGTCGGCCACTGACAGTCAATAGCACTGGGAACACGGTTTCTTCTGAATGTCAGGCTATGACAAGTGTCCCCTTCCCACACACATGTACACACAGCTTGTTCTGGGCACTAGCGATTCGCATCGGTGCACCGGCATAAACGTTCAAGATGCGAGTGCACCGGTTGAAAGAGTGCACATCGGCTACAGTTTGGGTTGAACTCGCGATGCATCGATTGTAGCGTCTTTGCATCGGTAAAAAAAACGATTCATTCATATAATATCCTCTCATCCTGTCATCACTCAGCAGAGACGATCTTTGATCTTTGCTTCGCCACTACGGAGGCCGAGAGTCTCAGTTATCAACACACATGGAAGTCGAGGAGAAAGAGAAACACAGCGCACCGAAAAATACCTACAAATCAAACGTTTGGCAACACTTCGGATTTTTCAAGAAAGACGGTCAACTTGAAAATCGCTCGCAAATTGTAAACCATGCCGTGCCGCTTTAAAGTACACAAGTAGTACGAGGAACTTAGCGACGCACATAAAGAGGCGACATGGGGTCTGCGGCTGAAAAGAGAAACCTGAAAGTTAGACATATGAGTTCAATCACTCAGTGAGGTGTTATGTCAGAGAGAGTGGTGTTTAGTTTACAACAGCCTGTGACTGCCAATAATAGTTTAAATGTCTTCCTTACAATTGTAAGCAGCTAGAGAGAACCAAATATGTAAAGCACTTTTTAGTTAATTTATGATTTGCTGCATATAATGAATAAAACTAAAATCCAAGTATCATTATTTTGCATCGTGTTGAATCGCATCGCATCGCATAATGTTGAATCAAATCGTATCTAACTGTATCGCAACAGGGGTGAATCATATCGTATCGCATCGCCTGGTGTTTCAAATGTATCGTTAATGTATCGTATCGTTGGCAACGTATCGAGATGCGCATCGCATCGGCCTCAGTGATGGAGATGCACATCCCTACTGGGCACACAAACTTGGACTTTTCTTGAATTATTAGGAACACGATTGCTCTTTACGGTGCTGAACGTGAGCTATGTGTGCCCCACCTGGCGAGCATGATGTTGGAGTTGGGGTTGCTGGTGCCGGGGCCCGTGGGGCTCCACTTGATGGTGTAGATCTCCTTACTGTGAGCCTGGAGGTCGTGGACACAGGCGTCCTGCTTCATACTCCAAATCTGTGTGTGAGGGGAACAGCAAAGTGTGAATGGAATCACCTTTGAGGTTTGTTGCCTTGAAGCTCTAAAGGCTGAGGACTCACCTTTAAGGTCATGTCGTCTGAGCAGGAGGCAAGCAGCATACCTGATGGGTCCCACTTAATGGCATTAACTTCATTCTGTAAAACACAAAAATTGGTTAGCAGCCTGTATCTTATCATGGTGTGAGGTCAGAAGAGCCACGGAGGAAGAGTTGCTCACCGTGTGGCCCTGGAAGGTCTTGAGGGGCCGGTCGCTGCCGAGGCGACACACGTGGATGCACATGTCCGTGCTGCAGGAGGCGAAGGTGGTGTTGTTCTGCCAGTCCACATCCAGGGCGGGGGCTGGGGAGTATTTGGAACAAAGGCTTACTATACAATCACAGAGCGGCAAACATGTTGCATCTTGTTCTGCAATGATCATTTTTTCCAATGTGTTGATACATGGTGAACTTGCTTACCGGAGTGGAAAGGGAACTGCTGCTTTGCTTCTCCTGTGTGTGCGTCCCAAATGATTGTCGTCTGTAAAATGGAATTGAGCGTCACAAACCACAAATGCAACCTTTATGAATGCACCATCAGTAAGAATATCAAAGGTTCATAAAACGTTTACTTGAGAACTACAAGGGCATGAAATATTTACCAACAATTATTAATATGCATATGCTTTTCATGTCAGTGTAGCGCATAAATCTTGCATAAATAATGTTTTTTTGTTCACGTGTATATGGTTACATGCTGCATGTGAAATATCTAATAACGTATGTAAAATACATCTAATCATTTCTGGGCTCTATATGCTGAGTTTATAGTGCACAGAAGATTTACTGATAACACTGCAGTTTGCTCTGTGGTTTATGAATACCAGAAAAATGATATGTTACAGATTTACACGTTGGCTCTTGATCAAACAGTCCATTTCAAGGCTAGGACTGTTAAAGAAAGAATAACACATGAGGATATTATTATTAAGACACAAATCTTGTGGGCCATTACGAAATACCTTATCTACACCAGCGCTGAGAATAGAGTTCCCCTTCTTGTTCCACTTGAGTGCAAATATTGGCCCTTTGTGCTGTCCCAAGGTGCTTGCCAGATTTCCTAATGGATTAGAGCCATATCCATTTCTTTTAGAAATGATCCTTCAAAAAATTGTCACAGAGGTAGCATTATTCTCGATAACAATGGCATAGACCTAATGACCGAGAGGCGACACCGTGCTGTAATGGAGGACATACCATCCTTTGTCCATATCCTGGCAAATCCGTCGTAGGAGCCCGTCGCCAGGAGAGTCCCGTCGCTCTGAGGAATGGAAAGATGTCAGAATTGTTAGTTAACTGTCTTCAGCTGTTCGACACATGGTGAAAGAAAAAGAAGATGGATGATCAGGAACCTACATTCCAGTCCAGTGAGGTTACGTCTTTGTTGCTGGGGACATCCTGGCCACCTTCTCGGATACAGTGGCGCAGCACCAGCTGGGTGGAGTTGGAGTTATTGTTCTCGTTCAGGTTCCAGATCCTGGCCGTGGAATCCCCCGAGCTGAATACCAACGCGGCAGGAGAGGGTCAAAAGATGGTTGAAATACAAGCTGTCAGCGATGGATCTGATGAGGCCGTATATCTCACAGAATAAAAGCCAAGGCATGCACATAATATAATACGACTCATTGAGTAGCATTATGATTGGAATCGGCGCAGACAGGGACTCACCCCGAGGCCAGCAGATCGCTGACGGGGTTCCAGGCACAGATGAACACTTCAGACTCGTGGCCTCGCAGCACTGTGGCGTTACTGGATGGTATCTCCACATTTAGATCCATCTCCATGGCCTCATTGTGGTTATCTGAGATGAGAGAGCACAGACACACACACAGTATGCATCAACACATGCTTGCAAACACACATCGGTCCACACTTGTCAGCAAGCTATAAATAAAATGCTGATAAATGTAGCGCTAATGGATGCTTCAGGAGGTGGAGGGATAGCTTTAAGTAACAGGGAGATATCAAAGGAAATCAATAATGGGTTTCTGCTGGTATATGCCAGTGCTAGTTTTATTTATCTCCGTCTGAGAATACTGACCCACTTGGAGTGTGCAGTTTACACAGTATAATGAGAACACAGTCACAGTGGAGGATGCAGCTTTTCAGGATATTTGAACGCTTTCAGATCATGTAAAAGCCTGAAAGACAGTGACACCTTACTCACACCACACTCTTCCTGTTGCCATCAACACCTTCAGATTAAACTCCTATGGGAAGTGCTGACACAAACTTCTTCTCCTCTTCCTCTTGTCTAGAGCTCCACCTAATCTACACCTCTCTGGTTTCACTCAGAGGAAGCTTAGCAGCTGCTAATTATATCGAAATCTGTGAAAACCACTTGACTGTCTTTCTTTCCAAGTGTAAAGTTTTGCCTTATTTTAGAAATATTACCCGAAGTAAAAAACTGATCGTTTGCTCTGATTAATAATGCAGCTACTTGGATGCTTTCTTATGACAACACTGAGCCAAAAAACAGAGTGCAGGCAGAGGAACTGTTGCCAGCAATGTCTTTGAAAATGTTCCAAATACAGATTTATATCCTGGTGCAGATGAAACAGTGTGTTTTAAACATTAATGTAGTCCGTGCATGTTCACTTCAAATTCAAAAATAAGCATTACTAGAAGTGAAAATTAAAACTAAAGAAATTAAATGTATAGATTATTAATAACAATGTTGCGCAGAAACAAGCACATTTAATAAGTCGTACTTTTACCCATTTTTTCAAGAAGCTTTTTAGATTTTTGGATACATTTTCTTTTACTTATATTGCTAAAGAGCTCATAATGAATCTACTTGTTTATATTTGTTCTTGAGTACCATTTGATCAAATAACTTATTTTGAGTTCCTAATTCAAGGTAACTGGGACACTTCTGTATAAAGGATGCAACATACTCATGTTGTGCGTGCCATTCTCCTCCCCATTGAACGTGTTTTCTCCGTTCTTTGGGGCGTTGTTCTGGTTCCCGGAGGTGGAGGCAGCGATGTCACAGGCGCCCTGCTGCTGGGACAACTTCTCGCGGAAGGCCTGCTGCCGCGTCTGCACCGCGTCTGGCATCACCGCGTCGATGAGCGACAGCGACTCGATTGGCCGACCATCAAACACCGTACCATCCTATTGGGACATTAAGACTTATTAAAACACATCATTAAGCCATGTTGTTTAACAAATGACTTTTATAGAGTCATGATTCCTTATAATAACCGATTATAGAGGTGAACAGTGATAGTATACTGACTTCAGTGTTATATATAGTAGAAGGGTAAATGTTATAATCATTGGCAGTTATATCTAGTTTGTTGTCAGAGGGATCTAAATGTGTCTTTGTATCATTAAGCAAAAAGAAAACCTCTGTGGGAGTTAAGAGACAGCAGGTCCCTGCCCTCACCTCATTGATGCTGATCTCTGCCTCCACGTACTGAAGCCCTTTCTGCAGGATGGAGATGAGGGCTGCAGGGGGCACTAGCGTTCCATTGATGTTGGACTGGCTGATGTGGCTCTCGATGCCAAAGGTGAATGCTGAATGTGAGAAACCTGACAACAAAACACCATTCACATTCATTTATGGGAGAGTGCCAAGCACAAGATGTTCAAAAACACAAAACAAATATTCAAAGAAACGTCTTGTGTGATCCAAAACTAAGTAAACAGATACAACCAACAACAAGTATGACATTTGAGAGGTTTTTAGGGCATGTCTATAGCAACGCTGACCTCTCAGGGATACTAGTTTGTATTCTGTCGGATGCCTTCAGAAGTATTCGATTTTATTCATTGTTCGAAATAATATTGAAGCATGAAGAGATTGTTGCCATCGAAGGAGCAAGGCAATATTCAGTGCACCAACAAGGTGTTCATATTACAGGGGCTGAATGGTCAGTCTATTTACACCCACTATATGCTGAGGAAAAAATATCTTCAAGTTTGATCCTGCATAACAATAAATATAGTAGCCTGGGATTGAGAGCAGGATGAATGTGCTTTCTATACATTGACCAAATACGATGTGTATATAATAATGGGCCATTTATATCCATTTAATGTTCGCATAAAACAGTTCCAGTGTGAGACAAACCTGACTCTTGGAGGTATCTGTAGACCAAGAAGTTCACCTCGTCACTGGTAATACTCATCTTAGCCCAGTGAGAGGGAGGAGCTACGTTGGAAGGCTGGGCTCACTCCTGGAAAAATAGACAGAAAGAAATGGGAGTGGAAATTATATTTAGATACGTGCTCTTGCATATGACATTCCGAAGATAATGCTATCTCTTATCACACTGCAATAAAATGTGATGCAAATTCTGCACACTGCACAAATCTGCAGTGATCCTTGTTTAGTGGTGCGGACATGAGCCAACACCGTCCCCACTGAGTTAGTGCCTGCCTAGTCCTGTACCCTTAATTCATGATTCCTTCCTATTACCATGTCAATGGCTGGGTCACATCTGTCTAGTTCTGAATGTATGAATTTCCAACCTCTCTTCTCTGGCCTAATAGGAGTGTCTTTATCCATTTGGCTTTCCCTGAGAGCAGTATGGTGCTTCCCATTAGTGACCCGGCCAACCATCCAGATAGAAAGAGTTCTGATGAAGCAGTAAGGATATTAAATGCCCGTCTACTTCCCATCTAGTGAATTACAGAAGAGAGCAAGAGGCAAATTATTCATAGCAGCAAGCCTGACCTTCACTTGAGTTATTTTCAACAAATAGTGCTGCCTAACAGAGCTTGTGTTAACATTTCAATTGTCTCAAAACTGAAGGAAGCCAAGGAGACAGAAAGCAATTACATTTTTAATTCCATCTTGTTTTTGTCTTCAGGCTGATGAAAAATGTAAGAATACTGTTGTAGAGCTCATCATTTCCCCAACGGCTCACGCATATGCTTTACAAGAGTAGGTTGAATGAAGCTGGAACCACATTGTTCATACATTCATGCACACAGTGTAAACACAAACAAATGTACAGTAGCCTACAAACGAAGAGAGGTAATTCTCTGTGCGCAGAATACGGTTAGGAAAGATTGTTAACAAAACAAAACAGCAAGCTGAGAATGAGTCACGGCAAGTATACAAATATATAAATACTATAAAACTCTTTCCTGCTCTCTCACTGGGAGATTAGATGGCAGACATTGTGCTGAGAGTACAAAGACACCTAGAGGGCTGGTAGTGTCAGGTATGAAGACTGCACGGCTGTCCAACTTTCATTCCAAACACTTTCCAGGCCCACTCAAGTTCCCTTTGGTAGCATAGCAACAGGAGAGATCGAGAAAAATAGACAGAGAATGGTGTTGTCCCAATTACCAGTAGGCATACAGCCAGAGGGGATGAACATGTTACTCAACATGAATTATTCACTTTCACCTTGGTATATTCTTTCAGATGGAGCCTGCTTTGTTGTACCAACCACAGCGGACATGCTATGGGCTGGAATTATAACAACCCCTGTAACTGCTGCAGCCATGACATGAATATAAACTTTGAATACAAAAAGAGTGTTATGTTTACATGTTTTGTTCTCACTTAAATTACATTTGAAGTCCGGTATTGTTCCATGTTTTCTAGGTAGCCGTCTTCTTCTTCTTCACTCCCTTTGTTGGCGCATGCAGGGCTGTGCATGTCATACATATGAATTCTCATGCTTGTGCAAAAGACAAACAAGGCAGGGGCCAGCTCATAAATATACAAGACTCCACAGGTAAGATTGAGGTAACAAGAGGAGCTGAAAATAATAATCCTGAGACTTCAAAAAAATAGCAGAACAAAAATGTTAATCAAAATAAAACAATACTGGGTTCATATCACTGTTGCAAAGTTGCACTGTTGACGTTCTCTTCAGCACAACAACATTTAGCTTGTCTACAAAAGCCACTGTGCCCCCATTTGACCACAGCTACCGTGTTTATTTCAGCCTACATGTACGACTAGCCACATCAAAGCAAGACGCCGCTGTTTTCAGAGCGGCCACAGCCACATACCAAACAACTGGAAACGTAATTAACAGGCAGCCTGGAGGGGCTCAGGTCCCATTGGTGCGGGGCCGCAGCAATAATCCCTCTATCAGATGGGCCCTTGATGCCACCATCCATTACACAACTCCCTGGGCATCCGAGCCTCCTTTGACCAAACAATGAGGCTTCCGGGAAACCAGACAAAATGCTAACCTCTGCAACGGCTCTGAGGTTTATCCACTGTAGTGATAAGTGGAGTCAGAGCCTGAAGATATGGTGCCTTTGAGAAAAAACATCACACAAGGAAAAAGACTTACTTCAAAGGCTACAAAAACACTGGTAATCCAAGAACATATCCACCATGTCAAAGAATGACACAATATTGATTATCAAATATATAGCCGTTCATCCTTGAATATGGTTATAGTAGTGAGGTGATATTGCGGCTTTTAAAACGAATTCTGTTTCTTACAGCAGAGGTCCAGACACCCAGGTGCAGGAGGATTATCGTTGTGCTGAGTTTTGCCGAATTGCATTCAAGCTTGAGGAAGTTAAGGACTTACAACTGATTTTCGTACCGATACGTATATTGTGTATGCATCAGCTCTTTCTGTTGACATCAAGTATAACTAGATGTTCCGGTTTACTCTTCAACTTCTCTAACTGCAGATGGGAATTATTTAGTTTGTCTGTTTATTGCCAGGGATCCTGTTTCCTAATTCGATCCCATCAGTGTATCAATTAGGGATGTTTTAATTTAACATGGCCATCAAGCTTTTTGACATTGACTATCTTCCCAGCACTACAGCTGTAACAGTCAAATATGTTGATATTGATATTGATTCATACTTAAATTTGGAAAAACGCCCCAAAACATTTAAAAACAACGGGGCCATTGTGCAGTAGGCCCACATCTTGTTTCCCAGACTAGTTTGATTGCTACTAAGTTCTGACTGAATTCGGCCAAGCGCATACAAATACATCTGTTTTGCTGCTTCTGTTATCCCCTTTGTATCCCTCTAAACTTTGTGTACAACAAGATCCTGCTGAAAGAAGTTTCTCCCTTGAAATTCCTTGCACGGTTGTAAAATATCTTTCCTTAAACTAGCAGATTAGACTTGTGACTTGTCAATCACAAAGTACTGACAACAAGAGGACATGAGCAACTGTTCTTGGTGTGACAAAATACTGTTGCAACAGACTCATTTATAAAACCAGAAACAAAGACCACAACTCTTGTGTCTAGTTGTAAATTCTGAAAAAACTATTCCCTGTAGCATCGTTATTTTCACTTAGGTTTCACCACTGCATTGCAGTTGAGTAACATTAGTTTGAAAGCATGTCAAACTTTCCAAATGCATACAGGAGACCAAACCAGAACACAACAGAAAGGACAGAGCAATTGAAACCTGAATAGGTCAATGATGAGAACCCCCGCTGTGGTCAGCTGGATCATTAGGGTAAACTTTAGGATGTTTACGGCAATGTTGGTCAATTACTTTACAATGTAAACAATACCATTGTCTTGCCGTATCCATAGGTGGTGCTTTGTGGCTCTAGTGCTGTTCATTTGACATTACTCCTGTGGCAAACTTTAGAACTGCACTTCAGGAATGCACCACTGTTCTGTTTCAGCACAATGGACTAAGTTAAAACTGCAATTTTTTCTAACCCTGTGTATCAGAATGATAATAAGAATAGTTTGATAAACACCATTTATTTGGTTAACTGTATGAGCCATTTGAAATAAAGCATGACAAGCCCAGAAAGTAAACAAAGCCTGCGTAAGATCAAATATCTGAAAATACTACGTGTGAAAAAAGTCACAAGAGAGAACAGACGTGCAACTAATTAAGACATTTTAAAAACAACATTAACGTATCGCTTGTCATTACTGTACTAGATGGAATAAAGACCAATATTAATTTGTAAAATAGCAATAAATGTATTTTCCATGTGTGTGTAAAATCCAAGGACTACATGACAGCAATTTAAGACATTGGCAAATGTGTCTTAGATATCATAAAGATTTTTTTTAAGGAAGTAGTGTCGAAGGTAATGAAATGAATATGCACTCATTTTGTTGATGTGCAGTTGTGATGATAGATGTGGATGTTCAGCTAGAAGAGAGATCATGTTGAGTACATACATAAATGGTAAATGGGTTGATTGATAAACCCTTTATTTGTTTAGATCTCAGCATTCCTGGTTACACAAAATATGCCACTGCAAATAACTCCTTGAACAACCTTTTAAAATCTGTAACATCGTGTGAAATTATCCATCCATCGCTAAAAACAAAAAAATGCTTTCTGAACATAAACATTTGAATACACAAATACTGGAGCAATGAGCTACACAAGCCGTCTGCTTCACATGCAGGTTTTAACACAGAATGATGTTGAAAAGCAGCATACCATGGACCCCATTTTCTCCTGAACAGTCACCTCCTGACAGATGTGCAAACAAGACCTGGAAACAGCAGCCATTTTCTCTTGAACTGCTCTGCTGAGTAAAACCCGCCTTTGAAGCTTCTGGTTGGGCTGCAGTCTTGAGGGGGGGGGGGAGGGGAGTGAGGGAGATATAATGGGGGAGGGGAATCAGAGTGGGGGGATGGTGGAATGAGAGTGGGGTGATAAATAATGATTCCCGCACAGGTAATCACAACAACCATTTGTGCATTATTCTTTGCCTCTCTCAATGAGTCACTTAGCGACAGCCAATGTAGGTCGGCCAATGGTGGGGGAGGGGAGCCCTTGGTCTCCAGGGGAAACACTTCTCCCACGCCATGAGAGACAACAGTCTGCAGGTTTTCATTCAACCCAAAGAATCTATCCACCGATTAGCACTCCTTTAAGTAAAGAAGGAGATGTCATTTGTGAATTTACCTGCTGAGGTGATTGGTCGACATTAAAACTGTTGGCTCTCCATGCACACACACACGCGTAGGGCTTGGCACCCTTGGAACCAGTCGGCCTAATCAACTGGGTCTTTCAGCAGTTAACAATGAAAAAGGTCATCAGGGTTATAGCCACTGATACTGCAAACACACCCCCAATGCCATGATCCTCACACAAATAAGACATCTTTGAAATACACCTATAAAGATCTGCAGAAATGTGGGTGTTATGTGTGTATTCTTCTCTTTTATTGCACATTACAGGCACTACCATCAAGTGTTCTCCCTGGGGAATGGGGGATGGTGACAGACGGCAAAGATCATTGAAAGAATTCATCATAATGGTTTCTAATCTGGAGCGTCAGGACCTACGATCCACCCTCAGTGCCGGAGCCATTAGCATCAAATAAAAATGACAACTCCCATTTGCCCATTGGTGTCATTTATTATTATCTGTAGAAACAAAGGAAATCAGCAGTCATGCATTGTTCAAAGAAGAGAACTGCTTGGGTTCATTCCTATTGATCTGGGCAATACACCCACAAAAGGAAACCTGTAATGATTACATGTATGAAAAGGTAAAAGGGGGTGAAGATTATTTAAGTTAAAATTAGAATTCCAACCCGTCTTCCTGAACAGTATTTTATCCTGTAACTGTACCTGTAGCAGAATAGCCAAACCATGCAAATCCTTGCAATTACCTGTTTAACTAAGAGATATTTATGTTCATAATACCAAGTAGTAGTGGCCTTGCTAAAAGCATTACACCACTCACAAACCATTATTGGATTTCTTTGTCCTTTTCAGAACTTGATGCCTACATTATCCACAATGCAACATAACCGGATGTTGCAAGATTGGTTATAATATTTGGGTGTGTTAGAATCTTATACAGCCTCCAGCCTCAAGCAGAGATGTGGAGCATGCTTCAGAGGTTTCATATTTACATTTCTTTCTAAATCCACATCTACATTTTCAAACCAATGTGGCAACAAAAGGATTTAAAATGTTTCCTAGCTTATTAATACATTTTCCTTTAACATAATCTCCTATCGTTCAGTCTTTAATATGTAAATCTTGGTGAAAAAAGATATAGCACTGCAACATGTAAAGCCAGCTTTTACAGCAATCTGTTTTTCGCAGAACATTGAAAACAATTAGATTTTCTGGTTTCTGAAAATAACCCGGTTTCATATGTGCATGTAAGCACACAGGGAACCGGGCGCTGCAGGGCATGCATGTGTATATGGCTGTGTGGGGGCGGGCGGTGAGTAAATATGTTGTGCGGAGGAGATCGTGGGACACACAAAGCTCTTTTGATGCTCACTGCAGCACACATACAGAATCTCCTTTACTGATACTCTTTCAAAGAATAACGTAGAATACCAGGCTTCATAGACTTTCTACATATCATTTGTTACTTCATACTTACATAATAAATAGCAACCATATACTATACCCTGGTTATATATAACTGTAAGTGAAGATAACAATTAGTAAAGGAAGGATTGTTGTTGCACTTTTATAACCTGAAAAGGACACTAAAGAAGAACTAAACACAATACCTTTTGTGTAGCTTAAACAAATGCAATACTATTCAAAAATGACTAGTTTGTAGAATGAGGTGTCTTCAAATCTATGCCAGTGTCTGCTTTGGACTTTTATTTTGTAAAAGCTCCGTCTAAAATAAAGATCAAACGATTTGCACGTTATCAAAATAACAAACTCTATAACATAGACAACATTTTGCAGTCTGGACTTATTGTTCATGCCACCTTTGTCTGGACCGCTGACTGGAACTGAAAGTATTCTTTAAGGGACAAACACTTCGTCTTCCACAAAGCACTTAGAAAAAAACCAAGAAGTTTAGCCTACATTTATTCAGTAATAACAAGCAGTGCCCTTGAGTTTGTAATAGTCAACACAGAGGCCTCAGCCAGGCAATTTTTTTTTCGAGCAATAGAGAGACGACAGTGTGGGCAATACAAGTGTTGCTATGGTGACGAGAATATCTTGCTTCTCTGTCAACAGCTGCCCATGCCACCCTAAATACCACCCCCCCCCCCCCCCCCCCCCCCCACACTCTCCTTGAGCTTTCCCTCCATCTGACATCAGGGTCAAACAAACAAGAAAGACAACCAAAACACTGATCTCCATTCTAAGCTACCCCCGCAATGTTTCCCTACCTAGACTTTACACACACATGGCACTGATACTACACACATCCCTTTGTAGTGTGTGTGTGTGTGTGTGTGTGTGTGTGTGTGTGCATCCTCTGTGTGTCTATCCTGCTTAGCCATTGACTGTGAATGAGGAATATATGTTTTTATATCCTTGTAAGTAAAGGAACTTAAGATTGCACACAACTCTGGTGAGACTGTTACTTTAGAAAATGTATACAATTGTGTTTAGCTATACGAGTATTTGTTATGATAATACACAAAGCTATTGATATCATGAAATACCAATAGCAGATGCTTTTTAAATAAAGTACATATTTCACAAAGACACTGGGCCAGAAAAAACGGTCTTGCTGGGAGGCAATAAATACACCATTAAGCTTCTGCAATAAAAACGGACTTTGTAATATTTCACAGGGAACCGGTAAAGATTACCTATAGAAATATAGATATGATTTAAAGGAATAAGGTGCATGTAGAACATTTTCCCAAAGATTATGCCAGGCATTTGTTACAGGTAGGCTATTGAAAGATCCGGACTGAGGGGTTGAGTTTCACACTACAAGGAGTAGGAAGTTACACACCATGCAGCACTGCAGCAGCAAACACAAAACTTTCACTGACATCTTACGGGTGGTCGTTTCGTGTCGTTTCAGGAGAATTGCGTTCAAATCTGTGTTTCAGTTTCGTGCAACAACAAACCTACCAAATACATTTGTATTGCATGTATATTTTTTATTTGTAAAAATGTCAGTTAAAGCTTAAAAGAATAAAGATATTTTTGTTATCTAAACGTTTGACCTCTTTCTTTTACAATTTTGGAATCGAAACGGGGAATCGATAAGAACCGGAATCGATAAGCAGAACCGGAATCGATACATTTCAAACGATACCCATCCCTATCTGGCGTTCAATTTCAATTTGTTTTAACTGTATCACTAATTGTAATACTTATTAAGTTGACATGCAGCAAAACAACTTGGGAGCTAGTAAGACCAGAAACACGCATCTGTGAAAGAGAGATGGCCACAAGAGATGCTGAATCCTTGATATTTGCACTCAATGTTGCCGATAGTCATTTTCCCACGTAGTACAAGCTGCAACATTTAGTTTATTTGAAATATCTCCCACCACTTATTTGTCATACAACGGTGCTATGTTGGAAAGTACAGCCCATTCATCTTTTATCCATAGACAATGGAGTAGGAGAACCTTCTTGGCTTGTATGGGCATGAATCATCAGAACTAAATGATACAAATTCCTGTAACAGTTATATTTCTCAGACAGTGTTCTGCTTGTAAGGATACACTTCTCTTTTCTTACTTACTTTATTGTTACACCGTCTACAAAAGATAAGCTTACATTGCTGAATCAGTAAGGGGGTGAACACACACAAATCTTGGCTCAAGTAAAGACGTTTTTTCACTCTGGCATGCAATTGCTTGCACAACTTCCGTAACACTCATCCAGCTGCGTGATCAAACCCTTTCCTCATGAAAAACTGGTTAAAAATGAGAATGATATACACATAAATCATAACCTTTCAAACATTGCTTGTTGTCAATATTTAGAAATCACATTAGGAGAGATGCTGAAAAGTGAATGTGATGTACCTCTAAAATTAGGCTAGTCTTTAAAGAAGAAAAATGAATCATAAGCTATGATGGGTTCAAACAAAATAAAAATAGAGACGGATTACAAATCAACCGCAAACAGCAGAACATTTAAACACCCTTAAATACATCTGGCTTCCTCATACTTGTTTTAATTGTAATACACACAAAGACAGTCAAAACACAATGGACACAAGTTCACACGACTATCTGAGCCGCCCTAAATCCAAAGTAAGTCCAAATGAATAACTATAGCCTTGAACTAGCAGAACTTGTAGGGGCGTTATTTCAGAGTAACCACTAGAGTGCCACTTGGCTGGTCGCCCATGCACACTGCAAGACTCTTTTGGAGGGAGAGAAAGGCTCAACTCCCCCCATGGCCAATCATAAATAAATAGTGCTACAGTACAGAAATATTTGGACAGCCCGATACAGAGCTTTGCAGCACCACAAGGCCGACATGGCTTTCTCAGGGACAAGGACGTCCTTGCCATACTTATGAGCAGAGGATACATTTCTGTTTTGAACAGTCCAACACAAATGTATTCTGGCTTTGCAGGCGTCCCTTCTGTGGCCTCAGTGTAAAAAGCCCATTGTAATAATAACATTGAAAAGAATGATGTGCCAATGGGTAAATGAATTATGATTCTTCACATAAGGAAGGCAATCCTCTTTTGTCAGACCATACAGCATTGAAACCAAAGACAAAGACAATCATCTCAAATCCTGTCCCTGAACAGGAGGCAGACAGACAATAACCTGTGGGCCAGCAGCATTATCAATGTATGTCCACAGTCGCTCAGTGCAAAGGTAACTGTGTCTATCTTCTGAAAAACCTAATTAAAAAGAGAAAGTCAATAGAAGCCATTGAGAACAAAATGTTAACTAGGAATGATTTAGAGTCTGGGAAGCATTTAAAAAACATAAAGCTACCCACTCTGTAAAAATCAGACATCTCCATAAGATATCAATAAGAGGTAATGAATGACTTTAGACGATGACATATTGAATAATAAATTAAAAGGTAAGATAAGTGGTGCGAAACATGCAATTAGGACATAATAAAACTCCTATTGTTCTTTAAATAGGTGGCACTAAACCTGTAACGACTGCAATTAGGGTCGACTGCGAGTGCTGGACTTTGGTGACACAACTGGTTCACAATTGAAATAAAAGAAAATATAAACAAAATCACATAAAATCCACAAATGTGTGTTTAACCCCAGCTTTTGCTAAATTAGTGAAAGCCATAATAAGTAAGACAGACGTTGCAGTATCTTCATGATAGGACAGTCACTGTTTATCAAAAATGTTGGATATATTTAACCAAACTCTAACAACACATTGTGACTGTGCAACAGGACAGTCCCAGTACTCCAGGGGGGGCTCTGAGCTAAAGCATGCCTTGATGCCTCAGTAACTATGCTATTTCTTTGACAAGGCAAAATGTAGAAAATAGTATTGACCCCAAATAGTCTAAAAAGAAATGCATAGGCGGGTTAGATTGATAGATAGATATAAAAAAGATTGAATTTAAGTTAGGCTGTTTGTGATTTGGATCGGCCTCACAGTAACAAGAGTAACAAGACACCTAAACTGAAGTCATCTGTTAGGTTATGATGTCAACAAAGAAAAAACATCATAATCATTTTCAAAACAAAATGTGGGAAGAGGTTAAGTGGGTTGAGTTAAGATTTATTATAACAATTTATCTTTCAATATAGCCTTTTTTTTTTTTAAAGAATCAGCCCTATTGCATAGTTACAAATGCAAATCCAATGATAGCATTAGTTGAGACATCTTTCTGGTTAGGAAATTAGTGAAGATTAGAAAGTGTCATACAGCTTATGAAAAAAAAAACGGTGGCAGCCATATAGTCAGATGTAGTCACAGTGTGTCTCATTGCAGAGGTTCACATCAATGCAATTTCTTTGTTAAAATGCCTTCTTCTGACATCAGTTAGTGTGAACATACACCAGCCACTAGGTCAATGAAAATGGGGGCATCACTAAGGCATCAATTATTTGGGCCATTAAAGTAGAAGAAGGTTCAAACAGCAGTGTGCTTTAGCAGTTATGTTCATCTGAATCCATCTCCTGTATTGCTTTAATGGAGATACAAACACTTTGATTCTTAGAAGCTAGATAAGACATGTGTCTGTACATGGTGTATCCCATAATTCAAAGAACTAAGAACAACTATTTGGAAAATATAAGACTTTATAGGTCACAAGACTTTTTTTATTAAGTGTTTGGTGAAAATGTTAATATAAAAACATCACAAGCCTCTCATTTAACTAGGTTTATTTGTGATACATTGGTGCCTCTGTTGTGCTTTAAAGGTTACAAAGAGTCAGGAAACAGCTTCACATTGTAGTAATAGAGTATTATGAACTGGCACTGTCTAGTTAGTACAGTCGGATGTATTCACCCCACTTGTGCATGCACTTCCTAAGTCTGAATGGCAATGTAAATATGTATGTATGTAAACATATTAAGCTTGAACAAAAAGACTTAAACTGCACTGGTGCAACTTAATGTGGTGTAGGTTTTCTATTGTGCTATTTGGGGAAATTGGACATATCTTAATAATTGACCAAAATGTGACCACATTCAACCTCTAAAACTTATTGTGTTTTGAAGAGCAGTCCACAGCTTCTCTGCCTTGAATGCTTTAACAAGAGTGTTAAAAACAGTCTCAGAAAGTAGGATGTTTGGACAACCGAAAGGGAGAAAATCAAAAGACACAAGCAGAATTTCAACACACGTGTGGAGTCAAAGGGTGACTGAGCTGTGTGCCGGTAACCTCATAATCAACGCCATAATCGCCAATTTGTGAATGCCATTATCCTCTTCGCGTACACACAAACACAGAAGCAGGCTGAATGCAGGGCAGCCCAAAGCATGCCTCTTTAACTGGCTTACCTTTTATTGTGAGAGTGAACTCGTGGTGTCCGCCGCAACCTCTTCCTCTTCCACAAGGAGAACCTCCAACTTCAGCAAGCTAGCAACGACTTTCCTCCCATTTTGCTTATCGTCATATTTCAAGTTCCGACCGCCGCTGTATATGTGACTCACTCTCGACTCATTTGGCGAGCTAACAAAGCTGTAATCGCTCAGACACACTCTTAAGTGGCGGTAAAGTTGGAATAAACCCGAGTTTCTGTGGCTGAGGCTGCAGGCTAGTTACTCTGAGGAGTTTCACCATTCACTGAGAGCTCAGACGTAGACACCGCAGCAGCAGCAGCAGGCGCTGAGCGGGAGAGAGACGTAGACACAGAGCAGAGAGAGAGAGAGAGAGGGGTGGTGGGGGGTGAAGGCTAACTGAACTTAAACCTGAAAATTGAAAGCACAAGGTTATTAATTGATTTACTTGTAGTTTATATCGTGTTTATCTGCCAACTGTTGTCTAAATGACGTGCTAAAATGTCAGTTTATAAACATATACCAGCTTACATTTCAATGAACTGCATGCTTTCAATGGCTGTGTGCTGTTACCACATAGCTACTGTATAGATTAAATGTACCTAAAATGGCGCATTTTTGGGCTAAAAACCTACATGTGGTTGCCCCACCTATATCATTAAAATAGCACACTCTCGAAAAACCGCAATAAAATGACTTATTACTTTAATATGTTGGGTGTTTTTGATAAACTGAGTCTCAAAGGGTACAGTCTACTGTGTTGCCTATCTGGCCTAGTCTGACTCTGAGCCACTTCCCCTCCCCCAACACTTCACTATTTTTCGCCTGCCCGGTCACCTAGCGGTTGATTAATTCTCCTTTCGCCTTGCTCAGTCATTCAGATTTGGAAAGTAAATAACAAGTTGACATCATTACGGCTCTACACTGGTGTGACACATTCCTTTGGTTACCGTACAAACGGCAGTATTTGCGCACTTAATATTCCATTCTTAAACCATAACTGCTTCAGCTTCAACTGAAATGTATATTACTGCATGTTGTTAGTTGCATAGCCTACTACACGTTTCACGCGAGTATTGGTTGTTGTTTCCAAACAAGACAGTTGGTAGGAACATTAGCCTGCCCTACACTGTAGCCATTTTGGTTGTAAACAGAGCCAAATCTAGGGTGCCTAATTTAACTCCCTCTTGGTTGACAAATCCCCCATTTGTCAACCAAGAGGGAGTTACCATTCTTAATTAAAAAAAATGTACGTGTCATGTCCATTGGAAAGCCTGGTCGTAATTTAGAAGCAGAATATTTTGATTACTCTCAGGCCGTAAACAAACAAATTATTTGTATTGAACGTTTGAAAGTTACAGTACAACTTATATGGAGCTTCTATATCAGATACTTTATCTTTTTAAGAGCGATGTAGGTTCAGTCTGTTGGACTGAAGGACAGTATTTCTAAAAATCAGGCAAAAGCCCTGATTATAAACTAAAAAGTCCCCATATGTAATCAAAGACTGTGGGAAAATTGACCTACAGCAAAATCCCAGCAAATATTTTAGAAGCTTAAGATCACTAACTCATTTTGTATTTATTGAGGAAGATGATCAGCTACAGAGAAATATCAATGTGGTGCTCCGCTGAGTATGTGGATACTCAACAAGATACCGCATGGGGGATTCATTTCAAATAAACAATGCCTATGTTCATTGTGAAACATATCACCCTGTTCAACCATGTCGTTCAGTGATCTATTTCAAAATCTTTTGGGATAACAACATGGGTCTAATGGACAGAGGAATTAAATCATGATTTGGCTTTCCATTGATAACAGTATAGCAACATTATGGCTAAATGTTGGTGTTTTCATGCATGGCATTTGATAACAATGAAACAAATATTGAATACCACCAACCCTCTTGATTTCCTGCATAACATATAAAATGTTTTCTTTAAGATCTTGAATATCAGTGCACCTCATGGCTTTGTCCATTGCCGGGCATTGTTGTCCTCTTTTCTTTCATACACATTTTTCTCTGGACCATAATCCTCACAGGACCCAGCCATAGTGGTATATTACATTCTGAATGAGACAATGTAACAAACACACAGTTCAAAGAGGAAGAGGAAATGTATATGTCAGTCAGTCTCTGATGTGCATATTTTGTACGACCATATGCTACACAGAGGATTCTGTCAGAGCTGTTCTCTAGAGCAATCTATATTTGATGAGAGCAGATAAATGGATATATGAGCTCATCCCTGCAGCCTGCCAAATAACAGTTACAGAGCGCTTTATTCATAGTTATATAGATTTCAGGGAGGAAGTGAGGAATCTCATTTCAAGAAAAGGCCAAATGAAAACGTTTCTCCATTCATATCTGGCCTTATTCAAGATATGACCTGTCTGCATTTTACAGAATCCTTTGTGTTGCTCCATGCTTCTCACTGTAAGATTCATCCCCTTACTTTCTTTGTCTAATGATAATGATTACAAAAAATGCAATTATCAATATATTATGTGTAGTGCATACTAAAGTTCTATTAGATGATTTATGTAACACACTTATTAAGAAGTGTAATTCTGAAAAGCCCTGCAAAACGTTCTCCACATTATGCTTCAATGTTGCTGTGATGCAGTACAGTGTATGAGTTGCCGTTAACCTGGTTGAACTGGCAGATACTGATGCACACAAGGGCTATACTGCATGGTGTGTTGAATAACAATTTAGTTCAGATGTCAATTCAAAGTTATAACTTTAAGTTAAACTCCTTACGCTGAGGTGTTGTTACATGAAATGTTCTTAACAAGACAAACTACATATCAGTTCAATCACCTCTGAGCTTCTCAACTAACAAATAGAAATGTTACGCTTGCTTAAAATGGTCTTCGCCTTTTGGCAAGTTTATTGGAATGTATGGTGGTTCCATTAATCAGTCATCTGTAGGTGGTATTTCTTGTTCAATTGGATTCAAGGATATACCCAAAAAGTGATCCAGTTCTCTAAATCTGTAATAATTTTTTGTAGTACTCAATTCAGCCCAGCATGCTGTGGAAACTAGGCATTTTGAAACAATATTGAGTTTGAGTAAGGAAAAATTAAGAGTGAAAAGGAAAGCGTGTTTTATTGTTCAGCTTTATAACAAAGACTATTAAAGTATTAATCCCCATTAAACCCTGCTGCAAACTGCCGGAGGTTACAGTCTGCCGGACAACTTCATCTGCAAATAGTAGTCTTCTGTACTGGTTTCCCCTCAATTAATAATGCCCCCTTAATTTATAACCACATATTGCAGCTTAATTGGCTGTCCTTCTCCAGAATTGAACCCTTGGAGCTGTCTCAAAAACAGTACTAATGTCATGCTTATATTAAAGTTATACAGATATTTGAGCCAGCACTAATAAAAATAGAGACCAAGCCTATATTTGGTTCACTTGTTTTTCTTTCTCTTACATCAGCCTTGTGCCATTATAAAAACCACTGGAGCTGCATTTGTCAAGCAAGCTTTAGAACTGTGGATCTCGCTTGCTTGCTCTTTATTGCATGAATGCTCTAAAACCCAAATCAGTAATCCCCTCACATTGCCTTTTGCCCCTTTCTGCGCTTCTATTATATGCTCTATGGTAGGCGCGCTTCCTGCCATAGAGCTGGGGCTGACCTCCTAACAAAGAACAGGTTCAATCTGCCTCCCCTCCCCCAACTCAGGAAGCTGATGAGGGTCACATGACCTTTCTAGACAGCACTGAGGAGCAATGGTAATGTGTACGGGTGGGGGAAGGGTGCTGCAAGTCACACGACTCTTGTTGTGTCGTTATTAGGCTGAGGAAATGCGTGGAAAGCTCAGTTTGTAGCAGGGGAATATGCAGTTGGGTATCTATTCCTCTTTGTGCTCTGGTGTCCATTGACATATTGGATTTAGCTCCCTAAGCTCGGCTGCTTTATTTACACTGTAAAGAGAATGGGAGCACGGGGGCCTGGCTGTCAGAGCCAGTCTGGAGGAAAAGGATTCAATATGTGTGTGTGTGTGTGTGTGTGTGTGTGCGTGTGTGCGCGTGTGTGTGTGTGTGTGTGGGTGTGTGTGGGTGTGGGTGTGTATGTGTGCAGTTCACTATGAGCTTGTGGCAAAATGGAGGGAAAAAGAGAGCCTTTTGTGTACTGTACAACACCACCCCCAGTGTCTTCCTCCCCTCCCCCACTGCAACCATCCACACAGCCTGATATGCAGGAGGCTTCCTGTAGTAGCCTACACTGTTATGTCATAGTCTACAGACCTATTTTACAGACAAAGCATAGCAAAATGAAAGAGAAAGACATCTGTATTTACAGGTGTAATTGCTTTAGTTTCACATGAACATAGACAGTTGAGCTTTAATTTTCTATGCAGGCGATGACAAATGCCACAAACATGCTGTTTATATATAACACTATATTTAAGATGTTTTTTTCAAAGAAAATCTAGGTGTTTAAACAGACGTGTCACTTTAGGAAGCCACATTCCTCCCCCGTCATAATCAAATTCCTTTGACAGAACAGGGGGAGGGAGAAAAGGCGGGAAAAGCAGACAGATGTCATAGATTCAAGGGTTGAGGACAAAGGTCAAGGGTTGGTGACCTGGGCATCCAACAGACTCGCCTTCTCTTTCCTCCCCCTCCGGCACAAAGACAGTCAATTGACTTTACAAAGCTTTTGTTCTTACAGTTACATTTAAATCTTTAAGTGACACAGTTTCAAAATGTTCACTCAAGATGTAGATTTTCTTAGAAGCTACCAGTTTATCCCACATAAACACTTTACATGAAAATCCTTATGGATGAACATTTCTATAATACATCTACATAATGGTACAGCCATAGTAAGCCTACATATTTTTTTAGGAAATGTTCTTCTTAATATCTTTGTTGAAAGTTAGGTGCAAAGATTGACAGTATTCTTCCATACCAGGTTTATCAATTCTTTCATCTTATTCAGCAATAAAGCCTATTTTTATCGAACTGTCAAACCAATCCTTATAAAGTTTTTATATGTATTCATGTGTTAGTCAGAAGAGCCCGACCAATCATTTGTGTCAGTTAAATAATTGAATATAAATTGCAGACATAGCAGTTAGGCCTTTACATTATGTAATTTTGTCTTAACCAGTGTGTTTAAAACAATAATGGTTAATACTGATGGAGAAGTTGAATGGAGATCTATGCAGCACAAATGCCACAGATGGGTTTCCATGGAGACCATTGTATCAATCTTGTGATATTCCTGCTATTTATCACAATGTATTCATTTTGTGATTTAATTACATGGCATATGGGGGAGTTGTGCAATAAATTGTTCATACCCAAAATAATTTCAGCTAACATAATCTCCTCTCCCTGTTTTAGTGATAAAAAACACCTTTCACTTTTGTTTGCTTTTTCTATTGAACCAAAATAACCCAGAACAACAGACATATTTTCATGCCTTAAGCAAATAAACGTTATCCCTTAACATGACATTACATTCCAACTTTTTCCTTTTAGTTATTTTTCTTATTTCTTGGAAGTTAATGTTGAGTTACCTCATAATAGATCTAAAGAAACCAGACTGGTGAGCTCTTGTGGAAAATAAAGGGCGGGGTTATTGTTCAGTTTACAACCCGAGGGTGTTATAAAACATTCCTGCTGTAGGATTTCTAGCCAGGAGAGTCACAGGAGCAGTGATCTCCCAGTGACACTGTATTGTTAGCTTAGAGGCGGCATGGGGGATGGGCATGTCTGCGGTGCTGTGGTTCACTGATTTCAGCCTCATGCTTCATTGCTTTGTCATAGCAACATAATGCTGTGTAATGGGCCTCTGCACAGCTAGACACCCATTACTACATTGTGACATGTCACTATACATAATCACCCCCCTGACCTCCAGGTTCAACAGATGACATTTCAACAAGCCTGTCATGGTTCTCGTTGTTCCCTCCAAATATGAGTGATGATGAAAACGAGACGCATGGAGCTTTACATGTGGCTGAGAATGATAGGCTTGTATAACAGACAGGAAGGAACAAACTGTGTTATCACACATCCTGATAAAGCCATTCATGATGTCATCTAATCTGTAAAATAAAAAATTATTCAGAGAGCATAACCATCTGGTAACGTTTCCCTATACCAAATGAGTTTATCAAACATGAATAAATCAAACCTCACTATGTAAGAGTTGTGTGTATGTTGTGTTAATCCGTCTGAAAGTGTATTTGAAAGCATGTGTTTTTATGACAGACACAGAAAAAGAGAGATTACATTGAGTTTCAAAATGTGTTCTTGTTTTCATCATTTCTGATAATTGTTTGCCTCAGACGAGAGAGCAAAATCCCCCTGATAAATTCCCCATTGGTGGGTATTAATGCTGGATCATCTCCTGGAAAAGTATTGTGAGAAAGAGAGAGGGATATGTGTCAAAGCACATGTCTGGACCTGAAATTTGTCTGTGGACACATTGCCATCTAGTGGTACAAAATGGTACACTCCCTGTTAAAAAGCATTGAGTTCATCTACATTTGTATAACATGTTTTTTGCCCTTATGCCGAGAACATGACTTGAAATCAGTGCTCCATGACTCCCTCCTCATGTCTCCTCTTTGTCTATTCATAAAAAATAAACACCAGCACACTTCGTAAAAGGCGCACTTATGATCATTCAGCCTGCTAACAACCACCAAGGGACACCCTGCTGTCAGTCAACCATCACTGTCTAAACTGAAACCAAAATGTAACTGAGTGGGTGGTTTATATGTGAATAACAGCTTGTACTGGACTATCATCCTCCACCATTGCACAACGCAGCATTGTTTTGGGTCATGGTAAAACAAGGAACATATTTCATGCAGGCATCTATTTAGAAGTCCTCCATGTGAAGTAGGTTTTTCCAACCTCATATACAAGATAAATATTTTCACAGGGATAGTTAAAAATTCCCGTGAACACACCAGGAGTGATTACACTTGAAAATATGAATAGACAAAAGAGTGGCTGTATAGCAGAAGTGCTTTTTATCAGTGAGACAGCCTATTTAGAGATATTTTCCAACAGCTATGTTTTATTAGTTTCAAGAAACAAGCATCCACTCAGGGTTCACCTGAAAGGATAGCTGTGCACAGAGTCACAGGATTAAAGGCGTTACTCAAGATAATAAAAGCAACATCAATTAATTGACCAATGAAAATGTATAGATTCTTACCCAAATGATGAAGCACACTGTAAATCAATATATACCCCCTCTCCTCTGCAAGATATGCTTACAACTAATGTACCTGCTTATATATCAATACTACATAAATGTCTGATGGTGAAATGGAATAATACATTCAAATGACCAATATTTGGGATAGACTGCTAGTGAAACCGTGTCTCGCTGTAACACGTTTAATGACTCAATAAATGGAACAAAAGAGAATCAATAATCAAAATGCATTTCGAAATATATTTTTATTGTGTGTGCCTGTCTGTGTGCTATACTTCACGAACAGCAATTACGTAACTTGGCATGTGATAAAAGATGTTTCAATTAACTGAGTATTGACTTGAGGTTGGCAGACTTCAGTGTTTCCTCCCCTTCCAGGTGGATGATACTGAAGATATCTTTTGACATGATGTCATTGTTGACATCATGTTTAGCAACATCATTGTTGCTCTTAGAGATAGACCTCATGTTTTTCATTTAGCGTTGGCTGCTGGTTTGCCTGAAGCCATTTTCCTTGTATTATCACTCTGGAAATTTGATTAAATCCTAGCCCGTACAGATTCAGCAATGATAATGTCAATTGTGGTGGAATTATAGACTCACAGCTTTGGTCGCCTAGGGACTTTACTCTTTCTGTTTCATGGGGTAAACCTGTTTTTTAGCAGGTGAGATAATGCAAACATAAAAAACATATGCAAATGTTATTAGAAGTAGAAGACAGATATGTTTTAGAACTATTAATTCACTTCCGGGTCATAAAACTTCAGTTATCCATGTTGAAATATGACCTTCATCTGCACTAATCTCCTTCTCTTTTATTAGCCGGTGTTCACCACAGAAGCAGGTAGTCTCTTCTGATCCGGGTGGCCTCTCTTCAAAGATGGGAACTCCGAGCCCACCTGCACCTTCAAGGATCAAAGATACTCAAGTGTTTGATCACCATACCCCATCTTTCTCAGGAGTATGCAGGCTGAAAAAAGATACTGGTGTGTAATCTTTTGAGATTCCTTTCTTCAGATCATGTGGTAGAAACCTATACATTTCTCTAGGTCTGTAGCTTGTCCCTCGCCACACCAGCATATCCATCGTTAAAAATACAAACTAAAGCGAGGGGAAAGAGGCTGCAGTGTATCAAAGGGAGCTATTGAGCAAAGAGAAACAAAACAAAACATCACCTCTTGGTTGGGACTGCACCTGGGGACATCGATCGGCTGTTTCTTTTATGATTTTAATAGTATTTTGTGAAAAGCGGCAAATTTGGCTTGTAAATTGGGGGGTGGGGATATGACTATAAAGATAGTTCTGAGTGTGAGATCAATAGATGACTGGTAATCATATTTTGAAGAAGTGTTAAGCCACTGGTTTGCGTTCAGATATAAGTTTGAGCAATATCTTCTAAACAAATCACATGAAGTCATAAAAGAGTGGGTGCAGCATTCAGAAAAAAAGAATCTGCATTAAAATGTATGCTTTGTTCTGAACATGTTGTATTGGATAACAAACCCATTTATGTACACACAGGTCTATTTACATTGGTAAACACATGTTGTCATGGTGACTCATTGTAAATATAGGTGTGAAATATTGTAGTGACGTGAGTAAGAGATGAAATCCAGTCAGACAAACATCCCTCTCTAGAAAGCTTTATAGTCTTGGGTTCACAGCTTTTCCCAGTCAATGAAAGCATGGCGTCGGAGGGGTACGTGTCCCACAGGCTGCAGGAGACATCAGGACCGCACACAGACAGTGTGTTTCCTTCACTGCACACTATAAAAAACCCCACCACACATGGCTGTAATAAGCCAACAAATTAAGCCATTATGCTGTTTTTAAGGTACACAGACATCCGTGTTTAAATATTTTAAGAGTAGCAAGGGATCTCTCCCTCCAAGTTACATTGTGTGTCTGAGACCACCAGGGAAATGATTGGACATCTATCTTATCATGTGAAAGCTGTGAGGTGATCTGTATGATAAATAGCCCTACTTTAGCAAAACTATGAGCAGTGCTCTCATTACAGCGGCCTGTTTACTGTCACTGAGGAGGGTGTTGAGTACTCACGAATGACATGGGGTATGTGTCTGATGTTTTTTTTTTTTAAATTTCACAATCTCCATTATAGAGCCAGTGTCTGCTGTTCAGGATGTGCTAATATGGGCATTTTACAGTTTCAGTACAGAGGCATGGGTCGAACTATTTGGCTCAATGCATAATTGGCCAACAGCAAGATGGCTACTTAAGCCAAATCTAATGATGGCGTGTAAGTGTGTGTTCACTCCCACTCTGCACAGAGTTTAAGAGCAACTCCTATAAAAGTTCATTATGTTGCTGCTGTAATGGGGTTCAGGGAAGTACTCCATGAGCTGACAAAAGCAGGGGTGTCTTGTAAACCCTCGAGGGAACTTTCTAATTAAATACTCACTCTTTAACACTAATAAATAGCAAAGGATTTCAAGCTTTTCCTACATGTCATATTTTCTCCATACCTCAGGCCAGAAGTTAGTAGTCCAGCTTGAGGAATTTAGTCAGGATGATTTTAATAGTTTTCCGAGTAGATTTGTTTTTCCAAGCTACTGTTAAACTGGGAAGTGAGAGCTAAAGGGAAAGGGCTTCCCTGCGATGTTGGCAAGCTTCAGTAATGCCATATGTGAGGGTTTGATACAGGAAACCTGGCTTCTCCACATTTCTGATGAGTTGTGTCATCGGTAGATGGCAGTAGGGCAAACCCTCCTGCTTAGCAGACAGGTGTGTATCTAGCTTCCCATTGTGCATGACGTGTGAATAAGTAGATGGAGCATTATTACCGTCACAAACCTTTAACTGCCAAAAAATGAATTTATTTATGAAATGAGAGAAGGATCAATGGAAATAAACAAAATTAATAAACAAATATTTTTAGCAAACTTTTTCTTTTTTTAATGTTCCTTTTTTAATGTTCCATAGTTATAATATCACATATTATTACTGAGGTCATTATTTACCTTTTAGTACTTTGGGAAGTCAACATTTGTATTACAGGAAAAGGGCACTTTACCAAGGTAACTCAATAAGTTCAGTTCTGGAGACGCTTTCCAAAGTTTGAATAAAATAACACCGATCAGGTGAGATTTAAATTGTAAATCAGAAAGTCTGCATTACAAACTTGAGACTTCTACTACTTCTATTTCTACTTCTACTTGAGTAGGCTACTGATGAGACACATTAAGATTCTAATTCCCCCATCTAAATTGATCTACAATAAAACATTGCAGCAGTACATAACAGAATGAGATTTCCCAACTATTAGATGGATAGATACATAGATACATTGGGTTTGAACAAAATAATAAACAATACACAATTAGCAGGTGTAAGTGACACTGGAAAAAAACACCATTAAAAAAACTGCATATTTGTAATGCAAATTGATTGTGAACTTTAAAAAAAAAAAAAGGTTATGGGTTGATTTTGTTCAGATAACATTTAATTATTAATTATTAAATAATTAACAAAATGATAACTTATTTGTATGTATACTGCTGTTAAGACCATTACCTATTACAAGTCATGATTTTAGACCTTGATTTCCATTATTTCTGCTTGCAGCCCCTCTCTGATCATGCTGTGAACACAGACCGTGCTCAGTGTGCAGGACTCTGCAGCAGCTACCTGCTTTAACGCTCCTCGTGTCTGTCAGTCACCGCAGCATCATCCAATCACAGGGCGCGTGAGCCCTTGACTCCTCCCCAGTGTATAATTGAAGTTTCTTTAGTTTCTCCGGCGGAGCCTGCACGCAGTATTGTCCGATCCGTGGAGGGATTAAATACACATCTGCGGGACCATGTTTTCTAGGAGCCTGAACGTGTGTCTGACCCTATGTTTGTGGATTACAGCGTTAATGAGCCCGGGAAGTGTGTCTGCGAGGAAGCAGGACGACTCTTTCTTCACTGGCAGTATTTACCGAGCAAGATGCGCCTCGAGATGCCTCAGTCTGCACATCACTCGCATCTCCGCTTTTTTCAAGCACTCCCAGGTACGAGCATGTGGTCACAGACCCTCAAACTTCTGGTGTTGGAAATTATGAATACACGCGCTGTTGTAGCAATTATTAAATGAATTAGAATGTGCTAGATTAATCCTTCCCACATAAGTCAAACCTGTTTCTCTTGAGCATATTATAAGCAGACAGGAGCAGGTCACTAATGGTGCTGAATTACTTTCTCACTTTTTCTGCCACTGACAAGGAAATTAAACCTTTTCTGACGACAAGTGTCAGCAACCTAAAAACACCAGCACATTTACGCATTTGCATGAAGCTTTGAGTTGCTTGTAAAGTTGCCACATGCAGTGAATATTTGGCCGTGTAGAGTGGGACGCTTTGAAATATATCTCATTAGCCCCACACATTGCGGTATTTCTGGGACTGAAGGGTGATGGAAGCCTATCAGTGGAGCCAGTTTCCATTCATTAGTTGCTAATTTTTGGAAAATGAGACACCCTTTTCTGCCAGTGCAAATGGGACTTAACTCCTCTGACTCTACAGTGTTACTTACTTGGTTGCCCATCTATTTATAAGGCATCTCATATGAGGAAAACACTGCCTTTTAATTCAAGTTCAGAGTGAGCATTTTACACGAGTGTCCCTAAGAAGCATGTTGTGGTGCAGAAGAAGCTCATCCAAATTAGCTGTATTCTTTGTATGATTTAGTATGGTGTCAGAAGTTGTTTTTCACCCTCCACTGGACACACTGTTCTCTCCCTGGACTCCCTAGAGAAAAGGACTGGTCACTGATCCTTCTCCCCTTTGCTCCTTTTCACCAGCTATCTATCTGGTGACCGCCTTTATACTCTCTTCATTTGCATTTGCAAGGCTTGTATTTCTCAAGGTGCATTAATGAAACAGTAATTGTCAGGGAACACTGTGGAGCAATTTGTCATTAGGTCTAATGAATCAACAGAGTGCATTGCTTGTTTCTTTGTCACCAATTAACTTAACTTTGAAAGCAATTATTGATCTGGTGTGGTAGTTCTCAAAGCATGTCTGTGAGACAGAGAGACCTACTGCAGTTAATTCTGGCAATTTTAGTAAGGGGGCAATGGGGCATATACACCGGGGGGTGAGGGATGAATACACTTTACTGCAATTAACATCCTGGTAGGACATAAAACAACAGTGCTGTGCATCCAAAGGACACAGATTGAAAACAGTGTTTCTTAATTCACTTGGCAAGTGTGGAGGGATTTGTTTTGAAAATAATCCAAGGGTATATTGCTGCTCTGGGTTGCAAAGTTTGGGAATTAAATTAGTCACCAGCTGACAGAGAAGTCAAATAACTGGTGGAAGTCTCGCCTCTAATGAACAGCTAATAGTCTATATAATTGACTGCAGAGCCTCTGAGTCTGAGGCAGCCTTTTTTCAGTGAGGAGAAAATGAGAGGGAGGTATTTGTCTAAAGAGAGGAGCATTTTTGTGGTTAGTGATAAGCAAGGTTGCTTGAGCAAGCTTTTAGGTCTAAGAATAGAAGGCAATTGTTGATAATCTGCAAGGACTGTCTTATATGCACTGTGTTCTCAACAGTCCTTTCATGTGAAAATGGGGGGGGTCTGGTCAGCTGCAAAAACATATGGCTCTCCTCCCCCCTGCCCTCTACCCCCTGGCCCTGCCAATAAATGCCAGCATCACACCTCATAGGCATGCAGAGGATACATGGAGCTACCGATGCCGCTCCTCCGAGGTCACCTTCCTGCTAAATGCTTGCGCCCAATTGTGCTAAATGTGATAAGCTCTAATGTACCGTTGCCATAACAATGCAGCATGCTCAGTCAGCACAACCTACAGGTGGATCTTCTTCCTCGGCCAGATCTTATTACAGCACCGGGCCGACAGCTCCACTCCAGTGATTGATACGACAGACCTCTTAATTCAACTCGGACATCCTTCAGGGGTCATTTAATACTCGATAGGAAAACCAAGACAAGCAACACTTTCCATTTTAATGGAAATGAAATGCCTGGGCTGTATGTCAAAGCTGTGACTTTCGCCTACCGTTCCTTCACATTTTACTGTATCAACTCAATATGTAGTAATCTATACGGACCACTACTTATTTTGGTCAGGGTACAAGAGACAAATTGCATTCTTAACACATTTTGCGGCTGGAATTTAAAACTCTGTTTTTCATTTCAGCTTTAATATGATCATTCTGTGAATACTGGAACGATACTTGGAGAATTTAGCACTTGCAGATGTTACGAACACCCATGTGTCTTTCCTTTTTATGTGGCTGAATCGGGGGCAAATCAGAGACTTTGTTTTAATCGTTGCAATTATGAATTAGTGTGAAATGGAAACGAGCATGGAGTTGCAGAGTTAGGAAACCCACTGGTCGTCCATTGGTTGACAGATTTATAGCAACTGTAGATTTATTGATGTATGTAATAGTGTTTCCAAATGTAGATTTATTGACATTTTACTCCACATTTGGAGAACTTGTCACCCCAGTACAATAGACAGAGGGGAACACCCAACCATAAATATTAGCCTCGGACACTTTAAAACATTAAGAGCGAGTGGGGAGCCCTGTGCAATAATGTATTCTGAAAGCATCAACCTTGTAGTGGATTATTTATGTGGGGACCTGTGAAGCCAAAAACAAGGTGTGTCCAGGTCTTGTTATTACATTCAAAGCAATAAAAACGTTTTAAATTCAGTCATTCATTTATAATGTGCTGCACAGTAAGGTATTATCATATAACTTAAAGGCTGTGTGTTTAACAGTAAGCAAATGGAAGAAACAACACAAGTAAAGTAGTTTTTCCGTGTCCCCTTATTTTGGCCTTTGATATTAAATAACCTGCGGTGGAATCAAACCTCAGCCAGTGCTTGTCTCATGTGTGGAGTTTTTCATTAGCGAAGACAGCGGATGAATAGAGGTCTATGTTGCTTGGCCTCACCTCTCTGTAAACGCTTTTAAACTCTGACAGTCATGTCTGTAAATCTCAGCCTCCACCTCTGCTACACCCTGAGCTACCTCATTTGACAAATAGCCTTCATTCCTAAGTAGGGACAACTTTACACCAGTGTTGCTTCAGATTTCTGAAACTCCCTTTAATGTTAACATTGGATGTACGCTGGACACATTAGCTCACTTTCAGAGATCCTGACAAATAATTCAGTTTAAGTGAATAATTGATGAGCCGAAAGACCACAGCCCTCACACCCACTCAAGTCTGAGCCTAAATCTTGAAGCCCTTTATTTTAGTGCTGCATATGTGCCCTTAAGGATCAGTTATTTTGGTGTTGCCTGAGGACCCCTGTGCTGTCAAAGGACACAGAGACACCAGGCTGTCCTTTGAAGTCCTGTCTCCTGTTGACTTAGCCAGGAGTGTACAAGGTCTCAAAGACCGACAGTATGTTCTAGTGTCAGACATAAAGGCAAGACTACATAGAATTCAAACACAAATCGTCAGTGTAATCGGAGATCCTTTTAATTCAAATCGGAGGCTCATAGGAAACAAAAGATTTCCATTTTCAAAAGGTGGAATGCTATCCTCAAAGATAAAAGGGGTTTTTGTCCATGTTCCCCCTCAGTTGTCTAGACAATACAACACGCCCCTGGCCACCTGCCCTGTCTTCTCAGTTGACAACAGCCATAATGTATCTCTGTGATAAATCCCCTGTTTACATGACTGCACCGGTGTCACTAACAAAGCGAGGAGTTCGCCTCTGCCACACTCGTATACCCCCGTCTGGTCTCCTCTCCTCGACCCTATCACACAGGAGGATATCTGGAAAGCATTCATTTATTGGAGTCCTTGACAGTCCTCAGCACTGCTTAATGTTCAAACTGCAGAGGAATGTCATGGTGAGTCAGAGGGATGAAGTTCTGACCTATAATTATTCCCCCGTTGGTCCCTGACATGGTGGGGTCAGGCCTGGACAGCTGGGGCAACATCCTGCTGAGCTTCTCTGCTATAGGGATGCTGTCACAGAGCAAAATTAGCTCCTCTGTGGACCGGGCCCTGTCGCCGCTGATAGATGGGCAAAGAAAGGTGTCAAAAACCGGATTGGTGATTTAGAACATGGTCTGGAGTTGTGACAATCTGAATAAATTATCCAGAGGAACTGGCTGCCAGTGTAAATGTCAAGGTCTTATTTACGGCGTGTCCCCGACAGGGCTGTTTGGCCATGTTTGATTGATAATTTTATATAAATGAGAAAAGTCCACAAGGATTTTAATCATGTATTTTCATTTTTTCATTATTTGTGTGTTCTATTAATCAGAAAAAGGAAGGAAAAATGTGCTGAGCACTCCTCAGCCAAGTTGACGCTCATTACTGCTTCATTTTGTATCCAAATTAAAACACAATTATTGGTCTCCTTAGCGCTCAGACTCATCAATTTTTCATCGTTATCTGCAGTTTTTTGTTGTTGAAGATATTCTCCCAAGACATGACCAAACAATCACAGATGCCTTTGAAGCCATTTGACCATTATCCTTGACACTAAAAGCAGAGCACTTACTGGTACTGGATGTCAAATTAAACCCTTTAATGATAAGTTCTCTCCTAAGGTCTCATGGGAAATTTCTTTTGGATTACATTGTGGGAAAAAGGCTTTGAACTTGACATTGAACTTAAACAGACTTTTTGCCTGCAGACCCTGAAAGTTTGGCTGTATCTGCCTGCCGCATTGCTTTCACACAGACGCGCAGGGAACAGCCAAAAGTGAAGCTCAGATTCAGGTCATCGACTACAATGGATTTAATTAAAGAAACTGCATTAGATTTTTATCATTTATTCCCAGGTGTAGAAAACAGATGATCTTAAATCTTATTTCAGTGTTTTTATAAAGTTGTTCCAAGTGTCACATATTTCTGATACACGTCACGTTCAAACACTTTGTCTCTTTCATGTTGACTTACTGGTCATTTATTCCGAAGCACTAGCCTTGCACTTGCCATCAAAGCTCAATTATGTTTGCAGAGGATGACAGCATAATTCCTCCCCCTAATGGCATTCAGGAAATGACCACTTGCACAAGCCATTTACCCCCACTGGTCCTTCGCTTGACAACTCCCCATATTTACACGTGGAGGATTTATAAATACGCTGCACTATTAGGACCAAATGTTTGCCTTGCTGAAGCGCAGAAGTTGGCACTTCCACGGCAATTAGAGGAAATTGGCAGTATCTGCAGTCTGCACAGGAGTGCTGACATCAGTTCTCGCCTCAGTGACCTTGGGTACGTATGTTGAGAGATCAAACAGAGTGTCAGAAGATCTGAGGTCACCGTGCTCTGCTGAAACTGGCCAGAGGTTTGCCCTGGCCCTGGTGACTGACCCCACTTCCCTGGCACTCTGTATGCAAAGCTGAGTCCTTGAAATGTGTCTAGCTTTAATGTGTTACTCAAAAAGGCCTTGACTTAAGGAAAGTGGTTTGAAGATATACTGCGATAGGAGAGTTACATCTGATGATTTGATCATTGTGGGTGTATTCCTCTGATGACTGATGACATTTTCTTTCTCTTTCACAGAATAACGGATCCTTGGTTTGGTGCCAGAATCACAAGCAGTGCTCCAAGGTACTGTGGTTTCCCTTCTTTCATGAATGAAACACATGCCAAGTACATGGCTATTTATCAGAGGGTAATGCCACATAAAGTGTGCGAGTCACGACATGACTAGTTTTGTCATGCCTGCAGGTATCAATCCGAGAGCTGTTGACATAGACTGCGATGAGAAAAAGGATTTTCTTTTCATCTAGTCCTTAATTCTGCTTTCACTGAAACTCATTTGCTATTGTAAACGGGAGACAATTAAATACAATTTAAATAAGATTTGGTAAGCTTAAACGGGTGTTGATTTATGAAAGCAAACCGTGATTGTTATTCCTTCTCGTCTCATTTGGAATTTCAGAAGGATGCTTTACACCGCACCTCCCGCAGGGCTTGTTTGTGTTTCGTGCCCTGTCCCAAAGAAGGTTGATACAAAGCTGGTGTTGACAGCTCCTCTGAAAAGATGGCGCTGACATATTCTATCAGACTCTCCCTGCGCTGTTGACAAGGCCCTCAGAGATGTGCCGTATAGACTGTAGTCAGAGAACACTATGGAGCTGAAATAAGGAGGATGATATGCTAGCAAAGGAGAAATGTGAACAATGCTCTGTGTAGCTGTCAGAGGCTCTCATCTCCTCACACACAGACCGTGAAACCAGGATTCATTGCGGTTTGCCCGTGAGGACTTAAAGTGAGATAGACAACACGTATACATAGCTTAGATAGAATACAGGAAGCATGTTATTGTGGGGGTGATGACATTTTAGATGTACTGCTTGTATGAATTTATAGTTTTCTCTCAAAAGTCCACCAAACGTGTACTAATAAAGAAATGCATGTTAAGAATTTGGGGCCAATCACATTATAACAGTGATGGTGATTAATTGGAAATTCAGGAAAAAGCTGACTTTATTCTCATGCTTATTTAACACGGTCTTGCATTTGGTGTACATATAAATCACAATCAGTGTCTAGTATCAGTTGCCTCACAAAATGACCCTTTGTGTTTGATTTTTAAATTTCTCTTTTGAATTTCAAATGGTTTCCTTGGCAATTTGCATTTGCCTGGGATACAGCAGTGCTATTGTTCCTTGTGCTTCCTACTACATCAGCAAGTGTATAGTGACTTCTCTTAACCAACTTCTCTTACCAACATTATCATATCACTCACTGTGTCCTAATCTGCGTGTAAATTGTAAGCTGTTGTTATATTGTGTTTCTTTTAATGATTACGTTTGACTATTGGGCTCAATGAGGGGATTTAAGCAACTTGAGGCAAAGCACAATCAACTTAAAGATAACGAGTGATAATAATTGGTCCTTTAATTGTATCCTTAACCTTCTGTGACAATTCAAAAATGAATGTAAAGGCATTTGAAAAGTCAAGCCTCTTTTGTTTTCACTAATACTGTGAAACTTGTTTCTTTCCTTTCCACTGTGATGGCCAACATTGGCTCTTGGCTCTAGTCATTCCCCAGTCGTTCGGGGTTTTATGTTTGAAGAAGGCTTTTGCTGGCTGTGAGTCCAAACACAGCATACTGTTTTCATAATCAACCAGCTTACATTGCTCAGACTCTGCAAATGTCCCAAAAACTCTTTAATGGACTTCTTGTTCTGCTTGCTCGAACAAGCATGTCAGTTAGCACTCCTTCATCCTACTGGTAGGCCGTAAATAAATGAGGCTCGATTGGATGTAAGCACTAAAAAATAATGACATGCTTGTGTTACTGCTATATAAATGTGGTGCTCGGCCACTCTTGAGATCGTTTCAAGGGCTCTCTGAATTTAATTAGTTTAATTGTACCCTAGCTTTAAGTTCAGCCATTCAACATGCAGGCCACGGCATGGTGCTGAAGTTTAATTTGCGGCCAGAAGTCAATATTGTGGAAGCAAACACCACCACACTTCACATCCACATCAATGGCTCGAGTGCACATTCAGGGTCTGTGTGTAGTGTGTCAAAACACTGAGCCATTGTCGCCACTTTAACAATTGTAGCAAATGGGCCCATGCTGTACAGTGGTTCCCTGTGAATAGCTCTACAGCCGCTGATTAGCCTCTTCACTTCATGAACAGCACACAGTCAAACAGAGAGACAAAGGCAGTGGCTCCCGGGGAGTGCGTTAGGGCAGAAGGCCTGTCCACCCAGAGCTCTGTTAAAGACCCTCACAGAGCTCCCCGCCTGTGAGGAAAATGCGGGGAAGGACTGCCTAATAATTCAGACAAAGATGCGATGACCTCGTCCATCTGCGTTTTAGGAAATCAAAGCCCCCCGCTTCCATTTGTGTAGACAAAGTCATCCCGGTCATCTCCTATGCAGTGTCCAGAGCCGGCCCCGCTCTCAGTGTCCCCATTGTCATGGTAATTAACCTGCATGCCCTCTCTCCAGAGCAAAGCGAAGTGGCATTTGGAGAGCCGGGGAGTCATTATCATGCCATAACACTGGAGAACAGACAGCAGGCATTTTCTGTGGGCTATTGTCATTTTGTCTGCCTACTGTTAGAGCTTCCCCACTAGAGAAGTTTGGACGTGTTCCCTGAAAGTTTTCAAAACTCCAGGGTGTTCTCTTTTTTTCTGCTGGTGCAAAGAAAATAGGTTTTGTGCGTGTGCATGGGAGAGTGTGCGGATGCGGCCAAGAAGCTTTCCACATTCAGAGCATGTCTGATGTTAGCAGGGTTTTTGCTTTTCCCCCATGGGTGTGATCCAGGCTCCAAATCAAATGCTAGGATTGACTTAAGGCAGCTAAAGGCCGGGCTACAACAAAGCGGTGCGCTTCATTACTCAAACTTCTCTCAGGGAAGGAAGACAGAAAGGACATGTGCATTATGCTCGGATAAGTTGGCCTTTGCTGAGCAATTGGAACGTGGCCACCAGTTATAATTCCTGAGGAAGAAAAGTGTCATATTTTTCTTGTAAACACACACGAACATCCTGAACCATTTTTTTTAAATCAGTTTTATTTTTCATCCTTTGAGACTGATCTCTCAATGAGTTATATAGAGTGGGGATTGCTGAGCAGAAGAGAATTAAAACACTGAACTGTGATAAAACATATTTTAGCACGGAGATGTTTACTTTGCCTTATATTTCTCTAAACCTGCCACATCCCTGCTCTTTATTTAAAAAGACTTTCGACAGGGAAAAGCTTTAGAAAGCATCATTGTCTGTCCTGCACGTCTTTCATAGACGTTTCACATTTCCCAGGTGGCTCTTTTGAGCGCTTTTTCCCCACAATCACACCCTGAGCTGTGCATACCAGAGCAAGAATAAGAAGTGTTTACTCTTTTGGAATACATGCACCCTCGTCTTCACATGTCGGAAGCTTTGGAGCCGTTTGCTTGAATAACAATCACTGGAATGCTACTATGTCTCATTCAAAAGTGTCTTTCTTGTCAAACCCCCGTCTCCCAAACCCCACATTTTCTCACGCCAAAATAAAGTGGTCAAACTTCCCATCAGTTGTTCTTTTTTCAGGGTCAGATGAACATATATAAAGAACTCAGAAGCGCCGCCTCATTCTTAAGTTTATATGAATCTTCATTAAAAACACAAACAACAGCGCATACTTTGTAGAACGGTCACTCTCACTTGAAGCTTTGCAAGTGTGTCAATGCGATTTACTAGTCTTTTGTGTGGTCATCTTTTCTTCGGCGGTAGGTAGTGTGTTTTTGAAAAGATGTAATAAATTAGGTGCTGGTTTGTAGGTTTACAGCTAGGCATGGCTGGAGTTGTTAGGTGCTTAGAAAGACTTCAAAGCACCTTTTGGTCGTGCTGAGGCCAGACGTTGGTCTCACCTCCTTGTGTTAGCCACATTACCAGCACCAACACCTCAAAGCAAGCTGGACCAGAAATCAATCTGTCAAGAGGGCAGTGTGTCTGGATGCCTGTCAGAGGAACTGCTAAGCAGAGGGAGGAATTTAAGAAACAGTCTATGCCAGTTTGACTTAATAGATGTTATAATTGCATATATATGTGAAAGATTTCTGCTGTGGAAATCCTGCTGTCGCTGTACTTTCTCTGAGGCCTTTTTTTGTTATGTTTTATCTCGTTTGAGGCAGTGTGAGTGTTAGTGTGTGTGGGTGGCGGAGGAGTGTGAAGCAGGGCTGGTCAGTCCCAGCAGGAAGGACCTGATCTGGACATGGTTGTTAAGTTTCATTGGCTAAAGGGGGGGTCGCTTCATTGGCTGCTATCTGTGGAGCTCATTATTCACATGGTGGGTGGCAGAGAATGAACCCCCACAGCAGAAAACCAAAGACGTGGCCACAGGAGAGGAGGCGAGGAGGCGAGGAGGCAGAGGTACTGCAGTTTGTATTTCCCCAGCAGTGAAAGCTCACATCTAAAGCCGCTCTCTGCTACACTGCCTGTTCAACATCTGAGTGATGAGCACTCCAGGAAATCCTCCATGAAGAATTACACTCGCTGTCTCATACCAACCTGTGTTTTTATTGATCCCGCAGAGCCTTTTCAAATAGTAGCCATTTATTTTCTGAGTTAATCAACCTCTCACAGATTTCTCCCTGTCAGACGGGATTTCATTCCCTTGAAGGATTAATGTAATCAAAGCTGCTGTGAAATCCTCTTTTTAAAAGTAATGACCAGTCACACTGTGACAATCTGCTGTCATCTAAGTGTTTTTTCTCTTACTGAGGATGTATTGGCTAAATATCGTAGATTACAATATAACTTTCATGTTGACTTCGCTGTCATTTAACTCCAAAGATCACATGTTTAGAGGTGCTACAGCAAGAAATTATCCGCAGCTATATTTCTGGTCTCTGTTAATATATCGTTACAGAACTAATCATGGCAATGGTCACATTGACGGAGAGAAGATTAAAATGTAAGAATCTTAAAGCTGATGTACTTAGTGGATGGGGGCTTATCAATTTATTCCAGCTCCAGTCAGATCTGCTGCGTCCTGCTGATAAATCCCATAGATTGTTTGTGACAGTTTCAGGACGATTAAAAACAAGAATGTGTGTCAAGAGATGCTGATCGACAGCTCTCTTTACCTTTACCCTGGACACGACTCCTTCAGCAGAGTGATTTTTACTTCAGATTTCCTGACGGATCAGCAATGGAAAAAACGCCTTCATTGGTTCTTTTGTTTGTTTTCAATTTATTTCCAAAAGTCTTCCCACCCAGGTTAACCCTCTTTTTGAACAGTCTTTGTTCTTAGCTTTTGAAATGCTCATAAAAGAGAAATCAATCATCACATCCGAGAAATAGAAAGCCTTATATCACTGTTGTTGGCCGGCACATTGTTTATCAGTCTGCGCTGGTCTGAGGGGCTGTTAGTGGAGGCTGGAGAGGGCAAGTGGGATTAGTGAATTTCAAGTGTTGCAGAGACCCAAATAAACAAATGGAGATAGTGGTGGAATGTGACTGCAGCAAGGGATTATAGGATGGCTTTACTCCCCTCAAAGGCGTGTTTTGTTTTACATGTTGTTGGCCTATATCGAGAGAAGTCTCAGTTCATTTGAGATGGGGAGGGGATTGAGACGGCTTGAGTGGTCACTGACATCCTTTCATGTTGTTTACTGTCTGCAATGACAGAATGGCTCTGGCAATGAGGAAGTGTTTTATCATATGATCGCATTTTCAACTCCACTCCTAGCATCTGTCATCATAACATTAGTCAGTGTGGTGGTGTGGGAGCAAATACAGTAAATCATGTGTTAGGGCAGATCTGACATGGGTTTTCTGAGAACTACGGAAAAGGGTTTGGCTTTCCCATGCCACGTCACCGAGAGGCCTCCTTTATCACCAATCTGACCCCACATGATGGATACTTCCTGTTGAGTCTAATTGTCATGAAATGTAAACTGAGCTCAGAGGTAGGTGATAACTGAAGCTCTGGTTACAGCCACTGTAAGTTTGACTCCTGCCACTGCGCCACATAACAACATAAGATGGCAAGAGAAGGAGCCCTCATAGAGGAGGGGTGCATCGGTCTGTGTGTGTGCATGGGGGGTGTCTGGGTAAAACTTCAGAGTCATTAAGTATTAAGTGAACTGCTATTGCATTCCACAGCAGACAAAGCACAATTCTGGCTAAGCTGTGTGGGCTTTTTTGCTCATAAATAAGGCAGGCACCTCTGATTGTGGGCTAAATGTATAATTCATGCACTGCCCCTCCTGCCCCTCCTCTTTTCCTTCTCACTTTCTGCCAAGCTATTCCTTTTCAGCTCTTTGTTGTCTGCACCCTCAACTGCATTTAAATTAATAATTAAAGTGATGCTCAGAGAATGTCTGCGACACCACCTACTAGGTTACTCACCGTCGCAGAGCCTAGTTTTGGGAAACAAAACAGAAAGTTGCGATCTGTGTACGTCTGAGCTCATCCCCAGTAGAGCTTGAATACTACAGTGTTGACTTGGTTGTAAATATGAAGGGATTTTGAAGCTGGAATCGTTCACAGCATATGACCGTCTCGGGGCTTTGAAACACTTGAAGATTTGGAAAATGTGTCATTAAAGTCAGTATCAATATTGGTGTGAATAGATTGGCATAGTTATAATACCTGATTCTTACATTACTTATGAATAAAAACAAATGTAGTCAGTGAGTTGCTGTTACCGGCATCCCTGCATAACTGTATTCAGGTTGGCACAGCGCAAAACGTGACTTAACAAGCAGATTTGCCCCTGACAAATTAACTTTCTTTATTTTAGGTGTTTGGATAGTGCAGGATCTGGCCAGTGGCAGCTTTATCCTGCATCCTTAGACCAGCTATGACAGAAGTGCTAAACAGATACAGAGTTGACATACACCCAATGCACCTAATGCCAGATTTCCATTCAATTTTGACACTTGCACCCTTAGGGAGACACTGGAGACGGCAACCAATTTGCTCCACACACATAGTAGAATGCCTGGCACCCCATACAGGCATCATGCAACTTTGTGGTCTTTTCTAGCTCTGAATACAGCAGAGACATTTGGGTTTCCTGTTAGTTTGCAGATGATTATGTAATTGAAGAATAGAAACCCCACAGCAACCACTGCGGTATAATTCTATCCTTGCACCCTCTGAAATATCCGACCAAAGCTTTTAATGAATATTCAAGACGCACTTTAATTGACACACACTGCTTTTCCTGTTAGTTAAAGTTGCACATAAAACATCAACATTGACTAGGAATCCTTCCAGCAGCCCTATTACATTTACTAAAGGAATACGTGGAATTAAGATAAGCAACCCAGCGGTCATTGGAAAATATTTAATTCATATGTATCAGCAGCCACGTGAGCTTGCTGCATATTGAGTTGCAGTCTCCCATCTCAAGTCAGCAAGGTTAATCTTTGTGATCCACCTGATCCACTCCACTGTCTGCTCAACACATGCTGATTTACAGCAGCCACGAAATTAAATACTCGATATCTCATGGACTTAACACACTATAAGGTCGCGCAAGGTTGAGGAAATGGCGTGTCTAGACTTCATAACAGCTCAGGACGGGGATATCTTCTTCCTGATTTACTCGCCATATTTTTACAGTCCTTTGGAACTTAATGGCACGTAAGAGACGTATTGAAAAGCCTTTCTAGCTTATGATTTCACAGTCAGTCAGATCACAGCTCCAGCACTTGATGAAATATGTTTCAGTCTGCTTAACCTATAATCATAGTCTCCATGGGCATCATCTGAAAAGCAACTACATTTAGAGATTTTAGGCATGCTTTCAAAAAAGACCACTTTTAAATGGATAGAAGCTGACTTTGAAATCTAAAAGATAGCTTGAAAAGGGCCTGTGCCATGAATGAGAATACAGGAGAAAGCATAAAAACGATTGAGATAATGCTCCTCTTTATGGCTTCCCACTTAACGAGGATGTGAAAAGGACCAAATGTCAGACAGATAAAGAGCGAGGAGTCATGTACATTATAATTCCAATGTTGAACGTCTTAATCCTTCATAAGTTCTAATAGGCAGGCAAATTGTTTACCTTCTATGTTCCATTTTCTATCTCGTCTGTGAACATCTTTATTTCATTCTGTATTTGATAAATACACAAGTGCAGTATAAAAAGAGACTTTGCCATAAAGGTTCGGTGCTGTTCAAGGCTAACTGTAAAAGCAGCTCTTATCCAGACATGCAGTGCATTCTGCATAGACAGCGTTAGGTAAATGGCACTTCAAAAGGGCATGAAATTCTCCCAGCCATCCTCAGTAAAAGGTTCTTTGAAACCATTTCAAAGGCATGTTGGTATGGTAAACTCAGAACCAGACTCCAAAATGTCTCTACATTATCAGCAGACTCTGATATGTGTTTGCTGTTGTCTTGCAACATACATAAACCACATGCGTCAGTGACATCTCCTGTATTGTGAAGTTGGCTATTGGCACACAGAAAATGAGGATTGAAAAAAATTGGAGGCAACTCAAACATGGCCCAATAACATTTCTGGCAAGTGAAAGTGCATTAGTCATGTGAACGATATATCACATGATAAAAAGCTCATTCTCTGACCGTGCTGCAACGTGTGGCTGGTGTTTTTAAATGTATCTACTTCATAAAGAGTTTTGGAAAACATCCATTTTCTGAGCAGGATCTCGCTGGCTTAGTGCAGATGGAAGGCCAAAACAGAGAGAAAAGATTAGTTTAAAAATGTATCTGGATTAGAGCGGACGTGGTCTACGGTAGGGCCACACCAAGTGAGAGGGAGAGGGAATGAAAGGCAGATAAGAAAAGAGCCGAGAAGAAACTGGGGAATTCATGATAGAGACGGCGGCCAAATAAAAGTGAAATAGAGTGAGAAGTGAGTGAATATGTGGAGTAAGTGCCTGTTTCAATAGAGGGGAGAGCAGAACCCAGACGATTCGCTTCTGGACGGGTCGATAGATATGAGCAGAGGGCTGAGGGCTGCTGGAATAATTGAGTCTGGTCCCTGGGAGTGTGAAAAGCGCCGGGGCAGCAGAAAATAGCCATAACTCAATGAGATTGGAGGTGAGATTTACAATGTGTGTGATCAACAACAGAGATTCCTCCATATCTGAGTCTCCCAGAGAAGAAGACAGCTGCTCCGTCCCGAGGGGCTGCAAAGGCACCTTGTAAATATCTGTTTACACCATTCGAGCTTCACACCGACCACCAGTGCTGGAAACATTAAGTTTAGCTCGGTAACACACAGAGATAAGGGAAGTCCATATTTTAGATTCAGGGAACGCACAGGAACCCACATGTACTGGTGCGTGGTTTAGCGTGTGCTATGTCTTATTTACAAAATAGGCACAGTCATAGCTCTCTCACTCATCGCCCTATGAGTGTACAAATATGCTCTGGCGAAATTGCTAAATGTCATCTCCATCAGTATGAATTATTACCCATATTTGTTTTGTATACACTGTGTATTGTTAAGCCGGGGGCAATCTCGACTGTTGGCAGTTCATGCTTCATTAACTAAAACAAAACACTTGCGTGACATTTTCCATATGCACTTTTTCATAGTTTATGTTATTTCAGTCACTCACTTAAGGCTGTACGCATTTTTATGATGGGTGGAGATAACCATGCTCCAATGACGAAGAAAGGCACTTCTATGCACAAGAACCGACCCCCCCAATCTTTCTCACTTCCCTCTCCTCCCCCATTACCCCCCCTTTCACTCCCTCCACCTCCCCTCCGCCTCGTCCCAGCCATGACAAAGTGAAGATGGGCTGTGGCATTGGCTGCCATTCAGCCTGACTCTCTCATCGGCCCCACAGAATGCCTTTCAGGGTCCCCCAGAGTAACAACTGCTGCGTTTTATTACAGCGTGAAATGGGGAGTGAAAGAGCGCTATGGATGTTCCTACTTAACCATGCAGAATGTGTCACTGTTGGATGGGAATATAAGAGGACAAAGGGGAAATCAGCCGCTCAAATGCTTTTGTTAGGACTAACAGCGCAAGTCCATAGAAACAAGCCCATGCCCTTGTTTACATCCCAGAGTAAATTTGTGTCTTTTTAGGTGAAATTTGTCCAGAAATATGTTAACATCACATTGGATGATTACATGCATTCCTTACGCTACTCAAACAGATGGTAGCTGTGTTGCCAGCTGGAGAGATTTGCTTCAGGGAGACCCAGACGTTGGCATCCATACCCAGCAGATACACTTTGTCCAGCTCAATTATGTCTCCTACTCCAACTCCATGGAGTGTTTTTCAAGATTAGATCTCAGAAGTCAAACACTAGCATAGCTATCAATGGGGTATCTGTGTAGATCACATGTGTCAAACTCAAGACCCGGGGGCCCTTGGTGGATTTAATTTCGGCCCGCAGGATAATTTCTAATTACTATTAAATCTGGCCCGCCGGTATATTGCACGCTCACCTTCACTCAAACCTGAGGATTTCCTCCGCTCAGAGCCTGACCCCAAACATTGATGAACTTGCATCCAAGATGAGATGCCAAGTATCTGGCTTGAACTAGCATCACAGAGCAGCAAACTGAGTTTCAAAGTTTCCTTCTGCACTTTTTTTCTTGTGACAACAGGGCATGTTTGGTTTTTTCTTTGAGGGAAATTGTTTTTTTAAAGCTGTTGTTGGCCTGTGGAAAAATGTAATCGTAAGAAATTACTCCGGAAAATCTGCAGATAGAGCCATAAGAAATGAATGCAACTGATTATTTAATGTTTAATGTTGTTTTTATAGGCAATAATTTAAGCTTTGTTAGTTCTAGGTTTAATATGTGCAATAAGTTCATTTCAATAAGTTTTGCAATAAACATTGAACCAGTCCGGCCCTCGACTAGTACCCATTGTTTTATTTTGGCCCACTGTGTATTTGAGTTTGACACCCCTGGTGTAGATGTTTGAAAGGCTCCAAGCTTCTAGACTCAGTATTACTGACTGCTGGACCACAGATATGAGATCTCATTAATAGAAAAGTGTCAGTTTCATGTGCCATTCATACATACATAAAGCTTTAAATTAGGTTTGGAAGTGATAAAACATATTGGTTTGTTGCAATTTAGCGGTATTGCTATTTTCAATTTCAACATGTAAAAACAGGAGTGAAGTTTTCAGTGCTAAAAGGGTGTGTATTTGTATGTGATCAGGTGAAGGTAGTTCCCCCCATCAAAAAAAATTGCACAAAATCTTTGATGGCACTCTCCCAAGCATGCTTTTGGCGGCATCAGTTCTATGGTTTGAGATGGAGCACCAAACTGTGTAAATAGGATTCAGGCATTTGATTGATGAGAGCACCTTTGTAATTATATACAGCCGTCCTATTTGCTTTGGCAAGACATCTGTCGTCGGCCCTCCTCTTCCCTCCTTAAATGTCAGGTTGTGGGTGTGGCTGGGTAGGATTGCTGACAGATTGTCAGTTTTCAGCACACCTGCAAGGAGCTCTCAGTGCCTCGACACAAATGCTTATCTTTTTATAAGAGTACCATTTCCGATTCATCCACTCATTCAGCAAAAATAACTGTCCTGCCATAATAGTATCATTTTCTTTGTATATAACTTTCTCTCAGAATTCAGCATTTACTATTCCCTCAAAGAGTTAAAAGGAAAAAACTGGAACTCTTAGGGTGAGATATAACACTAAACACACAGCCAGCTTTCTGATAAGTGTTGCAAAATCCTTGGTACGCAATGTGCTGTTAATTCATGCTTCTTGGCACGCAAGCCCGAGCATCTCGAAGTAACGATGATTCTATTTTCACTTGTATAGTTGTGATTGTGGTGAACCAGAAAAAGATTCATCCACATGAAAAGCCCATGGAATGCATTCAGTCCGTGCACACAAGATCTTTCAATGAGTAAAATGAGCTTGATCCCCTGGCTTATGAGTGTATGTTCAGTGATTTGTAGGAGGGATTTGGGGGCTTTAACATGTGCGTCTACTGGCAGAATGTCCTTTAGACACTGGTGCGGCACGCAGTTATGGCCTCAACACCTCATTGTTCCTGGTGCCTGTGTGAGGCTGGGATGCTGAGGCTGCTGCTACTGCGCGTCTTCGCCTCTACCCTCAGAGGACACAATTGAAAACAGAATTAATGATATAAGGTCACCATAATATTAATAGCAGATGATGATAAAACTGCATCGATAGACTCTCTGGACAGTGAGACATAACTTGGACAGTGCACTCAAGCTCGTAAGTCATCTTAAATCTCTGAGGTGTTGCAGTGGTTTCACCCGATCAGCTCTGTAGGAACCACATTAGTTTCTTTTGGAGCTCCTCTATGCGCTCTCTCTCTCCAAGATGTTCAATAATCTTTCTGGCAGTACTATAGGCTTTATATCATCATTACGGGGATGTCTTTATTGCTATATAAAGTCATTAAGAAAATACCTTCCCTCCCTGCCTCCTCCGCCCTCTGGAGCTGGCTGCTCAACACTTAACAAACCGTCCACACAGGGCTTCTCGTTTGGGTGAGTGTAATTGAGCGCTGGCAGACGTGTGCGTGTTCCCTGATTGCACCATGTTCCTCCAGAAGCAAGGTTTATGTTTCATCATGCGCTTGTCCACCGCACTCCATAAAAAGCAAATAAACTTTGCACTGGCAATGGCATAATAATGACAGAGTTGGCTAATGAGTGAATTAAAGAGTCATAAATAAAACTGTGCCCCCTGACTGCAATGTGAATTTCTTACATCAACTTAAAATACACTTTCTACAGTAGGTGCCCTCATTTAACCACTGCTCTGTACAGTACCTTACATAACAGTACTTACTGTCTTTTTAGGGAGACTGGGCTAAAAGTGTACATCCGCTGATGGCAGATCTCCATATCTACTGTACAATATCTCCATCTCCCATTTACCAACATACTGTACACATGAAGAATGGAGGTGAATGTGTTGAAAAACTCACTGCTGTGCCCTGTCTTATTACTGTAGCGGGGGCAGGAGTATAAATTAAATGGAGTTGAATGAGTGACTTTGGCAGCTCTCTAGTTGGTGTGGTTTGGGCTGCTCCCAGTGCAGCATAGAAGCAGCCTGGCAGTGGTTTGACTGTTTGACTGAGCCTGCTCTTCTCTTTCACACCAGCTGTCCGTGGCGAGCAACGGGAGCATATAAAACCCTCGCTTCTCTCTGTCCCGTCTGAACGTATTCCCTTTCCTGCAGCAGCATCTGCCCGATTCTATTGGACATTCCTCTTGCTTTTATTGAAGTTGATTCATCCAGGGTCGGTCATAGTATTTAAAGCAAAATAAGTATGACTAGATTGGTAAACTTTCATTTGAAAGTTTATCATCCCATTATGTTTGGCAAAATGACTTTGAGCTGCACTCTCGCTGAGGTTTTGCTTTTATCCCATGCCTATGCCAAACATTCAGTAAATGTGTTCCACGTGTTGAAAAGGGAATCCCAAGAACATTAAACCAAGTGTACCATTTATTAAGCACTCTCCGTTCAGCGTGGTAAAAGAAACAAAGTTGGGTACCAGTGCCAGAGTGTATAAGGCTCAGACACAGGCATGATAAGTGGGGGGAAGAGAATGAGGCGTAGACAGTATGGGAGGCTAATAGCATTTAAGAAAGAATCTGCTTGGGTACACTAGATCCAAGCATCAGAACATTTCTATACACAGTTAGGGTGTGCCTGTCTCATAATGGACTCCCCCCCCCCCCCCCCCCTTTGCCTAATGCTTGCTTTTGTTGAAGATTGTTTATGCGCTTTGAAGGTATGCCAGGCTTCTGTAACAAAAAGAGGTGTGATTGGTTGTTGTGTACGTGCAGGGGAAGTGGCTGAGTGAGGCGCTCAAGCACAGAAAGCATCTCCGCAGCATTGGCTCTTTGATGTGGCTGGCTCTTTGAAGGACTGACACCATTCTCTCATTTTCACAGTGCCTGGAGCCCTGCAAGGAATCCTGGGACCTGAAGGAAAATCAATGCCAGGATTTATGCGAGGTATGTCACTACCACAACTACTGTCGTCGCCTCAGACTCAAGTGTTTGAGCTTTTCATACTTAGTGGGAAAATTCAATAAGAGGAAAGTTTGAGAGGTGTGTGAAGTAACTCTCTGTAATGACATTCTGTGAATCAAAGTAAATGTACCCACCGCTGCGGTGAGTCATTATCTGAAAAGTAAACAGGACAATCCCTGTTAGTTCACAGCTGCCTGTTTACAGCCAGGTTGGAATTAAAAAGGAATCTGACGTATATTTTCCTTTTCCTCCTCCTCATCCCTCCCCCACTCCTCAGCCGCTCTTTCCCAAGAAGCACTACGAGTGTCTGACGAGCTGTGAGTTCCTAAAGTCAGTAGAGGGAGGGAAACAAGGTGACTGTCCTGCCCCCGAGAAGGCCAGCGGTTTCGCAGCAGCCTGCGTGGAGAGCTGTGAGGAAGATGGAGAGTGTTCAGCCGTGAAAAAGTGCTGCTCCAACGGCTGTGGTCACACCTGCCAGCTGCCGAAGAACCTCTACAAAGGTAATTCTAAAGGTCAAAACTCCACATTGCATTACAATAAATTGAATTTTCTTTAAAGTTATAGTGCTTAGGATGCAAGTCCTGGGCTATCATCAATCTTCTTATTATAATATTCATTTAACAAATAGAAATATGGAGATCATTAGAGGGGTCGCTCATGGTGACAAATCTACACATAATTAGCGCCTGGAAATGCAGCTCCCCTTAGCGACCAGCTGATTAATCGTTTTTTTAAGCTAAAAAGAGAGTGATTTATGAATTTGAATGTTGCTCTGTTACTGTTAAAAGCAACTGTTTGATAACAAGTTTTGCATACAACTCAACATTGATATATCTTTTAAGTTAATACCAACTTAAATATTATCATAAAAGGTCAAAATATGTCAATGTGTTCACTCTGCTTCCCCCAAGTGGCCAAAAAGCAATTACAAGTTTTAAATAAAATGGAATAGATTATGATGCAAGACTCGTATCGGCAGAATAAGGGAGTGTGACAAGTTGACAGACTAGGATGCACTCAATGACTTAACGTTAGACTGCGTGCACTAATAAAGTTGCTTAATTGTCCGTGCAGTCAGCAACTCATCTCTTCATTTAATCATTGTTCATTACTGATTCCAGGAGGGACCAGATTTATACGGTTCATCAGCTGAATAATGGATATTTCCTCCCCCTCTATTTATTCTTCTCAATAAATGATGTTTTTCTCTGGTTATGGTCCAATGTGATCGTCATGTTTTTAATGTGATTAACTGTTGCAGTTTGCATAATTTTCACAAACAGTGTTGAACCAATTAATCCCTCTCTGCCAAACATTAATTTCCAATCTCAATGACGCAAATTGCTGATTAATTTGAACAATTTTTGACAACTTGTTTCGAATCATAACTCTTTATTTCATCTCTTTGTGTTGCACCTCACCCACAAATCCTTCATTCCATTCAGCCTTGGGTTTGCTGGATAAGCTCGAGGGTTTCACAGACACAGCTGTACCCAAGAGTCTTTGCTCTACTGAAACAGTTTAATAGCGCTGCCCAAGGCGGCCTGATGTTCTGAGGGTGCTGAGTTGTTATGTGAGCGAACCAAGAGCCTCTGAACTTGGAGATGGAAGCTGGAACTACATTTTATACATTTTCAGCACACAATTGCTGGCAGCCTGAGGCCATAACAAAGTTGAGGAGATGTTGAAGCAAGAGCAGTGGAAGATGGGTCTAAATCAAGCTTTGAACCAGAGCTGTAATCGACTGTGTATGCTTTGAATCACACTGCAGTCTGTGTAAGCAAGTTTTACTGTGTGAAGTTGAGAGAGGCGAGATCATGCGATTTTGAGCTTATGCACACAGAAGAGCATGCTAGTATTTATATTCAATTTGATAAAGTCCCGAGGGATTCATGGTGGATGTTATGTTTAAAAGGTGAACAGCACGTTATTCGGGGAAAAGATGAAAGCAGGCGTACCCTTGAAAATGTCAATACAGTGACCCGGACAATGAAAAGCATTCATCACACTGCGAGACCTTCAAATAAAGCAGCCTGCACGCAGATTTTCAGTCAAACACTGAGCTCATGATGGGTCGCCGTCAGCGCTGCATTTACACTGAATTACACTGAGCGTTTTGGTGAAAGTCCAGATGGAATTCCTGTCCGGGTCCTCCGTGTTAAAGGTCTAATTAGTTGCTCATGTTTTGAAGAGCGTAATTGTTTCTATGTGTGCACAAGTGTGTGTGTGTGTAGTCTTAGCCATGATGAGCTGTGATGCTGGAAGCCATTAGCAAACGCAAGCGGGGAGAAATGAAGCGTTTCCCCCACCGAGATCACTCTCTCGTGTGTGTGTGTGTGTGTGTGTGTGTGTGTGTGTGTGTGTGTGTGTGTGTGTGTGTGTGTGTGTGTGTGTGTGTGGTGTGTGTGTGTGTGTGTGTGTGTGTGTGTGTGTGTGTGTGTGTGTGTGTGTGTGTGTGTGTGGTGTGTGTGTGTGTGTGTGTGTGTGTGTGTGTGTGTTGTGTGTGTGTGATGTGTGTGTGTGTGTGTGTGTAGTGTGTGTGTGTTGTGTGTGTGTGTGTGTGTGTGTGTGTGTGTGTGTGTGTGTGTGTGTGTATGTGTGTGTGTGTGTGTGTGTGTGTGTGTGTGTGTGTGTGTGTGTGTGTGTGTGTGTGTGTGTGTGTGTGTGTGTGTGTGTGTGTGTGTGTGTGTGTGTGTGTGTGTGTGTGTGTGTGTGTGTGTGTGTGTGATGTGTGTGTGTGTGTGTGGTGTGTGGTGTGTGTGTGTGTGTGTGTGTGTGTGTGTGTGTGTGTGTGTGTGTGTTGTAATGTAGTCAAATAAGTATTTGATGTGCCTCTGTTAACACAACTCTTTTTTTTCATGTTTATGTTTTTCTCGCGAAGAATAGCACCCTATCTGATGAAATCCAAGTGTGTCGAAACGGCACATAGTTTTACACTATTCTGTGAAGCTGGCAAAGAAAGCTTGATGGGTGGTAAAAGTAAAAAAAAAAATTGGAAAATGAACATCTCAGAAAGAAATTGAATTCAGCACAGAGAGTTATCTCCACACTGTCACAGCAAGTCAGTGAGTCCATCGCCCCATCTGCCATCCTCACTTTATGTGAGCTATGTCCTCGTGCGCAGCATTTGTAGTCTTTTCTTCAACCCTGTAATTGGAGCAGTCATTATGACAGTATGTGCGTGAGTATTGAGAATTATATTGCTGGAGTGTAATTGCCGGCATGATTAAGACATGAATGGATGCTGTACTCTTGCTTCAGCGGCAGTTACATCACGGTTTGGAGGAAGCATGCAGCCCTTGAAAAATGAACGGTGTATGATTCTTGGACCAAACCTGACCAAAAGTTATCTTTGGAAAGAGCAAAGGGAGAGAGAAAGTACATTTGTTGCCCTCCCACCTATTGTGGAAGAGAGAGGTTATATGTGTGTGCATGTGTATTTTTGTCTGGTTTGTGCTTTGCAGGAGTTCTTGTGTGATTTTGTGGGAAGATGAGCTAAGACAGAGGGAGAAGTAGGAATGCTGTGGTTACATTGGTGTTCAGTGTTGCGCAGGAAATGTGACACGTTTTGTGGCGCACACACAGACACACACACACTTGACTGTGGAGCTGTGAAACCACAGCACAATGACCCCCAGCTGTTAGTGAGCAGAGAGCTGTTATCAGCGGGACAAAACAAAGTACTAACTCCATATGCATGCGGCTCAAGGACCTCCTCTATCTTCCAGTATTTGATACGCACCAATCAATCACATTTACATGCCCTGTATGAAGACTGAATAGTGATATAAGTAGATCCGAGCGCTCTGCGTACAGTCTTGATTATGTTGTTTACCAACACGCCGCGCGGTAGCCTTGAGCGCATGTTGATGCTGTTTATAAATGCAGAGCAGTGGTGGGCCACTCTGCAGAGACAGAGCCACAGCGTAAGGGTCTGAAGTGCTAGGTGATTTATTGAGAACTGCGGGATGTATTATTCTCCTGTATTTTCAAACTTGCTTTTCCAATCTCCATCTCATTATCACTGTGCCCAATGCTCAATCAACAACTCACTATGTCTCCGCTGCAATAAATTTACTTGAGAGACTCCGTCTGACTTGGCTGAGTACTTGGGCCAGTCCTGCACTTAATAAATCTCTAATTTATTGCATGTGACCGCATAGGCTTTGTGTAAAAGGCTGAAGTGCCATGATGCAAATGAACTTTACATGCCTGTGTGTATGTTTGCACTGGTGTATCTTGTGTCTGCTGGAATGGCAGACGTTAAACCTGTCTTCTGAAATACCTATATCCAATAGTGTGTGTCATTACTAAGAAGTTTCTTAAACACATCACTGTGGCCAGGAAATGTCACAACCTGTTACAGTAGAAAGATCATGCTGCTGACCCGCACCCTGTATTAAATCTATTGCAGTGAGATCATGTCTCATTTTAAAAATATGTAGCTGTCCAAGTATGATGGTGTCATTTATCTTTGCTGGGAAAACAACACACTTCTTGTTGAAGTTCACCTACAAATGTACTCTCAGTGGAGGTGATATTAACTCCTGTCACGCTATCATCTCTCTCGTTTGTGCTTTTAGGAGTTCCTCTCAAGCCGAGGAAAGAGCTGGTGTTTTTGGAGCAGCCGTCAGGTCAGCTGGAGATCCGCTGGTCCTCCAAGTTCAACATTTCTGTGGAGCCCGTCCTCTATGTGGTGCAGCGCCGCTGGAATTATGGCATCCACCCCAGCGAGGACGATGCCACCGAGTGGCAGACTATTGCACAGGTAGGGATCTGAACACCATACGTTCAAAATATTGAAGCCTGTCAGTGAGATGAAAAGGTTTTCCGCTTAAGATCCCATCAATTGATGTTATGGGAGTGATTCTTTTGATCACACATTTGGGATTTATATCACTAAGAAATGTCAGTTTGACATGTCCCAGCGTGCCACATGCTACAGCTGTGAAAGTGCTGCAGTGCGCTGACAGACTGTTGCACACTGTTGCACATTCCTCACAGTCGCAGTGTCTTTGAAAGTTTGGCAAAGAGAAACACACAGATGACTGATGTGGTAGCAAACTCACATGGGGCTGTGACCCCACATGAACCCTGACCCCTGTGGTTTTCTCTCCCCCCATCTGTCCCTCAGACTGCAGAGGAGCGCGTCCAACTGGCCGACATCAGAGCCAGCAGATGGTACCAGTTCAGAGTTGCTGCAGTCAATGTCCACGGGACCCGCGGCTTCACTGCACCCAGCAAACACTTCCGCTCCTCCAGAGGTCTGTGTGTGTGTGTGTGTATGTATTTATGCATGTGTGTGTGGCCTTAAGTTCCTGTTTGACACCCACTGCCCTCCATTTGTTATGGTTAAGACCTTGGAACAGGTGGAGCTTTTGAGAAGAGATCTTATCTGAACATACAAACTCCACCACTCACTTAGGAGTAAGTGGTGATGCTTTCTTTATCACCGACTTAAGCAAATTCTGCATTTGGTTTGTCTTTAAAATATCTGATCTCATCTTTACTTTGAACCTAGCGTCTTTTAAGAGGACTAAAAGATAAATATGTTTAGTGACAACAGAAGTGTGTCCTAAGTTGATCCCCAAGGCTTCATACAGTGACACAAGACAATGTTTTACTGTAATGTGATCAAATCAATTATATATTGACCACTTTTCACTGATGGTGTTCACACTGCTTAGATATGTTTATTTAAAACTGTATTCAGGTATTAAACCTTTATATTTTTTTGTTTACCCTGTACATTTGAATTGTAAATAAGTGTTCCCCCACCACAGCTTTTTACACATTTACACAGCGAGTTAAGTGGAAAAGGTAATTCATGCCGATGCCAGGTAGAGTGCTGGTAATGAGGAGAGACTGTGGTACACAACACTTTTCTTCTTGTCTTGTAACTAGATCTTCATTTATGACTTCAAAGGAGGGCTTCCCCCCTCTTTACAGTCATACAAACTGTAATATGTCTGTATCAGTCAGGATATTGCAGGTTTTAAATGAATGCAAGTGTTGTCTTGCTCCTAGAGGGTTTGACGTAACCTAGATGCACTTCAGATCTTTGCCACAGACAAGCTCTGATGGCTTCCTGTGCGGCTGCTCTGCTCCTGTACCCTGCACTTTCAGAGTTGAATGACACTAAATCGCAGTGTTGTGCTACAGATGGCATTTGTTAAAGCCATGGCCAATTGTTGTGGTTCCCAGGGATTACAGATTCAAAATATAATGTGTTGAGATTTAATCTAATCCAAATCAAATACACTTGTTTGTTTGACATGCAGAGGCAGAGACATGTGCCTGCCAGATAAGCCCTATGCAGAGTTCATTGTCTGCCATGTCAAAAAGTGTCTGCATCACTTGCATGTATTCAACACGCAGTGTAACGTACCGTGCACATTCTTTATCAAACTTGTGTTATTTAATCAATAATAGATTTAAAGATGTTTAGCAGCGAAACACTGCAGACATCCCAAGTACGTCCATGTTCTGCCAAATTCTGAAAACCTGTGCCAATTACAAAAAGTATTAGTGTGTTTTGGTGGCGTGTGAGTTGACCTGCCCTGTCAATCCTTCGTCATACATTTACTCCCCAGAGCATTCTGGGTGGCTGTCAGACAGATCCAGACACCAGGTGGGAATAAGATTTGCTGCAGGGATGGAAACCGATCTCCAATCAGGCCAATCAGTGCCAAAACGCTGATAGATTGATGGGAGCTGTCATGGGTTTGATGAGCTCCTGGCCATTCTGTCATGCCATTGTTATTTTTATAGCACGGCCATATCATCTGATTGCAATTTTGCACTACCATACTTTGTTAGGGCAATTTGTAAGAACTGACTGCTTATTCCTCTTATGCAGCCGACATTAGCTGGTATAGTGAACCGATGTGTCCGATGGTGTTTTTGGAGTGGATTAAATGTGTTTCAGGTGGGAGAGGAACAGGGCTGTGGCGTGAATCATTTTCTCATTACGGGGAGATTTTCTCTGGTCTGGCGTCTGGCATGTGGCCTTGCTTCTCTTCCTGACATCAGCTGGGTCACAGTGCATACACATGATGTTCAGAACCAGCTTTACACTCACACACACATCAGCTAGAGTACAGGAATGCTGAGTGTAGAGCAGCATGTGTTTGTTAACCCCTGACCTGCGCTCTCCGTCCTGCTGAACGCCGCCATGGATGTGACATGACACCTGTCATAACATCTGATGGCATATTGTCAGTGGAGGACTAATTTTACCTTACACAGTGTTATACCAATCCCCCTCCTTCACTGCTATGCTGATCCACAAGTAGTGAAAGGTGTCTTGGCCTGAAAGGAATTGGAACCTGAAATTATACTTGGCTCAAGATTTGTCGCATACAAGAATAAGAGGCCCTCTTCGTCCTCTGCTCTAAATGTCTACAGCTGTACTGAAATCTGTTGGCGCTGACTGTTTTTTCTTGTTGTTGCTTTTAGATCCGTCCGCCCCTCCCAGGCCAGCCAGTTTGCGCGTCGGCAACGTGACGGTGGGCGAGGACGGCCTGGTGACAGCCCGTCTGAACTGGACCCTGCCAGAGGAGCCCGATATTCCCATACATCACTACAAAGTGTTCTGGAGCTGGACTGTGCCCTCCAAGTCGATAGTGCCATCCAAGAAAAAGAGGAGAAAGACCACCAACGGGGTAATCTTCCCAGCCTTTCTCAATTTGTTCTTTTTCTCCCTTTTCCTCTCTCTAAGACGACAGGGTCTTTTCCAGGATTATCTCAGCATCTTCTCCTCTGGCCTCAACACATCTCTGTAAATATTGTCCATGCAGGCCTGCAGTGGAAGAAAGAATAAACATGGAATGGAAGTTATTTATATAAATGTGCAAAGCTATCAATCACACACAGATTGATGCAATGTGTTCTTCATTGTTTTAATTCCTTATGTATACTGATGAAAGAACCGTTAAATGGGCTGTTAAGCTTTAAAAGAAAACACATTAACTGTGATGAATGGGTGTATTTATAGTGATAAATCACAATCTCAAAAGTCTATGTTTCTTTAATATCTCAATTGTATTATTCACTTTTTCTGATTTTGGTATTTTAGAGCTTTTTGTGAGCTTTTCTCCCACTCCCTACTCACACTTACTACCCTATTATTATGTTTTACAATCATTCCTACAGTGTGTTCAAACTATGGGGGAAACTCAGTAAAACAGGACCGATCTGATAGAAATATACATGAAACATCCTCTAATGAGGACATCAATATCATTTTTAAATGAAAATACTATTGATTTCCTACTGTTAATGCGTTGAAACAATTTAGTTTGCATACTGGAACATTCTCAACTATTTGGTCCATCCAGAATGAAGAGCTTTCATGGCCCTTTGTCTCGTATGTCAACAAGACAAAGCCAATTTTGTTATAAAAGCCAAGTTAAGAGCTTACATAATAAAACTTCCTGGCTTGGACAACTCAGAAAGCCACACGGAAATATTTTGAAAGTATTACAAAATTGTTCTTGCTTCTAGATAAAAATGTCATAATTCTGTAAGCAAGTGTTGATGATACTGCCACAAATTGAAAAAAAGGGTCTCTAAGCACATACGTTGACCTTGGAGATAAATCAACATGTTGCGAGTCCTTTGCACACCACATCCAGTACCATGTGACCTGATACCTGTGGCTCAGTATCTGTGACATTTCATTACAGACTCGAGCAGATAGACAGATTGTCTAGACAGTCAACACACACACCTCTATAGTGAGTCTTCTTCTGAATTAGTGTATGAAATGCGTAGCAGATGTGGCACAGAGGAGATAGAGGTGGGAGATACCAGACACCCATTGACACATGTACTACTGGTTTCCACTTTGGCACCTCAGGGCTTTAAAAGCAGCCTGCTGGCAGAGGAATGTCAAAACACGCACAGTCAATAACAAGAATTCATGAAGCTCACGCTGATGGTGGAATGCTGCGAGTCAAACACTGTGAGGAAGCCCTGGGAGGCTCTGATAACACGGCTCCCTCACAAAGTTCTGAAGGCTATCTCCTCGCCACGATACCTTCCTCTGCTCCACATGTGTTCTTAATAAATAGGGCTTTCCCACAGGCGCGGGTGGGCCCAGGCTGAGCGAGGACTGGGACAGTGACAGGGCTTTGAAAGGAGCCTCAGGTGTCAGTGTGCTAACATACAAGTGTTTTCTGTTTTCGCAGGCTCAGAGCTGGGTAGATCTAGAGGGACTGCAGCAGAACAGCAGCTACACTGTAGAGCTGCAGGCCGTCACGTACTGGGGACAGGTGCGCCTGAAGGGCTCCAAGGCTTCCCTCCACTTCAGCACCTCCCAGAATAATGACTCAGGTACACATTGGTGCTAATTTCCTGTCGTGTTGAACTGTCAGACGATTGGAGTGATTACCAAGAGATTTTGGAGAGATATTCATAGTCCAAACAAAATGAACACTTGTGACATTGCTGTTCATCTAATTTAGCTCTACCACTAAAATGATATTATGAGACTTTTGAAGGAAATGTAAACGGACAGCTTCTGGATGGATCTTTGAAATTGAAAAGATATGTGACAGAAACCCATGTCCCTCTCAGGATTGTCCAATTTATGACCTACCTACCCCCTGCCAAAACTATACCAAATGCCACCATCCTCACCTGTAGTTTGTGCCTTTAGCTAAAGCAACTTTGTTTTTTACAAGGGTTGGACCAAAATCGGACTTTTTGTAACAACCAAATCATGAGTAGGTGAAATTTAGAGAAACATGCAGTGTCTGAAATACAAATAAAAACCTGGAAGGACCCGAGTTGTTGTGTTTGCAGATAAAGGATTGGATTAACCAATCAAGAAGAATCCACTTAGCTTTTTGTGTGTTTGTTTTCTTGACAATTCCAATTTTCTAAATGACTGAGAGTCTCCAGGCCTCAGTGCTGGCTCTGCAATAAAACAAAGTGTGGAGATAGATCTGGCTCTGCGAACCTTTCTTCAGGCAAACAATCATCATGCGAATTGCAAAAAGCAGGAATGGCCAAGGTGTGCTTACAGCACATCTGCATTCATTTGAAGCTCCTGCGTGTTTAGCAGACCAAACCTCAGCACTATGCGTGTGTGCATTTTGAGTATGTGTGGCCTAGGGGGAACTGAACCTCTAACCTTGGCAGTGTTATGCAGAACTATGTGTGCCCATCGAGTGACGCCACATTAATCCATAAAGAAGGTGCTGTAACGGCTGTTATATTACAAAGGAATGTTCCTGTTACCATGCTGGAGAGTCTGCCACAACAATAGTCACTGTCTTAGCTACATCAGCCAACAGTTCTACTTTCTCTTCCCAGTCAAATCAGTGATCAAGTCAAAGAAGGAGGAGATATCCCCTCTTGGTTCGACCTTGGCCAAACGCCCCTCTGGTCCTCTCGAGGTCGGTACGCCCTTCTACCAGGATGGCCAGCTGCAGGTTCGTGTCTACTGGAAGAACCGGGGAGGTACGTACTCCACTGCACTGATTTACAGCTTTGTTAGAATCTAATTAGCACCCCATCATCCCCATCAATCACTATGACTCATGTAAACCATAATAAAGTGTTATGACTGATTCTCAGTTACTCAAGATTCCTTTAAAAAAAAAAAAAAGTGGTATAAAATGGTGTAAATGAAATAAGTGAAACAATGTGTCATTGTGAGAGCTCAGTAATGTGAATGCAGGGCAAATTGGTGTGAACCTGCCCACGGACTGGTAGAGCTGATCCACCGTTTAGTAAAGAACAATAAACACACAGAGCCAGAGCGGTGCAATGGGATTTATTGACAGCTGTATTTAATAGATCCTCAGCCTCGCATTAGTGCTGGAGCGCTCCATTTTGTTTTACAAGACCTGATGTCATGGGGAACAGAAACGGTCGTGGGATGCAGCTCCGCAAGGGGTTAAAGCCTATAGGAATGCCTGTCCCAGCGGCGGCTATTCCCCAGCCCTTCTGTTAATACCAGAGTGGAAATATGGAAACCTTGAAAGCCATGCTCTCAGGGTAACCTGTCAAGTCCCATTCACTGGTCTATGTTATGTTACTAATATATGTCATCGCCTAAGCCAAACTCCACATCTGAGAGTCAAGAATGCAAACCCTGGCGTAGCAGAGGCCTGGTGAGACACCAACTGCTGAATCGGAGAGAGAGAGGGAGATAGAGTTGGCCCAGAGCTGTTAGCGAGCTTGGCTTGGACTCAGAGGGCTGAGTGATGCTGACGGGGATCAAGCGTGGCTTGGGAATCACAGTGTTGCAGTGCAGTGCTAATCCTAGTCCAGCTTCTTTTTTCTGTGTGTTGTTTGCAGCGCAGTGTGTGTGTGTCACTGCCCCTCATTAGTCTGAGGTATGACCCTGGCTTTGACTCTGACAACCTGTGTTCCACTACTGTAAACACGCGGACGTACAGATGGCCTGGAGAGTTGTAGTCTCTGGACATCTGGTTTGTGTGACAGAAAGAAGGGACAGGTTAACTGAACCGTGGTTAAGCCCTCACTCATTGTCTCTGTGATCCAAAGCAGCCCGGCCTCTGGGCTTTCTCCAGCAGTGAAAGTGAACCTTACTGTACACCGGCTCCGATAATTTATCACTGTCTGCCCAACACCCAGACAATAGACAGCAGTCCAGCGGTGGCGGCACTTCTGAGGCTCCCTTCCAGACATGATTTATCGAACACTGCTGAGGTTCTGTTCTCTACCTGATTTCCATGTCCCATTTCTTGTTTTACATACCACATCCCCTCTCTGTCAAAGCGGGCGAAGCATATCTTGTTTATTTTTTTCCCGATTTCCCGGTTCCCTGTAATTCCTCTCTTCTGCTTCCAAAGAGCTCAGGGGCTCCAAGTGCCAGATCTGTGTCTAAGCCTTCAAAGGCCCCCTTTTATCTCCCCCACTACAACCCAGGCCCCCGCCGAGGGGCGAACATAGCATAACTCAATTATTAATCGGAGAAGTATTTCACATATCCAAGCGAAACAGTTGAATGAAAAATAAATCTAGTAACACAAGATGAGGCCGATAAACACTGCCAATGAGCTCATGAGGAGCTACTGTACAGTAATGAAGCAAAACGGGACTGCAGTGTCCCAGCATGACCAAGGCTGATACTCAACTAATGAGAAAGCAAAACATTTAAGGAGAAGCAGGAAAGTTTGGATTGAGAACTGAGCCTTTCAGGGAACAAAAGGGAAGGTTAAGGAAACAGAAAAATCATGTTAATAAACTAATGCAGGGATAGAGAAGGAAGTTATTTTATCGTTTATCGTGATCATCAATAGGAGAGAGAAAGGGAGAGTTGTAATATGTGAGATACTCATCAGTTAATCAGCTCAGCCTGTCGGATTGACTTTTGATATCCAAATGAATGTACAGTGGGTGCAGTTACATAACGCAACTGTAAATTACCATAGTTATGTAAATTATGTAAATTACGCTCTTCAGGATATCTAAGACTACTCTATACTTTATTCCCACAACATGTTTCACTTGGCTTTTATTTGACCATCATAATGATTTGATGCTTTAGTCTAAAGCAATTCAACTTTTATGCAAATACATTCAGTACTAGAGAGCAGATTAGACATCAGTGTCTTGCTAAAGGGTTATTTTGAATATGATAAATTGATTTTATAACGTAGAAAGAAATACCCGTCTAGAGGCAGCTTGTTTTGATGGCGATTAATCAAATGCACAATTTGTTACGAGCTCAAAAAAGCAGCAGATCATAACATTTGAGAATATGAAAACAATACATATTTGCCATTTTCCTTTATGAAAGAATCAAATAAAACGTCAACGCGTATAAAAAAATGTTGTCAGTAGATTTTGTGTTTATATGACTTTGACACTATTCATTATACAATAAAACACTGACAAGAGCAATTCAACGCTTTCAAAGCACTGCTCCTTTTATGTTTAATAAAAGGAGCTAATAGATTCAAAGATTAGTCTTTATTGCTCAGAAAATCTGGATACTATGTTATGTCTTTGTTATGTGACCTCCTCCCTTTGTTTCAGACCCCGCTGTAAGTCGCTACCATGTCCAGTGGATGCCGGAGTACTGCGCCCACAACGAGACCCGAGGACCAGAGAAATCTGTCACACAGGTTAGTCTCCAGAAGCCGCTTCACACACCTTCAAACTGCGGGGTCCTGGAGTGCAGAGCGATGTTTGGATCAGCAGCTCCACGCTATGCAAAGCACGCGCCTAACCTTTTGTCTGATGCTTAGAAAGAGCCGCTCCGCTAAAGAAAACAACTCGAGCCTGAAGCCCTGTTGTGATGGACTTGCACTGGGCAAATCTCTGGCTTTTGTTTTGAATATTATGAGTCAGTCGTGTGGTCAGGCATGTTGGCCAATAAAACACATTTACTTAAACAATGTTTCCCGGAATGGGAGATTATTCACCTCCATTATTCCTGCATTCTGCATGCGTAGGGCTTTCTTGTGGAGTGCAGGGTCTGCTGGGTAGGGGTATGTCGAGTCTGGGAGTGTGTGTGGGGGGGTTGGTTAACTGCTTGGGCTCAGGCTGATACAGGATGGCAGAGGCCTGGCAATCAACACATTCTTTGGGGACCAGCGCTCACGTTGCTAGGAAATATACATCCATTTTCTATAGATCACTGGGAAGGATTCCAGGCTTTTGCTTTTATGTGAGCGCAGCGCCTCATTCACTTTTAATCAAAGCTGTTTCATATCAGAGAGAATATACACACACCCTCTCTCTGGGGAGCGACTGCCTATTAATGTAGAGCCTCTTTATTACAAATGCAAGATCCAAATCCACTAGTCAGCAGGATTTTTTTTGTTTCCGCAAATGAGATGAGAACTGCGCTTTCTTTTTTTTGGTTAGGATCAATAAATGATCCAAGTTTTAAATGAGTGTAGCACAGAATTAATTAAGACAGATTCACGGGCGGTTCCTTTTTATTAGAAGTTACCCATAAGTCCACGTTGGTTACTGTTTCTTAATTAAGTCGTGTTTGTGCCACATGTGGAAGCTATATAAACATATTTGTATTGTAAGTTGAATAAAAGGATAGTGGTTTAACCTCTACCATGTGAGTGTTCAAAGTGTTCCTGTAATGTGGGGGTGATGTTCCTGAGGCATGAGCGGGAATGTGATCTGCCCCGCCGCTGTGTATTTAATTATCTCTGAAGCTCCATGGGACCTGACCTGGGTGACATGTCAAAGTCATCATGGCTGAATAATGTGTTTCTTGGCTCAGGAGAACTACATCAACCTCCCGGGCCTGCTGTTCTCCTGCAAGTACAAAGTCACCGTTCACATGTTGAAGTCCAAGAGACGCTCCAAGGACGAGAGCACCACCTTCCTCACACCGTCCTGTGCTACCATCCGCAGCAAGACTCACAAACACATCCCCTGCCCTGGGGAGGGAGGTGAGTCTTCAGCCTTTTGATTTGTAAGGGGTATATTGAAATGGATGTGTTTAAGTGTGGACACACAGTAATCAGACACGTGAGCATATTATTATCATATTAATGGAATACATGTATACACTGTTTAAGGGAAATATACCTATTCGCTTTCTTGCCAAAGTTAGATGGAAAGGTAGATGTCACTGTCTGTACAGTAAATATGTAAGATACCGCCAGAAGCAAGTTAGCTTAGCTTAGCACATGACTGGAAACAGCTAACCTGGCTCCAAAGGTAACAAAGGCTCACTAGCTGCAGATATGAGAGTGGAATCCATCTTTTCATCTTACTCTCGGCAAGAAAGCAAATGTGTTTTATAACCCAGCTACTCCTTCACTATCAACACTGTGACTTAAACCACCTTTCTCGTAACAGCTCCAGGGCTTCCAAAGGTTTTGGCTAAGCCAGAGAACCTGACGGCCTCTTTTTCCATCATCGAGGGAAATATTACCGGCAACTTCTTGTGGCGTGTGTCCAGGGTGGCTCCCAATCAGCGAATCACAGGCTTCCAGGTCACCTGGGCCGAGATCACCACTGAAAGCCGGCAAAACAGCCTGCCCAACAGCATCATCTCCCAGTCCCAGATCCTGCCTCCTGTAAGTCTATTTTTATTAAAACTGGATTGCTGTTTATCTAATGTTGAGTCGCGATACAGCCATAGAGTATGGGCTGTTTTCAGATTGAATATGTGTCCATATCCCACTGGATAATGCTGTCATATATAATCTGTAAATGTCCCCTGTAGTAGAAAGATATGTTCTATTTGCAGCACTTTGTTTCACAGCATGTCAGAGGTGAGGGTGATTTGAGGATAACACTGATGTGGCCTCTTTGCATGAATCTTGTGATAAGCGATGGTGTGTAGACGGGCACATGGAGAGATCTGAGGAAGTGTTGTGTCCTGCTGGAAGTTCTCCTCCTCTATATTTTCATCTGCCTTCACGTCTTCCTCTTTTATCCTCCGTGAGAGCTTCGAAAAAGCAGCGCTTTGACATAATCTGCTCAATCAACACGTTCCGCCTATCTGCACCTCCCAGCCTCTGGAGCTTGTCTATAAATAAAACCACCCACCGCACCCTTTATCAAGCTGGCTGCAAAAGAAAGGGGAGACAGCAAGCCTTATGAAAACAAAGTCTTTGTTTTCGTCTGTGGCTTGTGCTTGATAGCTCCGCAGCTGATACTCCCCTGATATACGGCCAATTCAAGTCCTGTCTCATTCAAAGGCATGTTCTGTCGTATTTAACTGATTGCATCTTCTGTTTTCTGCTGCTCTCCTCCCTCACCTGACAGGATCATAACTTGCTTGTGGTGTCCAACCTGCGAGCATCCACCTACTACAGACTGGAGGTGCAGGTCATAACAACTGGGGGGGAAGGTCCTGCCACTGTCAAGACTTTCCAGACCCCCAACACATTACCAGTCATTCAACACCGTAAGTACTAAATAACTGCAACTGTCTTTTGTGCTACATCCTATCCACAAATGTAATTTTGTTTTTGTTTCATTCAGTGGTGCTAAGAGTAGACTGTAGATCTTTAATCTCTTCTTAAAGTAATATTTTTTCAGTTTCAGTTTGAATTCGGCTCTGTCCAACGTTTACAAAATCAATCCATCTGTACCTTCAAAGCTAGTCCATTAACGGGCTGTCAGGCAAGAGCCAAGAAATGAACTCGGCACATATAATCATTCACCAGAAAGCAAAAAAGTGTAGTTCCCATAGTGTCAAACTATTCTTTAAAGTATGATCAATATATTATTGAACAACCACAAGGATCACACGCCTACTTGAGTGTAAGAGGGGTCGTTCATAGTGATGAACCCACACAGAATTACAGCAGTCTGCTCTACAAAGCATTTTGGCATATTTCAGCTAACCTCTTTTGGTTTTATTGCCTGCATCATTTTTCAATACAACCACATCATGCCTAACTAGGGAACACAGTGGAGCATTTAGTGGCTAAAAAGGTCCCTCATGGCTTGGTGGAAAGCAAAACAGAGCTAAAAAGGAGATTAGATATTGATCGTACATTCATCAGGTTTCCAGAAATGCGACTGTTGAACACATCACATTTATAAAGGGATAATATTTCAATGTTTACACTGCAGTTATAAGAATAGATGCTGTGCTTTCATTGCATCACTTTGTGTAATCATGTAGGCATTGTTTTTACAGAAAAGATAAAAGCTGGGTTTTTAGCCCAGCAGATGGAGAGTACATTAAAAGTATTTATGACCTAGATACCAGGTTGAAAAAATGTCTCAGCAAGAGCAAGGAGCAAAACTACCATATGTTCACTGCATGAAATTAAAGGTCACCTATTATGCAAAATCCACTTTTTCATGTCTTTTATACATAAATATGTGTCCCCTCAGTGTAAAGAGATTCTGAAACTTTTTGTCCTGATCCATTTATATAAAAACCTGTCTGAAAATGAGCTGATCAGATTTTGGCCACTTTGTGATGTCATAACGATTTTTTGGCTTGTGTAACCATTAGCCAATCACCAACCAAGGTAACACTCGCCCACCTTATCACCTGAATCTCCTCCTAGAGCACCATTGTGTTCTTTTTAAACAAATATCTCTCAGAGGGGCGTGGGGAGTGGCTCCTTATTTTCATCTAAAGTAACAGACACAGAATCAGCACTTTTGAAACAGGGCTGAAACAGAGGGGTTTATGGGATGCTACAATGCATGATCTGTTTGGTATTTCGAGCCAAACACTTCACAGACATGTTTTGTATATAACTGAGACCTGTAATATATTGATGAAAAAGAGTATAATAGGGGACCTTTAAAGTCAAATATTACCAAGATCTGACTCTCCTGCATGTGTTCCATTAGGACCCAGACTCCGGCACCCTCACCACCAGAAGCCATCAGTAGAGAGGCACTGAGCTGCAGGCCGAGGAAAACCCAATAGAGAGAAGCTCAGGTGGCTCTCTGCTCCTGTGCGTCGGGGAAGGAATGTGTGGAACCAAACAGAAACACAGCGCACCAGACCATGAACTGACCCCCCCTGCTTGTGAAATATGGGTCCATCTTTTCCAGGCTCTACAACACATCAGCTATTCCTTCTGAAGCCCTCTCCCTCGACTGATGCATGTCAGCGGACGGGTTGGTCTGTACAGTGAAATTCATACAGCAAGGTCTCATATTCTGTGTTCTTCAGTAGGTAATAGTTAAGACCCAATAGTGATCCAGCTGTAATCGTACACAGCTGTAAATTATATAAACAACATTTCAATACAAAAGGTTGATAAATAACAAGAAATGATGTCATGGTTTGAAGAAACACATACTTGATTGAAGATGGTTGAAGATGAATGGTAGGAAATGCCCGAAACTGTAAAACAATTGTTTATTCATGAAGAAAGAAAAGTAAAAATTCATCTATTTATTTTGTGTTACCCATTAAAGAGGCGCTTAGGCAAACAGTCAGTACTGATGGATAATGTAACTAAAGTCATTGTTGTCTAACCCAGAATATTTCACATAGTATGTTGCATGTAGTACATTTGATTTTTGAACTGTAAATGAATTACTTGCTTTAAATTGAAAGCTTGTGATGGTTTTGCATGACAACCGTTAGCATTCTGTTGGCATGAAATAATGTCTGTGTTACCTCTTTTCACTATCTTAGCAATATTTCATTAACAGATTAACAAAGAATTATATTGGGAGTAATACGTAATGTTTATTAATGAAATTATAACTTGTGTGGAAATGATGAATTGTACATGTTCTTGGCTGTAGAAATATTTGTCGTGGAACAGTCAGTGAATGTCTATATTTATTTATGTGTGTATTACAAAGTTTGGTTTGGATGTGTGTGAATGTGAATGTTTTGTGTGTTCTAGTCTCAAGTTTTTGAACCGGCAAAAAAATCTTGTAAAGACATTTTGTAAAAATGGAATTGTAAATACAGTCTTATGTTACATGTTATTTTTCCATGGTAGAAACTGTACAAAATCCTAAGTAATAAAATAATCCTTAACCAGTTACTTTGGCTGTTTGTTTAATTGAGGTTCCTGCGAGCAGTAAATAGACAGGCTTCTCCTCCCAGTGCTCAGCCGTTTGGCAGTTACTGTTGCTTATCTTGGCTGTAGAAACCATCATGGCTGACTCTGTGTACAACATATTCACTGATCGGTCCAGAAGCCTGAGACAGGCGCTCTGCAAGTCCAAATAAACAGGTCATCTAGCTCAACAGCCACAGCGGATTTACCATCGCTGAGGTCGGGCACCTCTCAACAGCTTCTCAGAGCACTTGTGTGTTTGAAAAGCATTAAACCCTCCCATGCTCAGCAGCCTTTCGCCCCATAAAATGAAAAGTGGAAATGTTTACAAGAAAATAAAGCTAGGCGTGACATGTGATAGTTCATCCTATAAGTGCGGAGTATGTTTTCTGTGTTTAACACAACAAGCTGAGTTACTTCTGTATGTCGGATGAAAGCCACTTTTAGGACACACACATTCATCTTGAAGGGAGTGCATGCAGAAAAGTGTTAAAAGTGTATACCATTTTAAATGTTTTATCATGTGTATTCAGGCAAGTTCACATGACATTCTTATATAGGGTACTTGAATGACATGTGGTCATTTTCATTACATCAATTCATTTTGACTTAGCAGTGCAATCATCCTCCAATGGAACAAAATCTTGCTAATGGATATCTGTATCCTCATCTGTTGAGATGACAAACCACTGCATCTGCTAAACCTATCATGGACTTCAGGACATACTTTTCAGTTTATATTATTATGGCAACATCTAGTATTGAATTTAATTAATTTTATGGAGAAAAAATTTGGAAATAGAATAAAACAAGTTCCAAGATTCGATTAAATTGAAAGAATTTCCACAAAGGTAACTGTACAATTACCTCTTCTGCTGTTGGAGGTTAATCGGGGTAAATTCTAATTTACTTTAATAACTGAATGTTTGTGAAGAGTGTTTTCTGTCCAGCTGTTTCGATTAGAAGTCTCTTCTCCTCACCATTTTCCACATTGAGCAACAAATTATTCTGGCCTCTTGTTTTCACACACACAGCCTCTTCAGTCAGTCAATGCTTCGTCGCTCACTTCTCAGGGATGTTGTTTATGTACAGTTCTATTATGTCGCAGGAGATTAGTTCCTCTTGGTCTGTGCACGCTAATCCCTCTCTCTCTCTCTGGGAGCAGGGCCAGTGTTGAGCCCAGGCTCCTTTCTGTGTGAGCCAGCCCAGCCCCTCTCTCTTTCAGCCTGTCACAGCCCCTCTCTACACACACCAAATACCATGGCCCTCAAGTGTGAAAACCTCAAAACAAAAGGGCCTCTAGCCTCTTTTGAGGCATGTTGCAAGACGTCCAAGTCTCCGAGGACATAAAAGAAAGGAAAAAACTGCAACAACTAAATAATGGGCCAGTCGTCAGTACAAACGCTTTGTCTCTGATGGTACAAGGCCAGTAAGGGCTTATTCACTTTGCATGACATTACATCCCTATTGTGAGAGTCAGGCGGGGGATATCGCTTTCACATTTGAACACATATTTCTGAAACAATATTATTCATTTGGCTCTTCGAATAATCCAGGTCAATTAAATATTTACCCGTCTGCTGGTTGACATTAACCCTGGTTTTATTCGCATTGAGAATAAAACAGTGAGACCATTCAGCAGAGGGCAACAAAGATAGGCTGTTTCTCCCACACATTTCCTGTGACCCCCTTGCACCCGTTCTGCAGATTAACATTGCAATGAGCCATGCATTACTGTTTGTCAAATATGAGCTACTTGTATGGGTCATACTACGGTAGTTGACTGAGCAACTGTACCATTACTCTTTAAAGGATGGGTGGATTTAAAGTTTTGATGATGCGAGTATGACTTTGAAGTATGAGGCAAAAAATTGATGGACCTTACCCTGCCTTTGAGATGACACTGATCGTAACCTGAACGATTTGAAGGCAAACGTTACTCTCATGTGAGTTTCAGGTCAGTGAGATCATCGAACAGAGCCATGCATTCCCTCCAGATTACTTCCACATGGACGACATCCATTTGTACTGGTTCTCCTTTAAATATGATGAGATGGAATATATTGTCCGTAAGATTGATGAAAAATAACCAGGGTATTTTCCCCTCCATTAGGAAAGGCAATGTTGCTTCAATGCATGGTGAGAAATCTGACCTTGCCCTGGGCAGTGGCATGTTTCTGGTTAGGCTCTGGTGAGTGGGACCAGGCAGGGGACACATGAAAGGATCTCGCTGACAGGCAGCAAAAGATGTTCAGTCTAAGTCTAATGAAGTCCAGAACACATGGGCAGACCTGAGAACATGCCACACGTTACACAAGCACAAGAGCTACAGTGCTGTTGACAAGCTTAGCATTCGCCTCCTGTTCCCTAAACGCTGACAAAGTGAGAAGCTTGATAAGCATGTGTGAGCTGTGATTAAAAAGCAGTTCTACCACGACACTGATGTAAAAACATCATCACATCCGAGGCCAGACAGATAATGTGTTTGTTTTCTTTGCCTTTCATTTTATCTACAACTTCCTTTGCTTCTGTGTCTCCGCAGGGAATATCATTTCCAATTCTGCAAGAGGCTGAGCTGCTATAATGACACCAAAACAAAAATAATTTCGTATAAACACAGTTATCAGCTTATAAAGTGAACCTCTGCAAACCAAAATGCAGCCCGATACTAAAGCTCTCCAATAACATCAATCCAATTATGGTCCTGTTTGTTGACACTGTGTCAAAAAGCTGTTGGTTCAGCTCTCTTGAGGCAGTTTTATTGGAAATATATTGGACTACTGTAGAGAGATGTGTTGTAGACAGCAAAATGGACTGCAATTATTTAAAGTATCAGTATTGCAATGTTGAAATATCCTTTAAAGTAAAAGATAAGTATACATAATTGACTTAAAAGTTGAGTAAAAATAACAGAATCATTATCAGCAACGTCTACAAAGTATGAAAAAAGAAAGAATAGCAAGATGTGTTTATATTCATCTTGAATATTTGTATTTCATTAAGCTATGAACAGCTGGTTGAGCTTTAGCTAATTCTAAATGTTTAAAATGCTTTGTTTTTGACCTATACCAATGCTTTATACTGTATTTTACAAACCAATGATATGTGTTCCATGTAAAATATTAATTTATCAACGTATCTGGTCATTTCATGTCTTCAGTTAAGAGTTAAAAGGACAATAATTATTGCTGAAATATAGTGGAATAGAAGTATAAAGTGGTACAAAATACCTTGGTACCTTAAACGTTTACTTAAGTGACAAGGATTAATGCAGTCATTTTCACCACTGAATACAGTTAAATGTAATATAATACAACAACAAGGCTAAAGAATAGCACACAGTTGAATCAACACCTCTTTGAAACGGTGTCAACTATCTAAACATGAAGAGCTTCACAATAAACCAACGTGAGCTGAAACACACACTGTTCAAAGGACTTGCCCCTCTCTGGAGGTTGGGTCAAAGGTAAGCAAGAGGTCCAGCGTGTTTGTGTTTGTCACCAGAGGAATAGTTATCCAGATCCCTCTTTCCAAAGCAAACATCCTCCTCCACAGGCGTACAAAGTGGCGAGATCTTTTGAGGAAAGTACCATCCAGCTGGGAAATAGCTGTTTTATAATCCCCTCTGATTAGTGTTAATCCCCTTAATGCTCCTTCCTGAGAATAAACACATGTTGACCCAAGTGACCCGCTCCTAATTAATGAAGTTTGGAATGCTATCATCTATTCACTGTGGTCAATCCACTGTTACATGAGCTCATATTGAAGCGTTTAACGATATACTGTAGGTAATAACTCAAAATACAACCGCTGACACTTTCAAATTGGGATTGCCGGCTGGTGTCGGCTTTTTTTCACAATACAATACACCCCCCAGGCGTGACTAGCAATGAGAGGCAACTTTCCGTCTTGTGTTCTTTTTCTCCTGTGAAGTCGGTGTTTGGGGTCGGTAGCCGGGGCCTCAGAGGCGAGGCAGAGGCCAGAGGTCGGCGTGGGCCCGGCTCGGGGACAAGGGGAGAGGTCAGGGGTTGAGTTCAGATGGAATCCACACAGAGGAAATAGATATTGTCAGGGGAGAACAGAGCTTCCTTCACTTTTCCTGCTGGCGTGCCGCTGAAGACACACAGGAACAGCATCGGAGGCTGTAAACACATCAGTAGCCCTCTAATTCAGAGGTGTTAATAAGAGGATGCATCTTCCATCCAAAGTGGCTGTTACCGTAAAAGAGGAAATTACGACAGGGATAATTTGATGTGCAAACACTACGCTTCAGCACCTCTGCTTCCTCGGTATGTTGAAATAAACCTGCGTGATGGAAGAAAGAGCTGTGAATAATGTGTTCTGAGGGATGTTTAGGGATTAAAATCCATGCAGTCTTTCTAAAATAAACAAAAGATTCTCACTTCAGTTCAAATGCAGTTGCTCATTTTGTATACAGATGTTTCTCTGAGGAAAATCAGCTCTGTCTCCATCTTGATTGTTCTGCATTGGCGAACACCATATTTTATAAACAGGCAATCCATTTGTCTGTCTGCTGTGAAAGGACTGCAATGGATCAACCTCTGGTACATACCCAAAACAATAAAAGTCCCTGTTTGTTTACATATATAGGACGGGGGCATCAGAGGTAATTATTGGACACATACATTCACTGGATGTTTTTCCAAAATGTTATTAAGTCCTTTAGACTTCCTGACAAAATCAATATGAGGCATGAGCTGAAAAGGGAGCATGAAATCAATTACAGTGTAAAAGAGCAGCTTATGTGTGCAATCACAAAAGCTTTTACAGGCCCCCGAAAACACGGCGCAGCAATTGACTCCACAAATAAATTAACCGGGATAATATGATTTTCTTGTTTTTATTTTTTAAGACGTTGATCCAAATACATTAAAAACAAAGCCGGCACATGGCTCAGCCAACCACAATGTTTATATAATGAATATGCAGTATTTTGTGTGTGTGTGTGTGTGTGTGTGTGTGTGTGTGTGTGTGTGTGTGTGTGTGTGTGTGTGTGTGTGTGTGTGTGTGTGTGTGTGTGTGTGTGTGTGTGTGTGTGTGTGTGTGTGTGTGTGTGTGTGTGTGTGTGTGTGTGTGTGCTCTCAAAGGCTAAGAGCTCATTTCCACCCTTGATGATCACAGGCACCATTGATTGTAATGCTGACGAGCAGGCTAGTTCTGCCTGTGGCGTACAGAGGAATCTGGACATGTTTAAAGCACTAACTTTCATGTTTTTTTATGCTGGTATGAAGTTGAATGCTGATGTTGCGTGCAGCTGGCTCTCATTAACAAAACATGATGTCAAACAGAGGGCCTTGCTGGTGAAAGTCAACTGCTCTCCATCTCTGGTCGCTGGTGTCTCTCTGCGAACGCCAGCCGTGCTGAGAGCCGTTCAGCCTGATGGACTTCAGTAATGTCCTGAACATAATTTTAAAAAAGGAAGTGTGTACATCGCGATTGTACAATTTAAACATATTGCCCTATATAAAGCATTACCCACACTGAACACATTTTTATTCTTTGTAAACACGTCATTCATAGTGTGTGATTTCACATATCTGTCAAATTGTTGCCATTTTCAAAATAATATTATAATGTTGACAATATATGTTTTTTTTACTGCACATATTTTATATTTTATTCCATTATATTTCAATGTAAATACTGCTTTATTTAATTTGTAAGTGTTTAGATCACTTTTGTGAAGGAAATAAATCATTAATCAATTTGTATAGACAGGTGAGTGACCATGACAGACCTAAATTGTTGAAATACCCTGTGGGCTTAAACATATCATCTTACAGCATACCTTGTTTTGTCTTTAGATAAGTTTAATTCATCAAGAAGCCCACGAGGGCGCCCTGGTCATACAGAGGTTACGCACCAACCAGGAACTGAAATGTCTCCGGTTTGCTTCTGGCTGGGGATGTATATATTGCATGTCATTACTCATCTCCCTCTCCCGTTGTTTCCTGTTATTTATTGTTATTGTTTCCCTGGTCTCACCAAAAAAGTCCTTAAAAGGCTTAAAATCTATATTTTAAAGAGGACCTTTGTATCCCTTTAATGCATACCCATTAACCATAGCCATTAACACCATTATAATGAATACAAAAACACTATACAAGCAACTTCTGATACTTTCATGACTTCAATTTATGACCTCAGTGATGGCGGACCATTTACTTTGCTGCAGCATTAAGGCACAGCCTGGTATTGTTTGTGAGGAAGACAGTGAGGATGAATATACTATTGCACAGAAAATACTGATTATTGAAGGGAAAATAGGGATATCTGCAGTGGTTATGACCGGACATTAGGTGTTATTATCCTCAAACAATGTTAAAGGTGACAGAGAGAGATATAAAATAAAACAGTACATCTTGTTCATAAATCCCTTGACTAAATGCAGCGTGGCAAGTGTGCTTTTCCAGCCTGTGTGCAACATAAACAGTTCCGTTTGTGTTGAGGTGTTGAGTGGAGCTGAGATTTAGGTGAGCTGAGGGAATGCTGTGATTCAGTGTCAGGACAGGCCACTGTGCCCGTGCAGCCTGTAACATGTTTATGACACTCAAGAGGAGTAGAAAAAACATATGGTATACATGTTAGGAAGGTTTGCACAGCACGGCAAGACAAGGGATGATTTCTCTTTCCCCCCGCTTTGATGGTAAGTGGCTGTTAACCGCGTCCCACCTTTTGGGATAAATGACATTATCAGCTACTTATCTGAGGACAATCTGCTTTTCATCACTCATGAAAGAAATCTACAGCATATTTTCCAGACTCAGTTCCCTCTCCATCCTTTATCCTGTTATCTGATGACTGCTGCGACATTTGATTTTCTTTTGTAATGGCTGGATGTTTAATCACGCTACACAAAGGGCTCTCTCTTATGAAACATTAGCTGTCATTTATCTGAAGTGAAGCACCTCAAGAGAGATGATTCCTGAAAAACCTCATAGGTCCCGTTAGGCTCAATTATTTAAACAAACAAACACACTTTTTATTTCAGACAAGATTTACTGCTTCATGTGTTGCGTACTGTGTCTGCAAGCCTTCTCTTTTCTCACGTCAGTAAAAGTTGCGAGCTCCCCCTCAACACAACTCATCTCTGTGCTCATCTCTTCTCATATTCACAGGCCTTTCAAGCTAAGCTGCAAAGACAATGAAATATTGTGCAGATCTGATTGAAAACAGCCTCCATGATGTGAAACTAGCAAGACTTGTGTTATTCCAGTTTTAAAATAGACCTTTTGAATCAGCACAGTAATTTGATTAAAATGGATTGACAGCCTGGTGAGTTATTGTCAGTGCACCACATGGGAGAAGAGTGTTTCTGATTTCTCCTGAGGAGAATCCTTCACCTCCCCAGCAGTTCCTTTAATATAAGGGCAGCGCCTTTCATCTGCTCCTCCAAGCGAGGCTCTTAATGCTTTGCAGATTCCTTTCAGCCCTGACAATATTTTACTGCCATCTTTTGAGTGTATTTCTGGATTGAGTTTCAATCAATCTTACGTAAAAGCAAACTTTGTTTCAAACCAAGTAGACATAATGAATGGCTCATATTCCTATATGTGCTGAAATAATGACATGAATTGAAAACAGTAGAGAGTGTAGGATTTCAAATCAATAGTTCAAAGGTAAAGCTCGGATAAAACTAATACACTATTACAATATTACAGGCTTTATCCAGGCGAAGAAACACAAATAATGCATTTAACGTAGCCATGTTTATATTTAAATATGTTGGAGAAACCACATTCACTGACTCTGGGAAAGAAATATACTGACCACATATGCAGAGACAGACTGAAAACAACCTTAACAGGAATTTGTCTTAATTTTTTTAAATCTGCGTATTTGCTTTCTTAAGTTTGATGACTTTTTTGATGTAAAAATAAGAGTAAATCAACCATTTCCTGCAGGGCACATCGCTCTGATGCTTTATAACCTCAATAATTATGACCAAATCAAGGAAAGGAAACCACAATATGTAAAGATAATACAAAAAGCTAACATTATATTAACAAACCACTGTAGTGGTCGCTGTGAAATCCCTCTTGTAGCCCTCTGGCCTCGCTGCACAATCTGTCTTACATAGTGCTGACTGCCAACAACAGCACTCTGCTGATGTGTCTGGCTCTTGTTAGCGGAGGATAGGTTTGTGTCAAGCACAGCTTCTCCACTGACTGAGCCGTGTTGTTGTTGTGGTGGTGGTGGAAAATGACCGTGGGACTGTTTGCAATCGCTCACTGACAGAGATGTCGAGGCTGCTAAATGACACACTTCCAATCAACTGATCCTCTGCCAGTGTGAGTCATCTTTTTCTCATGGCAAACAGGCTTTGAACAGGTGTCCAAAGCTGTTGTTTTTCCTTTTTCATATATTTCTTTTAGATTGCTGTTTGTGTATCTGAGTCCACTCGTTCACAGACACCCCCACACACCCGCTTTCTATTGCTTTCTCTTTTCATAAAAAAGAAATAGTGTTGGCCTCTGGCATTTATCAAGGATGAAATGTGCTCAGAGAGAGTGCTCCTTTGAATTTGAGCCTTGTCAACATACTTTATGAGAAAATATTGAATTGAGTTAAACTTTCATACTAGGTATTTTTCTTTTCAAGAAAAGGGGATTATATTTCTTTCCTGAGATGTTCTGCTGCATTCTTATCCTCTTTCATTTGACTTAAACTTCTTACAGTATGAATTTCTTCCAAGTTCAGTGTCACTGAGTGTTTACATTCAGTGACTTTTGTCTTGAAGGTCTGCCAGCTATTGTGGTTCTGTTTTTAATTGAGTCATTGTCCACATGGTCGGTGCATTGCCACAGGCAGAATTTCTTCTCATCATAAGCTGCTGTTGAATCTCTGAATCTCAGATCTGATGCCAGTAATTGAATAGATAGAGTTTTGATTGACGTTTACAGGAAGTCCCTTTCCTATTTACATATTCATGAGCCTCTACCCTGCAGGGGTGAGACGGGAATCCAGGGCAAACCTGTATGAAACAACAGCAGCTCAGAGGTCCTCCTGTCTGCTTCTCATTACAGTAAATACACTTTTAGAGCTACCATCCATGCTGCATTCCTGCTCCCCACCCAACTGGACTCTGACTAACAGTGGCTATACAGTATTTTCCCTCTGAAGACAAGCCTTAATGCATTGAATGAAGAAAAATGCCCATCATCTCAATGTTTTGGTAAATAAAAAATGACCAGAAACACAAGTGACATAGTGTCAAAGCATGGGAAAACATTAACAGGTTTATATTTCTTGAACTGCCCACTATGCTTCCTTTTCTTGGAGATTGGAAGTGACTGTAATGCTACTTTGTTTGAAACATGCAACTCGTATTACAGGTGTTGCCTTTGGCGCTGTGTCTCCACTCCTAATGCACTCATGGTCTTTCAATGCCGCCAAATCCCACTTGAGATGTGTCAATCACAACAGGCCCGCCGCTACAACATGACAGACTGCCGTGGACTCACTAGCCTGCTGTGCTGAAATGGTCCCAAACCAATAAAATGTGGAAGAAAGCAACATTATGCGTGATTTAGTCTGTGGGTTCTTGCTCTTGGATGAAGGTCCCCAGTATGATAATACAGAAGGAATGCCTTTAATCTTCATATCAAGTGGCTATCATCAATTATTTGTTCAGTCTGCATTAGCATTTGATGACATCCAAACCATATTAACAGCCCACTTGAAAGCTAAATGTAAACTAAGACAGATGACGTGTCCTGCTAGAAAGTAGAGATAAATCATTTTGACAGAGAAGAGATATTAATGTTCTGCAAAGTAAGGTGCTAGCTCAAGGTGGATCATAAACAACCACCACATATTGGGAACAGATGTAATATTACAAACTTCATCTTAGCTCAAACAAACAACCATTTGGAATACATGAATAGTTAGAGGTGGCGAGAGCTGCCAACAAACCAACAATCAGCCTTTTCCAAAGAAGTTTACATTATTAGGGTTATAAAATCCCATCAAAATGTCAGGAAATGAAACCTCGATGAGTATTTCTATTGCTGGGTATTAGTTTGACTGTCATCTTACAGCAATGTAAGACATGGAAAAGTAAAAAAAAAGGCCTGATGGAAATACATTCAATCACTTATCGGCCAACAAACACAGACACAATCTGGTTTGGAGTAAGTGCAGCCCTCTCTGGGAAAACAAAGGGCTGTGAATTGTCTGCAAAGTGTTTTCAGCACGAAATATCTCCTTTCTTTCCACAAACACTTTTTTCATTGGAGGATTTAATCAAGCGAGTGTGAGGGTTTGTTTGAGGAGTACCGGGAAGAAGCAGAATAATAAAAGCTCTGTTGGAGAGCCAGAGAGTCGAACAGCATGTTGCTAAACACACAGCTCACATTTCTGTAGTCTAATTTTTTCATGTGCAATTTGTCTACACGTTTTAATTTATGAGGTATGTAGGTATGGAGCCAGGACATTCCTCCCTAATGTTGGTGCTAAGGGAATAATGCTTGGCCATGGGAAATAAGGATAAATAGAATAGATAATTATGTTTTTTTCTTATATATATATATATATATTGGGTTGCGTGTGGATTTATACTGTTCATTTACAGTTTGATAATTAAAAATGGCTCAGTGATACGTTACATAATGTTTTCTTATCTGCCTCTGGTAGTTCTGAGATGTAGTGAGTAAAATATGTCAGTTCCCAGCAGTGTCTTTGAAGTGAGAGACAACGTGGAATGAAGCATAATATCCCCAGGGTCCTATTTAGTATTTGGAAAAAATAAACATTTGCCAAGCCCGATCTTGTATGACTGACTCTGTACATATAGGTCTGGGAAAAGAGCCAGTAGGATTTCTACAATGTAATTAAAATGATAGGTATTGAGGAGCAGTCTTGATTATTGTTCAGTGTTGTTGACTCACGCAGACATACAGGATGAATAAACACTGGGATACTTCAAATATATAACTTTATTTGATGGATTTCTTATAGGTTTTAACTTAAATTGCATGAATGGAACACAAACATATTCTCATACTGGAAGCAGAAATGTTATATTTCTTTTAAAATCTGTAAATGATTTCAACAAAGTGCATTTAATCTAAGTTTTGGAGCCTTAAATCATATAATATGATGATCATCAGCAGATGGAGATGGCCAGTTCTCAAGCTTTTTCCACCATTCACAATAAAGAGAATATAAATTATTTAAAAAAAAAAAATACATTGCAGGTGTGTTTATAAAGGAATAATTCAAAATAAAGCCGAATAAAAAGATATGATATTTTCTTTGTGTTAGGTAGGAAGCATTAGGACAATTCAATTTGATCACAAAATGCGGATCTGAAGGGGAAAATATGAAGTACAGAGTTGAGCTGTAAGAAATGACTCATCAAGGCTTATCTTTGACTTTTAAATAACAACCTTGCCTCTTGGCATTCATTCTGAGGTCCTATCCAAGGAAGGGAAAATAAAAATCTTTCTTATGACTGAGCACATATCTTTTTCATCCTTTTCCAAAGCCCACACTTCAACCACTCTTGATCCCTGCGAAATGTCCTGATTTACTACATCTTCAAATTGCACAATCTGGGGACAAATTGGTCTCCTCAAAAATGCATGAACATGGCTAAGGAGCCCCACATCAGATGGAAATGCATTCCTGATGTTGCAACATGAGAGAAGGCAGGCATGGTTGAGTCACTGTGGATTAAAGGAGATGCCACGTTTTATGACCTGCAATACTGTTACTAATTTGGGGACACTTGATATGGTGCATTTCATTAGAGGGAGACACAAACACAGAAACCCGCAGCGCTGTTTCTCTCCGCCCAGTTGCTGATCTCAAGGTGACAGAGACACAGGGCGGGTGTGTTAAGCATCTCCTCTAACAAGAAGAACAAAAGCATTGTGAAGCGGAACAGGCCGTCATGCAAAAACACTCATAAAGAGGCATGAACTGGCAAGTCCTCGATCTCCACATCTTGAGAAATAATCACTCCCTTCTGGATGTGTTTATGAGGGCAGAGGGGCCTGTGCTATGACGCCTGTACAATACTGAGGAAGAGGCATTCGCTGCAGCTGATCTGAACTTGGACTCTCGAAAGAGGGGCATGCCTGAAGAGACATTGTGCTTTCGTCATTTCTAAACACAGACAGGTTTTCCCTCGTGAATCTACAGTGGAGATTGAGACATGTGAGATTCAACAAAGCCAAATGCAAAAGAGTTAGTCATTGAAAAGATGATATATGTATCTTTGACCACACAAATAAACATCACACTTTGTTTCACTTTAAAGCTATGGCTTTATAATTGTAGGTGTTCTCCACATGTGCATTAGATCAAATCATAAAAGTCAGGCGTAGATTAACTTCTGCAAGAAAATCATGTATCCTAGCGCAAGCTTATATAAGACTTGCAGTAAAAAAAAGAATAAGTCCCTTGGTGATGGGTTTTTGTTAAGTCCAAGGGAAGAGAGAAGGCAGTTGAGTCCAGCTTCTCTGACTACAACATCCTCCAGTGAAAGGCTCTTTCTGATTCAAATGAATGGGGCCAAGGTCGGGGCCAAGGAGTCTGGACACAGCGCAGCCTGTTTCTGTGAGAGAGCAGCGCTTAGAATTGTTCTGAATGGAAGGCAAAGGTTCTTATTTTTAATATGAGTCAAATTAGTTCAGACTCATATCCAAAACCCAGGTTCTTAGCGATAATAAACTGTACCATTTTAATAGTTTAATGGTTGTTTTGCGTCAGTTGTTGTCTTCTGGGTCTCGTTAGTCTTTTTACTTTTGTTGTTGTTGTTCTTTTTCTCTTTAGTCATTTTAAATGTTATTACTCATTTTAATGTCTCAAGATTTTGTACGTCTTTGTAATCATTATAAATGTTTCTCAAGACATAAAAGGACTGGAGAGTCATTTTATGTCTCTCCAGTTTTATAACTTCCTTTAGATGTTTTATGCCTCTCTTCAGTAGTTTAACACTATTTAGTGGTTTAATGTCTTTTTTTAATATTGTTGTGTATTATTTTGCATGTCTCTGCAGATGTGAAATTGACTTACTAACAACAAATATCAGTCAATTAATACAGAGCTTCTGGTCTAGTCGCCCCTGAGCTTGTACCCATAGTCCCATTTAGTAATCCATCCATGACACTATTTAGACAACTATACCTATCACTTTCTGAGTCAGGCTTTAGGGACCTCGGATACTGTGAGACACACAGCACGAAAGCTCTGTAGATGTTTGGATGAAAACCACAATTCTATGTCATCAAATTGAAATGATCTGGTGGCAGATTTAACTGTAAAAACATGAGTATATTGTGAGACGCTGAAAAAGACTTCAGCGTGCATGAGGCACGTCATGTGAGCAGTAGACTGTTTACGAGTTACCGCAGGATTAGGATGGATTTATGTCCCAGCGGAGGTTCAAATAATTCCATGTCAAATCCGGGGATATGTATATTTTGTCCACCCTTTTTTCAAGCAGCGCTTTCAAGCTGATGGATATGGTGTGAGCACATGACATGCAGAGGATTTTCTATTCCCTTTCATGATTACTGGGGCATTGTTTCTGTCTAAGCTGTGCGAGCCTCTGAGGACATCTGGGGGAAACCAGGCATATGTTTGTTTGTCAGGAGCCCATTTATAATAGATCTTTATTTCAAAACAAAAGCAAACCATCAAAGTGTTTATCTTAATCATTACATCCTAGTCTGTACAGCGTTTATGAATGATGTTACACTGAGGAAATGAGCTTCAAAACAGGAAGGAACAACAAAAACTTTAGGGTTTAGTGATACTTGATATGAAACGGAATATGAATAAGCCTGTATTTAGTGGATACTTGTTTCATATAACAACAAGGTTTACCGTCTAAACCCACACAGTTTGTATAAATGTTAAACATCTTTTCATAAGCTGTTGTCCATGCTATGATGGTTAGCTCATGATCTATTTTTTGTTCAATCTGATTTGCATTTGGAAGAAAAAAGAATCCTCTACTCCAAAGAGTTGCATCAACCTTAGTCTCTGGAAAGACGGAGAGGCCTTCACAGTATGTGTCTCTGAGAGCTTGTTAAAAAGCAAAAGAGAATGTCAAGGAAAGGAACCTGTGGATATACCATTCCCAGTGGAACAGCTTCACTTTAAGAGAGAAATCTGTTCCGGTCGTTTTGCACTGAAAGGCTTTTGGTATCAATATATTTCCCTGAATATGAAAAGTTCACGAACAAACGGTGCCATTGACCTGAAATGTCATAACATTTTTCCTGGAAGGCAACTTGGAATTGCATTAAAAGCATCTTGTTATTCCTCATTCAGACTCTGTGTCATTGTTCATGGAGTCATTGACTTTGTTTCCCTTAGTTCCTTCAGATGACCCTAGTAGGCCTATATTATATCAAAAGGCAGCCACAAATAGATCTTTCACTCTGGCCAAAGTGACGCAAGTGAAGCAACAGCAAAGCCCAGATACTGGAGAGTTTCTAATGCACAGTTCTGTACAGTATATACTGTAATTGAATCCAGGTTGTGACCTATTTTTGTTTAGATTCACCTTTGATTGCATGCAGCAGTTTCTGTGCTGACTTTTAAAAAGGCTTGTGATGGATGTGAATAACTTGTTTCCCTTCATCGTCTCACATGAGTAGGGTAGAGCATAATGTCAGTCCGTCCAGCGTCTGCACCAACCACAGAGCGCCTTGACAGGTCCATGTTGCGAACCTGGTAACATGACGTCCGAACCTCAAGCTTCTGCCGGCGTGTAGCACCACAGGTCGACTTCCTGTAATTAGTTTCTTCATTCATCAGCTAGACCCTTCGCCACATGCAGTTGGTGTACAGTGATCCTCAAACTACCAGTTTTCCTTTGATATGGAAACAACACAACTCGTCACCTCTTCACTTCCCATCACACCAGGCAGCTCAACTCAGACAAATGACATTGATTGTAATGGTTTGCCATGTGAAGGTGCTCCCTCGGATTACTTCTGATGTGACTTTAATCTGAGCCTAACGGTGTGATCACAAACAGGCGAGAATCAACGCAGTGTTTCACATGCATATCTCTGGAACTCATTTGTTTAGCGTCTGGACATCGCTGCGAGGTCTGGATGGGAAACGAGAAACAACGTTGTAGTGGCTACAGCTGAGAGAAGATCTATCACTCTGCCAACTGTCCTCTCAACATCATTCCTCGGATGGGAGCTTTAACCTTGAGGGCAAGCCAGCGCAAAACATGTGGAAGTGATTTGTATAAAATAAATAACAGGATGAGCTTATGACAGTCGATGCAGCTGCTAGGGCTTTGTTGTTGGCCTAGAAGAGGCAGCTCTCTGGATGCAACAGTGACAGGCTTCTAGCTGTCACTGTGGAGGGCTGGAGCTCTTTGTACGATGAAATATAACATAGTTACAGGATAAAGGGACAGTTCATCACTTAAGCAAAAATACGTATTCTTCCTCTTACCTGTAGTGCAATGTATTCAGATTGTTTTGGTGTGAGTTGATGACCGTCTTCTCTTGACTATAATGAACCTCTATGGCACTTAGATGGTCGTTCTCAAAGCTAAACAAATATATATTTTTTACTGAACAGAAATGTCTCTTTCTAGAATTCAAAGTCAACTTTATTGTCACTCTTTCAGTTTGTGTGCACAGACAGAGAGATCGAGATAATCATGACCCAGTTATAAGTTATTATATCTCTTTAAAGATGATCCAATGAGCAGTTTCATGCTGTGACCCAATGGTTCCTACAGCACCTTGGCCAATACAAATCAAATAAATTGCTCTTCTGTAAATTAACATGACTTATTGATAGCCAATGTACCTGCAGTATTTTTTGTTTTTTGATTCATGATGAATGCACGTATTGGTTTGGATAAAAGCTTCAGCTAAATGAAATATAATGTAGTGTAGGATGTATTTTCTTTCCAACTACACCTGGCAATCTTAACACACTGCAGAATGAAGCGTGTATCTGCTCATGGAGGAGAGGCTCTCCTGAGTTAGCTAAGGTTAAAGCTCAGTAAAAGAAGAGGCTGTTAATGTTTACATCTCATGCTGTCACAAGCCTCTAGGAGTCTAGGAGTAGACGCACATTTCCTTCAGGTGGTGGGTGTAGTTTGACAGAAAGAAAATAGTTCCTACTGTACATAAAATTCATGATTTTCTGGAAGGAAACTTTGCTGTTGAGTTTTCAAACGTATTTTAACTTGGAGCACCACAAGCAGAATGTTCCATTACAATCAAAATAAGGCAGACACTTCTTAGGCTGATTACTTCAACACTCTCTAACAAAAATGTTCTAGATACATAAATAGCAAATAAATATGTATCTTGGGGTGTATTGTGTCTTTAAGTTGACTATGTAGGGATAATGCATCACCACTCCTGATTCAGAGGTGTATTCCACTTTGATCTTTTCATACTATATAATTAGGGTGTCCTGGATTGGTGGGCACAAATGCAAGGATGTCTAGAAGGAGAAGCGTGTTTGTACTTGAACTGCAGGAACAATACCATCCAAAGGTCCATAATTGTACAAAGGGTAAAATCTGGGCGTGACAATACTAACAGTTAAATACAAATCCACACACCATCAAATGTGAAGGGTGGGGAACTATTTGGGAAATGTCTAACTGCGTGCGAGTAACAGGTCATAAACTTTTGCGTGTGTCGAACACATTTTTTGATGTTTGATGATTCACGATATTGGAGAGCTCAGATAGTGGGAGCAAACAGCTTTATGAATGTTTCATACATATATCTCCCACTGGGATATCTAAGCCAAACAAAAATCTCCTGGAAAGATAAACCTTAACACCAGATCGATCATTCCCGTCAGGTCAACTTGCCAGTGCAGGTATAGATTATGGATCTGCTCATTTCCTGTATACGCGCCAAAGAGCAGATGGATTGCACATTGAGAGACTTCGGACGTGCCAACGGCCATTTAAAAAACCTAAAAAAGTGGGAAAGTGGTGACATCAGAAAGGAGAAACATTTACAATTGTGTTATTTTCCTAAGGTGTCCGCAACAAAAAGGTTTGCGAGTGTGATTCATAACATTTCAGATGAATGAAACGTCTATGTAATTAAAAACTCCACACAGCTCAAGGTTAAGATTCTCATTAGAGAGCATGGCTAGGGAGGATCAACAAATTACACATTGGAGAATTCAAGTAGGTGCAAATGGCTTCATGTGTGTTCATGGATAAATGCCAAGCCCACATGCTGAATACAGGCATCCTAGTAATTCTTAACAGGACTTATTCTGGCTCAGCGATAGGCAAAAAAACATTCCCTGATGCTTTACAGAGATTAATAACAACCTTGGTCACATAGAACATTTACATTAGATGGATGAGAAAGGAACATTTTATCAGACATCTGTTCAACCTGACTAACCGCAGACGGTTGGAACTGAAGCTCGTTTGCAGACACAAATAAAGCCATGAACTGTTGCTAACACTGCACAGTGACTTGTGGTGGACTGTCATCCAAAAATACCACATAAAACCAAATCATTCTTATAAAGCTCTGCTGTCCCCGCGGCTTTGAGCTTGGGATTCGGAGCTTATAAAGGGGATACTAAACCCCTTTAAGAGACTTTGTGGCCTCTGGGTTAAGGTAACAGTTAATTGTTTCGCTTGTGTCCTGAAGATATTCTCAGTGAGCTCATGAATCAAGCATGTGACCTATCCATCAAGCCACATCCCCTCCTTCTCCGCATGCAGCACGCAGGCTGTGATTTATGGCTGGACAGTGGCCTGCAGAGGTGTTGGATTCAATGAAATACAGGGGAGAACATCTGGAAAGCCTATTAGCTCCAAATCACAGCTTGGGCCAGTTTGATAGCGACGACTGATGCAGGCCTGGAATTGACATGCTGGTGCACACCAAGGGAAGTTGTGTCTCTCTCATCGAACAGACATGTGTTAACCGAGGTTGTTCATATTTTAAGTAGATCAATATTAATGGTCCTACTTAAAGCGCCAGGTGAGCTAACAAGAGCCTTAAATGAGCTTCTTCCATGTGTCTCTAATGTCTCCCAGATGTGGAGCACTTCAGTCCCGTTGGCGTCCTTGGTTGGACGCATGAGAAACTCTTAATCTGAAAAATGAAAAGGCCTTGATAGGATAAAACATCCATTCGAAAGCTGCGTGACACAGCCAGTATTACACTCCTTCTAGTCAAGGATAATTGGGTAAGAAAGAGCATCGGCAGGGAGTGTCTGCACAAGGTACCCCTGCCTCCATTCATCTCAGCCCCTAACAAGAGCGTGGGGAGGTGTGTTGAAATACAACCCCGTCACTATTCATCCTCACCCCCTTGATGCAACAATGACTAGCATGCAGTCTGCTTTTCATTTAGGGAATTACCTTTGGGAGGGCAGCAGACGTCTCCTGAGTTGCTCTGTGTGTGTTCTTCTCATCCCCGCAGAGCTGTCTCATTAACACAGAAACTAGTAAGCTTAGTTAAAGCACAGCCCCATCGATGTCCTGCAGTCTGCAGCCGGCTGCATGGAAGCTGAAAAATAATGACTCACAGATTACTGAGTCCACACAGTCCCCAGCTCCAGCACCACTCCCCGGGTCGCAGCAGTGTAGGCCTCCAGCCTCTCTAATGAGTTGACTGTGATGGTAAGGCCACTAAAGATTTAGAGTAAGGGAACATAAGAGCCAACAGGGAGAGCCGTTATGTGTTATGTGAAGTTAAAAAAAAGTAGCACTAGCTTAGTCTAATTTATGGCCTTCATGAGAGGTTTTGTGACAGCTCGTGTGGCTTACCAAATGAGGTTTTTGACACGGTACATGAGTTTAGACTTTCAGTATGAAGCGTGACCTGTTATAATATTTCAGTTTGGAGTGGAGCAGCTATTACTCTTCCTCTGTAAAACATGTTTTACAGCCATTGAAAGGACCTAATTACTCAATCATCAGTAGGGTGGCTACTTCCTCTATAACACTTATGAGCGCAGGCGTCATCTCACCGGGGTGTGGCTCATATCATTTACATTTCATTAAAGCACGCTGTGAGACATCATTGATTCCTCAGTTAACCAGGAGTTTCCATGATGCAAGCTCATGGGTGGGGGGAGTGGTAGACGTGTCACCCATCAGGAGCTGTCAGGAGCTGTCAGAGGACAGGATCCAGATCTTGGCCAGGAGAGGCCAGGCCAGCCAGCTGTCACCTCTCTGACACTGGCTGAGACCATCCATCTGGCTGAGGGAGGCCCACCATGGGTGGAGAGAAACTCGCCAGTTCACAGGCTTCAAGCACATGAGGGCAGGAATGCACACATAAGCGGACATGTTTCAGGTGCAAATAAATGAACAAACATTTTTGTTCACAAATGTGACACTACTCCTTACGCATGTACCCAATTTAAAACTCGTACAATGCTGCATGCAAGGGCTATTTTGGGCAATCACCAGCACAATCTGCGGTGCCGTCCACATGAATCAGTCCCAACAGACAGATCAGGGAAACAGAAGTGACTTGCTGCCACTGAGCTGAACAGACACAAATAAACAATTATAACATTTGGCTGTAACGCTCACTTTCCCGTACAGTAACTCTCTGTCTCGCAGAGTGAGCTTTAACAGCAGGAGTTTTTCCCTATGTACCAATGCATCATTATCGAGTACATCAAAATTCCTTTTGCTGGCAATGACTGATTTCAATCTGTGGCAACCTTTATCTTATCCGTATTTAGACATGCCACAGTGGTAGATCTATATCTCCTTTTTTTTAATGCTGTGATGCTTACTGTATGTAAAGTAGAATATTTACGTACATTAGCCGAACGTGGGACACATTCACCCTGGCAATGTTTAAGTAAGAGGGGTCAGTGGAGTTGCCAGACATATGGAGAGCATTTGGACATATTCAGACTCCGCATGGACCACAAGAGAGGCAGGCAGAGTGTTATACATCTTGTTTTGGTAACAGCTCATTTTCATAAGAATGTTAAATAGCCACAATCCTCCGCACAATTCTGGATCTGTCTTACTAAAAGAAACACATTTAACGCAATTATTCATTTGCTATTTTCAATATTTTTCAAGACTGAAATTACTTTCATTTCGTTATTCGTTTTGACTGAATATGTCTTTGATTATAACCCTTAGCATATTAGCAATTTAAAATTGAACTTTTGGCTTCTGGGTCAGATCGTAATTGTTCAATGAGTATTATTGAGGACTCTTATAAACCAATTAACCTAGGCACAGTTTAAATGTGGGTGACCTCCATGCCAAACCCTTAGTTTCTATCTGCTGCTCTGTAGAAATATTGCCTTTTCTCGAAAGTGAAGTTATAAACTCAAAGCTTCAATGATGTGTTTGAATTGATCTAATAATTTAACTTATTTAGTAATTGCTGTTAACAGTTCTGCTTGCTGTCAATGAATACTCTACAGGAGGGTATATGATTTTGGTAGAAGGCTTTACTTTTTAATGTGAAGACAAAACACAAGACAATAGATAGCCACAACATTCCCTCCTTATATTGACAGATGTTGCTAAGAAAATGGTAAAAAAAAAAGCTTTTCACATTAAAAGCCCAGGACCAAAACTGTTAAAAAAGTAATCTCTGTGCACCCAAATGCAGCATGTTATTCTGGTGATGTCATTGTGATTACCTATCACACGCAAGAGATAAGAAGCAACAGTGAGCCATGAGAAATTTCACTGAAAGACTCAGGAGGGCAAAGACAGACAGGGGAGGAGAGTGGGAGACTGAGATCAATGATAATGTGATATGATCGATGACATAGTGGAGCTAGCAATTCCCCTCTGGTGGTCTCAACCTCCACCGATTCAGAGTTGTAGAGAGTACATTTTGTTTGTATTGGCTTTAATCTTCCCATAGACAGACACTACAAAACAGGCGGTATGCTGCAAGCGTTTTCCATTTTGTGCCACAAGAGAATTGTGTCAGGTTCTGCAAGTGCACAAGTGCAGATGCGTCAGTGTGGCACGTTGACAGGCAGCTTGTTCAAATAAAGAACTGACAAAGCTCTGAAATAAACGGCTCGACTGTTGAGGAAAGTATTTACAGAAACACATGCACATGACAACAGAAAACAAAAACAGAGCGCTTCCCTCTGTTGGTTCTCGGAAACTGTCGGTCCATGGTGCTGAAAGAATATTTTTGCAAATGTTTTAAAATGCAGTGCATTCTTTTTACACTTCAAATGATTTACAAATGGTTACAGAGTACTTTAAATGAGAAACTAAAGTTGTTTTGTGACAGCTTTGTATAGTCAAAGGCTTTCCATTACTTGTGTTGAAGTTATATTTGACAAATGGCTTCATATGGTGCCGGTTGTTTTTAGACAAAAGAGTGTGGAACCAGATGATGAGTGGGGCTCATTGCTAGAGAATACTGTTCGTAAATCTAAATACTGTGTCATCCATCTATTGAATCTGTCTCAAAAGACTACATGCTCTGCAAGGCTCCGATGAATTTGAAATGGCAAATATTCTGATAAATAGCAGACCATCACAGAGAGTCTACACTACAGCTATGCTAGCAGCTTTGTGATAGTTGTAGGCAATTAAGTGCTTTGAGCTAAATGCTAATGTCAGCATGCTAACATGCTAACAATGACACTGCAAACAAGCTGTTGCTTAGAATGTGTAATGTTTCCGTTGTGTTTAAAATGCAGCTGAGACTGATGGTAATATGATTCTTTTTTTTATGGTGAGTAACCACAGCTGAACCAAATGTAATGACAATCTTTAACCCTTTCTGTCATCAAAAACGGTCTAGGTCCAACCATAGACTGTACTGTATAAAGACTACAACATGTTGTTGACACTAGGGGGAAAGTGAGGGGATCACAAAAGTCCTCCTCTAGTTGTTAAGATTTTTCAGTCTATAGCAAAGAGGTTCGCCAATCGACTGGCTAGGACATCCCTAAAAACACATATACTTTATTATACTGCAGCAGTCAAACTGATATTGTCTAATGGGAAAGAGAGATAACTTTGTTGTTCTGTATCTTAAATGAAGGATGCCCCCTGGGAAAAACTGGAAAAACAGAAGGGCAATTTAGGTCCTCTAAAATGGAGAAGTACCAACAACAAGCAAGGACATATTAAATAGCTTTATTACAGTGGGTTGATCATTAAAAAGTCAACATGTTTTACAATGTGTACAAATAATTGCTTTTCAATATTTCCTTCCTCCTGGTTAATTGTTCAATTTGAACCGACTGGGTCACCTTCCTGTTTATAATTGTTTATAATGCTCGACAAAAGAGGCATTTGTTTTACATTCTCTTAAACATTATTTTGGCTCTGGTCCATGCTTACCCGTGTGCCCATAGTGTTCAGATAAAATACAAAAATAAGCCAGGTCTGTGTCCCCACCACAAAGCCCAAAATAAACCACATTCAAATTCTCCAAGATTTTTCCTGGCCATACAGATGAAAAATATTTACTTATTGAAGTAACAATTGATGATGTCTCAGATGGAATTGCCAAGACATCGTGTGACAAAGAAAGCATGCAGGCAGAAATATGTTGCCCCAAAGACATGTCTGAGACTTTGTAATTAGCTTTAAGCTGTCCCGATGTTAAGGAACCCACCAGGAGGCCAACATGTCTGCCGCTGTTCACACCTCCACTCATCCTTGAGGTCTAATAACCAGTGCTTATATTGTGGTTACCAGATATGAACGCAGCAACAGTGATGTGTTTAATAGAGCCTTTGTTGTTCAGACACAGCCATAACAGTATAACATCCTTCAATTAAATGAGTGAAGTAATAATAACATTATCACTTTATACATCTCAACAATGACCTGATCAGATGTTCTCCCGCACAAGGCCTCTGTTTGGAGCTGAGGTCTATTTGTAGATATTTGAATAATTTCTATTGAGATCCTTTTTGGTTCAGAGAGGAGAGTCAAACAACTGTTCTACACTACACCTATTTTATGTGTCCCATTGGTGGCATTCATGGGTATATAAGTGGTATATTAATAAGTGTTTCCACTGTTTTGGTTGCCACCATGGGTATAATAATCACTCTACCTCGGGCAGCATAAAGGTTGGGTTGGGCCCAGATAAAAAGTCATAAACATCATCACCTCAGAGGGAGATTTAGTTTAATATACGCTAATAATAACAATGACAATCATATTTTACTATCACTTCTCAGAAAAACAGGGCCCAAAGACAAATCAGACAATAAAATAGGTATTTTATAGAGATTGAAAAGGGTTGTATTTCATTATAAAGCCTCAACAACACTTATCCACATAATTATGGTTGGTTCCCAGGTTGTACTGTCACAGTAAAGAATGGCCCAGAAAGAGCCAAGAACTTTTATTGAGCTGATATTAATTTATTTGTCCTGACCTACCCAGACCATGGCCTCCCCGGGCTCAGCTTCCTTAGCGGAGTATTGCCAAGGTCTCTCCTAGCTCTGCATAAAAATAAATGAGAAGCTATCGGGCCAACTCTCTAAAGCCAGAGGATATTGTTCGATTTCACGTCAGCCCTCCAGGAGGCAATTTAAACAACCCAGCATGCTAATCAACCTGGTATAAAAGGCACCTCTTTTTCTCTTTCTCTCCTATTGCAACAGGGCCAGAAAAGACCTAAACAACCTAAGGGGAAAAGCAGGGCCTGTGCCTGAAAGAATATTACGGCCCAGTGTATTATAACTATACGATGTGGAAAAGGAAACAAGTACTTTTATTTAAAAAGGCATTCCATGGTAGGTTAGGCTGGCATGACATTGTCACTTTTTTTTTTTTTTCAGGGGAAAAAGCCTTGGGGTAACAATTGTTCCACAGAAAATATGCTTATATTAAAAATGTTGGCATAGTGAAATGACTTGAAGACTCTGCGCCAGTATGTGAGCTTCCCTGCTGCCTTCAACACATCAGCGATGTCTCAGTGGAACCACATTGTGACCCTCGGAGGAGGAGGCATAGCCCCGATCCCCACAAATAATTCAATACTCTAATATCCCCTCAGTATTCGTTGTGACCACAGAAATAGGATAGTGTTCATTTTCTTCTTGTGCCCTGAACCCACAGGTCAGGTGGTAGCAGATCACAGACGTCTCTGTGGCTCAGAGGTTAAACTAATCATGCATGACTTTCTCACATGGCCAAGCCACTACCTTAAGAAAATCTACACCAGCTTGTCGTCCATGCAGAGAGTGAACCTGCTTTTTCATCACTAGCTGCTTTAGTTGATTTGACTGTGGCAGCTTTCCACTCAGTTCAACACTTTATAAATACAGTGGCGCAAACTCCTACACACTGCAGTTATACAACTCCTCATCCCCATGAACTCAAAGTGCACGTATGCTTTAGAGAAATGTTCTGTTTCCTGTAAAACTGCATCACAATTGTCAAAGGTGTGTTGCCTCTATAGATGAGGATGTCCTTCACCTCTCTCAGTGTTTAGAACAATACAAAAAAACATAATTTCCTATATTCAGTTTATGTGTAGAGTTGATAAACACTGCCCCCTACTGGCACACACACATATTGACTGTTATTTACCAGTATCAGGTAATGCAGTGTCAGTGTTTTTTGTTATAGATTTGCTGTGCTAAGCTGTCAAACACACCATCAGTTTATCACCTTATTTTTCTCTTATTTCATCAATTCATCAATAATTTCCTCCATGATACATTGCTTCTCCTGTAAATAAATCCCTGGAGCTTTCTGGCTCCATTTCTTATTTTTTAAACGAATCTCTCGAGCAAATCCTGTAACCATCAATACATATTCTGGTACTATCATGACAACAAAACTGCAGAATCTGAGCTTTTATTTAAAAATGAAAATGCCTTTACTAACCAGGACAGTGAAACATTTCTAAAACAATATCATCAGCAAAAACTCAAGCGTTAGAAAGGTAAAAAACACATAGTAAAAAAATCTAACAGTGTCATGCATGGAAATATCATATAAATCATTAAAAGTTAATAATGTGAGATATACCCTAAGCTCCGAAACACTTCAAATATTAGAAGTGATAAGCTGGTCTCAATACAAATAAATTAAAACATGAAACGTTATCAATACTTGGAGGAAAGGTCAAATATGTATTTTCTATTGTTATATGCTTACAGTATCGTAAACACATATTGTCCTTTATAAATCCAGACAAATTATTTATTGTGTTTGATGATTTTACTCCCCTACAACACCTTCATTAAAGCTTTAAGATTTTTAAAATGGCAAATATCTATTGTGTGAGCACGTCACAGTCTCTGCACAACCAACTAGAAATGTTTCCAAGGTCACAATATAACATTTACAAGATTAATGCTGTTAAGTTGATTAGAGTTATACATTCTTATGTATAATACCTTGATTCAAACATTAAACATATTATGTAGAGTTATTAGTGGATAAGTTATATCGTTTAAAAAGACAAACAATTAAAACAATTGAAAAACCAATGCAGCTGTTAATCTAACACTTGTTGAATAATATTTAAAATAACTTTATAGTTAACAATAAGAGAAGTAGGGTTATCTTAAAAAGGAAGCAACAAATGTGTTGGTTGTACACCCTGGTGCTCTGCCCCGTCACCTCCTGCACACTGCCAAGTAAACATGTAAATAATATAAAGTAATTCAGGAGCATGCCAGCTCTCTGAGAGATGGCTATCTCTGTTGTTCACTGCATGTTACGGAGGTAGAAAGATAGTATTACTGATTTCATTTTGATATTTTGAATAACTTTTGAATTAACCACTTTTTCCCTCCTTGCTAATTGTCTGCTTCTTTTCCTGCTGTACTGTATGTCCATCTTTTCAATGTCTTTCTACAATACCACAGCAGGTATTTCTCTACATTTTGACTGTCTATAAATTCCTAAATAGTCCTTTAAATCGTTGAATTGATCTCATTTCCTGCTGATGTGTTGTGTTTACACCTGCACTTTTATTATCAACTTCCATCTTGAATTCTACCTTTCATATTTGCCAAGTTGCCTGAAGGCCTAAGCAACAACTGTATCTTTCTTTTGTTCTTCTTCATCCTCACTAAGGCTTTCATGGCCTGGCTTTTCCTCTTTAAGACCACACTCCACCTCATGTTTATCTTCAACAACTTCACCCTTATCTTTATCTGACTGCACCTTAGACTTATCATGGCCTTCGAGTTCCTCTTCTGCTTGATCTGGCTCTGCTCCTGCAGTGTCTGGAGTCTCTTGAAAGGTATTGCTAGGTGTGGGGCTCTGAGATTGCTGGGAGGTGGCTAAATACAGATCTGGTTCCTTATCTGTTTCTTTACAGTCGCCTACACTTTCTGTTGTATTTCCATCTTCGGAAACCGGTTGGACTGTTTCACTGACCTCTTGCTTGTTATCTTGGCTTGTGTGTGTTTCTTCTTCTGAGGCTTTAACATCTTGCTCATGTAGTGTTGTTTCTAACCCTTTGTGTTCAGGAAGGGTGGGCGAATGTTCGTCTTCGGTAGAGTCGTCCGATTCATTTCTTTCCTCCTCACCCGATGAGTCAGACTCTCTGACATTCTTCTCTTTAGTTTCTTTAGTGACCTGAGAGTTGGCGTCTTCTTTGTGTTCAAAAGTACTGTCCTCAGGTGGCTGAGCAGGAGAGAAAGCCTCAGCGCTGGCAGGAGCAGACTGCTTTTCCTCAGCCTTATCCTCTTTCTTCTCTGGCTCTAACAAAAACACACAGTAAAAGAAAAAAGCATAATGAGTGCACCTGACCTCAGCATTTCACAAGAATTAAATCAGTCTTACTTCATGGTGATTTAATAATACAAAATAGCAATAAAGTAAATCCAATATAATTCCTCCTCCAGCTTTGAACTTGTTCTATAGTATTCATGTCCAAATTATGAGCTTTGGACTTTTTAAAACGCCATCATTGGTCAACGTCCATCTTTCTTCTATCAACTAGAACATCAACAAATGTTTATCTGCCAAGATCTTTGCAAAAATACTCAATCAATGAACGAAACAGCTGCTGCATCCTCTGTTGGTGTTTCAGATATTCTAAAGGATGTCTAACCTAACCTGGGTGTTTCATCCAGTTCTGCTATACACAGGGTTCATACACTTTTTCACCAATGATTTTCAATGACTTCTCCATGACCTTTACCTAATTTTCCATGACCAAAGAAATTCTCTTTCTCAGCGGTACCACTGAAAATGGTTTATTTTAACATGGAACAGGAAAATAAGGTCTGCATATGAAACATGTTGTGCCTATCTAAAACAAATCCAATAGTAGGCTTACTAGCTTCTACAGGCTAAAGCAACTAAACTCTCTCACCAGCAAAATACCTCGTCAGTTAAATGCCATTTTACGTTTCATTACTATACCATACAGTATTTATTATCGTTATAGTATTACTATTTCGGCGATTAGATAAAATATAAATTATATTTGATGCAACTTTAGTTACATTTCCAAAACTTTGGGATACACCCTGTATACACCTTAACAAAGGTTAGTCACACTACTGCTTTGAAGAGTTGTACCCGTCCATTAGATGTCCCTAATGAAGTATTTTATATTTGCCTTTTCACTGTTCAGTTGTGTGTCCTTATTCTTGATCTCAGTGTTTGTTTTCCTCTGTGATTATCTGAATCAAGCTCAAACGTTGTAGTGTCCAAACCTGCGTGTTCAGGAACGGAGGATTCCAGGTCAGACGGCGTCTCCTCACTCGGGACGTCCGTCACAACAGCTGTGCCTGGATCTTCTTTCTCAGAGTCTGAGTTGTGGACCTGTGGGGTTTCGTCCTCTGCAAGCTCTCCGTGCTGGTCTGCATCTTCAGCTCCAACATTATTTGGAGGGAAAGGAGGAGCCATAGTTTTCTCATGCTCGTCAGTGGTATTTCCTAAACCAGAAACACAGAAAACAGAAATGTTTCAGAGATGAATGCACACGGAGCAGTCTTTTGAAATGTGAAACAAACAAAAGACAATAGGGTAAAAAGTAGTATGGAAACATGAATCATCTTTCATTTTAATAATCGCTCAAAAAGTCATCTTCAATATTTGAACGTTTATTTTTTACTTTGGGTTTTTAGGAACATTTCACTTTTTTTTTGACATATAAGTAATATGGTTGATTGATGAAACACAAAATGTATAAGCTACAAATGAACATAAGCAATAGTTGCCGCTGTCAGCTAACAATAAGGTCAACTTAAAGGTGGGGTAGGTAAGTTTGAGAAACCGGCTCGAGATACACTTTTTGTTATATTCCATGGAATGCTCTTAACATCCCGATAGCAATGAATATCTTAAGTGCTTTGACAAAAAATCCATACAAAAAATGTCATCTGTGGAAGCCATAATACTGTAAAAAGCACGACCAATCATTTTAGCCGGCCCGGCTAAAATAACTGGATGGCCTACCTGCCTGTCAGCCTTCCATCTGTGTACAAACTTATCTCGTGCCCTCATTGGTCATGTGCGCGTTCGTGTGTGTTGGAGGAGGGGCTCTGTAAGGAAGTGGCAGATTTTTTCCGGCTGTGTATTTTCAAATTCTAGCGATCTCGAGCTGGTTTCTCCAAAATGACCTACCCCACCTTTAAGAACAATTTTGAGATACTTGTACTTTACGTACTTACTTTGTACCTCTACTCCACTACAATTAAGAGGTAAATCATTTACTTTTATTCCACTTCCTTTATATAATACCTTTAGTTACTTTACAGATGTGGATTAATGATGTGAAATACAATCAACACTTAAATCAGACTTTAGTTCCACCTGGAGTAAATCCAAAAGCTACCCTGCAGTATACAAAGTCATTAAACTAGCTGCACCTTTGCAAACTTATCTCGTGCCCTCATTGGTCATGTGCGCGTTCGTGTGTGTTGGAGGAGGCGCTCTGTAAGGAAGTGGCAGATTTTCTCCGGTTGTGTATTTTCAAATTCTAGCGATCTCGAGCCGGTTTCTCAAACTTACCTACCCCACCTTTAATACCCCTCTGTGATCCATAGATCTGTCCAGAATCGCTTGTTTCAAATATTTGTCTGCGCTCTTGGACTATCCCTGTAAACAGCGAACAGCACACACATCAACATATAGTATTCTTTATACTATGTTTAAGATATCATTAATACATTTGTGTTACAGGAACCTTTTTTTGGACTATCATCTTCTTGATTATCGATAATATGATCTGTGAACAAAAAAAGAAAATAATCAAATAAAGACTGCAATCTTATATTTGCGTTTCACTTTCAGTTTTGTGTCCTTATTCTTCATCTCAGTGTTTGTTTTCCTCTGTGATTATCTGAGTCAAGCTTAAATGTTGTAGTTTCCAAACCTGTGTGTTCAGTAACGGAGGATTCCAGGTCAGACCGGCTCTCCTCACTCGGGACGTCCGACACATCAGCTGACTCTGGATCTGCCTTCTCGGAGTCTGAGGGGTCACTTTTATCATCTGGAAGCTCTCTGTGCTGGTCTGCATCTTCATCTTCAACATGACTTTGATCCAGAGAAGAAGCTGACCCACTATGTGTAGGGGAAGGAGGAGATGCAGTTTTCTCATGCTGGTCAGTGTTCTTTTCTAAACCAGAAACACAGGAAAAAAAAATGGAATGCATTCAGAGATTAAACCATACAGGGCAGTCTTGGGAGTTGGTAGTCAAACAAAAGCAATGTGTTAGTAACCAGTAGTATGAAAACAATACATTGATTAATGAATTGATGAACAGAAAATGAATCATCCTTCGTTTCAATATCTGAATTAAGCTCAAACGTTGGAGTTTCCAGACCTGGCTGCTCAGGAACGATAGAGGATTCCAGGTCAGACGGCGTCTCCTCAGTCGGGGTGTCCAACACACCAGCTGTGTCTGGATCTTCTTTCTCAGAGTCTGAGTTGTGGACCTGTGGGGTTTCTTCCTCTGCAAGCTCTCTGTGCTGGTCTGCATCTTCAGCTCCAACATGACTCTGATCCAGAGAAGGTGACTCATTATGCCGAGGGGAAGGAGGAGATGCAGTTTTTTTTTCTTCAGTGTTCTTTTCTAAAACAGAAACACAGAAAAAAGGGAATTAAAGCAAAAGAAGGCTTTGAGAAATTAACCACACAGAGCAGTCTTGGGAATTTGGAGTCCAACAAAAGCAATGTTTATTTAGGATCCCCATTAGCTTTTGCTCTTGACAAAAGCTACTCTTCCTGGGGTCCGACACTTAAAACAATACAACAATAATACAACAATACAACAACATTCAAGACATAAGTCCTGACATCATTAAGTAGTACGGAAACTATACATTGATCAATTCATTAATTACCAGAAAAGGAATAATCCTTCGTCTGAATAATCATTTATAAAGCAAAACAAAGTTCACCTGATGTGCACCTGACTGCTAGGAATTGTTACAATAATCAGGGTTCATACACTTTTTCACCAATGATTTTCAATGACTTTTCCATGACTTCTCCATGACCTTTACCTAATTTTCCATGACCAACAAAATTACTCTTTCTCAGCGGTACCACATGGAACAGGAAAATAAGGTCTGCATATGAAACATGTAGTGCCTATCTAAAACAAATCAAATAGTAGGCTTACTAGCTTCTACAGGCTAAAGCAACTCAAATCTCTCACCAGCAAAACACCTCGACAGTTAAATGCCATTTTACGTTTCATTACTATACGATACAGTATGTATTATCATTATAGTATTACTATTTTGGCGATTAGATAAAATATAAATTATATTTGATGCAATTTTTGTTAAATTTCCATGACTTTTCCAAAACTTTGGGAAAAATATTGTTTTCCATAACTTTTCCAGGGTCTGGAATTCGCATTTTGAATTTCCATGACTTTTCCAGGTTTTTAATGACTGTAAGAACCCTGAATAATTGAATCAGTCTAACTCCATGGAGGTTTATGTTTGCAAAGAATAATCAATCACTTATGAAAACCTGCTGCACCCTCTGTTTGTGTGTAAGATATTACAAAAGATTTCTAATCAAACCTAACTGGGTGTTCCCTCTAGTGTTGATATACACCTTCACAGAATCTACTCACACTATAGTAATGTAGACAAATGAGAGGTGGGAAGTAACAAAGTAGATTTCAAGTACTGTACTGTAAGAACAATTTTGAGATACTTTGTACTTTACGTACTTACTTTGTACCTCTACTCCACTACAATTAAGAGGTAAATCATTTACTTTTACTCCACTTCCTTTATATAATACCTTTAGTTACTTTACAGATGTGGATTAATGATGTGAAATACAATCAACACTTAAAATCAGACTTTAGTTACACCTGGAGTAAATCCAAAAGCTACCCTGCAGTATACAAAGTCATTAAACTAGCTGCACCTTTACCAGCTTTGATAACACTTAAATGCAGCAATTATTATAATCAAAACATATAATATATTATACTAAAATGGGCCAATCTGCATAATGAGTGCTTTTACTTTTGGTAATATAAGTATATTTTGATGCCAATACTTTTGTACTTTTACTCGAGTAACGTTTTGAAGGCAGGACTTTTTCTTGTAACAGAGTATTCCTACACTCTGGTACTTCTACTTTTACTCAAGTACAAGATGTGAGTACTTCTCCCACCTCTGAGAAAAGTTTAGTTGTACCTGTCCATTAGTTGTTCGTAATTATGTATTTTATAAATGCTTTTCACTTTGCTGAAATGTATTTTGTTTCCATTATTCCGAATCCTAGTGTTTGTTTTTCACTCTGACAAACTGAGTCAAGCTCCACCTTTGTTTTATAGTTTCCAAACCTGTCTGTTCAGGAACGGAGGATTCCTCACTCAGGACATCCGACAGATCAGCTGGGTCTGGTCCTGCCTTCTCAGAGTCTGTGAGTTTACCCTGTGGGATTTCTCTCTCTAGATTCTCTCTGTTCTGGTCTGTTTTTAATACTCTTATCAACATATGAGTGGACAAATATGCTTTATGCAAATGTTTGTTTATTATCATTTGAACAATGACAAATATTCTCCTGAATATTCTCAACACAACAACCTGGAACCTCTCTCTCTCTCTTACACTCTCTCCCAACCCTGTGTACTTCTTTGCACTGAGCCAGTTGCTCAAACAGACAAACCTGTTTACAGTTGTCGGCAAAATGCCGCTCCTCTGTCTTCATAACAGTCAAAGCATGAGACTGAAGTTCCCACTGTGGGTCAAAATAATGCGCTGTGATGTGCAGTCGACACGTTGGATGCGATCCGAATTATCTCACACAGTCCCTCGTCCTCCAGGATGTTAATTGTCCTGCAAGCTGTAGCCACCGCCACCCATTTAGCTATCGCTGTTGAAAGATTGCTGCTCGTAGACGCCGTGTCCAGGCGTCTCCCCGGCACACTTTCAAGCGTGGTCTGCCGCAAGCGAGCGGCAGGAGCGGGACTGTCAGTATCAGCTGTGTGCTTGGCTTGCTGTTTAAAACTATTTGTTTGTATCCATATCTCTCGCTAGAATCTGCCACCATCCAACTAACAACAACAACAACAACGTCAAGCCTTTGGGCTCTGAAACTACGGAGCGGGCCGAGGACAAATACACATGCATTAATCGCACGTTAAAATAATTAGTGGCGTTAAAAAAAAAATTGCGTTACTGCGTTATTAACGCGTTAACTTGACAGCCCTAACAACAATACCTTTTTTTTTTGTATTACTGCCGATTTTTATACCATATTTTATTCTATTCCATGTCTATGTAAATACTGTTATATTTTACTATATTTGTTATTATCTTTAATATTTTTCTAGTTCTCTATCTGTGTTTTTGATTTTTGTTTTACTTTTATGTATGCACCATGACATCAAGTCAAATTCTTCGTAAGCGTCACCCTACCCGGTAATAAACCCGATTCTGATTCTGATTCTGATAAAGCAAAAGAAAAACAGAAAGAAAAATCTAAAAAGTGTAATAAGTGCACCTGACTGTTGGAATTTCTACAATAATTAAATCAGTCTAACTCCAAGTGTTTGTTTTCCTCTGTGATTATCTGAATCAAGCTCAAATGTTGTAGTATCCAAACCTGTCTGTTCAGGAACGGAGGGTTCCGGGTCAGACTGCGTCTCCTCACTCGGGACGTCCGACACACCAGCGGGGTTTGGTTCTGCCTCCTCAGAGTTTGTGGCTTGGATTTTTTCTTCTAGATGCTCTCTGTCTGCATCTTCATCTCCAAGATGAGGAGGAGAACGAGGAGACGCAGTTTTCTTACTTCCTAAACAAGAAACACAGAAAAAAGGAATTAAAGAAAAAATATGCTTTCAGAGACTAAAACCAAGAAAGCAATCTTAGAAAATCGTAAAACAAACAAAAGCCAAAGTTAGGAAGTTGGAAACAATACATTGATCAACAGAAAATGAATCATGCAAAAAACCTTTTTTTTTGGTTTTTGGAAAGAAATCCCTTGGCTTTTGAACTGTTGGTCAAATAAAGAAATCTTCAAAATCGTCAACTATTTAAAAAAAAAAGTGTGATATATTATAAATAAATGATTCATTGATTATAAAAATTGATTAGGTACAACTGAACATAAGCAATAGTTGCCGCTGTCAGCTAACAATAAGGTCAACTTAATACCCCTCTGTGATCCGTAGGTCTGTCCAGATTTGTTTTGTTCATGGTATTTTATGAGCTCTTTGATGTTCCCTGTAAACAGTGAACAGCACAGACATTAACATATTATTTTGACTATGTCTAAGATATAATTAATAAAATATTGTTAGTGGAACCTTTTTGTTGCATATCATCTTCTTGATTATCCATATTATGATCTGTGAACCAAAAAAAGAAAGGGATCAAATAAAGAAGAAGAAGAAGATGGACCTTTATATTAATCCCCAGAGTGGGAAATTCAGTTTCCACTCAGTCGTACACACACATGCGTTTTTATACAGGTAATACAGTACACACTTTTTACATCATACACACAGTTATATGCACACATGCACATGCAGTTGAGGTCAGAGTGGAGGCAGCCAGTCTAGCCGGCGCCAGTGAGCAGTTGGGGGTTAGGTGCCTTGCTCAAGGGCACTTCGGCAGTGGCCCAGGAGGTGAACTGGCTCCTCTCCAGTACCAGTCCACACTCTGTATTTTTGGTCCGATCGGGACGTGAACCAGCGATTGTAAAGACTGCAATCCTGGTTTAGTCCTTAATTGCTTTAATTGATCAAAACTTGAAACTAGTTCAGAATCTTTGTCCTTTTTGTGATTTCTAGCAGGTAGCTTCATGTTTCTATTACCTTGATTCAAATTGCGAAGAGGCTGGTTAGAGGGTAGTGTGGAGTCACTGTGATGAAGAAGACGCTCTTTTTCAGAACGTTCTGCTTTCTTCTCATCTTCCCCTGAAACAGCTTGAAATACAAAAACACAAATGTGACTCACTGTTACGAAATAATGATATTGAATATAAAAAAAAGATCTAAAACAATAATACGTGAACAAAAAAAAGAAAGGAATCAAATAAAGACTTCCTGGTTTAGTCCTTAATTGCTTCGATTGATAAAAACCTGAAACTAGTGATTTCTAGCAGGTTCATTAAGCTTCATATTTATATTACCTTGATTCAAATTGCGAAGAGGCTGGTTAGAGCGTAGTGTGGATTCTCTGTTAGGAAGAACACACTTTCTTTCAGAACGCTCTGCTTTCTTCTCATCTTCCCCTGAAACAGCTTGAAATACAAAACATAATGTTACTCACTGGTACGAAATAATGATATTGAATATAAAAAAAATATCTAAAACAATGATACCTTTAAGAAAAGAACAATCAATGAAAGCTCTTATCTGCAACACTCCCTGTGTACTGTACAATGCAGGCTTAACAACAGCTACATTAAACTACTACTCTCTTTAAGGGTTTTAAAGGAGAAAGAAATTAAGACCATAATGGGTCAGGTTCCTATTATGTTTATTAAAATTACCTTTGTTGTCTTTGCTTTTCCTTGAGCTTTCTTTATTGAAAAAGCGCAACTATTTTAGCACCTAAACTTTGTATTCTTTGATAATTTGTTGTCTTTACTGCTTGTTCTCCCATCTCAGTTGTGCAGACATTAGTATTCAATTAAAATGATTATTCTATTCAAGGACAATTAAGAAAAAAACTATTTTAATTATCAAAAAAATCCTCTTAGTTATTTACGAGGCATAAACTCCACAGCATTTTTTGGTTTAAATATCATAAAATATATAATAATAATAATATCATACCTTTTTTTGGAACAACTCGTGACTGTTTTTCAGGATCATCTTTTGCAAAACATGCTGGAACCATGAGTGAGAGGACAAAAAAGAACAAAGACCAATTGTGTTTAGTTTCATATGTTTGAAAGTTAGACTGCTTGTGTACAATTATACTGCAATTAAATAGCTTGTTATGCATAATGTTCTGTTCTGGAAGGACTTTCGATCTCCAAATGACAGAGAGCCTTGCTCCATATAGAACTAAAATGACATTAGGTCAACTGTTACACATAGCTCTGAATATGTGAGCATTAGTGTTCACATGTTTGTTTGCTAATATTACTGTTGAAGCAAATCATTTCTTGAAAGAATTCCGTTTAAGGTGTAATACTATTACTGTACCTTTATGGCGTAGTTTGCAGTACAAAACTATGCCCAGAAGACCCCCAAGGAGGAGAATACAAAAGAAGCTGACAAGGCCGGCAGTCAGTCCTACAGATGAGCTTTTTACTGCACAGAAACACAAGAGTAAATGTTACAACGACATCTTGTGACATTACATTCATTACTGAAGCAACAATTATACAAAATAAACATTGTAGTTTACATTTTGGACATGAACCCTGTCATCCCTCTTGATATTAAAACTAAAAGATAAAGAAGCTAATTTGAAATACATTTGTTTACCCATTATTACCATCAGTAATATTAATGTATTCATTCTGTGATGGAAACACACAGAGCAGATACATGCAGGTGTTACCTAATAGCTTACAGCGGGTCAATAATAATAATAATGTTCATGTTAACATAGTGACCAGAGGGACCAGGAGCTACACTGCCCTTTTGTTTTAAATAGGGCAGATGTGTGTAAATCCTTTAAAAGGGTTAACCCACACAAGGCTCCTGGACCTGATGGCATCCCTGGCCGTGTTCTCAGGGTGTGTGCAGTTCAGCTGGCAGAGGTGTTCACAGACATCTTCAACAGGTCCCTGCTGCAGTCTGTAGTCCCCACATGTCTTAAACACTCCACCATCATTCCTGTCCCCAAAAAGACAATCATCACCTGCCCCAACGACTACCGCCCAGTAGCACTCACCTCCATCATAATGAAGTGCTTTGAGCGGTTAGTCAAATTATTCATCACCTCCTCCCTCCCTGAATCTCTGGACCCCCTGCAGTTTGCCTACAGAGCAAACAGGTCCACAGACGACGCCATAGCCCTCACCCTCCACACTGCCCTCTCACACCTGGACCCGAAGAACAGGAACACATATGTGAGAATGCTGTTCATTGACTACAGTTCAGCATTCAACACCATTGTGCCCTCCAAGCTGGCCATCAAGCTCAGAGACCTCGGGCTCAACAGCGCCCTCTGCGACTGGATCCTGAACTTCCTGACGGGCAGACCCCAGGCAGTGCGGGTGGGAAACATCACATCCTCCACCCTGATTCTTAACACCGGTGCCCCTCAAGGCTGCGTGCTCAGCCCTCTCCTCTACTCCCTGTTCACCCACGACTGCGTGGCCACACACAGCTCCAACACCATCGTGAAGTTTGCTGATGACACGACCGTCATCGGCCAGATCACAGACGATGACGAGACGGCGTACAGAGAGGAGGTCGAAAACCTGACATCTTGGTGCCAGGATAACAACCTCCATCTCAACATCAGCAAAACAAAGGAGCTGATTGTGGATTACAGGAAGCAGCAGGGAGAGGGACACGCCCCCATGGCCATCAATGGGACTACGGTGGAGAGAGTCAAAAGCTTCAGGTTCCTTGTGGTCCACATCACTGAGGACCTGACATGGTCTCTTCACACCACCACCATCACCAAGAAAGCTCGACAGCGGCTCTTCTTCCTCCGCAGGCTGAGGAGGTTCAAAATGGATTCCAGGATACTCTGCAACTTCTACAGGTGCACGATAGAGAGTATCCTCACTGGCAGCATGACGGCCTGGTACGGCAGCTGCACCGACCTCGATCGTAAGGCTTTACAGAGGGTGGTGAAAACTGCACAGCACATCACCAGGACGGAGCTGCCATCCATGGAGGACCTTTACTCCCAGCGGCTCAGGAAGAAATCACTACGGATTATCAAAGACCCCCATCACCCCAGCCACAAACTGTTCTTTCTGTTGCCGTCTGGCAGACGTTACCGCAGCATCCGGGCAAGGACAAGAAGATTCGGAGACAGTTTCTTCCCGCGGGCAGTGAGACTGTTAAAAAATTGAACTGTTGAAACAACTTCAAACATTCAACTGCTACTCAGTAGTATGTATCTAATACCTAATATATATATATCATTCCAATAACTTGTATATAGACTCATACTGCACTATTCCACATCATAACTTTATTTCATTTTTATAACTATTATTATTTTTGTATTGCTCTTGCTCTTATTGTTATTATGTTATGTTATTATGTTGCATTGTTGGAGAAGCCTGTGACATAAGATTTTCAACTGCATAATTACTCTGTAGCTATGTCAGATTGACAATAAAGAACCTTGAACCTTGAACCCTTGACCTACCTGGGTAGCAATCCTTTGCAGTGAATGTAGCTGTTTCACTACTCCGAGGGTTGCTGACTGTACAACTGTACTCTTCCTCATTATGTTCACCCCCCAGAGGAATGTTAAACTCTGGGCCAGGCTGCACGCTTCCATGAGATCTCCACTCCAACTTCTTTAAGGATTGAAGTCTTCCGGGCTTTGCAGAGCACAGCAGCTTTCCAGAGATGTTACCGATGCTGTCATCGTTGATCTCACAGGATATGGTGGGCTTGGCGATCTTGTCTTAATGAATGCATCAATGACAACATCAATTAATCATACCTAAATGAATGATTCCATCATGTTACCTTATCTCTATCTAATAACAACATATTAAACATTGTAAAGGATATAAAGCACATAAAGTGCTGAAAAAATATATTGTATTTCATTTCAAGTATAACTAATCTTCACTGTCACATAAGGGAACTTGCTGTTCTGTTTAAAAATAATTAGTGAGTTAAGGTTATTATAACTAATTAGTTTGAAGTTAGGGAAAGACTGTTCTCACAGTTAAATATGGCTAAATCTGAATACTGGTATAAATCCTGACATTAAGGCCAACACCCTGACGTTATACTGCAATATAACAAATCCCAGTAATTCCTACTTTGACACTGAATGAAACTGTGAACTACCTGTAGTTGATTTGAGTCATTACAGAATCTTAACTGATACCAAGGCTGATACAATCAAATCAAATGTACAAAGTATAAAATCCTTTTTTATAGGTGACCTATTAATAACATAACTAACAGACACTGTTGGGTGTGGGAGAGAAGTCCTGTCTCAGTGACTCGATAAGTCCTCTGTGGGGCTTTAACGCTCTCAAGAAAGCAACCACATGTGGTCCTACATGTCTTTGATACTGCTACTCTGTTTAAAGTTCACAATTGATTTTTTTTAAAACTGTAAATACTAACAATGCTTATTTCATTTATTGTTTTATACTAGTGACTCACAAGCTCGATCATCAGCTACAAGTTGTCAATCACAAGGTGTTCTAAGTTGTATTAATAATAAACATGTATTCACTACTAACTTCACTCGTAATTTAACATTTAAGAATGTTATGTTGATCAGTGTCAAATTTACATTGTAATGCAAAACTATTTGCTAAAAAATATTAACTTTGGCAGTGGCATAATTTCTTTGTGCATTGGGTTTTATTTTAAGGTTATTTAAAGGCATTGGGGTTGCTATAGGAACACATCAACTACCTGCTATAAAATCACGGTAACATATTCATGTGATAAACGGCATACAACCAAAGTAAGTAAAAAAACGTACCAATGACTTCCAATTGATAAAAGAAACGCTGCAACTTTTTGTTAAGTTCTAGTTCCAACTCATACTCTCCGCTGTCTTCAAACCTGAGGTCAGTAATTTGGATACCTGCAGAGAACCAGTCAACAGTGACCCTGTTTTCAAATGGTTTGTAGACCTGTTCCTCTCGGCCATTAAACTCTACCACTTTGTTGCCTTTATGTTTCCACAGAATTCCATCAGGTTGTCCAGTGACGTCTGTCTTTAAGGACACCTCACCCCCCTGCAGTGCATATTCTGGAGACTGTCCTGCAACTAGACACAGAGAAAATACATGAATGTGTAGATATAGGCAGCATAATGTGGAAACGTTTAGTTGTAACATTGAAAGATATGATAACAATAACTAATATCTGTGCAAAACTGTAATAACTTTAATAACATTGTGTGCCTGACAGGTGTAGTACTATGATCATTCTCAATGCTGTATGCTGTATTCCTATAATAACTTTCGGTATAAATTCAACATTAATTTGAGTTTTTAACCTAAAGAGTTAAAGGTCAGTAGCCTACTTGTGTGTATCACAGACACTTTATTACTACCTGAGATATTATGAACTATTGTACTCAACTTTAGATAAATCATTAACCTGTCCATGCCTGGCCTGTGAGGGAAATAGTAGGAGTGCACACGAGTTTTTAAGACGAAACAAACATTTAAAAACCGGAAGAAAATAACAAAAGCATTTAAGAGACAAACTCACCTAGGCATGAGGTGAGGGTGAGATAAGTCAGGAAATACCGACGAGCCATTTCAGAAGAGCAGAAAAATCTCCTTTTTAAGCATTTACTTTCACTTGTTCGCAGCTCTTGCAGATATTTGTTTTCTCAACAGAGTTAGTCCAAAGGTTCACGGATTGTTATTTTTACTCCAACAAGTTTGGACAGGCTTTAAAAGAAACTAGTTAATACCTGCGCAGGTGATCCTAGGGGTGTGTTTTTAGGATCCAGGCAGAATAGCAGCAGGAACAACAGGCAGGTTTAACACCTATTTCCGGTCTCTCGATCTCGCGATTTCCCCTCACCTTCAAAATAAGTTGGAAATCTGACCATCTAGGTATGCCTACACATATCTTGTGTAGGTATGCCGAGGTTTAAACTGTAAAAAGTGAATTGGTCAATTTACCCAACAGTGGTTCAATTTACCCCCTGACCTGGATCAACTTACCCCTAAACTGGGGTAAATTGAGCCACAAGATCACTTTTTTTTTTCGAAGTAATATTTTCACTGCCCTTGATAAAATATTAATTATTATCATTGCCATTGATTGGAGACATCCTGAATTATAGGTGTGTGCTTTCATTTAACTATGTGTAATTTCTCCTTGCTTAGAGAACAGCTAACAAAAAAATGGCTCAATTTACCCCACTCTCCCTATAGGATAATCTATCAGTTTATGTAAACCAAAGTGCTGTCTGTGACCAATTAACAGCAATGTTTAACTCAACACAATATTCCAAATTAGGTGTGTTCGATTTGCAAATATATATGTGATTAGTTGATAGACTGGTCGAATAATCAATGTGTTTTAGTTTGAAAATCTACAGGAAGTTAGGTTATCTGTTTTTTTGGCAAATGACCCTTGGTTATGACCTTTATACAGTCTATGGTTATGACGTGGGAATTTTGCCAATAGCTGCGTTTCATCAGTATGAAATTCAAGTAAGTTTGCGTAGTATCTTCCCTGCGGAAAAAAACTGCTGAGTTGACCAGCCTGACCAGCTAAACCGGCCACCAGCTAAACCGGGCCACCAGCTAAACCAGCTAAACCGGCCACCAGCTAAACCAGCTAAACCGGCCATCCTGGCCAGCTAAAAAAAATAGCATAGACCAGCATAGTATGCTGGTATGCTGGGCTGGTCACCAGCATCCATCTATCACCAGTTTATGTGTAATAATAGTATTAAATATACCATGCTGGAAGCTTACCAGGATTCCAGGTGACCAGCATAGCCTACATTGCAGTGACGTGCGGTGAGGTTCATGGCTGGTGAGGCACTGACTCACTGAGTCAGATTTACAAATATTATATTTTGACCTTAATCGAAATATTCGGTTATTTTCAAAAGCTTTTTTAGTCTGATGCTTCGATTCATTTTAAACAGACCGTTCAACAAAAGGATACCCAAAATCTAAATATTGGATTGTTCTTTCTTAGTAAGATCCCATTTTCATTACAAATGTGGTCTTACCTTGACTTGAAGATGAAGTCGATGCTATCCTTCTGGACAACAATCTCTATTACTTTTTTATAAAAGTCCTCCTTATCTTCCTGTAGTTTTAAAAGTCTAGTTTGTTGTTACGTCTACCGTCTCTGCGTAGAATTACAGTAGCAACAAGAACCTGTGGGCTCACGTGCGCCCCCTTCAGTGCGGCAGAGGTTATGGCTGCCTCCCCTGGTGCATTTTCATTGCCGTTGAGACCAGCGAGCCTAAATATCATATAGGTGAAATAAGTTATTTAGAGACTATGGATGGCGAGGATAAATGTAATAAAGGGATCTACATACATTACATTGGTGACCTACAGTGAGATGGTAACAGGCATGCGCTTAGGGCCCGCTTTCCAGCCAGTTTCTGTGGGGTGACGCATTCTGAGGTGAAGCAGATCTCATCTGTGCCTCACCTCAGCCCACAGTAAATGGCTTGAGCGCGCTCACAAAATAAGTGCCCGCGCTACATTAGTGCCCGCGCTCCAGCAAGTTACTGTGGGCTTACGAGAGGCAGAGCACGCCCCTGCCTCACTTGTCATCGCTCCCGTAGCGGAGCTCGGCAAATTTGCTGATTTTGACTATAAAAAGCGATTAGAATCATACATAAATCACACTTACAACACAGATCAGTGGAGACATTTTATTATTATTACTATTTCGTTTTTCTTTAGTTGTTTTTCCGTTACATTGGAGTATGACAGGTGAGGCTCTGCCTCCACTGACTGCACGTCGCTGCTACATTGTTTAAATACTGGTATGATTATTTAAACCAGAGAACATAAATATATTACAAAGATTGATTGTGTCATGTATTCTGGTATCTACCAAAATAAAGACATTTTAAAGTGTTCATAACAGTATTTTAATTTAATAAATAGCTCATTAATATAGTAAAATGCACAGTAACAATACAATAATACAAATAACAACCAACCTGCAAATCAACCTATACATCAAAAATAAATATATTATCTAAAACAGGTGCATTTGATTTAAAATAAAAGTAATAAATATAATTAAATATTTAAATGGTAACAAAAACAGTAACACTGTATGATAAGAAAAAGGCAACAAAGAAAGTGTTTTTTGTTTTTCCTTGTTCATGTCCATAATGTTTCCCGTTGTGTAGCGTCCAGCCTTTCCCAATCTGGCCTGCATTTCTGTCTTTTGAAGCCACTTCTTGAAGCAAACTGAACATAAATGTACAGATATAAGTACACTGTAAAAAGAAAACTTGACATTTACGTTAACATTTGGGCTAACAATAGCTTATGGTGAATTACAATGGCAAAAACCAATAGAGCTACCGTAGTGTACACGGTGCAGCTGTATTATCTGGGAAATAGAAGAATCGGATCAGGATTCGGTATTGGCAGGCAATCAATATCAAATTAATCGGATCATTATTAGCATCAGCATTTGATCACCTTTGTCGACTTGCAGCCTAAATACAAAGATAACTCCACTCCTCTCCTACCACTGCTTACCTCTAATGAGCCTTGGTAGAACTAGTGTCCGAGTCATAGGGTCCAGAACTGACTGAAGACATGTGGAACAGAGTCCCAGTCAGGCATGGTTCCATGTACAGGAAACTGGAACTTTGAACAGGTGTTTTCATCTTTTCTGCCTGAAGATTCACAAGTTCTCGATCAGGTGTTTGATGTGGGCTGGCATGATCCTTTCTGCAGCGATAAATAAAGAAAACAAAGAAAACATTTTTAATAATAGTAATGATGGTAACAACAATAATATTAGTATAACTATTTATATAGCACTTTTGCAAAGTGATTCTCACAACAAAAATAAAGAACAAAACAATATCAACAATAAAAAAAACAATTATTATAGGAATGTTAAGAGACAAAGAAATTATAAACATTCTAAGAGGCCGACTACAAAAGGTAGACTCAATGGCTCTTGATGACATCAATGAGCAGTCCCAATAGATGCTGTTGTATAAAAAGAAATAGAATAGGTCCAGATTTCTTCTATTTTGTGTTGGATGATTTGTTTTATTGATTGCTAATGGATGTTAAGATGTGTTTTACAATTATAACAAAAAGATTATTGTAATTGGAATCAAAAAGATTGCAAATCATAGTTTAAATAAAATCACTAGCAATATAGGGTTTATTGAACAGCAGTAAAGCATTAAGTTGCTAAATTAACGTACACTGAACTGTAAAACAACTTACCACTATTTAGGAAAGGCTCTGATCAGAAGGGTTGACTAGTAGGACAGCAAAGAGGTGGAGGAGGTCTATGTCATGTACAACCATTGGTAGATGTTACACCTGAAAGAAAGATAAGGAAATAAGACAACACAGGAGGACAAACATCCTCTTAAGTAAAAGACCAAATCATGTCAAGCTTTAACCTGTTGAGCCCCGAGCCTGTTTTTTCAGTCTTTACAATGCACTGTTGGAAATTACATTCCAAAGGCTAAATTCAAACTCAATACCATAAATAACTGGGTACCAAAGTGCTTTACCTGATAGAACACGTTCCACACGGAGCAGCAACCATCCGGCTGGGCCTTTTGCTGCATATCATCTCCTCCCTCTCCATTGTTTCCAGTAGATCTCTACTATCCAATAAAACTGAAATTCACCACAGAGGATACACATGTGCATCCTCGAAATGTCCCGCAACGAAGGACTCAGGGTGTTTCTCAATGTCGAGGAAGGCTCCTCCAGAGCCACTATTTCAAGGAGGCTACGTCATCGAGTCCCGCCGAAGGACTGTCCAGGATCCTTGGAATTCTACCGAGGCCGACGTCCTTCGTTGCGGGAAATTTCGAGGCTGCACATGTGTATCCTCCGCGGTCTTAAAATCCCCACAATGCTTTGCGCACGGACCAATTTCCAAAATCTTTGGCGGAAATCGCGCTCCATTTAAGGCGGGGTCTCGCATATGACGCACACCTGCACACCTGTTAGCCTGTTCCATTATTCTTCGTTTTCCGAGGCTAGGAAGGATTCTTGCCTCGCTTCTGAAGGACCTGAATCGGAAGACATGTCCTACCAAGGAAACACCCTCAGTCCTCGGTAGAATTCCAAGGATCCTGGACATTGGAACAGTCCTTCGGCGGGATTTGATGACGTAGCATCCTTGAAATAGTGGCTCTGAAGGATCCTTCCTTGACATAAGGGGCGTTCACACCAAGTACTTTTCCCACAGTAGTTCATGAGAACTTTAGTTCATGAGAGCTCTTTTAGTTCTGATGAACTAAAGCAGATCGCGTTCACACCAAAATGAGTTCCTGGGGGTGGATTAGTCAAATGAGCCGCTGACGTCACTTCTTCTTCTTCTGCTTTGGGTTTACTGGCAGGCCGCAAACAACTTCACGGCGAGTACAGTAGGTGGCGGTATGCACCTTAAAGTTGCAATTCGCCAAAAAACCGAGAGAAGAAGAAAAAAAAAACTTCCGCTTCCGCTGTATGCTTACCTTCCGACCTCAGACACGGTATGGAGTTGACGTTTTGGTGCTCGTGTTATACAGCTTTGTCACTGAGTTATTTAAGCCAATAACTCAGCCACAAATACAAATACAGATCGACCATTCAAATGCAATAGAAATGCTGAGTCGGAGGCGGTTAAGAAGCCTTAACAAAAGGATTGGACGACGAAAAGCACACGCTATGGACATGTTTCGCCGTAGGACAGCTGAGGACCGTTATCACGCCCAAAAAACAGCAATGGTACGTTCATTAAATCACATTAATACTATCTAATGTAGGATTTATGGAGTTATGTAGGGCTAATTTGTGTCTTTGTATGTGTTCCAGATATGCGAATACTACGGAACGCGTCGTGTCCCGCGCTCTCTCTGGGTGAACAATAGAACATCGGCCTGGTGGGAGAAGGTGGTACCAATGTGCAGTGGATCAAAGATTTCCGAATATCCAAGGGCTCTTTTCAACTCCTCTGTATTCGCCTGGAAGCAACGTTGGGGAGACGCAACCTAAAAAAATCGCCTGGAAATTGTAAATTGACAATAAAGCTGATCTTTTGTACAGTGCATTTGGTTCTCTCTTTTATTTACCACAGTCAACAGACACAATTACAATAGTGCAGACACACCTTAGTGCAAATATTAAATGTCAGTATCAAACCAGTACTCATACTGTATATTTGTATATTAATATGAGTATATTATGTTAAATATGTGTTAAAGACAATGGGATGAGGTTGAAAGCTCTTTAAAAAGCTTTAGTATACCATCTTTACTGTGATAAATACATACATGTTAAGCATACACACCTGAAGAACTACGTTACACACACACAGGTTAGTCTGTGTACCGCTGCACTGCTGCTGGTTTAAACAAAGACAGTCATGATGCTAGTGCCGTGCATGTAGGTTCTCTTTTATTTATCAGCAGCAGATCAATAAGTGTCAGTAGTATCAAAACAATATAATAACAGTGGCAATATATATATATATATATATATATATATATATATATATATATATATATATAATAACAATAGGTAGGCTCAGCAGCAGACACACCTTAGTGCAAAGTTAGGTGTCAGTATTAATAACAGTGGCATATATATATAATCACAATAATACAAAATTAACTGTCCCAGGTGTAGGCAATTTGGGGTGAAGTGTCTTGCCCAGGGACACAACGACATCCTGACTGCAGTGGGGTTTGAACCTGTGCTCCCCTGATCCGAACACCAACGCACCAGACCACTGCACCACACGCCTCCCAACAAGTCATTGTACAGTTTATCAACGACGACAAGTTTTTCTTAATTTTTGTATTGAAGGCCTGTTGGATTTAATCAGCTCGCTTAGCACTGCCAGAAGCCCAGCCTGAAAGGTATTTTGTTGCTCCACCTGGCACCATGAGCGGCTGGTCGTCCGATTCCTGGGCCTTGTGTGAATGCAGCAGCCGTGCATCTTCTTGGCACGCAGGTCCTCATTCTCCTTGCTGACCATGGCACGGCGGTCCATCGCCATGATGGTGTCAAGGAAGCTGTCATCGCGTGCCCACTTTCCTAAGGTGAAATATGCAAGATACAAGATCAGTTTAATCGCAACAACGAGACAACATTGTCCAACATTGGACATGGTGCAGGCAGGGACAGTGTACAAAATGCAGGTGTAAAGCATAAGATAGGATCTAATAATATCAAATAAAAAATAAATATCAAAGTGCCCTTATTTATTGTTTTGTGCTTAATGTATGCTTGAACTTTGTTTTATAGGGATTAGTGGACATCAGTTAGATGTGTAACCTTCTTTCAAGGCCAGAGTAGTTACAGTGTAAGTGGATTGACATCTAACATAACATGGCTGAGTACAATTATAACAATCAATAAAAAAAAGGAAAAATAAATAGAATTTCAATTACATTTCTACTTAAATGTGCAAAAATATTAGAACATCAGTCTTTGTGGCATGCTCAACTGTTTAAGCTTTTACCATTAACATATAGAATGAATGTTGCAAATGACTTGAAATTATAGCAACTAGGTAGCATTATGTCCAGCTAGCATGCTAATTGCTAACGTTATATTATCGTTTTATCCCGGAGGGGAAAACTAGTTTCTAATCCTGAGAGAAACACCTCGCCTGAAACACACGATTAGTGCCATGAGTTAGTGAAGCAAATTACAGAACATTGCACACTTATTCACAAGTCAAAACGTGTTCATAGCGGTTACGGCTGAGAATAGCTAGCTAGCTAGATGTTGTTAGCCAGCTTGGACCTATGATAACAAGTTCTAGCATGGCTAGCTCGATCTACTGAGCAAATAGAAGTACATCTAAGACCAGTATTGTGCAGATTAAAACAGTGCAGTGCCTGTATTTTATTTTACCTTCGTAGTCGTCCCGACATGACTTTGCCAGGTCTGCTAACTTTGCTGAGCCACGGAAACTGCATTCAGTAGAAGCTTCTGAATGCGGCGCTTCGTGTCCTCCGAGTAAATCGCCAGAAGCGCCGACACATCCTCATCACTCCACCGCTCCGATGATTTATTTAGTGTTGCTATAATAACTGCTTTCACAAAAGTAATCTCTTCGGGTGCGCTGGCCGAAGCGAGCAAATACAATGGCCGCTTACAAAAAAAATTCAGAGTCAAACGGGCGTGGTTTGCATTCCGCACAGCCAATCAGACGTACGAACTATTTTCTCCCACAACAGTCCCTGCTAGAGAGCAGGGACTGAAAAGCGGGTCGGACAAACTAATTTGAACTACTTTAGTTCCTGGGGCTTTTTGGTGTGAACGCAAATATATCGTAGTTCTGATGAACTATTGTGGGAAAAGTACTCCAAAGTACTCCGGTGTGAACGCGCCTATAGAGAAACACCCAGGGGGTGTATCTCAATGTCGAGGACGCTTCCTTGGTAGGACATGTCCTTCCGAGTCAGGTCCTTCAGAGGATAGGCAAGAATCCTTCCTAGCATCTGAGAACGAAGAATGGAACAGGCTAGCGAGTGTGCAAGTGTGCACGTGTGCGTCATATGCAAGGCCCTGCCTTAAATTGAGTGTGATTTGTTTGAAGACTCATAACTGATTTGCGAAGATGTACTTGAGTAACTGTATTTTGTAAAATGATCATCTCTCCAGGACAGAACCACTAAACTAACATAAAACGTTCTCCTTCTGTTTGCAGCCTTGAAAAAGTCCTGGAGGATAAGCAGCCAAAAGAAAATCATAAAATCACCTTCACCAATCAATAATAAAATGTGTATTTCATTTCATTTTTCATTTCCATCTTTATTTTGAACAGATAAAAAAAACAAATAAAAAATAACGTGTGAAAAACAGAATACCGCATTGTTAGAATACAGTATTTATCAATATTCATAATTATATTGATATATTCAACAAAAATATTCATAATAATAATAAATCATATGTGTCCAAAAGGGAGCAGGAGGAAGCAAATACGTATAACATTTCCCACCCCTTACTTACTGCTGATCAATGATTAACCTTTAAATCATTTCTGCAAGTTATACTTACTTATTTACATTTATACATACATTTACATTAATTTCTCATCTTAAATCACTTTTCTTAATTCTCAGTTTTCCAAAAAAGTGTTTCTGTACATCCTTTCCATTCATCTATCATACTTGATGTCTGCAAAACTCAAACGGACTATAAACTTTAAACACAAGTCATGTGCACATTTACTACGCCACTGAACATACTTACATTTAAATGTGTACTGCGTCGCTTCAGCCATTTTCCGCCAAAGATTTGGGAAATTGGTCCGTGCGCAAAGCATTGTGTGGATTTTAAGACCGCGGAGGATACACATGTGCATCCTCGAAATTTCCCGCAATGAAGGACTCAGTCCTCGGCAGAATTCCAAGGATCCTGGACATTGGAACAGTCCTTCGGCGGAATTCGATGATGTATCATCCTTGAAATAATGGCACTGAAGGATCCTTCCTCGACATTGAGAAACACCCCCACTGTCTGTGTGTGTGTGTGTGTGGGGGGGGGGGATGTGGGTGTGTGTTTGTTTGTGTGTGTGCGTGTGTTTTCGTGCGTGCGTGTATATAAACAACACCAGGTGCTATAAGCATCCTACAAGTGATAAAAGCGTCTAACAAGTGACATGTAATGTAATGTACATGAAAGTCACACCTCCCGTTGATTTGCATATTTTTTGTCATTTAAATGCATTCATGTTTTCTCAAAAAAACATAGTTTCTATGTTAGCAACTTAGTATGTCTTTGCAATCTCAACTGTAGAATCCATTCAAACAATGTAATTCTTGGTATTAAAAGTATTGAACTGTATACCAATTCATCTTTTAAAGGCAACTGTTGTACATATTATTTTATCAGTATAAAATTCAGTTTTAACAATGACTGCTGTTATATTACATTGTACCGTTTAATGATAACATAGGGATTGACTCCTAGTATTTCAAGTCTCACACATAGAAATTAGGAACAAAGACATGCTTTCAAAAATATCTTTATTTACATCATTTTGGTCACTTTCCTCTTTTCTGTCAACAACAACGTCCGTTCACAGAAGTCTTTGTCATTCTTAAGCAGGTGTTATTCTGTGTATGTGTGTGTAGGACTTCATGAGTGTCACACTGCCGTGGTGCGACACTCCCATAGGTAAAACACACTCCTCTGTTAACACCCCTCGACCAACGTCCCAGCACATCACTGTGGAGATGACTTGGTTCTTGTTATCCCGTCCCCCGGTGATGAAGAGTTTGTTGTTGCAGGCAGCGATGGCGCAGCTCGCCCTCTCCCCCAGACGGGTCACAAGGGACCAGGAGTCGGACAGAGGTGAATAGCAGTACATGGCTTGCATGGCTCCACCTGGAAGCAAACAAAGACACCATATTATAGATATACATACGCGCACATACATTTCTCACCAATAAACCTGACAAAAACCTAATTATTGAAAAACAAATAAACTGCTCTTCTATATTTCAATGATGACATACTATACACATTTTAATCACGTAAAGATAGTGATATTTCAAAACAAAAATAGTCTGTTCGAAATAAACACCTGCCCTGAAAATACCATTTAAAGGGGACCTATCATGCAAAATGCACGTCTTTTATACATGAATATGTGTCCCCGGTGTTCCAGGGAACTCACCAAGTGTCAAAAAACACAACCCTCTCTATTTTCCTCCATACCCAAATCTCTAAAAAAGGGGCTGCAACGGATCTGATAAAAACTGATCCAGATTTGAACACTGTCCTGACGTCAGGACGGTGGCGCTACGGCTATTGGGCCAACTCCACCAATCAGGAGGAGACAGCCACGGCCATTGCCGTTCGAAAGCGCTGGAGACGCTGTAGTACATATGCCAGGCCAGTAGATGGTGCTGTTCTCACAGAATCAGCCCTTGCAAAAACAGAGCTAAAAAAGTGCAAATTGAGCGAAATGAGGCATGGCTAAAATGCATGATCTGTTTGGTATTTTGAAAAAAAAAAAAGTATAAATATGCCTTATATAGGTATGGTCCTACACTATATTATTAAAATATAGCATGATTGGTCCACTTTAAGTAAAAGCATATACAATTTATTTTAAATGTGTTGAGAATTTCAAAAACAAAAATCCCTAAAATGTTATACTAATAAATATAATTGGATTATTATGAATGTTAAATGCATGTGTACTGTAAGTAGCATTACATTGTTTTAGCTAAAGTTAATATTTACTTTTGGATGTATTGGTATTTCATGAATACATTTAAATGCATCATATTTAACATGCAAACAAAAATATTGGAGAGAAAAGTAAAATATATTATCAAATCAGTTTAGAATAAGCTTGTTGTGAAAAGATCCATGTAAAGTACCAATACATGTATTTAGTTACTATCCACTTACCAACTATATAGATGCATTTTTTGAATGTGACTGCATTAGTGCATTTGGTTTCGATGGGGATGGGCGCCCGCAGCTCCCAGCTGTCTGTCCCTGGTTCCCAGCACTGAACCTTGTCAGTTGCCAACTTTCCATTGGGCCCGCCACCAATCACATAGATCCATCTGTCAAAGCTCGATGCCGCGAAGGAGCTCACACCTACAGCAAGAGGTGTCACCTGCAAGCAGAACCAAACAGACGCATATAAAGAAATGTGTGAGGTATAAATAGTGTAAAATATGTAAATCATTTAACACCTTATGCATATAATAATAATAATAATAATAATAATAATAATAATAATAACGGTTATCATTTAGATCTAATATTTTCAATATTTAATAAATAAATGAATTAATATTAATGATAAAGATAAAGACATGATCTAATTGTGGTAATAATATACAGAAACATTGATAATTAAAACATGTATTTAAAAAATGCCCTTTTTAGAGTGTGTTTTTGTTTCATTATATTATGTTCCAAATTATACTTCTTCTCAAATTCTATACTTGCAAGTTCAGGAGCTGCAACCAGACCTAGAGAATCAGCATCTGTTAGCTTAACAGCCCAAAGTCATTCTGTATTCACTTTCCAGCTGCTGATTACAAAATGTGACTCTACTTAAAGGCCATTTGAGATCTGCTTAAAGGAACAGATGCTGTAATTTTACACAAAAACACCCCTTTTATAGAAGTCCTGTATGTTTACCTGTGTCCAGCGATTGTGAAAGGGATCATAAGCCTCTACATTATCAAGTCTCTGAACTCCTTCGAATCCCCCCAGTGCGTAAACCTTCCCTCCATGAACGGCCATCTTGTGTCTCCAGCGCCCTGTGGTCAGGGGCTCGATCTGGATCCACTTGTCCAGGGCGCCATTATATTTCCAAACATCATTCTGTGTCTCTTTACCTCCTGCAATTGGAAACGAGACAACTGTCATAAAACATTGATGTTTCGCTGAATTAGGACTCTAAATGTGCTCTATTGGACCACAGACCTTTCACACTGATCTAAAATGCTGTGACCTAGTCTAAACTCAGAATCACAGTGTACAAGTTTCTGAGCGGTTAAAATTACCCCGGCTGGGGCGTCAGTTCCTGAGTTTGGAAACACCTCAACCCTCTACAACTGTAACGGCAGATTACACCACATCTTCCTGTTGTTCTGTTCAGCTGTACTTTTCTCACTGACTTAGCCATCAGATTCTTTGAATAACAGAAGCCTAGCACCATTCACAACAAACTGTTAACACAATGAAGATGCAAAAGAGAATAACACTTTAGGTTTTAGTTATAACTTTTTAAAAAGAAAACATAACTTGGCACATAAATTCTCAGTAGAGGGAGAACATTTTCACTTTCATCTGCACTGAAGTGAATTTCCTACACAGTAACTAAGCCTTTCCATAAATTAAAAAAAAAAATGTAACATGCGACCTCTCTCACCAGATATGTACACTTCATTGCGAAAGGTGATGCATGCAAACTCCACCCATTTCTTGTTTTGTGATTCGTCCACCATCTCTGTGATTGGCAGCTTGGCTACCTCCAGCCTGCTGCGCCTGAGGGGGTCCAGACAGGTGACCGTCGAAATAAAGCGCTCATCTTTAGTGCAGCCTCCAATGATCAGGAACACCTCGGACAGATAGTGCTGCACACGAGGTTTGGTTCGTTCAGAGACCACCTAAGATGTCAAACATGTAAAAAGCACATTAAACTATAAAACAAGGAAACACAGCAGTAGTTATTTTATCACAAAATGATTGTTTCTCTCAGTGTTAGTATTTGACAGCTCCAGATACTTTTTGGACAATCTTGCACTTATGTACATTCCCAAAGATATTGAAGTGACTGTTATTTTGTATATTGATTGTTGTGTTTTTATCTTAATGTGTGCATATGTATAAATGTGTCTGTTGATTGTGTATAGGATATACATATTTTATACATATTTTTATATATATTTGTATTTTTGTAAAATACATTGTGGGAAACGGTATTTCAATCTCTCTGTCTGTACACACAAACTGAAAGATTGACAATACAGTTGTCTTTGACTTTTTGACTTTCTCTTCTCACTGGTGGACAAAGTGATGTTCCTAAAAAGGCCTAGCCCTACTAGCATTTTATTAAGAAATGATGACACAACAACACATTTGTGGTCCTTCCTGTGTACTGACCTCGCTGCCAGAGAGGTGATAGATGCGGGCCTCTTGCAGCAAAGGAAAAGCCTCACTGCAGCGGCGAATCAGTTCATCTGACTCAACTTTTTCTACAAAGTAAGCAGGCTCCAACAGAGGCAGTCGCACATGTGAGAGCAACCTGACCAGTGAAGGATAGCGTTCATCCTGCCGGGCTCTCACCCAGTGCATGAGAGCTTCAAAAACACACTCCTCACACTTCACGTCAAGGTCATCCCTCTGCAGGACAGCCTCCAGCGAATCAGCTGGCAGCTCCAGGAAGTCCTGCTGCTGGACTACCTGGGAGAACTGAGTGGTGATGAAGTCCTGAGCACTCGTCTTCAAGGCCGGCAAGGCATGGCTATCAGCAAGATTCAGGATCCCAATGCAACTCTCCAGGTGCAGGGACTTGCTCAGAAAGCCAGCACAGGCCTCCACAACTCGTAGGAACTAAAAATGACAGCGTAGGCGTTAGTAGAACTTTTAAGGTGGATCTTTTGAAATGACTCTGATGTACACGTTCAGTGTTTCTAAAAGATGTCAGCGATAAAAAGATTAAACCACATTTCAAAGAATGATGAGCCACACTAGAATTGCAAAAGAGTTGTGCAAAAGGAAACATGACATCAGGAACATGGTCTTAGAAACCTAAAAGTTGACGAGGGCCATAACTTTATGGTTTTCTCGAACTAACTCAAGATTAAAAATGCTATGTGCGCCTCAATGTTGCAATATTTTATTTATTTTGTATTCTACTTTTTTGTTGTAATCTAATCATTTTAACATTTTACTGTGTTGGATTTACCAATAATAACATTGTTACCCAATTTAAAAAAAGTGCTTCATAAAGTTATTATTATCACATGCATATCCCCAAATGTATCCTAAATGTTAATTTAATTCTAAACTAAATAAATTGTAACCCTAAAATAAACAAAACATGCAAGTAACAACAAGATTGCTTTTTTATTATTATTTCCGAAAATTCAAATTACTCGCCACAAAAATAGAAGTATAGAAACACAAACATGTGCCTCCCCCCCCCCCCTCTGAGTCGCACAGCTGTGTGGTTAATTTAAGCTTGTATGGAAAACTGATCCAAAGTGTAAACAACAGTGCAACTTTCACTTCTCTCTTTCTCTCAATTCTTACTTAGTCAGATGTTTGTTCCACTGAATGGGGGAAAAGGTGAGGTGATGAAAACCATTTGAGGAATATATATATGTCGTTCTGCATGCGTTCTGTGTCTTTTTCTAGTCTCAGAGTCTTTCTAAATGTAAATAAATGTGCTTTCTGCATCACTTGTGTACCATTGTTTGACACAATAATAGTGCCATTTATATTCTATCCCACATTGAATACTGTTTTACAAACTGGTCGTTTGCTTGTGCCACAAACCTGAAACCCATAGAACAGCTGTACAAGAGAGCTATCAAGGTGTTTGACAGAAAGCCATATTCATATCACCACTGTACCATCCTAGAGAAACACCATTTCTTGAGTTTTGACCATTTTAAGTCTTTTAAAAGTATGTGTTTTTTTTATAAATGTTTACATGGACTGGCCCCCCCTCCCTTAGGGGAATTCATCCACAAAAAACACACTGGACGCTGCACTAGGTCAGAAACCAGAGGAGACTGTGAGGTCCACCGTAGACGGACAACTTTTGGACAAAATGTCCTCTCCATTAAAGCTCATTCTGGAATAGCCTCCCAACTGAGATACGGGGTTTTTTCACTCTCAATAGTTTTAAAGGTCAACTAAAAGAATGGTTGAGAAACAAACAGACGTGCAATCACCGCTAAATGCACTTTAATACAGGGGTATCTCCTCTTGCACTTTATGTAGCTATTTTTTTGCACTTTATGTAGCCCTTTTATCTCCTCCTGCACTTTATATGTCGTAGCTGCTACATTGCACTGCCTTGTGGCTTGTATGCTGCTCATGCTCTTTCTGCATATCATGTATTTCTGTTTGCCATGTATATAAATGTTATGTTCATAAATGTTGTATGTGACGGGACTACGGACGGAAACTAGCTCAAAGCTAAAATCCGGCTCATTCACATTTAAAAGCATTATTTTGTTTAAAATGTTCATTAATGTGCACTGTCCCGGTTCAAATAAACGATTAAATGAAAATTGTATTAAAAGTAAACTGTTGGGTTTGAACTTTGAATACTGGTAATTTTAGTTTTTGCTTCCAGTGAAGAAAAGCATTATCATGCGTGTGATCAATGTGACATAAATGAGAAAGTGTTACTCATCTGATAACACTTCTTCACACCAAATTGGCCGTCAAAAATGTGTCAAGATTAAAAGGAAATGTTTTTCTTAGCAGGTTTATTTATGTTGTGAGGATATGTTTATCATCTCATATCTTTATCGGTTAAGAAGATTTGGAAGTCAATGAATTTACGTAAAGGCATGTCATTAACTTATATAGTAAGTAATTGTTTCACCTGAAATTGACTGGCAGCCTCTAGTATTCTCTGGACATTGGAGTGTGTGAGGAGGGCCCGGCTGGTGTAGGTATACTCCAGGAGAGAGTGCATCGTCCCACTGTCCAAACCCTTTATTTCCACACGCTCCTCATGGCTCTCTTTTAGACCATTGCAAAACATAGCCCTACAGAAATAAAACATGAATTCAGTCACACTAGCAGTGCCGTCACAGTGGAGTTAGACAGTACTGGATTTATTTTACCTGAAGTAATGACTGGCAGCAGCAAGTATGGCTCTATGACAAGGGAAGTCATGTCCCTGAACACGCAGCACCACATCGGTCAGTTCTCTGTTCACTCGTAGGGTCTCCAGCCCTCTCTGCAGCTCCACAGGTAGACCTCCATCTTCCCAACGTAACTCAGTTGAGCCCGTCTGACTGTTTTCCTCCTGGACTCGGCTGGACTCATCTCCAACAAGTGGCAAAGGACAGTCTGTAGTCCTTTCCAGTGTCTCACTCATCTTTTATACCAGAAGCCCCTCAGAAACTCAGAAGAACAGCTACTTTAGTTGCCCCTGCACGATAACAAAGACCTCTACGGTTTACGGTTGAAACAGTTGTGTCGCTGTGGATCTGTTTTTTCCTGTACTCTTCATACTTCCTATTTCTGTTCTGTGAGGAACATACACAACGCATGTTTCTAGACACTTCCTCTTCTTGCGCTGAGTACATTTCCCCTAAGTTACACAATGTTTTACTCGGAAGACAGACGCCAGGTCTCTTCCAAAGGATTGCACTAAATATAGAATACTGCAAATAACACTCAAGTGTCTTAACCGAAGGGAATACACTGTCATTGCAGCATGACACAGTTTATAAAGTTTCTTAGTTTTGACTGAAGTTATAAACCAGTCAGAATATAGGTCTTGGAAAAAGGTTCAAATCTGTTGAATCAGGTAAAAAAAACAAATAGTTCCACAGTTCTATGAAATGCAAGTTATACTAGCTGAGCACCCTATATTATACATTGGGTTTTATACATTTCTTTATGCCATAAGTGTAACTTATAGCTTCTTCATCTGTTTTCCTTTCCTCTAAGCCTGTCTCTGTGCTGCTGACTCCTCTCAGATCAATAAAGGACTCTAGTATAATATCTTTACCTCCTATGAACCGATAGTCTATAGCATGTGTAGACACTATCAAAGCAATAGCTCAGACTAGATGGTGAAATTAGAATATGACCGACAGCTCTGCAGCAGAAATGTAGGATTTCATCTTCTCCACTAAGTGGCACTATTGCCTCGTTGGTCTGCAGTACCATTCAAACACAATCTGAAGTTATTTCATGTTTAAATGTTTGGTGAAATAGGCCAAACTTGGATCCAAGCTGTTTCCTAGCAACGCAAATTCAACAATTTACCCTTTATCTTCCACAATGTTCGATGATCGGATTATCATATTGTTAATCATGTAAATTCATAATTTGGAAACCGTATATTTTATTCTTAAATATGTATTAAAAAAATGTTTGCTGTAGCTCGTTCTTAGCCCTAAAACTTGAGGCATGGAGGGGTGTCGATGTCAGCAGACAGAGTGAATCACCTGCCGTCACACGTTTCACTTCCCATTATTTGCGGTAAGAATAACGTCAAATTAGTGCTCACCGTGCTTTCTCTCAGTCTGTTTAAGACGTATTTTTGTCCAATTGGTTTTGTAGCCAAGCAAATTTGATGCTGGTGTCAAACTGTGATGTAGCCTACATGAGCGCAAACGAGGACAATGTGCCTTTTCAAATGAGTGTGTAACCCACATTAAATCCTGAGTAGATCTAGGACGAAACAAAGCTCATTTGTGGGTGTGTGCTTTTTATTTGTTTGTTTTTAAACACTCCACCACACAATACCTGCACAGTCATGAGACATTATTATTATTATTATTATTATTATTATAATTCTCACTAACAGATCTACAAGAACACCTGCAACGCAACTGTGTGCAAGAAATATTTCTGACTTCCTCTTAGTGTACCGACAGTACAGGAAGCATCAACCACTTTAATGTCCCAGCACAGACGCATGTATTTTCACACGAGAGACTGACTGACTCAGGGCTCATGGTGTGAACACTGTGTTACAACTGAGGCAGATTCAGGATGAAGTGTTCCCAGAAAACTTGTTTGAAGGCCAATGGCTTGCTCTTTTGTCTGGGACTACTTCTGCACTGTGGTAAGTAGTACATTGAATACCTGCAGTTGGATTTCATTCTGGACAGTGATCATGATGTGTGAAATGATGGTAGTCTAACAGTAATAAAACAGAAAAGAAATAGTCATTTAAAGAAAGGAGCCTACATTATGTTCATTTTGAGTAAAATACTAATAAGTAAGAATAAATAAATACTAATAAGTAGGAAGAAAGATAAGAACCACCAAACCATATTAAGCTAAATCCTCCTGATCATTCTAACATACTCACTAGGATTTGTGTTACTTATTTTAACAATAAAATTGCATTTACAAATATGTTGTGTGGCTGAACTAAATTACTCATAATTGTTAAATAACTTTGGTTCTATCTGTCTATTCATATAATTTTATTGAAGCAGGCAAATCAATTACTGTCAAATCACTTGAGTCTGGAAAAGCGGCAACAATTCCTTCCTTTATTATAGTTACAAATAAATGTCCTTTAAGAGTAGGTTTCCACTATTTGCAGGCATTGCATGTTCAATGATTATTATAACCTACTTTACACTATAGTCTCAAAAAGGTTTGACTTCCTGCAATGTGGAAAGCAACTTAAAGGCTACAATGTGTTTCTTCACATACTTATGCAATACGAAAAACAAAGGTTGGGAAGCTAAAAAAGTTGGAGTTGAAAATAAAACATTGGTTTATGAGAGTATTGTAATGTTATGATATTATTTTTTATGATGATTATTATTAAATAGGGTCCGATAGTGCTCCGGTTGTTAATATTATCTTTATGTAGGACTGAGAATTATAGAATTATACCTACAGTAACATCATTTGGCAGTACCTAAGTAATGTTGACATGATAGCCTACCTGCACCTGTCTATTAATTTATGTATTTATTTTTTCCTTGTTCTTTTTTGTTAGTATTGTTTTGATTGATTTTGATGGTGTTCTTTGTGCTCTTGCCTCTTTTGAAAAGCAATATAAAATGTCATTACAAATAACAAAAGGTTAGACCCTGTAACGTAGCACACTTATAAAACAGACTGACACTGTAAGTGGCAGTAACTAAAATCTGTATCTGTGTGTTGTCTGTGCATCAAACAGGGGAAGCAAAAGTGAACACCAAAGTGCAGGCTGGGCCTCTGTATCGTGTGGTGGGCTCTGAACTCTCCATCTCTTGCAATGTGAGTGGCTTCAAAGGTGAGAACATTACTAAAGAAATTCAATTCCGTGTGAAGAAGCCTGCAAAAGCAATGGAAATCAACATCATCAGCACCGGAGACCCAGATTTCAGCTATTCGGTGTATAAATCACGTGTGAGTAGCGACGAAATTACTCTGAAACATGAAAATCCAAACTCAGTATTCTTTAAGATACAACGACTAGATAAAGGTGATGAAGGGGAATATGACTGCTCTGTAGTCAACCATGAATCTACATATGATGGAACATACAGTGTTAAGACAACAGTGAAAGGTAAGTGGACTTTTGAATGTAAGAATCTTACTACAGCGCAGTAAACTAAGATGGCAAAAGTATATGACTTTCCTTTCTTTCTCTCTGCTTCTGATGTGGTCCCATAGTGATTGACAACTCCCTTAGTGTTTCATCACCTGCCTCCCACCCCACACTGAGCTATAATGAGGGTGATGCTCTCACTTTAACATGCCAGGCATCCAGCAACACCATCCAGCACACCCATCTGTCTTTTGCCTGGTATCTCCACAAAGACGGTGAGGATCGTAAGCCTATCATTTCTCTGGGTAGAGATTTCACACTGAGCCCAGGTTCGGGTTTTGAAGGGCGCTACCAAGCTGGACACATAAGGTTAGATAAAATGGGGGAGGCCACATACAAGCTAAACATGGCTCAGCTCGAGCTGTCAGACCAAGGCAGGATCTACTGCCAAGCTCAGGAGTGGATTCAAGATCCTGACCAATCCTGGTATTCCATCGCAGAGAAAGCTGCAAAGGAAACTACCCTGAATGTCAAAGCCAGAGGTAAGAATTATGAAAATTAAATAGCCGATCTTGATTTGGGTTGACGTATTCACTAAACTCTTCCTCTTTTCAGTCATTGTGGCATCATGGCAGGATGTTTGTGACTGTGGTTGTCTCACGCTTATTCTTTGCTTCCGGTAGAAGTCCTGCCAGACACGTCGTCTCTGGCGGTGAGCATTTCTGCACAGGCGGTGACTCTGCAAGAGGGGCAAGAGCTGTCACTGTCCTGCAATGTTGACACGAAGAACCTCAAGGAAAGGTTCTTCTCTGTAACCTGGCTCAGAGGAAATGTTGAGCTGGTCCGCATTGGCCCTACAGGCATTCAGTCTGTGGGGCCCCAGTACAGTGGGCGAGTGAAAGAAGGAGAGCTCAGAGCATCTCGGATAGGGGACAGAGATTACCGTCTCATATTGCAGCCCGTCAGAACCGAGGACCAAGGCCAGTATATCTGCAGAGCATGGCTCCAGGACAGAGGTCCAGATGGAGCCTTTACACAGGGAGCTCCCCAGGACTCCAGCTCTCAGGAGATCAGCATCTTAACCACAGGTCAGTCATCTAAGACACAGACTTTACTTGGGAGGGCCGCCCAGTATATTAACGTCCGCCAAAGTATATTACGTGACCTATTTAGGTCCGCGAGCACGACGCCATCTGCGATCGATTAACTAGTGGACAATGATCCCTCGCTCTACCCCTCCTGTACCTGTTTGTTCTGCTATCGCGTGAAGGGTCTGCTTTATGCGCTCCGCAGTAACCCCGCTGTGAGGCTCTGGCGAACAGTTCGTGAGCGTGCTCCACTAGCACCCCCACAAACATTTATATACACAAACATTTATATACATACACAGGGTTTAATTTTATTCAGGATGTACCTTGGATTTTAAGTGATATAATCTTCATTTTATCTTGCAAGTTATTATTACTATTAATTAGATAATAAAGTTACTGTGTTTTCTTATTATCTTCTTCAACACACTCACTAACTCTCTTTTGCTTTGCCTTATTACAGAAAGTGGGCTCTCAGTTGAAATGAAAAACACCATGGGTGTTAACGAAGGTTATGGGCTGATGCTCACCTGTAAAGTGCATGGGGTCAAAGGTCAACTCTCTGTCACCTGGCAGCGCAAATCGACATCCACATCAGCGGCCATTTTCACCAAAGTCATTAGTCTAAGTCAGGAGGGTGTTGTGGAAAAAGCGGAGGAGTTCATGAGTCGCAAAGTAAAGGCAACGCGTCCTGCGGCTGGCACCTTCATCCTTGAGCTTGATGAGGTCAGACCTTCTGATGCAGGAGTCTACGAGTGTGCTGTGTCTGAGTGGGAAAGCAACAGCAAGACCAACAGCCAATCACAGATGGCCACTGTGACAGTGGCTCCTTCGGGTAAGATGTGGCTCTCTCTGTGTGGTGCAAATTATTCAAGAAAAATGTATGATGAAACCGTTATATTGACACTCCAGGTTCCTCTTATGACATAGATTGTCTGATTACCTGTTTAAAAACATAATCAGTGATTTTCAACAAACCTGGATTACCTTCTAACCAACAGTTCAGTTATGAGTCCTATAATCTTTCTCATCTCTTTCAGAAGTATGTTCAGCCCAACATCTTCTTTCGCATGCAAGAAATATCAATGTCATTTGAAGAAATGTACTGAGCACAATCTTACTCCACATAACACTTTCCCTTTTAGAACTGCAATGTCTTCCTATTGCGTCACCTCAGGAAACATTTTCACATACCTTGACATTTGCAAAGTCATGAGGAAAACTGTTTAAGGTTTTAAATAGAACACACTGTGCACTTTAACCCCACTACAAGTAGCTGCCTTAGAAAAAAAAAACGTGGATATTTTATGTTCTGCTTAACACATGTGTGCTCTAGGATGTAATACATATAGCAGGTTTCACTTCCAGGGCTTTAACATGCATTTGCTGAGTATAGACTTTAAAGTGCCTCACAGCATACCGTATTTGCATATAATATGCATTTTTGTTTTAGAACTGAAAATGATACCATGATGTTGTGCAAATTACAATAAGTGAACGAGACAGACAGTATGTTGGAAATGTAATTTACACACATCTCGTTTACTTTAAACTCTCATGACCACATGACAATTTCTGCTTTCTTATTTGCGAACGTTACAGAATCTTTTGTGAAAGTGTCACTGATAAGTCGCAACAACAATGTGACTGTGGGAGAAAATGTGGAGTTGATGTGCCGGGTCAAAGGGCCACCTGTACCAATTACACTGACTTGGAGCCTGCAGCGTGATGCCTCAACCCTAGATAACATCCTGACACTGTACTATGATGGTGCCATCAGCTGGTCTGGAGACCAGAGCCGCTACCAGCTGAAAGTAGAGAACCAAAAGAATGGAGTCTTTCACTATTTGCTCATCAACGGTGTGAGCCAAAGTGAGGTGGGAATCTACCAGTGTAGAGTTTCTGTCTTCCTGGATAATGTATATAAGAAGCTGCCTCTATCCAATCCGGTGGCTATTTCGGTGCTGAATCCAAGTAAGCTGACATTTTGTATGCTACATATTAAAGGGCTATTTTGGATTAAAGCTGCATTGTGCATTTCATTGATTTAAGTTTCTAACCATGTATGACTTATATTTCCCTCTTTGTCCTAGCGAGCAAACTTGATCTGAGGCCAACCCCTGCCTTGACAAGAAACATCAACACTGACATCAAAATAAAATGCTCAGTTAACTCAAAACCCTCTGCTCCCACTCACTATGCGGTCACCTGGCTACTGCAGCAGCAGGCAGAAAGTACGATGATTATGAAATCAGACAGGGATGCTCTAGTTACATTCGGACCAAATGTACAACCGAGCCACAGTCAGCGAATCAGCATGAAGCGCACTCAAGGCCCCAGTTTTGAGTTAAATATTCGGCAAGCTCGAATTTCAGACAATGGTTCATATGTCTGTGAGGTGGTGGAGTGGCTTCAAGATCCTCATGGTGAATGGTATCAGCTCTCACCAGTTTCCAAAACCACAGAGCTCACAGTTATTGAGCCTGGTAAGTTTGTATTCACATACATGAAGTCCTTACAATTTGCCTTGGAAACCCATTTTTCCCAACACGTTTGATAAAAGCAATGTTATAGTATATATAGTGTTTCTATAGAACTCTATACTGTATGCTCTGTCAAAGTTCAAAGCTTACCTTATTTCAAATGACAGATTTCCATATTTATCTATTTGTCATTTGCTGGATGGATGGATGGATGGATGGATAGATAGCATTTCTTCATTTACTAAGTTTTTTTTCTGTGCTTACTCTAATTCTCCAGCCAATGACCTTCATTTAGAAAAGAAAGAGCAGCGGTTGACTGCCAGGGAGGGAGACGAAGTGGAGCTGAAGTGTAACATCATCTCAGGTGCATCCGGTCCATCGTTTTTCTACAAAGTTACTTGGCTGTACACCGGACACGTTTCTTCGGTCCGCAGCCCCCTGGTGGAGCTTGATCACACAGGCCTGCTGAGTTACCCAGGGAACCAGGAGCTCAGAGGACTGCAGGGGCGGCTTCATTTCTCCAGACCCACCCAGAGCAGCTTTTATCTGGGAATAAAGAGGGCCCATGAGGAGGATAAAGGTACCTACCAGTGCCAGGTGGAGCAATACCAGCTGGATCAGGAAGGTCACTGGCAGCAAAAGGCCTCTGACAGCGCTGGCCCCATCTCGCTGACTGTGAATGTTACAGGTATGATCTCGTGATTTTTTTAAAGCATTTTGTAGGCATGATTTTAAATGTGGCTATTCCTTTTAGGGCGTGTAATGAAACAGTTTGACAATTTTGGTAAACAACATTGTTGGCTTTTTTATTACGGCAAGAAAAAGCAAATGATCCTATAAAGCACAAATATTGAGCTATTCCCATAATACATGCAGTCAATAATACATTATAATTATAATGGTGTGTATGTTTGTCTGCATGCATTTGTCTGGTGGGATTGTTCTGTTCTCAGCAGAATAACCACTTCTCTAATTGCTGTCATGTGTTTTGCGCCAGTGTTTTTTATGGTTTTCTGTTTCTGCCCTTACTTAAGTTTCTTCCATGTCTGTCCGTGTATTTGGGAATTTCAATTTATATTAGTGACATTGATGGATTGGCCTGGTCAAACTAGAGTTGAATAAATTGTGTACTATTTTTATCTCTGTGCTTTTTGACAGAAATTAACCTGTCTGTTGTGGAGGAAGAACAGGATTTGAATCTGACCAGATCCCAGAATTTCACAATCCCTTGTCATATCACCAAACAATCCAGCAATGAATCTGAGTTCCAGGTCACATGGTTTTGGCAGAAAGAGTCACAAACGGAACAACGCCCCATATTCACAATTTACCGTAACGCCACCCTACAAGACAGGCTTGGGAAAGGTGATAAGCTAAGATTCGGCCACCCTTTGCCAAAACAATTCAGCCTTACAGTCTCAAAGACAAGTCCTGAAGATAGTGGCCTGTATTTCTGTGAGGTAGAAGAGTGGCTCCTATCTCTTTCTCTTGGGTGGAGAAAGGTTGCTGTGGAAAAGTCAGGACATTTGACTGTTCATTTCTATGATGAAGGTAAGCACGTCATAATGTGACTAGTAGTATCTTTAAGCAAATTCCATTGTTTGGAAATCATGGTAAGTCATGCATTACGTGGATGCAAGTAAAGTTTTTTATTTTGTCCACTTCTTTGCAGGACTCTTTAAAGCCATCTCCGAGCCAGAATGCAAGTCTGATATCTGGATGGGGATGCTCATAATTACTGTCATCTGCTCAATGTTGGTCATAGTCCTACTGGTGCTGAAGATATCCCGGAGCAAGGTCTCAGGAGGAAATAAGTCTAGCGAAAATATGTGGGCTGAGCAACACCCTCTCAACACCAAACCCATTGCAGACGATTGAAGCTCAAAGATCAGAGGAGAAAAAGAGAGAAAAAACCGCATGCACTGATATTCTTATGTAATGTAATATATGCAATGTTTTATAAGTCAAACATTTTCACTGAATTTACAGCATTTTTTATTATGTTTTATTCAATAATTAATTGTTAAATAATTATTTTGATAATAGTCAATACACGTTTTTGAAATGTTCTTACTGCCTTTATGAATTATTGAATGTATTCATGATAATGAATAAGGCACTTTTCCTTTTGCAGCTAAAACGTCTTTGCATAATCACCAGCTTCTTACTGCCTGCAATGGACACTTGAGCTAGGCAGGAGATCAACTTTGTGGCTTTACACCTACAAAGCAACATACCGTGAATGACAGATTCCTTTTTATGTAACATCATTCAGGCAGCTTGATACTATGTCTTTGATGTGGAGAAGTCAGAGCATAGCATGTCTAAGGGAGCAGCTAAGCAGACGAAATGTGTTTTTTTCTGAAAGCATGACGTGCAATGACTCAACCAGGAGTGATCTGTGGTTCTGCAAAAGCACAGGATGCCTCTGTGATCTGAGAAACTGCTGAGATGCAAGTGTGACAGGATTTGGGTAGACAAGTCACAGTTTGAGGTTATATGCATGCAATTGAAGTGCAAATCAGCCATACAACATTTACATGTGATTCTGAATGCACAATACAACTTATAGATGAGACGTGGAAGTTGTGTGTTTTGACTGTGTTTCAAGGAGCTTACTGAATATGTGTTTGTGTGTAGAGTCTGTGCAAACAGCGCTTATTCATTTTTGTTTGTTTTGGCTGGCTCAATCACATTGGATTTGTAATTAAACATTTACTATGAGATGAAAAATCTGACTTTCAAGAATGTGTCAAGGTTTTTCACATCTGTAATGGTTGAGCAAAATATGAATTGTGCCTTTTCTCATGGTCCCACAATGTAGGACAACGCGGCAGATCAAACATTTTAAATATAAAACCCGAGCATTTTACCTAAAAGGTCTAGTCTTGATTGGCCATGTAACTATCCTAACATCATCTTAGCATTTCTTAATTATAGAAGACCAGACACCACCTAAACAGGCAAGGTGTAGTTAAGCATTTTTCCTACATAGTATGTATTAAGTATATGCTAAAGAATACATTAAAGTCAGCCCTACATAAAATCATGTCTCACTGTCTAACTACTCACAAGCTGGATTGTACTTTTTTATGTTTGCACATGAATGCCTGTCAGTTTTAGAATGTCTGCAGTTGCTGCATTTTAACAGATGTCCCTACTCCACAAAATTGGATGCTGAAGAGTAATCAAATCAAAACTAACGGAGAGGAAAGTAGAGTCTCTCGGTTTTGCTCTGTCTCTCTTTCTCCCTGCATCAGCCCTATCAATGTTTAACACCCCATCTCTGTGAGAGACAAGAATAGGATACATTCTTTGCTATTACTTTTGTGGAAACAGGCAAAGATACCATATTTCCTAAGACATTTAGGGTTGTTATGTAGGCCTACAATGTAAGGTTAAACAAACAGTGTTTTTCTAAAAGATGTGAGAGACAGAAAGTACAAGAGGACCTTCAAGAAAAGCTGTAGACGTCTCAGCCCTACAGAGGTGATGTAGCTTTGACTTTCGTCTGAAATGATACCAGTCCTTCACAGTCTGGTGGACTGGCTCCTTCTTACATCCTCTCTCTTAACTTTACTGTAATTCCACTGCCTTGTGTTTCCATGGCAATGCCTGTCAGAGAAAACGAAGAAACATTGAATTTGAGAGGCAAATCAATGCTTGTATCTATGCAACAAAGAGTATATTTAACGGGGACAAACTTCACTGCACAATGACAGCCAGGCTAGAACTCCCTAGTCTTTATAAAGTGTGAACTTTAACATATTCTACAGTGATTCTTGTTTTGACTTTAGATGCAATGCATTAAGAGCAATTCATAATTTATAATCCCTCTATTTCCCAATCGTATAGCTGCTAAAAGATTATGGTTCCCAGTTTGCCAGCATGGATGTGTGAGCCGGATATCTCTTTTGCTATGATCTCATTCCAGATCTGATTTGGCATCAACTTTATGCTTTGTCCTTCATGTTCAATGAATGGACTAGATTTACAGAAATCATGTAGCAATTGAGCTACAGGAGCATTTCATTACAAGTGCACACACTTAAACAGTGGTGTACCTACTTCTCAAGGGAAAACTGTATCCCTGACTTTTACATTTGTTAAAACTACTCCTATAGAATGTATACCATCTTGAATGCAATATTACAGTTATCTGGAGTATGAAGGTCACTAATCCAAAAGTGAATTAAACTTCAATTTGTATTCGCGTTGACTCATTCCATTAAGGTTTTCAGTGCCAGGACCCAGGCATAAGCATAGTAGTGTATCTGTTTTATTGTATCTAAATGGCAAGGTGCCTTCCTTAAGGTCTTTAGTTTCAACTGTTGATTAGTGATCCTCAAACTTTTCTTTTTGTCAAGACATTTAGCTTTGAATTAAAGCTTCTGGGCAACTTCTGGATGAATTGCCAAAAGATTCGGTCATGAAATTCTTTAGGGACAGAGGATGAATAAACAATGACTATTACGATCACCAGAGTGGCACTACGAGCTGGTTAAATTCCTCTCTTATTGAGTGAAACATTTCAACATTTATTTTACTCACAACTTGACGTACCTACAATTAAGGTTCCCTGGATATAAATCCCAACAACTTTCATGAGCCACTGGCTTTTCCTCTATTGCCAACATGAGGATAATAATCTTGGGATAACTACAGAATTGAATGGTTTGCTCTGAAATAAGGTACAGAAATGTTCCCATCAAAAAACGTCAAAACTTTTGTTAATCCTATATGTTTATGTAATACTATCTAGTCAACATTTTAGTATCAACCAATTTCTTTGGTTTGATCATTCAAGGAAAAAATATGTTAGCATGCTGCTAACACTAACCAAGATGATCAATATAGTCATGCATGCTAGCTTTGACTGCTGTCGGCTTTGTGCATGTATGTTCACAAACACACACAGACAGCTCAACTTTAGCACTGTTCCCTCCTGAAAAAGAGGATAATGTGTCCTGGCAGGGTTTGGGTTGACACGAGGGGAGAGACACACTCAAACCACCATCTGCACAAATTACGCAACGTCTCTCTTGAATTCTAAAAGTCTTTTCTGAAGCACTTTTTGCCTCCACTCACCTCAGCTCACTGAATCTCTCTTCAACTCCTCTCTCCCGTGACCCTGTCTTGCCTTTGATATTCCCCTTTCTCACAAGCTGAGGACACTGGCCTGACAGAAGTGCCTTCTTTTATTCGCTCTCTTGTCTCTCCACATCAGTCTTATAAAATCCGCCACCACTAGAGGGAGCTATGGTCACCCAAGAGGGCATAGGCCTTTAGCAGTCAACAGGTTACCAAAAACGGTGAGTCAATGTGCTTGTCATGGCAGCATCCACTATGATAATCTGAGATTTGGAAATTGTATATGTCTTTCTCTGCCTTAATTTGTTCAGATCAAGTTTTTGAATGTAAATGTGAGGCAATATGACACTGCCTACACAGTTGGACATCCAGGTGGAGCGACTGGAAGTCATCTTGATGTCTCAGAGGTCGTGAAGGTGAGAGGGTGACACCCAAGACTACACATTGTCAATCTGAATATAGCAGCATTTTGGAAAAGTCAAAGCCAACCGAGAACAAGTGACAGCCACACTGCCTCTTGATGCAAACACAAAGAGAGAATTACCTCATTTATCCAAGCACTCCCGAACACACACATATATAGACACACAAACTGTATACAACTCTCTTAGCTGTCTGCCTTCTTTGTTGAAGGCTGATTGTTATCCCCTGAGACAGTGTTGGATGGTAGAAGGAGCTTGAGAGTCCAAAATAAAAACAGCTTAAATGGTGCAATATGAAGTAATAGCCTGTTCTGCGCCCTGTCAAGGGAGCTCTCAACAAACTCAGAGCTATTCTCTTGTTTCTTTCACAGCTGTTCTCTCACACTCTGGAACTGCACAGATGCAAACCCTGCTTTATCTGTGTTATGATAATTGTACTTAAACATATGTAGGCCTATGTACGTTTCTTTCATGTTTGTGTGCTGTGTGTGCGTTTTTTATGCTGTCGCTGCTACCTTTTAATCATATTTGTTTTGTTTCTGCACTGGCGGAAGATAGACACAAAACTGAAAGGATGATGTCAAGTTCATGTTTCAAAATGAAATCAATTCTGCTTTTTGTTGTTTTGTTTTGATAATATTGCACGGTCAGGCACATGAATAAAACAATGAATCTTAACCATCACTTGATGGAGCGTATTTCTCCTTTGTCATTCCAGCTCTTCATTCTCTACAGACCACTCCATTTAACAAGACAGCAAATACATTTCCATTCCACTGACAACCAAGAAATACATTTTGCGTTTGGGGATTAAATTCAACATACTTTCTATGCTGATAAAATAATAAACAAACAACATTGATGCTTCTTTACAAGACCGCAGGGGCTTTTACATTGAGACTGCTGCTTTCCTATGGTGTAAGCCCTGCAGCTACTCCTGGCCGTTATCATAACTGTCATAATTTCACGCTAGAGTCATTCAAAAATCCTCTTTAATAAATCATCAGCCATTTGTATGGAGGAGACAGTGACAGCAACATGTGCCAAATATGAATAACTGATGACATATACAACTAACACAGTGGGAGTTGCCATGCATCTATCTGGCTTGCAGTTGTCATGCTGGCAAGGGCAATCTGATTCAAGCGTCACCAAGGAGACAGAAGTCATGGCGTATGAGATGTCAGATTTTTTTTAATTAAGCACAACTGCGAGTTCTGACTGGAGCTGTTCATGTGAACTTTCCTGGGTGAGAAAAAGGGACAGCAACATGCTGGTTCAATAGTGTGTGTGTGTGTGTGTGTGTGTGTGTGTGTGTGTGTGTGTGTGTGTGTGTGTGTGTGTGTGTGTGTGTGTGTGTGTGTGTGTGTGTGTGTGTGTGTGTGTGTGTGTGTGTGTGTGTGTGTGTGTGTGTGTGTGTGTGTGTGTGTGTGTTAGTTTGACTTTATCTGATTTAGATACAGACAAAGCTGCGGCAATGAAGAGGCATCTTGGCTGAGGAATGAGAGCGGACGAAAATGTCAGCTGCTTCCAAAACATTCAATCACCGGTATTTTAGAGGTCAACAAACATAGCTCTGCAGCTATCAGAGAACTCTATCAGCAGAAACAACACAAGCTTTTAATCAGACAAAATATCAGCCCCTGGCACTGAAGGCTTTTCCTCAGACCCAGTGCACGTCAGGCTCTTGCATCCAAAAATGTTTTCTTAAAGGTGAAGAGGGAAGAAATGTCACGGTCAGTTTAACTTGGGCCACACTACAACTTGTTATCACATATTTTGTGAGAGATGTGCGATCCAAGAAAGAGATTGCTGCCACAGTTTTGCTGTTAGCTACTTGGAAAATACATCTGTAGCGTATGTCTCTGCATCCTCCTCCACACTTAATTTGCAGCCTTACTTTCATCTAATTATCTTCTATACCACTTATTATATCTTCATATTGCCTTCTTGTTTCAAGTTCTTGTTTTCGAGAACTTTTCTAAAACTCACATATGATCTTTTTTAATAATGTTCACATTTTCAATGGTGTCAACATAACCAATGTAGGAGCAACCTGGAATAAAATCAAGTAAAATCTTTCAGCTGCCTTTAAGTCACTTTATTCCAGACTTTGTGGATTAGTGCATTTGCCTGTGTACTCGAAGAAGCTGGCACATACAGTAAGAAATCAGATGGATCAATCAAGCAAACACAGCCAATCTGATTGTATTTGCGTTTTTCTTTAGTTCAGTTCTGCATATTTGATATGCATTTCCACCATGGACACCAGCATCCCTACTGGAGTGAGATAATTGTGTGTTCACAGACTCAAATATTTTTTTTTCTGTTCACTGGCAAGTGTACATCTGAAGATTCTTCTGCACTGTCTGAGCAATATCCTCACACCATAATGCCAGTTTTGACAGCTGCCTCGTCTGTGACTAAGATAGCTACAAGATGGCTATACGAGTGAGCTGATGTCTTCATTAGCAGTGGTTTGGATGCCGTCACCCCCCCCCCCCCCCCCCTTCCTCAGTCACCAGCAACGACGCTCTGCTGCGCCCATCAGCTCCCATCAGCTTTTCTCTGCGTGTGAGACGCTCCCCAACTGTTGTCGCACTAACTCATGTTGCTAATTAGCTGACAAACACTGTACAGTCAACCAAGGGCCTGGCTCATTTACAGCACTACAGTGTTTGTATACATCCATACATCCGCAACCACACACACACACACACACACCCACGCACACATACATTTTCTTCTACACAATCAGTATTTGTATGGCCACAATAAAAGGTACACACATTGACAAATATTTCCCCTCAATGAGTCATGATTTACTTACTGAGCCCATGAGCAATACATTCTTTTACATTTTATAATCTCTCATAACAACTTTAAATACTGTCAAAATATTAAGTACATTTTACATGTATGTTTTGCAGGATACTCCTATATACATATTTATTTATATACATAGGACTTTATTGATGCTTCCAGTGTAACCAAAATAGAGATCTAATTACCATCCCCCTTTCAGATCCCTGCGGCTACCATGGTAACCGACACCTTGAGAGTATTCTGAGTCTTACTGTAAAAGAAATAATCGTGAATGAACCAGTGATGACTGAAAATGATCTCTGTTATATCTTAATGCATGATCCGTATTAATGCATTTTTTCAGAATCAGTTCCATCATGACAGGTATATGAGGAAATATAAAGCTAAAGGAATTTGAGTCTGTATCTGTCAGAGTGTCTTTCACTCTCATGTGCAGCTTCTCTCTTTCTAGGCAGCTGGTTAATGTGACACTGAGGTAGGCAGGCCTGTCACACATTATCAGACTCTTACAGTGTGACACCAAAGACCTTCAGGGCACAGTAATGGTCTGCTCCACGTCTATGGGGATGTATATCAATTCTTTCTACTCCAGAGCACAGGCAGATTCAAAGTCTTGATGGAGGTAATGAGAGGTCCCATGATGCTTTTATGCGACGTTTTCTTTTATTCATCATCTGGCAGTCTCTGCCTAATTACATAGAGTACAGATGCAGCCATCACAGAAGCTGCTCTTTTTATATCATTTATAGTTTGCAACCTTGAATGATAACATTTACCTGCAGGCAAAAGCACAATATGCCTTTTTGGTGCTGTTTTGCAGCATTTGAATTGCATGCTTCAGACGGGTGTTGATGGGGTGACTTTATCCTGTAATACATTATTGTGAATGCTATTGTGTCATAGACTTTTTTCTTTTTATATTGCTTTCTAGTCCAAGATAGACATCCTCACTGATTCAATAGGGAAGAAAATGCCTGGTGCCATGAAAGTTTAAATCACTTACCATCCACACTGCAATCAGAAAAGTGAAAGCATGTGATTTGCTTTTTTGCATCTGATTCACAACATTGCTGATTGTGGTGAAGGTGTTAGACAGCTTCACCCACATTTCTGAAGCAGTTTTCTGTGCTGATTTACCTTTTGGTATTTATTCTTTTACTACCAGATTGCCCCGGAAAATTGTCCTATACAATTTCCTACACTGATATAAATGATGTCATCTTTTAAATATTTGTCTCTCACTAATTAGAGTCTTAAAATGGAAAACATTCAACACTTACTGAATGTGCTGCTAGGTTATTTGTTATGCTCCTAATAACATACATATTTTCTTTGCATTTAATAAGCTGTTTACAGCAGAGATAGTCAAATTTGCTGCCGTCACAGATAACATGAAAGGCAAACCTTGTGAACCTCAAGCAGGAGATATGCGTGTAGCCCGCCAGCATGTTTGTCACGCTTATTTTCTCTTTTCTGTGGGAAAAAGTAGTTGCTTGTGTAAGTTTAGATCATGGTTTATGGTCACTCAATAGCAGATGCTCCCCTGTTAATAAACTATACAATATAGTGTTCACTGTATAAGAGCTAAACAAGGAAAGCTATTACATAACCTAACCATCTACTGTCAACACAACGTCGCAAACTCTATACTGGTATTGGCTGAGTGAAGATTTTTACTGTAACTGAACCAGTCTTTCGTCCTGAGCGTCTCTCTACCACAGCAGGCCCATTAGGCTTCATGATGCATTGTGCAGTGATTGGTATTTCTGTTGAGCAGCTTCTCCATCCCGGAGCTGAGCCTCCTGCTGTGCTGGAGACGGCCTGATATCAGAGCAGAAAACACATGAATGAACCTGGACAGTGAGCGAAGCATCACTCCGATAAACACCTCCGAGGATGAACAAAATCCAATACTTGGCGGACAAAATTCAATCATACATTTTTAGGGGGAGATTTGGTTTGGTTTTTCCACCGCATCCTGCTATGATGTACTCCCCTTCAACCCCTTTGCATATGATTAGCATGAATTAGGCTACAATCCCTCCCCCTAAGGATAATGGCTGTTGCATATCCCGAGCATACTCAATAAGATGACCTTAACACAGCTAAAGGGAAGTTCATAAATTAACTTTTTTTTTAAATGCTCCGTGTCATCAAAACTGGCGGCTGGGTTTGCACAAATGGCGAGAGGGTGGTTGGTTGCCCCTTTGATGTGGTAATAAGCTGTTTTGATTTCTGTGTGTCAAGCATGTTTTAACGGTGAGAGGCATTCCCAACAGCTACTACTTCAAAATCAATTAAAACTCCTTTGCTAACAGCCCTGCTTGGTTCGGAAGAACGGAAACTAATTCTCCCACCACCCTTCTCCCACTTATACACTCACACTCATTTGAAGAATGTGGTCCAAGGAGAGCGTAGATATGAAGCCTGGGGATGTGAGAGTTAGTCCTGGATGGGGATAGCTTGGCTGCTTTCGAACATTGTCTTTACTGCATGTGTGCTCCTCACAACTGGCTTGCAGTACAGCCTATGCATGGGACATGGGCCAACTTGGCCAAAGTGGTTTTGCAGATGTATTCAATGTAGAGAATTGATTGCATGTAGAGTGTAAATATGTTTCTCTGACAAAAAGCAAAAAGAGGAAAAGTGTTTTTTAATTATATAAGGGCTGTATTTGATTGTTTTGAATTCCGGTGCAGCTAATGCTCATCAGCCAAAGCCAAGCCAAATCTATCAACAACAACCTGATTAACTATGTCCCTGAACTTCCTGTAGCACTTACAAATCCTTCAACAAATATCCCCTGGAACATTTAATATGCTTGAACTAATAACACAGGGCTACTAATGAAAGTCAAATTTGAGCAGAAGCAACGTTACAAACTGTAATGATTTTTTTCCGACAGCTTTCAGTGCTAAAGTTTGAGTCCAATAATAAATACAGACCCAGATAAAGGATTTCTGGTTTCATAACCGAAGATGGGAATGTCAAGGCTTGCAAAATGCTACATGTTATGATCTTGTATGTGGGCTCGCTATTGCACAACTGTTCACAGTATGAAGGGCTTGGATTTTCTTAAACGTTTGGTGTCAGAGTTTGTTTGAGCAAGATCGGGGTGTGCATGCCGTCAGCACGTCCACACATGTTGATATTTTTCAGCTTCTCTCACAGAACAGAGCTTCACCAACACAACTGTCACCAGGAGCGAAGATATAGCTCTGGGTACCTCTGTCTTTGAATGCCCAAGGACATGCAAAGCCCACGTGAATGTTGGTGTAAAAAGCAAAGAAGGCTCAAAGGCATGTCAGGGAAAGTGTTTGGCATTGGACTGCAAGCATGAGATATAATTTGTTTCACTGGCTTAGTTTTCTATTGGAGGTTTTTATATGTGCTTTACTGCTGTGTGTGCGCTTGTGTCTCTTTGTGCGTGTCTACTCGGTGCAAATGAATATGCAAGTGTGTTTGTTTAAGAAAGTGAAGTGCATGACTCAGCCCGAGGTAGGTAGGCAGCTCATGTTTCTTCTGTTTGGCAGGTGGCAGAGATTAGATAAGGCTGACCTAATCATTTAATAAGCTCTCGGTTTTACCTCACTTTAACTCTCATCTCCCATTTCAATGGTTTGATTAAGTATCTCTGCACATATTGCTTTGAACTAAATAATAGAATATCATCTTCCATTGTCAAATACATATTTCATGTTAGAGGTCAGTTAAAACAAGCATTTAGATAGAAAGATAGATAGATAAGAGGTCGTTATATGACTCATTTGATGCTCACCAAATGTATTGTGTGAATTATTGTGTGTCATGGCCATCAAAGAGTAACCTTAAACCGGCATACTCAGATGTCCCGTCTCAGATTTCACCGCCAGAGATGATGTCACCTAGTTTTTGTTCAGCACTGTTGCAGCGATACAAACAAACTAATTCATGACCTTGGCATTTTTGTTATGTGATCTTCAGAGGTTAAGGAGTTTGCTGAAGTACATTATGACAGACATTATTGCAGATTAAGTAACCTCAATACTCCTTTCTGGCAACTTAGGTAACATATTGCATTATAGTGTTTAAATACATTGTTTTAATGAATCACTGTCAACTTAAATGAATAGTTTCTCAACATTTTCGGGAAAATGCTTAACTGCTGTTTCATTAAAGTACAATTAATATACTGGTTGAATCCGGGACTTGTCCATGAGTACAAAGCCATGGTTTTCTGTCTGACTGTTAGTCTTTCCATTGAATATGTGTATGGAATTGTTCAATGCCTTGCTCCCCAATGTATGTTGCAAAGGATGAACCATCTTGTGACACTGGTCAAGTGTTAGGCCAGTGGAGAAAAAATAAACAAACTTCCTTTAAGATTCAGTCACAATTCTTTTATATTAAATAACTGCCACTGAATGCCCATTTTCTCATGTGAAATCTTTCTCACTATATATTTCTTTCACACACAAACCCCATGTCTGTACAGGTTTGACCGTTTCACTAATTAGACTGCTCCTCATGGGTTAACAGTCTAATGACCACCATTGTTCAATAAAGGCTGGACCATCAGTTAGTTATTGTCACACTGTTTGTTCAACAAAAACAGACATTACAAACAAGGCTCGCTTGATAGGATTTTTTTTGTTACTGTGTCTTATTCATTGAGATTCTTTGGTGAATTCTACTCATAATAAATGTTAAGAGAGCACGTTCATTATGGTGTGTGGAGCACAAGAATGTCCCAGAAAAATATACCCTTGAGGGTTAAAGCAAGTAAAAGCATATAGGGATTGTGTAAGTATTGTTGAATGCCTTTCATACGATGTTAAGCAGTGTCAGACTTGTGTTTGGCATGTGTCAGCAGCATTGGGAACCCAGCTTGGATAATAACTGTTGTTTGAGTGTTAGTATAAAAGGGAAGTATCAAAAACCTCTGAAATCTACTGCATTTAAACTACCCTATAATTTCTCTACACTTCACTGCCACCTCAGTAAAATGAACCTGTACTGCAACCGACTAAAATAATGTCATCTTCTTCAGTTTATTAGTTCAATTAATCAAATGTTCTAGTGACACAATGTAAAAGTAACGGATGTAAGGGATTAATACTATCTATTATAGTAAGATTTATACAATTTAATAAGCAGTTCCCATATTTGTTTACATGTTGAGGAAATGCATTCAGTAATCCAGTGGTGTTTTGTCTGTGCCTCCAAATGCTTATTTCTGCCTACATACTTCCTCTTACTGCCATGCGTCATGCCATTTTTACAGAGGTGTGTGGTGAGAATTTGTTTCCTTGTTCTGCAAACACAAAGCAAAAGCTTCAGTAAGTGTGACCATGAAAAGCAAATTATGTTCCAGTCTGTAGTCTGATAGATAGCATCTGCTTTGTTGTTGTTACCCAGCAGCAAAAAAGGACAAGCCTGTACCTGCGAGGGATGATGATGAAATGTGTGCATGTTGTGTAATGTAGTTTGTGTTTTTGGGTGTAAAGTTGAACAATGTTCACAGTGTCTCTAAGCTCACCCCTTGCCTTGATGAGCTATTCCCTGAGAATACAGTGTCCGCATGTGTGCTTCCGCATGCTTTTGCATTTCACTTTGTCCAGTACATGACAGATGAATAATGTATGACATTCAGCTGTGTTTGCAGGTTGGCAACACCCATATAATCACAATGAGAAAGAAAGACAAAGACAGACAGACGAAAAGAACAAGGGAGATTTATGCAACACAATTGTGTGAACCTTGCTAAAATTATTTTTAATGAAGATCCAAGATAATTAGTTCTGCCTCATGCAACGAAAGAACAAGTGCACACAGCTGTCCTTCTTCATGACACAGGAGGATTTTATCCACACCGCTGCCAAAAACAAGCTATAATTGTATCTGACTTGTTTTGTTATTCAGTGTGGCCTGGTGGCTTTGCTGCTGACACTCTGTATATTAACAACTAAAGTAATACAGTGTTATAATAGTCAAGCCTACCCAGGCTGGGCAAAAGGATTTAATGTAGCTCAGATGTTCACACGCGTGTTCACTGCATTCAAAAGCCTTTAATTGTCACATTCATCCACAGTACTCATTTACAAGAACTAAATATATAGGATATATCTTAAAACCACATGCCAGCTAATGATAACACACGTTGCATGTGGTGCTTTGTATGGTTGTTGCAATGTCAGCTTTGCTATAATTTGAGAACAAAGGAGATTTAAATAAACACAATTCAGTGTTGGCACAACCACCTGCATAGGTAAAAGGAGAGAGGAGGACCATTTTGCTAAAGTATAGTAATTACTGCAAAACTTGCTATTGGAATCCTCTACCCCTGTTTACATGCAGGGTCTACTGCGAAGTTATTCTTAAACAATGAATAATAAAACATTACAGTGCAAACACATGTGTGCACTTACAAAAATGAACATGCATTCAGATTCAGACAAACACTTATGTACTGGTACATATCATTATAAAGCAATCATTGCAAACAGAGCTTTCATGTGCAGCGAAAAGAAGTCTGAGTGCATGAAGCACAGAAATGACAAAGAGATAGAAAAGGGCTATCATAAGTGAAGGATGGAAAAGAACACTGACAGATAAAAGGTAAAAAAAAAAGTCATTTCATATTAATACTTTACATTAAGAGCCCATAAATGAATAATTAATCTGTTAAAAAATGTAGCGATTTGTGCTGCTTGCAGGCTAATGCAATGTAAAAGCTCTGACTGCGGGTATGAATGTGTACACCATAAGTTTTGGTATGCAGGGCTGTATGTTTGAATAACTGATTTTTAGCTTTAAACAAAATAGTGACACTTGGTTTGTAACGTAAAGTCAAAATTACATCTCTGACTGCATCAGCCTCAGCTGTAATCAAAGGTTGTCTGACAATGCAGTGTGTAATCATCTGAGCCAATGTGAAGTGTGGCGTGAGAAATTGGAGAGTATTACTTTGACTGTGCAGTGACTCAGCTCACATTAAATCCTAGATAGAAGGGTTGCACTCTTAAATCTGGTTGGTCCCAGCTGGAGAGTTGCCTTCTGCCTGCTGTCTGTCAGTCTGCTGACTGTCAAAACCCACTGCATATAAGGTATGACAATATGTCAGGCTGGTACCTGTGACCATACACTCTGCATGCAGCCATGGCCCTCTAGCAGAAGCATACCTGCCACATGTGTTTGTATTAGGAGAAACGTTAGGATTGTGAATGTGTCCATACTTGTTGATGGATTGCAAGTAGTGGTTCTCCCCATAAGCAATGCCCACTACTTTCTACGTTCTACCTTACCGTACCTATGTTTTATTCAGGTAAAGCACATATTGCAACATTATTGCATATAATTTGCATTATATTTGTTTTACGCTGTTATTTGCTTATCTTCACCCATCTAGATTATTTCCCAATCCCTCTCTGCCTTTTTTTGTCCCAATAGTTTGAGGGAAGCCTCTCAGAAATAAATATTACCAGAAGGAATTTGAAATGTTTTTTTTATACTGCTTTTTGACTCTATCAGAACAAAAAGCTTTTGTTTACTTATTTATAGTTTCTATTTTGTTTCAGAGACGATTTGTGTAACAGGGCACATTGTGTTCTCTGTGCAGCTGAGCTCTGTTGTGATTCTTCAACCAAGCAGGTTCCACGTGATTCCATGTTTGTTTGGTACATATGTTTTCACTTGCACATTTCATGTCTAGTTTGATGTGACACTGCCATGTGGGCAGATTTGCATTAACGTATGCATTTGAATATGAATGTGTGTATGCTTGTCTATGAACTGCCTCCACATACTCCAGTGTAAACTGACATGTGAGAGTGGAGAGAAATGCACAGATATATCAAATCCATAATTCATATACATTGGGGACATACTATGAAAATGTGTGTATGATGAATTAAGTATATCTCTCTTTCTCCTTAACCTTTCACTTTAACATTGCTGACACGAGCTCATCAGGACTTGTGCTGTTAGGGTACTGAAATATTACGATTTTTTAGATTTTTTATGAATAAGTGGCCCTTAAAAAGTGTCGTACAATGACGAAAGAATAAGAAAACGGCTTTCGCTATCAATACCTTTGATGGACACTGTTATGGAGTGCACACAGTGCAGACTTCTCTGTTTCCATGGAGACCTATTGTGATCCCCAGCACCCACTATACTTGCAAACATTCCTCTAAAGCATTTTCTCCTCCAAGCAAACAACCTTATGAATAGTTGCCAAAACTGGCGTGAGGGGTCAAAGGTGATCTCCTCTTCTGTGATGTCATGATGCTGCGCTCAAACAACATTACAGTTGTCTTTTAGCTGCCTGCCTGTGCAAACTGTGCCATCTCTCGTCCAGGTGATAAGGAATCTATGGAGGACTGAGCTAAATTTAGGTGCAGCAATATGTAGACCAGGTGTAATGCACATGGCCTACCTAGCCTGCTCTGTATTAATTCAGCTGCGTTGGACCTGAATAGATCTTTAGAGAAGATGAAACAATAGCCCACGTGCTTCATACAAGTGAAAAATATCCTTCTGACTTACATTTGGTTGGCAGCAATGTCTGCTAGAGCCTTTTCTGTATACAAACATGCTAAAAGTGGCCTCTCTTATCTGTTAATATAATACAGAAAAAAACAAAGCGAGGGTTATAATAGATCTTTATTTCATTTAACAGTTTGTTCAACTGTTTTTCAGATGTGAGCTTACAGTTCAATAACATACCATATTGTGTAAATATCTTTATGGCTCAGACACATTTCACCAAGTTTTATCCAAGCTAAAGTCAAGCACAATGAAGGGGGAAAAGTAATTTTACTGCTTCCAAAAAAGGTTTTTCATGCTGTATTCAGGCAGTGTTCGAAACATGCGATTCACAGTTGATAAAGACAATGCCAGATGGGTCCATTGCAATTACTTTTTTTGTATGCACATGCAAAAGCCTGCTAATTTATTTATATAATACAAAAAGGGATTTTTGGGTTGTAGTCTATATTTCTGGCATTTCCAACACTCTTACATTCACTTCAACTTCCCACCAAACCAGTATTTTCTCAATGTGATACTTTCTTTTTCCCTTCAAACTTCCTACACCCTGTCTATTTTGAGATACTCCTAATATTGCAGCAGAGTCGTGCTAATCAATAAATAAACTGCATATTCCAAAGTAATGCTTGGTTTGGCTTATGATTTGAATCAAAGAGGGATTGATTTTCTAATTTGCATTCTCTGAAAGGTGAACTATAATGTGTTGAATGTGAAAAGAAAGTTTGTGCGGATATTCCCTACAGTTACCAAGCAGCAGTGTGGCACCTTATTATGCTGATTGCCAGTTGTGTGTGTGTGTGTGTGTGTGTGTGTGTGTGTGTGTGTGTGTGTGTGTGTGTGTGTGTGTGTGTGTGAGATGGAAATTGTTTGTCCATAACACACTTCTGGGTTAATTATGCATGAGAAGGTGATATTGGTGATCAGCATAAAAAAAGTAAACACCATAAATGATTTATAAAATGGATGTGTTTATATTTCATTTGGAAGACCCACTCATTATGCAATTTTTATGTGGAGAATAGTGCCATTTTAGTGCCATAATTATTAAAGTCAAACGCTGGTTAAACTTTACCCTGCAGAATAAAACGATGAGAAAATTGGTATCTTTAGAGGCTAAATTACAATCCACTTCGCTTAACCTATTCAAACCACCAACGACCTGGCCTAGAATTTAAATTCAGAAATGCAAATGTGGCTTCTCCCCTATGCCTCTCTCCCACAGCGGACGGTGTCCCACACGGCCGGGGCGTGGTCTTTGGAAGGGGGTGGGGGCAGACAGCACGCTGCTAAGTTTTCAAACTGCCCAGGCAAACAAAAGTGATTTGCCAAGCCGGAAGCAGGGAAATAACCTTGGAAGAAGAAAACGCAGTGGACTGTTTCTGTCTGGGACCAGATCACAGCATTTGTCAGACAGATTATAATTAGTGTTGGAACTCACGAGTAAAGCAGCTTTTTTATGGCTGTTAAGACATCTTGCAATTTTTTTGCGCATTTTCGTGCTTTGAATTAGGACACACTGGCTCAGGTGTATTGGTAGTACAATTAAGAACCCAGTGTTAGGGGTTAGAGTGCGCATTGATTAATCTCATTTATTGTGTCAGAGCACAAAGCCTTGTCTGATTCATCTAGAGCGCCCGCCCATTGGGCTTTCTGCGGAGCGATAGTGGGAGATTGATTATAGTCTCCGGGATTTGCCGTGGAGAAAGCCAGAGCCTGATAGGACTGAGATTTGCTCTCCCATCAACGAAGGGGAGGAAAATCATAGCAAGGACTTATTCCAGCTTGCCTCCACACCGGCAGCACTCTCTCAGATCCCCTGTACACGTTTTAGACTCTTGTCTAGTCAGGTTGTGCAAATACGCACAAGTCAAGCTGGACTTTCGTCTTTTATTTCCGAGGGGGCTGCGCGTGTGAATCGCCTCCGCAGTCTCGGATGCGTAGTAAACCGGGAGTGGGTTGGGTCGCCCAGGCGCCTGCCATACGCACAAGTCGTCAGTGATAAAAAGGAAGATAGGTGAGGGGGAAGCTTCACCCCAGGTTTTTTTCCCCTTTAAATCAGGAGGACACCGGAGAGGTGAGTCGGACGCTGGCAACCCGACGGACTAACTGGCTGTGGATTTGACTCTCAGGACAAGCCCCAGCCGTGTTTGTCATCCGGGATTCGTAGATCTTATTTACGATTCAGGACCAGCGGTTAACCACACTGTCAAACCCGACCAGACACCCCCTTCCTCATCTGAAGGGAATATTACAAGTGGATCTGCGGGGCAACAAACAATGGCAACCGGTGCGCTCCTTTTTGCCTGTGCGCTGCTTGGTAAGTAATCTAAAGAAGCTTTCAGTCTTCATCTCTACTGTGAATGTCCACTCTCTGCTAGATAAAAGAGGCACACCTGTATGACAAATGTAGGCTACTGTTCTATTCAGTTGGGTGATCAACTAACCTACTAGTCATCATCGTGAGTCAGGTGGAAGTAGGCTACATCGATAATCACTGCAATAATGACAGATGCCTGTGAACAGCTGTGTGTGTGTGTGTGTGTGTGTGTTGAACTAGGTTAATGTGATATTTGGACTTCCAGTCACACAGATTAACCCTATACAGTCTGACCTCCTGTGTTCATGATCTGTTCTTGTAGACAACCTGCTATTGCCTGTAGTCAAATAGCAGTCATCCACGCATAAAGTGTATTCACACACCTCCAATTCTGATTATGTATACACTCGCATCATAGACACTCCTGGGTCACACATAACCAACACCCCAGGCTATGAAGTCATCCAGTGGGTGTGAAGACACTCAGTACTAGTTGTTGTACAGTAATCCTTCGGGGTAAATCCACTGTGTGTTCTGTTCTCACACATTTGTAACTCACCTGCAATTTATTGGCTTTCACAGACAAATGCGAGTTCAAGCATGTTGCCCACAGCCTATTACACACACATAAACACTCATACAGGCATGATTGCTGACACACTCATAAACACAGTACATCCTGCCTGTGAACTGTCCCAAACAAACACCAGATGGCCTTTCTGTTCCTGGATGGGGAGGCCTGTCAGTGCTGACGGGGGACAGAGAAGGGGGGCGTGAGTGGGAGTGGAAGTCAGCCCACTGGAGGCCCCCACTTGGCCAAGAGGATTACCAGTCTGCGTCTTGCCTCACGTCGCCTTTCCCCACATCAGAATTCACTCTCACTGGGACTGGGGGCTTCAAATGTGTTTTCCCAAATAAAACGTGAGGTGCATTGTTCCATGTACAGTAGATAAGACTGCACACACTAACAATTCAGACCTAATCTCAGTGTAGGCTGGAAAACGGAGGGTTTTCATATTACATAATAACCATGAGTCATGTGGTTAAACGGGATGCAGTTTGAGGTGGTGAAGGACATTTCATGTGTTAGAAAAGAGTGGTTTTATGTGGAGTGTGTGGATCACTGGCACAAACCACAAGAGGACTCAGGATACTTTCTAATGCTGTTATGACATATTGCCAGCATTATTGGTGATGCATTAGGCTGGCAATTCTTCTTTATGGGATATGCTGCAAAGGAATCCTCCAGAGCCGACAAATTAGTGGATTGACAGAAAATATATTGGCAATTTCTTTGATAATGAAGTCGTTATGGAAGGCAAGATGACAAAATGTTCTGGCTCTGTGGCTTCCCAAATCAAGTCTCTCATGGTAGTTTACTGACTTTGCTTGGGGCTGGACTGTTGCTCAGACAGAACAAGACTTCTGAAGACGTCACGTTGTGCTCGGGGACCTTGTTATGGATGTTACGCATTCAGCAGAATGTCCATTTGCCCTCAACACACCAAAACCATTAAATGGCAAAAGGCTGATCTGACTAGAGAGCATTTACAGATTTAAAGTGTTTTATGGAAGGACACATAATCCAATAATGCACCATTAGTGGTAGTGTATGAATATGCATTTTTAGCAATATATTGCCATATCAATTGTTTATCCCACTCTTAGTGTTTGCGTACAAGCAGCTGTGTCAATGACATGTGCTTGGGTCTTTCATTTGTCAGATTCTGCCTCATGAATCAGCTGGCACATGCATTTGTTCAGAAGGAAGAATAAAATAAGGGTGGATGACAGCTGTATCAGTCATTGTTAAACCCAGAGGTGCTTCGTTTTTTGGCAGGCAAATCTTATATTGGGGTTATATCTGCTGCTGACTTTGCAACCAGGTGTTAGTGGGTGCGCGTGCATGCTTATTTGTGGCACCGGGGTATATGATATAAAGAATATAAAAGAGTTGCCTGAAGGAAGGAATGTTTATTAGCCACCCCCACCCCCCGCAGAGTGAAAAAGATGCTTGTGTGGTGCTTTTTTGGGGGGATTGCTACTGTTTTTGTAAGAGTGAGTTTGAAACGGGGTGCCAATCTAAAGTACCCAAGACGTCCCAGTTTATATAACTAAATTGAAATGTAATATGTGCAAGGATGGCTGGTTTAACTGTGAAATGCCTGAGTGGTTTCCATTTACTGGGCTGACAGGAGAGCAGCCTCCAGGTGCCTGGGTTCAGATGAGCTGCCACTGGTCCGGTTTATAAGCTGGTCTCAGAGCAGATTTGTACAGAAGATTTTAAAGCTTATGGCTAACAAGATGCACATTCTGCCACCCTCAGTTATTTTCGTATTTGTCATGTTTTATATACATCTCGATTTTCTCTGCCTACTAAGTAAACCAGGTGCTGTTTTCACCCTGTTCAGACATATCTGAACTCGTTATGAATGCATTTGCGAAACCTTTGTCAGATGGTTGGTTGTGAGTATAGGAAAGATGTTATAAATAATTCATGCAGTGTGGCAAAACTGGGGTGTGTCCTTTTTATTCAAAGCACATCTAATATATAACCAATATACACAGAATCATGCTGACAGTTGCATCTTCATGTCATAATTCAGCTTAAAATTAAACCCCTCTGTAACAGTAAAAGAAAAATACTTTTTTCTTTCATGCATTACTTTTCATTCATTTTTGTAGCGTACGAAAATATTTCGGCAGGCTTTAAACATGTATCCTGCCAGCATTCATTTTTGTGTTATTTATTATTGTGATGAAAATCACAGCAGACTTTTAAAATCAATATGTAGTTAATCTGCGTTTCCACACAATAATAATATAAATGTATTGGAATAAAAAGAATACACTGCTAGCCTGCACAGTTTGATGTTATACAGACTCCATACAGAAATAGATGAAGACCAGTGTTTTAATCACTTTTGAAAGCACCTTGTTTCTCCCTCATGCTCCTTCATTATATTTCTGTCTCCCTGTGCTTTCAGTCATCCTTATCTTATATATCTTACATGATTGAAGATATTTTTGATCAGTGGTTTCAAGTCAGAAGAGGCGCTGAAACAATAGCCTGTTATCCTGGCTCATTACAGTGCTATTGAGTGGAAAGTTTTAAGAAGCTGAAGTAACACCATCAAACTTCAAAACATCTGTCCCTCTATAATTCCCAATCAAACAACTTGAAGGTACTCAAGAATTCATGTCTTTTATAGGCGTTACTATGGTGGATTCATCTTTCCAAACGTTTGTGCTGTAGAAAAAAGGGTAGCACTTATAGCCACTCAAGTATAGATTTGATTGTCCATGTAGTGCTGTGACAATTCACACACTTGAAAGTGGTTGGAAAGACCCATTTTCTATTTCCAAGTTTCTCATGGAAATGTGTGCATTTAGTATTGTGAAGTCTATAATCAACAGCGAAAGAAAACTGGGACATGGAAGAGCCAATGAAATGAACCTCACTTATTTCTGTCTAGTCTTTGGTTATCATGTTAAAGGAAGCTTCCTTGTTTGCATATAGATACAAGTAACTACCTACTTAAAGCTGAACAGGATAAAATATTATCTTTATATGGTCATGGGAATGCTGAGGTCATCTCACAGGGATTTTAAACTTTGCTGGGATTCAAAGTTGGCATTGCCACACCCCAGCCTCTCCACTGTCCAAAATAGGAATGACAGCTGGAGGCTCCCACCCAGAAATGACAGGGATTTTAGCTTGTGTGGTCGAGCTAATGCGTCTTCTTGCTCTGCATCTTCACTCAGCTGTTGCTACATTAGGAATGCTTTCCATGTGTTGTATCTCTCAGCTGACATAACAGCGAGTGCAGTCTAGACAGTGAGGAAAAGTGCCATAACTCACTGCCTATCTGTTTGTATAGCTGATGTAGTGCTATTTATATATATCCTACAGAAAAGTTTGGCGTGCGATTGTCCCAAGTTTTGTCACTCATTATTTTAGTCTGTTGTTACATCCTGAAACAGAGCACCTACTTCTCTCTGTCAGGGGAAACACAGGTTTATGCAGCTGTCTGATTGCAGTGCTGTTTGCGCCCCTTGTTATTTTCTGTGCCTGCTACATTTTGTAGTTGCACGCAAGCTTGTTTGCATCATAAGCACTACTATAACCACGTACTTGTGTATACTCATGACAAGATGCCTTTTGTGCTATTGTTTTTTCATATCGCAACATTGTTCTCTCAACTGACAGAAAACAAAGGCTAGAGAATCAGAAACAAGACTGTCAGCGTGGCTATCATCCACCAACTGTGTGGTAGGTTTCAGTAAATATTTTTTTAAAGGATGTGTAATAAAAAAAACGCAGGCCACACAGAGGTCAGTGTAAGGACTGACATGTCCTATTGGCAATGGATCAATACAACTGAATGATGAGTATGCGCTTGCACTTGTGGACTTTGTAGCATCAGGTGCCCCCAAAGTAAAGTCAAATACTTGTAACTAGTGTCTACTATTCACAGGACAAGTAATTGCCTTGTCGTTCAGACTTCACAGTCTGCTACAGAAATTCACACCCAACTACCACTGCAGTTTTACTCCAACCCACTTGCTGTTATCAGGTTTCCTCCTTTTTCTGGGCTCGTAAATGTGAAAAGTTAGTTTAAAAAAAATAAAGTAACCTTTCCTCCAATGGAGCTTTCATAAGAGATCAAGGAAACTTTAAGATTGTAATGACTTTATTGCTAGCAGAGCAATAAATCAGAATCTCAGAAGTTAGTTTTGAATAATCACCGCTAGTCTTCTCATGCGGTGTCTTGTTTTTTTAATGATGATCCTCCCCCGTGACCCAGATCTCTCTCCGATCCACATGGGCAGATGAGTGACTGTAAAGTGCTGCAAACTTCTCGGGGGAGACTTCCTGCCTGCCACAATGAATCAGGAAAGTTGGAGCAGAGGCAGCGTCTGCTTTGTGTCTGATTTGGACTCTGCAGCAGCACTTCTGGTTTACTGCTGGACTGTCCCACATCACAACTACCTGGGATGTAGTGGCTGTTTCTTCACACTTGGTCACGCCTGAGATCGTATCTCATGTTTTGTGATAACAACCAAACAACAACCCTTTAGCCATTCAGTTTGTAACCCGTTTGTGTTCTCTTGGGCTGATTTGCATGTAACTATGCCTCTCACTCAAACAGTGCTCCGGCTACCTCCTCCTCCAGTGAATAGCCCCTGACCTCCCTCCCCCACTATTTTCTAAACAATGCTGTGCCCATCCCACCTCCTCTTCAAAGAGCTTTAATTAGAAACGGCCTAAAGCGTGATCCAAACTAGATATTTTCATCGCCATTACAGTGTCGGATGAAGAATCTCTGTTCTCAGCCACATCTACCTTGGGCTGTTTACGAGCACCTTCTTTGCCCAGTTAAAAGACAAACCCACCCCCATTCCCCATGGGATTTAGTCTGCTCCTCCCCCCTCTGCTGTTCTGTGCAGAGAGTGATGATGACTGGCCGGCGAGAGAATTCCACTTTACTCCTACACACACACACACACACACACACACGCACCCTCAGCGCTCTGAGCTGCTATCCTGCGGTGAAGCCACAGACCCCAGCTCCATGCTTTAGCCTCCACCAGAAGAGATCCTATGCTGCTGAGAAACACACCAGTCAGTGTAACTATGGTGACCGCTCCCACAACGCCGATCCATATTCAGTGGCACGCGCTCAGCTTGGTGTGCACGTGCAAATGTGTCAGTGCACATAAATACATTTGATTTCATTTCTAAATGCATGTCCCCCCACTTAAAAAAGAAAAGAAAAAGAAAGTACATAATACATCTCATTAAGAGCACTTCACTTACTTTGCCATTTTGTTCTAGTAATGTGCTTCTTTTCTACTTAACACCTAAGACCAAAGAGATGCATGTGTGTGTTTGTGCCTGATTGCTTATGCATAAATGCATGAATTTACAAGCGCATGTTTTTTACTGCCTGAGAGGCACAATGAGTGACAATGGCAGAAAAAGTCTGTTTGAAGAAGACTAATTAATAGTTAATTAGTTTCCTTTCCAATCTGCAGCTTAATGTGCAAACGTGGGAACTGATGAAAGCTGCCAGTCATACAAAAAGTAACCACTGGACATAAAATAGATGCAGCTGTCGAGCTTAATTGTGCACAAGCACAAGATGGATAATGACCGAAGATAACTGAGTTTTTTTATGCACCCGCGTTCTTTTTATAACAATTAACACAAACAATCAGACTGTGCTGTAACAGTTGAAAGGATATGTGAGGGAACTTTCATTTGTTGTGTCGGGAGATTTGAAACACACGCTTTGTCATGCAGACAGGGTGGGGGATGTGGGTGTGTGTGTGTGAGGGCCGGGTTTGGGATGGGCTGGGCAGATGAGGTTAGTGGGGTAGCAGGTGTCCATACAGTTAATGGAGTTGGCAAAGGAAGTAGATTGAGCCACTCAAAGAGATGTGTGTGTGTGTGTGTGTGTGTCTGTGTGTGTGTATGTGTGTGTGTGTGATAATATGAATGAACCACATTGACAACTTGCCTCTGTCCCCTGTCTTGACTCCATTGTCTCCCACACTGTTATAAACTGAAGGAAACAGTAGGTGGGATAATGGTGTTTCGCTTTATGAAAGAATGATTGGCACTTCTAACTACTAACCTCAACACTTCTCTGTGTCTCACACAGACGGTCCTGCCACATCTTATAAGCATCACATCTACTAATTGTAACCATCTGTCACCCTGGAAATGTTTAGCAAGCTTCTAATGACCCACTGAATTGTAGATTTAAAAATAAAGTATGCAAAATACATAGTTAAAAATGATAAATAATATATATTTTTCCTTTTAATGAGATGATATTCTCTAAATGTGAGTGAGGGGCATGGAACGCAGGTTTGAGAAGTTGTCAATGCCTTCAATTCACTCATTATATTCAGGGATCTATTGGTAGAATTCAAAAGCCAGTTGACATTGATGATTCGATGATGGAAAGTGTGATTGCCTCCTACATGTAGTCCTTTTTTCTTTTTGAGGAGCTGTTGATTGATTGCTCACTTTGTTACTGCTGGGTTGAGAGACATCATGCTGTAAATTATAGTATAGCAAGCCTTATTTCAGTATGAATAACTGATACAGTTTATTTGTGTTTGTATCTGTTTCCGACCTGCTATTGCTCAGCCTTATGACTGTAAGTGCAAAAATGAGTTGATCTCAAACACAATATGTAATAAAGGCAAAATAAAAGCAAGAGAGACTTTGCTAAATCGCTGCGGTTTATCATAGTCTTGCTAGCTGCTTCTGTGTTTTGAACTATTTATTAATAATAGCATTGGTAAGAAGCGTCTTCAAGTAAACACACTTTTTACGCTTTCATTTTATTCATATGTCGCTGTCGCTTTGCCATATGTGACTATGTAGGGGTGACTTAGTTATTCTCCGCTCAGGCTGTTGCCTCTGCTGTTGACTCTTGCTGCACTGATGCAAAGCTTAGTAACAGAGTCATGTAATCATTCTCTAATAACGTTTAAAGGTAATCATGTCAATGTTCCCTCACCTACACGTTGTGGGACAGAGATATAGCATTTTAATAAACAGTATAGTTAATGGATGAAGTATGTAGTTGCGCGTCACTGATGAGTTATTTAATTGAAATTGCTTGAAAATGTTATTTAAAAGGTTAGGAAGAATCACTGCATTCTGATTATGTGTTTGAAATCATCAGAGATTAAACAATAAAACTTGAGAGCTGTTTTCCTGCGTGGTCAAACAGGAAGGCGAAGCAGCTGAGGGTGTAGGAGGGAGGATGAAGAGGCAGCTGTTCAACAGAAAGAATGGATCATTATCTGCTCCTTGTTGTTGACACTATCGACATGCACTACTGGCATAGAAAACGGATAGGAGAAAATATGAATCAGCCCACAATGAAAAATCCCATTTCTGCTAGGCAAGCATCATCCCTCTTACTTACATTTCAAATGTGGTGGCCACAGACACCTGCGGTGTACGTTAACACATTAAAACAGATGTAAGGTTTAGCATTAAAACCCCCTATTGCTTTTATCCTGGTTTCACCAGCTGTTATGAGCAAAAGCGCAGGTGGGGTCATGACTGTTGTAGCCCAGGGGGCCAATAAATTAAGACTAGTTAGCATAGTCGAGCAAAGGACAGCATGACCCAGGTGTGAAAGAGCAGGAATCCCTGTTAAGAGCTGTAGACATTGATATGAATCACCAAAATGACAAGTTGATAGACGTATTAAATAGCACAGGACTGAAAGCAAAAAACATCCATTTCTCATGTTTTCCCCATCTCATTTGTCACTGTAAGGTTGCCAGGCAAACAGCACAGCAGAGACATCAGAAAGTTACTGCTCAAAGCCAAGAAAAATACACACACACACACACACACACACACACACACACACACACACACACACACACACACACACACACAGTGGGATAAGTCTTCTCTTCTCGACAAGAAAGAGAATAAGTGGATTTCCCAAAACTAGCGAACTATGTAAAAATACCTCTGTCCCAGTTCCGAAAAAGAGGGAGAGAACAGAACTATGCAACGTAAAGCATTTGCATGTAAACTCTTTGCAATCCAGCTGAGAGGCTGTCTCTGAGAGAGCATAAATGTGTAGTACATTCCTGTACCATACATAAGTAGTTCTGTTTTTTATTCTCTCTTTGCCCTCTGGCTGCTTTCTAAAGCTATGAAATGTATGATGGGTAGTCCTCTCTCATACTGCTGGCTTATAAAAACTCCCGTAGCGATTTTTCCCTCCATGTAACGGTTCTTATCTGGTAAGCCCTGCATATACCCGTAACATCACCTGGCTCTCTGTACTTGAGCTATAAAAATATAAAATAGTGACAGTATATCGACTTCATCTTCCCACTCTCTGAACGCTCCTGCTCCCTCTTGTTCTTAGAGCTGTGCGGATGTAATGGGCAGTTGTTGTAAATGTTTCTCAGCTGTTAGCTCGGCCTGGCTGCCGGCCTGTCTGTCTGGCTCTCTAATGGAAGTTAGAACACTCTCCCGTTCTCGCTGTGTTGCTCCATGTCAGACTCTCAAACACAGAGCATCACACCTGTTTCCCCGCTGACAGGCTTCCAGCAGCTAACACATTTTCCCCTGCCTTGAACAGTGAAATCATTTAGCATTTTCTTCAGCACCGAAAAAAAAGAAAAATGCACTCTCAATCTTTTGTCTTTAAAACAGCTCACTTAATAACTCGACAGTGAATATGGAAGTTGTTGAAGTGTTTGAAGCCGGCTAAAGGGTCAGAGTTTGTTAATGACAGCTCCTGCTACACTGATTTCTACATTCTGACGCAGACGATGATTATCACCGCGGGAAGGGAAAGGAGGGGAAAGAGAATGAGACCTGAATTGTAAATTTTGGCCGGAGCCCATTTATCAAAGATCCAAGAATAAAGAAAAATGGTGGGAAGAAAGAGTAGGAATTCTCATCACTCCATTACATGGTTTACATTAAGATGTCAGTGTTTCCCACAGAATTTGATTCTATTTGTGGGGGCACCGCACCGCACCCCCCCCCGGCAAGAAAAGCCAAAGGCCCCTTAACCTATTCAGGTGGTCCACGCATCCACCCCCCCTCAAATAAGATAATACATGGCTACTGTAGACAACGTTCTTGTTGCTCTGTGTTGCGTTGTTAATGAGTGAGACACACCGGAGTTGAGGATCTGTGGGGTTTATTCTCCCAAAAATATAATTTACAATTTACAATTTAGGCATTTAGCAGACGCCTTATTCCAAAGCGACATACAATGACCAATTACAGGGACATTCTCCCTGGAGTAACCGAGGGCTAAGTGCCTTACTCAAGGGCACACTAGTAGTGGTGTTCCAGGCAGGATTTGAACTCGCAACCTTCCGATCATCAGCCCACCTCACTATCCATTAGACCAGGGGTTCCCAACCCCCGGTCCGCGGACCGGTACCGGGCCGCGGAGGTGTTACTGCCGGGCCGCGAAATAGCTGTGAGTTTATCGTAATATTTGCAGAATTATAAATATATAAAAATATTTTATCATAATATTTTTTTCAAAAAGTGTTTAATTTTCGCACCTATGCCACCAGTCATATTATTTCATCCAGTAGCTAGTTAATCTTTCACCAGAAAACCGTTGAAAATGGCTTTTATGATGTTCCGAGGGATTCGGCGGCTCAGCCTAAGGTCTCAGCCTCTTGTGCGCACGAGCATGTTACCGGTGCGCCAAGTAGGAAGAGGAGCGCACAGGAGACAACCGTTTGATTGCAGACTGTTATGTTTATGTGGGGAAATGGTGGTGCATACATTATTTGAGATATATTTCAAACTCGGACTTCATTTTAAGGACATGTCGGCCAGGGGTGTAGAGCTATTTGTTTAAGCACTGGATTGGCAAAACAGGAGAGTAAACCAGTATGCCTTGATCTATGAATTAATGTCCGGGACTCTCACGATCTGCTGCCCGCAGCTGTTTTATAGAAGGAAACCCTCCTTCATGAAATGGCTGCAGCATCAGGAGGCAGCGGGACGTAGGCCTATACTCGGTAAAGAGCTGTGCCTTTTTACGCACCGCCTTCGCTGTGTTTAACTTAATCAGAACAGTTTAAGAGTGACTGCAGGCTGCTACGTGTTAACCACACACACATCTACACACATCGAACTGCCCGATTACTCCCCCTTTTATTAGTTTTATGAAGGAGATGTCCAGTCAGTCACCAAGGCGCATGATGTGTGTGTGTATGTGCTCTGCTCAGCTCAGCTCTGTGTGTTCGGTGTGTTTGTGTCTGTCCGACACCGGCATATATGCGGCTGTTCCCAAAATAAATTAGTTTAATCTTAATCTCGATGCTAAATGCTGTCGGGAGTGCACCGGAATGAACGACATTTTCCCAGCATTCACTGGATTATCCGTAAATCATACAAACAAAACCAAAACGTTGATTTATCTGTTTTCCCGTTTTGGTTTAAAAACTGAATAACGTCGGTTTTTTGGTTTTCCGAAAAACCAAAAAACAACACCGGTTCTTTTTTAAACTTTGTTAATATGTTTTGGATGCATATTGTTCTAGTATTTGTTCAGGCTGTTACATACAATTAGCCTCTGTTGCTACCTGCTGGTGGTGAGTAAATATTAAAATCAGTTAAAATTGACAACCGGTCCGCGATTTTTTTTTAATGTATCTACCGGTCCTTGGCACAATAAAGGTTGGGAACCCCTGCATTAGACCACCAAAAAAAAAATAATGATAATAATTTTTTGGTGGCCCGCCACAAATAAATCAATGTATGGGAAACACTGGATGTACAATGAGTGAGTTGCCAAATATTCAGTTTATTGCTCAAGGATAAAGTGTGTTTATTCACAGCATCAGCACACATTCTCTTATGTTACATTTTAAATGAAGAAAATGAGAAGAAATGAAAGAAAAGGCAATTATAATCTAGCAAGGTCCAATATAATATAGCACAATACAGGTTTATATTTTGCACGATTTCAGGCAACATTCCTATTGCACCCGGTCCATATCGCCTACACATTTTAACGTTTCCTTACAAGAATAAGTTTCCTCTTTCATCTTTCTCCCTCCAGTTTTCCCTCATCTTGGAATCTCTCCGTCTCCCTCATACTCGTGCTCTCTCTGGTAATGATGTTAACAGGGTCAAATGCTTTTGGGGGCCTAGAGGGAGAAAAATGCTGAGTGATTTTGGAGAATGGTTAACCAGGGCCTAGATGTGAGGAGAGGGAAATACTCTTTTGTATTTCATCTTCCTCCAGCATTTAGTTTTTTCAGTCAAACACGTATGTACATCATACAAGTCAGTGGCTTGTATATTCACTTAGTTCTGTGCATTTTAGTAGTGTAGCCCCCTGGCGCCAGCTGTCGTTTTCTCTTTAGCTTCCTTCTTGTTCCTCTCTTTCCTCTCTTCTCACCATGCAATCCTTTCCTTTGCTCATCACCACCTCGCAGAATAGAAATCTTCACAAGATGTCATATCTGTGGGATGGGCCTGAACTTCCCTTGGGGAGATAGGACATTGACTGAGTCCATTTTTTTTTATGTCTAGCAAGCATGTTCATAATTAATTCATATTTCACTTGCTGGAGTTGCTTCAGCTGACCCGCTCTTAAACTTTCCCCCAAAAAGTTGTTGTATAAAAGTTTGAGGGAGAGGACTTGCTTTTAAACATTAGGTTTTATTTTTAAGCCCCTAAAAATGTGGTTTCCAAATGGTTGACCTGCCATACAGCAACATCACACCAACCAAAATCTTGATTGGAAGATGCATGGCTTTGCCTTTTTCCAAACGTGTGCCCGGTTCAAACCAGTGAGAACAACCCAGAATAAATCACATACATTAATGCGAAATAATCAAAACTATTTTCACTTAAGTAGTGACAGTTGTGTTTTATGCACACCAAAGCACTTGCAGTGAGAAGATGATTGCAAAACAATTCTTTATAGCTTTTTGAAGGAGACGGGTCTTTTAGCACAAGGCAGAGCAGTGTCATGATTTATGAGGAGATGAGATCAGTAATTGGCCACTTCTGTAAATGTTGATTCTACAAAATAATTTGCCAGACATAAATCAATGCTTTTATTCTCTTTTAATGACAAGTTAATATGCATGTAAAATACGTCTAGGTAATGCTTTTCTTTCATTCAGTGCGATTGTGTTTGTGAACGAGCTGCAGACACAAACCAGCAGGAGTAATCTAAAAGGATCACATTTTCTTCTTATCCTGTTTTTACCAGTATCGGAACGCAAAGACTTCCTTTTGGTAGTACTGATATTTGAGGACTTAAAACCTTATGAAGGTGCTCTTCGCTGGTAGGAAATCCTTGGTGTCTTCTGTTCTTGCCTGGACATGTACAGTATGTGTGTGTAATTAGAAATCAGAGCAAAGTGAGAAGAGATGATTGACAGCCTCACTATTCACATTAACACATTTCCACACTGCTGTGAAGGTCTTCCTATACTTAAACCCAGAAGTGGTTTTATTACACACCTTTCTTGGTGTGTAATTATAATGTCTCACAGGAGAGTGATGTTGTGAGTAGTAGTCCTGAAGACTAGTGGCCTTCCTGCTGTTTCCACTGAGAATAAAAGACACTGGCCACAAATGATTGGATTAGCATTTAACCCCCCTTCCACTTAGCATAATCCTCTTTCCAGCTTTTTGTGTGTGTGTCTGTATGAGCGTGTGTGTCTGTATGCTTGTGTGTGTTTGGAGTCATCTACTCCCATAGCTCCGGATGCTCCAGCAGACAAACAGCAAGGTCAGTTATAGAGTTTTTCCGTAGTCATTCACCATTATGTGACATTGGACGTCTCCTGTGTCCAGTCAATGAGCTGTGTGGGAAGGGACTGGCAGCATGAGATGAGAGATGAGACACGTAAGAGGTAAGCCAGAGTGGGGGGGGGGGGGGGGGCGTGAGGAGGAGTGGGCTAGAAAGACATCCGTGGTATGCAGAGATGGAGATGAGGGTTAATAATAGAAAATCCGAGGCCTTGTTGAACAAATATGGGCACTCTACGATTGAGGCAGCGCAGCCAGAGGTGAAGAAGTGGGGGAAGTTGCGGGCACAGGATTAGTTTGGAAGGGTTGGTGGAATAGAGCGATCAGTTGAAGGTCTGCAGGGTTTGGTATGTCATTGTCAGCCTTTCTAAACAGCCTGCAGAGCGATGGGCACTTTGAAGTTTCACAGAGCTGCTTAAATCCTGCCTGAAAAGATGCAGAGAACTGTGAGGCAAAGAGAAGAGACAGGAATATACAGAGAGGATTGATGATCGGTGAAACATGCAGGAAGGCAGTGAGAGTAATCAGAAGCGAGGAGGCAGCTTGTTTCAGGAGGATGACAGCACACAGACATGGGGAGGAAAGCTTTTAATGCACCACAGTATGAGTATGGTATTTTTGAGATTGTATGAGTAATATTTTTTCCAGCAGTTCCATATGAGTAGCTGCAACCTGAGAAGCAGTGATGCAGCGGTACAGCTCCGAGCTGGATGTGGGTAGACCGGGCGCCGCCAGATTAGCACACTGACATCACAGTGAAGAAAGTCTGAGTCAGAATACAGATTCCGTCAGCACACTTTGCCACAGACTTTCTGTCAATTTCAGTTTTTAAGTCCAGAGAATTTTGTTCCTTGCCCACTGTAGAAGGATTTCCTATGTTAACTGACTTATAAATCCCTTAGACCATAGGTTTTGCAGGTAAAAAAAACAAATTGATTAACACAATAAAAATGTCTAAAATAGTTGTGTAAAAGGCATCAGGATATGTTTTGTATAATTTAATGAAACTAGGAAATGGAATTAACGAGTACATAATTATTAAATATTAATTCAGATCTTTCTTATCTTTGTTTATCATTTCAAACTTCGTTTAGTGTTCCTATTATTTTTTTATAGGCACATTTCCGTTGCAGTTTACACTAAAACATTATGACAATATCTCTGCTGTAACTCAAATGAAGCCTTTTTACATTTTCTCTTAAAAACAACGTTGTATCTAAATGTTGACATTGCAGCATTTTTGAAATTTACAATTTTTTATCCTGGCTAATCCTGTGGGGGTCTATTAGGAGAAATCAAGCCATAGAGAATGATTACTTTAATGAGTTTCACTTTGGGATGGTACTGTGAATTTTATCGGCGTAAGAGCGGTATGTGTCTAAAAAAAAAAGCAAGATATACACCAAGGACTTTAAATACAGGAAGGAAATAAAAGGCATGATCCACAGACACTCAGTTATGTCTGATTATGAATAGACTCACACATATAGGCTTATGTGGACGCATAGTGAAGCAAGTGAATACAGGGGGGGGTTTGTGTAAGAGAATGTAACTTATTAAAGGAGAGAGGCTGTTGAAGTTAAAAAGCTGTTCCGGTGAATTATTAATGCCAACTATTTTGCCCTCAGACACAGAATTATACAGACTTTCTCTCAAACACACACACACACACACAAAAACTCATGCACACACACAGAAACACAGCTGCAATCCCCAGTTGCCTCTGCAGACAGGAAACACCGCGCTTGTCGCTCTGTCTGGTTTTGGGGGGGGGGGGGGGGTGTGTATGTGTAAGTGCTCTGTTGTCTCTGGCCCCAATGAGAGAGATGTTTGTAGTTGTTCTCTGAATGGAGAATGGTGTGTGTGGGTGTTTGCTGTGTGTTAATGCAAGGGGTAGAAGCAAGATTCACATATGCTGTCAACCTAAATATAGGCTACAAAGCAGAGTAATCATCACCAGGGGTTTGCCTTTTAAGTTAGCTCTTAGTTTCATACAACCCTCACTACATGTCTCATGTTTCACTCCAATAACTTAATGCTTTGTAGATGAGAACATGTGAGGACAACCGAATATTTAATTTGTATTCCTCTTAAACATAAAATCTGCAAAAACAAAATGTTGAATGTTATCCTTTTTAGATTCTTATGCTCTTCGTTTTTATTGGCGAAATGCAAATAATACAAATAAATCCCTGTTGTTAAAAAGAGATCCTCATAAATCCCCATCCTCATAATCCTAAGAGTAACAAATGCTTCCAGGGAGCAAATGAGGGTATTTGGACGGTGAGGTATTTTAATAATAAGCGTGTCATTTTTTTTTGGGTAGCAGTTTTGACATCTGACAAAACAGCATTCATTTATATAATTGAACTGCAGTTGGCGATCATTCTTGGTTTAAAAAAAAAAATGTGGACACTTATGTCTAGATTGAATTGATGACATTTTTAATTACGATCTTTTATAGAATTGTGCTCGCTGCTGGATAGTCCAATGAATGTAATGGAAATTATATAATTCACTGTTGGCATTTTTGTTAAGACATTTACACGGATACCTATATCGGTCACAGTGTTATTATTCATAATTATCCATGCATCAGACAAAACCGTAATGACTATCTACTTCAAAAAATGCCTGTACTTGGTGAAGCTAGACACACTCAACATGTCGTGCTGACTTGCGTTTCTGCCGCTCACACTGGCCTCTCTTCTCGCTCCCAGATGGCCGCCTCTCACCTCGAGTGTAATGTAGCAGCAGTGTTGTCCTTGAGGTGAAGGGTTAACGTGTGAGTGTGTGTAATAGCATTGAGCGTGATTGGATGACAGCTGTTTTAAGAGCTGCTGTGAATATTTAAAGTGGCTACTTGTGTTCAAAAAATGTGTGCATTCATGTGATTGTGTATCTGTGCACACCTCCACCTCAGTGAGTGCTCTCCAGAATGCTCAGCTGCACCTGTCACGCTGTTTCTGTGTTTCCTGGGACATGTAAGGTGCATAAAGTCGGCAAATGCTAAATATTTAAACTGCAGTTTTGTAACCCTTGTTCTCTCTCTCCTTTTTTCCCTCCTCTCGCCTCACCTCCATCTGCAGCTGGTGTTGCCGTGGCTCAGAGAGTTGTAACGGTGCAAAGTGGACCGCTGGTACGGACTGAGGGCTCTCACGTGACCATCTTGTGCAACGTGACGGGCTACAAAGAGGGAATGGAGCAGGACTTTGAGTGGTCCATGTACCTGCCATCAGTAGCAGACAGGGAGATCCGCATCGTAAGCACGGCTCAGCCAAACTATGCCTACGCCGTGTATGCCCAGAGGGTCAACAGTAAAGAGATCACTGTGGAGAGACTGAGCAGTGACTCAGCTATGCTCCACATCACCAAAGTGCAGGCCAACGACCAGGGTCTGTTTGAGTGTTACACACCTAACACAGATGGGCAGTACCTGGGATCCTACAGCGCACGCACCAACCTCACTGGTGAGTCCCTAAGCACACACAAAAACACACACACACACTATTCCAAAAATTGGCAAATAAGTGGAGTGTTGAGTCAGCTGAGGCGTAATCCAGTGACGTAGCAGAGCTGACAGCTAGCAGGTGTTGACCTCTAAAAGCTCAAAGCCACCAAACTCTTCAACACACCAATTGTAAGCCTAAATATCACCCCCCATACATTACTCACGAACAGGGAAACTAACTTCTTGACAACCTTTTCTGCCGTTAAGAAAGGAATGTAAACATGGGGGATTGACTTACATTTGGAGCCATTGGAAGAACTGCATTTTTTATCACTTCCATGTTGGCTTAATCTTCAGGACTGGAGGTTGCCACTTGGACCTTTCAAAAACAGAGAAAGTGTTTGAACAAAGTGTTAGCGCTAATGGTACTATGACCCACCTTTTATCAGAAAATGTAATTATTTTTGCAAGTGGTCTTTACATTATTTTCAAGGAAAAATAGACCTGAAAAGGTTTCGTGGAAAGGTTGACCTGTAAGCTCCTGTTGACCCTTAACACTCTCTGTGAATCTTGCAAGTATCCTGCTGCTTTTGAGTACCCATAAGGTATTTAGTGCACATAGTAGACTACCCATTCATTGGTGCTAGGGCTTTCAGTTGCAATACTCCCAGACTCTGGAAGTCCCCCTACTACACATCAGACAGTCCGACACCATCACTAAATTAAAATCTCACCTCAAAGCTCACCTGTTAAATGTAGCCTACTCACAGTAGTGCTTACCATTCTCTTAAGTTTCATTTGAATGTTATGTCCCAATCATTTGTGTCTACTTTGAATGTCTCTTCTATACTTGCCCTACTTAAATGTGCTTACATCGTGTGTCTTTGTGAAAGGCGCATTCAAATACAATGTATTATTATTATTTTACACAATTTGTCATCGCATTGGAATACTAGTTAGCTTGTAGGAATATACCATATACACATAATGTCAATGAAATTATAAAACCGATTTTGACAAAAAAAGTCAAGGATGTAGTTTCAGTTGACTCATTTCATGCCTGATGGTCTGATGTGCTGTGAACTTGAATGTGTTATTGTTGTGTAAGTCCAAGTAAAACTAAGGCATAAGTTGCATAACTATCAGATCTGTGACAGTCACAAAACATAAATCAATAACCACGCAGGACCCATGCCAAAAGAATAGCTGTGATATAAACGAGTGTGATGAGAGGAAGTGTTGCTCTCCAGTTTCACACAAAGTCCCACCTGTCCGGGGAAAACCAAGCTCTCTCCTCTATCTCTCTCAATCTCCATCACTCCCCCACACACACATACACACTCCTTCCCACACCTACTGAATTCTTTCCTTGCCCAGAGCTGTTTCAATAACGCACCCGCTGTGTTGGTGTGGTGTGACTGTTTCAAACAGAAGCATTCGTTTCCGTCTACTCCTTCCTCATCGCTGTGGCTCATGTCCATGTTCAGATCTTCCCAACAGGCCTGCAGTACTGAACCTCAGCTGTTATACGAAATTCCATTCCCTTCATAACTTCATGCCTTTATCCCTGACACGGCTGACCTCCCTCTCAGGGTCAAACACTTATTTTGACTAAACATTTCAAGTTATTTGTGTCCTATAGTGAATTGAAGCCACTTTGTGAGTGTCACTGTGAATTGACAAACACCAATATTGTTATGCTTTTTTCTCTACTGTGCGCTCAACAGATCAATAGGCTCAGCTTTTCATTGACTAAGTGTTATTTTCTAGGATGAGCAGTATGATCTGAATGTGGGGCAGGGCTCAGGCGCAGGCCACTGTCAAACAGCACTGCTGATAGCACTCTGTATTTATAGAAATGCATGTGAGAGGGCTGTGTGCGAGCGGAGGTATTGAGGGGCCGTTATATGAGCCTTTCTGTGTCTCTAACCTCTTAACCCAGTTCCAGAGGTCAGGGGCCCTCTTTCCTCTGCTCTGCTCTTGAGCCCCTCTGTGATCCCCCAGCAGCTGCACGCCCCTTCGGCCCTCATTGGCAAACAATACCTTGCCCTATCTCCCCTCCCCCTCATATCCCTTTCTCCTCCTTGTTCTAATGTCTTTTATTCTGTCATCTGTTTGCCTCCATATACAGTATCAGCCCTGGTCTCTTTCTCTTATTGTCTTCTGCTCTTATGTATATATTTATATATTTTCTACGAAACTTTGCTGATGCTACCTTTTGAGAATATGTGTTTCAAGGGTGATATCAAAGGACAACCACAAGCAGGGGAGTATTGTCGGGGAAACTATGGGCAGGAAGGAAGGATATGAGATAGAAGGACCGAGTGTGTGCTTCTGAGAATTGGTGCTTGGGTTAATTGTAGGGATAGAAGGCCACGCAGTAATCTGTGTCCTGAGTGCTGCATTAAGGCTTACTCAAAGGGATGGGTTTCATCCTTTGTCACCTATCTGTACAAAGAGCAGGGGAGGGTTTGATGGTAGAACTTAAGCTGCTACCTGAGGAGGCGAACAGTTTCTGCACCTGGAAACTGTTCTCCCTGATACTATGACGCTGTGTTTTCATGTGTTGTCTTGTCCGTCAAATAGAATCAGACACTGCTGCTGTGCGTATGGGCGATTGCCTGGAGAGACGATCCCTGCTTTGTATAGACGCTTTGTTAAGAGAATGAGAAGACGGCAAGTGTGCGTGTCTTTTTTTACCCTCTGTGATACTAAACTTAGATTAATCAAATGAAAAATGTAGCGCTGCAAGTGTCAATACTGCCTTAGGCATTGCACTAATATTACACATGTGGGAAGAATAATTGTCCATCTGGGCACATATACTGGATTATGTCCACTAAATCAGAGAGTGACACAGAGATGCATACAACTAATTATTTTCTCATACAGAAAAGGTTCAATTTCACATTTGCATTGTTCTTTTCCTCCAATATTTTGAATGGTTGGAAGGCAGAGTGGCTCACTGGCTATTAAGTATGCCTGTTAATGAAATATTGGCCTACATACTTAAAGCATCTATAACTAATATCTTTCGATTGGGAAATTATCTGCGTGTAATGTTAATCTTGTTTTGACAAAAGCCACAGGGAATGATCACCCAATTCTGCATTTACCCTCAGCTCTAAAGAGATTAATCTCATATTTCAGTTCATGTTTTTTTAGCACACCGCTGGACAGTTTGGGTTCATATCACCACTCTAATCAACTGTATTTCCAGCAGCTAAACGCAATTTGAACACTTTGAAATCCCACAGCACGCTACCTGCTAGCACCAAACAGCACACATTAGACAATAGATGGTGAACAAAGCGCTTAGCAGCGAAAGAGAAAGATAATTGCCTCGGGTGTTGGTGGAGTTAACAGAACAATGAATATTGGCCTTTAATTCATCACGTGGCTACTCCTAAAATCCCCTTGTCTCTGTAGCCCCACTCTGTCATTACATGTTTGATCTTTAGAGAACAGCCTCAGTTCACACAAATATAAACGAACATGTTTAAAGATACGATTCCAGGTTTACACGTCTTTACTACTGTAGATTGACAAGAGAAGTAAACCAAACTAGAAGTGTTCATCGTGATGAAGGAATATGCCTCTCAAATGCCTCAGTGTGGCAATTTGCCTGTATCTGACGTGTTTTTGAATGACAGTTCTGAGGCAGCTAGGAATGAGCTACAGTAAACTCTGGCTCCAGGAAACAGTCGGAAAACTACTCTGATAATAGCAATACCAGTTGCAGTGGCACCACGGTATGTCCACTAAGTCCCACTTGGTGAAAGAACATGGTTTGATTGAAACCGTTTTAGTTTTCTGAAATCCATTATTTTTCTTACGCTTAAATTGTATGTCTTTTAACTGGAGTGTTGTTGTTTGTGCTCCGTTGAGTGTTGGTAAGTATTGCACTATGTATTTAACTTGGGTGCTTTGAAGTCAACAGTCACTTGTAGTTCCTCTGTGCACACCTCCATACTCAGATCTTTGAGATTGACTAGCTCAGTCTGTTGCATTTAAGGGTGTGTGTGTGTGTGTGTGTTTGACTTCCTCCTACACATCAGATTGCAGAAGAAAAGGACAACAGCCTGACATGGCCATCATGGTTGTCCTTATCCTACGCACCAGCCTGTGTGTGAGCGAGTCCAACAGCTAGCAGAACAACAAGCCCTCACTGAGACAAGTATCACAGTGCTCTTACTTATGAAGCTCCCATATACCCTCACTGTCCTAGAAAGCACCATAGGAGTCACCAGGCTGGCAGCGTTACAGTTTTCTAGCCTCCGCACTTGGCAGTAGTCATCTATTCCCAGTGCTGTAGTAATACAGTAATAGAGCTGGAGAACCAAAGCCTTGGTGGATTTTCAAACTGAAGCATTCTTGCATCTTTCTATTATTCACTGCCACCGTTCATCTTCAGATGTGTGACACGAGAAAAAAATTAAGTTTGGAAGTGAGTGGTTTTGAAGAAAAGAAAGTGAGATGGATGGCACGAATAGGCTGAGATGAGGAAATTGAAAAAGAGAGGAATGGGGACAGAAGTGGCCGTATTGGAAATGGGTAGTGGGGCGATGCTGAATAGAATGTGTGACCAATAAATGATGAGCTCTTCCTCTCGACTCCAATGTGATTGGTTACACCTCCCCGAGGCATTACCCACAATACAACTGGTGCTATAGGGGTGTGTTTTAAATAGTCTCTGCCTGATGTGACTCCTAAGGTTAATGCAGTTACAAACTGCCATACAAGTTCTAAATGCAATTAGCCAGGACAAATTGAAGAGACAGAGAAAGAAAGAGACAGTAGGAAGAGGCTAGAGATGAGACCTAGGCATTTCAATTAAGGAAGAGGGAAACTGTTTCGGTGAATCACAAACCGTTGCAAAATACCACATTTCTCCAGTCACACTGCATTTTCATTATGTTTATGGCCTACATTTCATTTTCTCCCATTTTTAGTGAAAGGAATCCTTTCACCATTAACTGTGGCCCTACTGCATGCTGAACATCTGTGAAGCAATGCCTACCCCAAGGTCAAAATGTATTTGATTTTTTCTGTATGAGTGTTTGTGAAGGGGTAAAAGAACAGGCGTGTGGATTTTTCTTAGCCTAGCTGAGCCTGTGCACTGCTAAACATACATACAGAGTAGGAGTAGCTGAATCATGCTGCTGCTGAGCTCAGCATTGTGTGTGTGTGTGAGTGTGTGTGTGCCGTGTGCCGTGTGTGTCTGATTTGTGCCCCTCCCCTGCCTTTCTTCTCACAAGGGACCCTCCGCTGCCAAGTTGCACTCCTGTACTTCACTTAATGAGATGGACCGAATGTGGGGATGTCATCTTGCATTCCATCTTGTACAATTGGGTGACATCGGGACCCCGCCCCCCTTATCCCTCTTCTCTGTTCCCTCTCATCATCTGAATTCTGCTCGCTCCATCAATCCAAAGCTGCCGAGTCGATTCGGTCTGGTCCCCCTCCTCGGCCCCCAGCTGGCGTTGGTCATTCAGGTATATGGGTTTGTCAATACAGCTGCTCTTTGAGATTCATCAAAGGAGAAAGGCATGAGGGTGATTGAAGCACACGTTTGTAGCATAGCATGGTAGACGCAACCGGTGATTGAATACAGACAGTTGAGGAAGGATGGGTGGTAAAGCGATAGAATACTTTAGAGCAAGCAAACATATGGGTGAAGCCTCGTGTTGACAAGGAAAGATAAAATCAGATGTACTAAAGGAAAATAAAGGTGAGAGTGTAGATGAATAGACAAGAGAGGCTGTTTCTCTATGTCTTTCAGTATTGATTGCGAGCAGAGGCCTGTGTGTGACTGGAGCATTTTATCTCCCTCGTTTCTCCTTGCAGTGACACTTCCAGCTTTCTCTGCCCCCCCCCCCCCCCACCCCTGGCCTTACCATCACCTCTCTGTTTCATTTACTATTGCATTCCCTTCTGCCTTTTGTGTATGTGTGCGCGTGCATGTAAGCTGCAGACCAGACAGGACTCCAAATGGAAAGAGATTTTATCCCTTTGTCTGGCTTGCCATTTCCTTGCACATCTCATCTACTTTAGCAGGCAGGGCTCTCTGCTAAATAACATTACTACCACTCGGACCCACCATACATTCACAGACAGTAACACCAACACAGTCGCAGTCACACAGTGTAGCGAGCTGTCAGTCAGGACAGATGTCACACTCATAATTGAGTCTGTGCTGTAGTGCTCCCATCGGAAGAAATCCTTTCTACTGAACATCACTGAAGAGGACTTTAAAAACCCAGCGGATCACTGTGGTACACAATACTACTGTTGAACATGTTGCACTCTGAATAAAACAGCATTGTTGAACAGGGCCTACCAAAGGGTGGAGGAAAATACATGTTTTTAAGTTCTCTTATCATTATAGGGCCTAACAAAGACTGTACTCAAAGTTGGGGCAGTGAATCCAAAAATAATTTGTAATTCAATAAAAAGGGATGTATTTTGATGGGTATGTTACATTTCATCACAAACAGACAAAAACACTACATGCAATCCTCAATTACACTTAATATAAATGGGACATGACCCAACTTAGGTCCCAAGTTAGGTCTTTAGAGATTAGGAACACAGTGACTCCTGAATGAGCTGCAGTGTTTAAGCCAATTTCCTCTTCCTCAAAATATAGCTGCTATGGAATATGGCAGCCTAATTACAAAGCAGTTGCTATTAAAGATTACTCCAAATGCTCTCTTAGCCTACAGACTCATGTTCAAGCATATACACTTTCCTGCAAATTTAGGTGGTTACCCTTTTTAAAAATAGAATTGTGTCAAAGAGGCTCTACATTTAGCTCATTGCGCTACACGCTACTGAGCTAATCTTATGAGAAAATATTTAATGTGCTAACAAATACATGTGTGTTGGTGTGTGTGTTTAGTGTATATATATGTTTATAAATGTTTATATAATGGGCTAAAGATGCGCCAGTGTTCCTAGTTGATTTGATTAGCTTAGCTAAGCGCTAACCCTCAGGGGTCTGCTGCCTCTTCTCTGTGAGATTAACAGAACACAGCCACAGTTTGAATATGAATTCAGCATGAATATGGATGGGAATTAATGTGCTAACGAGTGTTTGTGTTCATGTCGTTAAAATGTGTGCTAGTAAAGAGTGGAGCTTGTAGTATAATAGCCTCCAGGACTAATGTGGTTGTGACTGGGGTCCAGGACGCTCATACTGCCTCATTGTTAGATGTTAGCGGCTGCTTTGAAGCCTTAAATGAGCAATAAGAGGACAAGAGGTTGTTCCTGGTGCAAGCTATAACCTACATCTGATAAGCCCTTTTGACACTGACATTATATTAAAATGTACAAGAACATGCACAGATGTTGGCATTCATGCATTCACTCACGGCAGGTTATGTTAAAGATACTTGTAGGCAAATCATTTTTTTCTTGGCATAAACATAGCTGTTTGAGCAACTCAACTGCCTATATAATCACAAACACATAAGCTGCACTCCATTCTGCCATGCCAGCTTGCTAAATGTTGTATAGAGGAAAGGGTGGGGAAATGATATGAACAAAGAGCAGGGAGCATACAGAAGGCTACAGCTTCTTTATGAGGCAGGGACATTTTAAGAACCTTTTTGATTTGGATTCAACCGCTACAAGCCATTATTAGATAAGTGTCTATACATTTGTATTGTTAACCTGCAGCACGAGTCTTGTGTGACAAATGGAAATTGAGTGGATTCATGTTACACCAACATAAGTCATCTGTTTAGAGCAACAATGTTTCTCCCTCATACAAAAATCGCCCTTTTTTTTGTCATGGGCTTGTCAGTTTGGACTGCTGATACCAGTTTGAAGCTTAGCATTGCACCCACCCCATTAGCATGCTAATCACAGCCTCGTTATTTGCAATAGGAAACATAGGTTTAGTTAAAATGCCTGATATCATGGATTTGTACAGGGGCCGCAGAGCCAGCCGCAGGCCGTTTTTCGAGTGCTGGCGTTGAAGCGAAAAGTAAAAGTCGAGAAGCCTGGGAGGCTAAATTCATTTTGTTGATTCAGCGACAAGGCAAGCAAGCTGATGATCCTCGAGCTCTGTCTCAGGGACACACTGCTATCTTAAATCTCAAGTACACAATCCAATGGTGCACACACACGCACAAACAGCAACTCACAGATATCTAAAAGCTTTAGCAAGGACTTTTTTGACTTTGTGTAAAGACATATATGTGCACATACGACACACAGAGGCATGAAGAGTCCCTCCCTCTCAGTTGGCTGCAGGGTAGACGGCAGACATATGTTGCCACCTGTGCCCCGGTGCCAGGGAGGCGATGCTCGGGATGTGGGTAGAATGGTGGGATAATGGGTGTGTGTGTGCCTGCCTGCGTGCAAAGGGTGGGGTTGGCATATGCCTAATTCTCCTCATTGCTGGCAGCTTAGACAGACAGTTGCTCCCTCATCTGCTGCCCTGCTGGATGGGTTCCTGGTGATTGAGTGCTGCCCACCCCTCCCTCACTCTATTTGTATGTGTCTCTCTTTCCCTCAAAGGCACCCTTTCTCATATACACACACCTGCTGATACTATGCACCTCTGGCCAGCTTCCACACTCTGCTCCACTCAACCTCAGCCACGCAATGTTTTCGCTCTAGATCTTGTCATTGTGAGTTTTTGAAAAATACAAAAGGCTTTAGATATATGGCTGTGTACCTTTTTGTAGGGTAGCGGCCATTTGGAAACTGGCCTGAAGACAAGTCTTTGTACACTGATTAAAAAACAATGATATGTTTTGTAAGGTTTACAAAAAACACACACACACACGCACAGAGAAATAGTCAGATGGTTCGGGCTATAACTGGTTCTATCCTCAGGGAAGTCTTTAATTGGTCACAGCTTTACCATCTGGGGCTGGGGCGACTGATGGAGGGATGAAGGGAGATGGTGGGAGCTCCTGTTAGGGTATAGAGAGAATAAAAGAGGGGGGAGGGACAGTAAGTGCACCACAGGGATGCAGTTTATTAGTTTTAATACTTGCACCTCTATATTAGAAACACAATATACTTGATAAATGCTGTTGTTAGCATACAAGGGGGAAGGTGTGTTTTGTTTGTAAATGCGAATAATTTCACATGGTGCATTGTTGTGCCTGTAGGGTAGGTAGACAGGTAATTGTGTGCCAACATGTACTGTATGTGCTGATGTTTGCAAAAGAGCAAAACCCTGCACATGTGCCAACAACCTCCAAGCCAGCACCGTTGGAGAAGACACACACACAAACACAGGGGTGGCTTCAGTATGTCTTTTCGCGAGCGTTTGCTGTAATTCATCTTATTTGGATGCACAAGCAGACGGAAGCGCGTGACAGATGAAACGATGAAAAAAGTGGGTCTGAAGATGAGCAGAGAAGTGTAGAAAAAGGAGAGGAAGGGAGGGAATAGAAGGAACATTTCATGTGTTTAGGCATGATGAGTAAATCTTTGATGCTCTAAAGGATTTCAGTCAACGATAGCTTTGCACACAGCTCTTCTTCAAATGCTCTTAGGAAGATTTGTCTTTCATACTCCCACCTCTCGTCAGACTACCCCTCCTCTTACGCCTTGCCTTATAATCTTCCGCTTACTCTCCATCTTCCCAACACACTCACTCAGGCTCATTTCCTGGCTGGGCCTCAGCGAGAGGTTGTGTCATATTGTGTGTACCAGCGTGCGCCCGCTTGTGTTTGCGAGCGTCTTAGTTAGTGTTAAATCCTCCTCTTCTGCCTTTGTGTAAACTGCGTCTCATATTTGAAAGCTTCTTCTCACCACGGATCCCTTCTCTTATCGCAAAATTCAGCCTTTTAACTCCACGTCACCATTCTCCTGCTACAATAACAAAGCCCACTTCTTCACTCGCTGCCCATCTTCCTTTTCTTTTCTTCTCCCACTTTCTCCTTTTGTTATACCTATCCCACTTTGCTTCTGCTGTTCTGTGAGAAAACCTGGACACATGCATAGAAGTCCTATAAAACAAACGGGGGACATCCAACAGCTCATAAAAGTGCTTTAGATGTATTCTTATATATTTATTTTTATTTTCATTTAATATATTATACTGCTTGTGCTTTTTGTTATTAGAAGAGGGGGTTTTATAAATTCGTAAAAACACAACTTGTGCCAGCGAGTTTTGTAATAAACTGTTGTACATTTTTCTCCAAAAAGAATGTTAATAAGCAGCACACCCCTTAGGACTGCATGTTTGATTCGGTGACCCAGTGCAGCTGAGTCCCAGATCTGGAGGACATGTTTGGGTGAGGAGAGGGGAGTACCTCTGTCACTCATACTACTGTGTGTGTGTGTGTGTGTGTCAGAGAGCAGCTGTCCCCCCGGGCTTTATCTGTGTGAGTTTGGGTGCCCGGGTGACTGTGTAAAACGGAGACGGGGAGAGAGAGATTTTTGATGTGCCTCTCCTATCTTTAGGGATAATGAGCTGTTATAGCCACAGGGGGCTTAGCTCTGTTTCTCTCTTACTCACACACGGAGCAGATGTTGCTCCGTTCACTAGTTTTATGACCACCTCGGATATAACAAACTTGCAATAGGGTCATTGTCTGACTGACATGTAGACTACAGGCGGGTTGGAGTGTGATCAGAACTCAATAAAACGTGGTAGCCTTTGATCTAACACAATCATGACGGAGACAAGCTGGAGGAGGAAGGAGGCCAAGGAATACAGCACAAGTGATAATTGGGTGCTGACAAGCAACTTGTCGAATGAAAAAGAAACTGACCAGAGATCTGGAAGAGAGTGGGGGGGTCGGTAGAGGGAAGGTTTTGATGAAGGGAGCTCGAGTAAGAAGAACATTTTGAGTAGAAAAATGAGATAGAACCTGAAGACGAATGTAAGGAGACAGGAAATAATGCTTCAGAGACCCCGTTATTAAATGAAGAGGCCCTTTCCTTTCAGTCATTGTGACCTCTGTTACAGCACAGGCACACTCACACACCCCCTCACACTGACGTTCCATTAGCAGGGGACCTCACAGCTCCTAACGGAAAATCTCATAACAGCATCTGTAAGATTTCTCATATCATCTAACCCCTTTGCAATACCCCAACCCCCCATTCCCGTTTTATCTCTCCTCGCAGTTATAAAAGATTGGATGTGGTGTGTTATGATAGGACTGTGTGGAAGCCTCATTGATCAGTAGTGATAGAGTGAGACATAATAATAGACAAATGTGTTTGCGTTCGTACCAGTTTGGTAAATAAAATATCAAGAGTAAAGCGGTGCACGCTATGTGGTAATATGATAGATAATAAACCACAATCTCTGATCCAGATAATAAGCAATTGTTACCACATTCATAATGTATAAGGAAACCGTTTATTCTGCACTACTCAACTCAGAAAGGAAGACGTTGCATCTACTCTAGCTTTTTGGCCCACTCATATAAGCCTATGTTTACAGATTAGAGCAAATAGAGAAAATGTTTTCCCTATTTGCATGGTGATTTTCTCTACAATGATCCTCTGATCGGGATTAGTCTTTGGCATGACTCTCATATATGTTATAAATCAAAAGAGCTTCAGCCCTGTACACACAAGATCTTGACCTTTGGCTTGTAGGTTTTAACTCATTCAATATTATTCAAATAAATGCTACACTTGTTGATGAATGTATGTACTTTCTGCAGAAACGGTAAATGTGATGTCGTGAAAGGTATTATATTCTGTTGCTTTTGTTACACAGATAATGTGATGTTGTGTATTCTGCCAAAACTAAAAACATCTATGTCTCTGAACAAGAACTTAGCCACGTCAAAGTCAATTATCTGACGGCTATGCAGACTGAAAGCTGTTGTCTCGTTACAAATAATTGCAAGTGAGTCCACAGTGCCATCCAAATACAGACTAATTAATGTTTGGTTTCATATCTCATTCCGTTTGCTCATTAAATGGTTGTGTCCCAAGGCATTATCAACATTTCACCCATTATCAAAACGTGTACGTGTGCACCACAATTAAAAAGTAAAGGCATTTGATTTATTCCATTCCATTGAACGAAATTGTATTAAAATGACCAATACAGTTATTATCAGTCTGCTTTACCACCCCTTGTCCAATCATAGCTTAGCAACCATCACCAGGCAGTGCTGGCCTGTCAACCTGAAGAATTCCTTCACATGCTGCAGCATGGAGCTTTATTGAAAGCATTGCTCAACATTTAGAGAGTTCAAAGGGACTTAATTGTTTTTATTTGATTATTTTGAAAAAAGAAAAATCATTGCAGCAGTTTTCAGGATAGATATGAGAAATATGCTTTAGTCTTCCTAAAAAACCCATTGTTTTGAGAGTCGTTGTTACAAATCATTCTAACTGTAAAATACAAAAAGACATGGTACCAACCATTTTAAAACTATAGTAGTAGATAGTTTAGTACTTTTTCTATTGCTCAGTAAATGCTGTTGTCCTCACAGTACCTGGTTAATAATATACAACAGTGGCCAGAGCTTATTTCAGAAGGGAACACAGCAGTGTTTACTTAAAACCCCTGGGTGCTGTACAATGTGTATTAACAAAAAAAGACACAAATAACAAAACAGCTTCACACACACAGTCACAGGAGAACGACATTTTAACAAACACATCATTATGACATCAAATCTTAATAAACACGTCGTCTCCCTGGGTCGGTACAATGCACAACAGCCGTTATGCCTGTATTACATAAATATGCAAAAACAATGAAGGAGACAGATGAAAGGAGTGGTGTTCTGTATTTGAGATTCAATAAGGTGTCAGGCTCATCTGATCATGCGTGTGTTCTATTATGGATGTACCCCCTGCTGTGGACCAAGATCCAATGCCGCAGACTTCTGCTCCAGTCTTTCCGTCTCATTCTCTGTTAAAGAGGGCTCCCACGTGTCTCCTCTCTGGCTCCGAGGCGTGATCTTTACTCTGCCCTTTTTTTCAAGTTAAACTCCGTATCTTGTCCTTATTATCAATTCAGGCACTTGGGGTTGGCTCGCAGACCTCTGTTCATCAGAGCTGGCTTTGGTGTTTGCTTGTGGTGTTTTGTTTGAAGGCCTTCTTGATTTTTTTTGTCTCCCGAGTGCTCTGTGTTGTTTGGCAGATTTGTGTTCTTTTGTGTATAAATGTAGGGTGTTGAAGTAAAAGGAACAGCTTCAGTCCAGAATCTATATACACGCTAAAAACACAAACATACTAATGTTTTTGAAGAAGTTTTAATTTATCCTGCACAGAAATTGTGAAGAGTTAATGTGTTGGGTTGTAGGATACATTGCACGATTGACGAGCATTGTTTTGCATTTTTGCAATTTTCTTCCCTTTCCCTCTTTGTGTTCATCCTCATATGTGTCTGCTTCCTCGTACTTTGCCTTCCCCTCTCAACATTACCCAGTTGAACCACTTCCTCCCTCATTCTGACTCAACTGCTCTTACAGAGAGGAACACAGGCGTGGAGGTTGTGAATGGGCAGAGTAATGGACAATAAGGATGAGAGACAGATGTAGACACAGTTCCTGTATATATATATATATATATCCCTTTTGTATCACTTACTGACCCAACACGCCTGCATGTGTTCCAGGCAGTCAGTGACGTCTGCTAAGCGATGATGCTGGACTTACATGAAGAGGAGCTAAAGATCGCCCACTCGCTCTGTTTCCCTCTCAGCAGTACTCTCACTTTCACAGAGTAATTAACAATAATTACCCTACTGGCTTTGCCAAATGGGCATTTGCTTTGCAGCGCAACACACAAACACTGACACTTATGGCCATGACATACAGAGAAGTGTTAACTATGTCAGCTGCTTGAACATCTGCTGTGCTAGTCAGTAGCATTGAGAATGGCATACCCTTTAGGACCAAAAGGGTGTATACTTTTGTATTAATTTGCGTATAGGATGTTTTCCTTGCTTTTGGTTTTGTCCCCATAAGTTCCAATGATATGTATGATAATAATAATAATAATATGCCTTGACAACCCTGTGTGGTTTTTCCAGAGATAAGTTGACGCCACTGCACCCGGCAGTACAGCTGCTATTGGCGAGTCTGTTTGAATGCAGGCCTAAGGTTTCTGGATTTGGTGTGGAAGAGCATGATTTGCCTCCACAGAGCACTAACCTCAACCCTATGAAGGATTTTTAGTATGCAACACCAACTGCACCACTCTAAGCCAGGCCTTATCCCCCAACACTGGTGCCCAACCTCACTAATGCTTTTGTGGCTGAATCTGAGCAAATCCCTGCAGCCCGTTTCAAATATCTTTATAGAGCGCCTTCCCATCAGAGCTGAGAATATTATGGCAAGACATTGTGGAACAATATTTATGACCATCAAATACAGTATGGAAGTCCACATACTTTTTGCCATTTTAAGTTGCTTGCAGGGTCAAGCTGCCAGCTCTCAAAGGAGTTTTTTTGTGTTGCTTTTAAGTTATTTGCAGTATTTGCCAGAAGGAATAAACAATTCTAAATATATGTCAGAGAAAAGCTCCATCATGGATATTGCCATTGTTAAACACCTTTGATATCTTCTCCCTCATTCTGATTGGCAAGCAGCCAGTGGCAAAAGTTTGACATTTCCAATTGAGGCTCAGGCCTAGGAACGAAAACGGGTTGTATCCGCATATTTCTCTTGCGTATAGCCCTTTTTGCCACACGACGCCGTAACGTAACGGTAGAAACGGACTCTGCAAACGACAACGGGTCCAAAGGTGGATAGATCTGGGAACGGAGCGCTCTGGGGGGTCCAACGGGGCCGTGTGGCAGCCTATACGGTCATCCTTTTCTGATAATGACGACGCAATAGCCCCGCCTCTCCCCACCTCTGCTGCTCACCCCCGCAAAAGTACACTGCACACTGAATTCAGATTATTTATCTTTATCTCGATATGGATATAAACGTGAGTGAAGTCTAATCTGACAGGACGGAGACACGCAGCTCCTCCCGCTGTGATGCAGCGGGAGCAAAACACACACTTCAAGTCAGATCATCACCCTTGGCTATTTTAATTACCTCTCAAACTACCTAAACTAGTTATAAATATGTTTATTTTTACTGTCGGGTCATCATTACTGGATCAGCTGCTGCATGAGACAGACACTGACGCTGTCAGAAGAGAGGAAAAAGAGACAGGCTCCGTGTATTTTATTATTATATATCATTATATAGAGTCGTTATTCATTTGTTTTAAAGCTCAATAAATAACAATGAAGACCTTTGACCGGCACTTTTATAATTTTGTCCGGAAGATTTAAACTTTAACACACGTTGACCGGCGAAAAACTCTGCCCGATTCCCTCGGCCCCCACCACGGTGAATAAACAGAAGTGCAGCCATGACAACCATTCTTCTTCGCTGCTTTTGTGGAGGAAGTTGCTGCTTTTGTGGAGGAAGTTGCTGCTTTTGTGGAGGAAGTTACAGCGCCACGTACAGGCTCGGCATATGTACTGCAGCTTTTCCAGCGGTTGGATCTAAACGGAGCTGTCTTGTGTGGCAAGACACTATCCGGTGTATATTGCGTGTGGACGGAAGCTTTTTGGCGATTGCGTTTGCGTTAATCCTATGCGTTTTGCCGTATGCGTTCCCGTGGAGCCTGGGCCTAAGTTACTAACACACTGAAAACAGAACAGAGTCAGACACATGCTGCCTTTACACTTGCATTCAAGACCTGGGTTTATAGGAACCTAAATGCATACATGCACAAGCACAATGCAATTAAATCTGTGTGGGTGCATGTGTTGTTTGTGTTGTTGCTTATTTGAGCCAGAGCATTTGCACTAACATCCGGGGCAAGTTATCATCATCATCTTCTCCCACAATGTGACTACAACAGAGTGTAGGGTGGTTAGATCCTCTCTATATGCTGTTTTTGTTTCATCTTTAAAAAAATCATGTTCCCACAAACACTCACATGTGAAACGTTGTACCCACACAAGCAAGCGCTGCTGTTTGATTTCCTGTTGTTCCTTTTTTATGGAAGGAATCGTTTCGGCTTCTTGAATAGCCACAGCACAAACTTCAGAGAGATGCTAAAGGTTTTGTTGCATGCAAAATATTCATATTTTTCTCATGTCGTCTTTGCGAAATCTCTTTTTCCCGGTTTTTGTGTCCTCGTGTCCCCCACACTTCTATCCCGGTGTAACTGGACTTAAAAGGCCAGCTTGAGGGATGACAACCGTCGCTCATTTCAGAGGGCTGAGAGAGGGGAAGATCAGGAATGGAGAGAGATGAAAGCGAAAATTGCAGATGAGGTAGAGCAGGAAGAGAGTCGTTTTAAAGATTTATAAAGGATTGACAGATTCTGTGTCAGTAAAAAAAACTGAATAACACATCCACACACAAGTTTCTCCATTTCAAAATGCAAAAGATTAACTGATTCATCAGTGAGAAATGTCTTAATTGCTGGTGCTTCTGATATTGAAGTCTCTACGAATGCGATACAAGTGAGGCAAATTACTTCTTAACTCCTGAAAGCCTTTGAATCAAATTCATTTATTTATTTAATGGTAAAAGAAATTGGCAGATGTATTGAAGATATGCACAATTTTCGCAATGGGAAAATGTGCTAAATGTCATAGTTTGAATATGTCATAAATGCACTGAGGAGGCATTCACATGTACAGACTTTCTCTGGCACTTCTGCTGAGTAAGGAAAAAAAAAAGTAAGGAAAGTAAAAAAAAAAATGTATCTGCTATTTACTCTCAGAAAATTATTTTAATTGCTTGGTTACCCAATCGTAGTCTTAGGTTACACTATGATAACACTTAGATGAGCTAGAAAGATGTTGCAGCTGCACAGTTTTTGGCATAGCAGGGTAGCTACATTTTCTTTCAACACATAATTGACCTACGTTGAGAGTGTGTGCATTTGTGTTAATCACATTATAGGGTGCACAATCTGTTACCAATGTGGTGACTGACCCTCGATGAAGGCACACAAAGCTGGTCCTACCAATGTTTTATTTACTCATTACATCTGTTGGGGAAATATTTTCCAAGGCCCATAACTTTGACCCAGTTTATCAGTTCATACTGTCCTGACTGAGCACACGCACCTGTAACCTTGGCTGCTGTGCTCTCAGTGTCTCCCTGTTCCTGCCTGTTGGCGTCAGCTGATAGAGGTGTTATGATTCTATCTTGTTGTGCACAATGTTGATTATTCTCTCTGAACTAGCTAAATACATGGGTCTGGGGTAGAGTTCTTCAGAATTGATGTGGCAACTCTTCCGTGAAGTCAGAACCTCTGGCTCTTGGACTTGTTTTGTGAATTCTCCGGCCGAAACTCGTAATAAACCATCAGTGTTTGACATCAAAGCTCCTGCTCTTCCCGTGTCTCCTTCATGAGTCGGTGACTCCCACTGCATTGCTACACAGAGGTTTCTCCCACACATCTAAATGAGTGTAATTTAGATCTAATTTTAACTTGTATCTTAATTAGATACAAGTTTAAGAATAAGACATGGAATACTAAACCGTCTTTGTTATTGTCAACAAATCACCTAAAAGAATACATCTTAAAACATCTAAACAGGCCATGGATACGTTGTTTTAAAAAAAAGCCTACACACTTTCCAAATACATTTGGGCCCTGTAGTGTCTTGTGAATGTTACTAAAACAGGAGAAAATATGTTTGTTTTGTACTATTTGTTAGCATGGATTGCTAGACTTATGGTGTAAAGTGAGTATTAACAGCAGCAGGATGGTATATGTGAAATTGACTTACAATAAACGACAGTGCCTATGTACATTATAATGAAGAACCAATGACATAGTACTGTAGGATCAATTCATTTTTTTTTATACGAAAACATTTCTACAAGAATATATAGAATGTTCCTTAGATTTGTCTTTTAGGACTATTTGTAATTGTTGGAATTAGGCACACAGCAATTACGGTTAAGCAAGGTATAGGTCAATACGATGTCCTCACAAGACACAACATGAGGGTGTGTTTGTGTGTGCCAACGAATGCCATCTCATCCTGTTCTTAATCCTTCCAAGATTGAGGTCAGAGTGGCTATTGGAGGATCTCGGTGTGTTTACAACCCCCGCCTGACCCTGGGAAATGATGAGATTGGCTGTCGTTATCTCATCGGTTGTGTCTTTCAGGCGGGGGAGTTTTTTTGGGGGGGTGTGGATGTAATATTTCATCCCAGTTGTTATCAGAGGCCCTCGGCATCTTGTGGGAGGGTTGCTATGGCAATGGCAGGTTGTAGCGTAGGTGTGTTTTTGTGGAAACAGTATGTCTACTTGAGGCTGCCGTTCACTCAGTGTTGACACAAGAGTCCGAGTAAGAGAACTTGGCAACACCAGGTCATTGAAGAGGACGCTTGCGTAATGAAATGTATTTACATTATGTCTTTCAGTCAGAACACTGAATGGTAACAAAGGTCTTGGCAAAACAGTTTGAATCTTTTCACAATATTAATGTTATTTGGTTGTTTGCGAAATCATATTTCAATAAGATAAACCATTTTAATAACCTTGATTCTACTGACACACAACATAATACAAAAATAACGTCTTCTTTCTTTAAAACCCCAATCTTGTTTATTTTAATTGCTCAGAAACATTTATTTAGACATCTGTAGAACAATAACTTGAAATTGTATCTTCACAACATGATTCCACTGAAAGTCAGTACATGATAATATTGAGGAATTATCACCCAGCAGTAGCAACCATTAGTAGGAGATGATTACTCAGCGTAGACCTGCAATAACATAGAAAAGTGCCCTCAGTAGAGTGCAGATATCTGCATCTAGGTGTGTCTCCCATCCCAAACAAAGAACAGATGAATTTGACTAAATTCTTCCCCGGCGTCCTTTCAGTCGCTAAAAAGGAGTCTGGAGTCAGCAGTCAATGACGGTATAAACAGAACAAAAAAAATGTAATTACTGCAAACATAAGAGGTCCTTGAGATAAGGTCAAATATGAGCACAAATAAACATAAGCCTGAAGGGTCCAGTAGTACCTGAGGTGATCTGCGGACAGAGAGATACACACACTATCACACACAACACATGCTCTCCCACAGGCTTTTGCCATGCAGAGATATTAAGCATATTTATACAAACACTAATAAAGGAATACTAAGACTCCCATGTTAGTCATTTTATCATGCAACCAACAAACAAATATATCAGCAGAATAGTTTTATTCCTGCCCTTGACTACCATTTGCATCCCTTGCTGCTTGAATGTTCATCAAGCACTCAAGGTAATGAAGAAGTGGTTGAGAGCAGTGGTTCCCAACATGGAGGTCCGGACCCCAGTGAGGGTCACAAAAACCTGTAAGGAATTCTTGATTTGAATGGTGGAAGAACCTTGTAACAGGGTATGGGCGAGGTAAAGACTTGAACATATTCAGAGCCTTTCCTCTCTGCTAAACAGCCTTGTTCACATTAGAACATTCCACATTTGAAACTAGGGCTGTGCAATTAATCGTATTTTAATCGCAATTACGATTTTGGCCTGCCACAATTACGAAAACAACATAATCGAAAAAAACGATTATTTTGCTTTGCTAGGTTGTGACAGTGCACTGCAACATATTTGATCAAATCTATTTGTATTTATCATATTTATATATGTTTAGTAGCTTGTTGAAGTGCGCTCCAAAATATTTGTTGATCTTGTTTATTGGTATTTATTATTTTGATATTTATTTAAATGTAGATATAAATGTATCATTTATTTTATTTATTTTTGTATTGGTTTTTCAGTTGAATTATACGTTATGGGAAATCAACAGTTAAAAAGATACTGTTCAAATTATTATTTGTATTTAAAAGTTCAATAAATGGATGTTTTCAAAGTCAATGAATAATCGTATTTAATAATCGTGATATCAATTATTGACCAAAATAATCGTGATTATGATTTTTGCCATAATCGCACAGCCCTATTTGAAACAAACGCAGAGCTAACCGGGAGAAGAAAACAATGAATTCATTAAAAGTGTGTATGACTTGTTAAAAAAAAACATAAGAGAGATGTTACACCAGGGGTGCCCAATAATTTTTATTTTAAAGTTAGCCTTTCATCCATCCTTACTATGACATTTGCCACTTGATTGACGTACAGGTAAGCCAGTCCGAGTTGTATTGTGCCATACGGGTTCATGCAGTTATGAGGGGGCCTCACCTCCTCATCTGAAGCGCAAATGCGGCGCACTATTATGCGCTTATGCGGCGCAATTAGTGTAAGCGCGCCACAGTTTATCCGCCGTGTAGTCCACTCGCACCGCTCGCGACACAGATGGTGCAGGGGCGGCCCTGTAGGTAGATCATTTGGGCTTGGTCATTTTAAAAGTAGCTCCCAAGCTGAAAAAGTGTGAGCACCCCTGTGTTACACATTAAATACAATATGAAATAACCATAAACGATTTCTCCATATTCTGGGGTTATTAGCTTACTCAATTATTTAAAAAAAAGGGATCCCTTAAGAAAAAAGGTTCAGAACAACAGCTTTAGGAGACATTTACATATACATATATTTTCAAGATTGTCTCGAACTATTGCAGGAAACTGTTTATTCTTGTCTGGACTTAATGTACCTCCACAAAGCAGCATCTCATTAGAGCGCCACTGTGTCTGACCCATCTGATTACTCGCTTTCTTTTCCTGCCACTTCTGCTTTATCGTTGTTTCTTTCTTGAGTGTCTTGTTAAACTCCAATAACCAGATGTCATGCCTCCTCTCCGCCTCCTTTATCTTTTTTTCTCTGATCTCTATGCCTTTGTTCTCCCCCCGTTTGTTTCATTAGTGGTGTCTGTTTCTCTGTTCTCACAATCCCCATCTCTCAATTGAACTTGTGTTTTCCAACAGAAATATGAGCACACACACAGAGGATGTATGTAGTGTGTGTTTGCTTACATTAAAAGATAGCAGTAATATAGCTTTTTTTCCCGAGTCTATGTTTAGTCATCGCAGGTGAAGCAAAGGCCTCGAACATGCTGATTTGTAGTCTTCACAATGACAATCCCTTAAGAGCCTGAATAGCCAAACATCTTGACAAAGCACTCTACCAAGATAAACCCCCACAAAGCACTTCCATTTTCTGGCTTTTAAGAAGGGCTCACAGTCACCACATGGCAATGCAAGAAAGCTTCTCTGCATTATTCGCTCAATTCATTTTTATCTCATCTTAAATGGTTGGCTGCTGTCAATTGTAAACACAGTGTGTCTTTGTATATTCTCCTTTTCTTAGGTATAGTGTATGTGCACATACACGTGTATTATGTGTTGTGACATTATTCATATGCAAGCAATGCAGCTTCGTCACGCATTGAATAGGGAGCAAACAGGATAGTCTTAATGTACAACCACACATCAAGACACAGTTGAGAGCTATCACTCAACATCCTGGGACTTTTCATCCTTTTTTGTCGTCATTAATGCTAACATTTTGGAGCTTGAGATCAAGGGATATTTATCAGTCTCTTTTCCTCTCTTCCACACACATTAATACACAGCGGCCCTGGTAAATATCCAAAAATACTCCATTAGCGCCTTTTTAAAACCTATGCATGTTTATTTCTGTCAGTGTTTGCAGTCTGCTTACTGAAATGCACACATCTTGATGTCTCAGTTGCCTCCCTGTACTTGACTGTCCCCCTCTCTCATCTCCACTGTTCTCCACCATCTGGCTTGAAGTCTGTCCGCTGCACTCAGTTTTATTTAGATAAGACACATTTATAACATCCATTTTTACCTGCCGCTTGCATATTGTAGTACGCGTGATCAAAACATTTTTGAAAAGTTTAATGAAAGCGAGTGAAGCTGTAAGATGCCAGTGTGGAGCTGGTGTGTTTGCTATAGAAAAACCAAATGGGATATAATCAGCCTGTAAAAAGTGCTGGAGGCGCCTGTCTGTGTGAGATAGAGAAAATGCCATCAACGCACGATGGCATGTGAAAGTCATGTATTGACGAGAAAATAGAGGGCAACAACCTCAGAACAAAAGCTTGGTTGCATTAACACTTTTACCTCTCACTGGGGAGTACATCAGATTTGGAACCACTTACAGCAAAAGGCCTGTTAGTTTGCACTTCAATATATATATATAATAAACAAATATAGTCAGCTTTGTTATATCTAAATATAACAAAGCTGTCTATCTAATAACATGGTATTTCAGTTTTTTTTTTTATAGACTGGTAGTGGGTTCATACAGTATGGTATGTAAAGAAAGGGATAACTCTGACCTGCCCTGACATAAAGGAACCTTTACATATCCTCACTCTCGTGCTAATTCTTCTCTCTTCTTCTTTGCAGTTATCGCGGACTCGTTGACAGTAGTAGCTCCCGCCCAGACTCTGTCCAAGGTGGAAGGCGACACGCTGCAGCTAACCTGTGAGGTATCTCGGACCACCCTGCAGCACACTCACTTATCGGTGGGCTGGTACCTGCGCTCCCCAGAGGACGCGGCATCCCCTCCCCAGGAGCTGGTCACCCTGTCGAGGGACTTTGTCCTGCGCTCCGGGGGCCCGTACCGGCAGAGGATGGCGGCAGGGGACCTCAGGCTGGACAAAACCAGTGCCACTTCCTACAGGCTGACTATTCACAAGCTGCAGCCAGTGGACCAGGGCCTGCTGTACTGCCAGGCTACTGAGTGGATTCAGGACACAGATGGCAGCTGGTTTGCCATGACCAGAAAGCAGAGCGAGAAGACTCAGCTCCGCATTCAGCCCACTGGTGAGTCAAGAAAAGAGAATCTGTAAAAAATAAAAGAGAGGCATAGACAGGGTAAATATGCTGCTCTCCTCTTAGGTCCCCCCTGTCCTTTTGACAGACACACAAGCACACATGTGGGCCGGCTTCCTCTGATTGCTGATCAGTATCTCCCACTAAGCTCATTAGCTCACTAAAAAGGGCTTAACTAAACCTCCACAGACTCTGCACTTTTGTATTTGTGTCTGTTTGATGGGCAACATTACAAGCACATCCAGGAATAACTTAACCAGCTTGGAAACAGCATGGCGGTTTGACAGGGGAAGACCTATGGCTTCCACATTTACAATTTCCCAGACAACCAGTGAACCAGGGATCGGAATGTAAGGATGCTTTTTTCATCACTCTCTGCCAACAATTACACCATTCTAGTTCGTGCCTGAGTGCATTAGTGGGAGAGTCCGTGCTGGTTTGGTGCGGTTGCCAACTCTGAAGGAGGATATTGTCTAATGGAAGGGAGGAAGGGAATTACTTACCGAGGAAGGAAGGAGCAGGGAGAGGGAGGGTTGGCGGGGGACGTGGGGAAGAGTAAGAAACAAGGGGAAAGTATGTGGAAGAAAGGAACAGTTTGTTGCTGTGGCTCATTGAGGAGTATGCCTCATATGATAATGATCTAATAAACTGTCAATCGCAGACTTGATAGACCAGAACCAAAGACGGCTTTACGACTCCCCACATGTACTTATAACCTCCCATCGACCTGACCCCACCTCACCCTCTGCTGTGTAATGCGCATACATAAAGAATGTCTTTCTATGCTTCCAAGAAAGGGCCACGGAGATGGGTGATAAACCGCTTTGACGTTAGCTCAATTACCAAGGCAGCACGCAGTGGCGAGTGTCTCATGCCAGTAAATCACTTCAAAGTGGAATCGTTTTGCCTTTCTCCATTAAGCATCAGATCCGCTCTGGACCAATACAACTTGATGGTGCCCCAGATAGTGCTGGGTGGATGAGAAGGAGAATGGAAACTCAGATGTAAAGCAGGTTTGTCAGATGAGTTCCTGCTACTTCAGGGTGGAGACAAAAGGCACTCATAGCTCCCCTCTCAGCACCCTCCGTCACTCTCCTTCTCCTCTGTAATCTATAATAGATGGAGGTGTTGTTACGTGACAAAGAGAATACGGCAGAGTTATGCTGCAGTGTGCGGCTTGGGTGTGAGTGCTCAAACTCGAATGTGGATACACTTAGATTTCTTATGTGTGTGCTCATCATTGCATGATGCAAGCACCACTTGCATACCTTTAGGCTGAACTTGTGTGTTTATTATTGCACCTGTCCATGTGCAAATTCGACAGACGGAGAGAGACATTTAGAAAAAAGAAGCGGTAGCTCCTTCATTAGGTTCTTATTATAAAAGATGGAGTGGATCTCACGACAGCCCCACCGCTAACTAATCACCCACCGGCAGCATCAGAGAGAGTAGCAACGGACAGAATCCTAATGTACCTTTCGCTCTCGGTTTTTACCATCTTTCTCTTTTCTCTCACCTCCTCCCTTGTTCCCCACTCTCACATCACCGCTCATTTTCTGCAGTCATGTCTCATCACTGCATTTCTCTCTTCTCCCTCGGACTTTCTCCATTACGCACTTTTTCCTTCGCCCTTCTGCTTCTCGCACTTAGTTCTCTCTTTTTTTTTTTTTAATTAGCTCTGAACACTACTAACACATGCTGGACCTGTGAGGCTGTTATTTACCCCTCGGCATCCTAAGCTGAGCTCTGCTGTAAAAATGGTTTAAAAAGAGCTCCATGTTCAACTTCCTTCACAATTCATCCCATTCAAATGCCACGATACAATGACTTGCTGTCCTTTTGAAAGATTCAGGAAGCAATCGGTTGGACTTTCCCTTGACCCTGATGTCATCATTTGCATCTATATGTTCCCCACTGCTGCGAGTAATTATTCTTTCCATCAGACATTATACATTATTAGTATTGGCAGTAGTGCTATTAATAGTCGTTGTATTGTTATAATACAATTATTGACAAGATTTATTCCTTTTAATGTTACCTGAATTATGATTGTTTTAGCTAAAATGACATATTCCTAACTACACTACTATGATTTACATGCTGTTTGTCTTTTAATTAAAGGCATCCAGCTCTCAGGCTCAAAAGTCTCTATTTGACTTGTTTGTGTGCGTACCTTCATATGTTTGTTTATGTGTAAACAATATCCCTCTTCCTCCCACCTTAATGTTCCCCATAACAAGCTCAATACCAACGTCAAGCTTTGAACTTTTCCACATGAGTGTGTTTCTCAGGAAGTCTTTGTAATTACAGCTCGGGGCGACCACTTCACTGAGAGGCAAAGCAGCAGTCTATGATACATACTGTGCTTATCATCTGGAAATTAATACAGCAAATCAAACTGAACTCCCAGCCATACACACGCACGTATGCAAGCACAACCGCACATGTGCAGACAACAAGCTTAAAGGAGACATGTCATGGCCATTTCCACTGATCATAATTCCATTGTTGAGGTCTACTAGAATAGATTTATATTGTGCATTTTTCCAAACTCACATTGGTTTCTCATACAGCATCTCTGTAAACTACTTGTATTCACTGAATTTCACTCTCTGCCTTTAACAGCTCGTTGTAGCTCCAATAGCTCCAGCCCCCACCCTCCCTGTGAGCACAGTGTGTTCTGATTGGTCGGGACGTTGTGAATCGCGCTGAGCTCCGTGGAGGTGTTGTTTCCTTGTTTAGGATACACAGCGAAACACAGCCAAACTCATCCTGAGCACACACAAACTCACAGCCGAAGTAAAAACAATAAGTGTGGCTTGATATTGAGTAAGAAAAAGGTTGATAAACGCTGTGAGAATGGGTCTGCAGAGAGAATTTTGCCGCCATCCCAACTGTCTGTTATCAGCCTGCAGCCAGGGAGGAGAAATCAGCTGAGCTGCCTGCACTGTGTGTGTGTGTGTGTGAGGAAGTCCGTGGATTGGTCAATTTGGACCAATCAGCGGGGGCTTAACGTAACGGCTCCGCGGACGTAACGTAACGGCTCCACGGATTGGTCCATTTCGTTCCGGGTACGGGATTACATCATCCCGTACCCGGAAGAATCAAATGGACAGTGACGTATCTCCAACGAGGCGTTTTGGGGAGGTATTTTCTGTGTTAGAGTTTTACTCGCTACAGGGTGTACTTTGAGGGTTTTGACTCTGCACACCGTTTACATGCATAAAAACCTTCATAACACACAAGGGGACGGGTAATAACCGGAAAAGCATGACATGGTCTCCTTTAATGTGGAGGAGCTAGCATTAGCAGTTGACTGCTCTGTTTTAGACTGTGCACTGCAGGGGCATGAGGAGAGTGCCTGACTCTGTTTCAGACTGCTGAAGAGAATTTTAATCAGATGTGTTTTTTTTTATTGCAGAGGTGAAACCAAGCGGGCTCTGAAAGATCAGCGTTTTACTGGAGTTATGCACTGCGTGACCTTAAGCTTCTCCAGCTTTTATTCTCCCTCTAGCTCACTCCTTTTTTCTGTCCCTCTCTCTAACTGATGTTATTTTATTGCCCCCACCTATACCTGACCCTCAATCTCTGCACTCTCTTTAAGTAGGATGCAGGTTCAACATATACTAGACTGTGGATATTAAGATGAAGGCAGTGTTGTGCATTTCAAGTGTAGCAGACATTAAGAGAGAAAGTAGAGAAAAGTAGTTTGGGATCATAAGAGAGATCTCCCCCACACCTACGCTCTTCCATTCTGCTGCTTTGTTTTAAATCTAGTGCAAGGATTTTTTTACAGATATTGAATAAATATAGTGTCTCTCTAAATCACAGTGATAGTAAACGTTCCAAAGGGTATATTCTTTTTTGTTTTATACACCACAGTTATATCAAGGTTTTCCAATGCAATACTTTTTTTGCTGCTAGCCAACCACTTTCAGATTGTAATACTCAACATTCCTTTAACTTTTATTCCTTCCTTTCCCCCCCCCCCCCCCCCCCATCTTCTTTACTCAGATCGGGACTTTAGCATCCAGGTGAGCACGGACCGTCGGTCCTTTACGGCCGGTGAGCCGCTGGAGCTTCGCTGCACCATTGAGGCCCAAAACGTCCCAGAGCGCTTCTTCTCGGTGTCGTGGGTCTTCAGCAGCTCACCGGTGGCCGTGGTGGGCCCCAGTGCTGTGCCTGTCCTGGGCCCCGATTACCTAGCCCGCGAGGCTGCTGGCCATATGACAGTGCGCAAAGAAAGCACCAACGTGCACTTGCTCAAACTGCAGCACCTACGCCCAGAAGATGCTGGGAAATATATCTGCCGGGTGACAGAGCGGGAGAAGACGCCCACGGGAGACTTCATCGACCGCAGCAAGAGGTCTCGCAATGTCCAGATCACAGTCCAGCCGCTCAGTGAGTAATAATCTGTTCACAAGGCCAATGGCTTAGTTGTCCTGTCCTTAGTTGTCAATTACACTAAGAATGATGAGCTACTCATAATAACAGTTTTATCTTCATGTAGGCAGCATGAAATGTCACGCTGTGCTCCTCTCCAGCCTCCCTCTGTCTTCCTCTCTCCATCACCCCCTCTGTCTTTCTCCAAGGTGGCCTATAACTGATAGCCGCACAACCTGTATTGTTAACGGAAAATAAGACGGCGAAAGGATGATGCCTACTCTTATTCCTGATGTATTTTTCAGTTTGAGTGGATTGTTAAGGGGATGGTAATGCAGCATTATGGTCCTTTCCATTCCCTTGGCTTAGCTGAAAGGGAGGGGGGGGTGGGTAACACTATAGTCGGATAATGGAGAGCAGAAGAGCCAAGACTCAAGAAGGCTAAGCTAACAGCCATGAAATGAAAGTGTGGAGAAAGAAAAGAAACAGAGAAAGGCGCCTAGCTCTCCAGGGCCCGCTAAGTGGATCCCAAGACTAAATGAATGTGTCCTGCTGGGGCAGACTCCTTCAGATAGGTTAAGCATGGCTGGCCGGGGGCGGGGGGGGGGGGGTCATATCAGATTTTCTGCTGATTGATGCAACTGTACAAAGCCCTTTCCCAATAATATCAACAAGATTTTTCCCTTGTCTCTTAGGGATTAAACAGTGAGTGGAGCCAGCTGCTACCAGCCTAATAAAACATAATAATCACAGAGTAGCATCTCCTCCGAAGCAGCCAGCGCTACCTACCCTGACCGCTCTGCACCCCCCGCCCCCCCCCCCCCCTGCTAAATCAGCCCAAAAACAATGGCCCCGAGCTTGCAGCAATCTCCAGGGAAGCTCTCTGTAGGGGAGGTTTTGTTTTCCCGACAAAAGTCCGTAATGCCTCCATAAAAGATGTTTATAGGGTTTACACAGGATAATGGCCATGGTTATTGGAGGAGAACTCATATGATATACAGCAGAAGTGGTCAGGCCAGCATGTATTTGATGCACAAACAGTCCTCTCAGGCCTGCTTTCTCACACGCAAACTATTTTAAGATGTTTTTCATCACTCTAATTGGGGGAAATGGGTAAAAGTTGGTAATAGGGTGCAACAGGGGTTAAAGTTAATGAGTCAGAAGCAGTCGGGGGTGGAAGCGTAGGAAAAGCCGAGGTAAACACTTCTGACTAATCGGCGTTGATGGAGGAGTTTACCTTTGCAATGGGAGAGGGGGAGAGAGTCTTCATGCCACCCTGAATCTATTTCATACAGAGAGACCGGACATGTGCAGGGTGGGGGAAAAAAGAGAGGGGATACACTGTTATAGAGACTAAATGCATTGTGCAGTTCAAAAGATAAAGAAGAAGTTGCTGGTGGGGGAAATGAGAAGAAAGTTCAAGGAAATGTTAGAGAAAGGCAACGCTGTCTAGGAACCTGACACTTGGAAAGTAGGAAGCATGTATGTATCTACCGCCTAACAAACCTCTCTGCTCGTCTCGGTGTAAAAACGTAATAGAATACAATATGATCTAAGCTATGGGGGGAAAAAATCTGGCTATTTTAACAAAATACAGAAATCAGAGGAAAGGGTGAAGGTTTTCCCCTTTGTTCATTTGAGCGTGATAGAAATAAGAAGCCAGTTTATTCCATATTCACAGACACCTCATGCTTATTAGGAGGGCCGACAAGCTGAGAGGGAAGCAGCAGAGCTTGGCCTGAGGGGAGATCAAAAAAAAAGTGAAGTGGGAAACCTTTAGATTCATCCCCAAGAGACAGAAGCACTGGCCCTGCATGGCTAAGAAAGCTTTTGGGTCAACCAGAGCTCCATAATGTTTGATGGACGTTGAAGTGATGAGAATCGAGATAAAGCAGAGAAACAGAGGAGCACCAGTAAAGACTTTTATCCTGCACATCTTCTGAAGTACTGCTGAGCCCTGTGATCTAAGCTTTCTTTTCTGTTCCCTTGCGTACTTGGTCAACAAGCCACACAGGGTTCAGAAAGAAAACCTCAACCCACACAAATCCACCAGGCCCTCCTCTCAGGCTGTCACTATAATGTGCCGGAGGCCAGTTACAAAAGTGCACTATAGTCCTCTCAAATTTGGGCTTGCAGGCACACACAAACATCCAAACACACATGCACAGCATTCAAACAGGACTTTGTGGTGCTTTACTCCAGAGAACAGGCTCAGCTATTTGTTATATTGCCCCTGGTTTCCTGTAGTCTCTGAATTTTTGAACACAGACAGCGTAACTCTTGTTGCCTCTGGGATTCAGCGTGAGAAGTAGTTGACATTTTGAGGGGAGTTTGTGCTACTCCATTCATGGGTTCCCACCTTAACTCAAGCTAATCTGTGTCCCTCTCTCTCTTTTGTCTTCTTCTCAGAGAGCAACATCACAGTGTCTCTGTCCAGCAACTCTACTGAGGTCATAGAGGGCGATGTGATCCACTTTTCCTGCTCAGTCTACACCACTACAGGCCCTCTGTCTGTTGTCTGGCAGTGGACAGACAAGCAGGCAGCTGGACCGGGCCTGGAGGTGGCCACGATCGATCGGGAAGGCACTGTATGGCACAGTGCATCCTACAGAGAGCGCTCCAGCTATGGGGAGATACGGGTGGAGAAGGTGCGGGCCGACACATTCTCTCTGTCCCTGTATAATGCCTTACCTGGGGATGAGGGTCAGTACAGCTGCACAGCCACTGAGTGGCTCCAGGCCGGCACTGAACCAGAGCTCAGCTGGGAGAAGATAGGAGAGAGATCGGCCACCAAGACGGTCACAGTCAAGACTGTTGGTAAGTTACTGCAACCAAATCTAACCCTATTATTACCATTTCGCAAATTCAGCAGAAAAGTTGTGGAGATGGGGGGGCTGTGGGGGCTGCACCCCTCCTGCTGGCCGGAGCAAACAACTTATAAATATAATTGTTCCCTTTAAATAAAATCTGATAAACATCTGGAAAATGTAATGAATACATGTTAAGTATTTGGACATAATTGTGTGCCTTTGCCCCAGCTAAAAGACATACTTAACACAAATGTGTATGTACAAGTATACTTATTCACTTTAAATAACAAAACAAAAAAAGGCTATGTGGATAGAATGGACACAATACTCAGCAGTGATCAGGCTGCATCTGTACACAAGTGGATATCAGTCTGTAAATGCTAAGCCTGTATGTTTAAGATGAGCAGCAGCTGAGTTTGTTGCAGGTTTATATACCCTGGATCATATCGTTAATCTTTGTGATACTATATTGTTACCTCACAAGGTTCCGAATTATCTACAAATGTACTCCATCTGTCAACCGATTATTGTGCTAGCAAGTCAAATGTCAAGTGAATTCACATATCCAGGGCAGCCTCCCTGTTAGAAATACATTCCTGCATGCGCAGTAAGCCATCGCACACATGCGCTCCAAATGAAAGAGAGGCATCTGGTTTGTGATTTGCTAAAGACTGATGAACGGCGCAGGCAGAAAATGTAGCCCGTAGAACACACCATGGTTTATTCATGCACAGCTCAAGGGAAGGAGCTATTATTACTATTACTCAGAATTACACACAAATTACACACAAACACACACAGTCTCACACCACCTGCCACACGTCAAGAGCTGTGCTTCAGTGACACCCATCATAGATGCACACATGCTCGCACACAAACACACACACACACACACACACACACACACACACATATATGGATTAACCAGAATTATTAGAATGGAAATGCAGCGGCAATGTGTTTCACAGTCTGTGGGTCTCCTCTGTCAGTGCTGAGTTAAGCTGAACATCCTCGATACAGGCGGAGGAATCCACTGGAGCAGAGCAATGAGGAGCTGGCAGACCAGGAGCACTGGGCTCAACACACACACACAGACACACACACAGAAAACCAACGGATTAGCTCCCTGCAGCAGCACACAGCGGTGCTGCAGAGAAGAGATGTCAGTTTTTAAGTGGCCATTTGTTAAGTTCGGACAACAACACAAACATTAGTTAAAGGAACAAGGGACGCATTATGCAAATCAATGAATGGAAGTCTGAAGCTGTTCGTCTCTCTTCAGTTACATCTCCTCTCTCTCCCCTATATACTTGTTGATCAAAGGATTTCTCTAAATGTGCGCTGTTGTGTGACGGTCAAGATTTTGGTCCTCGTTTTTCTTACTTTAGCTTCCACTTTCATTTTTATTAGACCTACGCCAAAAGAAGGAGAACCTTTTCGCCCTATATTTCAACTTTCTTATCTTCGGCTTCTTTTGTATTGCTCCTTGCCCCTAATGAATAAAAAAAAAAGGTAAAACTTGTGCTCTGGGTTCCTTCCAAGCTCAGGTTGTGCTGCACACTCTCTGACCTGTCCTCTGAGTGTACTTGAGTGTACTGTTCTACTGGCTGAAGCTCAATATATTATATATGGTCACTGTACCTTTATTATAGATCCTTTATGGACCCTGGATGCTACTCCATTCCTTTATAGACTCCCGGTGCTCACTGATAAGACCTGGAGGGGATGAGAGAGGGATGTCCTCTGGGGGACTCATGTTTTTGTTGCCACGGTGAAGACAAAGATGCTTGGTAGAGAGTCTTGTTTCCAGCTGATAGGCTTACGATGCCCTCAGGATGTCTTGGGTGGCAAGTGTGTACAAGTGAGAAGCCTACATTCATGCATCCACAGGCCAAACATGTATAGTAAACTCCCACTCAAGCACTTTTGCACAGAGCAGGAAACAAACGCATTCATGTTTCTTCACACAAACAAAGAGAGATGGTTGTATGGGAAAAATGGATTGGTGTGAAATCCTCTTTTCTGTCAGAGAGGCAGGCAGACAGTGAGGGAGATGGATAGATGGAAGAGGGGCGCAGGGAGATAAGAGATGGAGTGAGAGGGGTGAGTTATTGTCTATTAGAGAATTATGTCCCGAGGCAGCTGTCCCAGCAGTAGCCAAGTCTGGACAGAGAGCCATTGATTACACACCCTGAAGGACATCGAGGGTGAAGCTGTCAAAGGGGGAGAGAGGGTGAGGGACAGGGGGAAAGCGATGTGGCCGATGACAAGAATATAATGGAGAAATTTGCAAGAGAAAAGGCACAGCAGGGCCAGGGTTGATAAAGGACCATAGAGTATATCTCTCTCGCTCTCTCTTGAGTCCCTTGCTGTCCAGTGTAAATGTATCTTGGCAATAACATGGAGTTGGGTGAATGTTTTTAGTTTTAATGAGGATAGTTTAGACTTGGCAAGGAGTGGGACATAGATATAACATTGGCGTGTTCTTTGTGGCATTACCCATTTTGAGGAGCGCTCACCCAGTCGAGCACTCAAATTCATATTTAGACACAAGCACAGCGTAGTACAAACATACACGTGCAGTTACATCAACTACATGGCTGTCTTTAGGCGCTTAATGACAGTGGTAAATGCTTGTGGAGATGTATAACTGCTTTCCAAGTAAGTCAGTGCGCTTTAAGTAAATACTATCTGTATTTGTTCCAGCTGCAGGCTTTGTTTCTCTTGCGAGCCATACTTAAAAGGAAAGTTTCTTCCTGGAAACGATTATGAACCCCCCACATCATTAACTGAGCTTCAAGCTTTTAGAGAACAGACTCTTATCACACACCCAGCCTTTGTTGTGCTATTACTATGGAATCAGTGTAAATCAACCAATGTTTAAAAGGTTAATCACCAGACAAATACAAAGTTCCTAACGCTCTTCTTTTCCCACCATTTAGAGTCTTCCTTCATGGTGTCAGCCTCATCGCGGACGCCATCCGTTAACTTCGGGGACTCCTTTGACCTCCTGTGCCTGGTGAAGCCCCGTCACAACCCTCGTGTCCCCACATCTGTCACCTGGCGCTTCATGCCTGCTGGCTCCGAAGCTGGCGACGAGGGTGATGGAGAGTTCAAAGACCTGGTGACGTTCACCCGCGAGGGCACTCTGCAGTGGGGGGAGCAGCTGCTGGGGCTTGGTACTCGCACCACAGTGGACCGATCCCACTCCAATACCAACTTCCGATTGTCAGTGACCCGGGCAGGGCGTCGCGAGGCGGGCAAGTACCAGTGCTCCGCCGTCCTGTGGAGGAAGAACTACGACAACAGCTGGAGCAAAGTAGCCAACCGCACTTCCAACCTGCTTGGCATCAGCGTCCTACAGCCAGGTAAAGCTGCATGGCTGCCTGCCAGACACATTTAATTGGAACGGACACAGACCAGTACACAAACAAGGATAAACACAGATCCAGACACAAACTCGCACACATACACATCCAGTGAATTCAGCAGAGCTGTCTCCCTGCTCTAATTGCTCTTCGTCTCTGGGTTATCCACTAATTGGTGTGTGTGTGTGTGTGTGTGTGTGTGTGTGTATGGTGTGTGTGCATGCAGGGCAGGGTGGGGTCTCCTAATGGAGCGCAGTGAATGGATTGCTAAATATCCCACAGGAAGAGAAAGACTGAAGAAACGATATGAATGAGGTAAAAGCGCGAAGCGAAGCACGTAGACAGAGAGAGTGACAAAGTGTGATAAAGAGTGAGCGATCTGTCCTTGAACCCTTTTCCTCAGCGGAGACATTAAACTGTCTACACCGCTTTCATTGGCCCTCTGTGCTCCACACATACACAAGAAAAAACCCATTCAGACACAGCCCAATTAGTGGCCGAACACAAACAACAAGAACACAAGGACACACAAACCCACACTGGCCAAATTTAGCCCAGTCTGGTGTTCCTCAACAGCATGATACTTCATTTATTCAGGTGAACGTGCCCGAGGCAAATACTTATGCTGCAGAAAGAAAACCTAGTCTGGCTTGAAATGCAGTCCAGCAAAGCATTATGGCACCTCAAGTACCAATGGGGTCCAGATTTGTTGGATTTGGCGAGGAGAAATATGAGCAAGGAGCGTGGGTGGAATGAGAAATGGTTTTCAAACTTCTGAAATGCCAAATGTTTTTCTGTGAAGTTATTTTTGTAACCATGAGAAATGCATGGCTAGATGTGTAGAAGTGTGTGTCTTTGCCCTTCTATGTTCAGGTGATGATAAGTAAGATGCTGTATTGACTTTAAAGGGAAACTGCAGTGATCAATAACACTTTCGAAATGAGACAGTGGAATGTAGTCACATGTACAATATAGGTAGTCTCTCATTGCCGGCTGCTATTGATCCAGATAAGCACATGAATGCAAACCAATGTAAACACACACACTGACATATGCAG